>NC_052628.1:86979800-88276467 GCF_016161935.1 Mauremys reevesii
TTTGCATAACCTGGGGGGCATCTGTATAATGCATGTGTTCTGATAATTTAATCCTTGTGGTGGCTTTTCTCTGAATCCTTTTCAATTTATCAATATCCATTTTGAATTGTGGATACCAGAAGTGGCCACAGTATTCCAGCAGTAATACACCAGTGCCAAGAACAGAGGTTAAATAATCTCTTTACTCCTTCTTGAGATTCACCTGCTAATGCATCCAAGGAGCACATTAACCCTTTTGGCGACGGCATCATACTGGGAGCTCATGGTCAGCTGATTATCCACTACAACCCCCAAATCTTTTTCAGCGACATTGCTTTCCATAATAGAGTCCTCCATCCTATAAGTATGGCCTAAATCCTTCATTCCTAGATGTATATATTTACATTTAGCCATATTAAAACGCATATTGTTTGTTTGCACCCAGTTTACCAGATCGCTTTTATAGGTGACTTGTCCATTTCATGATTTCTCCCTCCCTCCCCCCGCAATTTTTGTGTCATCTGCAAACTTTTGCTTAAATTTTTAATGGTTTCTTCCAGGTAATTAAAAAAAAGTGTTAGGGCCAAGAACTGATCCCTGTAGGATCCCATTAGAAACATCTCTGTTTGATGAGGATCCCCTGTTTACAATTACAGTTTGAGGCCTATCAGTTAGCCAGCTTTTAATCCATTTAATGTAGTGCCATGTTAATTTTATAGCTTTCTATTTTTTTAATCAAAGTATCATGCAGTACCAAGTCAAATGCCTTACAGAAGTTTAAACATATTACATCAACACAATTCCTTTTAATCAAACAAACTTGGAATCTCATCAAAAAAAGATATCACATTAGTTTAACAGGATCTGTTTTTCATAAACTCATGTTGATTAGTATTAATAAATTATCGAGTTCTGTATCAGATCTTCCATTATTTTTCCTGGATTGATGTCAGACTCACAGGTCTATAACTATCCAGGTCTGTCCATTTACCAATGCCGAATAGAGGGGCATGATCATGTCCCTCGATCTGCTGACAATGCTCCTACTTATACAGCCCAAAATGCTGTTAGCCTTCTTGGCAACAAAGGCACACTGTTGACTCATATCCTGCTTCTCGTTTACTGTAACCTTTAGGTCCTTTTCTGCAGAACTGCTGCCTAGCCACTCAGTTCCCTAGTCTGTAGCAGTGCATGGGATTTTTCTGTCATAAGTGCAGGACTCTGCACTTGTCCTTGTTGAACCTCATCAGATTTCTTTTGGCCCAATCCTCTAATTTGTCTAGGTCCCTCTGTATCCTATCCCTACCCTCCAGCGTATCTACCACTCCTTCACTGTTTTAGAGCGTACAAGTGGTTATTGCCCCTTTAAGGGTCTCACCCTACCCTTCAGTCCCCTTTGTAGGCTGGGCCATTAAAGGGGCAATAACCCCTTTTTCTTCCAGATCCACTCACTGTGGTGAGCACATTTTCTGAAAAGTTGAGCGTGTAGATTAGATTAGCCCCTGCGTTGATCAGCTTGATTCACTTAGGATCTATGTGTATATAATGTCAATTGACATGAACTATGGAAGCATTACTGGGTTTCTATTTTAAACAGTAAGAATAATTAATTTCTCCACTCTGTTGAGGATATATGTGCTTATTGGACCAGCCAAGTAGCCTAGTGTCAGTACAGTATATTCAGGTTCAAGAAATGTTCAATTCAGTAGGACTACTAGTTTCCTTAAAATTAGGCACATTTTCAAGTAACTTGCCTAATCAAGGTTTAATGGATTTGAGGCAGGGGTTCAGCCTTATTTCTGATGATAAGGACTACCACAGTTCAGGGCAACTGAACCTGTTTTCCCTCCCAAGGTCCACCAAGAGCTTCCACTTTAGGGTCCTGGTTTCTCAGCTGTCACCTCTCTTGGATAGAGACCCATGTGTCTTTCCCTTCTGACCAGGGTTTTCCAGGTTACACAGATTTCTGCCTACACTGTGATATTCCCAGCAAGTCTGACTGCCTAAACAGGTCAGATCTGCACTTTGCTTTCTCTTCAGAAGGCTACAAACAATGTAATTGACAATAGTTATGAGTTACCACACAGCTTGTTATAAACAAGCACGTTTATTCGTAAACCTGATAGGGTTTTTTTCTGTGATCAGGGGCGGCTCCAGACCCCAGCATGCCAAGCGCGTGCTTGGGGCGGCATGCCGCGGGGGGCGCTCTGCCGGTCGCTGGGAGGGCGGCAGGCGGCTCCGGTGGACCTCCCGCAGGCGTGCCTGCGGAGGGTCCGCTGGTCCCGCGCGGCTTCGGTGGAGCCGCAGGACCAGCGGACCCTCTGCAGGCACGCCTGCGGGAGGTCCACCGGAGCTGCAGGACTGGCAACCGGCAGAGCGTCTCCTGCGGCATGCCGCCCTGCTTGGGGTGGCGAAATGTCTAGAGCCGCCCCTGTCTGTGTTTACCAGATAATAACAGCTTTAGTTCAGCCAAGCACATGCATGAATAGATCAGTCTTTCATTTATACAGTTTGGGTCTTTGATCTTTACTTCATGTGACGTAATCAGCAAACAAAGGCCCGCTCCTCAGAGCATAGTTTAAAAAGGCAGAGTGTTTGCATAACCTGGGGTGAGACTTTGCATTCACTCCATAACACTTGACTTTGAATTATTCAATTGACTCTGTATTACACAATTTCAACTGCACAAATTACATGTTATGTGATTATATTCTGTTCATTTACTCAGTGTTATGTGATTATATTCTGTTCATTTACTCAGTGTTTAAAATGTAAAATGAAGAATATTGATGCAAAAAAATTATCAGACAATTGTAATTTTAAAAGAAAGAGTGGGGACCTTAAACATTGTTGACATTATGTGTTTGGTATATATTTCTGTGGTTCAACACTTCTCTGATCAAATCTAATCTTGGAACCCTAACATGCAGCATAACCACAGTATAACAGCATAACACATGTGAACTGGAACAGCTTCCAAAGAAAGAGGTATGGATAATTTTCCTGTAATGGCAGACTGAAGAGAGAGATTTCAGGTGGCCTCAACACGTTCTCAAGCCATGAATGTCCCTGAAGGAAAATGCCAAGATTAGAATCCAGGAAATCTTCCAACACATTTCCTGCTCCTTTTGCAAAAAATCTCTGCCAAGCTAGCTGAGGTGGGAGTTCCATTCAGAGAGTCCAACATAGACTCATCAGCTAGCTGGGCATCTGGAGACATGTTTGGTTGCTGTGATGCGAAATGGGACTCTCTGACCACGAAGAAAGGACCTAGCGCTTGCGAGGATGAAAGTGAAGAGATACCAATTATTTCCTAGCAGAGAAGCCGTTCAGCCTCAGTGCTGGCAAGAGGATCCAAGTGGATTTAGAAAGTTTTCAACTATAAGACAAACTCACAAAGAAGTTTAGAAATTAAAATATCAACCTTTTTAAAAAAAAATAAGTGAAATCAATTAAAATGTTATACATGATTTAAAATGAGATGGAGTGGAATTTTTAAAACTGTTGCTACCATTTATTCCATTTTTGCACTGCAGAAATATTTTAAGATAATTTTACAAGATTTGTAAGAGTATATTTATGTCAGTCTACTACTTATTTATTGCTCTTATTTATGTATGTATCATAGTTTTGTATTATTTATAAATAAAGTATTATTTTATACATAATGAAAACCTATAGTGGTAGTGATTTGTATTAAATACCTATTTAACCAAAACAAAACAAACCAAATCAAGAAAGAGAATTAAAAAAAACCCTGTAATTGTTCAGCCTTAAAGCCCCAACTCCAGATAGTACTCATGCACATGACTAACAAAGTATGTGCCCCATCCCAGTGATGTTAGTGCTTCAATCTGGGAACATATTTAAATATATTTATGAATCAGTGTTCCAGTTTGCAGTACTTCCATATTAAAATAAATAGTTACTGAATGATGATTAGTCTTTCCATTCTACCAGATCATGAACCACACCTGAACTCTGACTCCTTTTCCTCTTCTACCAGGTTACTTGTCCCCCCCAAAATTTGTCAGTTTGGATGTTTGGTGTAATAGATGGTTGTGTTGGAAGAGGCTAGATCGGTGCCCTCCTCTCCACTAATCCAGATTGCATGCACCCCTTAACACACACCAATTAAGAGAGTTTGTAATTAACCTGCCCATGCCCCATCAGTCAGGTTTGTGTGCATTCACATACCCTCTTCCCCGACCAAAATCAAATCATGTTTCTATATTTCCAGCACCAACCCACAACACATTTACAAGCACTGCCCCCCAGTATTAAGTCTGTGCTCACATGCACTCTTATCAGGTTTGTATCTCTACCACCTGATCCCATTGCCTTTGTGTGTGCCCAGACCAAATTCATTCTTGGGCATACACCACAAACAAAATTACATGTGAATAAAGAGAGCAGGAAGAGGCCATTTTGTATTAGAATTATCAAGGTTTCACTTTGCTACCTCTAAAATGCAGCTCCCAGTTTGAGGGAATACGTCAGTCAGTTACTGCCCACGAAAAATACTGAATTATTCTGAAAAAGTCTAGCTACCCCAAACCTATTCAGTGCTGGGGCGGAGGGGGCGGGGAGAGAACTATTTCCATTCATTCTATCATATCTTTAATTTTAAAAAAAAGGGCAATGCTGAGCAGAGAATTCAGGTGAGCTCTTTAACAATATCAACCATATCATAAGGAGCAGCCATGCCTGTGGGGAATCCCAGCTTGCATCTCTTAAAAGAGAGGAGAATTTTTTAAATCTCTCCTTCTGAGATTATCCCACATCCTTCCACTCGTGGGCAGGAGGAAGGAGGGGCAGGTTCATCCATTGACTTCCTCATGGAAGTGGCTGTCGTTCCATCTCCAGACTCAGCAGATGCTGTGGTTTCTCCACTGATCAAAAAGGTCTCTCCAGACACAGAGATCTGCAGCATCTGTCTCAGCTCTGGTCCCATTAGATTCCGTGCCCCTGTCCTTTCAGTGCCAAGTAGTATTTTCAGAACTACTATCCACTTACACAAAATTTGGTAGAGAGGTGGATCCTCGCTAGATCTGATGTCACCAGCAGGTTTATTATTATAATTTTGAATGTTGCATTTAGGTAATTTTTAGGCATTGTTCATGTTATTACTGAAAGCTTAATACATTCTGAAGGACCAAAATCCCAATAATATGTATGTAAGATCTTGATCACATAGACCCAAACTCCACGGCCTGGTCTGAGGCATGAGGCCTAGTTAACAATGGACAATACACGGCTAAAGAAAAGCTGGGATAAGCAGGAAACAACCTTGTTTGTTCAACCGTACATAAAATAAGCTGAGACAGCATAACTCCAAGTGGAGAGCAGTAACTGGGAGGCTTATCATAAGTTATAGGCACATAACTCACTGAGAGGGGCCTTAAAATCTGCTCCCTGGTTCAGGAGGAGATAACTGTACATACTCCCCTTAAGCCGACCAGGGTTCAGGGAGAGGCCTAACATGACAGTATGAGTTATGGCATCCGTCCCTCACTGATGCCAATCCTAGTTTGCAGGAACGCATTGGTAAACCATACACGATTGTCATTGCTGTGTACTGTTTATTGTTCTTTATTGTTTTAAGTCCCTCCAGGACTGTACCTATGTTCCAACCTGTCTGGAAAGAGCCACCGTCATTTCTATGGACCTGAAATCAGGATTTAACTTACACACTGCAAGAAGAGAATTTTGAGGGATAACACCTGTGTGTTAGCAAACATGTTCCCATAGCTCAGGTTCAGACCCATTATGTAATCTTTTAGACTATTGTCTTATTGTGTTAATTTTGTCTTGCTGCTAGACCCTATCCAGGGGCTCGGGAACTCCCAGCCCATTGCTTTTCTCCGCCCATTGGCACCCTATATAATCTATTGTAATCAATTGTTTAGCAGTGTCTCACTGAGCCTAATAAGCGAAGTGACACTCCGCCAGCACTGTGCATAATAAACCCTTGTGCTTGACTCTACACGGTGTTGAACTTCTGTTCCTTCACAAACTGGTTGTTGGTGGCAAGGAGCACACAAGCCTGATTTGGAGGGTATGGAGGGGTGGCACCAGTTGGTCAGAAAAACTGAGGGATAGAATTGCTGACTTGAGTGTACACAAGCCTGATTCATGTGGCTTGGATGGGGGTGTGTGTGTGTGTGTGTGTGTGTGTGTGTGTGTGTGTGTGTGTGTGTGTGTGTGTGTGTGTGTGTGTGTGTGTGTGTGTGTGTGTGTGTGTGTGTGTGTGTGAATTCTAGTTGATATTATGAAGTTGTTGTCATTAAATTTCCTAATCATAGGAAACCTCTTCCTATGTGTATCCATCCTGTTGGACAGGACCTACAGCAGGTACTCACTAGGCTGAGGACAATGGGGAACACTTAACTTTAAAACTATGTTCTGATGACAGCATCGTTACACTAAGTAGGGTGCCCGAGTTGGGAAATCAGTTTGGCCAAGTTGGTGTTAAGGAGAATGGGAGTTAGGAGTGGAAAGTTACTGAAGGTCGCCAAAGAGACAGATGACAAAAACAAAAGGTTCTAAAAGAAATCACTGGGTGCCAGACCACAGGACATTTGGGCCAGGGCCAGCTCTAGGTTTTTTGCTGCCCTAAGCAAAACAAAACAAAACAAAAAAAAAAGAATGTGGAATTGTGCTTCCCCAAGCGCATGCTTGCTTTGCTGGTGCCTAGAACCAATCCTGATTTGGGCAAGAGGAAGGAAGGGGATGAATTGGCCAAGGCCAGGTTATTTAACTGGGTGGTGGGGCAAAGGCTCTGATTTTGTGCATTGGAACAGAAGGATGTTGGATGATCCCAAGTGACCCTGATCCAGGCCCATAGAATGGCCTGGTGTGTTGAGGAAACTGAGGCAGGGAAGTGCATATAGGGTTTAAAATTTTTATTCCAAGTTGTGTATTTTCCATGTGATTAAGTAAATAGCAATAGTGTGTTAGAATCCTGTGCAAAGTGTCTGGGTGTTATAATCTACACTTACTACATGGCCCCTGGAAGAGGTACACACCTGTGGGTGTACTTCTGGGAGAGGACATGTTAAAGCACATTCTGAGCTTCAAAGGGTATGTCTACACTATGGGATTATTCCGATTTTACAGAAACTGATTTTTTGAAACAGATTGTATAAAGTCGAGTGCTCGCAGCCACATTAAGCACATTAATTCAGTGGTGTGCGTCCATGTACTGAGGCTAGTGTCGATTTCCGGAGCGTTGCACTGTGGGTAGCTATCCCATAGCTATCCCATAGTTCCCACAGTCTCCCCTGCCCATTGGAATTCTGGGTTGAGATACCAATGCATGATGGGGCAAAAACAGTGTCACAGGTGATTCTGGGTAAATGTCGTCAGTCAATCCTCCCTCCGTGAAAGCAACGGCAGACAATCATTTTACGCCCTTTTCCCTGGATTGCCCGAGCAGATGCCATAGCACGGCAACCATGGAGCCCGTTCAGCCTTTTTTCACTGTCACCATATGTCTGCTGGATGTTGCTAATAGACGCGGTACTGCAGCGCTACACAGCAGCACCCCTTGCTTTTTGCAAGATAGCAAAGATGGTTATCAGCTCTACTGTACCGTCTGCTGCTTTGCAAGTTGACAATGACAGTTACCAGTCATACTGTACCATCTGCTGCTGTCATGGGTGCTTTTGGCCGGCCTCGGTGAGGTCGGTCGGGGGCGCATGGACAAAAATGGGAATGACTCCCCAGGTTATTCTCTTCTTTAAGTTTTGTGTAAAGGGAGAGTTAGTCCTGCCTAGAATATCAGGCAAGCCTTCTTAAGAACCAGAGAGGCAAACGGCCGCTCCGCGTCAGAGCCCCAGACATCCCGCAGAAATGATGAGCTGCATGCCATTCTAGGGGGTGCCCCTGCAACAACCCTACCCTTTGCTTCCCTCCTCCCCCACCCCTCCTGGGCTACCGTGGCAGTTATCCCCCCCATTTGTGTGATGAAGTAATAAAGAATGCATGAATAAGAAACAACACTGACTTTATTGCCTCTGCAAGCAGAGATCAAAGGGGGGAGGGGAGGGCAGCCTGCAGTTGCTATGCTATTCCAGGCAGGAGTGAATCTCCATTAGACAAAGCTTAAAGAAGAGAATGACCGGGAGTCATTCCAATTTTTGCCCAGGCATCCCCGGCCGACCTCACCGAGGCCAGCCAGGAGCACTCACGGGACGACGATGACGGCTATCAGTCCTACTGTACCATCTGCCGTCCGGAAGGGAAGGAAAGGAGATGCTGCTGTGTAGCGCTGCAGCACTGTGTCTGCCAGCAGCATCCAGTAGACATACGGTGACATTGAAAAAAGGCGAGAGAGGATTTTTTTCCCTTTGCTTTTCTTGGGCAAGACCTCATAAGATCAGATTACATGTCCTTCAATTTTGCTTAGTTTTGCTGTGTAAAAGAATGAAAGCTGGCACCTCCTAGAGTAGAAAACCTCCCAAACATTTTAGAAACTAATCAACCACTATATTAAGTCACATGTGCTGCCCTACCCTCTGTTTTTATACAAAACCAGAATACAAGCAGAATAGCTGTACTGTGCTGAGAGCAGGGTGTGTGCTGGGAAGTCTCTATGCCCCTTGGGCTCTGTATGCTTTTCTTTGCAACAGACTGGAGGGCTGCAGGTGTACCCACTAGATAAGTCTGTGCTGCAGTAGGTGACAACCAATGTATGTGGTGTATAGGAACCTCATTTGGCTCTACCACTAGCGCACCAGTGCAGCTATTCCATGCCAATCCAGCAGGCTAAGGGGCAAAATATTCCACCCAAAGCCAGATTTTTGAGCTTTGATGAGGTGGCACCATTTGGCCCCATGTGTTCTGTGTTTCTTGCCTCATTTTCTTCCTAAGAATATTTGCATACCATAATCTTCCCTTTTCTGTGACCTCATAACTTCCATAGCAAGTTGTTTCGATTGTCATAAGCAGTGGTGATATGTGGTAGATAAGCAGCAGTAGATGAACTTAAGATATACAATGTACAGCATGTCCTCAAGCTTAAGGGGAAAAAAAGCCCAGATATTGATTTGTTCTTAATCCTTATTTACAACCTTCTACCAAATTTTTTGAATTTAGTTGAATACATTGGATTAGGATAAACAATCCTGGCTCCTTAGATCATTAGGGTAGTTTACTGACTAATAGCAATGGAAACCAAGTGCTCCACCTAACAAAAAGCAATAACTTGGGAGTTCTCAGGGCTAGGCAGATACAGGGCCAGACTAAGGTGTAGTGATCCTTTCCCCAAGTGCAGGGTATGTATCTAGTGCTCAAGATAATGTTAAAAGGTGCAGTCCAGGTACCCCATGCTACTACATTGCCCAAGGAAATGTGGTTCACCAACAAGGGGGCAAAGCTATGCACCAGCTAATGCATTCCAAGTTGCTAATACATAGTCATCATCTTCTGCACAGAAGCACAATGTATGTGCATGGCCATGAACAAAATGATGCTTGTTTGACTAATGGCAAAACTGTCAATTCCATATCCATGCCATCTTATTTCATCCTTTTGTCTGACCACTTTTCCTTGCCTAACTCTAAAGCAAAGACCAGGGTTCAGGGAGAAGCCTAACATGTCAGTATGAGTTATGGCATCCATCCCTCACAGATGCCAATCCTAGTTTGCAGGAATGCATTGGTAAACCATACACGCTTGTCATTGCTGTGCACCCTCCAGGGGAGTTCAGGGGGTGGGGAGGGTTTAACCTGGTCTGGGAGCAGCCCTTGGGCATGTCTGGCCCCTGGGGTCTATAAAGGCTCATTGGGATTTGCCCCTCAATGAACCGATGTGCAAGGGGTGGGGTACAAGGTGGAAGTTTCGCCTAGAACACAAAATATCCTTGCACCGGCCCTGCCCCAGGGGGTGCGTGCACCCCAGGTTAAGAACCACTGCACTAAACTGATAAGATCTGCATTTTAATTTAATTTTAAATGAAGCTTCTTAAACATTTTTAAAAAACCCTGTTTATTTTACATACAACAATAGTTTATAGACTTATAGAGAAAGACCTTCTAAAAAATGTTAAAATGCATTACCGGCATGCGAAGCCTTAAATTAGAGTGAATAAATGAAGACTCGGCCCACCACGTCTGAAAGGTTGCCGACCCCAGCTCTAGACTATGCTTGGCAATGAATTAGCTACAGACAAGGACATCATAAAAAGATGGTTTCTTAAAACTGTCATAACTCTTAGTTAAACGTGTGTGTATGTGTGTGTGTGTGAAGAGCTCTTAATACATTTATTTTCTGTTGAAGTTAGTGTACGTGAAAGGTAGAAGATTGACAGTGCTGAAGACTGAAGTCCTTTGTATTTTTCATGGAATATGAGCTGCCATAACTCCCTCTGCTAAATGAAGTTTTCCCATAATACCTCATTTGTCTCAAATCTGAATTCTACAGACAAGATGGTATTTATTTCAAACTTCATGCTTATTTAGTCCTCCTCTCTGGTAAGACTTCTGACAAAGAAGTGCAATGGTGATCATACCATAGTGACAGGTATGGGGTAAGATAGGAATTACTGCTTAAAGTAAATAAGTTATATCTATCTCGCCTCATTCATATTTTAAATTTCATGAGGAGCTGCATCTAACACAGATACAAAAACTGATGTGGGGATAAAACCCAGAAAAAAGTATTTTGTCAATTGTGTGTGTGTTCTGGCTTCTACTGAGTCTGTATGGCTAGTGTGCTTTTAAGAAGTGCTTGTAGGAGAAATGGCTGGTGGTTGCAATACTAGATGGAGTAAAACAGCTCTAGCTGCCCTCCCTCCCTTTTTTTTAAGTTTAAACCTTTATCTGAAATTCCTTCTCTCCCCACCCACCCACCCCCCAAATAAAAGAGAGAGAGGAGAGAAAAGACCTCCCCCTTCTCACACTGGTTGATATGCTGCAGCATATCTGTATTCTTGGTAGAAATATGGGGACTATAACATAGCCAGTTTTGTGATCTGCTTGTATGTTGAATTAATCTGACCAACGGAATGAAAAGTTAAAGCCAAAACATGTTCAACTTCATCTAAGTATCACAAGAACTGGTGCTGTGGATGAAAGGTAAATTGAACCAGGCAATAACTGTCAGCAACTATTCATGGAAATGTGTACTTTATTATTACAGTTTACCCATAAAGAATGCTAGGTTTGCACATGAGTTTAAGCAAAAGCACAAAGAGAATCAATTTATATTCCTGGAGTTTAAGACTGACTCAACATCATGGCGAATAAGGTGGTGGCAATGGGTCTGCAGAGATTTTGTCATATGCTGGTGGAGCATCAGGTACCTGTGGTAACAAAAATTGGGGTGAAGATGCTAAATAGAATGAACGCATGATGGACAAGCAAACCACACTAAATCTGAAATACACCTCTACGATATAATGCAACCCGATATACCATGAATTCGGATAGAACGTGGTAAAGCAGCACTCCAGGGGGGCGGGGCTGCGCGCTCCGGCAGATCAAAGCAAGTTCAATATAATGCGGTTTCACCTATAATGCGGTAAGATTTTTTTGGCTCCCGAGGACAGCGTTATATCTGGGGAAGGGTGTATTATCTTTTAGCCAGCTCTGTATTCCTCTTAAAGAATTTCACATCCGTTTTCTTGGTTGTCCTTAAATAATACTGTAGTTTAGAACAGTTGAACCAACTGATTGTGAATATATTTTTTTTTAAATTGGCATTGCTTTCTTGGTTGTGCATTGATTGAGTTCATTTTGTGATGAGACATTTGTCCATGCAGCTGCTATCAAAGAATAAATGTTCAGTACTGTAAGGATAGGTTTTTTTGAGGGGGTGGGGGAGGAAGATGTTTACTGATATTTCAGGTAGCTTCTAATCAAACATTAGTGTCTTGGCAGATGTAAGTACATACCTTACTACAAAATTAACAACATTTAGCAGCATATTTACTGCATATTGACCATAAATTATTTCATTACCATTTCTCCTTTCTTCAAATTAATTACACACCATCATAACTCAATATATTTATATTTAACTATTCATATTCACTTTCTGGAAGCTGAACTATTTTGGGGGATTGGCATTTATTGGTTACAATAATGCATCTTTCTGTGCTGATTGATGCTGAGGACCCCAATTAGTGCTATGATAAATAGCTAGTATGTGGATTTTGGTACTGCATGTCAGAAGCACATAAACAATCAATATCAGGCATCAAGTATCAGAGGGGTAGCCGTGTTAGTCTGGTTCTGTAGAAGCAGCAAAGAATCAATATCAGATTAGGGACTCCCACATACCATAAAAATGGTAGAGCTGTTGACATGAAGACCATGCTATTGCAGGATATTGTAGCATATACCCGTTTTATTACAGCTAGTAGATCAAATAGGAATGATCATGTTGCAACTAAATCAGAGTAGCATTAAAGTCGAGGAGGAAAAAGAGAATTTTTAAAAGGCAAGCTATTAATACTAGATTTCACAAATCACTTTCTCTACAAGAATTATGTTAGAGTACTTTTCTTAACACATTGGGTCAACATGTGGAAGATGCAGACCCAGCTTAGATAATGCAAATCTAGAGAAGATGCCATCAAACAGAGGTAAGAGTGCAGCATTATTTCTTCACCAACGGTCATCTCACTGACTAACTGCAGTGTTCACTAAATGTTGTAAGTAAATGAAACCTTGGACTTCAGCTTACCACAGAATTAAAGTTGTTATACTCCTGTAAAAGTGCTTTGCAATCCAGTGGGGCATCTTCACCTGCCACTCTTCTCATAGTGCCAGCATGTGAGCTTTTACTCTGTGATAGACAATAAAGAAAGGTGAGAATGATAGAAAAAGAAACCTTGAGTATGACTATAAATGTATCACTTAAAGTGTGAAAGTCAATAAGAATGTGGACATAATGCCAGCAGGCATTGTGCAAGCTTTGTTACTTTGTCACTGCTAATGCAATCCAGGCTCTCTCTTCAGAGACATCCAATCATGGGATGATAAAAAATGAGGACAAAGGTATACTAATTTCCACCTGTCTCCAATTCCCACACTCACTGCTGTCGGATCCTGTTCTCCTCCAGCTGTTATGCCTCTCCCTCTGATGTCCCCCACTTTTTTAAATCATTCCTTCCTCTCGCCTCTCTTCTTCCTTTCCTATTTCAGTCCTGCATAGTCACTTTCCTCTGTCCAGTTTCTCCCCCAACAAACAGCACAAACATCATAATTATATTTTCATAAAACTTTTTTAAAGAGGAAAAATTACTTTGTGCATTTTCTGTGATGTATAAAGAGTCTGAAAAGTGTTTTTATTTTGGTTTCCGAAGGTGGGTTTTTAACACTGTAGAAATTCAGGTCATGTGTACTCTGGAAGACACTATGCCCCACTGGAGGGGAGAGGTAATAGGATTATGATATCACAAGGACATACAACTTCTAATTAATTGAGAGGAGTGTTTTATTCAGGTTGTACACAACCGATTTAAGTAAAATATTTTGGAGAAAAGCTCTCATTGTTAAGGGTTCAAAACTACTATCCCATTCAACTAAGAGAAGACAGAACTCCAAATATAATATCTTTGAAACTCTCAGCCAGTACCTTTTTAGATTTTATTTATACATTGTAAAGAAGCACAAAAGGGCACACATTCATTTTCCTCCTTTGCAAGTTACCTTTTATATAAACAGACAACACAGTGCACATGTACAACCACTATATTAAACACATAAGCTTGTAATTGTAACCCTTCTCCTCCTCTTCCCTATCTCCACTCCATTTGTTGTTTAGATGTAAACTATTAAAGGAAGAGACTAAGTCTTTGATTTGGCTTAAAGTGCTTAGCAGATTTGGGGCATTCGATATATATTAATGGCAGCATGATGTAATTGAAAAGGTACTGGACTGAGAGTCTGCAGGACAGGGTTTTACTCCTGGCTCTGCCACTGATCATGTGTTGTGTGGTGGTTTGTGTGTGGGTGGTGGGTTTTGTTTTTTTTTTGGTTTTTGACAAGTCACTTCACTTCTCTGTGCCTTGGTTTCCTCCCCCCATCCCTTTCTGTCTTATTTTAAAAGCTCTCTCATATTATGTGTTTGTACAGTGCCTTGTTCAATGGTGCCCTGATCTTGGTGGTGTCCCCTAGGCAGTACCGTAATAATAATGATGGTGTACCAGAACATGAGTTGCCACACTTACCCGAAGGCTTTTATAGCCACATCGTCTTTTGTAATACCAGCAGCCAAGGATCAGTAAAACTGCAAGAACCACAACAAGGATTCCAATACCTGCAGCTCTGTTGCAAAATGAAAAACAAGATGAATTTTTCCATAAGTGAGTGTGTTTAGCACAAATGTTTGCTGATAAATGTGAATGCTGTAATTTAAGAGGTTTATATGAGAACACAAATGAACTATACTGTGCCTTTAAAAAAAATAAAACTATTAATATGTTGAGCTCTTGAACCACCAGGCAGTGACTAATCCTGCAGTGGTTGGATGATATACATGGAGATCAAAGATAAAAATAGCTATTGAACAGTAACCTCATTTGCTGAATACTGTACAACCTGCCCACTGAATGAGTTGAACACTTATTTGTGGGAATTTTGGACCTTCAGAATTTCATGTTAAACAACTCCTTTGAGGACTAGAGAACAATAGAAAAAGAATTGGCCAAAACCTTTCTGCAAAATTTGACACAACATTTGTTCTTAGCTTCAACCCACTCCAGTTGGCAGCTACACATACTTGTCTAAGTCTCTTGTTCCTGCCAACCTCCCCATTGCAACTGACTAGCTAAGGTCCTTGCCTAAAGCATGACCATTTCAACAACTAGGCAAATATTGGTCTCCAAAGAACCACCACTTATAGAATGCACCCCAATCCCTGAAGAGAGCATTCCCATAATGGAAAAGCTATATAAGAAACGTGTCCCATTTTTATTAGTTGACTCTCTTCAGGCAAAGAACACTGGGATCTCTGTCTAACATCTACCATGTTATAGAAAATGCCGGAGACACAAGGGGTAATGATTTATAAAGTCAGTAATTAACTTCAGAAAAGAGGTAAGACTGTAAACTGTGCACTGACAACTTCCTAACTTGTATCATGTTCCATGCAGGGGCGGCTCAAGGCATCAGCACGCCAAGCGCGTGCTTGGGGCGGCAAGCCGCGGGGAGCGCTCTGCCGGCGCCGCGAGGGCGGCAGGCAGGCTGCCCTTGGCGGCTTGCCTGCGGAGGGTCCGCGGGACCAGCAGACTGTCCACAGCACGCCTGTGGGAGGCAGCCTGCCTGCCGTGCTTGGGGCAGCAAAATTCTTAGAGCCACCCCTGGTTCCATGACACACTAAGCACAATGACTGTGTGGTTAGAGTGTGGGAATTTGAGTTACATTGTGTTTGGGGACCATGGACTTAACAGTATATGTAGACATACATCTGTATTTCCTAGTCTATGACAGGGATTCAAGACAGTTGGGATTATAGTGCCATTTAAAGAAGCCTTTAGACACAAGAATTGAGATTTTTTTAAATCTGTCTTTATAAGCCCTTGTTAGTTCTCCTTCTTCCTTCCAGTTCTAATGCTTCTTTCTGTTTAGACGCATGGAATACTCACTTTGGTTCCCCTGTTCTGTCCCACTGTTTCTGCTGCGGGGAAGGGGGAATAGCAATAGAAAAGGAAGGAAAAGAAAGACTAAGAAGTTGGACATGGAAGTGAACAGAGAGAGTGGGTGTGGAAACTAGAGCAGCCAGCTTTGTGTCTGAGCTTTCTGCTTGCAGAGACAGTTGCGGGGCCTTCAGCCCTCTGGAACCAGCAAGATTTCCCAGCTCTCAAGGTGTCATTCTGGAAGGTCCTGTTAACTCTCTCACCTCCTTCCGACAGGGCATGCTCACCTGGCTGGTGACATGCTGCCTGCCTTGTCACACAGACCAACAGTTTGCTGCATTTCCTTGCAGCTCTGCACAGCAGTTTTCCTGCAGCTGCACAGTCATGCCAGAATCTAGCCAGGAGCTGAGATGGCTCTACTGGCTTTGCTTCTGTGTCTAGTAATCTCTGCTCAGGGAAGCCACAAACCCTTCCTCCAGCAGCTGCTAGTAGTCTCTGATTCTGGAGATCTTTTTCCCCAATCTCAATTTCAAGTTACCAAGGCCAGAGTCTTCTCCACTGCTCCCTCTCGGTCTCCTCTGACCCCCAGATCCATCTCCCCATGCACATCCCACAATTCTCATGCTGTGGCTGTTACCCTGTCTCCCCCAAGGGGGCCTGAGAGGCTTTTTATCACTCTAAAGCAGGGGTCGGCAACCTTTCAGAAGTGATGTGCCGAGTCTTCATTTATTCACTCTGATTGAAGGTTTTGAGTGCCAGTAAATACATTCTAATGTTTTTAGAAGGTCTGTCTCTATAAGTCTATAATATATAACTAAATTATTGTTGTATGTAAAGTAAATAAGGTTTTTAAAATGCTTAAGAAGCTTAATTTAAAATTAAGTTAAAATGCAGAGTCCCCAGAGTGGTGGCCAGGACTCGGGCAGTGTGAGTGCCACTGAAAATCAGCTCGTGTGCCGCCTTTGGCACCCGTGCCATAGGTTGCCTACCCCGGCTCCAAAGGTTGATGCTTCTATTGATTCCCTGCCTGTTATTCCATCTCCACTGACACTACCCCTTCTGTCCAGACTCTATAGATAGAAAAGTGAATCTGGCCTTCTCTGCCGTCGACTCAATTTTTAGTACCACAGTTGCACTCATCTTCTCTGCAGTATTCATAGCCTGAATGCTTCAAATGGACCTGGAGAGTGTCCTTCTTTATTTTTCCTTCTCTTTGAGCCTAACTACTAGGTCCTCTTCACCTTCTCACCCCCACTATAATCCACTTCATAACTGTGATGCTTCATTTTATGCTACTTTCATTGCAGCTAGATCAAGCTGAGTCACCATGGCCAGATGTAGGTACATTTGACTCAGAATGAGTGCTGAGACTAGGCTAGCTGACTTTCCCTTTTAGGGGATCAAGCTGTTTGGGGCAGACCTTGGGAATTCCCCCCCACACACCACCTTTTATCCTTCTCTGCTCTCCAGGTGAAATGTGGGGAAAACAGGTGCATCTTGCAGCATGAGGTAAAAGTCACAAAATCTGGTGACTCTGATAAGCCAAGATGGGGAGCAAGTTTCATAGACCCAGGAGGGGGATATTATGTCCAGGACCTTAGAAGGTACCAACTGCATTCCTATCACACCAGTGGCAAGTTAGCCTCTCAAGTAGTCAGGACCCAAACAATTAAAGCCTTTATGTGTCAAAGCAAAACTCTCACATTAGTTTTGCTTAGGGTTAGTCTCACCTGGTGCCAATTTATGTAGACTCACTTTCATGCAGCATTACTAAGGGCTTCTCTACACTTGCAGCACTGCAGCAGTACCACTGCAGCACTTAGTGAAGTTCCTACCTATGTGGACAGGAGAGCTTCTCCCATCAGCGTAGGTATTCTGTCTCCCCGAAAGGCAGTAGCTATGTTGACAAGAGAAGTGCTCCCATCAACATAGCACTGTCTATGCTGGGGGCCAGGTTGGTAGAACCATGTCTGTCAGCATGGCTTTTCCACGCTCCTGAGCTATGTAGTTATACCGACATACATTGGTTGTATAGACCAAGCCTCAGTCTTCTCCTGTTTGGAGAGATATGTTGCTGTTTACCATGGGTTTTGGCTAATACCACTCACTTTTTGGTCAGATGATGCCCCCTTTGAGGTTCTTATGACACAAATGTGGATGACACATGGATGCAGGCAGCAGCCCTTTTTCAGAGACAGCAGTCAAATTCAGCGCAGCTTCCTCAGATGAATGATGCTAAATAAGCACCAATAAGTGTAAATCTCTTATTACAAAAATCATTAACTTTAATGCTTGTGGTCAGCTGAATTAATAATGCAGTTTTGAAACTGCCATTGATTTTTGTTTACTCTTTCCTCCTCTGGTAAAACCGCTTTGGATTCTGCCATACAGCATTTAACTGTCAAGTGCTGCTTGTGATACTGAAGTGACAGATGCTATAGAAAACTACAAAATAGATAGACTTTACTTTCCCCAAACACAGAAATTCTGATTCATTTTCCATGGGTTCTGTTTTCTTTGTTGCAATCTAGAAGAAAAATCCTACTTTGTAAAATTTTGTTTCCAGGATGGAGGAAAACCTCTCAGTTGAGTCATTTATAAACAGGCTTTTAGAGAATGCCAGATCTGAATTTGAATGTAATTCTTTCCACTAGCGTTGATGCTGTTATGGGTTTTGTTTTATACTTACTCTTCTGCTGCAAGATAAGTATATTGCTTTCCTCTGCTGAAGATGCCATCTGTTTGGCGATCTCCTTTGGGCATTTTGTAGGATTGGTTTTGGTCACACCTACAAGGACAAAGACTAATCCATTACAGTACTCCCAAGGCATAATATATTATCATATGGTATTATCACCATTTCCATTATCAGAAGAAAGAGGGTTTGGGTTTCTTTTAAACATTTTTAGAAAAAAGTAGATCTGTTTACACACAAGGCTGTTGTAACTTAACAAGAACAAAACACATTGGCCCAAAGTCAGCTGTCAGTTACACTGCCATAACTTTGGGTTTGCATCAGTATAAGTCCACAAACTTTAGTGGAGCTACTCTGGGTTTGCACCACTGTGACTGAAAGAAGGATTTGGCTTGTTCTCATTAGATGTTAAACATTTGCAGATTTCTGAAGTGAAATTTCTCAAGGAGAATGGGTTTTCCTTTCAACATAAGGTGAATCCATTGTATTTTGAAAACAACCCTGAAGACAATGTAGGAGGAGACCTCTGTTCTTTAGACCACTCATACTTTTTGTTGTTGTAAATTCGTATGACTGAATGATTGATTCTTAAGAGCGCCATTTAGAGAACAGGAATAATCTGTTAATAATGCACTTTGGTGAGCTCGGAGAGAAGTAGATGAAAAAGAAGGTAAATATTTTACTTAGTGTTTGTTTCTATTCCCTTTAAACTCCCAAAGCCAGATACTTAGGCCTGGTCTACACTAGGAAATAGGTCAGTATAATTATGTCACTCAGGGATGGGAAAAATCCAGTCACCAAGTGACAGTTAAACCTACCTAACCCCCGCTGTAGACAGCACTAGGCAGATGGAAGAATTTTCCTGCCTGTGGGGAAGATGGATTATCTTTTGCTGGCAAGAGAAGCCCTCCTGTCAGTGCAGGTAGTGTCTTCAGTGGGGTGCTAGACCACTCCAGTGGCCGTATGTCTAGATAAGCCCCTTACCTAGCATAAACTGGCACAGCTCCATTGACTTGGAGAGAGCTGCACCAATTTACATTTGCTATCTGTGCATGCTTAATTGCCATTCATTTAAGTTCCCTCAGGAACTTAACCATCCAAAATTGATCAGAACAGTTCAAACCTAATTTATCTGACACAACCATAGAAAAAGACATAAGTAAATACATTGGTCTCAGTTAAATAGCACAAGAGCAAATTCTACTGTGTTCCACCAAATTCAATTAAAACAAAATGGCTCTTTTAAAAAGAAATCAGGCCTAATTAAATAACTTTTTCAGAGAATTCAGAATGAGCCAGTAAACCTCTTCTGGAACTTAGAATTTCGCTGTTATTTTAAAACTAGCAGAATACAAAGCATCGAAGCCTTACCTTCTTCACAGACCCACACTCTCTGCCTGCTAGGTGGAAGCATATGCAGCTTTTTTCTCTAGCACTTAATCTTTTTTTCTTTTTTTTTCGTCTCTACACTCATGACTATCACGAGTTTAAATTCCAAATGGTGCAGCCTTTGATTTCTTTAATTAGCATGAAAGAGGCCAAGCAGAGACAGCTTTTTCCCTTTCTTCTCCCCCGCTTCCCCCCCCGCCCATTCTTTTCAGTAAACAGCTACACAATCTATTACTTGTCCATGCTCTCCCATACACTGCATAGGGCTGAGCCACACACAGGTTTTGCACCAATTTACCTAAATCAATGAAAACTCAGAGTGTGGACACACTTGTACCTGTTTCAAACTGTTTTATATTGCTTTTGTTTCTGAATTAGTGCTTGTCTACGCAAAGTTTTTGCACCAGTTTAATTGGAAAGTTTAGCTACATGCAGTTTTTGGACCACTATAGCCATATCAGTTTCTAAACTGATATAGTTAAATAGGTGCAAATCCCTCATGTGTATGCAGTTATACCAGCGTAAAGAGCCCTTACAACAATGTAGCTCATTTGATACTGGTAAGTAAGCAAGCACTCTAGTAAAAAGAAACCACCTAAGCCATAAGTACTACACTATGATTTAGTTAGTGCGGGGTTCAGGAAAGCAAGACACTTCTGCTCTGTTTTTTCCCCTGTTTTTGCCTTATTAGATAAAATGGTGGTAAAAACACATGAACTTTGTCTACACTACAACTTCCTCCACTGTTGGCACCAGTACACAGGATTTTTCCTAATATAGTCACTAGCATGTTTAGGATTTGTTACTTTTGGAAAACATCTTTCTTCTGGGCAAACATTTGAAGGTAACATGGTTCTGCTCCCAGTCTGGACAGGGCCTTATTTGTTTAATCATTTCTACTCATTGGGCTGAATTCTGCTTTCCATTATCCCATGGGACTTAAGAAATCCTCTTTGCTGGAGCCATGACAATAAAACAAATCCAGTGGGGTCACACAGTAACAAAGAGCAGAATTGGCCCCTTTTGAATAAATGGCTGCTATATAATTATCTGATCTTGCAGTGGTTCCTCTGCATTATTACATTGTACTCCTGTGTGAGTTTTGAATGTGAAAGCATTGCAGGATCAGGTTTTAGATCTGTGTATAGCATTAAAGAGCTAATACCAAGTTTGTAAGGCCTCAGATTCGATCTTTCACACTCCCCAACTTTATATACTAGCAGATTTCATATAATTCTTTATATGGATTTTCTCCACCCTTGAACAAATATTTCACTGCTAGGAGATGGAGGCTAAATAACAGATGTAATTTTTCTTCTTCATCCGTGCCAACAGTCCAGTATTCATGAAAAACCCATGTGATAACAAAACCTAGTGTATTTTTATCTTGCCTTCGGCAGTGGAAAAAGAAATTTCAGCTGACTTAATTTTTTAGCTTCCAAGGGGCTGATGTTAATAGCAATGAATGGAAAAAATGTGCAAATAATGCCTTATAACAGCGAGGCATAATGCTGTTGTCGAGGGGTAGAACAGTTGTTAAGGTGAAACACAAGGTCATGTTCATTTATGCTGTTGTCAAACCTGTGTGTCCATATTTACTTCAGTGGCTTTGCTCCTAATTTACACCAGTGTGAGATTAACACCAAGCACAGATTCTGTAAGCATTACTGTGTTGGGACAGAGAGGCCCTACACAGCAGAGGGCTTGACAGGCTCCCCCCCGGGAGTGAAAGGGTTAGGGAAAGTATGTGGACTCTGTTGCCTTGCTCTGCTATACCTGCATCCAACTTCAAATGTGAGGAGAAGAGATAAAAGGAGAGGGCAGAGCCCTGTTCAGGGTTGACAAGTAGGGAGGATACAGCTCTGAGTGTCTCATGGTGGATGAGAAGCCTGGCTGCAGCCCTGAGATGGAGCTCACTGGCTAGCCACACCAACCATCCTGGAAGAGACAACCAGAATCAGAAGGGAATCAGGGTAAGCACAGATTGTTTTGGAAACAAGTGCTGAATAGAGGGAAGGGCCCTGCTGAAGGTTTGTGGGGTGACCACAGTTTTGAGTAATGTGTTTTGTTCCTGATTACCTTTGAACAACCTGAAAGGACTGAAGTCACCACTATGCTGGACCTCCTCAGTGGGGCAGAAATGTACCAGCAGAGACCCATAGCTTGAGTGAGTTGTGCCCAGGAGGGCCACCTCCCCAGCTACATTACATTTCTAAAGACATTCCATGAGCTAGAGATTCAGCTCTCTGCTGATCACATTTTGGAAAGAAACATTTAAAAATATGTTCAGAAAACAGAACAATCCAGACCTTCTTTGACATCCATTAGCCTCTGGCAAACTATTGTGAGAGTCTGCCAAATCCTGACCATCCATAGGTGGAGAATGAATGCTTTCTGTGTCACTGAAAAGGTGTCTGACCTTTTAAACATTGGGCCCATTGTCTTTGTTGGTGGTAGTGTCATTTCATCTCTTTAGGATGAGGTCTTGTGATTTGTTGTTTGTGTTTTCACTGAAACTTAAGGTCCATAACAAGGCAAGGAAGAAATAGGAATGTTTACTTGGGACCTGATAATGCAAGGTGTTGGGTGCCTCCTGTGAGGTGCTGAGTGTGCTTGACAAACAGTAATTTCAGTGCGAACTCAGGGCACTTAGACTCTCTGAGGAAGCGCTTCCCAGCACCATGCAGGATTGAATTGTTAATTATACAAAGCTTATTTACCATTAGTCTGTCCCTACCAGAAGAGTTTAATCACTGATAGAAAAATAGGGACAGATCCTTGGCGACAGTCTGGTCCCTTTGTGCTACTTGGCTGCCACAAAGGGGCCAAAAAGCAGCCAGATCTCCCCCAACTAAGGATCCTGCCTCCCAAGGGTGGGGGAATCTTCAGTGGATATTGAGCTGAACTAGCCAGATCCTGTGGCACCTCACTGCAGCTTCCAGCATAGGGATATGTGAAGAGGGGCATAGTTGAAGTGCATTGTGCTACAGCAATCCACAACTGATAGCCAGCTAATATTAGATTAGGGTAGCTCCCCATACAGGACTGAGGCCTTACTGAAGGGGTATGGATTCTGGTGCCTATGCTATGTTGATGACGCCTGAAATGTAGGTGTATGTGCTTGGAAACTTTTTCCAACCATATCAGAAGGCAACGCATGTGCTCCTGCTCCCTTTGTGCACCAAGCTGAGGGCATAAACAGGGCAAGATCACTGCCTCCATTTCAGTTCCATCTTGCTGCCCATGGTGAGATTTGGAGCTCCTTATCACTCCACTAGCCAGCCTTAGATAAATTCTCTGTCTGTATATAGTTGTAGCTTAGTGCTGGTTTAGTTAGAGTAAGCTAGTTAGTATTTAGGGGGGTTAATATGCAGAAATCCCCAGGTTTCAAACAGCATGCCACATGCAGGGCCATGATCCCTGTGAGCGACAGGCAGAAACGTTGCCTAATCTGCTTAAGTGAGGGGCATGTGAGGGGACTGAAGCCTGAGCCTGCCTGAGCCAGGATGGAAGCAGAAATGGGTTACTATGCCAGCTTTATTCCCTGGTCAAGGGGAATCCCCAGCGGGCTGATTAAGCCAGCTTTCCATCCTACTTGCATCATTGGAACAATGCAGTGGGTTGGAACAGGCTGAGGATCTGGCCCTGTGGTGCAGGGTAATGGCCCTGTGGTTTAACTTATTTCACACAAAGTGGAGCATTAGGGACATATGTTCTTGCACTTCTGCTACTTTTAGGCTCCTCAGATGCATTGCAAAATCCTTAATGCCCAATTAGTTTAAAAATCAAAAGCTGCTGATTTTCTGGTTGCAGTTGGCCTTCATTTTCACTTGCAACTATCTACCTGTTATGACTATTTGTAGCTGCAATTTTCTGGTGCAGAGTCTTACCCACATAAATGGGGGGAGGGGTAAATGTCCATTAAAGTTTTAACATAAAAATAAATAAAACCAGTAACATTACAGCAGAAATTCAATATATTTAAAAAATACTGGAAAAAGTCACCCTAAATGAGGGATCAGGTGTGTGACATTTTGATTGTACCTTGTAGGAATCCAGTAGTTGTGTACATCCAGACAGTGTTGAAACCAAAAGACCTCAGTGTCATCCATGAGAAAGCCAGGAGTCCTCCAATGATCACAACTGCTCGATGGGTGTATCTTGCACACAGGCTGCTAGCTACTGGTGCTAAAACAACAACAGGATAAGTCAACATTAGGACATGAAGCTCGCTAAACCAATTACACAAGAAAGGAGAAAATTTAAGGGAATGTTTCCCTCTCATCTGTACCTGGCATCTGTCTTGTCTGGTATTCTGTTGTCTCTACGTGTGTGAGAAAATTAAAGCTGAATTCCATTGTGCTGATCTGAGAGGATGGTTTTGCCCCCCAAATGTAAGACTCCCTACTGAGGAAGGACAGCTCTAGCAGCATAATCAGAATGTGTTCAGGGAGGGGCATTCTGGGGCAGAGACCAGGCTTTCTGCAGAAAAAAAGAATTTCAACAAATCCTTTGTGCAAGAGTCCTATTGAATTTAATGAAACTAATAATGTTCTGTAGAAATGACTCTAAGTTTTTAATAGAGAATGAGAGCACAGTTCTATGATATTTAAGTCAAATTATTAGATTTTAGTACTAGAGCATTATATATCTGCTAAAGTTTGGCTTAAAACTTCTATAGAAAAGTGATCAATTATCTGTTACACTCTAGTGCTTACCTATTCACCCACGAAAGCTCATGCTCCAAAACGTCTGTTAGTCTATAAGATGCCACAGGACTCTTTGCTGCTTTTACAGATCCAGACTAACATGGCCCCTCTGATACTTGTAAAAAACAGTAATTCCACGGGCAGAGAGTTGGTAAAATGACTCCTTCTTGAAGTTGCAAACCTTTTGTAATGTGCTGAGGAGGTGCAGAAGATCCACATTTGACTTGAGGTATTTTTCCTGTGTGTTCTCAGATTTAGTCCCTAAACTTGTTGGACATTAGGGGCTTCTGTATCTCTTGGTGAGCTATGGGAACTGTACAACACACAAGAAACAGCACAGCATATATAGTCTCCCTGGATACTGAGCAGTTCTTCATGATCAGGGGCGGCTCTAGCCATTTTGCCGCCCCAAGCACGGCGGCACGCTGCGGGGGGTGCTCTTCCGGTCGCTGGTCCCGCGGCTCCGGTGGACCTCCTGCCGACATGCCTGTGGATGCTCCACCGAAGCCGAGGGACCAGCGGACCCTCCGCAGGCACGCCGGTGGGAGGTCCACCAGAGCCGCCTGCCGCCCTCTCGGCGACCGGCAGAGCGCCCCCCGTGGCATGCCGCCCCAAGCATGCGCTTGGCGTGCTGGGGCCTGGAGCCACCCCTGTTCACGATGGTTGGTTCTTTTACTGGTCATTCACAACTTGCCACAAAAATTCCCAAAACCTAAGACCCTGAGACCCAATCACATTTCAGAAGCATCAGTAATGTTTAGATACTCCTCTTAGGCCTGGTCCACACTAGGACTTTAATTCGAATTTAGCAGCGTTAATTCGAATTAACCGTGCACCCGTCCACACCAGGAAGCCATTTAATTCGACATAGAGGGCTCTTTAGTTCGAATTCTGTACTCCTCCCTGACGAGGGGAGTAGCACTAAATTCGACATGGCCATGTCGAAGTAGGCTAGGTGTGGACGGAAATCGACCTTAGTAGCTCCGGGAGCTATCCCACAGTGCACCACTCTGTTGACGCTCTGGACAGCAGTCCGAGCTTGGATGTTCTGATCAGCCACACAGGAAAAGCCCCGGGAAAATTTGAATTCCTTTTCCTGTCTGGCCAGTTTGAATCTCATTTCCTGGTTGGACATCGGGGCGAGCTCAGCAGCACCGGCAGCAATGCAGAGCTCTCCAGCAGAGGAGTTCATGTAATCTCTGAATAGAAAGAGGGCCCCAGCATAGACTGACCGGGAAGTCTTGGATCTGCTCAGTGTGTGGGGCGAGGAGTCTGTGCTTTAGGAGCTGCTCTCCAAAAAACGGAATGCAAAGACCTACGAGAAGGTCTCCAAAGCCATGACAGACAGAGGATCCAGCCGGGATGCAACGCAGTGCCGCCTGAAAATCAAGGACCCCAGACAAGGCTACCAGAAGACCAAAGCGGCAAATGGATGCTCCGGAGCCTGCCACCACTGCCCCATCAGTGAACGTGGACTCTGACGATGGGATAGTGTCGACGGCCAGTTCCTCGGCGATGTTCGCGGACGGGGAAGATGAGGAAGGGTTTGTGGAGGACGACAGTGCTTACAACGCTGGTTTCCCCGACAGCCAGGATCTCTTCATCACCCTCACGGAGAGCCCCTACCAACCCTCCCCGGCTGTTAACCCGGACCCTGAATCAGGGGAAGGATCAGTCGGTAAGTGCTTTAAGCATGTAAACTTTTATTATTAATGGAACAGGAATCTGAACTATGTGAAAAGGAGATATATATATATATATATGGGGATAGAACAGAAATCCTCCTGGGAGATCTCCATGAAGCTCTCCTGGAGGTAATCGAAAAGCCTCCGCAGGAGGTTCCTGGGGAGAGCTGCCTTATTGTGTGCTCCGTGGTAGCACACCTTTCCACGCCAGGCTTTCATGAGGTACTCAGGGAGCATTGCCTTCCCGAGCATGGCTGCATAGGCCCCTGGTTTGTGCCGGCTTTCACGCAGCATGCGCTCTCTATCTCCTTCAGTGACCGTCCTCAGGGTGATCTCGCTCGGAGACTCCTGCATCTAATTAGGGGAATTACTGTAATGTTACGCCTGGTCCAAAGTATTTTTAAAAAATCTCCAGACAGACGGCATAGCAGAGATTCAGCACGCTGCTGCATGACAAGCGTAATGGAAAGCCAAAGAATCAAATGGACGCTCATAGAGGGAGGGGGGACTGAGGACACAAGCTATCCCACAGTTCCTGCAGTCTCCGAAAAGCATTTGCATTCTTGGCTGATCTCCCAATACCTGTACGGTCAAACACATTGTCCGCGGTGGTTCAGGGCATAGCTCTTCAATGTACCCCCCTCCTCCACTCCCAGAAGGAAATGGAAAAAAAATTGTCTCTTGACTCTTTTAAATGTCACCCTATGTGTACTGAATGCTGCTGGTAGACGCGATGCTGCGGCACTGTACTGTAGCATCCTCTCCCCCCTTCCCGCCTCATGGGTGGCTGATGGTGCAATAAGACTGATATCCGTCGTCATCATCATCAGCTTTGCTGTAGATGGTGTAGTGCAATACGACTGGTACCCGTCCTCGTCATCAGCCCATAAGTAGACGGCCTGCTAACCGACTTCATCATAGCAACAGGGCGCTGAGCTCCATCAGCCCCCGCCCTTCATGTGTAAAGAAAAGATTCTGTACTGCCTGGACTGTCATAGCAGCAGGATGCTGTTTTCCTCTCCCCCACACTGCTTAATGTCCTGTCTGGACAATCATAGCAGCTGGAGGCTGCCTTCCCCTCATTTCATTTCAGTAACAAGTCACTGTTTCTTATTCCTGCATTCTTTATTACTTCAGCACACGAATCAGGGGAAACTGCAACGGTAGCCCGGGAAGGCTGGGGGAGGAGGGAAGCAACAGGTGGGGTTGTTGCAGGAGCACCCCCTGTGAATGCCGTGCAGCTCATCATTCCTGCATAATCTGACACGGAGAGGCTGTGCTCTCTGGTTCTCTGAAACACTGGATCTCTACTACACTAGCCCCATATTCTATACAGGAATTATTCTATTTTTAGATACCATAAAGGAGGAATTGACTCAGGGAGTCATTCCCAGTTTTGTCTTTTGTACCCCCGGCTGATCTCGGCCAGGGGCACCTATGACAGCAGCAGAAGGTATAATGCAATACGGCTGGTAACCATCATCACCTTGCCAATTTACAATAGCATGGCAGATGGTACAATATGGCTGATAACCATCTCTGCTGTCATGCAAAAGCAAATGAATGCTGCTGTGTAGCGCTGCTGAATCGCCTCTGTCCGCGGCATCTAGTACACATACGGTGACAGTGACAAAAGGCAAAACAGGCTCCATGGTTGCCACGCTATGGCGTCTGCCAGGGTAATCCAGGGAAAACGGGCTCGAAATGATTGTCTGCCGTTGCTTTCCCGGAGGAAGGAATGAGTGACTACATGTACCCAGAACCACCCGCGACAATGAAATTTGCACCATCAGGCACTGGGATCTCAACCAGGAATTCCAAGGGTCGGGGGACACTGCGATGGGGTGGAACAGGGGCAGAGTTTATGCTTTCCGGATTGCCCGCAGCAGGAGTGCGCACGAGATAGGTGCTGTGCATGCTCTTGTTCACAGACATAGACTAGACTGTGTTCATTGTTCGCAAAAATGTATCTTTGCAAGGAATTCACTCCCTTTTTCCCATCACACAGCTTCGACTGTCTCCAGACCTGCCACAGCATCCCCCTCACAGAGGCTGGCAAAGATTAGGCGGCGAAAGAAAAAGACACGGGACGAGATGTTCGCTGAACTTATGGGCTGCTCCCGAGCCGAGGCGGACCAGCAGAGCCAGTGGAGGGAGACCCTCTCTCTGTACCAGCGCTCACACAGCGAACGGGAGGAGAGGTGGCGTGAGGAAGACAAGCAGGCGACTCAAACGCTGCTTGGACTAATGAGGGAGCAAACGGACACGCTCAGGCGCCTTGTGGATGTTCTGCAGGACCACAGGCAGGAGGACAGAGCCCCCCTGTAGTGTATCTGCAACCGCCCTCCCTCGCCACAAAGTCCCATACCCCCCCACCCAAAATAACCAGAAGGAGGGGCACCGGGGGGCGTTAAAACTGTCACTGCACTCCCGCAGAGTGCTCAAGTACCCAAAAGTTCTCATACCCTAAATTTTGAGAAGTCCTTCCCTTCCAGACTCACCCAAGCCCCAATCCCAGTTTCATCTCCTAACTGTCTAGTTAATTATTAAAAATACTTTGCTGTTAATTACTGTTTCCGTCATGCTTTTTTAACAGAAGACTGTGTTTGAAGGGTGGGGTGGGGAAGGGGGTTGGTAATTGCATAGGACGATCACCTTTACCAGGGTACAGACACGGGGGCAGGATCAGCAGCAGGTCACACACACAGTGCAGTCAGTAGGCACCCTGGTCGGTATGGGAGGTGGTTTCCAGGTTCTGTGTGTGTGTGTGGGGGGGCGTGACTTTGTAGCGGGGGAGGGCGGTTACAGATCTTATGCAGCGGTCCTTGTCCTGGACCGCAGAGTCACGCAGCAGAGGAAACTGTATCCGTCCTCCTCCGCCACAAGGTCACATAGCCCCTGCACGCAGAATCCCAAAAAGGAGGGATGGCAGGCTCCGTTGAAACAACCAGTCAGGCACTGCGGACCGCTCTAGGAGCAGGAGCCTGTCATTCCTCAAGTTCAGAGGCGGTCTTTACATCACCGCACACCCTACCCAGCACAGTCTGCGTCCCAGTTTCAACCCTTTAACGCAAAGTCATTAATAAAGAAACCTTTGTTAAGTAACAATGGAACATGTATTTTATTTTTACACGTGTGTTGGAAGTGGGGGAAACGGGGTGAACGGGGTATGTAACTGCAGAGGATAGTCAACAGTAACCGGGTAAAGAAACAGGGGCAGGTTCAGCTTCTCTGCAAAGAAACTGAATAGTCACAGGTCACGCTGCTCGCTGCTCGCTGGTACTTGAAGAGTTCCTTGTCGCTGTCCAAGGCGCCTGTATAGGGCTTCATGAGCCAGGGCATTAGCGGGTAGGCTGGGTCCCCGAGGATCACTATAGGCATCTGCACATCCCCAACAGTTATTTTGTGGTCCGGGAAGAAACTACCTTCCTGCAGGTGTCTAAACAGACCACAGTTCCTGAAAACACGCGCGTCATGAACCTTGCCTGGCCACCCGACGTTGATGTTGGTAAAACGTCCCCTATGCTCCACCAGTGCTTGCAGCACCATTGAAAAGTAGCCCGATTTCTCAGCAGCTGACTGTGGAAGAGGTGGACGATAAGGTGCGAGGAGGTGAAAACGGCCATAACTGCAGCGGGCTCCATGCTCGCAGTGCTGTGGCGTCCACGCTGTCACTGACCAGAAAAGTGCACTAACAGATTGCCTGCAGGCACTTTCGGGGAGGGAGGGAGGGCGTGATTGACGGTTCAATTATGACAGTTACCCAAAACCACCCTCGACACATTTTTCCCCCAGCAGGCATTGGGGGCTCTACCCAGCATTCCAATGGGCAGCGGGGACTGCGGGAACTGTGGGATAGCTTCCCACAGTGCACCGCTTCCAAAGTCGACACTGGCCCCGTTAGTGTGGAATCACAAAGTCGAATTAGTGTCTTTAGTGTGGATACACAAATTTGACTTCGTAAGGTAGATTCCACAAATTCGAATTAAGTTGAATCGAACTACTCTTGTAGTGTAGACATACCCTTAGAGTGTAATCCAGTGCTTTTTGAACTCAGTGACTATCTGTTCATCGATGTCAGTGGGCATTGGATCAGATGCTTACTTCCTACCATTTAAAGGACTGTTTTATCTTCTGTGTAGTTACTGAGGTGGCTAGAAGCTGTGTGAAATTGTATGAAGTTTCTATAGCCACTAGAGGGAGGTGACACCTCACAGCATTGTTTTGTTTTACTTTAAGAAGTAAGGGCTAGCAATTTCATACAAATGACGTTCCTAAGCTCATAGAAATTAGAATCTGAGGAGGGAATGCCACTTAGCTCACTGGGTCAAAGTCACACTGGGAGCAAATTGTTTTCCACTTGTTTAAATACCTATTTATATGAAACCCCAGCAAGTGCAAATGGTCGCTGTTAACATTCAGACATTTCAATAAGATTGTTTATCCTGTATCTTGTTTTAAATATTACAGTAGGAAATCTCTACCTTGGGTGGGGAATAACAAAGGGAAAGAATGGGAAAAAAATGAAGCCACAACTATGCTAAGAGTAATAGTAAAGGTACAGCCTGAAGCTAGGAAATTCATGACTGACAGGATGGGTTCTGAACAGGCCAACTGACTTCTTACACAGGAGTCTCAACCTGCTGACTGATGCTAAACATGCTGGGAATGAACAGCTTGATGCATACATCCGGTGCTGCCTACTATACTGGGAACATCAGTTTATAAAGGCAGCACAAGAGCTACAAGAGGAAGAGTGCCAGAGGGAAAACAAAGTATTTGACCTCAGTAGCTTCAACGGGCAAAAGAGTTCAGAACCACTGATATGTTCTGTGCTGTTGCCTGAGTGCAATTGTTCATGGCCTCTGCCCATTCATTCATGCACATGTCTAACGCACAAATACTGGTTCAGAGTATGGAACAGCCCAAGTTTCTTTGCAAGTTAGAACACTTACACGCAACTAATAGATGCTGAGATGGCTGGTACAGATGAGACCTCCTGCTGCAAACTGCTCAAGAAAGTGGGGAGCTGCCGTTTACTCCACCCAAGGCCAAGTGCTCTATCCACTAACTAAAATACTCAGCAGCTTGTCATGAATCTTTGATTCACTGTGGTTAAAGGTAACATTTAGATGGAACAGTTATCATCCATACCAACTACGAGGGACAGTGAACTTGGTTTAGGGGGATAACTGTATAATATTTACAGATACTTTGCCTTTCTATAGTGTGTTCCATCCAAAGATTTCACAGTGTGTAAAAGATATTAATGAATTAAGCCTCAAAACACTCCTGTAATGATATGATCCCTGCTATATGGCTAGGAAACTGAGAAGAGAGACAGTTTACACAATTTGCCTAAGGTCACACAGTGAGTCCATGGCCAATCTGTAAACAGAAGACAATGCTAGCCCTCAGGATGGGGTGGTTTATTGCTGTTGTTGTACTGTTGATACAGCTTGAGAGGACATCCTACTTTCCAGGCTATGTAAGACTGCCCATTTTCAAAGTTGGATGGTTGAGGGGAAAAAAGTTGCCTCAAAGAGTCATATTGTGGAAAACATTTGTCACCAATTTATTTTGTTCTCCCCACTCATCAAATACCTCCACATAAAACCCTCTAAATATGGATTTCACAGTTGAGGATAGTTTGGGTTAAAAACAGTTTGGGATAAAAGAAGAACTGACCTGAAACTTTCCCCACAACTGAAACTAACCCTACACCTTTTTTTGAGGTGATACTTAATATATGTGTGTTTAATGTACCCTTAGCTGAAAGTAGAATGTCTCATGAGATTCCCAATCACTGGAAAGATTCTGATAAATTATGACAAGTTTCTGAATGGAAACTTTCTAACCAACTATTAAATCACAAAATTCATTTCCTTATCCCTACACTTTGGCACTGAGAAGAAAACTGTTTTGTACTCATATAATCTGATTAGCCTCAGAGCCTGCTGAACAGATGTATTTTTGGTATTTGGTACATTTTCTGATATGTCCCTTTACCAACACCCCATGTTATGTAATGAGCTGGAAATTCCTATGAAAATATAATTTTCCCAAATAGACTTTTTTTCAGACCAAGATTGTGTGTGTGAGTCACACAAATAGTATCACAATGGGTCACTGATATGCTGACCTCATGGACTAAACTGACATATTTCCATTATGATTACTTATTATAGTTTTAGAATGGGGTAGAATGAAGGGTAGGGTGGGTGTGCACTGTTTTTAAGAGCCAAGATAGCTGAATATAAATTAGTTCTTTCAAAATGTAAAAACACACAACATTGAGCATTGTGCAGTGAGAATAATAATTTATTGGACTATATATGAGAAGATGGCATTTGCCTGGTTTGTTGAACGCTATTGTTCTGATTTGCTACAGAGCCATTCAAAGAGTTCTATGGAAATTGTCCAATGATACTTTCTTTGTAATCCTGCTGCTTCAAAAGGAGTTTCTGGAGGAGACTGTATGGTGGACTTCAGCAGGTTATGGAATGCAATTTATTTACAGGGTATCTGTTATAAAGCTTTTTCACAAAATTTTTTTACTACTACTTGTTGCATATGTTACCTGCTTATTACTGTTGTTTTACTATATAGATGAGTGTATATAGGGATTACTTAATTATGATGTTTAAGGATTCTATCTGCATTTATTTGAGATTACTGCATTACAAATGGTGAAAGATGACCCACTTTGCAGGGCAGTTAATGAATACACCAGGGGTTAGTTAGTGAAAAATCAGGTGCAATGAGCCTATTCTCCCCTTAATTACTTAATTGTGCTGGTATAAATCAGAAGTAACTCTATTGATGTCAATGAAGTCACACTGGTGCGTTTAAAACCAGCATAAGGGATTGTTCCTAGACACTTTGAAGTCAATGGGAAGATCCTCATTGACTTCAATGGGTTGAGCGTATATCTACACTGCACTCAGAGGAGTTACTGTAGCATGTGTAGACATATCTGAGCTGGCTTTGATTTAGCTAGCTCGAGTAACAATAGCCGTGAAGCTGCAGCAGGATAGGCAGCAGCATGGGTGCACAAGCCCACCCAGGACCTTGGGTATTGTTATGCCAATATAATAAAAACCAGCAGGATCTTATTAACAGGGTTAAGGCAAAAATGCCACATTTATTGTAAATATAATAATAAAGCAAAAGATAAAAGTAAACAATGCTGTTTGACTAATTCCTATTACTACTTATTCCTTATACACACACATATATATATGTGTGTATATTGAATGAATATATATATTCATTCACACAATCATTCATTCAAGTTCTGTATAGGTGTTATAATTACCAGACTAGAAGTTGCTCATGCCAAGTTACTGGCCAGGTATCTTGGTCATGAGGATGGAGCCAAGTCTGTGTCAGATGCATCTGATGCTCCTGGAGGCTGGCAGCAGAACCAGAGACTCAAAGTCCTCAGTCTTTGGAGTTCATTCTTATAGGAATTAATTCCTATGTTAGTCTATGGGAGCTGTTTCATCCTGCTGTTGCTGACTCAATCAGCAGATGGCACATTCCTGGTGGCTCCACATTGTCTAAAGTGGCACATTCCTGGTGGCTTCACACTGTCCAACGTTTGTGTTTCTCATCCTTCCAGGTGATGGGGTGGATCCCAGTTTACCCTCCGGGGGTTGTCTGGTGGTCCACTTGACATATTCTTCAGCCGATGGATACTCCCTTTCTAGGCTGGCACCTCCCTAACCATTCATGCACATCAAGCATTCATCAACATACATTCCATATCTTAACCATATTTTAATTTACTGTCTCCACCACTTTCGGGGTTTGTGTTAATTCGTATGAGACTCCTGGCCCTGTAATCACAGAGGGTGGGAGTCTGTTTGTTTACTTTGTATCAATTACAGCTTAAGGGTAGCATAATGTTTACATCAAGAACAAAGTCAATTAACTTGTTTGTAAGTTTTATCCTTCACAGGACAGATACAATCAATGTTTTCTGCAGACAGGAGCTTACAAGTTTTAACAGAAGAACTAAAAGATTTTTGTACTTGGTGAAACTGGGGGGTCACTGTCACTTGGGGGAATCGCTGTTAGTACCTTCTTTAATATCCCTACAGTATGTACTGGAGCGGCTAGCCTGGGCTGCCATAGCTTCACTGCTATGGTTATTCAAGGCAGCAGCTGGGGTATGTCTACATGTGCTGCAGTCACACCTGTGACTGCACTGTAGACATACCCTAAGTGAGAGGGGAATCAGCCTCCATGAGTCCAAGCATACAGAGCTCTAAAGAACAGAAAAATGAAAACCAATAAATGAGGTCATTGCTGGAGGTATATCACAAGTGGCCTTTGCATACCTAAAAATGTCAGCGCTTTAAAGTCTAGTATTTAGGGCCTTTCAAGGGCCAGAAGTGAGTGCTGTGTCCTCTAATGGGAAGCTGGGCATCTCCCCTTCCCAGTGGACTAAAGCTACAGTTTCTAACAGTGCAGTTATGAGATATCAGTCTTTCAAGCTGTGATATTTCTAAGTATATAAAGAAAAGCTGTCACTGACCCATCTTGGGCCTCAATCATTTTTTTGCTGGAGGGAAGTGAATTTGTGTCTGAGAAGGAGCAACCATTTCTCTGGCAGTTTATTTTTATTTTTTTAATGGTGGCTATTTGAAATTGTCTGGGGGTTTGAGTTCTTGGGATAAGTATTAGGGAGATGGATTAGTGGACAGGGTTTGCAGCCAGAGACATGTGGAAAAAGTATTTATTAGAAGCCTGTGTAATTTAGTACAGGCTTCTCCAACATATTACATGGTAGCACTGTCATATATATAAAAGAATGCAGGAATGGGGTACGTCTAGGCCTTCCCAATTGCCAATTCCACTCGCAATTCCCAACTACTACAATAGCCCCTTGATCAGGGGCGGCTCTACAAAAAAGTGCCCCCCAAGCAGCGGCGCGCCGCCGCCGCCCCCCCAGTCCAGTCCGCGGTCCCCTCTTCCCGCGGCTCCGCATCCTGGGGGGCGCGGCGGCGATGGCTTGGCGGCCCTCGCCGCAGGCAGTCGCACGGGAGGGGACCAGCCGGAGCCGCAGCGGCGCCCGCCGCCGAGCTCGCGGGGAGCTCGGGAACCCGGGCGGGACAAGGCGGGACGCGCGCGCAGTCCCGGCAGGTCCCGGTCCAGGCAACCGGGCGCGGGCATACCCGCTCCCCTCAAATGCCGCCTCATCCGATGCCGCCCAGGCCCCGCCCCAGGCTGCGCCAGCCGCCGCCCCTGCCCTTGATTGCTACTGGCAATCTCAATAAGCTAGAAGGCTGCTTTAAACTGAGTTATGCCTGGAGACTGGTTTGGCATGCAGCCAGCCCAAGACTGGGGGAGTGGAAAGGTCACACTTGCACAGAGCTATGCTGCACACTTGAGATCTAGGCCTGATTTTAATTTAATTCGGAGATCTCAAAGTGCCTTGAAAAGTGGGTCAGTATTATAATTATTATCATCCTCATTTTACAGATGGGAAAACTGACATACACAGGTTTTTGTGGCTTGTGGCCCCATATTATGAGGAGAGAACCCTGGTCTCTTGATTGCCAAAGTGTCACTATTTGTTATTACTGTACATCTGAACATTCCGCCTTTCCTTTCATCTTTTAATTTTTGGCAGATAGTAGATATGTGGATGTAGTTCTAGAACTGGATCAGGTGGGTTGAATGTTAGTGTAAACATGCCCTGTATTTACTTACTCTGTTGCTTTATGTACCTGTGTGTGTGTGTTCTCCTGTTCCTGCTTGTATCCTGAACAATGGTGAAGAGGCATTTCGGAGTAAGAGTCATAAATTGTAGATAAACCTAACTATCCTGTGTATTAATGTGACATGCACAGAAGGAATATGGAAAATGAAAAGGAATATTCTGCCTGAACCTGAACAGTGAAATAACTTTCCAGTACTTGAGAGTAACATCAAATTCTATGAGCAGGAGGGCTGAGCCCACATAATAGGAGACAATTCTGCATAAGATCCTATAACAGATGAAGACAATAGTTGTCTTGCCTGCATGGCAGCAAGTCAGAGCTCCATGCTGAAAACCATTCTATGTGTTGTTCTAGGTCCCTGTAGAACGTATCAGTGAATCAGTGTTTGACCTGCACAGGGGCAGTGGGTAAAGGCCTAATAGTGGTGGTTTGGGGTGTTATCCTTAGTGGAGACATTTTAATAGATGTGTCTCATTTAGTACATTCCTGAAAGATAGAGTTGTTCCTCTGAAGTCTTATGAACTTGGGATTGTCAGCCTTGCAGGGGTGGTTGACAAGTGGCTGAATTCTATCAGACACCGGAAAATGAATTTTATCAGACACCGGAAAATGCTTCTTATCCCCAACTGTTTTCTGTAGGCCTGGCTGTAAGCGTGTATGCCAGGGGTTAAAAGAGACATGGTGTGGAAGACAGTTTTGATCAAAGAGGGAGGATGTGTGCTATGTGCCAAAGATGAGCTCGTTACTTGTATTTATCTTGTGTGTGTGCAGCTGGACGGTGTGACGATTGTGGAGCCCAGACCTGTAGAACTCACCTAGCACAAAGTGCCAACTGTAAGCCCCAAGGTAACCTCATACAAATGATGATGTTCTGAAAGCACCAAACACTCTTCAGAATAAAAAGGAACCATCTGAACAACTTTTTGAGCCAGAGCAAAAAATGCTTGATGCTTCCCTCTGTAAGAGGCTGAAGCAAAGGAACTTTTCTGCCACATGTCTGGCTCTCATTTCTGGCTGATATGTGGAACTGGATATATTTGCATAGCAGAGACAGGGCTGGCTGCAAAAGACAGACAGGTGAATCTGCTGCAAAGGGGACTGAACTATGTCCAAAAATCTCCCTAAAACCCAGGCAAAATAAATACTCAAGAGAAGAAGGAATGTCTTGTGGTTAAGACACCGCACCGGGAATCAGGAAATGTGGGTTCAGTCCCCAGTTCTGTCACCGAATTTCTGTGTGGCCTTGGGCAAGTTACTTAATCTTCCCCACTTGTCAAAAGGGGCTAATGCTCCCATGCCTTACCTGAGGTTTTGTGATGCCAAATCCATAAATATATGTATGTGCTCCAATATTGTAAACAAAAATATAGAATAGGGCCAAGTTACAGCTGTGCCCTGGGTTGCTGTGCTGGAAGGAGGCAGACACAATTGGTCTGAGGCACTGGGGAGCACAATTAGGGATGCAGCAGTCATGACCAAATAGGTGAGCAGCGTCATGATGAGGTTATACCGCTGTGCCTGGACAAGAGAGTGCAAGCTATGCCTTTGTACAGGTAGAATAAACTCTGCTGTTTGTCATGCTTCACCCAGCACAAAATAATTATGAAGCATTACAAAGATCTAATGTCTTCTGACATCACCTTGTACTTTTCAACCTTCCCAGCCTGGCTCTGCCACATAAGAGGCATGATTTAGCCCATAATGTACGCAGCAACCTAACTCTCTCCTGCTCCTGAGTGCAAATATATCATCATTTCGGTTACGGCTCATAATTCAGGCTCTGGTTCGTTTTAGTAATCATGGACTTAGACTGGATACCTTCAGTTATTAGCATAATTAATAATGTTACTGTAGCCAGATTTCTGGGAGTTTTCCCTGCCCTGCAGGTACTAGAATGATCTGTTATTGGCAGTATATTTTCAGCAAGATTCTACTTTTACCCACTTTCATGCTTAGGTACAAGAAAGTCAACTGACACACAAATGAGACAGTAACTCACCTGGAAGTAACACCCAATAACTCCTGTCACCTCACTCCTGTGCTCTAACTACTAAAACGTGGTAAATGCAGAACATTTCAAAAGTCCCCACATTCTCATCTTGCCACTGTGACTTCCCTATGGAAGGACAGGAGGAAAGGAACGCTTTATGTGTAGGGAAACGTCCCCTTCTCCAGCAGCTGGCTACCAAAAGGATCTTTTGATTAAAATGTAAAAACTGGGTTGCAAATACAAGCGGCCTTTCTAGTATCAGACTGCTTCCTAGCTCAGAGCTCTCTCATGGTTGCCAGCATGAGTGCACAGGAAGAGAGGACACAGGGAGCCCCTGTACAAAAGGCAGCCAGAAAGTTGTTGACTGTGTGTGTAATGGGGAAGCAACCAGTGCTGTTCAACTTACAGAGCAGATGACCATGATCCCATCTACCTCTGCACACCAGCAGGGCAGTGCTGGGAGCAGTGCTACATCTCCACAACTGACCAGCTGCAAAGACATATTGTTCCCCTCACCCATCACTTGCTCAGGCAGGCACTGAAGGCGCTCCCCTCGTGCTCAGAACCAGACTGTAACTCTAATATTGTTACCAGTATTAGGACACGTCAGATATGTGCAGTAAGTTTGTCAGGCAATAAGAATAGGTGGTAATTGGTACTCTTTTATCAATCTACATTTGAAGACTCTAAATAACCTTCAAAGATTCATGAAGTCACACGTTACGATTGTGTGTTAGACAAATAATAGTATCTCCATTCTGCAGATGGAGAAACTGAGGCACGGCAAGTGTAAATGACTCTTTCCCAGGTCATGTTACAAGTCAGTGGCAGAGCCAGGAACAGAGTCCAGAAATCCTGAATCCCAGTCTCCTGTTTGAATGCAGCCCATTTAAGGAAATTCTCCATAAATATTTAATTTACCCTCAGTCAAAGTCTGATCCTGTGAATTCAGTGGAAGTTGAAGATGCTTAGCATCTAGCAGGATCAGGCTCACAGAAAGGAGAAAAATTCAAGTACTGAGCTTTGTGACGCTTAAACGAAAGGCACTAGGTAAGAGCAAAGTGATATTTTATTATTATTATTATTATTATTATTTATTATTAATCAGTTTTTCTTTTCTTTTTATTTAAGCACCAACAATGGCACCTTAAGAGGCAGGAAACACCACTGAAGTGAATGAAGTACCAAAAAAGGGGAGGAGAGGGGGCAGAACAAATCTCTCTTCATGTAAATGGCTGGTACTGTGACACAATCATTATAAAAGCTACGTTACAGCAGAACTATGTAACCAGTTACAAAAGGGATTGTTTGACTTGAAGATATTTTCATATTGAAAGTCAACTGCTGAGTGTCTTTTTAATAAGTGAGCGACAAACACATCAGAATAAACCTTTGTTAATTGTCATCAGATTAAAAGTCTGGGAGGGGCAGGGCCGGCTCCAGACTCCAGCGCGCCAAGCGCACGCTTGGGGCGGCGTCCCGCGGGAGGGCGGCAGGCGGCTCCGGGGGGATCTCCTGCAGACATGCCTGCGGAGGGTCCGCTGGTCCCGCGGCTTCGGTGGAGCATCCGCAGGCATGCCTGTGGGAGGTCCACCAGAGCTGTGGGACCAGCGACCGCCAGGGCGCCCCCCCGCGGCGTCCTGCCCTGCTTGGGGCGGCGGAAATCCTACAGCCACCCCTGGGGAGGGGGAAGCAAAGAACACAAATAGCAATACATGCTGAAATCCACTTAATGTCTGTGCCGTGTAATCACTGTACAATCAGATACTTTCTAATCTTTATCTGAGGTTATAAATTGGCCCTGACTACACCCTTACACATCAGTTTTGCCCTCACAACTTTCAGGTGTTACATAGCTGGTGCTAATGATTGTTCCTGGAGCATAGAGGTAAGAAGCCAGCTTATTTAATAAAATCTTCCTTTCCTATTCCGTTAATGTCATTTAAGTGAGGGATAGTCTAAACTAATATAGGCAATAAGGAAGCTCACATACATATCTTAACAAGAAGGCTGAGAATGGCAGAATGTTGCCTAGAAGCCTGTCTAAAATAATTAAAGCATAACACCATACTATGGATTATTTTACCTTCTTCGGATAACAGCAACCCAGGTCTGAGCTGGATATGCAGCTCTTCCTCTACTTTCCAGTGTCACATAAGCTCTTGTATTGCAAACCACCAGTTCCTGTTATTCATTCTTCTCCATGTTCAGTCTAGTCAAAAAAAAACAGTCTCTCTCATTTGGGATATGTGCATTGTACAGGATTTTTAGCCCAAACAGCAGTATAAGATAGGCACTCCTTTTTATCTAAGTCATTTGTAGGCTCCTCCTACACTCAGAGTGGCAGTTGTACACTACTAAGAAACCAGAGAAAGCAAGGTTGGGGTGGGGAGGCAGGCGGGTAAGAATTCCTAATAGGTGTGGTTGTATTTGTATTAGGCATGGGTGTTTGGATCGACAGTTATGGTTCACCCCAAGAATCGGGCAAGCCTGAAAGTTTGGATCTGAATCATGCCAGTGTTTGTTGAAGAAGAGAGTTTTGGGGTCTCTCATCACGTTTCTGAGTGTGTATGCTGCCAAGGATCCTTCACCACACCACCTGAGACACACATAACAACAAGGCTCAGGGGGGGAAAGGCAAAGTGCAAACTTTGCTTGTTGCTGCTCAAATCCTGGGGCTGCTGCATACACAATCAGACCCTTTCACCACATTAGAGCTGGGCTGCAAAGTTCTTTTATGGGGCCCAATTCCTTTTGTGAATAAGTGCTTTGCTGGATCAGGGCCTGAGTTTGCACTGTACTTCGTATCTCCCAGCTTCGGCTGCTAGTTTTTGGTTACTGATTCTGTGCTTGGTAAGAATACATTTCACTGTGGTACAGGTAGTCTACTGGTGTTACACTTCTGTGCAGGGTTCTGTAGCAGTAGCTTGTTTGTTGTTTTTTGTGTTTGTTCCAGTTATGATAGTATTTAGAGACTTGATCAATATTCAGTGTTATATATGTATGTTTGTTGTTTGTTTTGGTTCCACTGAGGGAGAGGAGGAAGTAAGTTAAATTATTAATATTAATATTAATGATATTTTTTTTTTTTTTTTTTTTTTAATCCTCTGGTGCAGGGCAGGAAAGCAATGCTTGCTGTGGGTTGCTGCTTTGTTTGAGGTTTCATTTCTCAGTGCTGTCAGTGCTGATTCAGAGGAGACAGAGAGCAGAAGCAGCAGCTCTGCAGATTGCAGAGCAGAGGCAGAGAGAAGAGAGGAGGAGAGAAGAGTAAAGGGAGGCTCTCATCTCAAATCTTCAGCTCAAATCTGTGGAGGAGGATGGAGAGATGGACAAGGAGAGGGGAGGGGAGGAGGGTAATGGAGTCTTCCTCTTCCCTTTCTTCCTTTCCTTTTCCCAACTCATTAATCTCAAACTTTAATTACTATAATGATTTTGTGATTTATAATTGGGAAAAAATGTGAAAAAAAATACCAGCCATATATAGGCCATTTCCATTTTTGCTGTTTGCTTGGGTTCAGCCAGGGCCAGTTCACAGAGTTATTTACATCCACAACAGTAAAAAAACTAAAACTAAAAAACAAAAAAAAAAACCAAAAAAAAAAAAAAAAACAAAATCACTGTCAACTGAGCAGTTGTCTTCAACTCTTACAATTATTATTTTTGATTTTATATTATTGATGTTATGAGCATTATCTAAATGACAAAAATCTCCCTCTCCTAAAACCTTTTTTAATACTTTCAAAAGGTCTCAGTGTGTTTTCTGTTTGTGTTTTATAAGTGTTAATATAAACAAATTGTTTTTTCAAAGTTGTGCTCAGTGTGTGCAGTGTGTGCTTGCAAGTTGAGAATTGAAAGTGATTTGCAACAAAAAAAGAGGGCCAAAAAAAACAAAACAAAAAAAAAAATTTTGCCCAAAAATGTTCAGGAGCCACATCTGCCCAATAATGGGAGAAACATAAAATGTATGATGAGGTGGGTGAAAATAAAAAAATATAGAGGGTGTGAATAGCAAAAAGTAGGTAAAAGAAGATGAGAATTCAAATGGGTGTGGGGGAGGCTACTTTAGCTTACTCCTGCACTCTCCTGTTCCTTTCTTTTTCTGTTGCCCCTTGTCTTCTGGTTCCTGAGTGCATGTTACACCAGCCTAGACTCCCTCCTACCACTTACCAACTTACACCACCGCTACACATTATATCTGAATTTCATCTAGCAAATCTGTAGGAGATCTGGGAATACAATCCATATTTCACAACCTTATTCTTACCATTAGATTCAGGAACGGGATGTCTACACTACAAAATTAGGTCAAATTCATTTAAGTCAACATTTAGCCTCTGATTTTACAAAGTTGATGCTGCATGTCCCCACTATGCACATTCTATTGGTGGAGCGCATCCTCGCTACCATGGCTAGCATCGACTCACGGAGCAAGGCATTGTGGGCAGCTATCCCACAGTTCCTGCTGCCAATTTGGAATTCTGGGTTAGTCTCCCAATGCCTGATGGGACAAAACATTTTGCTGGTTGTTTTGGATACATGTCGTCAGCCTCCCATGATGCACTTGCCTCCTCCCTCCCTTCTTCCGTCCCTGAAAAAAACGGCCAACAATCATTTTCGCGTCTAAGCCTGGGTTACCCTTGCAGATGCCATAGGATGGACCCCGCTCAGCTGTACACTGTTGTTGTGAGCATTGCAAACACTTCATGCATCGTCCTGCAGTATTGCAGAGCCTAGCCAGGAGCCACCACACTGAAGAATGTGATGCCATGCAAATAGCCATGCTGGAAGCCATGGAATGGAGTAATTTGCAGATGCTGGTGGCAGCAGCTGAGCTTTTTGACATGGTGGAATGCCGCATTTGGGCTGGGGAAACAAGCACAGACTGGTGGGACTGTGTCGTTATGCAGGTATGGGATGAGGAGCAGTGGCTGCATAACTTTCGAATACATAAGGCCACTTTCATGGAACTTTGCGAATTGCTTTCCCCAGCCCTGAAATGCAGCAATACTAAAATGAGACCTGCTCTGACAGTTGAGAAGCGAGTGGCAATAGCCCCATGGAAGCTTGCAACGCCAGACCGCTACCAGTCAGTGGGGAATCAGTTTGGAGTGGGTAAAGCTACCATGGGGGCTGCTGTGATCCAAGTAGCCAGGGCAATCAATTCATTTCTGCTAAGAAGGGTAGTGACTCTGGGAAATGTGCAGGACATAGTGGATGGTTTTGCCGTGATGGGGTTCCCTAAATGTGGTGGGGTGATAGATGGAATGCATATCCCTATCTTGGCACTAGTTCATCTTGCCAAAGAGTACGTGAACCAAAAAGGGAACTTCAGTGGTGTTGCAAGCGCTAGTGGATCACAAGGGCCGTTTCACCGACATCAAAATGGAATGGTTGGGAAAGGTACATAATGTGTGCATCCTTAGGAACTCCGGTCTCTTTAGAAAGCTGCAAGAAGGAACTTTCTTCCCAGATGGGAAAATTATTGTTGGTGACGTTGAAATGCCAATAGTTATCCTTAGAGACCCAGCCTACCCCTTGCTCCCAGGGCTCATGAAGCCATACACAGGCACCCTGGACAGCAGTAAGAAGCAGTTCAACCAAAGGCTGAGCAAGTGCAGAATGGTGGTGGAATGTACCTTTGTATGTTTAAAGGGGCGCTGGCGCAGTTTACTCACTAGGTTAGACCTCAGTGAAAGCAATATTCTCATTGTTGTTGCTGCTTGCTGTGTGCTCCATAATATCTGTGAAAGTAAGGGGGAAAAGTTTCTGGTGGTGTTGGGGGTTGAGGCAGATCGCCTGGCTGCCAGTTATGAGCAGCCAGCCACCAGGGCAATAAGAAGAGCATATTGAGGCGCACTGTGTCTCCAAGAGGCTTTGAAAACCAGTTTCATGAATGATGCAACACTGATGTGACAGTTCTGTGTGTTGTTCCTTAGCAAGCTGCCTTCTTTTTTGCATGTACTGCCCTGTAAACTAAACCCACACCAACCACAGTGTGCACAGTGAATAAAGAGCCTGTTGTCCTCAGTCCATGCATTTTTATTATGCTAACAAACACTGAACAGAATATGAATGAATCAATGAATAGCAAAGATGACATAGGGGTTAGGGCAAGGACACGTAGCTTATTACAATTGCACTGTCTAGCAATCAAAGCTGTGGGAATGAGGGCCTTCTGCTCCATGAAGAATCCCCTGGAGTTGAGTTCAAGGGATAATGGAGCTCTTCCCCACCGCATTCTAGGACATCTGGGAGAGGAGGATATGGAACTTGGTGAGGAGGACAGCTGGTTCATCATTGGGTGCAGCAGGACTCTAAGGTCTAGCTGCCTTTACTGCACTTCAACCAGATGCCTCAACATGTCTGTTTGCTGCCCCATAAGCCGCAACATCTCTTGTGTGTTACGCTCTTGTTCCTGGCATGCTTTCCAGCCCTCTTGGTTGGAGTGCATGCTCTCCGACAGTGTCAGTCTTGGAGGAATGCATCAAATCACAGAACATGTCTTCCCTTGTCTGCTTTTTTTGCCTTCTAATCTGGGAAAGCCTTTGTGCTAGTGTGGAGGAAGCACCCACAGACAAGGTTGCAGCTGCAAGGAAACAAAAACCACAAGGGTAGCCTTACAAAACATACATTGTTGAAAACAGAAGGTTAACTCTTGCAATGAATGAAACACTTCACCGCAGTAAATACATTCCCTGAGGTACACAGCCACATTTTGTCTTTTAAACGAAGCACCTACCAGTAAGGTACAACACATGGCAGAGTGCTGGACAGCAGATTTCAGTTTGCAGGCAGGCATGGTAAGCATAAACAAAAGGGTAGGTAGTGTCAAGGCACCACAGGAAAATTTTTTGTTGTGGAAACTCTTGGCACATAAACAGGCTTTTCCGGGGAGCACCCTTTGTGTAGCTGGACTGGCCGCCACTGTATCCCAATTGTTTACCTCAGATTAAACATTAACCACAATCAGAGCCGTAACTAGGGATTTTTGCGCCCGAGGCAAGGGACGGGGTGGCACATCTGGCTCTTCGGCGGTGGGTTCCTCTTGGAGGGAAGGACCAACCGCTGAATTTCAGCCAAAGAGCCGGATGTGCCGCCCTCTCCCTTGCCGACGACCACCAGCAATTTGGCGACGGGTCCCTCACTCCCTCTCGGAAGGAAGGACTTGCTGCCGAGTTGCCACTGAAGGAGAGACTTTCTGCGCCCCTCACTTTCCGTGCCTGAGGCAAGTGCCTCACTCGCCTTGCCCTCATTACGGCACTGACCACAATTGCATTCTTAACCTAGGGTTGGCCATGAATGTAGATGCTCAAGCTATGGGTACTCAAACCCTGGGTCTGCTGACTTGAGTCCCACTAACTTTGGGCTTACATTGCAGCGTAGACATGCCCTTTAAGAGAGAGTCTCCTCAGAGGATTTGGTTCTGATTAATGTACACGCAGGAGACAGAAGGCTTTGAAGTTGAGATATAGAAAAAGTTATTCATTCTGTTGGTTTACTGTTCATGACAAATAGTTCATTGTCTCAATACTACTTCTACTCTTGGGGGAATTGTGCATCACTGCACATGCACAGAATTCATGACCCCATGGATTTCTGAAGGGGAAGCAAAGGGAAGCCACAAGAGCGGACAGGCGGCCCTCCCCGGCACTAGGCAGGTTGGTTTGGACACTGTGGCCTGGTCTACACTAGGGGCGGGGTCGATGTAAGATACGCAACTTCAGTTACATGAATAGCGTAGCTGAAGTCAAAGTATCTTATTTCGACTTACCTCCTGTCCTCACGGAGCGGGATCGACGGCCACGGCTCCCCCTGTCGACTCCGCTACCGCCGCTTGCTCTGGTGGAGTTCCGGAGTCGACGGGAGCGCATTCGGGGATTGATATATCACATCTAGATGAGACACGATATATCGATCCCCGATAAACTGATCGCTACTTGCCGATCTGGCAGGTAGTGTAGACATACCCCTAGAGTAGCTGGTAGAGACATAAATGAGCGTGCGGCAGGGGGAGGGTGAAGAGGGAGGGCTGGGCTGTCATGTGTGAGGGAGAGAGAGGCCTGGTCTACACTAGGCGTTTAAATCGGTTTTAGGAGCGTAAAACCGATTTAATGCCAAAACCGTCCACACTAGGAGGCACCTTATATCGATTTTAATGGCTCTTTAAACGGTTTTTCTGTACTCCTCCTAGAGAGAGGAGCTTGCGCTAGTATTAACACATCGGATTAGGATTAGTGTGAGCTGGGGGGCTGATCGGGGCCTCCCCTCTCGGGGCTACAGTGCAAGTGCACCAGTGACTTCTCTGGACCTCATCTGAACGGATGCAGTGGTCAGGTAAACAAAAAGCCCCCGCTTTTTTTATTTATTGTTTGCCCAGCGTGCCAGCCGCCGTGCGGCGGTGGTGGTGCGAAATCAAAAAAAAAAAAAAAAAAAAAAGAGCTGGATGTGATGCCATGATGGCAATCAAAATCCAGGCAAATCCGTTCTATCAGCGCTCCGTTACGAAACAGAAAATTCAGAATAAATTTTTTTTAAAAAAGAGAGAGAGAGGCAGTAGCACAGCTCAGCGCAGGCGCAGCGCGCGTAAAAAAAGAAAATGGAAATGGATGCTCATGGACTGGAGGACTGGGAGGATCCCCGCTGTCCTGGCCTCTCAAGTATTCCAGTTCTGCTTCTAGCTCAAAGTAAATGCTCAAACACAGTAACACAGTCACACACCAGCAGCACCAGCACCCCCCCCTACTCACCCCACCCACCACACCCACCTCCCAAACAATCCTCTGACTCTTTACATCTCTGCTTTTTTTTTTGCTGCAGCAGAGCTGCCGATAGTGCAGCACGACCTAGCGCAGCCTCAGCACCCCAACACCAGCATCAGCCAAATCCATGAACAATATCCTCATCATCAAATCCTCAGCATCCTGATCAATCAAGCCTCATCCATCCTCTCAGGCATCATCATCATCAGCCTCATTTTTCATCCAGCCTATGGGGTGGTTTTTGGCTTCACCTGGTGATGGGGATCATAGGCCATCAACATCCACCTCCATCAGCCTGGGCTTCATCAGCCCCCACCCCAGCCCCCCCCCTCAGCAGGCAGCTGGGCTTTCCACCTCTGCCCACACTGTCTCTTCCTCACTGGACTATCATGTCGTGTCTGCTGCCTTCCACTTCTCAACTCATCAGTGTATTCTTCACTATTTCTTTCTTTTCATTCTATTCAAATGGGGACAGTATGTGGGACACAAGCCAAGGAAATGGAAGGAAAAGAATCAAAAAGGCTGGGGAAGAACGGGATGGGCAGGAGCAGGGTTGTTATAGCAGCACCCCTGCAGGGTCTGACAGAGCAATAAGCCTCTGCTCTCTCTTGGTTCTCTGAGCACTACTCTCTTCTGGTTCTATGTATATTAGGCAGCACTTATTCTATTTTTTTGCCAGAGGAGGAGGAGGATTAGAGTTATTCCCAATTTTTGCTTTTGCCCCTTGGGACCAGGGCAGGGGTTTTAACAGCATGAGCTAATGGTACAAAACAATGGAAGGTGCAATATGGCATGGTCTTGGCTTTTTTGGAAGGTGCTATGGCCAGTGGCCAGGCAGCAGCAATTGGGGACTGCTGAGGACTGGTATCCTCAGTTCCAATGGCAGGCAAAATATGGAAGGGTTTGGATCAGTGCCAATTTATGGATGGTCATGGATGGTGCAAGCAAAATGCAAAGCAAATGCTGCTGTGTGCAAAAAATCGCGCCTCTGTAGCGGCATCTAGTACACATACGTGTGAGTCACAAAGCGCAAAACAAAGCTCCATATTGCCCATATGGCATCTGCCAGGGCAGGATGAGGCAAAAAAAAAAGGCACAATGCTTGTGAGGAAAACAATTTGGGGAGACGGAAGGACCATTTTTTGCACCCCCAACCACGGCAGATTTTTTTTCCCCCCCCCAGACCACGCTTTGCAGGGGAAGCAGCGGAGGGGGGAGGGAGCGGGGAAAAGGGGGGATAGCTACCCCAGAGACGCGATACGCGCAGAAGCTAAAAATCGCTACCACACCTCCAGCTAGCCACGCACACTGCTATGGACTTGCTTAACCCGATTACCACCGATTTAATGCGCGCTTTATAATTTTTTTTTAATTAATAAAAAAAATCAGAGACTCTGTCCCTCTCGCTCACTATTGCAACATGTTCTTGTTCGGTATGAAAGGGCAGGGCTTTCAGGGTATTTCTGAGGAGGTAGGCATGGGATAGGCTCTATCCCCTCAGGCAGAGCAGACTGTAGTAGCCTGCCTGCTTAGTGAATTGTTCCATTGTTCTTAGTGAATTCCCCCTGGAGTATGAAACAGGTGTAAAAATTTTAAAGCTCTTTTACATTGCCAAAGTGGTGTAAAGGAGCCTTATTGTAAAGGACAGTGTGGTCTGATAAATGCTTATGGTGCTTTAGTGATTAGAACTGGTCTAAATTTCTGGACTGAAAACATTTCCTATCAAAATGTGCTTCATGAACTGTTTGCTACTGACCTTTCTGGAGATGTTCAGTAGCCAGTATAAATTTGTGAGTTTGAGTCCCCAGCCCTCACTTGCTCTTCAGTTGTGTATGATGTAACACGCAGCTTATGGCTGCATATATTTGTAGACTAATAACTGGAAGTAAAGGGTCAATACTAGTCACATTATTATAAAGGGTTTGTGGATTTCCTCCAATGCTCCCAAGCCCCATTCTCCATCCATTGTATTGTATTTTAAATAAATTACCAAAATAATTGAGACCAGCGTGATTATATTGTGTAATTTTCCTCTGAGAGACTTGCTGTGCTCTGTATTAGTGTCACAGCTTCTGCTGTTTGTTTATTCAGTTAAAGTTAACAGACAGTTATGAAAATGTATGGAAATACATGAGACATATTTGCTCTTTGGACAGGCAGCTTTGTGCCGTACTACCACCTGAATTCTCTTTTCCCCTCTTCTGGTCCATTCCATAGCCCAAAATAAACATGCCCCACCCCCTTCACTTTTTCATGAGAAAATGTTGGGGATAAAAGAAAAATCTCTAGACTGTTTAAACTTGTGTGAATTCCATTTTGAATTCCTTTTGCATGTAAGAGTTTTGTACTCTACTAAGAGGCTTTTCTTGGATTATGGCCTGTTTCAGTTTACAAGTGAAAGATGGAGGGAATGCCCTCCACCTGGCTGCAAGAGAAATGACCTCTGATCAGATCCAGCCTCAGTCAGCTCAGCTTCTGACTGTATCAGGAGTTAGTTTCTGCTCTGCCTGTGTGAATAAGCACATGGTTCTTAGTGCTTTAACCATGTCACTGCTGCCTAAAGTGTCTTTTGTGTGGTGATGGAGAGCTGTGAGGCTAATGTAGGGGGACGGAAAGCTGATAAAATACACTTCCTGTCTTCTGCAACTCCCTTTGCTGTACCTCCATGCCCATCCTCCAGTTTGTTGAAGCACCACAGTGGTGTTGTTACTTTTACAGTGCCCAGACCAGAAGTGTTTGGATAGCTTTACAGAACAACTAGTAAAAAACAAACCCTTCTCCCAAGACAAGTTGCAGCAAGTGATGGTAAGAAACATTAGGGAGAGGTGGGGGAGGGTATGAGGAATGGCAAAGTCCTAACAACAAGATCACAGAGTTACCCAATTTAAGGATGTGATTGTCACAATGACTGAATTAAAAGTGCTTTTTTTAATGTTTTTCTTCTTTTTAGTGTGTGATGTTATTCACTGACAAAAAACATTGACTAACTCAGTGGGAGATAGGTGCCTAAATACCTTTGAAGGCTCTGGGCCTGGGAATTTTGCAGTTAATTTTAATAGGAGCAGGAGCAGGCCTCAAGTCCCTAAGGATCAGATACTGAATTTTTATTCTCTTTCTCCAATTAAAATAATGCTTAAAATCAAATCACATGCTCCAGTGAACAAGGCTTTCCTTACAGATTGCCCTGTGAGAAAATGGAGTGGCAGTAAAAGGATTATATCCTGAGATCAGCATATATTTACTTGACATAAACAAAGTCAAACTGAAAAACTGCTGAATCTTTAGGTCCAAAATTAGGTCAAATCCTTTTGTTAAGAAACCAAGCTTCCTTTTTGAGAAACATAGCTTAAAGGCTCTGTTCCATGGTACTTTTGACTGACGTTCAGGTCATATTGGAACATATGCATGGTGCAACATCCATGCAGCTGGACACGGGTTACAAAGTGCTATGCTAAGTGTTGTGTCAACTTTTCCGAGCACATAAGAGTGTTGTCAGTTGGTGAAGTCTTACAAAACTCTCTTCAATAAGGCAGAGAATTGGTTATGAAGTTTGAATTGACAGAATAATAAAATGTATGCAGTATTGGTGTTGTTTTGGTCCAAAGATAGTAGAGAGACAAAGTGGATGAGGTAATATCTTCCATTGGACCAACAGAAGATGGTCCAAAATACGATATTATCTTACCCACCTTGTCTGTTAGAATAATAAAACAGAACTTTGGCCTACAAAGCATGCTGTCAACACTGATAGGTCTCAGATTTGCTTCTAGCCTGGAAAATAAATATTTTTGGTTTCCAAATATCCCCAATAATAAAAAGCCCAAACAAACCCCATATGACTTTTTTTTAAAAGGGCTGAAACAATATTACAATTCTGATCCTCAAACTGAGGGTCCCCCGAATATAATAAACCTGGGACAGTGGGTTGCTTGCATTTCTACTCTCCCTGCTGCCTCAGTTCCAGTGAGCAGCCGGAGATTCAAATTTTTCAGCTATTTCAGTCCCTTGCCCATTCACAAAATGAATGGGACTAGTTTTACTTGATTAGGGACCACAGAATTTGCCATGAAGCCAGCAAGCAGGGTAGAAGGAGGTGAGATTCCTTTTTTCTTTTCTCATCTTTTAAAAAGATTTCATACCATCTACCACGTCAAGAATGTAGGAACTGTCTCTACAACCCTTACTCACTAGAGTAGGTCCTTGAATAATCATTAAATTCAAGTGATTCTGCTCTTGGGGAAGAATGGGCTTCTACTGGATTACTCAGGCAAGTAAGGGATGAGGAACCAGGCTCTTATTTTGTAAATTAGTCTCTGGAATGGTGGGCACAATGCCTTGGCATTGCTGACATTATAGGTCAGGTAAAAATAAAGGACATGGGGCCCAGTCCTAAAGTCCTTACTTAGGTAAAACACCAAATGACTTCAAAAACTGAGTAAAGACTTCAATGAAGTGACATGGATTTACACCAGCTGAAGATCTGGCCTCATATATTTTTAAAAACACTTTTCCTGACTTATGTTACTAATGACACCTTATTATAATGCAGATATTTACACAGATGATTAAACAAAGATTTTTCCATTTTGAGTTAATTTCACACTTTTGTTGGTGCAGTTAATTCATTGTTACAGAGTATGAGTTGCAAACTTTGTGTGGGAATGATCATATATGCTTACTTTAAGGAAAATCCTGTTACCATTGGTTTTTTTTAACAATGGAAATTTTTCCAGTAATTTTTTTTTCAATCAAACTTGTTTTTATGGAAACTAAATTTTGTCCCGATAGTGTTCCCTTGTGGGGGTGGGAGAGGTGAGGTTGGGGAGAGAGAGAGAACAAATAAGGAACAAATGGAAAGAATAAAGAAAGAAATGCACTAACTCCAGCACTACGCCAGGAGGCCTTTAAAAAAAAAAAAAGTTGTGACACAGACTGCAGTGAAATTTATAAACATACTCTGACTTCAACATGTGAATTGCATCAGGTAAAAAGAGACACTGCATTAGAATATGGAAACTTACAAAAAACACCTTAAGTTTGTTGGGAATGTAGTCACTGCATTTCAACCTGTCCCTTCTCTTTCAGGCCTGTTTGTTTAGCCAAGAGGTGTCACACTGCTGATTCTATGGGTACGTCTACACTACGGGACTATTCTGAATTTGCATAAACCGGTTTTGTAAAACAGATTTTATAAAATCGAGTGCGCGCGGCCACACTAAACACATTAAATTGGTGGTGTGCGTCCATGGTCCGAGGCTAGCGTCGATTTCTGGAGCGTTGCACTGTGGGTAGCTATCCCGTAGCTATCCCATAGTTCCCGCAGCCTCCCCCGCCCCTTGGCATTTCCGGGTTGAGATCCCAGTGCCTGATGCGGCAAAAATCATTGTCGCGGGTGGTTCTGGGTAAATGTCGTCAGTCACTCCTTCCGCTGGGAAAGCAACGGCAGACAAGCATTTCATGCCTTTTTTCCCCTGGATTGCCCTGGAAGATGCCATAGCATGGCAATAATGGAGCCTGTTTCGCCTTTTGTGACTGTCACCGTATGTGTACTAGATGCCGCTCACAGAGGCGATTCAGCAGTGCTACACAGCTGCATGCTTTTGCTTTTGCATGATAGCAGAGATGGTTATCAGCCATATTGTACCATCTACCATACCATAAATTGGTAATAAGATGGGCATGGCTACCAGTCCTTTTGCACTGTTCCATTTGCTGCTGTCATAAGTGCCCCTGGCTGCTCTTAGCCAGGGCGCAAAAACAAATTGGGAATGACTCCCTGAGTCAATCCCTCCTTTTTGGTATCTAAAAATAGAATCAGTCCTGCCTAGAATATGGGCAAGTGTACTAGAGAACCACTGTATCAGAGAACCAGAGAGCACAGCTGCTCTGTGTCAGATCCTGCATAGATTATGAGCTGTATGCTATTCACAGGGGGTGCTCCTGCAACAACCCCACCTGTTCATTCCATTCTTCCCCAGCCTTCCTGGGCTACCATAGCATTGTCCCCCCACTTGTGTGATGAAGTAATAAAGAATGCAGGAATACTTGTTAGTGAGAAATGAGTGGAAGGCAGCCTCCAGTTGCTATGATAGTCCACATAGGACATTAAGAAGTGTGGAGGAGAGGAGCCCAGCATCCTGCTGCTAGTCCAGGGGCAATTGAATCTTTTCTTTACACATGAAAGGTGGGGGCTGATGAAGCTCAGCCCCCTGTTGCTACGATGATGATGGTTATCAGCCATATTGTACCATCTACCAGGAAAAATTAGGGCCAGGCGCCCTTGATCGACCTGACCGATGCTAGTACGCATGGTTACCAGGCCTTTTGCACTGCCCCATGTGCCAATAGGCTGATGATGACGATGGGTATCAGTCATATTGCACCATCAGCCACCCATGGCGGGGGGGGAGCAAGAATGTTGGTGTTGAGTGCTGCACCATCGCGTCTATCTGCAGCATTCAGTAAAGATAGGGTGACATGTAAAAGAGTCAAGACAGGATTGTTTTCTCTTTCACTTCTGGGGGTGGGGGGGGGGTGCGTAAATTGCCTAGCTATGCCCTGACCCACCGCGGACACTGTTTTTGACCCTAGAAGCATTTGGAGCTCAGCCAAGAATGCAAATGCTTTTCAGAGACTGCAGGAACTGTGGGATAGCTTGAGTCCTCCAGTCCATGAGCGTCCATTTGATTCTTTGGCTTTCCGTTACGCTTGCCACGCAGCAGTGCGCTGAGTCCCTGCTATGGCATCTGTCTGGAGATATTTAAAAAATGATTTTCGCTGATAGAACAGATTTGTCTGCCCTTACAGCGATCACGTCCGCATCGTCCATGCTGGAGCTCTTTCTTTATTTTGATTTTTAACTGCATCACCACCCATGCTGATCGGAGCTCCACGCTGGGCAAACAGGAAATATTCAAAAGTTCGCGGGGCTTTTCCTGTCTACCTGGCCACTGCATCCGAGTTCAGATTGCTGTCCAGAGCGGTCAGTGGTGCACTGTGGGATACCGCCCAGAGGCCAATACCGTCGATCTGCGGCCACACTAACCCCAATCCGATATGTTAATACCGATATTAGCCCTACTCCTCTCGTTAGGGAGGAGTACAGAAACCGGTTTAAAGAGCCCTTTATACCGATATAAAGGGCCTCTAAGTGTGGACGGTTGTGGCGTTAAATCGGTTTTAGGCTCCTAAAACCGGTTTAAACGCGTAGTGTAGACCAGGCTTATGACTCAGATGGAAAAACATACAGGCAGGGAGGAAAGAAGATGGAGGTGCTTAGATTTTCTGACAGGGGCTTATTCAGGTCTGTCAAACTTTGGACCAATTGATTATATATTTATTTACTAATCCAGGTATAGGGTGCCTTGCACAGATCAAATGCATCTTAGACTAAATTGAAGTAGCAAATCTCTAAAAGACATAAAATCAGTTAAAGAACAGAGCCAAGGAAGCTGACAAAGATGGAATAGCAGTGACCAAGGCAAACCATTTGACAAAAGGTATTTGATACTAATACAGGAGACACCAGAAACATGAGTGAGGGCCCCAAATGGTAAGGGAATGGCTAATTGGAAGAGAAGAGTCTTTTAACATGTGCTAAAAAGACAGCTAGTGAAGATGCCTGGTCGGCCAGTTCTGGAAGGGGGTTTTGTAGCAGAGGCCAGGGCTCTACCCTAGGAGAGACTTGCCCGGGTGTGGTCCTGACCAGGGGCGGCTCTAGACATTTTGCCACCCCAAGCATGGCGGCATGCCACGGGGGGCGCTATGCGGGCCGCCGGGAGGGCGGCAGGTAGCTCCGGTGGACCTCCCGCAGGCGTGCGGAAGGCTTTGGTGGACCTCCCGCAGACGTGCTGGGGCCTGGTGCCACCCCTGGTCCTGACTGACTACAACCAATCAGTATCAGCCAGGAACCCAGTCTCAGAGCAAGAAGCACGTAGGGGCTGAATTTCAGAGGTGCTGGTTATCTGCAACTTCCAGCTGAAATTATGAATAACCAGCACGTCTGAAAATTGGCCTCTCTCGACCTAGTTTATGACGGGCTCAATAGACGGCTAGTAAGACTCCTGGGCTGTATTCTTTGGCAGCCGGGCAGGAACATACTGAACGGAACTGAGCTGGGTGCGTGAACTAAGCCGGCCTTTGCTTTCCTGGCAGCAGGGAGCCCCCACAGGCAGGGCCCAGGGCTTCCGGGGTGGGGGGAGGGGGAATGGCTGCCGGTGTCTCCCCATGTGACTCCTCGGAAGCCGGCACCTCCCCCGCGAAATCCAGGTGGGGCGGCCCTAACCGAGCTGGTTTGACCCAAATCCGGCCCCGTAGCGTCCTTGCAGAGCAGCCTCCGCGCAGGCTGCCGGGCAGTGCCGGTTCGGTCTCGCTATGGAGCGGGGTGCGGCGGTGGCCGTGAGGCGGCTCCGTACCGCTGGCGGAGAGCGGGAGCCCCGGGCTCCGCAGCCGCCGCCGTTGCCGGGGCGCGGGGAGGCGGACCCAGGTGGGAAGAAGCGGGACTGCCCCGCCGGCGGCTCCCGGTGGCGGCTGCTTCCTGAGGCCCGGGGGGCGCTGCTGGTGCTGCTCTACCTGCTGGCGCTGCGGGCCCTGGTGCAGCTCTCCCTGCGGCAGCTGCTGCGCCGGCCGGGGCCGCGGGACTTCAGCGCCCCCCGGGCCAGGTACGGGCAGCGCCTGCGACCCCCGTCCAGCCTCCTGTCCCCTCTCCCCATCCTCCCGCCTCCTGTTGTTCCCCGCGCGTGCTCGCCTCGGCCTCCCAATCCCTCCCCCTTCTCCCCGCGCCCCCTCGCCGCGGCTTCCCCATCCCGCCCCCTTCGCCCCGCGCCCCCTCGCCGCGGCTTCCCCATCCCGCCTCCTTCTCCCTGCGCCGCGACATTCCCCGGGCCAGGTACGGGCAGCGCCTGCGACCCCCGTCTCCTCTCTCCCCATCCTCCCCGCGCCCCCTCGCCGCGGCCTCCCCATCCCGCCCTCTTCTCCCAGCGCCGCGACATTCCCCGGGCCAGGTACGGGCAGCGCCTGCGACTCCTCCAGCCCCCCCCCCATCCCGCCCCCGTCCTTCTCAGTGCCCCTACCCACCACGTCCTTCCCAGCGCCTCCTTTCCCCGTCCCGCACCTCAGTGCCCCGCCCCCCTTCATCCTGTCCTCGGACCTCCCCATCTCACTCCTGGGTCAGGTACTGGCCAAGTGGGCCAGCTGTCTAATTGCAGTGGAAGAGTCAAACTAGGTGTGATCTCTCGCACATCATCCCCATCCCCATCCCCAAAGATTCTGCCCTCACTGACTTCTGTGCAGTCCAAATGCTTTCACAGAGTTTTCAGAGAGTAGCTAATTGGACATGCAGTAGAACCTCAGAATTACAAACATCTTGGGAGTGGAGGCTGCCTGTTCCGAACTCTGGACAAAACATTAGGGTTCTTTTAAAAGTTTACAACTGAACATTGTATTAAGTCAACTTTGAAACTTTACTATGTGGAAGAAAAATGATGCTTTCCCTTTATTTTTTTGTTTTTACTAGTTTAGTACTGTGCTGTATTTGCTGCTGCTTTTTTTTTTTTTTTTTGTCTCTGCTGCTGCCTGATTGCATACTTCCGGTTCCAAATGATGTGTGTGGTTGACTGGTCATTGTGTAACTGGTGTTTGTAACTTGAGGGTCTACTGTACAATTCTGTTGATGAAACACGGGGACTAGAATCCATTTCTCTTAGCTGTGTTGGCTGTATATGGCTAACAGGACTAAAAAGCAGTAAAAGTTTACGTTTTGCCACTGAACAGATTTAATTTTGAGAAAACAAAAGGAAAATATCTAATTGCTATTTTTTTTTATTTATCAGTTTTCAGAGTGGAACTCTGCTTTGAGGCCTGATTGTACCAGGCATTGTACAAACACATAGACATGTTTGTTGCCCTGAAGAATTATAATTCTGGGAAAATGGGAGGGAGTTGCTGTCAGTTTTCTTCATGAAGAACATTAATTTCTGGAACTCCCCCCTTGGTCTGTCAGAGCCTAAAATTGTTAACTTTTCTGCCATTCAGCAAAGTCTGTCTATCTTAGGCCATGCCCACACTAGTGAGCTTACGGTGGCACAGCTGTCCTGCTGTAGCTGTGTTGCTGTAAGACTGCTCGTGTAGCCTCTCTATGATGGTCGAGAGCTCTCCTGTCGACATAACTAAACCATCTCAACGAATGGTGGTAGCTATGTCCTTGGGAGAAGCTTTCCTGCCGACACAGCACTGTGTACACAACCACTTATGTCAGCAAAACGTATGTCACTTAGGGGTTTGTTTTTCACATCGCTGAGCGACATAAGTTTTGCTGACATAAGCGGTAGTGTAGATATGGCCATTCTCTGGCTATTAGCCCTGGTCCCAATATCTACACTACTGTTGTTACCCATGTTAGCTAAATTAAATTTAGCGTGGGTATGGCTGCCTGTACTAACACCTTCACTTGCAGTGTAGACATACCCTGGGGAGAAAATGAGCTAAATATTTAAGAGCTGTGGTTTCCTTTTGGCTTTCTCATGGGTTTTATTTTTGTGGTGAATAAATATTGTGTTAACGTTTGGGTCGGGGCGGGCAAACTTTTTGGCCTGAGGGTTGCATCAGATTTCGTAAATTGTATGGAGGGCCGGTTAGGGGAGGGGGTCGTGGCCTGTCCCCAACCTCCTATCTGCCCCCCTCCCCCCGGGACCTCTGCCCCATCCACATACCCCTGCTCCCTGTCCCTGGACCCCCGCTGCCCCATCCAACCCCTCCTCTCATTCCTGATGGCCCCCTGGGACCCCTGCCCCATCCAACCACCCCTTCTCCCTGTCCCCTGACTGCCTCCGGAACCCCCCGCCGCCCCTTCCTGACTGCCCCCTGGTATCCCTGCCCCCAGGGCCGGCTCCAGAGCCCAGCGCGCCAAGCAGACGCGTGGGGCAGCATTGTCCTGGCAGGGCGGCATTTGGCTCCGGCGGACCTGCCGCAGGCATGACTGCGGAGGGTCCCCTGTTCCCGCGGCTCCGCTTGAGCTCCCGCAGGCATGACTGCGGCGGGTGCGCTGGTCCCGCGGCTCGGACGGAGCTCCTGCAGGCGTGCCTGTGGATGCTCCACCGGAGCCGCGGGACCGCGGGACCGTCCGCAGCCACTTCTGCCCCGGCCGCGGGACCGGGGAAGGGCGGCGCGAGCGGCGTGGCGCGCCGCCCTGTCCTGCTTGGGGCGGCGGAATTTCTAGAGCCGCCCCTGCCTGCCCCCATTCAACCCCTTGTTTCCCCCTGACCACCATCCACACCCCCAACCACCACCCCAAACTTTCCTGCTCTCTATCCAACCCCCCTGCACCCTGCCCTCTTACTGCGCTGCCTGGAGCACCGGTGGCTGGCGGTGCTACAGCCGTGCTGCCCGTCTGGAGCTGGGCCATGCTGCCACCGCCGCCACCACGCAGCACAGAGCATTGGGTCAGGCTGGGCCGCAGGAGCTCACATCCCCGCTGTCCAGAGCATTGCACCGGGGTGGAGCAAGCGAGCTGAGGCTGTGGGGGAGGGGAGACAGCGGGGGAGGGGCCTGGGGCTAGCCTCCTGGGCCAGGAGCTCGAGGGCCAGGCAGGATGGTTCCGTGGGCCAGATATGTCCCATGGGCCGTAGTTTGCCCACCCCTGGTTTGGGTGATCAAATTGTGTATTCTTTTGGTGTTGTATATCTTAAATTTTAATTGTTCTAATGTGTTTGGGAAAGGTGGTTGACAAATAGAAATAAATGTAAAATAAATCTATTATTTGGCTCCTTGTAAATCTTACTAAGGGCTTGTCTACACTACAGGACTATTTCGAATCTACTTAAGTCGAATTTGTGGATTCGACCTTAATAAGTCGAATTTGTGTATCCATACTAAATACACACATTCGAACTTCTGAGTCCACATTCACGGGGCCAGCTTCGACTTTGGAAGCGGTGCACTGTGGGAAGCTATCCCATAGTTCCCGCACTCCCCGCTGCCCATTGGAATCGTGGGATTTCCCCCCAATGCATGCTGGGGGGAAAAATGTGTCGTCATTGAACCGTCAATCCCGCCCTCCCTGTCTTCCTTGAAAGCGCCGGCGGGAAATCTGTTCGCGCCCTTCTCTGGTCGGTTACAGCGCGGACGCCACAGCACTGCGAGCATGGAGCCCGCTGCGATCATCGCTGCACTTATGGCCGTTGTCAACTCCTCGCACGTTATCGTCCACCTCTTCCACAGTCAGATGCTGAGAAACCGGGCGAGGAGGCTCCGGCAGCACGGTGAGGAGAGTGGCGCAGACCTCTCACAAAGCAGGGTACGCCGGGCAGTGGAGATCATGGTGGCAATGGGTCAAGTTCATGGTGTGGAACGGCGATTCTGGGCCCGGGAAACGAGCACAGACTGGTGGGACCGCATAGTGCTGCAGGTCTGGGATGACATAGAGTGGCTGCGAAACTTCAGGATGCGTAAGGGCACTTTCCTTGAACTGTGTGACTTGCTGTCCCCTGCCCTGAAGCGCCAGGACACAAGGATGCGAGCAGCCCTGACTGTGCAGAAGCGAGTGGCCATAGCCCTCTGGAAACTTGCCACGCCAGACAGCTACCGGTCAGTAGCGAACCACTTTGGCGTGGGCAAATCTACCGTGGGGATTGCTGTCATTCAAGTAGCCCACGCAATCGTTGAGCAACTGCTCTCAAAGATAGTGACTGTCGGAAATGTCCAGGTCATCATAGATGGCTTCGCCGCGATGGGATTCCCAAACTGCGGTGGGGCTATAGATGGGACTCACATCCCTATCCTGGCACCAGCCCACCAGGCCAGCGAGTACATTAACCGAAAGGGCTACTTTTCAATGGTGCTGCAAGCTGTGGTGGACCATAGGGGACGTTTTACCAACATCAACGTCGGGTGGGCGGGCAAGGTTCATGACGCGCGTGTGTTCAAGAACTCTGGTCTGTTTAGACGCCTCCAGGCAGGCACTTTCTTCCCAGACCACAAAATAACGGTTGGGGATGTGCAGATGCCTACAGTGATCCTCGGGGACCCGGCCTACCCGCTAATGCCCTGGCTCATGAAGCCCTATACAGGCGCCTTGGACACTGAAAGGAACTCTTCAACTACCGGCTGAGCAAGTGCAGAATGGTGGTGGAGTGTGCTTTCGGACGTCTCAAGGGAGATGGCGGACCTTACTGACTCGCTCGGACATCAGCGAAAGAATATCCCGTAGTTATTGCTGCTTGCTGTGTGCTCCACAATCTCTGTGAGAGCAAGGCGAGACCTTTTGGCCGCTTGGGAGGTTGAGGCAAATCGCCTGGCTGCTGTTTACGATCAGCCAGACACCCGTGCTGAGAGAATATCCCAGCGGGAAGCGATATGCATCAGGAGGCTTTGAAAGCGAGTTTCCTCGCAGAGCAGGGTAACCTGTGACTGTCCACTTGATTTTAAGAGAGCCTGATCATAAACCAAGTTTCCCCCACTTCCCAAGGACGTTTTAAAACTAAGGACATGTTTTAGTAATTAATAATAAATCTTTCGTTGACTTTGCATTTCTGTTTCTTCGTTGAAACATGGAAGCATTCTGTGCTGGTTAAGGTGTGCACTGATGGGTGGGTTTGCAGGAAGGGGCGAGGGGTGCCGTCTTTGGATAGGGGTTACCATGACGGCTGTGGGTTTGGGCGTTGGAAGGGGTGAGGGGTGTGGGGGAAGGGTGAGTATCTGCCCCTGGATGAGGTCTCTTTTTGGGGCTCAGGGCACCGGGGAGGATCGTGAGGATCCAAGTGCATGTGAAGGGAAGCCTGCCTTTACATTCGGGGATGTCAGGCACCAGGACCCTGCACAAGCATACACATCAAGGAAAGACCCGGGGCAGCATACACCACACAGACTGTCCCTGGTGCCTAGTGACTGCAGTCTGTGTGTGCCCTGCAGTTGACCCTGCAGCCAAGTCTGTAGCATGGCACTGTGGGCTATGCACTGACATTACAATCCCCCCCACAGAACAACAGAAAGTCTTCTGACACCAGAAACGTGACGGAAACAGTCAGTAACACCAAACCGCTTTTAATAATGTAATACACAGTGGGGGGTTTGAACTTGGAGTTGGGACTGGTTGATGCTGTAAGGAAAGAGCTTGTACAAATTTACAGCGCGACAGTTGTCTCGAACATTATCGGTGTGCTGCGGTGCAGGGACAGTTCTCACGGCCCCTACCGCCCCTCCGTCTTGTCACTTTGGGTGAGGGGGGGACAGGACTTCTTGGCGTTGGAGGCGGTTGCAGATGCACTGCAGGGCTCTCTCCTCCTGACTGCGGTCTTGCAGAACATCTACAAGGCGCCGGGCGTCTCCGTTTGCTCCTCATTAGACCAAGCAGCGTTTGAGTCGCCTGCTGGTCTTCCTGCCGCCACCTATCCTCCCGTTCCAGGTGTGTGCGATGCTGCTGACACAGGCTCTCCCTCGACTGTCTCTGCTCTGCCGCCTCCGCTCTGGAGCTGGCCATCAGTTCCTGGAACATGTCGTCCCTTGTCTTTTCTTTCGGCGTCTAATCTGAGCCAGCCTCTGCGTGGGGATGGCGGGGCAGTCGGGAAGGAGCGAATCTGTGTGAGGCGAAAAAGTAGGTGATTTCCTTGAACAAATACATGTTTGCCAACAGTAAACACAGTCTAGTCATTTTCAGTTAAGAAGACCAAACAGGGAACCAAGTCTCAGGAGATCTCGGAACTAGTCCGAGATTTGAATACGCTCTCATTGGCGGCGCGATTGCACTGGATAGCGCTGGCGAGGAGAGACAGCTGCATCCCTCTTGCACAAAGTCCTGGTAAGCCATACAGTACAGAGTGCTTATCGGTTAGTGCTTAGCTGTGCTCTCCTGCTGGAGGCAATGTGCAAAGCTGAAAAGATGAGCGTTATGCGGCATCTCCCGCCAGTGAGCAGGAAAGACCCTGTATGCTTTTCCTCTGAGGCCTGCAACACGTGGCTGTTAAGCGAGGTCATTCTTATGCAAAGTAAAACTCTGTTAAGCGAGGTCATTCTTATGCAAAGTAAAACTCTGTTAGCGAGGTCATTCTTATGCAAAGTAAAACTCTGTTAAGCGAGGGTCATTCTTATGCAAAGTAAAAGTCTACCATGCACAATAGTAACAGTACACTAATTCCACTAATTAGATGCAGCACTTCCACAACGACATCACCCTGAGGCGTGTCAGGCGCACACAGAGAGAGCGGATGTTAACAGAAGCCCTGCACAGACCAGGACCATACGCTGCCATGCTTGTCGAGGCGATGCTTCCCCTTTACCTTAGGATGGCCTGGCGCGGAAGAGTGTGCTTCAACGGAGCACCCAATAAAGCACCTCTCCCAAGAAACCTCTTGCTGAGGCTTTTCCAGCTGCTCTCTGAGAGCTTTTTTGAACTATCCCCAGAGGACTATTGCTCCATTCCTATATGTGTAGACCTGCTGTTTGTATAGTTTCATATTTAAAAATTTTTATATAGTATTTCTATTTTTTATATATATCCCTGTTTCTTAAAAAAAAAATGTTTCCCTGTTTGTAGCACTTACCGCCTGATCCTTCCCCTGATTCCGAGTCCGGGTTAACGGGCGGGGACGGTTGGTAGGGGATCTCTGTGAGGGTGATGAAGAGATCCTGGCTGTCAGGGAAAGCGGGAGTGGGTTCGATGTCGCCTGCGCCGTCCTCAAAAGACCCTTCCTCATCTTCCCCATCGGCGAACAGGGAGGAGGAACTGTCCCGGTACACTATTCCGTCCTCGGAGTCCACCGTCACTGGTGGGGCACTGGTGTGCCATTCACCTAGAATGGCATGCAGTGCAGTGCCTCGTAGAAGCGGCATGTCTGGGGCTGGGCTCCGGAGCGTCCGTTTGCCGCTCTGACTTTTTGATACCCTTGTCTTAGGTCCTTCACTTTCACGCGGCATTGCATCGCATCCCGGCTGTATCCTTTGTCTTTCATGGCTTTAGAGACCTTCTCGAAGGTCTTCGCGTTCCGCTTGTTGGAGCGCAGCTCCGAGAGCACAGACTCCTCACCCCACACAGCGATCAGATCCTGGACTTCCCGGTCAGTCCATGCTGGGGACCTCTTTCTATTCTGGGATTGCCCGGACTCCTCTGCTGGAGAGCTCTGCATCGTTGCAGGTGCTGCGGAGCTCGCCCCGATGTGCAACCAGAACGTCAGATTCAAACCGCCCAGACAGGAAAATGAATTCAAATTTTCGCGCGTCATTTCCTGTGTGGCTGGCCAGAGAATCCAAGCTCGGACTGCTGTCCAGAGCGTCAACAGAGTGGTGCACTGTGGGATAGCTCCCGGAGCTGCTAAGTTCGATTAGCATCCACACCAAGCCTAATTCGAGCTAGCAAGTGCGAATTTAGCGTTACTCCACCTGCCGGGGTGGAGTACCAAATTCGAACTAAAGAGCCCTCTAGTTCGAATTAAATGGCTTCCTGGTGTGGACGGTTGAGCGGTTAGTTCGAATTAACGCTGATAAATTCGAATTAAAATCCTAGTGTAGACCAGGCCTAAGAATGTGCTTGTTCAGACCTGCGGGGGATGGGGTTGGGGGTGTGATATATATGCATCAAAAAGCAAAGAACTTACTTGACAGTTTGCTCTCCCTTCATGCTTTTTTCTATGCAGATTGTCACTGCTGATATTCTTATTTTGAAAGATAAAATAAGTGGATTGTCATATTGTCACACAGAAAGGCGTTGTTTAGTGCTGTCACACTTCTCCCTGGTTCTGGTAGGCAACATGGCACTGAGCAAAAGGCCTTAACCTTTGACCTTAATAGCATTAGTAATTTTAGCAGTGTTCAGATGCAGTACATGCTAGGTGATTTAAGCATCTTCTGCTTAGCTTATGGAATGAAAGGGTATCTGAAAATGTACAAATTATGGCCAAGTTGCATATTGAATGCATTTGTTACAAGAGAGCTGCATTGTTAATGCTTCAATTTATCTCTTCTAGGGAATATCTTGAAAATATAACAGCAGTTGGTCCCAGGACAGTTGGAAGTCCAGAAAATGAAATTCTCACAGTTAACTACCTCTTAGGACAAATTAAGGCAATTGAAAGCAAAAGCAGTGATGCACACAAGATTTCTGTAGATATACAGAGGCCAACAGGCTCCTTCAGCATTGACTTCTTAGGTGGTTTTACCAGTTACTATGCAAACATAACTAATGTTGTGGTTAAGTTGGAACCCAGAAGTGGAGCTAAGCATGCCGTGCTATCCAATTGTCACTTTGACTCTGTACCAAATACCCCAGGTAGGTGCAAGTATTTACCAGTCTTTGTTGAACTTTTGTTGTCTTAATATGACAACTTATACCTTTTGGCTTCTAAAAGTTTTTCGAAATGAAGAGTAAGCAGCTTCTGTTTTATTAGAGCTTTTGGTGTTCTTTAGGATGCTTTTTACAGCCGTATAGTAATAGGAGCTGCTTGTGGACAAAGTGATGCATGTTACATGAGCAACAGAACTGTTTTCATGCAAGGAATTTCTTCTAATGTGTTTTTTTTTTTTTTTTTTTTACACACAATGTCTTTTACATCCACTTATAAGAGGACTAGCCATGTTGAAGAGTATCTCATACTTGCAACAAATTACACAAAACATTTAGGGTGAAATTGTGACCCATTGCAGTTAGTCGGGCCAGGATTTCAGCCTTGGTCTCTGACATGAAACCATGAGTATTTTCCTGCCTGTGAATTCTGGAAAGTGTATTTACATCTGAATTTCTCATATTCCTCTGCATACTCCTCTGTATCGTGCATTTTACTTACTTGGCCCAGATCCTTCAATGTTACTTTCCACTGATTCAAATTGACTTTTGTTATCCAAAACCAGCAGGGTGGCTTGATATACTAGATATTGTTATATTTGTAATTAATAAAGTCTGCATGTGTATTTTATACAGATGTGTTAAATAATGTGATTTGGTCCTGGTGGCGGCTAAGCTTCAATTGCAAGGGCTATAACATTTCTAAGTGGAGGCTGTTTCCCTCCTAAAATCAAATCAAATTTTGTTTGCAGCAGCATGTAATCAAACTATACTTATTATTTTACTACCAAGTCTACTGTGGCTCAGCAGGCAAAATGAATTGTTGCTTGTTTCAGGCAAAAATAGATTTTTTACTTTGAGAGACCTGACTGCAGACTATAACTTCCAAGCTCTTAAATTCAGCCTCTTAAAATCAAATCAAAGTATCTTGCAGCCTCTGCTGATGGTAAATTTGCATGTCTCTTTAACAGTGGCTACACATCCTACTCTGACTTGACTGGAAAATTAAACTATTGCATACCTTCAGACAAAGAGATACTACAGTTGAAGCAGGATTCCTATCTATGGAAAAACTGCCACTCAGTCTCTTCTTTCACTAGTCACCACAGATCTTTAATCAGAGGACTGAGAGAGAATGCCTACAAACTGAGGGTTGGCCTTAAGCCTGCTTAGCATGACCATGGTGGTCAGAGGAAATGCTACAAAGACGCATTGAAAGTGTATCTCAAGACAACTGACCTGGACATCACAATTTGGGAGGAGCAAGCTACCAACTGACCTCAGTGGCACCACATCCTCCATCAGGCAGTAGCTTGCTTCAAGGAGAAGCACCTTGCCGAGGGAGAGGGGGAGAGAAAAGGAAGGGAAATGAAAGACCTTTCTCCCAGCAGGCAGCTGACCTGCCAGGAAATGTCTGTACCTACTGAAGGCAGATCTGTGTTCCAGGCTCGTACTCCTGAGTCATCTCAGGACTCATATGTAAATCTGTGGTAGAGATCATCCTCGAATCAAGGGATTGCCAATGATGATGCTTTGCAGTGTCCTCCTTCCCGGCCCTCTTCTCTCAAGTCATTACTCATGTGGCTGTTCCCTGCTAGGCCGATTACCCTTCCCACTTGCTGGAAACTCAGAGCTAAGCAGAGCAAATTGAACTTTCTCCTTGCCTCTTTTCTACATTCTCACTGAGCTTCCTCTTAGATTGGCAGATCAGTGCTGCTGTTCCTGGTTTCACTCAGCCTACCTAAGCCTCCTCTGTTGTCCTTATCTGGTAGGCAGAAAACCTGATGCTTTTGTGCATCTGGATGGTGCTCTTACTTGTCAGGGGCTTCTGGGAAGTGAGATTATTTTTCCCAAAGCTAAGGTGGATGTGACATTACCCAAGCTACAATCTGGACTGTTGAACAGCTGTGTCCCCTTAGTTCTTTAGACTGGGGTGCTTTTTACACTGCATTGCTGTCAAACATTCACTCCTGGCCTGCTCTCTCAGCCTTCAGCATGCAAATTAACTCCTAACTAAATTCTTGAGCACTCTGACCTTTCACTCATGAATTACATACAGGGCAGCTCCTGCAGATTCCTACTCCTAGGCTTGTCCCCCTAGAAATGTGTGTCTTATATGGCTCGGTACCCTTCTGAACAATACAAGCTCATAGGAAGTCCGTCATTTCATGAAAGGAAAATGATAATGCACAAACCTTGTTATCCCCAATGGAGTTTTCCATACTAATCCAAACACATTGGTTAGATAAAACAGTAAGATAGGTGTAGACAGATTTTAAGTGATTACAAGTGATGATGCATACATTTCAGGATTGGTTACAAAAAATAAAAAAGTAAAATGCAAGCTAATACCTAACTTAACAAGCTAAAAGTGAACTTAAAAGCAAATGGTTTTCTCTCACCATATGCTGCAGTAAATTTCACAGGCTGGGTTTGCTTTCAGACTGGGACTCCTCCCCCTTATTTCAGTGTCCTTCAGATATTCTTTAATGTCATGAGCAGAGAGATTGGAGAAGTGAGTTGAAGACTGCTGTCTCACATTCTTATGCCCCCCTCCCCTCTGTGAGGGCAACACCCTGCTGGAGTGCAAGGGAAAAGCAAACTTTTGTGGACGTGAGGTTTGAACCATTCTTATGATGCAATATACGTGTGTGCAATTCACACCTTCCCTCTGCTGCAGAATGGCCACTTAGGCAGGTGATAGCTTTTCAACGCCAGTGTGTCTTTGTCTCTGAAAAAACTGGTTTGTGGGCTCTACCCAGAGTCACAACATATTTCAGTAACAATCATACAGCAGAATCTTTTAACTTCACTTATAGTGTTGCTACACATATTTCACCAGAATAATGACATTCAGCAAATTCTGACTTTTCAAATGAAACCTCACAAGACATACATTATACAAAGTTTATCATAGTCTTGTAAAAGTGGTGAACGTAATAGTATAGACTGTCAGTGGGTGAATACGGTTGCCAGAAAAGTAGTCCTGGCCTTATGGACATAAAGTCCATGAAAAAGTAATGATTCTTTTCTGCAGACTTTCTTATGGGTTCAGGGATTGGAGTGTACCTATCACTGACCTGCAGAGGGACAGTAGAGTCTGTCTAGACTGAGCAGGGAGTACTTGTGTGGCCAGTGGAATTAGGAAGCTGAGACATGGCTGCACAGATAAGACTTCCTCACAGCAGTGGTAGCGAGGTGCCTCACAACCTTGGTTACCCTTGGGAAATGTCACAGTTCTATGCTTAAATCGGCTGTGAGGAGTGGCTTGGTGGAGGGGGAAACGGCATAGTTCCATTCTGTCATAACTCCTATGGACCATGTGGACCAGACTGTGCATGCACCATTCTCATGGAGTGACTGAGCATGTTCCTTCCAGCCTAGGGGTACAGGCATGAAGCTGGGCTTTCCCTTTAATTGCAAGCTGCTCTGGGCATGGTTAGGGCTGGGCACTGGAACTTGAGAGTAGGGAGCCTGTCTCTCTTGTGCTCTCAGTGACTTCCCTGCTGACCCTAAGGCAGTATAGCATAGGAAGCTGTCTGACTTGAAATCTGGAGCTGGGGGAGGGAAAGCGGATGGGGACAAGGAGTCTGGGAAAGTGGAGGCGGAGAGAACTGGGGAGGGAAATGTGGAGGTAAGGGGGAACTGGGAGCCAGATAGCTGGAGAGGAGGATCACAGAGGTTGCGGAGAGTGATAGCTCAGTAGTTTGAGCATTGGCCTGCTAAACCCAGGGTTGTGAGTTCAGTCCTTGAGGGGGGGCCACTTAGGGATCTGGGGCAAAATCAGTACTTGGTCCTGCTAGTGAAGGCAGGGGGCTGGACTCAGAGACCTTTCAGGGTCCCTTCCAGTTCTATGAGATAGGTATATCTCCATTTATTATTATTTATTATTATTTTATTATTAGACTAAGAGCTGTGGGGGACATTGGAGCAAGGAGCCCAGGAGGGTATGTGTGAGAGGGAGACTGAGACTGGATGAGAAGCCCAGGCAGTGAAACTAGGAATAGGAGCAAGTGTTGGCAGAGAAGGGAGACATCAGACAAGATGCGGAAGTGGGACAAAGACTAGGACTGGCTGGGCAAGGAGACTGGTACTGGGTAGTGAAGGAGAATGGGACTGGGACAAAGCTTTGGGGGAGGAGAGGAGGAAGAGGTATGACAGGGACAAGTTGGAGGGGATGGAGCAGAAGGATCAAGTTTGGAGGGAATGGGCAGAAGAGCCAGTGTCCACTCAAGCACACACCCCTCCAGAACCTGAAATGAAGCTTGAGATCCCAAAGCTTTGCTATTCCTTTGCCATCAACAAATACCCGTGAAAACCAGTGGCAGAGTGTGTCTCACCTGCCTCTACTGTTGGTCCACATAGACTATGATGACCTACCACTGCTATCAGTCACTCCATTAGCTCAAGGGGAAGCTGTGCAGTAGATTTAGAGGTTCCAGTTCTGAGGAACTGTGTGGGTGTCAGCATGATACTATATGACAGAATTTCTGCTTTTGCTTTTCTAAAAAATCTAGGAAATTGCAACACAAAAACCATGTTAAAAGAACATGATTAAAATTGCAAAGTTAACAATCAAAAAGTTAGGAAATGCCAGTGTGACGTTAAGCCCCCATATTCTTCATAGAAATATCATGATATGAATATGGCATAACTAAGATATGTTTTATGCAAGATGGGTTATGTGAGGAATTTTGAAAGGTTATAATTTACTGAATGTAATTATCCAATTTGTATGTATGTATCATTTCTGTATCTGAAGTTAGGAATATTAACTATGTAACAATTGCAACTGTGTATAGTTGGGGAACGCTCACCATACAGTATGCAATCAGCCTGGATGGGCCATTAGGAAAGACAGTGGGTCTTTGCAGATGCTGATCTCCCATCTTGCTGGAGTTCCTTCCTGAGGATGTGGCCATATATTGAACCATGAGGAAACAATAAAATATTGACTAGATCCTCATTAAGGGAAAATAATCCCTCCTATACACTGAATGAGGCCGGGGCCCTATGGAAAAGATAGTATGTAATTAAGGACCATGAATGCATGTTTCTGGCATTTCATACCTTTTGAGTACTTGACTTTGCAACCCTAATAATGTTTTAACGTATGTTCTTTGTATGTAATTATTTAAATGTTGCTGCATAAATGTTACAGAATTCTCTTTGGTTTACTTCTGTGAAGAGGCTTTTTATTAGTTTTCACATTGAGTATGCTCTATGTCAGTGGTTCCCAAACTTTTACAACCTGAGAACCCCTTTCATGAAAATACCAAATCTCGGGAGCCCCCTCCTAAAAATGAATATTTCCAGGGATTTTCTCCCTTTTCTGAGAATAAATTAAATTATAGAAGCAGTGATCTTGGAAATAATTTGTTTTTTTATGACACGCTTATTACATGCTATTTATTACGTATCAGAGGGGTAGCTGTGTTAGTCTGGATGTGTAAAAGCAGCAAAGAGTCCTGTGGCACCTTATAGACTAACAGACGTATTGGAGCATGAGCTTTCGTGAGTGAAGTCTATAAGGTGCCACAGGACTCTTTGCCACTATTTATTACATTATTTATCATTACATTATTTTATTACATTATGAAAATGGCAACACTCTTCCAAGATTTCACTTTTGTAGCTCATATCACTTCAATAAAGCCTGTTATAGGACAAGGCTACCACATGTTTCATCAAGGAGTACCAGACATGAACCAGCATGAAGCCAATTCAGATAAAGAGGTCCTTCCATGAGCATTTGAATCTTGAGCAGCTCAGGCAAACAATGCACGACTATACCAAAGCTTAAACTTGTTCTTCATAATAATTTAAAAAACACTAGCAGCCTATTTAATTTTAGAAACAGCAACAAATATCCACCTCCCTTTCCGTTTCTCATAAGGAGTCTTAAAGTTTTAAATGGACGTGCTTGCTTTGATCTGCATAGCTCTTGGAAGTCTAGAACCACTGGAGAAAGATAAAGTCTCAGGTCTGGTTTGGCACTGAGTCTGCTTCTGTATTCAGTTTTCAGATGTGCATACGAGGAAAATGCTTTCTCGCATAAGTATGTTGAAAACAGTAACAAAATTATAGTAGCTTTTTCTGCTAGCAGGGGGTACTTGTTTCTTAAACTCATCCAAAAGTTGATCAGTGACAGACTTCTAAAACTCCTTTTCAGTTTGTAATCACAGGAGATCTCAATCAATTTCTCTTTTTCGTCAGTGCTCAATATCGGCATTGAGAAAGTGGTATCATCAAAGGAGTTGCAAATCCAGTCATTATCGCCTGATATAGCTGAAAAGTATTTCCTGAATGTTGTGCAAAGTCCTTTTAGGTGTGCAATTATATTGGTTTTAGTGCACTTATCCAACTGAAGTTTATGTTCTGCCAGGAAGTCATGAAGAGTAGTGAAACACTCATGATTGTTTTTCCAAACACCTTTCTCAGAACTGCAACTTCTTTATCATGGATTCAGCTCAGTCTTGCACGTTGAAAACTGTTATATTGAGGCCTTGAAGAGACAAATGTAGGTCATTAATCCTCAAGAAAATGTCTGCTAAATAAGCTAGGCTCTGGAGCCAGACATAATTTTCCATACAGCTGTCGAGGCGGAAGGGGTGGTTGCTGAAAAAAAACAAGGATTTCCGTTCTAAGCTCAAACAAGCGCACAAAGATTTTGCCATGTGAGAGCGGTCTAACTTTGGTATGGGACAACAGACAATTGTGTACACGACCCATTTCTTCACAAAGTATGTGAAATATTCTGGAATTTGTTGGCTATGATTTTATGAAATTCACCATTTTCACTGCATTGTTCAGCACTTCCTTCAGTCCATCAAGCATGCATTTTGCTGTGAGGGCTTGTCTATGGATACTGCAATGAGTCCAAGAGATGTTTTGATGCAGCCTTTTTTTGTTCGAGCTACAAATCCGGTCTATTCCCCATCATTGATGTGGCCCCATCAGTGCAAATGCCTAGGCAATGAGACCAATCTATTTCCTTTTCTTGAAAATATGTATTAGTCAGATTGAAGATATCTTCTCCAGTTGTCCGTTCTTTCCGTGGTTGGCAAAACAACAAGTTGTCTTCAACCAGACCTTCATTCACATAACGTACAAACACTAGCAGAATACCTTAGCAACATCAGTTGATTCATCCAATAGTATATCATAATATGGACTATTTTTCACTCTGTGTACAATTGTGGTCTCTACATTACTTGACATGACATAGTAACTTTGTCACGAAAAGTTAATGACATTGGACAAAGGTACTATGTCAATCCTTTTTTCAGCCTTTTCTCTGAGCATGCAATGAACTCTGGTCCATTAATAAAAGACAATCAAGCTCTCTGCTATGGTATGGGCTTCTGATGCTTTTGCTACTCGGTAGCTCACTTGATATTGCATTTCAAGTGCATTTTCGTTATCAGTACTTGCTTTGGATACAAAACTGGTAATGTCACTTTTCCACTTGACTAATTTTTGCTTGAAAAAATCAACACGCTTGACGAGTTGTGTGGGATCCCTAGTTTCTAAGTTGTGCCGAAGTAGAGAAGGTTTGTGGCTGCTGTTTGCTAGAACATCACCACAAATTATGCACTGTGGTTTTGGACATTTTTGATCACCAGTGCACGTAAAGCCATATTTTATATAATCGTTGTCATATTTTCTTTTCTTCATAAGCAACTTTTCAGGACCATCATGATCATTTGACTTAGATTTTCCACACTTTGTAGTTGACGAAACACTAGCTGATGTCAAACGTTCATTTTCTCTCATCTTTACACTTTCCATTTTCAGCCACTTGTCCATATTAGGTGTACAACATTTCAAATGAAAGTAACACACTGGAACACTAACAAACGAACAACCTAGTAAATGAGAAGATTCACTCATGTCTCATTGGAGCAAAACAGCATGCTACAGAGAATGACTGAGTATGAACTAACTGAGGGTCATTATCGCTGCTTTGGCTACAGTGACCTTGGTTCTGGCTGATTTGGCGTGCAAATACTTTTTCTTCCGCCATCGGGGGGTGCGGGGCCAGGGATTAGCCTGACTGGCCCCCCAGGTACAGCTCCCCCCTCTGACTTTGCCCCGCATGCTGCTCGACTTCCCCTGTCTGCCAGTGACAGGGTGTCAGCTGCTGCCTGCACGGCTGGGGTCCAGCGCTCCACAGGGCTCGGGCTGCTGGCCCTCCCATCTGGGTCCCTAGGGACGGCTCTGACCGCCATTACAGATTTTTTTTTTGAGAACCCCCTAATACATTTCGCGAACCCCAGTTTGGGAACCACTGCTCTATGTCAATGTTTGTTCATGTAATGTTTAAGGATAAACAACCCACAGACTTAAAGATTACTTTACTTGTGCAGCGTGGTGATATGCCAAAAGCTAACTCTCATCAGAAGCTGGATTATTACACAAGTGCTTTTAAAATAATACTTGAAACTTTTTATTTTAAGAAAAGAATGAATGTTTGGTCCAGTATTTTAAAACCATTTTACACTGTTTCCTCTAGCACTATTTTTTTGCATAGATTTATCTAATATCGCTGTAGGTACAATTAATATAATTTATTATGAAAATATCAGAACATAAATATTAAAGGAACACACTTGACTTTAAATCTGTTCAGTTTACTTTTAACTTTTTTTTTTTTAATCTTAAATACTATATCTTTCCAGTCTACTTGGCAGTTTTTGCTTTTAAATGTTTTTTTCTTTGTCATTGCTGTAAAGGACTTGTGCAAATACAGGAAACTGATTATGCAAAGGGAAACACTGAAACTTCATTTGTTCGCACATTGTGTATAGTCTGAATAAAATTAGTGAGGAATAATACATTTTTTAAAAATCTTTGTAGTGTTATGACGTGTCACTTGTAATAATATTAGGTTTTCAAAAATGAGGTGGATGATGTACGTTTTAAATATGTTTGAGTAGTTAAGGGTCAAGTTGAGGGCACAGGTCTTAACCATGTTAAATATCTCACATTAGCTGCTCTGTTCCACTTATTAAGGTGCCAGTGATGATGCTGTTAGTTGCTCAGTGATGCTTGAAATACTGAACACTCTCTCAAAATCATCTGATCCCTTGCAACATGCTGTCATATTCCTTTTCAATGGCGCAGAAGAAAATATCTTGCAGGTAAGATTAATTAGTATGCCAGATTTATAAAACATGCATAATCAGAACCCTGAATTAAAGATGATTGACAAAGAAAATAATAATTATAGGTATAACTTATAGGTAATTATAGGTATAACTTGTATTTTACAAGTCTAAATGTCAGTTACAGATGTTAATCTGCTTTTTAATTATCTGAGGAAAAGCTACTTGCTACTTAAAGTTAATTTTATACCTGAATTATGAATGCTCACAATATTGCCTTAATGAGTAGGTTCCTAAGTGTTGCAAGTAAGATGCAGCATCACGTGTTGCTCAGCTCAGAGGACTGAGAATCTTCTACTCCCAGCTCTACCTCTCATTGGTGTGACGTTGAGTTTAAAAAAATGTGCATCATTTAGACTTGTTTTCAGATGGGTGAAATACTTAATATTTGTAAATGTTTTGATTTCCTATGACAGACGTTACAGAAGTGCAAATTGATTATTTTATTTGTTTGCGTTAAAGTGTCTTTTGTCACGGTTGGGCCATTCGTTTCCTCCTTTGCCCGCCCCTGAAAAAGTATTTTAATGCTGTATAACTTTCTATTGGTGAAAGTTAACAGACCTTGTAACTCTAAAGGCTCATTTACTCTACAGGCATGATTCTCACTTAGATTAAGGTAACTTTTTTACATTATTCTGGAAGTGTACAGTAGTCTTAGTGTTCAATTTACATTTACACTACAAGTCTAACCATACTAGTGTACTGTTATGGAAGTCTGTGTATTATGTGGTTCTTCATTTATAATTCAGGTGGAACAGTTTAGTTAGTAAGCCATAGTAGAGAACCTGTTGCATTCATGATAATCAGTAATAATTAGCTAAATTTATTTTGTTATTACAAAACCGGATTGTAAACTATGCTAAACTATTGTTTGTAGGCATGTAAGCTCTCTGAGATAAACACTGTGTGTCTGTGTTTGTGTTTGTAAAGGGCCTGGCTGATTGGACTCTCTAGTATGTAATGATATACATATTAAATATTTGGATTTGACACGAAACAGTGAGCATGAACATAGTGGTTTTGAGGGCATGAAGAAAGAGGAGACATGTTGTGGTGGTGTCATGGATGCAGATGAGTGAATTCTGTTATGTTGATTGCTTCTCTTCCCTGTGCTCTCAAACTTCTGACTTCACCTGAATGCACCTATGATCTTTCCCTGTCAAAATCTGAATTCTAGGTGCCTCTTTTGGAAAACAATTTCTAGGCTTTGTCTTAAAGATATTTGACCTATATCTTCTTTGCTTCCTGTCAAGGCTAGTCATGGCTTCATTACACAACACCGCTGGGCCAAGTCGATTAGAGCATTTATTAACCTGGAGGCAGCAGGTGTAGGAGGGAAAGAGCTTGTGTTTCAAACAGGTATGATCATGCATTACATTTCCCACTTGTATACATGAGTTGGTTATGTTTTATATAGAACAAAAAACAAACTAAAGCTTTCTTATTAGAAACAAACTTCTTAAAGAATATTGAAAATAACCCATGAGGTCGATGAGAATACATTTCACACCATGCAGAATCTCCATCATATCCTTACCTTACAGATAACAAACTATTGAACAGGTTTAATTACCTGAAGGCTGTGGCACAAGCAGAGACAGTCATTGTGAAGACATGAGGCAACATGTCTTCTTAATGCCAATTTTTTGTACTTTTTTCCATAATGAATTTTAAATGGAATATTGGCTTTAATCTTGGTTTCTTGGCTCTCATCTGTCAACCTTAAATTTTTAACGATAAAATACACTTTGGGATCCTTTAAAATTCCATCTGCCTCTTTTTTTAAACAAAAAAACTGTTTTATGCTGTGAAATTCACTGGCAAGAAATCCTCTGCAGCACAACTGGGGCTTTAATAGCAGCAGTTGTAGTTTCATTTTGTGTTGAAGTAGTTGGTACCAAACAGATCAGTGGAATGGTGGGATAATCCTGCTGCTGTACTTCCTAACATTTTAAATGAGTGCATTTTGTATTTTCTGTTGGAAGCACAGACCTGGTTCTTTCCAGAGCTTTCTGCTGACCACAGCTCTGCAGAAATATAAATGGGCTCGTGATAAATTTCTGTTGTGTCCTGGTTGGGCTGCAGATTTCCCTCTGCTGCACCAGTTTATTTATTGCTTCTACGGAAAACTTCAGTAGAGAGTTTTTCAAAACAATGAATTTGACACATTGCTGGAGAAATAATGTGGGAGCGGAGGGGTCCCAAAGCATTGAAAAGGAGACGGTCAAAACAAAGCCCTAAAATATGAAACGTATCAAAATATTCAGATTCCTGCACTGACACTTATTTTTCCTAAGAATTACTTGATATCTGCCTAAGGAACTTGCTGTGCTTGAGTGCATTAATCCATGCTACTGTGTTGTCATTTTTAATGACTATACGCATTATAAATGACTCCTGTATATCCAGTTATTACATTAAAGGAGCTCTTGAATTAAGTGTTGGTTAGAGCAGAAGTTCTCAAGCTCTCCAGACCACTGTACCCCTTTCAGGAGTCTGATTTGTCTTGTGTACCCCCAAGCTTCCTCACTTAAAAACTACTTGCTTACAAAATCAGACAAAAATGTTAGAGAACACTATTACTGAAAAATTGTTTACTTTCTCATTTTACCATATAATTATAAAATAAATCAATTGGAATATAAATATTGTACTTACATTTCTGTGTAGTATATAGAACAATTTAAACAAGTCATTGTCTGTATGAAATTTTAGTTTGTACTGACTTCGCCAGTGCTTTTCATGTAGCCTGTTGTAAAACTAGGCAAGTATCTAGATGAGTTGATGTACCTTCTGGAAGACCTCTGCATACCCCAGCTTGAAGACCACTGGGGTAGAGTAATGAACCTGAGACAGGAAGTCAGGAATGTCTGAGAACTGTTCCCAGTTTTACCAGTGACTCACTATGTTGTCATCACCGTATTACTTAATCTATTTCCCAGTCAGTGAAGTGGGAGATTAATACTGCTAATACCTCTTCAAGAGTTTTGAGGATTTGGTAGAAGTTTATACATTGCTTTAAAGATCTAAAGTACTAAATGAAGGTTAAATATTACTACCCTTCAGATGAAGTAAGAAATACTCCTTTAGGGGAAAGTGATTTACTTTGTTATGCATTTTCAAACAATTATGTCTCTTACTTCCTTTCCAGGTATTACATTGATAATTAAATGCATATAGAGAAATGGTTCTTGAAAAAATGCTTTGACAATAGTGGTGTTCAAAACAGCATTTAAAAAGTGTTGTTGACTTGTTTAAATTAATTTAATCTTCTGAAGTGCTGGCCATCAACAGACTTCTGTACTAAACAGGAAAGTATTTACAAGATCAACAAGCAAAAAGCCAGGTGAATCACTGCAGAAGTGCTCTGTGTGCTGGAAGTAGCCAAGAGGGCCCTTTGTCACAACCAGTGCCATGATTTCAGTATAAGATTATTAGTCTAGTCTGGAGAGACACAGAGAGAGGCATTTCTGAAAGGAGTTTTAAAACGAAGAAGGGCATTTAAAAAAACCTTGTGCTATTGTGCCACTAGTTCAGCCTTTATGTTACTTCTAAGGAGAGTTAATTGCTCCTGTCACTATAGATATTCAAACGTGAAATTAGTTCTCAGTCCTCCAGTAGAATGTAATGATAACACCCTAACTTACTTCAATGCGAGCAAGATATGGCTCTTGAAACTGTTCTGTAGGGAACAGTACTGATTGGAAGTGAAAGAGATGGACTGAATGATCTGACAGGGCTCTGCCATTAAGAGTGACATGAGATTTCAATAAGTGGTGACTATTTACGATGGTATTGACCGTTTCCAGTACATGTTGCTATGGTGCTAACAGTTTGTAGCACAAAGTCAGTGGTATGTAGATTTAATTTAAAAAAAAAATTTAATCAAACTTGTAACTGCTTTAAAGAGCTGACTGAGGGGAAGAGTAGAAAAACATGTCTGTTTCAGTGAATTCTTGAACTTCTCAAAAGCCCTTCTCTCTCCCCCATTTTTTTTTATCACAGTGAACTACATAGTCATCTTTTCTCTGTCTTTGAAGCTTATAAACTTGGCATCTTCTTCGATTGAGCCCTCTCCTTTGACCAACATGTCTAAACCTTGCTGATTCTTCCTGTACAGCATCTCCAAGATCCTACATTTCCTCTTTGCTCACACTGCTAAAACTCTAGTCCATGCCGTGATCATCTTCTGCCATGATTACTGTTAATACCACCTCTCTGGCACTGAAGCCTGCAGCTTCCCCCACTCAAATCTATGCAGAATGTGGCTGCTAAGATACCCTTCCTGGCTCACTGCTCTGTCAGGCCCATCTGAAGTCCCTTGACTGGCATCTCCTCTTCCAGTGCATCAAGCAAAAACGTATTGTCCTTACTTTCAAAGTCCTCTACAACTTTCCCCCAACCTACTTAGCCAGGCTGTTATCACAAGGTCATCTCTTGGCACCATTCTGACCATGATGCCAGCCTTGATTGCCTGACTGTCCGAGCACTTTCAGGCTTTCTCTCTCGTACTTCATCTTATGAGTGGGGGAAAACGCTCAGAGTCAAAATCTATAAAGCTGCTTGCCACCTTACCGTCGTCAAAACTTGCCTCTTATGTAATGCATACCATAAATTACAGCCTGATAATGGCTAGGAAAGTGGTGAGCTGTAGTCACTGCTACTAAATGGCTAATTGTGCTCATGTGATATTTATCTGTTATCCTGTCTTCCCCATCCTTGTTTATCTCCTCTGCCTGTGATATCTTTTTTTTTTTTTTTTTAAAGAAATCTCGTAGGTGGATTGGGGTGAGAACTGTCATTTTTGTACAGTGGCTAGCACCATGGGGCCCAAATTAATTGAGGGGTCTATGTGCTACTGCTATATAAATGTTTATTGATCAACAATATGTCCTAAAGAGTTACTTAGATTTATACATTATAAAAAGAGACTGTGTAGTTTTAGGCCCAGATTAGGAAGGATTTTGGTTTGGGGGCAGGAGGAGTCTTTTGTAAAACCTTAATCAAGCCATCCTTTCATCTTGGATTAAAACCTCTCCAGAAGAGTGTGTAGGTCAAACACTGCATCACTGTGCTATTGCACAAGAGTCAGAAAGTGAAACTGATTGTAATCAAGTGAGAGATTTTTTTTTTTAAGTTGTGGTAGGGACCACAGTGCTAAATTCCCCAGTACCTCTGTCTGCTCTATGCTGTTCTGATGGTGTGAAGAATCCGTAAACCTGCCAATTGAAGAATCCCCTTTGCCTGGGGAAACCTAAAGTGATGTAGAGCCATGGTAGTGGCTCCTGGGCTATGGAGCCAGCCCCTGAGGGTGCTCAAATCCATGTTGGAGTCTTCATGGTGCAGAACTGGCATCAAGCTAGGGGTGGGGTGTAAACATGGTTTAAATAGGGAGCAAATTTTGGTTGGATTTATTCCTGGAGGGTTCATCACATGACATAATCTTTAATTAAAGTTAAATCTTTAATTCCTGGGGACTCCAGGACAATCTTGGAGGATTGGCAACACTAGGCTTAAAGCCACCTTGGTTAACTTCCTTCCTAAGGTGTGCTAAAATGGGCTCGGTGCTTTGCTAAAACATAGGACACCATGTTAGCTTATTTTCAGTGTCCAAAATGAACAAAGTATCAACAGTAAAAATGGTTTAAATAGTGAAAAATAAATTAATGCAATTCATACAATTTTAAAAATCCTTGTTCGTAATAACGTCACAGGTAAAGACTTGTATACTACTTGAATCTTTTGTACGGTGATGTTTTAAGAGATTTACTGAATGACATTAGCAATCTTACATTAAATCCTCACAGTTTTCAAACAGTTTATTTTAGATTGACTTTAATCTCTCATGATGAAAGGGCTTTAACTTGTTTTTAAACACTGAGATTAGTGTTTGTTGCATGGGAAAATGGGATTTGAGCATTGTGAACTGGAGATATGCAGTAATCCTTACTGTTTTATGTTGAACCAATAATTGTATCTAATCACTGATACAGTTGTGATTAAGGCTGGTTGCTTGTCATGGGAAACATTTTAGTTTAAAAATAAGAAGGTCATAAAAGCATATAAATTTCCCTTAGGAAATTATGAGAAGAGAAGGATTTACAATAAAATTGATAATCATGTGTCATGGATCCACAAAGCACTCTATGCCTCCAACCAGCCTTTATATGGTGTCTCTGGGAGTGTAATTGTCTTTTTCCTAGGCCTCCCTTTTTACAGGAGACAGCCCTTCCACTCAGCTACTCCAAGACTGGGTCCTTGGCTTCAACACCTTTTGGTTGACCATTGGTAGGTCCAAAAGAGCTCAAACCCCTATTAGAGACTTGCCCTCTTGGGAGGTCTGCAACGAGCAAATGTTTGCAGCAACACAGGACAGCCGTTTCAAAACAAGATATCATTTATTAGTCAACTGTAATATAATATTTAGGTCCTTAGGCTTTGCTTTACCATTCTAATATACCTACACGTGTGTGCTGCAGCATAGAGTGCATGTCTTGCCCAAACATCTAGGATTTCACTCTCTACTGCACTGGGTCGTAGCATTCTTATTATAGTCTAACATCTCAGTTCTTTGTTTCAAGCTCCAGTCACACTTCTTTCACATGTTCAGCCTGCCTTGGCTGGCAGTCATTAAAAGTTGGATTCGGCTGTTGGTCTTCCATTATACCTCCACGGTAACACCATTCATATGTTGATGGTTCTTGCTTGATCATGCATATGCCTACTGATGCACACGCAGCCACTTCATTACTTTCCCTCTGCCCTATGATAGAAATTAGCCCTTTCAGACCCTGTGGCCAAAAAAAAAAGTGTGACTCCATTTCCCTGATCACTTTTGTGTTAATTTTTAAAAAATAGAGAAATTTCCCATATTTTTCATGACCTCTTTTTAGTTACTAATATTCCATTATGCTGGATGTATAGAGAATATTTGTAAATGAATGCATTAAGAAGTGGGCTGGTTGGAATGAAGGACAATGACATGAAAAACCCTACAAGTCAGTTTTTTTTTTTTTTTTTTAAATCCTAGAGGTCATGACTCTCACTCAATATGATATCGATATGATCCTGATAAAACTTCAGTTTTCTCTCTCTTCCCGTCCACTTCCAATCTGGTTTACAGTCCTTACTCTCAATCTTATGCTCTCACACAGCAACATATTTGAGAGATTAACTAAGGAGCAGCATGAAACTTATTTAAGGGAGAAACTGTGGAAACACGGAAGAAAACAGTTTTCCATTCAGGTCTGTTTTTATGGGTGAACACTGATACTTAATCCAGAGACTGGCTAGATGTAATTGAATGTGCCTAGTTCTTCTTTGAGTATTTGCTTGGTTTTGGGGTAGATGGGTTCAGAATCTACTCCTTCATATCAGGTAGACCTGCCTACAAAATAATTAAGATGTTTCCCAGGAATCAGATATTTAAGCCCAGTGATGCCTCCTTTTAGCAGCCTTCATTCCTTTAGTTTTGATCTTGTATATGATTCTCCAGTTTTTGTAAATCCCTTGCTTTCTATTGGCAGGGCCTGAAAATCCTTGGTTGGTGCAAGCATATGTCTTTGCAGCCAAACATCCCTTTGCCTCTGTGGTGGCACAGGAAGTGTTTCAGAGTGGAATTATTCCTGCAGATACAGACTTCCGTATCTACAGGGACTTCGGGAATATTCCAGGTATGTTATCAGAGAACCTGTCAATGGGGGGCATTATTTAACCCTTATCTAGATTTATAACAAGGGGCTAATCCTGTAAATGCTCACTCACGTAACGGTTTTAGGGTTTGGGCTCTAGGCCATGAACTCCAAACTGAAACTTGACTTGGTATCTGCTTAAGTTTAGGAGGAACATATTGTATTTCTCCCCTAGGAAAATAACCCTCATGGTTTTTTGGTGTCCCACACAGACTTGGTGCATACACTCAGGGTCCTGAGTGTTCTCTGTTTCAGTGTGTCTTCATTCTCTGTCAGCCCCCTGACTTCTAGCACATTAGTGCTAAATGCCATGGCACACTGAAAATTCTCTGACTTTTAAGTTGTGGATTAATATATTAATAATAGTGAACTACATTTGATCTTAAACCAAAAAGGTACCACATTGGCAAAGTACAGCAGGTTTGAAAGTATAAAATGCTTTCCTCTATGACAGCATTGAGCACCGGGGGAAGACGGGGAAAAAAGAAGCATCGCTTTTAGATTTGTAACTTTTATGGCTGCAGTCTTACTAGTTTCATTGCAGTAGTCATGCTCCAGATGGTCAGGAATGGGGACTTTTGAATCCTTAGTTTACAATTCACACTAATCCCTTTTTCCTAACTACTTAAATAATGGGTGGTTTAATTGGAGAAGACAGCACAAAATGACATCTCACTTGGCACAAATGCTAAAGGAAAATAGATTTCTATAGGAGGAGGAGGATTTAAGGTATTTTAATATGTCTAGCTTTGAATGAACCCTGAGGTATCTTGTTCTCTAGAAAAGTGGTCTGCACAGAGTGACGCGTAAGGACATGGCATGGCTAAAACAAAGTATTGTACTGCATGCTCTGAACTGTTCTAAAGCACACTTTTAATCTCAAAATGAATTGTGTAAGCAAAGTACCTTCTGATATAGCTAATCTGGGTCCATGTGTGTTTGGAAACCTATCTGCTCTATTAGGTGGCAAATGAGGTTTTTATTGCCTTTCTTCTGATAGCCATGCAGAGCGAAAACAGCTGTGTTTGAGAAATGGATTCTATTCCTTCTTGTGCACCAACAGAATTGTTTGTTTTGATCAGCTACAGCGATACAAAATCAGTGACAGCACTAAGTATGCAGGTACTACTGTAAGCGTACACACTATGAATTGCACAGGGGTACACTGAAGGCATCATTTGGCTTGCAGAACCTCTGCTAGTGGTGATTCATGGGAAGGAAAGAAATCAGCTTGATTCTTGGAGCCCAGGTAGACTTTGCAGGACTGGCAATTACAAAAAAAAATAAATCTCTTTTTACCTGTAAACTGACAACACAGAATTGTTAAGCGGTGGTAGTCATGCAATCTCAGGATTACATTTTCTAGTTGCTTTTCTGTGTAGAACCACACTGAATCTTTAGCGATGATGTTGGGAAAGCACAGAATTTGGCCGTTGGCTGGTAAGAGTGATATTCCACTGCTTCAGGCAGACAACCAGTCTCCAAATAAACTATGGAAGGTGGTAGGAGGCTTATGCTGTCCTTGGAGGCTAGAGACTAGCCTCATTAGAGAATCAGGTGATCAGGAATATTGGTATAGGCATGACTTTCTACAGTAGAGGGAAGGGGTGTGTGTGTGTGTGTGTGTGTGTGTGTGTACACCAGGCATGACAGTAAAATACAGAAGGACCAAATATTTTCATATACCTTTAATTAAATATGTCCATGTTCTGTTACAAAATTGGTTCTTAAGCAGTCTTACTACATGTGGTAAGCTGTTCAAGTCATAGTAGTCAAAAGTGATTGTTGGGTTACATTGGTAGAACAAAACTATTTTTTATTTTGTAAAATGTTCTGAAAGCTTTCAAGTGTTTGATTAGGTTTAGGTAATTTTAATCATAGTCCTTTTCTATCTTCATAGGAATAGACTTGGCTTTTATTGAAAATGGCTACATTTACCATACAAAATATGACACACCAGACAGAATTCTAACGGATTCAATTCAGAGAGCAGGTTGGTATTCAGACTTCCATCAAAAATTTGATAAAGAATGTCGCTAAATGGAAATTGCTTCCTTTTCCCACTAATCCTTATCATAGCTTCTATAAATTGGAAATTTCTTAACGATTAGTGATGCATAATCTAAACATTGGTAAACCTCAAAAGAAATAAAACTTCTCAGAATTCAGTGGCTTGTGATTTGTAACAATCTATGGAGCCTCTTTCAGATTGAAATCTGGCCAGGCCAGTGGTGACCAAATTCATCTCCGTCTGAGGACTGTTCAAAGATCTATCTCTGGCCATTTTCCTATGGGTAAATATCCACAATACTTTGCATCCGTCTTTAATATTCTCCACAAGGAGACTGAGGGTTAAATGGGTGGCATGGAGACTGAACCGCCTCTAGAACTGGTCCTTCCCGAACCAGGGCAGAACCAAAATGGCAGGACAGTCTTGGCAAGCTTCTGATGCCGCCACAGCCCATATTTTGTTATTTCCATGGTAAAGAGGAGAATTCACTTTCCTGGTCGGTCAATATTTCACCTTTTATAAGCAATAAATTTACACTTAAGTAAAGAATCTGTAAAAGTAATTAATAATTTTTTTTGAAAAACCACAACACCCAAAAGTGTGTGTTAGCCACCACCAGGAATATTAACAAAATTAGTGTCTTCTTTCTTTGACTAGCAGAATTAAATCAGCTTTACTCTTTCCAGGCTTGTTTCTCAATCTTTTTATAGGCACTCAAGCAACAGTTGTCCTCTTGTAGTTATGAACAAATTATATAGCTAATATTTGTTCGGTTTTAGTTGAAGGAATTGGGTCAGCAGCAGAGTTCTGTGAATAACTTTCATGGAGATCAAACAGTTTTAAGTGTGTGTGTGTGTGTGTGTGTGTGTGTGGTTTTTTTTATTTTTTTTAAAGTAATACAGTTGCAAGATGCCCTAGTGTGCTTCTGTTTTTTCCCCTATCCCTGTTGTAAAGCTGATGCTCCTCATTTTGATAATTTGTTACAGCAAACGCAGTTCACTGCTTAGAGCTTGGTTCCCAAGGATGTTTATATCAAGGATCACTACGCAGGTTTAGAACAGTGGTTTTCAAACTGTGGGTCAGGACCCCAAAGTGGGTTGTAACCCAATTTTAATGGGATCGCCAGAGTTGGCTTAGACTTGCTGGGTCTCAGGGCTGAAGCCCAAGCCCCACTGCCCCTGAGCAACAGGGCTTAGGTTACAGGCCCCCTGATGGAGCTGAAGCCCTTGGGGCAGTGAGGCTCGGGCTTTGGCGCCCCACCTGGGGCAGTGGGAGACAGGCAGACTTAGGGGTTGCGTAGTATTTTTTGTTGTCAGAAGGGGGTCGCGGTGAAGTTTGAGAAGTCCTGGTTTAGAAGAATATTTTGTGTTGTGCGTAATGAAATATGTAATGACAGCTAAAAGATTCATTAAACACATTTCTAATGTGATGTAGAAGTATAATTTTAGATGTAATATTTTTCTTTTTTTATAACATCTATATATATAGAACTATGCTCTTGTCTTTCCTATTTTCATATTTTATATATATATATATATATATATTGTCTTTTTTCCCCCTTAAACAGGTGACAATATTTTAGGAATGCTAAAATACTTAGCAACATCAGATAAATTGGCCAAATCTTTTGACTATCGGCATGGAAATGTGGTCTTCTTTGATGTGTTTGGTCTGTTTGTCCTGGCCTACCCTGCTCGTGTTGGCACCATCATGAACTATATAATAACTGCAGTTACTGTCCTTTATCTAGGGAAAAAAATATTACAGCCCAGAAACAGGGGTAAGTCCAGCTAAGAACAATGTGATTTTTCTGAAGAGGAGGAACTTGGTAAGTTTTTAAATAAACAGGAGTTGATATGATAGGAAATTATCAGCAGATTATGCAATTACTTGCATAGATGAACTTTAAAATGGATATTGTCTACTCAGTAGCTTGTGTCAGTTGCTTTGGAACTCATTGTATTAAGTCACTCGAGCATGAAATGACTAAAGTGATAAAGGGATCCCCTCTAGGCCCAAAACCAAGAATGTGTTGTAGCTCAGCTTTTCATGAAAATTTCAATGGCATTTTTTAAAAGTTAAAAACAGTAACCTGAAATTATTTCAAAATTACACAATGTCCAGTTTATGTTAGTTTTAGTAACAGGGGCAGAGCTTTTTCCTTTTCCTCCTGCTTTTTTTATTATTTTTTTTTAAAAAGGGGTATCTTTTTACATACAGATTTGTCAAAAAACAGCAAATAATAAAACAGTCTTTAAGAGGAAAAAGGGTACTGAAAGTTATTGAAAGGACCTTGTCCATGTAGACTAAATAGACTCATAGACTTGAAGGTCAGAAGGGACCATTGTGACCATCTAGTCAGACCTCCTGCACATTGCAGGCAACAGAATCTCACCCACTCTTGAAATAGACCCCTAAACCTGGCTGAGTTACTGAAGTCCTCAACTCATGGTTTAAAGACTTCAAGTTACAGAGAATCCACCATTTGCACTAGTTTAAACCTGTAAGTGACCCATGCCACATGCTGCAGAGGAAGGTGATACCCCCCCCCCCGCCTCCCCAGGGTCTCAGCCAATCTGATCTGGGGGGGAAATGCCTTTCTGATCCCAAATGCTCTGCAATTAAGTCTCCTTTAATTATTGGGAGGGGAGAACAAGCACAGAACTAATAATTATATAATATAACTTAATAAAGAAATACTTTTAGCAAAACTTTATAAACAAAACCAAACCCACGGAAACTACCTTCTTTCTCTGGGAAACATAAACTGGAATCCTTAAAAAAACAAAATCTTTCCTGAAGTTTCCTATGCTGTGGGATAATCTCTCAAGGGAAATGCCCTGAACAAATCACTAGTTTAGTAAGAAAGGATCTTGTAGTGATAAGGGCATGGGCTGGATAGCTTGGGCCCTGATGCTGCAAAGGAATCTTCAACAGCAGACCCCTAAACCTACATTGCATCTTATTTAATTGCTTTAATGACCACGGTGATTATTGTTGTAATTTTAGTCCCAGTATAGCACCCTAACTGCAAGATGTAGCTAATAAAATGGCCCATTGCATTTGAGTTTACTATTTTTTCTCTCTTCCTTAGCTATTAACTACATGAAGGAGCTCTCCGTTGCATTGGGTTTCACACTGTTAAGTTGGTTCTCCACATTAGTGACTGTCCTTATTGTGGCAGTGTTCATCTCTCTCATCGGACAGTCTCTTTCTTGGTATAACCACTTCTATGTCTCCATCTTCTTGTATGGAACTGCAGCTGCAGCTAAACTAATCCTCGTGCACACGTTAGCCAAAAAGTTCTATTATAAGGTAAGTGCTGATTCTTTGTAGTTTACTACTTGGTGACATAGAGTAGAAAATTTAGATCATTATACTGATGAAGAACAGGGATTTAATAATCTGAACTGTGATAAGTGTTGACTTCTTGAAAGCCCATCAGTTCAGTTGGCTCATAAGCTTCATGAAGATTTGTATCTCTGTCAAACATGTATTTAAAAGACTTCTCTTGGGGTGTTAAGTTTAATATTTTTAAACATATCAAACTGGATCAGTCCCTAGACCCATCCAGTCCAGAATATTATGTCTGACAGTGACCAATACCAGATGCTTCAGAAGAAAGGGGAAAAACCGCATGGTAGGCTAATTTAAGATAATTCTTCCACATTAGGTCTCATCCTGGTCTCTAGTAGTTAAATTGGTTTAACCCTGAAGCATTCTTGTTATCACTAATTATGATAACTCTGCATATTCTTCATCTATGTAGTTATTCAGTCATTCTTTGAATCTTGTTAAGTTTTTTGGCTTCAGATAACTGCCTATGACAATTAGTTCCTCAGATTAATAAGAGACTGTGTGGAAAAGTGATCCCTTTTATTTGTTTTGAATTTCCTACCTTATAAATTTTATTAAATGACCCCTTAGTCTTGTGTTATAAGGCAGAGAGAACAGACGTTCCAGTCTGCCTTCTCTATACTATTAATTAATTTATATACTTTTATCATGTTCCCTCATATTTATCTCCTTTCTAAGATAACAATCCCAATCTTTTCAATCTCTTCATATGAGTTTTGACCTGGCTTTGATCATTCTCTAGTTGCTCTTCTTTGAATTTCTAATTCTGCACTTTCCATTTTGAGTACTGCATACAGCAGGGGTAGGCAACCTATGGCACACATGCCAAAGGCGGCACACGAGCTGATTTTCAGTGGCGCACTCACTGCCCTGGTCCTGGCCACCGGTCCGGGGGGGCTCTGCATTTTAATTTAATTTTAAATAAAGCTTCTTAAACATTTTAAAAACCTTATTTACTTTACATACAACAATAGTTTAGTTATATATTATAGACTTCTAGAAAGAGACCTTCTAAAAACGTTAAAATGTATTACTGGCACGCGAAACCTTAAATTAGAGTGAATAAATAAAGACTCGGCATACCACTTCTGAATGGTTGCCGACCCCTGGCATACAGTATGCTAGGTGAGGCCATACCATTGACTTATATAATGGCATTATAATTTCCATGTTGTTCATCCCATTCCTTATGCATCCTAATTTCTTGTTTGCTTTTTTGACCACAGCTTGATTGAGCTATCTACAGTGATGTCCAGGTCCCTTTCTTGAGTAAATATAGTTAATTTAGCACTCTGTAAGGTGTAGTTTACATTTTCACCTCCTTTGAGCATTACTTTGCATTATTGACATTGAATTTCATTTGCCATCATGTTGCTATGACATTCCGGGGTGCAATCCAGACATTAAAGGGCTGTGTCGCCTTTGTCCTGCAACCTGGGGTGTGTCGCAGTGCTTTGCTGCCGTAACTTGCAACTTCGGCCCCCTCAATAAACAACAAACAGCATGCAGGTCATACCCTGCGAGTTTGCTAGCAGGCTGCAGCTATACATGCTTCAGTCATACTCTGGTTTCCACCAGCCTTGGTTACCACTTGCATGGTGACCTCAACACACTCTCAGTCCCAAATTTCCCCTCAAAATGTATGTTCTGCACTGCCCAACCCTCTCCTGGACAACTCAGATATTTTAGGTCTGTTGCCCCTCTAAGGGGATCGATATCTAACAGTCCTGCTAGTTTAAATGGAGTTATCTCACAATCCAGTTTAACCACAACACTGGATTAGTTTTGATTAAAGACTAAAATAAGTTTATTTAAATATAAGAAGATACGTTTTAAGTGAGTATAAGATATTAAAATCAGAAATGGTTACAAGAGAAATAAAGATGAAATGGTTTCTAGTACTAAAACTTAACAAACTTGACTTGGTAAAGGTGAAATCTCTTACCACATGTTTTCAGTAACATTGCTAACCAGTGTTAAAAATGTGCCTAATCTTGCCTGTGGACCCTGGTGCTTCCTTTGAAAAAAAATAAAATAACCCCCGCATTTGGACAATATAGAATACTATATCAAAAAAAGGCTTTAATGTAATTGCATATGCAGTAGTAATACCGAGTATATAGGAAGAGGCATAGTTAACAGCTGCTGATAAAACTGCAGCTCAGAATCTTCTTAAGTGTTTGTGAAATGTGTTTTCATGTGGTTACAGACAAACTGTTTGCTACATATGAAAGTAAAAAGCAATGTGCATAAACCATACATCTAGAAAATGTTGCCTTTCTTTTCCTTTAATTCGCTCTGCCTTCCCGCCAACTTCCAAACTAATCTCCTGTTAAACTACTTTTTTGAATCCGCTTTGATGTAGCATTGTATAGCTCCATAAAAGGAAAGAAATTGGTGTGGCAGTGTTTATAAAAGGATAGATGGTGACCAAACAAAACTTTAGATGTGTATAAGCAACAGAAATTTGCAATAGTGGCCTTAAGAGATCTGATGTGTATATACACACACACATATATACACACACTGATCACTGAGTAGGCTAATTCTGTATTTTTGCTCTTTTTTTTCCTTTACAGAATAGAAATGAGCAGTACCTGGGGGAGATGTTCTTTGATGTCTCACTTCTCGTTTGGTCTATTGCATTGGTTCTAATCACTCAGCTAGGCCTTTGCTCAGCATTCATCTGTGCAATGTGGGTAGCGTTTCCTTTACTCACAAAGCTATTGACCTATAGAGAATTCAAACAAAAAGGTAAAAATGTATTTTATTATTTGACAACCTGGGAGCTCAATTATTATATGTCAGGGCATGATTACAGCCAGCTTGAACTAAACTAAAGAGAATTCCCATGAACGTGGTGTGGTTCTTTAAACAAAAATAACTTCTCTGAGCTCTGAATTATTCTGACTTAAGAAAACCAGTAGCATTTTTGTTAGGAATAACTATAACCTTGACAGAAAGGCAGCTTTTAAGAATAGAGCATATATGTAGGAGTGGCTTGAGTCATCTATATAATTAGAGCCCTGTGTGGATACAAAATTTGTATCTGCATCCGATCTGCAAAAATGGTCCATGGATATCTGCCTCCATAGACGCAGATATCCACAGATACAAAGCGGATATCCATGGATTTGCAGGGCTCTCTAGATAATATTCCAGTATTGTCGCCCTGAAGCCTAGAATGTCTGAGTCAGTGTGAAACTATGGAAACAGCAACAAGCATGTCTCTTTTGTTCAGAATATCACCAGATTCAATCATCACTAGAGTTTGCAGTCTGTTACCATCTACTTTCTAAATTCTCAGCTATTTTGACTTTACGAATTACACCTGTTTGGTGTACGGCTACACTATGGCTAATTATCTATGCCATGCCAAGAGTCATAGACCATTGTGATATGAGAGGTAACTCAACCTGCCACCACCCTTACTTTACAACTAATTTGCATGCAACAATTTCTTTGCCCATTTGAGGGATGTTGCATAGATGTGGGTTATTTGGCCCAAATGCTACACCCATGTGAAAGCGCCTCGGCTTTTGGCGACTAGTATAATATATATAAGATATATATTATATCAGTATAGACTCAGTAGGGCAAATTATCAGTATGTTCAGTTATGATCATTGTTCAAATACACCTCTACCCCGATATAACGCTGTCCTCGGGAGCCAAAAAAATCTTACTGCATTATAGATGAAACCGCGTTATATCGAACTTGCTTTGATCCGCTGGAGTGCACAGCCCCCCACCCCCCCTGCGAAATGCTGCTTTACCATGTTATATCTAAATTCATGTTCTATTGGGGTAGAGTTGCATTTAGATGAAAGATGGTACCTAAACCAGTGTCATAGTTAGACACACATATTGAGACACAAGTCTGTTTAGCTTTTTTCACAATACAAGTATAGTATTATGTGGCTTTAAAAATGTCTTGCATTGGCATGGTCTGTACCAAATGGAGCCTTCTGTCCATGTAGATGGACCTCGCCCTTGGAAATAGCTTGCATTTGTCCCTTGATATTGTATACAGTAACTAATTAAAACTGCAAGTTCTGTATCTTATAGGCTACAGAATATCATGCTTACTTGTTTTTGTTTTTTTTTAATCTCTCTCCTGTAGGTGCCACAATAAGATTTGTCATGATTTACATGCTGGGAATGTTTATTCCATACCTCTATATAATGTACCTCACCTGGACGATATTTGAAATGTTCATTCCCATCATGGGTCGAAGTGGTACAGAAATTCCACCTGATGTAGTGCTGGCAGCCTTTATCCTTAGCAGCACTGTAATTCTATCTTCCTATTTTGTAAGGAGATTTTTTTTTTTTTAAACCTTGTAATCCATATATTGAGCTACTTTTTAAAGGAATATTTGAAATTAATGGTGGCTTAATTGTAGGCTAAAAAGCTAGCTGATCACAAGGAACTCCCATAAAAGTAACTAAATCAATACAGTAAAATTAAACTAGACTCTCTAGAGATGCTGTTTGTGGATACTTGAAAGCCAAATTCTAGCTTCATATAGCGGTGTGCTCCTCTCAGTGAAGTTGGTTGGAGTTGTGCATGTTACAGGGTTGAATTTTGCCCAGTATCTGACTAGAGAGTTGGCTTTATACATGATATGAAAATGAGATGCTGATGGGGAAGTTCAGTGACTTTCCCCTATTGGTGAAGGAGTCCCTGAGAGGACCAGCAGAATATTGACCCAAAAAATATACTGAAGTAACCTGCTGGCTATGAAAATGGGGGTTCATCCCATTGTAAACTTCCTTTCCTGTATTCAGGATGATTGTTTTGCATTCATGATAAGATTAAACTGAGCCATTGTACAGGAGAGAGTTTAAATGAATAAACAATACATTGTTAGTTGAAGAAAACCCATTTAGACAGAACACAAGATAGATCTGCCGTAGGATGGAGGTACAGAGATCAGTGCAAGGAAAGACTATCCTCAATTGAAAAACATAATTTAACTTTCTTGAGAGATTTTAATTCTGGAGGGTAATTAGGACTTAGTGTAATTTAGGAAGAATGTGGCATTGAGTATAAATTGACCTGAATAATATATAGATAACTTCATGTTTCAGCACTGTTTTTAACAATGTGCCCTCACACAGTCCTCTAATTAAAAATAATCAGGTACCATTTGCTAATGAACATTTTAAAAAGCAGTGTGTGTTTTCTTAAAACTCTAGGAAGTCCGCACATAGATCTAGCATATCGGTTATTTAAGACTGCATGACTTAATGTCTCGTGCATCAAATTAAATAACGCTTGTGAAGATAATCACATTTTAAAATGTCCTCTGAATTCCATAAATTAGGCCTTTAGAAATACACTAACACTGCTACTCGGTGCAGTAATTTCATAACTGGTGCCTGATATTTTTATTCTCTAGCTTAACTTCATCTATCTTGCCAAAAGTACAAAGAAGACACTAATAACTTTAACTACAGTGTTTGGAGTTACACTAATTCTTGTTTGCAGTGGAGTATTCTTCCCATACAGTTCTGATTCCACTAATCCAAAACCTAAGCGAGTCTTTCTCCAGGTAAGAGAAACCTTACATAATATATAGCCTACATCTTCTATTTTTTTTTCTCTCTTCAACCTTCCTTTTCCTCCTTCAAAGAAGAGCGTTTTGTCCTTAAATATAGGACAATTCGTAAGAGGATTGTTCATTCCCAGGCAGTTTAAAAAAAAATGTAGCTGCTTGAGATTATTGTAACTTTTTTTTGTTTTCATTGCTCACGATGGGCCACACTCTTCCCTGAGTTCTGTTTGGTTACACCAGGAATTAATTTGGCTCAATAAACATGTTTAAATATTTACATATATTTGTTCTAACGAACAATATTCTTAGCATGCAGGAAGCTAGGCAGACTGTCTCTCTTTTGATCCTTGTGGAACAGTCCATCTACTTTGTGTGGAGGCTGGCTCAGCTGCACTCTGTATATACTGATTTTGCTGGAGTGCTATGGTCAACTTGAAAAGATAGGGCGTGAATCTTTTTAGCAGTGACATGATTTGCCTTCCCCATTTATTTTTAGAGTGCATACCTATTTTTAGAGTGCATATGTGTGTGCAAAGAGTGGGTGGAGTGACAAGTGTAGCTTTGCAATAGTTAAGTCTTACCAGATTTTGGAACAACACGAAGTGTAAAAACAGGAAGTGTATAAAATAAAGGCAAATTGTCTTGTTGCAGTTGGCTTGGAGCCTCTTTCTCTACTCATCTCCAGTTGAGAGATGTTACTTCAAGAAAACTTATTAATAACTTAAAAGACAACCAGTCCTGTTTATCAATGATATCCAGGTATTATGTACTGGAATTACCTTCTTAGTAGATTAGTGGGTAGTGGCAGTAATTTGAAAACTGGGATAATTGATTTTGTTCCTGACAACTTGTTCTTCTTTGAGTGATGGTGCCTATGTGTATCCCACATGTGGGACACCCATGTGTTGGAGTCTGGAATTTCTTGCAAGCAGTTTCCATTAGCCCACATATGCCATAGTTCTCGTGATGTGGGCTGACACCTCTCCAGTTCCTTCTGACCACCACATGGTCTGAGTCAGAATCTTCAGTGTCCTCAGCAGTCTTTGTTTTTTACTGCACTATTCCTGTAAGAATTGTGTATAACTAGTTTCTTTAGTAGTTTTTATAGTATAGTATAGTATAGCATAATCAGGGGTAGTCGATTATTTTTTGTCAAGGTCCAAATTTCTTAGTCAAGGTCCAGGGGTGTGCCACAGACCGCGCTCTGCCCTGGAAGCGGCCAGCAGCAGGTTTGGCTCATAGGCGGAGGCACACAAGCGGCTCTGCGTGACTCTCACCTGCAGGCACTGCCTCCCCCGCCCCCAGTTCCCATTGGCCAGTTGCTGGCCAATGGGAGTGCAGAGCCGGGGCTCAGGGCAGGGGCAGCATGCGGAGCCCCGTGGCTCCCCTGCCTAGAAGCCGGATCTGCTGCTAGTTGCTTCCAGGGCACAGCGCTTTGTTGGAAAAGGTAGGCAGTAGCCTGCCTTGGCTGGGCAGCACTGCCAACAGACCTTTTAACATCCCGGTTGGCGGTGCTAACCAGAGCAAGGTGACCCAGTGCCATACATGCATGCATACCCATGGTTTGAAAAATACTGCCATAGAAGACCTTACGCTGTGCCAAAAATGTGTGGGCGGTAGTGGTGGGCATTTCAGAATCTGTTCTGACTTTATCAGGTTACACAAAATATTCCAAATGCCTGATGGTTTTTCTGTTTGTTCCTCACTCTTCCAGCATGTGAGCAGAAGATTTTATGGCCTAAATGGAAACTTGGTAAAAAGTGACTCTGGAATATGGATTAATGGGTTGGACTATGCTGGCATATCTCACATCACTCCTCATATACCTGAACTCAATGACACTATCCGAACTAATTGTGAGGACAAGGCCCCTCTCTGTGGCTTTCCTTGGATTCTTCCTGTGCACTTTCTTCTCAGGTAACTTTCTTCTGAGTAATGCCACCGCCTGTTAGGACCACATGGAACTTAATTTCCAAGACACATCAGACACCTTTGCAAAAGATCCATCGAAGGATGAAGAATAAAACTCATTTTGTAAAGTTTTTGTCACTGCGAAAGGCTTTCTTTTTCATCATATTATAATGTCCCTGGCTGCAAGTGTTTTGTCACAAACTTTAGGAGAAAACATTTGATAACTGATGTCATGGTCTTGTGTCCACCCAATGGTAGCAATTTGGAAATCTAAAAATTCCTTATTTTGGTTATTGTTTTACCTTAAGTTAACAGGTGGCTTGGTCAAAGAGAATGAGGTGAGGAATAAAGGCATGGTGGAGGCAATCCTGCTGTTCACTGAGGGTCCCTTTTAAATGTTTTGATTGTGGCCACAGACTATGAAAGCATTAATCTTCACCTCTAGGGTGAATGGCACTTGAACATTTCATTTTTTAATAGCAAGGCTGCCCAGCCTTGTTGTACAAAGACTTGCATTTTGCCCAGAGTCTATAATCTTTTAGCACTAAGGCACTTCTGAGTGTTGCGTTGGGCTTAAAAATGCTTTTTATTGTAGAAAGAACTGGTATCTTCCTGCTGCAGAAATTTCTCCCACAAACCCTGTTCACTTTAAACTTCTGGCCAAAGAGCAAATGCCCTGGGATTCTACGAAGTTAACCTTTGAAGTATCAGGTGAGTGGCTATATGTCTATCAGCCTCTGATTTGTGATTTTGTTTTATGCTTATTATAGGCTTAAATTCTGGTATTGAAAGTGGCTATGCTATCCCTGGGACAGCGGAGTGATTGGCACTAATGCAAAATTGGGAACCTGGCATCAACTTATTCAACTTCCCAGGCACTCCAAAAATTGTGGCTGTATTGCAGTCGTAAACTTAAAGGCTCATTTGAATTAACAATTGACTTTTGTTAGCTAGAAATTTTTAAAGCTCATTTTATAACTCTGTCCCTCACTGCACAAGATCCACTATGGCTTCTTCTAAGGATAGCAGAGCTGCTTAGTTCTGTATCTCATATTGAGAGACAACTGGCAGCATACAGGCTAAATCTCCCATACAAAATTATATTAAACAGCTGATTGGGGCACAGAAAAACCCATAGTAGCTAGAATGCATTAGAAATGTGTTTCTCTTCACTTCCTTCTGCTAATACATCCAAATACATTTGCCTTTCTGATGTTGTAGGTCCCAGTCACATGTCACTGTACATTCGATCACATGAAGGGTCAACACTGTCCAGCTGGTCTCTTGGAGATGGCACTCCTGTTGCTAGTATAGGAGGGGATTATTTTGTGTTTTACGCTCATGGGCTGCAGGCTGTGGCATGGCGCTTCTGGATCGAGTTGAAGGTGAGGGTGAAAATGTTTGAGAAAACTTTAAGAATAAACCCAACTTGCTTTATTATATAGATTAATAGAAGTTAGCGGTGAGATTTAATTTGTCTTTTAGTCTGTCCTCCGTGGGCTGATACAAGGCTGTTCCTCACTGTGTGTGTGTAAATATTTTAGTGCATTCTCTTGTCAAATTTTAAATGACCCAAGGGATGGGGCTTCCATTATTTCCTTTGATAGACACTTTTACAGTCTTCTGTCTTGCCATTAGGATTTTTTTATATTTATCTCAACTTTACCTTTTCTTAATAATATCTCACTGCTCCTAATTAGAGCTGTTTTGTTGTAGTCTAAATAATTCCTCCCCATATACTCTGTTTACTTACTTTGGGAAACTAGGTCTCTTTTAAGTGGCAAATCCATCCCCTTAGAAAGGGAGGGAGTTACAGACTTTGTTTTGTAAACTTCCTGTGGATGCTTTTACCCTTTTAAGGTGCCCCTTTGAGCAATTCCCAGTTTCTTTTCCAAGGTGAATGTTGATGGGACCACGGAAGTCCTCTCATCATCTTACCTAAAGTTTCCCAGAAATAATTCACAGCATACCTGAAGCTTTTATTGCCGTAGAATTTCAGATGTCTGATTCCCTTGGAAACATTTATAGGGAAACATACAGGTTCAGCAAAGGTTCGTTCCTGGATAAGGTGTTCTGATCACTTACCAAATGATTTTCCAAAGTGGAGTAAAGAGATACTCACCAGCAGCCCTGCACCCAGTTGTGCGAAACAGGAGTCTGTTTTGTACTAGAGCTCTGCCAGATGGACAAGGAAATTTTATTTGTTACCTAAACTGTGAGATTGAGGAGTTGGGAAGAGCTCCCAAAACTTGTAGCCCCACTTTGGTAGTTATGATCAGGGGGCTGAACTCCTTTGTATAGTAAACTGAAGGTAAACTAATTTCATTTAGTTGCTAGGAAAGGAACCCTGGTGTTGGTGATGAGTGAGCCTGCTGCAGGGCCCATCAGAAACTTGACAAGTAGATTGATCCAACAGGTGAAGGAGCAGCCCTATTCATCCCAGATTTTGGAAGCTTTTCACAGTAATTCTCTTCAGGCAGGAAGATTCACTTCCTTGTGTGTATTGGAGATTTGATCATACTGACCTTCAAGGATATATGGGCCAAGTTCTGAGCACAGTTGAATGTGTGCAGTCTTAAGTAAATGGCATTGTACATGTGCAACGGAATACAGATCAGCTGGGATATTGGGTCAATATCAATACTTCTATAGATTCTCTCTTCTATCAGGGATCTCCATTCTGCAAAGTCTCTTCTGCATGGTGGTAAATCCATTTTCTTTCACATTAAATAATACTGCTGGTATATTTTAACAGACATTAAGAAGGCTTTTAACTTTAAAAATAGTGAACCATGGGGCTGATGTAGTATATTGGACACTAGCTAGCTTGTAGGAAGACTCAGCAGGGGTACCTGGAATGAACAATATCTAGAACCTATGAAAAGGCCAAGGGTAAAAATAATGCTTGGTAAATTTGGCATTGCCTTTTCTCACTTTCAGGCTGCAGAAAAGCACTCTGATGGAATGGTTTCCCTCGCCATAGCAGCACATTATTTCTTTGGGGAAGATCAAAAGTCACCTCAGCTGTATGCCTTAATGGAGAGATTTCCAAACTGGACATTTCCTTCTGGTTGGGTCTGCACCTATGACCTCTTTGTCTTTTAGTCTTGCAGCAATGCAGAGATAACAGATTAGTCTCACCGTGTCAGAAGATGCAACTCTCATTCATAATGAGTTCATTCTGGCAAGGTGCACAAGATGGTTTTTACAAATCTGTGAAAAACATTCTGGGCACAAGATTGTTTTTGTGGTAGCGTAACTGCTTAAAGGATAAGCAGGGTTCCTGTCCTCTTTCGCTGGGAGTGGGTGGTCTTGCCCTGTTGGGCTGGGGGAAAAGTGCCTCCATATTTATGCAACTATAATTCAGCTGTTTCTCGCACTGATGTGGCAGTTCGACTAGTGTAGATCTAACATGAAGACTGCATTTGAGGAGGTAACTATAGAGTAGCCCTCTGTGCACTATAAATGAGGGTCTTTGTGAAGGAATTCCAACAGTGTTGTAAAATACTCCCCAGGTTTTAAATGCATGTGGGTGCTATCACCTACAAACACTTATTTTAATAGGACTAAGGTTTTGGCTAAAAGATTTTTGATTGTGTATGTGATGGAGCAGAAGCCTTTCTCTGAGTAAGTATTACTGTGACCTCTGGATGAAACCAGTTTTGAAGTAGTCACTTAGGCTATGCTGTGCCCTTGGAAAATTTCAAAGACTGGAAATCTCATGCATGGAACTTGATCAGTCTGTTGCTTTCCCTAAGGATTTATGTAACTGTTGTGAAGAGACTTTTAAAGCACATGAAGTATCTGACGTGTGGAGAACTGTTCTTAACTTAATCTTATAGTGTGGGATTTCCAAAAGCACATAAGTGGTTTAGGAACACAGCTCCCATTTAAAGTGAACAGGACTTGTGCTCCTAAGTTAGCTGTGTGTTTTGGAAAATCCCACCCCTCTAGGAAAAATGCAGCCACCAAAAAAAAATTGAATCTTTGATTTTGTTTTCCTAAACTGTGTGTGTAAGGTGGGGAAACTTCTCCAAATTAATTCCAGCGGTTTGTGCTGACCATTCTCTAGCACAATGGTGTAAACTTAGTACTTTTTCACCTGAATAAAACTTGCTGAATTATATGCACAGGATTATCTTTGTGCATGCACCAGTTAAAGCAAACAAGCTGTAGTGTGGTGGATATCTACACAGTATGTGAGAAATTAATGCTTAAGATGACATTCCTCATGACTTGCAGTTGGCCCTGAGGGATGATCAGGTTTATTGGCTTCCAATTTAATTTTTTTAATTGTTCAGTTAGAGTGTACTTAACCAGCCTGGAACAATTCAGAATAGTATGAGGATACATTTGTAGGGTGTTGCATAACTGACTCTCACAGATCAATTAAAGTAGCTAGTTGTTTTGGTTTGTGTATTGCATAAAGGAAACAAACCCACCAGACTAACACTGTTGGCTCAATAGCACCTGGTCTTTCATGTACAGTGCTTATCCCTATTCATTTAGAGTATTTAGCTATAAAGAGGGGTGTACTATTAGCTTTCTGTAAAACTATTAAGATTGCAGAGTCTTAATAGCTTTCTTAAATGTATGGTAGTTCTCATTAAATGCACTATTTTGTACTGCACTTACACTAGAGTTGGCACAGTTAAGCCTGATGAAGGATTAAGGCTGTACCAGAATCATTCACTATGTCTTCCCCAAAATTGGTATTTTCATTGTGCCTCTAACTTGTAAACTTAAAAAAAACAAGTGCAAGAAGAGTCCATGGAGTGGGATAATACCAATGTGCAGCATGTAGATAACTTCTGGAACTTCAGTGAAGCAATAACTATATTTTGTTACTGTAAGAAAAAATAAAATTACTAACTCAGGATGACCCTTTATTAAATAGCAGAATTAAATTGTTTGGGATGTCTGGTTATTGTGAATTCCTGCCTTTTTAACATGCTGATTCTGTTACTGGGAGATTTGATTGTTTTTGTTTCTAGCACTTGGAGCCTAAATCTTTTACTGGGGGAATTAAAATGACTGGTAAGACATAGCATGACCACAGAATGTAAAAATATTCTCAGTAAAGTGTGGACATGGAATGAGATAGTGATGTATCTGCATGCCTGAGTAGTGCAGCATAGGTTTGCTGAATTGTTTAGAAGGTGTCAGGGTAACAAGGTTTCTAAAAACTGTAATGGCACAAATCGTGTGTAGGTAATTAGAGATGCCAGAGGGATTCAGATATATTGGCTTTGTTGAATAAAAACTGATTAGTTGTATATATGTACCAATATAGTTTTTTATATGACAAGTCTGTATGAACTGTTCTATATTTTTTTCTTTTAACCCTCTGACTTCTAGAAATAAGTCTGCAAGCTCTATGTGCAACTCACTCATTTCACATTACAAGCAGTGCAGCCTTCAGCTAACAATTTCAGGAACTCACCTACCTTTTTTAATACTGCAGTTTTCTTGCCTCAAACTCAAACTAATAAAGTACAGTATTGGACTTGAGAGTGAAGCATGTCCCAATGACAATCATGTGTTGAGTTGAAAGGTAAAGGTGCACTGGGTGGAAGCCTTTCTTTACTTTTCGTGGGGTAGTAGGCAAATAGTAGATTAACTGTTCCATTTGTGGTGGTGGAAGTTTATAGAAGTCTGGTCTTTTTAAAAGTGCTTTCATTTAGGCTAACTCTTACAGATACTCCAGAAAAGTCTCATGTGGTAAGTCTTAATTTAAACCTTTACCACTAGCATATCTATATAAATAAACTACATAAAAGTTTCAAAAGGCAAAGAAGTTAATTACCTTGCAGTAAGGGTGGGTCTGTGCATTCTGTACACATGGATCCCACTCTTGAATATAGGTGATCAGAATATTTTACACCAGCAGTGTGTGTTTAGGGCTGTGGATGTGTCCTGTATGCTTTCATGCAACCCCTCTTGAGGGTGTAGCATCCCTATCTGCATATAGAACATCTTGAAGAACCTCAGTTACTGTCAGGTAAGTAACCATTGTTTGTGTACACATGTGTATTCTCCTCTAGAACAGTACTTTCCTGAGACAGGAACTTAAGACTCATACTGCTTAAGCAAACTGGGTAGCAGAGATGGAGACTGATACTTCCAATTTATTATCCTCATTCCTGAATTGTGGACATTCTTGCACCAGTGCTAATGAGGTAATACAAGTTTCCTATTCCTGCCTGTAGATCCAAGGAGTGCATAAGACTTTTTGGCCACAGCAGTGTTCATATTCACCAAACTCTTGAGTCACTGTAGCCCAAGCTCAAGTCCCCTATTGTGTGACTATGAGCTTACATTTGCTCTGTAAGCTAGCTCCAAACACTGTATCTGTGACCCACTGTCAGGATTTAATTATCAATGCCCCAAACTGTCAATGATTGTTTTCTTCTAGTTCATTGATAAAATATTATATCAAGCCAAGAACTAATTCCTGTTGCAGCTGTGTTAGTCCCAGGATAAGGTAGATGAGAGGAAACCTTTACACAGAACTGTTCATTAGGTATCCATTCTAGTTTAAGCCATGGAGGCACAAGTCAAATTCCATTGTCATCTGATGGAATTGAGACTGACTGCTTTAATAGCTTTTGAAAGTAAGATTTAGGCTCCTACATCACATGCCTTAGAGAAGCCTATACATTCATTACATTACAAGTTGAGCTGGTCCAGAAGTGGGTCCTCCACTAATGGTATCTTGTAGAAGGAAGTATTTAATGAATTAGATCTTAGAGTAGTTTTGGTAAATGCTATTTTAATTACATTAAGTTTTTAGTATTGCTTTTACTAACAGGACAGCTAACTTGCTTAATTTTTAACACTCCTGTCCACAGGTAATTTGCTGTTTATTTCAGCAAATGCTAGGACATTGGTTAAGGAAAAAAACCTGTATTCCAAAAAGAGTGGTGTACAGGTTGACTTAAGTGTTTAAGATGCTTTGCAGCACTGCAGATGACTGCTACAAGGCAATTTTTTCTATATCTGTTCAAACTACACATAAAACAGCAGTGCGGGAATGTAAAAAAGGTCAAAAACTTGGCAGTGATTCTCAACGAGGGGTACTTCAACTCAAACAGATATTAAAAGTACTAGCAAAAACTCAGTACAATGAGTTGTTTATACTACAATATGTATTTACACTGAAATGTAAATTGAGGAATAGCCAGACACTGAAATTTAAGTACAGTATTTGGTAAATAAGAAAGTAAGCAATTTTTCAGTTAACTGTCTTATATACCACCAAATTATACCTCAGACTGCTGAATGGTTGAGTCACTGGTTTATGGTGAAGGAAAACTTGCAGCACAAGTTCTAATTATAGCAGTAGCTGTCATTTTCAAACAGTAGGAAGAGTCCTGCAAGCTCACTTCAGGTGGGGGCAGATCTACCTTGACTCCTGTAATAAATCTAACTTTTCCAGGAGTGATAGTCTGAACTTCTGTTCATACTTTTTCCAATCCATTAGTGCAGCTCTCAATTTACCATGCACAAATTCTGTCAGTTATTAAAAGTGAAAAATAAACGGCAAATAGTACACAAATGACAGTCAGACTTTTACTTACAGCATTATCTGCTGACTGGCCATCTTCACAAAATTATTTTTTTCTACACCAACTTTAAGTTAACTGTATTCTTTTAACCCAGTAATAGATTTAAAAGTCAGTTCACCAAAAGCTTAATACCACTGTTTCATTGTTCAAGTCCCCTAATTTGAATGGAAGAACATACTTCAGATAACTGACAGTAGTATGCTTTATTTACTAGGCAGGTATCTGTCCCCCAAAGCTATACTGCTGTAGATTAACTTTTGCTGCATGTAAGACAAATTAAAGCAATCAATAAAATTACACCTACAGCAGACACCATTAAACTCTTTAAAACATAAATAAGTGCAACCAGCCACTTATTTCACCCTTGTGAATATTCTTCACACTTAAGACAGGTCAGGTTTTATTTTCAGAATCTGAATAGGAGTAACAGCAGTGGGAGACTATCCTGTAACTACCACATTGTAAAAAAATCAATACAATGATGTTATAAAAATAAGCTAGGGGGATTTTGTATAAAATAAGCAATGTTGCATTATTTTGTTCAGATTGCACAGTACAAACAAGCTAATATCTACATTTTAATACTGTTACAGGTATTTAATATTACATATATTGGAGGACAGCAGCTAGGAAAATAAGCACCTCAAAGCAGCCATGAGACTTCCGCAGCCAGCTTTTCAGAACAGTGTCTGAAAGTTAAAATAAAATCTTATATTTAATTACAGGTATACACATTATAAAACGTTCAAAAAAAGTAAGTATGCACTGCTTACATATTACTAAAATTTAGTAATAGTACATAAGTGATTCTATTTACATAAAAAAATCCATTCTTGTGAAAGGAATTTACACATGAAATAAATAAAAGTTCAGTAATCTTAAAATGAATTGTAGGTCAGAGTGGCCAAGTGTAAAAATTAAGCCACTTTTAAAATGTTACTCTAATGATAGGGCAGAGTATAAAAGTATGCCACGTCCAGAAGGAAGTGCAACTCTGCTTTAATTTTACCAGTTAGTTGTAACCATGCAAAATACACAGGTACCTTCAAATATGGTACAACCCCAAGAGCATGAACAGCACACCCTTGAGAATATTTATACAAGAATATTCACAAAAACATACTTTACAATTCTTAATAAAAAATATTTAGTGATATCAAATAGCATAATCTATTAAACACTTAAATCCCAGTTGACTCAGGCCATAACTTTCTAACTAATCTTACAATTCATATTTTTAAGTCTTACAGGAAAAACAGGCAAGGTGGGGATGATTATAAAATGGTGTAGTCATCTCTTGCTTTCTCTCATTATATAGGAGATATTCAGAAGGTTGTTCAAATTAGGTGACAGACATGGCAAAGGGACCCATGAAATGGATGTTAAAATAAAAAACTGCATTGATGCCTATTGCTGTTCTTCTGCAAGCAATATCCATTACCAGAGAGCAAGTTCAATTTAGAGAAGGATAAAGGAAGAACAAGTCTTATTCATAATAAAACCAAATATTTTCACATAACTATTTCTCTTGGTTTCAATTGTAGATGTTTTAAAACTCTGAAAGGTTGAGCTGCTTATTTGAGATCACCTTATATTCATCCATGGATTTGACACTCTCTATTTAATGCTTGTAGAAATCAAACATTAAAATCCAACCCAGGGAAGCATGTCTGAAAGCTGGTTTGCTTCTTTACAATCCTGATAATTTGTGTACTTATCTGCCAGCTGTGCTATCATTAATAACTAAAATCATGTTAGGATACAGTGCAGTCATAACTGCCTTCCTGGAGAGGATCCTCCTCTTCTGCCCCAGACATGTCCTCTTCATGTCGACTCACACTGCTACTTCCACTATCACTCTGAGGGCTAGTGCTATGGCAGGTCAAACTCCGGCTTTCCTCTGCCCTTGGGCTGGCTTGTTCAGTAACCTTACAAGGGTTCACTGGTTGAAAAGCTTCAGGCTGCACTTGCTCTTCTGATATCTCATTTAATTTCTGGAGTTGTGGCTTGATGACATTTAAAAATGGCTTGTACCCAGGGCTAAAGAACAAAGAAGGAAGAGGTAACTATGCAGTGAACTAAAAATAGCAGTTCATTCACATTCTGCCCTCTAGGCTTCAGCAGTAAACCATTACTGTAGACAAGGGGTCAGCAACCTTTCAGCAGTGGTGTGCCGAGTCTTCATTTATTCACTCTAACTTAAGGTTTTGCGTGCCAGTAATACATTTTAACTTTTTTAGAAAGTCTCTTTCTATAAGTCTATAATATAGAACTAAACTATTGTTGTATGTAAAGTAAATTAAGTTTCTTAAACATTTTAAAAACCTTCTTTAAAATTAAATTAAAATACAGAGCTCCCGGAGCAGTGGCCAAGACCCCAGGCAGTGTGAGTGCCACTGAAAATCAGCTCAGGTGCAGCCTTCAGCACATGTGCCATAGGTTGCCTACCCCTGCTGTAGACCCACCTATTAGAGCTCTTGCATAAAGCGCAGGGGGTCAAGCTGCTACCATCAAACAGTGACAGCAATTCAAATAGATACCATTGTTTCAGGGGACTATACATTATAACAGACTGTTACAGAGCTGTCTTTCCTGTGAAGTTCTATAGGGAAGCTGCTAAGGAAAGTTCTATTCTAAGTGACTAAACTCTTATTGAAGTCAATGTAAATGGAGACCCAAGTAGCAGAACATTGTCAAAATACCAAATTTATATTGTAATAGGAGAGTCCCTTCATTTATTCAAAATAATTTTAAAACTTATAAAGTAATAGTGGAAAACATGGCACTGTGTTCTGTAATTAGTAAAAATGTAAAGTGATAGGTTTCTAGTTGCATTGAAAGTATAAGTAATCAGTATATTGCAGTGGCACCAAAAAGTCTCAGACAGGATCAAGGCCCCATTGTTCCAAGTCTTGTACAAACACACAGGAAGAAAAGAGACTGCTGTGTGAAAAAACTCACACTAAAATATAAACCCCAAATTGAATTTTGTACAAATTCTGTATTCAGCCATCTATCAAAACTAATCTGCTGCAATGACACTTACCAATCTGTGGAAGCCCATCTGTCTACAGCATGTAGCCCAGTCCTGATATTCTGCCATATCTCTCCATCAGCATCAGAGGACTGCATTATGATAAAAACCTGGTTGATTATTGAAGATTCTCTGAGAATAAGGCCTATGATAATGCACCAGTCCAGACATCCTGCTTCCATGAAGATGTGTAGCAAATACCTATAAGAACAAAACAGTTCATGCAGTGCCACGCTTTTCCCCCTCCCAAGGACAGAATTCAAACAATGCTAGATCACACGCATGCTAAAAGCAAGAGTGAACATATTTTAGTCTCAATTCATCTTATGATGATGTAACTTACCGTAGTTGGACCTGTGACTTGTGTGGCCCTTTACTAGCCAATTCCAGAGAGATATGTTCCAGCTCTGACTGTGTTAAACTTAGAGTGGAAATGTTTTCATCCACCATGGTCCAGTCACCATCCACAATAGAACTTGTTTCTGTCAGGTCTGTTGCTGAACCAATGCTGCATTCATCACCTACCAAAATACATTCAACAGGATATTTAGAAAGCCATCTATTAATTTATCAGGTGTCAATGTTTTCTTTTGCAGTGCTTCCTCCAGAAACTGACTGGGCTCATTTAATAGTTAAACATTTACATACCAACGTAACTAGCTTTGGGATTCAGTAAGGGTGTTATTGGGTACTGAACAGCTAGTAGTTAGCCAGGAGCAATCTGAATGTAGGTATAGTGTCCTTCTAAGGATTTAAAGGTCTTATTGGTGCATTGGATTAATATATACTTAAAGATAGACTTGCTTTTCTTTGCAAGCTGTTTTTTCAGTAGCAATTCTTGTTTGTACCAGGTAAAGACAGTCCTGCAGGATAAACTGGGTAGGAAGAGTAATATGTATACAACAGGTCCCCCAGGCACTCATACAGATCATTTGAAAAAGAGTGAAGTACTGTTGAGCTCTTGGACAGATGTAGAAATCTCCCAAACACTATTAGTAATCAAAATTACTACAGTGAACATCTTAACTGATCGTAAAACTAAAGTCAATGGAAATAGGTTACAAGGCTGTTCTTAGCATGTGCACAACATGCCCCAGGTGGCACATGACCAAGATTCATTGCCAAATTTGGTCTGCTGGTTGGATCATTAGCTTCCCTGAGCATGACATGAATGCTGATTCATGCCCCCAGTTAAGTTATTTCCAACACTCCTATGTTCCTTTGATTCCTGTTCATTTAATACTGTAAGTTTTAGAGCATAAAGTGAGTGAAATGGTCCTGAAGGATACAAAGAAGTCTGAAGAGCAGGAGTGGATTGGGAAGTGTGAAACTGATTTAAAATTGACTTGTCTTTTTCCAAATGAAGCAAGATACAGAAAGGAAACAGTCAAATTTTGTTGTTAAAATCATGAGTTTTAATAGTTTCAGGTGCTACCAACACAGGTAAGGACTTTGTGTTTTCTTTAAAAAACACAAAAAAAACCACACATGAATTTTTACTTTCAATTCTTTTTAAATACAGCTGTCACTTGCCTGGTCATAGTCTTCAATTTTGACTCAGCCACAAAGTTGTCAGTGCACTTTTCATTGTTTTTAGTATACTTTTCCACTGACTGAGCCAATCTTTTCTGCATTACGGTATCACCAGATAACAGGACAGCACCATACAGCAGTGATGTGCATTCATGAGAAAGGATGAATACCTATATGCAATTTTCTGAGGGTGATGCAGAAAAGTGTGAGAGTGTGAGTGTGTGTATGTGAGAGAGAGAATGAGAAATAACCTACCTTTATTTAATAAAGGAGAGAGGAATGCATCTTGCATGTGAGGTCCATGGGAAGAAACTGTGTCCATTTCTCTCTGGGAGGAATTGATGGTGCTAAGCCAGCTGTGACTCTGAGGTGCACTTGAGACCCCCGTGTCCATTTCCACATTTAAAAAGCTGTCTGCAGACTGGGACTTGAGCAGCTGCTCTCCAACAGCTAGAAATAAGGAGGCATTTATAAAAAACTGACCTACAATACAAGTAGCCATTTTTTAATACATCTCCCAAACAACTTTTTACAGTTATATCCAAGTCAAAATTCAAGTAATTAAGTTGCTTCACAAACGAACAAATGCAAGGGAATGCAGCTCTTATGGCTATTGCAAGACCCTTTGATCAGCCTCAGTGTACCTAGACACTGGCACACAGTGTAAGTGCCATCTAATATGTTGCTGGTATAGCTGAGCTACCACGTAAACTCACTTTTTTGCAGTCTTGAGACAAAGAAACTCAAGTCTACCTTATAGAATTAAAAGATGCTTTAAGATTGCAGTGAGATCCATGTGGTAATCACAAAAATAATATATGCAAAGATGTAACAACATTGTAATACAGGTTTGAAAACTGCAGCACATTCTCACAATTTTAACTCTTCCATCTCACTACCACATTGCTAGCACATTTCATCAGGTCACATAAAAACAAGGTGTCATCTTTAAAAATCAGATAAAGCTGATCAAATGCACATCTAAAACCACATAATGTACTGATTTTAGTCACTTTCTTTGGCTGAAATTATATAAAAAGTTGTGTCCAGACTGACCTGTAATAGATCTAGCTCTCTAATTTAATACAGCTAAAATATAACTTCTGAGAGAAAACAGGAAATCTCAACAGAAGCTACAACAAAACAACTACGACTAAGACGTGATGTCTATTCTAAACAGAACCCCTTCAAAACCATGCAAAGTAAGGAACTGTGCAGGTGAAAAACCTCAACCTGTTCTTTGCTTGGCTGAATTGAGACACGGGAGATTCAAACTGATGGAGGCAGGACTGCAGGAAAGAAACCTAGTCCACCAAAATAACTCGGATGGTACAGCACCTGTCTTGTACTTTCCATTCTTGAAAGGTGAATTAATAGAGCAAGCTGGTATGACTGGAAATGGCCAGAGAAAATCCTTGTGTAGTCTCTTCAAGGCTATCACAAAATCCTCCACACGGGCAGCTCGGGCTCGCTCCTTACACAGCCAGCCAATCAGCTCAAAGCCTAGTTGTGCAGCAAAGCATCCAAGGTCTTTAAGCCTGATTTCCTCCAGCAAGCGTCGAGCATGACGCCAGAGCATCATATCAATGTACATGTTCTCAGCACAGTCACCGTCTTTACTCCACCTGTGGACCAACACAAGAGAAGACTGTAGCTTAGAAGTCACTTAAAGATCAGCGGTAGCACAGATATATGAAATTGCAAACTAAGTTGAGTAACAATTTAATAGTGAAAACCACTTGCACATTGATAAAAGAGACTATGCATTACCTGGGGTTCCTTTACCCAAGAACCTCCACTATCACAATGAGCTATCGGACAATAGGAATGTGGTAGGTAGAAACTAGATAGGCAGCACCAGCTGCAGTGGCTTAAAGTCTTCGCAGTGTAGGCAGGGCTACATGTCACTAGGGAAACTAGGGAAACAAGGAGCAGCCCCCCTTCCAAAGTGGCCTTTCAGAGAAAGCAAACTCCAGAAGACTGTAGCACTAGCAGTTTCTCTCACAGACAAGCACTCCTGCCACTCTCTAAACCCTCAGCTGGGGCTCCTCTGTTAAGCAGGGGGATGAGTCCCACCCCTCTGCATCACCCCACTAAGCCCGAACCAGACCCCTACCCCACCCAGCTCCACACTCCCAGCACCCAATCCCCCCACACTCCCTGCTGAACCCTAACCATCTTCACATGGACCCCCCCTGCAGAGTCTCATTGCCCCTGCACCTGGAACACCCCCTCCTCCCCATAAGCCCCTCTGCATCCAGATGCCTCACAGAGCTTCCCACACCAAAACTACCACACTCAGAAGCCTCTTGTTCCACACCTGGATCCTGCTAGCCTGAGCCTGCCTGCCAACACCTGGTGTGCCTGGCTCAGAGGGGCAGAGCCCTGGAGTGTTTCTGGGGTCAGCCCAGCCCTTGTGCTGGGTCAGGTGCAGCTTCACCTCCGAGTCCCTGTCCTTGGGTGGGGGTACTATAGGGTGAGCTCCCATCTCAATGCAGCCAGTGACCTGTGCTCCCCACTGCCCTGCTGGAGCCTCCACATTTATTTATTGACGAATTAAAATGTGCAGAATTTTTAGGCTCAGAATTCCCTCAGGAGTAGCAATGTCACTGTGCTGTGGCACCAGGTGTCAATTCAGGACAGCTAGCTTTCAGCAAATGACTCTTCAGGAGATGGCTATGCATGAAAAATGGTAGCCTTGCAAGTTTTGTGAGAGGTGAGCTTTCCCCTGGGTCAATGTTTCATACAGGTACTGACTGTCTAACATGAACTTTAAATACTGATCCAGGAAGTGGACTTTGTGCTGGTGGTGGAATAGTAGCAATCTTCAAACAGGAGAGGCCTGTGAAGTCCAAGAACCCACTGAAGAAAAATAGAGTAAATGTGCTTCATATTACCGTCAAAGCACAGATATCTACCTTGTTCCTTCCTACACCAAGCACCATATCTGAGTGGGAGGGGGACACTGCCTTTAAAAACGAAATGTACAGTATTCTGGAACACAAATGTCTTACTGGATCAGACCGGGGTCCATCTAGTCCAGTACTTGGTCTTTAACAATGGCCAATACCAGCTCCTTTACAGAAAGGAAGTAAAAAGAAGGAAAATAGGATAGCCTGCTCCCAATAAAGTTTGTCCTAACTTCCAATAGTTAGAGATCTGAGTAAACTCTGAAGCTTAATGTTTTTATTTCTTTATGGGGTTGAAAGAGGTTGAACACACTGTAATTTTCAAAATAAAAATACCACAAGAAAAATAATCAAAGCTGATACTTGGGAGAAACATTTAGATAGAATTATTAATTGCATCTCATATGAGTAGTCCAGCAAAACCTACTTCTGGCAGATCAACACCAGATTCAGAGAAAGCTGGTCCATTCCACATAAGAAGTGTTTAGCACTCCTTGAGAAAGATTGATTTTCTTCAAGTAGGAGGCCTGGTCTACACTGGGGGGGATTGAAGTTACACAACTTCAGTTACGTGAACAACGTAGCTGAAGTCGATGTACTTAGACCTACTCACCACAGTGTCTTCACTGTGGTGAGTTAACTGCTGCCGCTCCCCCATCGACTCTGCCTGCGCCTCTCGCAGTGGTGGAGTACAGGAGTCAACAGGAGAAAGCTCGGGGGTTGATTTATCGCGTATAGACTATACACGATAAATCAACCCCCGCTGGATTGATCGCTGCCCACTGATCCGGTGGGTAGTGTAGAAATACCTGGAGTCTTTTACAAGAATCTTTGATCTGGCAGCTTAGGGAAAAAGATGTTTCCCTGGACAGAATCCTCCCAACATGAAGATGGACAACTGCACACAGTGAAAAATTCCACCTGCTCAGAAGCACAAAGATTTAGGAAAATCAATGCTTATGGCTAAAAATTCCATAGGGAATTTCTGTGCTTGGGCTGGTAGGAACTCTTAATACCAAAGTCATAAATTAACAACTTTGATCCAACTATTAGAAATATCTTAATTTTAAATGGTACAAAAAGGGGAAAAAAAGTTTTAAAATAGCTTAAGATTGGAGAAAATTCTCCTAAGAACATAACTGAACTCAGCTTGTAGGACATCAATCTGACTTCACTGTAACTAAAATTGATTTGAACTGCATGCTTTCACTGTAATTGCCAGAATTATTGTTCATACTTGTCTGTGTAGTGCTAAGCTCACTTAACTTGCCTTATCTGTTGTATTGCTTAAAAGGACTAAACTTGAAACCTTTAGTTTGATGAGTATATAACTAAATTTCAGCATTCGCATAGCACTTTTGTAGCTGGCATTGCAAGATATTTACGTGCCAGATATGCTAAACTTTCAAACTTTTCATGCTTCGGCTACCATTCCAGAGGACATACTTCCATGCTGATGACACTCATTAAAAAAATAATGCATTAATTAAATTTGTGACTGAACTCCTTGGGGGAGAATTGCATGTCTCTGGCTCAGTTTTACCCACATTCTGCCATATATGTCATGTTATAGCAGTCTCAGATGATGACTCAGCACATGTTCATTTTAAGAATACTTTTGCTGCAGATTTGACAAAACGCAAAGAAGATACCAAATGTGAGATTTCTAAAGATAGCTACAGCACTGGACACAAGGTTTACGAATCTGAAGTGCCTTCCAAAATCTGGGAGGGCCGAGGTGTGGAGCATGCTTGGAGAAGTCTTAAAAGAGCAACGCTCCGAGGCAGAAACTTACTTCATTAAGTTTATACTTAGTTATTTGATATTCTGTCTCAGTTTAGGTGTTAAAAATGCTTAGTTACTAGTTAATATTGATGCTGTTAGTATTTTAAAGTGAACACCATTGTGGTTAATGCTCAGAGGTTTTTGAATTTTATACTCAGCTTTATAACTAGTCCACTCAATACAGTTAACCAACCATATTTTAATTTACTTTATATTTCAGAATTTCATGTTTTGTTTAGAGGTTGCTTTAAGAGTTGCTACATTGTCTCATTCATTTTACTTACTTGTTTATGTGGTTTATATCATTTGCATGATTTGTTTATTGGTTTTATCATTTTTAATTACTTAAAACACTCTATTTCAAATAAGAGTTAACTGTTTATTTTGGGGGCAGCAATGTATAAAAGAATCCATGTTAAGTTTTGCAGTGATGCACTCCCAGTGCAGTCTCATTAATAACCATAATCAGTAAGTCCAGCTTTTGATTTGGTTTTCCTGAACTGGTCATGTGAGAAGCAATTAAATAATAATTCCATCTAATTAATTGTTTCCCCAAAGTATTCATTTTGCTAATTGCTTGTTTCTTTTGGTAATTTTACTGGCATCCAACCCCTACCACAGCAGGCCTTCAAAAGCTTTTGTTTCTTAATTTTATAATAGTTACTATAACAACTCTGGATATTCTTGCTATCCATGTAAATGTCCGTTTTATTACACCTGCTAAGTTCTTGACCGTAGTACTATCTTGTAGCATTTTATTTGAGTAAAAGATCAAACACTGTGGTCAGAAGGGTCATTTTCCTCAAAATGATTTTAAAAATACAATATTGGACAGTAACTTCTTATGGACAATTCTGGTTTGTGCTCCCTGCTTTTTATCTTTTTACCACTTCTAAGCAGAACAAAAGCACCGATGAAGTGGGTTTTAGCCCATGAAAGCTTATGCCCAAATAAATTTGTTAGTCTCTAAGGTGCCACAAGTACTCCTGTCCTTTTTAATATCAAAGTTACAGCTTGTGCACATAAAAAATTATGATAGATGGAAATTGAAGTAGCCAATATCTGCAGTAAAAGCAAAGAGAAATATTTCTTCTGTGGTATTAGGTGAGATGCTCTATTACAGTTAATGGACATGTGAGTGTTCACTGTATTCTGCTCCGAAAGAACCTCCAGGGGTTTGTGGAATCTCACAGCACACAGACCACCACCACCACCAAGATTGCTGTCAGGGCCAAATTAAGACAATCTAGGGTCCTGGGCACCCCCCACATAACATCCCCCACCCCACCCATGCTGTGGCCCAGACCCTTTCAGGACTAACAACAGGTTTCACATTTAAGATGAATGGCTCATACACTCTAGAGGTACTGTTTCAGGCAGGCATCAGCTATACTTGGTTCACACTTTTCAACTTGTCTTTGCATCCATGAGAGCTAGAAACAATTTTTTTTTAAATGGAAACTGAAATCCTTATCTCACATGACTCCAGGAGTCATGAGTGCCCATGCCTTAATATAGCCCCACTGTATAATTTGTTACAATGTAAAGAGTTTGGATGAGTGGGGCAGGGACTATTCTCTGTACAGTGTCCCAGCACGGTAGGGATCAATCATGAATTGTACTGTGATACAAATGTTACCTTTTCCCAGATGGACCAGAAGGCATGCTCAGTGTTTTCTGTAGATTAAATTTGTTAGCAGGAAGATTCTCTGCTGATTGGGATAAACTAATGCTGCGATGTCTGAAGAACTCAAAGCCACCAGTTGAGCTGGGTTCCTACAACAAAGAAGCATATGACCAACTAAAATAAAAACATGTGCATCCTGGTATACATGAGATTCATTATGTTTAGTGACTGATGTACAAGATTTATGATTTTCTTAACAAACCTGAGTTGTGGGCGTAGGTGGCGGAGTCTCTGATTCACCAGAACCAATGGCTTTAAGAAATCTGATCATGTGACGACAAAGGTCCCACTTCCCCTGCTCCAGGGCAGTGTTGAACAGAAGAGTGGCATGCTGCCTACTAACTGCTGGAACCTCCATGTTCTACAAGTAACAATGCACAATATAAAAATAAATTTGCTTCTGAAACCCAGCAATACTTTTGGAAAAAGTCAAGCCCCCACCCCAGCAGTATGCTCAAAAATGAGAGTTGTAGGTAAAGGCACATTTCACAGTTTTCTATTTTGTTAAGTGCCATTTTAGGAACCTATTCATATTTAATTTGATCCCTAAACAGATATAATTGAGGTGAGCTGTCCACCAAAACAAACGTAAGTGTTACATTTATTTTTTTTAAAGTTATGCTAAACATGCAGTAAATCATTTAAACAAAACAAAAAATATGCCGACTAACTGGTCACTTCTTTTTTGTAATCAAGTAGCAGGATACTATTACCTGTAGGATAATAAGGTAAGAGGCAGCTGTGTCTAAGTCCTGGGCCATTAAGCACTCCTCAAATAAGTCTTTTGGGTTTCCAACAGCAGCAAACAGGTAATTCCACAGGGCATATTCCGTCTTCCTAGCGCAATGAACAACTGTCTGCAGGAAAAGGGGGAACTCTGTAATGAACTTAGCCACAGTGGGAAGCAGAGGGTCGGGAATGGGCTCCCGCGAGGTAGCTTCTTCTTCCAGCACTTCATGAAGCATCAGTTCTAGCACATGAGGAAAGTAAGGTAATGTGGCACAGGAGTGGGCCAAAAGCAAGGCTTGCTCTCCTAGGTTCCTCACCAAAAGCTGGCGCAAAATGTGATGGAGGTAGATCTGAGAGGTTCTCTCAACAATACAGAAAGGAAAGAGGACCTCCAAATGTTGTCTAGCACTGCTGTGAGTGTATAAACAGTCGTAGAGTACAGTGTCATTGACAGCACCAAGAACCAAGGCATCTTCAAACAGAACAGCCAAGGGGTATATGTTGATGTGGAAAGGCAGCATGATCCGTCTTGACAAAAAGGAATGTGGTTTGCGGTGATCCCTGGGAAATAAAGGAAGCCAGACTTTCATACCTGACCCACCACAGCTGAGCCAGAGTGCCTCCAGTAAGTGGCGCTTTTGTTTGTTTGCCCTGCAGGTAGTCCAAACATTTTCAACCGACTGGGCTAGCACAACTGGAGCACAAAAAGGCAGCTAGGGAAGAAAAGAAAAGAAAAAAAAAGGATCTTAATACCCTTTTAATTTATGCCTCATCTCACTGGTATCCTTCCTTCAGCTGAAAGGGGTGACAGCACATTTCACTTCCATTTAATAGATTTGTCGGTGAGGGGAGTATATGATAGAAATTCACTATTGTAGAGAATTATGTATTAGGCACTTCTAAAACGCTAGACAGTGCAAGTACTCAAGAAAGCAATTCAACCTGCGTTTCCAGCCCCACAAACCTAAAACTGCCAAAGTACTGTATACCACAGATATTTATCAAATGCTGCCACATCCATTTTAAAGGTTTTTTCACAAATACAACTTGTCGTCACCGTGGTGTCGTTACTTTTCTACAAGTGAGGACTGATAAGAAGTGCAATTCCTATGCAACTTAGTCTAGCTGCATTTTGGGCACCCAGAAAAAGCTCCTGTATTAACCCACCAAGAGGGATCTCTTTCATTCCTCACCTACCGGCTGGTTACTGTAACAATAATGTTTGCAAGCATTCACTTGAATCCAACCATGCTCACGCTCACACCTCTCTCTCTGCAATTTCTGAAGATTCACACACAGATCATTAATACGAATGATTGTGAAATTGTTGCTCTTCATATGACTCTCTACACATTGTCATAAGAACAGGGATAGTCATACATTAAAGAGTTTGTTCATTAATTTGTTATCTCTTAAGAAGTTGGTCAAAAATGCCAGTATGTGCCTGAAGGGGACGACAAACCACAAGTATTGAAAGTGAACAGTTTAGGAATAGCCCACAGGTCGAAAATTGTTTGCCCAAGCTTCGTACAGCATCTATCACAGTGGGATCCTGATCCATGATTGGACCCCTATGTTACAGCAATACAAGGAGTAAATCTGATTGTCACAGATACTTGCAGAAATAAAAACTGGCTTGTGAATGATTCGTGAACAGAAAAGAGGGCTGCATTTGTCAGGTAATTTATTCACAACAAATAATTCAACCAGTTTTAGCACAGACATTGAAGTGTAGCTACACACTTGTTTCTAGGCCGAGATCAGTCACCTTCACAACTTGCTGAGTCCTCAGAACCTTTGAAAAGTCTTGTGTAATCCCAAATATGTTTACTCACAAGTTTCCTTTGGTTAGGACTGCTGTCCTTCTCTCGTATCTGGGGGCCAGACCGATCCCTTTGTACCATGATGAGTTGTCCTGCTAAGTTTAACATAATGCTTTCTGCCTCACAGGCCTGTGGGGGAAAAAAGGGTAAATTACTTATCTCTAAACTTTTCTGAATCCATCATTTTTGCTTTGATAAGTACAGTATAGTCTCTGCATAAACTCACAGCCAAACTCAAATTCAGAACACTGGCACTCCCACTGAGCACATCTTTATAGGAGGCTTGTAAATACTAGCTTACAAACTCTGGATACAATTCTAACTATCTTCCAAACCAGAGTGCATATAAAGGAGGACAGATGCAAATACTCAAAGCTTTGATCTGTTTCTTAGGGAGGGACCTACCCCGTATGCTCCTTAAAAGCTTTGCTTGCCTAGGAGTAAAGCATATAAACTGGGGATATGTTGGAGGGAGGTGCTGGCCTTTCCCTGCTCTTCATTTTAATCAAACAGTTTAATTGTAAGCGGAGGTTTCAGTGTGCAACTTTCCTCAAAAAGGCTCTAAGGGTATGTCTACATTAATTTAACACTTGCAGTTGGCTCACATCAGCTGACTTGGGCTTGCAGGGCTTGGGCTGTGCTACTGTAACACAGTGGTGCAGATATTTGCCTCAGGCTAGAGCCTGGGCTCTGGGACTCTCCCCCATCATGGGGTCCCAGAGCTCGGGCTTCAGCACTAGCCCAAACATCTACACTGCAATTTTACAGCCCAATAGCCTAGCCTGAGCCACACAAGCCCAAGTCAACTGATGAGGGCCAGCCAGAGGTGTGTAATTGCAGTTCAGACATACTCTGAAACTGCATTGCATAATGCCATGGTTTTTTAAATGGTGTTTAACAGGAACAGCTTTTTTACCAGAGCTAGTATGTAATGCACTCCCACAGACCTCTACACAAATCTCAGTTAAAGGGTTGACTTGAGGCTGGTTACTGTATCTACCTCAGCTGTGGCTAAATAAGCTCCTAGCAGCTCACTGCCAGTTCACCTAGGGAACAACAGCCCACAAGGACAGCCATTTTCAACACTTAACTTTTGAAGAAGAGAATAGAATGCCGTGGTTGTAGAGTACTCCATATTCCAAAAAGGAAAAAACCCAAAAGAACGTAAATTATATGCTCACAATGTTAGTTCCTTTATTTTACCCAGATACATGCACCCCAATCATCTAAGTGTCCTTTGTGCCCCTTGCTTTTAAATCTGCTTATTTTAGTTAGCATTGCTGCAGGTCTGTGCAAGTGCCATGTGGTGGAATTGGTTACGCCAGGGTCAAGCCTTCCTAATACACAGAGGGAAGCCCCTTAAAGAGCCAATTTAGTATAGGAAGCAATCAGAAGAAACAAGCAGGGCTGGGCACCTATGGAAGGAAACATTTAAATGGTTCTACTGTAGAAGTGACTGTAAAAATACCATCTTGTTCAACAGGACTGCTCCCTGTGTCTAGTCGTAGTTTTGCCTCAACTTTAATTGTCAAGTAAGCTTTTTCTACTTCTGTTCTGTTGACATTGCAGAGTCAACACTGCTACAGGAAAGGAAGATGGATTCCATTTTGGCTCAGGCATCATCAATAGAACCGTTAATCAAGATTGATCACAGGGACTTTACTGTTAATGCTAGGGCCAAAAAGAACCCAGCTTAACTTTGATGTTTAAGGTTGACTTGCAGAGATGACAATTAGAGTAAATATCTTTTTACTTGTAAACTCAACAAATTTGGTATGGAATTTCTTGACAGAAAAGCAATCAGGGAACCCAACCTGTAGTGTAAATTTTTCCCTCCGAAACAGAAGTGCACTTAAAAATCTTAAACGTTTACTACTACACGGATACTTGGATCTCTGAAAAATATTTATTTTGTTTTACATTTAAATCAACTGCCTGACAGCTTACATACTATCATGTGTGTAAAAACCCACATCCAGTTTTTCGTATCAGACAACAAGGACCTGAATAGTAGATTCTCAGCATCTGAGATAGAAGACAATTAATTTGATCCTTTGCTTATAAGCATTTTCTTGCAGCTAGCTAAGAATGGCAAGACTGTGTCCTAGAGCTCATGATGATTTAGAGTCTGCAATGCAGCTTCAGCACTGCACAGGAAGAACAGAATGCAAGAGGCATCTCATAATGAAGCAGGAAGTGAACCAATGAAAGCTCTAACACCCATCCACTGGATCAGTTACACTTCTCACAGACAATTCATCTCCCTTAAATAACCCAATAGGTAATAGTCTTCAGAAAGGAAGGATAGTCCAGAGTTAAGGGCACTAGTTGTCCAATTCCCTGCTCCACCACAGAATTCTTGTGCAACCTTGCACAAGATAGATAGTATGTGACTCTGGGTATATGTACACTGCAGCTGAGAACATGCCTCCCAGCCCAAGCAGATAGACTCTCACTAGTTCAAGGAGCGCTACCATGCTAAAAATATGCTGTGTCATGGGCTAGTCACCCAAGTACAAGCCCACCTGATCCTCTGGGTCCCTACTCTGGTGGCTAGCCCATGCTGCAACATCCACACTGCTATATTTAGGGCACTAGCTCAAGCAGAGCTAGTGTGTCCATCTACCTGGGCTGGGAGGCATGCTCCCAACTGCAGTGTAGACATACCTTCTGTGCATCCATTTCCCATCTGTATAATGGGAATAGCAGCTTCCCTACCTCACAGGGGTGTTGTGAGGATAAATACATAAAAAAATTGTGAGACTATACTATGATAACAGGGCAATAAGTACCTAAGATAGAAAAGTTGGTCCAGGCCTCAATGCTACGTAAACAAATATTGCCCCTTTCTCAGGAATCAGCTGCTCCTTTAGATGGATTCACTGCCTAATTGACTTTGGTGGGTAATACCAAAAAGATGCACCTTGTGTGTGTCCAGGGGTCCTACATTATAGAAAAGAGTTCTATGCATGTTCTAGAACAGCTTGGAATTGTATGGGCATTGATCCAGAAGATGTATATTTCATACCCACACTATTTAAATAGTTAAATGTATCCAGGTCTTTTGTTTGCTTGCTTGTTTTTGTTTTGATTCTTTTGGGCTTTAGCTCTCATACTAAACAATAGAAGCATTTTATAAATATTTGAAAAGCATCTTCAAAAGAACTCTTTATTGCTACTGTCTGATATCATCACCCAGGCAGAACTCTTAAGACTAAAACTACCAACTCCAAGGACTGTCAGTTATTTTTTTATTAAACTTCAACCACTCAAACACTGGATAGACTCATACCTGCTGTGGCATTTTCAAGCTGATGCCAGTCTCTGTTCTCACTGATGTCAGAGTTACAGAAACAACGAGGAAAGGATGAGGAATGTAACGAGACATGGATACCTCCTGAAGAACTTGAATACTGGCAGTAGGGTTAGGACTGTAAGAGGAGGAAAAAAAAAACAGTTGCTAATCATTTCTCCTCTAAGATAGTTTCTAAATGCTTAATGATGGAAAATACTAATTTAACCATAGGAAGCAGAGCTCTTTCAAGAAACCAGAATAATTTCCCCTTAAACTGCAAAACTGTACCCAGGCCACTCTTCTGAACTGGATAAAGTTATATTTAATAAACCCATTAGCCTGATTTGTTCCATCTTGATAATTCATGGGAACACAGGAGGAAAGAGCAAAGTGCTCAATGTACCTCTCAATAGTGATGATTTCAATCCAGGTTTCTCTGAACAAGGCATTGGAACTACTCTCCTCCAAGTTAGACAACAGCCATCTCCCTCCCTACTGATGAAGATTCCCTCTCTGATTTCAATGCAGGCTACAATATTGTGGACAACTCCATCCATCAACTGCAATAAATTATGAACTCTCCCTTGTTCTGGTTCTAATCCTCCCCACTAAATGGTGCTGACTTCTGTGCTAGATCCTCCTCTACACTAAGAGGAGACTCCTACATGGAGTCTAAAGGTTTACTTTTCACAGCCCTTTGCTCTTTTTTACCTCGCTCCTCCTTTTCAGTCATCCTATCCTTCCTCTCCCTTTAAGCTTAATTTCCACTTTTATGGTGATGATTCTCAAGTGCACATATGTTTCAGTGCCTTTGATGACTCCTATCCACATTGGTAAGATATGAGGCATTACACCACTAACCCGATATAACACGGGTTCGCAAACAAGGCGGTAAAGCTCTGACAAGCTGCTCTGAGCAGCGTGTTAAGGGTGCCGGGCTCGGCCAGGCCAGGGCCAAGGGGTTGATAGGGGCAGAGGGTCTTGGGGGTGGTCAGGGGCTCCCCCCCCCAGGGTCTGGGGGCAAGAGCTGTGAGAGGGCACTTTTGGGGGCCCCGCAGTCCCAGAGTGGCCCAGGGGATTAGTGGGGGGCCGGGAGCAGCCCGCTCCGCTTCCCTCACCCCGGCCGTGTTGCTCGGGGGAGGAGGTTTGGGTGAAGGGACCCCCCGCACTCACCAGCAGCGGCGGAAGCGGAGCAGCCCAGCCCCAGCCCGCTCCACTCCGCCAGCTCCCAGCCACAGCACTCCACTTCCCGCCACAGGTGAGTACGGGGCTGTCCTTTCCCCAACCTCCCCGCACTCACCTGCAGCGGGAAGCGAAGCGCCGCGGCTGGGAGGTGGCAGAGTGGAGCGTGCTGGGCTGCTCCGCTTCCCGCCGCTGCCGGTGAGTGCCGGGGGGCAGGGGGAGGGTGGATAGGGGTCGGAGCAGTCAGGGGACAGGGAGAAGGGGAGTTGGGGGTCTCTGGAGGGGGCGGTCAGGGGACAAGGAACGGGGGAGAGCGCAAAGCAAGTTTGATATAACGTGGTCTCACCTATAACACGGTGAGATTTTTTCTCCCCCGAGGACTGTGTTATATCGGGGTAGAGGTGTATTTAAAAGTTCCTTCAGCTAAGTATCTGAGACGGAAGTTTTTATGGGCAGGAAGGGCATTCTCCAACATTTTGCTCTTCAATTTAAAACATACTTTTACTATTCACTTTCTGTAACCTTAGCACCCGTGATTCAGAACTCACCAATTCATGAGTTTACTATGCTGTAAATCTGTCTATAATATGACCATCTCTATAGCACTGACCACATTTTTTACCACTTTGATGCCACCTGCTCTGAAATCCTCATGGCCTTTTATCTTTTCTTTTCTTGACAGCTACCTTCGTTATGGCCTCCCATTTCTCAGCTTCGACTGTGGGCATATAAAGAGTAATTCTCAACTCCATTCTCCAGCAGCTCTACCAGCTCCCATTTGTTTACCCAAATCCTGAAACACTTAGTTGTTTTTAAAGTCTCCATGGAACTGTTCTTGCCTGTCATGTGGACTCATACTGCCCAAGTGCCCATTCCTTTTGCTATCAGGCACCTCATCTCTCTGCAGCTCCTTCTAACAGTGGAAATGCCTCACATACCATCTGGAACAGTCTTCCTGTATCCCTCAGCCACTCCTAGTTCACACAACAAATCTCTGGCAGGACTGGAGAACCGGAATTAGTAGTCCTGACCTCTACTACTCTGCAGACATCTATTAGGGCCATTTTACATTCAAGGCTGCATAAGGAAGGGTGAGAAATTAGAGGGGGAAAAGTAATAATGAACTGGAGCCCAAAGAGTTAGAAAACCTCTTCTCTATGGAAATCTTGTAGTGCCTTAAATACTACCAGCTAATCTTTTTCTGGACCCACTTTCAGGTCACGAATCCTGTATCTGTTGCAGAAACTACTCCAGCTGAGCATTCACAAACAGGACAAGTTTCTCTCCATTACATTTACTTATTGACTCAACAGATGTTCAAGCATCTTCAAGCTTCTAAATAAAAGTCTGCACTGAAGGGAGGGATTCCATGTTATAGGTTTTCTGAAAAAATACCAAGTAGGCTAAAGTAGCAGCTACATAAGCTCTCCATAGTCTAGGTTTTTACAGAAGAGTAGGCCACCACTTAAAGCAACCCAGAACAGTACCCTCAGGGACAAACTGTAGAATTTAGAATTCAATGGGTAAAAAAAAAGTAAATAAAAACTCAATCTGTCTAAAGCCAGCTCTTATTAAGAGTGTATGTCCATTCACAAATGATATTTCGCATCCTTCCTTGAGAAACATTTAGAACCCTTAGAATTCTTTGTCTAGACACCAGTTATCTAAAGATCTTGTGTCACTGTTACATCCTGTAAAGCAAAGTAATGTTGTGAATACAGATATTCGCTCGCTTAGGCAGTTGCTAGGGAGTGTAGAAGCAAGTTCCATTCTGACAAACTATTAAAAACAAGCACTTAGAATCTCTGAAAAAGGTATCTTCAACTTCTGAAGTCATTATTACCTTACCTAAATACGGCTTTCTAAAGTAAGAAAACAAGACAAAAAAATTCCTCTGACTGATCTTTAAGTGCTATACCAATTAGTGACAAACCCTTCCTTCTCCAGCTGCTTACTTGTCAAAAAGTACAACAGACTTCTGTCCCTGACCATTTCCTCTAATTTTCCATGGTGAATGGAATGTGAAAACTAAAGAGACAGAATTAACTGGTGGGTACAGTTAGATTTTTTTTTAAATTCTCTATTTAGAAAAGAACTTTACAGATTTTGTAAAGTTACTGATACCAGTTTAAATAATCACAGGTCTGGATGCAGGTTTTTATAAATTATGAAAGTTGTATATAGTTTTCACATGCTTGTTTATGCTAAAATACAACATTTAAAAGCTACAATTTCTAACACTAACGAGTGGACTGGAACCCAACGTGTCTAGAGATACAGATAATTAGAATCAGCTAAGCCATAGTCAATGCAAATTTAATCAGTCCATCTACCATCTTCCTCAAGTTTAATCTCAATGTGTGATACAAGTCCCAAGAGAAAACACCAGAAGCCCAGGTTACTTTCCCTACCAGCTAAAATGGGCCAAGTTTTCAAATGTGCCCCAGTTCTGACATGTTTTTCCTCAAGCACAAGTTTGTAAGTGCACATTTCAGGCACTGTCACATGCACACGTAAATTATGTGTGGAAGTGATAGTGCTCAAAAAGTTTCTCTGGGTAAGTATTGTGCATGTGAACTTCCAAATATGCAAACCCTTGCATCCACATTTTGAGCATTATCATTTGCACACACAGGTGACAGAATTGCTACAAATGGATGCCATATTTTGAAAAGTTATCTCAAGTAGTTATCAAAGCCTGTGATTAATCTTAAGACTAACAGTTTATGAAAGGAAATTAGTCATGTAGAGGAGATATTTCTGAGTTAATTACTATAAAAATGTGGCAAAATAATTTTATAGACTTGCTTCAGTTGTACTCACCCATCAGGTTGTCTTTCAATACTATAAAGGCAAATAGAACAATCTGCTCTAAACAATATTACTATATCCCGGAAGACACTGAGTAGTAATGTTTCTGCCTGCACTTTGGTGACATGTGCAAATGCATTGTCCAGATTGGATGTTCGCAGGTAGATTCTTAGCTGTAAGGACAATTAATGGTTTAAACAAGAGTTCTCTTGCTGCAAACATCAACGTAATGTAAATACTCAACAGAACCATTAATGCCTCATATGGATTTTTGTGGTATGACAAAACATTTTAGGAAGCAATTTTAAATTGTATACTAAACTGACTGACTGAGTGCTTAACTGGTAGTGCTATGGTAGTTATATCAACAGCAAAAAGTAAAACAAAACAAAAAATTAAGAGAATCAGTTCTAAAAGTGCAGACCTTGAACGAAGGGAAGTTTTTACCTTCCGCAAATATTCATCCAAATTCCTATTCACACTGAGCCTCTTTCCCCCTCCTCTCCCTCAACTGAAGAGTTATACAACATTCCCCCAAACATTCCTCTATATTTAGTAGGGCTGTCAAGCGATTAAAAAAATTAATTGTGTGATAAATCACATTGCTAAATAATAGAATATCATTTATTTAAATATTTTTGGATGTTTTCTACATTTTCAAGTATATTGATTTCAATTACAACAAAGAATACAAAGTATGTAATGCTCACTTTACATTTATTTTTGACTACAAGTATTTGCACTGTAAAAACAATAAAAGAAATAATATTTTTCAATTCACCTAGTACAAGTACTGTAGTGCACTCTCTATCAGGCAAGCTGAACTTACAAATGTAGAATTATGTATAAAAGACTGCATTCAAAAGTAAAACAACGTAAAATTTTAGACTCTGCACGTCCACTCAGTCCTACTTCTTGTTCAGCCAATCGCTCAGACCAACAAGTTTGTTTACATTTGCAGATCATGCTGCCCGCTTCTTATTTACAAAGATTTTCTTTTTTTGGTGGTTCAGGTTCTGTAGTTTCCATGTCGGAGTGTTGCTCTTTTAAGACTTCTCAAAGCATACTCCATACCTCATTCCTCTCAGATTTTGGAAGGCACTTCAGATTCATTAACCTTGGGTCGAGTACTGTCGCTATCTTTAGATATCTCACACTGGTACCTTCTTTGCCTTTTGTCAAATCTGCAGTGAAAGGGTTCTTAAAACTAACAGCAAGTGCTGGGTCATCATCTGAGACTGCTATAACATGAAATATACAACAGAATGCGGGTGTAAAAGAGCAGGGGACATACAATTCTCCCCCAAGGAGTTCAGTCACAAATTTAATTAACGCTTGTTTTTTTTTTTTTTAAAGTGTCATCAGCATGGAAGCATGTCCTCTGGAATGGTGGCCAAAGTATGGAAGGGCATACAAATGTTTAGCATATCTGGCATGTAAATATCTTGCAATGCCTGCTACAAAAGTCCCATGCAAATGTCTGTTCTTGCTTTCTGATGACTATGTAAAGTGGGCAGCATTATCTCCTTTAAATGTAAACAAACTTGTTTGTCTTAGTGATTGGCTAACCAAGAAGTAGGACTGAGGACTTGTAGGCTCTGAAGTTTTATATTGTTTTGTTTCTGAGTGCAGTTATGTAACAAAAAACCTACATCTAAGCTGCACTTTCAGGACAAAGATTGCATTACAGTATTTATATGAGGTGAATTCAAAAATACTATTTCTTTATCATTTTTACAAATGATAAATATTTTTACAAATGATAAATATTTTTACAAATATTTGTAATCAAAAATATATACTTTGATGTCAATTACAACACAGAATACAATATATATGAAAATGTAAAAAAAATCCAAAATATTTAATAAATTTCAATTGGTATTCTACCGCTTAGCTGTGTAATTAAAACGGCGATTAATCACGATTAAAATTTTATTTTTTAGTTAAATTGCATGAGTTAACTGCGATTAATCAACAGCCCTAATATTTAGAAAAACACAAAAACCTTTCTGCCAGCATTCAAAATTATGTCACATTTCTAAGGAAGATGAACATATTCTTATGTTGTCTTAACATGAAAATGGCTTTTAATGTCAATGGACAACTTTACCACAAAGGATTGATGCAGGCAGAATCAAAATGCTTCAAACATGAAGGGTTAAAGGAAAGGAACCTATATTAGCTGAGATTCCTACAGTTCTATGTTTGTTTTTTCCTGTTCATAAAATTAATTTTGAACATGCCTAATATTTAAAAATAAGATAGCAACTGAATAGCTTGCTTGAAGAAACGAATGCCTTACCTCTTCTTGGCGGTCACTTAAATTATAACATGCAAGAACAATGAAATCATTCCACCAGGCTATGCCACCTGTTACGATCATATTTTGCTCCTTAAAATAAAATGAAAGATCAAGCAAGTCAGAAAGGTTATAAGCTGCTTACAAGTTTCCACAAATCACATAATTTATACATACAAAAATAAATTAATACATAGAGAATTATACACACACTTAATACATATATAAGCCTCCTACAGACTACATATAAAAAAAATCTCCTGTAGATGACACATAAAAAACAGTATCAGTATGAATAGGACAATCTTAATTAGGTATGACATTACTTTTTTAAAAATAAGTCTTCAAGGGTTGTCAGATGGATATGTGATCATCAAAAACTATTCAACAAAGCCAAGTTCTTCTGTCTTCAAGAAATTCATTTGAAAAAAATATGTTCAAAATATTGTGATTAGAATAAATCTGGTTAAATTGCACACAAGCTCATAAAACTAGTCAGCACTCACCTGGGTAATGTTCCCAAACAACTTCCATTTTTTGGTGAGTAAAGAATAATGTGCAAAACCAAACTTGCCAACAACAGCTACATTCTGCCCCAGCTTGTCAATGGCTGAAAACTGTTCAGACAAAAATTAGGTGGGGGGGGGGGGGGGAGAGGAGGAAAAAACTATTGTTCAGAAATCTTTCAAAAAATCTCACACTTCTGTTCAAGATGATCAATACTTTAGCAATATTAATATACTCAACTGAACTTGAAAATTGTCTGTACTAATGTTCTCTACCATACTTTTAAATAAATGACATTTTTCTTTTAAATACATAAATTGCTTTGATTTAATACAGTGGCAATCTCACCCTATAACAAGAACAATTACAAAAACCTAATGCTTGCATTTTTCATCAAGCACCAACCTATTTTTAAGTAACTCACCCTTATAGGCCAGTTGCTCTCTAGATATGTACTGTGAATCTAAAAAAAAATAAAATATATAATACAGATCACTGTACTGATAAATTGAAAATAAATTCACACACTTTAAGGGACATAAAAGAAACAATGTTGACTGTGTATCTATTTTTAATTCCAACAACATTCTGGTTTCTTCACAGCCATTGGAGTTTTTTCACCACCACAATTCTTCCCTCACACCACTCTTTCCAATACATTTTAGAATTATATAAACCCTAGGAAAACAATTTTAACAACATATTTTAAGCTTGTTTTCTGATTTTCTTTGCTTTGATTAAAATATGTAAAAATCTACGAATAGTGAGTTACAGGGGCAAAATACTATTTTTTTAAAGATTTTTTTTCCCCTTCAAGCAGTTGATTTTTTCCATCGATTGAAGAACTGTCAAGGGAGGATTCTATTCAGTAAAATCATCTGTTATGGATGGTTTCTTCAGTCCTCACCTCCAGGAATCAAATTTTCTTGGATTTGTACTGACATAACAAAAAAAACCCTATTCTGACTCAATTTGCCTTTTTTGCACTCCTGAATGGTTTTATTTTGCACAAAATGTATATACTAAGTTATGTTCTTCTCATAAAATTAACATGGTAAAATTCCATTAGTCTGTATACAAACTGCAGCATAGCAAACTAGTGGCAAGAAGATTAACTAGAACTATGGCTATAAGGAAGGGAAGGATTTTGTTCTCTAATACAGTTGTCTGAAATATCTGTAGTTTGATTTATGGTTTCAATGGATTACATTTCTTGGTCAGTTACCTAGCTGTTTTAAATTGGCTTCAACTTCTGCCACAGACAAAATGAGATTCAGTATGCAATATCAATACTTTTTTGCTAAAACTCAAATTATTCTACTTGGAAGTCTTCTCATCATTCCCCATTCCCGTCTGCAATTTATAAGGATATTAACCATAATTTCAGACAAATTTAGGATGTTCATTGTAACCCATCAGGTAAACATTTCACAAGACAACAACTGTCTCAACCTAGGTTTGAGGTAAATTATAAATTTCAGGGAACAAGTCTTTCAGAGTTAGATTTTAACTTTTGATTCTTTTGACATGAAAGTCCAAGGGGTTTGGAAAGTGGCTGGCATTGAAATGAGAAAAAGAGTGAACTTAGGAAGATACTGAATTGATAACAACCAACAACGCAAAAGCTAAAAGACTCAATGCAAGCAATTTATAAAAGCCTCCAGCTCATTTCCAGATAGAGAGTTTACTTACTCAGTATTCTGTTACCTGAATGATCCAAAGTGTTATCAAATTAAGTTTTACTGTCCATAAGATATAGTAGCTCTTTAAACAGAAACCAATCAAAGCTATTTTGCAGGACACAGCAGGGCTGCCCAGAGGATTGAGGGGGCTTGGGGCAAAGCAATTTTGGGGGCCCCTTCCATAAAAAAAGTTGCAATACTATAGAATACTATATTCTTGTGGTGGCCCCTGTTGGGCCCGGGGCAAATTGCCCCACTTGCCCTCCCCTGGGCAGCCCTGGGACACAGTACTTCAAGGGAACTTTTATCCTGTAAATGTTCAACTTGGATGAGTTTAGGCAAGAAAAAAATGTATTGGTTGAGGCACCAAATAAGATCATTCAATCCTTGAAAGGATTCAAGGCCTGTATTTTTGTAACAAGTTAAACCATTATGAAGAGATTTTTGGCAGTTGGATCCATTTCTCTAATATTAAATCTGCTGTCTGGTCTTCCTTATACTCTTACTACTCATTACCAACTGTAAATTATGCCTCAGCAGATAAACTAGGCCAATGGGGGTGAAGAGAGCAGTTGTCTGAGTATTTCTCCTATTACCTGTGTGTAAAGGCCTATTAAACAGGTCTCAGCCTAGATTGGTTCTACAGTTCTCCTGTGTAACATTCCTTTTCATTTCTGAGTGCAGTGGAGAAACAGAAGAAAAGGTGGGACCAAATTCCTCTGTGCAAAGTCTGTTAGGACAGGCTGACTGGCGCTACTGCTCTTATCATATGAGCAACTAAACCATCAGACACCATAATTCAAATGAAACTGCTTCCCTAGATGAGGTCGTTTTCATTAAAGGCAAGCAGGTACATTCTAAATTAGAGTAAGATTAGAAACCCACATAAACACTCTCCAGGTTCTGCAGATTATTTGTTTTAAAAGGCATCAGTTTGTAAAATATCATGGGTTAATGACTGTAATTAGTCGTAAAAAGCCAAAAAGCCAGGAAAGATGTGAGGGGTGTAGACACTGCACATACAATAAGTTAAATCATGTCAATTTTACTAAAGTGTCATCCTCAGTTTTAGTGAAATCCATAAAGCAGATATGTAAGCAGGAAACTGTGTCTAAAATTATGGATTCAAAATTATCTAAATTGTTCCTTACTGCTGGAATGAGTAAGCCTGATGGGCTTTGGACTTAACACCTTCTGGAAACAGCTTCTGGCAAGCTATGATACTATAAAGTGGTTTCAACTCCTCATCTAAACAAACAGTTTGCATGTATTGCCAAAACCCTGATGCTGTCTGCAACAGACAATCTTTAAATCTGTCTACGCGGCCATTAGAAACTTCATATATTCTACAGAGTATTTCGTACCTACAACATCCCCAATGCTCCTTCAGGGCAGGAGGCAAGAATTTATATGTGGAAAAAAACCAGCTCTCTCTCATGAGGTCAGAAAGGCATTTTAAGCCCTTGATTGGCTAAGATGCAAATCCACAGCCGGAGGAAAAAAGGCCAGCCAGAATTCTTTTGACCCTCAGAGAATAACAAGCTGTACCGTGGGAGCAAGCAATAGGAAACAGAAGGGCAAAGAGATTTCACACTATATGAAACAAATACAATACTTGCAGAAGGGATAAAAAGAAACACAGACGCCACCAGGTTCAGGTGATAGCAAGTAAGTACAAAAATACTATTTGAGTAACAAATGGAGAATTACCTGTACAACATGCCAATGCCTGTGTCCTAATAAAGTGCTTAAACCCTGAGAATCTAAACTGCCCTCCAAAAATGGGCCCCTTTCCCTGATGGGCTTATGATCAGAGTGTGCTGAAGCACTTCTGGGATTCTGGGCCTGTGTTGCATCCCCACAGTTCAAATACAAACGATCTTCTCCTTGCAGGAGGACCTGCTCCTGGTTACTCTATATTTAAAAGAAAAAAGAAAAGATAAGATATAATGTTACTGCACAGAAAATAAAATAAACACAGAACACTTCATTTCACAGAGTCCAACTTAAACCAACAGTAAGAAAATATGATTTAAGGCAGTTTTTCCATCTTTGAAGCACCAATAATATACTGCAGAGATAGCAAACAGAGGATGATCATTTACAGCAGTATTTTCAAAATAGCTCCTATTTCAAAAGCCGATTTTGCTTAATTAGAAAGACACACTTAAGGCAAGAGAAATATACACAAACATGACAATTTATTAGAAAACACATCAGGCTTCACTTTATAAAGGAAGAAACATAAATAAGGTTATCTGAAAACTGGGGACAATCTTCATAGATAGATCTTACTATTTTAGACACATACCATGCAAGTGTTAGCAGTGAGTGCACTCTTGATGAACTGAAATTGCAGAATACCAAGTTGATGAGCTTCGTTCTTGGTATCTATATCACACCCTGCATTCAGAGAACAATTCCCATCGATCACCCATAGGTGATAGCCTTCTGAACCCCAGCTCTGAACACATGCAAAACATAAAATAAATAAATATCACTTAATTGATTTAGACTGTCAGAAAAACAGAACATACAGGAACTCCCTTTATACAGATCATCCAGGGTCTTGGGCCAGCCATAAGACTGGCAGGGAACTCCCATAGCTTGCAGTTTTCAAGTCAGCAGCTCCAGTTGATATAGCATAGCTACTCCTGGCAGGGAAAACACTTTAGTGCCCAGTTTAAATTCTTCTCTATGCAAAAGCTAGAGAATATAGAATTTGGGGGGGGGGGGGAAGATTAAAGCACCCATAAATTATAACTTTAAGAGGAAGTATGTGGGTGAATGATCTGTTAAACTTATTCCTGTGATCTATGAATATATAATTCATATTAAGTAATTTTATTTTGTATACAGTATCAGTTGTAACAGATCAAGTCTTTCAAAAGCACTAAAAGCATTTCTAGAAAAGTAAATATTAAAAAATGGTACTGCAAGAGGCAACTGAAAAGCGGACGTCATAGGAACATACCATGACTCAAAGTCAATAACTGGACAGTCACCACCAGCATTTGATTGGTGTTTTTTTTGTTGTTGTTAAAAGTAAACCTTCATATACATCCGTCTATCAATCTTTATAATAAAGCATACATAATGTAGACAGTGATTAACATTTGCAGAACAATCTTTCTTTATTGTTTCTAGGCTCTTGTGTTAAATTTCTCAACCTGAATGCTGCATTAATGCTAGTTATTTGCATTTAAAATACACGCAGACTTCAAATGTTCTGCAGGAGACAGTAGAAACGCTATATAGAAGACTGGACATTTTCATTGCCCAAGTTAATTAGTAAACATGTGCCTGGACAGAAGGCACATCACACCAATCAACCAATGGAAGATCTCCCATTATCTGTAGTAACAAAGGAACAGTTGGTTGGCAGTGCTAAGAGCTGCTGTGGTTTCACTGCAGAGACAGTGCATGAAAAAACCTGCTGGACCCAGTGGCTTTAACACTAAGCAATTGGGGTTTTCTTCCATGTGTCATGCTAGGAAGCACAATCCCAAGACTGGAAATCTGTTACAGGTAGATACTTTTGGAGAAACAAAATGTTTATCTTCACTTTAACTACACTCAAACTCTGAAATGCCTTTTTAAAAAATGGGCACCTTACCAACAATGGTATCAATATTAAAATTAACAAAGTATCGCTTGCATAAGCATCCCACTTAGCTTAACCATTAGTCTGCAAAAATCTGTTTTAGCACTGTAATGCCCCATTGCTCTGAATGGCATCTTAGGCACCAGTTATGTTAGGTCCTTTTGAAGCAACGCATTTCCAAAATGTATCATTATGAATTCTAAAATATATATATGTGATATGATCTTTGTCAGGGGATTATCATCTCCATTGGCAGGGGATGAACTCAGATGTATAGATCTTTTCCATGTCTAAGTTCTATATTCCTATCAGTAATCTGTAGTTAGAAATTCAAAGGACAAGTATATATGTAACATTTCCTAAACAGAAAACAAATTAAAGAAGTTCACATGTTTAAGGCTTCATATGCAAAAAATCCTGTTTAGCCCACTGGTTTAAATCCCTAATAAAACACCGTAAAACTAACGGTAAAATCCTGCCCTGCCCCCCGGCCCTCCCACCGAATCAATGACAACTCCCATTGACTTCAGGATTTCATCCTAGACTTTTAGAAAACCCAACTAGTATGTCATCTGCTCCTAACAATATATAGACATTTATACCATTTTGTGATGTCTGCACATATCCCATGACCAACTCAGTTGCAGGGATGGCATTTTTATGAATTTTCAATGGGCGATTTTCATCCTTATGGTGCTGGTCTCCTCTCTAGGACTCCCATTTTATAGATGGGAATGAGGTAGAGAGAGGCTAAGTGACTCGCCCAAGATCCCACATGGCAGAGCAGGGAAGTGAACCCATGTCTCAGGCCTGCGCCTCAGCCACAAGTCATCCTCCTCCCCAATCATTTTGTGGTACATATTCCAAAGCTACATACAAAATGGAATATGAATTTTGATAAGACTTTAAACAACTCAATACTTCAGTTAAACTGTACAAGATGTTCCACAGTTAGTGGAGAGAAGCCTTGCTATTTCATCAGCTCTTTTCTTTTTACAAACGTTTGACTCAGACTGGCAGAATTTCAGACCAATTCACAATACAGATAGATCAAGAATTGTTTTAACTGCTCTATAGTTTTAATTTCTGTTTGTGTTAAAACAAAAGGTCACCAAACAGTTTTGTAAAGAGCTTTAAGGGAAAAATTAAAGTTATAGCCATGAAGTTTTCAGTCTCAAGGTATTCTAAGGCAGAGAGGCTTATTTATTGTTCCAAGTTGCATGAAATAGAAAAGTTAAGCCAGAGAGCTCATCTAGTTATCTTACTCATCCTTAATTAAGAGTAATACCAAAATAAAGCCTTACCCTTATGATTAAGCATGCATACCAAAACACGCCCAGTAATCAGTTTAAGACAAACTGAAGTTGTGTTTTTTGTTGTTTGTTTGTTTTGTTGTTAAAAACAAAATGAAACAGTATAGCTACTTGTCAAATTTACTGAAAAAACAGTGTGGGTTACCTGAATTTTTTTCTAATAAAAAGTATATAAATGACACGCTACTAGACTTCTTACTGTGTTGCTATTTACAATTGTACTTACCATAGAGCTGATTTTTAGAGGGTCTTTTTTGGTACCATCAGACCGATAACTAAAATAGAACACAATAAGTTTGACTTGAAACTAAACTGATTCACAGTAAAAAAAAATCTTGCTATGTCAGCATTGTCTTAGTATTTATATTTTTACTCAAGGCTCAAGCCATACTGTCTATTTGATTCATGCTACTGCTTACATGCAACGCCACTGCCACTTGTTTGTAATGCAAGAGCTCTTTAAGTTCTTGCTTTTGGTTACACTGGATGCTCTTAAAATGTAGCATGCCATTTACAGAAAATAAAGGGGACGTTAATATTTTCCTTATAGTTTTTCTTTAGGGTGATGAGCTTTGCTGGCCACAAAGACTACCTCAAAAAAGGCAGTACTGTTATTTTCAAACCTTCCTCCTTGCTTAAATTGGGTCAGTGTTTTCTGGCCTCCAGGAAAGCACAAAATAGCTTGAGAAAATCTAAAATTACTAATCAATCATTTAAAGAATTGTCCAGTGATTGAGAAGTCAAATACGAAAGAATGCAGAGATTCTTTTTCAAGGTACATCGTTCTTGTAACTAGCTGATATTTACTCACGCAAAATCTCCTCCCAAAGTACAGATAAGCTGGGCACCAAAAACACTCCATAAGGACAAGCCTCCACATTCCCAGGTAACCATAACAACACAGTTATCAGGAGACCACCTCATCAGTTTTACAGGTCCTGTTTTGTTCCAAATATCTGTTAACAAAACAGACAGGAAAACATACATGAAAAGCTTCAAAATAATGATTTAGCTGCTTTTACCATGTTGTGCACAGAGTTTTGTATTAAATACAATAATGTTTTGTTATTTTTCTGATTTGCTGAGTTAGAATCCTTTTCAGCTTCACAAATTTCAGCATGTCAAAAAGGAATGAAAAAGATGATATGAACACCACAATATGAATTCTTCCCCAAGATTTGATCGAAATCATGGGAATTCTCTATTGAAGTACATGAGGGGTGGAAATACACTTACTCAAAGGGAATATATTTGTAATTCCCTACATTCTGAAAAGAATATCTTGGAAAGCTAAGACTTTACAGCTGCCCTTAGGCATCTTTAGCTTATATAATCAGCACTTAACTCATTAGATCATACTTGGTCCCCACTGACCTTGGCAGCATTACAAGGTTCATATCTTCACATGGATGACATGTTCTTGAAACATTTGTACTAGAACCAGTATAAGGCATAACCGGTATAAGGCATGCATATTTACCTCTTCAACTATCTCTCCCCACGAGGTCCGTTCATATTTATTATGCCTACTGTGAGGAAAATTACTGTCTCTAATGTTCAGGTAACATTGCAGAGCAGTCAACTAAAGTGCACTGGACTCCTGGTGCATTTTTTGCTAGAATTTGGAAGATATCTGCAAGGTTTTCTATAGAACTACACAGAAATGTTGTGAATTGTCTTAAGTCCACTATGCAAATTCTTACCACTTGATTTACTCACTACACATTTTGACAAAGAATACTTCATGTCCCTCTTACAATATATCAGAGTAGCAATGGAAAAGAGGATTTTGTTCTGCATTTATATCAAAGGAGAAAGAGGGAAGGGAAATCTGAATCCTGTATTCAAAGTCAACATCCAAATACAGCGGTCAAGCAAGACTAGAGTTTGGTATTGTTCAGGTTGTGTATTATCTAGCCAGTGCACCTTGTGCTGCTGTACAGACTATGCATAGGGAGGAATTAAGGAAGACCTAAAAACAGAACGTAACTTTTCTACTACAATTAGTCCAATGTTATTTCTCACTTGGCCAGCAGAGGGACTTAAAACCTAATAAGAAAGTAGTGTAAAGTACCAAGATTTACATCTTTTAAAAGGAAAATACTAAAGCATTCCTATCTAAATCTTACTAAAGTAAGCTATTAAATAAGAGATCCACACCTCATTTGCAAACTTTTGACTTATTTCACAAGACAACTATATCCAAATCAGTCAATTAAAAGCACCCAGGAGACCAACATAAGCACACACACGTAAAAGCATACTAATAAAACAAACTTGTTATCATAAATAACTAACATGTTTACTAGCGTTGGATAGTATAAGCAATATTCTTTAATTCCTGAAAAATGCAATAGTGTGTGGATTCAAAACATGCAAGAACAAAATGAGGGTTTTTTTTTCAAATCACTGTGACAAAAATCAATGTTCTATTTTAAATTGTGTGTATTTGGAAATCATAGCATAAAGATAGTTACGATTATTAACAAATATTACATTGTGTTTTCAGAATATTTACAAGAAACATCATGACACTCACACAATTTTACATGTTCCATAAAATCAGCATAATCTTCATAAAACACAACTGCAAACCCTGGTAAGAAAGTTGGCATATATGAACTCACCAGGATATTGTTTTGGTGTCAGCTCCAACTTATGAGACAACTGCATGGCTCCTGTGGAGTTATCTATTGTATAAACTTGCACAGAGCCACTGGAAGAGATATGACACATTTTATGCTCAAACAAACACTTTTAAACACCTAAGTAACTCTTACAACATGTAAAAACTGATATTTAGATTGTATAAAAAGGGCCCTCAGTTCACAAAAGTGCCTGACTCATAATTCATAAACACCAATGTATTTAAAAGCAGATAAAAAAGGCAGTTTCAAGTTTACACCATATTTAACAGGTTAAATTCTTATCATAAAGCAGAAATTATACAATTAAACATGAGAGATTTTTAAATTGCTATTAAAACTAGTAAAATATTCATGTTTGTTAATACTAAAAGTTCTTGATATTTAGGATTAAAATGTTTCTTGCAGACTGGAGAACGATACACTCTGTCAGTTAACATTTAAAATATGAAATGTAGGACTCAAGACAGATTTATGAAACTACCACTGCACTGAATACTATTTGGATCAATGAAAACATTCTCTACATTGTAAATGTTTATATGGATTCCAAGTTCATAATAATCCCCATGGAAGACCTTTTGATTTGATGCCAGAAGTCTGTTTTGTACTACCCAGTGGCATATAAAGGGTGCTTTATTATTCAAAAATAAAATAAAATAAAATTAGTACAAATCATAGAAAGGAGAAGAACTAAAAGAATACAAAAGTATTTAATTAAACATATGCCCAAAAGCAGACAGATAATTGGAAGACTAAAACACAGATGGCCCAAATTCTTATAATTTGCTCTGAAAATAGCTACCCCATGGGTGAGACAAATTTATACCCAACAAGGAGAACTGAAATGGAGAGGAGGAGGAGGGGCGAGACAGTAGTTTAGCATATCAGAGAGTTTCGATATTTTCAACTTTTCAGTGTAAAAGGTGCCCAGCCACCAAGCAAATTTGCTAAGCATCTCTTCTCAGCTTACATTCTATACTACAGAATTGAGTATTCTGTCAGTAGGGGCTGTAATGTGTGTTCTCTAGTCAGGTGTTAGCCCTACTGATTTTAAAAACGCACATCTTATTCCAAACCAATCCTGCTAGTTTGAGAAGCCTGCTCCTGAAGCCTATTTAAAAAGTTTTAAAATTGGAAATGAAGTGTGAGTAAAATGGCAGTTTCAAACAGAGTACAATTGCTAGTTCACTGGCAGTGACTCCTCTTCCCTCATACACTTTTTCTACAAATTGTTGCATTTATACTTTAGGTATAGAAGCAAGAAAATAGACAAATGTCTTTAAATAATAGGAAAACTACAGGAGTGACAAAACCCCTTTAGTTTTAAACAGCATTGTTTAATATTGGTTAAAAAAAGCATAAAAACAGGAGTTCAGATGTGGTGAAAAAACAAAGTGCATACGGTTTCATCTTGGAGTGTTTGTAGAGAGCTACATGTACATCCTAACGTCCATTAGCTGCACAGCTCAGAGTTTTACTCTGTGGTAGTGCCGCAAAGGAAATAATGTATTTATAGTTAGCCATATAAAAATGTAAACTAAAATCTAAACAAAAAAACAAAAAAAACCCAAAACAAAAAAAAAACGGAAGCAAGAACCACATTAGTGAAGTCACTTCCTTCGATCAAAGAAGTTGCCAGTTGGAATAAGTCTCTCTTCTGCTCTTCATAGTGGTGTACTTCTCAAATGATTCAATGTTTACCGGGAGAAAAAAGTATAGCATACACACAAACTGTACTGAAACTATCCTATCATATGTAAAATTGAGCACTTCAGTGGCAGTCCAGGATGCTACGCTATTTATATCTTTTCATGGTGTTTCTTCTAGTTGGGGGGAACATAATCAATGAAAATGAATCGATGGACGTTAAAAAAAATGGTAGAAAGTCCCCTCTAAACCTTGCCTTCACATTATTACATGGATAATCTGTTTCAAGTTTTAGAAGTACAGGCCACATGGCTAAAAATAAATCAGGTTGGAGAAATTCTCTAAATAGCTTTCATTTGTATATTTGTATTTCCATTGCTAGTAACAAAGTGCAGTCCCATCATTGCTTATAATTTTTTTAAATCCATAATTAACTTAAATTCTTAAACTCTACTAAACTCTTCTAAAACTGTAGAAGCTAAAGGTAAAAAAACAAAACAAAACAAAAACGGGCAAGTCATTTAAATAAAAGAAAAAAATCTCATCCAAGAAATATGAGGTACTATTTTTAGCTTCAAAAAATGTATTGGTAAAAATATGTTTGCTCTTAAGATGCAGGGAGAAAGCAATAACCACAGTGCACTCAGTTATAAAAACATGCCATGCCACTCAAGAAATCTCAATGGCAGCTCTGATGAGAATAAAAACTCAGGACAATGATTTTCTGAGAACAGAGTGGGAACACAGAAAATAGGGGAACCCTGGTGTCTCACCTAAAGTGACAAAGAATCCAATTTAAACATTTATATAGCAAATTACATTAAAGAAATACCATAACCAGTGGCATTTCCCATATTTAGTCTGTATCACTGAGGTATTTATATTTGAGAGTTTACTTTGTAATATGCCCCTGGTATCCTCCAGTAAGCTTGCAGCTTAATTTTTATTATAGAAAAAATTAGCAAAAATACTTCACTTGTGGGGCATTGCTTCATTACATTGTAATTTAAGACATTTTGACATTTCTTTATAAGCCAGAGCAAAAAGTTCTACCTACAATAGAACACCTATTCATTAGTTTACAAGTTCCAACAATGCAACTTTGTACTCTTATAAGGTAGTACTAAATATAGGAAACTCTGTCTATGTTTCATTAAAAAACCCCAAACCTTTCCCATCAGACCTTTAGAGTAGCAATATAGAACTTACTTGGCACATCCAAATGCCATTAATCTGTATTTGTTATTTACTGCCACACAAGTTCCATCAAAAACATCTTGTGCCCAAACACCACGGAGCTGCTGCAAGGGGGATGAAAAAAAAAAAGAGGAGGCTTCAAGAGATGTTATTTACGTAGCCCATTAATTCATCTAAGTGGTCCCAATCTGCAACCCTCCATACGTGGATCTCCCACTGAATTCACAAATGTGACCAATGACCATAGAAGACATCAGGTGCTCTGAGACTAGAGGAGAGACTCCTGCATTGGGCCAAGAGGAATTAAAACCTACATTTAAAAAAAAAATTAAGATGTCCCCTCTTTTTCAAGATAGAAATTATGTCCAGATAAATGTCTTTTCAAATGTATGCTATATCTTGATAGCTTGAAGCAAAGCTTATCTGTCGTTTTCTTTGAAATATGGCCAAAGAACAGAATTTTACCACTTGAGAACACAATATTTTGTAACATTTTTTAAAATGTTGCTCTCCATATTTTAATGGAGGCATTGAGACACTTCAGAAAATGAGGATGTTGACACAGAGATCCCAAGTCAGAGCTCTATTCTTTTATCATAGCTCTTAGTAAAATAGATCACACTTCTACACTGGAAAAGCCCAGAATATTTTTAAAGGCACTGATATGTTCTAAAAGTTTGTCTTTTATATTACAGGAATGACAAATTATAAAACCATGTAACAAGTGCAGTTTGCCTCAAAAACTGACATCTTTCTCCATTTTTGTAGGGTTGTTGTAAAATTTAGTTAGGGGCATACATGTAAAAATGCCTGTGAAATTATCTGGGTTATGGGCTTTAATTTAATGAGAGCTCTGGTTAAGCAAAGTAAAACAGGTTTATAACATTTATTGTAAATCATGTGCTTTTATAGCACTACAGAAAAAAAAGTAGAATGTACCAGGCAAGGATTCATGCAAGTAAAAAGCATTACCAAATCCAAGCTGAAACTGATGGCTCTAGATAATACTAAAAATGTAAGCAATATAAAATCCAGGAAGCTGAAAAAGCCTTCTGTAGAGAATAAAAAAGTCAAGTAAGGAAATCTAACAAAACAAAGTTGAATATATTATTAAATAGGCAAAAAGCCCCAAAATATCGGAATGTTAAGGAAAATAATTATTTCCCCCTGTATTGGTAGCTTGTAGGTTAAATTAAAAGTGAAGAAAACATCTCAGAAAAGATCATAATTCTCTAACAGAAACATTAGAAATCATATCTATAAAAGTGTAGGCACCTCTCAAAGCACTTAAATCAATAAGAGGTGGTATTCTGCCTAACGAGGTATTGCACAGCTGGGGAAATCACCCATTCTATTATTCCCTGTTTATAGCAGGAAACTAGTGGCAGAAACAGGAATAAAACCCCAGAACTGGGAACATAAACAAAGTGACAGATCCTGAGCTGTTACAAATTGTAACAGTTTCATCGACTTAATGAGAAATATGACAATTTTCACCTGTTCTCTATCTGTCCCCAGATCTCTTAGCATCCTGTCCTGTGCTTTCCCACAAGGCCACACTTCCTGCCCTAAAAATGATTAATTCCAGTGATTTTTATGGACTACAGTAATTTTATTTGTCCATATTACCAGTTATGTTAGTGGAAGTGGCTCTACAGCTAATATTGAAGAATTCAGATGAATGTAAAGAACTCATTTAAAAATGAAAAATTAACATCAAGAGACGGGGAAAACAGTCGCAAAGACAACCTATTACAAAGAAAAAAATGTGTCGTAAGAGCAGTAAGTAAACCGTACCTCAGCAGTGAATCTACTTGATATTGGGGTAATGAAACCAACTCTGCCATCGTTAAAAACAGCAGCAAACCCATCAAGTGTGGCACAATATTCCATATCTCTAATGTGTACATCTTCAAAGCCCAAGAATGAACCTGCTGATGAAACAAGAGCAATTGTTAAGAACCGTCATCACAATCATTTTGCTAGCCAGAGTTTACAATCTTTCAAGTATTCTCTCTGTATGTAACAGGATCTCAGTACAATAGGCTAGATTATCTATATTTACAGAAGGAAAAAAAACTCGCCTCTTCAGTTGTTAGGGCAGAAAAGGTTATGAGACTTAGCTTTTTGGTATAGAAGGTATTTTTTCCACGGTATCTAACCAATAAAGGGGGGATGAGGACAGAGATGGGAAAGTACCTCGAGAAGACTGCAGGTCCACAGAAAATGGTATTGTAGATAGGTTGATGGCCTTCCTTCCATTTGTCATGCCATCCCAGTGAATAAGGTGGAGCAATCCATCAGCAGTAGCAACCAGTAGATCCTCCAGCATGGACTGCAAACTGAGGAAAAGCAATTGTTACTCTGCAGAGATGGGTTGTCTAAACCAAACACTCAGAGGACTATTCATGAAACAAAACGCTACTTTAAAACACTGTAGATAAACAGATGTCTGGAAGCAGTTACTCAAATTACACTGTGGAAGATGTAGTATGCAGTTAAAAGGTTTATCAAGATATCGAACTAACAAAATATCAGAGGTGTTTCCACTTCTCCGAGAATTCAGAGTTCATGAACAGTGAATGGATAAATTAGCAGTGTTACGGATATCTGAACTCCTGATGAAGACTATTTTCTTTTTGTGAAAGTGGAAGAAATGTGTAAAATTATTGGAAGTAACAATTACTTAACCGTCATACCAGATTACTGCTATTCAGAGATTATAAAACCAGAAGGGACCACTGTGATCATCTAGTCTGAGCTCCTGTATAACAAAGGCAGTAGGACTTCCCTGAATTAATTCCTGTTTGAAGAGGAGTTTATCTTATCAAGGCTTTATGTGACAGCTGCTAATCTGAGACCTATACCTATTGCCAGAGTGAAAAATACCTGTTGTTGCTAAACCCCTCCCAAAAGCCAGGCTCCCTACAATCTAAAATAGCTAAAACCTGTATGCTGTATTACACACTGTACTGAATTTTCACTTACTAACTTTTTTTTAAATTTTTTTAAAATGCAACCTGTGTTACACTTTGCATTTCCATTTCTTTCCTATAACAGAACATGGTCTCTTTCTACCCCTCCCCAAGTTATTTTCAGTGTTCTCCTTTCTTCCTCTCCTTTACTCACTCCCTATCACTCTTCCTTCCAACATCATGTTTCGTATCACCCTCAATCCTGTATTTCCTCTACAACCCGCTCACTCTTCCACCCATCCACTAATGCACACCCCTTCATTTTCATCACCCTTCCACAAAGGACTTAGGAAATTTACCAGACCCCTAAATAGCAAGAGGCTATTAGGCAAAAGGTCAAACATTTGGAGGGGTACTCTTACCCATAGCCAATACCCATTCAATGAGAAATCTTCTGCTGGGAAAAGGGACAATACTAGGATTCTGACCCAGGGTGCTGTCCCTGGACTATTTAGGCAAATGTAGGTGTCTGATAAAGCTGAGTGCCCATTCCTCCCTGCATCCAGAGCCTCCTGGCTTTCTATAAAAGTAGGCAGAGGGGTATGTAGAGTGAAGGTTACTAGATTCTTTTCAAACTCACTACTGCTCACAGGATACTGAATGGCAGCAGCTAAAACTAACAAAACTCTGCTTCAGCATTGCAAAGCTCTCAGGCAGATGTAACAGAACTGTTTGCATACAGACATAGGAAAACATTTTATCACTGTGAACTCTGATTATGTACGTTTCACTATCAACAACCTAAAAACTTAATTTTCTCAAATGAAGTCCTAGAATCTGCAGAAGTTGAGGGTGCCTGGAAAGAGTCCTTCTCATTGTGGAATTATCATATCATTCCACCTCATAAAGGCAAAGAATCACTCAAAAGATGTTTATTTTCTCCCAAACAAAATATTTTATAGGCACTTTGAACCCAGTGCCAAATTCTACATAGAAGCACACAAGCCAAATACAGAATTTATACTGGAGACACTGAAATAATCCTTTGCTAAATTTAATTCTGATTTCTAAGGCTATTTTTGAGTTTTCATAATCGTGTATCAAAATTACTTTAATGTTGCATATTCGTGTAATACATATACAAAGTTCAAAATTATTAATGTTTACACTATTGTAAATATTTTCCAAAATTCCCCACAGAATTTTAAGAAATGGTGAGGGTAAGTACCATTCAAGCTACAACATGAAAAAAATCTGAAGTCCATTGCTTGCTATAACTAAAAAACACACATCTGAAGCAGCCCTACCCATTTAATTCCACAACACACTATTCATAACTTAGTAAAAATTAAAACATTGATTTGTGTTCCTTAAATATTTGCAGAATGAGTCAGAAATAGAGGTTTCCTTTCTACAAAACTATGCATATAGCATACATTATGTATATAATTCATGTTAGGATATAGATATTCAAGCCTGTCTGTAAAGGCCTATACTTAAAGAATTTACGTATATGTTTATCATTTAGCTAGTTATAGAGGTATAAAAGAAAATCTGTCTAAGGGCCTTCTCTCACTGTGACAGTCTGAGGCCCTGTTCTTAGGCCAATGCCTTTGGCTAAGAGGCAGCCAGGAGCTGGGAAGCGTGCAGTCACATCCTCGCATTTCAAACTAGCCATATTGAAATAAGGCAATCTGGGGCTGTTAGGAAGGTGATCCGATCTATTACCTCCAGAGAAAGGGAAGAGCCTAGAAGATGTAAAAGGAAATTTAGTTTGATAGTTTTCTGTCTGGTAAGAACTCACTTATCAAAAGACACAGCTGCGAAACCCGTATGTCTGTATAGATGTAGTTGTGAAATCCTCACTTCTGTGTTGTTTTGTCGTTATAAGTTCCCACTTTGCTATGTTTATTTGCATGGACTCTCTCTGGTTCTGTGATTGTTTCTGTGTGCTGTATAATTATTTTGCTGGGTGTAAACTAATTAAGGTGGTGGGATATAATTGGCTAGCTAATCATGTTACAATATGTTAGGATTGGTTAGGTAAATGTTAGTAGAATGATTGGTTAAGATATAGCTAAGAATATTACTATATAAATTAGGGGAAACAGGAAGTTGGGATTTGAAAATAAGGAAAAAGGAACTTGGATTTAAGTTTGCTGGAAGTTCACCCCAATAAACATTGAATTGTTTGCACCTTTGGACTTCAGGTATTGTTGCTTTCTGTTCATGCGAGAAGGACCAGGGAAGTGGGAGACTGAGGGATTAAGCTCTCTAACAATTCAGTACACACAAGCACCCCGAAAAGAGGCGGCTAAATGGAAGTTAAAACTCAGCTATGACTTGTGTTTATATTTCCTCTCTCCCTCTTCTTTCACTATCATTTTTGTGCCTTCTTCCATGCCACCCCTACACACTTGGAACTTCCTTTTCTACATCTGTGAATCATGTACTCATCCTCTTTTCTTTCAAGTCCCATCTGGAAAAAAATCACTTCCATAAAACCCACAGACACTACCCCACAGTGCTACAGCTTTAAAAGAGTCATTCCTATTAAAACAACCCAGACTGAATTTCTTTCTGAGCAATCCAGTGCGCTTAAATTTATGATGTTTGTTTAGACTGAGTCTTTCAGGGCAGGAAATAGGTCTTTCGTCTTGTATTACTGTTGAGCACAGTGTGGATACGTCAATATAGTACCTTTCAGCGTGTTTTTTTTTTTGGGGGGGGGGGGGGGAGAGAAATGTGCTCACCAATGGAAGAAGGAAGCTTTCCCTGGACTTCACAGGTCAAGTTCTCCACTCAGCCTTTGTCTCTGTTCTAGCAGGTTTAGTAGGTATGCGTACTGGTACCACTGTTCTGTTTACCATACTACTCTGTATTTTGCATGAGCAAAACAGAATATAGAAAAGCTATTTAAAAAATAGCTAAGAGCTTCTAAAGGGTGTGAAGATATGCAGCAGTAGTGCAAGCAATTTTTTACACCTGTGCAGGATGTCTACATTAGATGTTTGTACTGATGCTGCTACACCAGGGCAAAACATCCACACCATAGACAAGGCCTGTAGACAAGCGCCGAGGTGAAGTATTTGTGCAAGTAAGCTTCCACTTTCCATCTACCAGTTAGCAACTTAGATTTTACTTTCATTGGTCTATTTTCTGGTTCCACTCTTTTTTTTTTTAAACCAACAAGCTCTATTATTGAGGCAGAAACTCTAGAGACATGTATGATTATATACCACACCTGGTGATAGATGCTTGCAAATCCAGCACTTTCTTCATCTCTAGATTTAACGAAGGAGCACATTGCTCTTCCTTATAACGTGGTGTCCCCTTCACATGTGGGCTTCCTCTACAAGAAAAATCAAACATTAAATTGAAATAAGCTGATTGTGTCTCAAGTGGTAATGATTATACAGATCCACATTTCTCACTCAGTTTTTTTCTCTTGAAGTGTAACTACAGATGCTTAAAAAGAACAGGTGTACTTATGGCACCTTAAAGACTAACAAATTTATTTGAGCATAAGCTTTTGTGGGCTAAAACCCACTTCATCGGATGCATGTAGTGGAAAATACAGTAGAAAGATATACACATACACACAACATGAAACAATGGGTGTTACCATACACACTATAATGAGAGTGATCAGTTAAGGTGAGCTATTACCAGCAGAAGAGAAAAAAAAACTTTTTGTAGTGGTAATCAAAATGGCCCATTTCCAGCAGTTGACAAGAAGGTGTGAGGAATCGTAGGGGGAAAAATAAACACGAGGAAACAGTTTTACTTTGTGTAATGACCCATCCACTCCCAGTCTTTATTCAAGCCTAATTTAATGGCGTCCAATTTGCAAATTAATTCCAATTAAGCAGTGTCTCGTTGGAGTCTAATTTTGAAGTTTTTTTGTTGTAATATTGTGACTTTTAGGTCTGTAATCGAGTGACCAGGGAGATTGAAGTGTTCTCCAACTGGTTTTGGAATGTTATAATTCTTGATGTCTGATTTGTGTCCATTTATTCTTTTAGGTAGAGACTGTCTGGCCTGGCCAATGTACATGGCAGAGGGGCATTGCTGGCAGATGCTTACTTAAGAATAAGTGACACTGGCAAAATTAAATATTTTGAATGCAGTTAGAATAAATCTAATGTCAATGTATCCATAGTCTCATGATCCTAGTCCAGCATAAATATGAGATACTTCAGCCTTGATAATTTTCATTCATAACCAGAGTATCTGTCTGAATGCTGTTTATTAGTATGTGACAATATACTTTGTTCATAACTTATGTAAATTTTGATTTAGTGTTTATTACACAATGCTATAACACACAATGCTGTATATTTTATAAAATTATAAAATTAATGGTATCTTTCATATGAAACTTCTCTATAAAGTTTACTACTAAATTTTTTCTGAGAGATGGAGAGTCCAATTCTCATGGTGATTCTGAAGAATGAAGTTTTGCAAACAATGACTTAGCAGGTATTACGGAGGTTAACACATTAACAAGATACAAGCATTTCAACAATGCTTTTCAGAGGACTCAACATTTATACCAACATTAATTCTGCATCACACCTCATGAGAAATAGGAAAGCATTTATTACTTCACACATGGGAAAATGTGAGGCATACAGGTCCCAGGAGTCAGTGCCAGAGCTAGTAGAACAAAGCAGTCCAACTACCAGCCCCCTGCTTTAACAGCAGACCATCAGGTCTAGCACCCTATAGATGTGAAATGCTTTATCTTAACTTTTTGTCAAGTTTCACATCCCTAATTCTTCCCTGCTAGCCATAAACTTGCAGTTATTTTAAACCTCAGCTCAATCCTGCTGAAATGCAACACAAAATGGTCGAATTTGCATATTAAAACACTGTTGCAGGAGCACTTCTGCAAACCATCCAAAATCCAGAGTTTTGTGAAGCTATCACAACAGAAGGTAATTCAAGTATGGCCAAGTGTTCAATAAATTTATAGTTATGATTCATACACACAAAATTCTACACAAAAAATAACCCCAGGTTTGTTTGAAAAAAGTCACACGAGAAAGAAAATTTGTCAGACAAGGTTAACATTACCACAACAGCCTAAACTTTACCCCACTGCATAAGCATTGCAGAAAACATTGTCCTTTGGGTGAGATTCTCTCTCGATTACACATTCTCAGGATTCATCCCACAGCTTTTGTTTAGAAATATTATTTAGCAAGGAACATGCAGTGTTTTAACAAACAAAGGTAGTAAATACAGCAGACAGCCTCATAATTCACTGTTGTCTACCATTCCATTGGTTGTTCCTGTAACATCAACTCACAGGAGTGCAGTTCTACCCTAGTCTTCCAAGGTCAGAGCTACATCATCTATAGCACAGCACTGGTTCTCAACCAGGGGTACACGTACCCCTACCCCTGGGGGTACGCAGAGGTCTTCCTGGTGGTACATCAACTCATCTAGATATTTGCCTACTTTTACAACAGACTACATATCAGGGCCGCCCAGAGAATTCAGGGGGCCCGGGGCAAAGACATTTTGGGGGCCCCTTCTATAAAAAAATTGCAATACTATATTCTCCTGGGGGCCCTTGCGGGAAATTGCCCCAGTTGCTCCCCCCCACGGGCACCCCTGGGAAAAATAAACCTTCCGCATTTCGGCACAAACCCAGTTTTGAGAACTTCTTTACAAGGTATCACTGGTTCTCAGCATCAACTAGTGCTAAAAGGCACCAAAGCTCATTAAAAGGGTTGGACAAATATTTTCCATCAAAACTTGTTTTGGACCCAAAACTAGGGGTTTTTAAAAAGCAGAAAAAAATCGCGGACAATGTCTGCTTTCCTTCAAAATTTGTGGTGGTTTTTTTAATTGAAAAGCTGAAATTAGTCTGCCAAAACCTGAACATGGTTTGAGGTTTCAGAAGTGTGCAGCCAAATATTTGCTGCTTGCTGTGTTTGATTGTTTAAAGAAACAATAAAAAAATTCTGCTTAAAAAAATCCAAAACTTTTGAACCACCTCAGCTTGTAACCAAACACCTGAGCCCATCCAGGCAGAGATTTTTCCAGGTTTCTGATACTCTGCTGGCTTCCTTGACTCATATCTGTCTCCATAACTTTGGGTTCATTTAGATTAGAACATAAGAACAGCCATACTGGGTCAAACCAAAGGCCATCCTGCCCAGTATCCTGTCTACTGACAATGGCCAATGCCAAGTGCCCCAGAGGGAGTGAACCTATCAGGTAATGATCAAGTGATCTCGCTCCTGCCATCCATCTCCACTCTCTGAGAAACAGAGGCTAGGGACACCATTCCTTACCCATCCTGGCTAATAGCCATTAATGGACTAAATCTCCATGCATTTATCTGTTTCCTAGAGACTGGCTCCATGTGGTCCCTCACAAACTGGAGACGGTTACTGTGGGTTTGTCTTTAGTATAGACTATGTACATACTCCACGAACTGAGCATTTGAGCTTGTTCCAGAATCTGGGATGAGCCTATGGTGTCAAAACTGAAATGCTCAAAATAGCACATGCATGTGAATGGACACAGGGTGCTAAAATTAAATTAATCCAGGGGTTCTCAAACTGGAGGTCAGGACCCCTCAGGGGGTCACGAGGTTATTACTGGGGGTCACGAGCTGTCAGCCTCCACCTCAAACCCCGCTTTGCCTCCAGCACTTATAATAGTGTTAAATATATAAAAAAGTGTTTTCAATTTATAAAGGGGGGGGGGTCGCATCAGAGGTTTGCTATGTGAAAGGGTCACCAGGACAAAAGTTTGAGAACCACTGAATTAACCCCTCTGAAGCCTCAGGGAATGCAGGGGGTCTCCCTTCGTAGAGTTGGGAAGGATATTGCTCTTCTCATGTGATCCCTCTCCCGGTGGCTAATTTTAAATGAAGCTACCCTCCCCTGACATGAATCTCCCTATGGCACTGAAATTAAATATACACTATAACTTGGCATTTGAGAAGTGAAAGGGATGGTAGCCCTAATGGAAAAGCTAACAGCTTGGCTCTTCTGCAAGCCTCAAACTGCTGAATGAGCTTTAGGGTAAGGAAAGCTGTGCCTCCCAAACAGCCTGGCCCTGCCCCCTGTCCAACCCCCACCCACTTCCTGCCCCCGACTGCCCCCCTTAGAATTCCCAACCCATCCTGCTCCTTATCCCCTCACCATCCCCCAGAGACCCCCCACCACCACCACCACCACGGGACCCCACCCCTGCTCCCTGTGCCCTGTCTGCCCCCAACCCCTAGCCACCCCCCCCAGAACGCCCACAATCCAATCCCCCCTATTCCCTACCTCCGACCGGCCCCCAACCTCTGCCCCCACCCTGTGCCCTGACTGTCCCCAAGACTCCCTGCCCCCTAGCCAACCCCCCTGGCCCCAGCCTCTGACCCCCGGCTCCCTCCTCACCCGGAGGCTCAGCGCCTCGCCGAACAGCTGCAGCATGTCTCCGCTGGGGCCTGAGCCCCGCCCTGCTCCGAGCCGCGTGGTCAGGGGGCGGGGCTGTGAGCTCCGGGCTGAGCGGAGGGAGCTGAGCTCCCCCTGGAGCTCGCAGCCCCGCCCCCTCACCACGCCACTTGGTGCGCTCAGCCTCCAGGCGAGGGGTAGAGGCGGGAGCCTCAGCTGTTCTCTTGAGGGCCCCTGCGGAGCCCGGGTCAAATTGCCCCCTTTGCCCCCCCCCGGGCGGCCCTGCTACATATAAAAAGTAGTAGTGAAGTCAGTACAAACTAAAATTTTATACAGAGAATGACTTGGTTATACTGCTCTATATACACTATACACTGGAATGTAAGTTCAATATTTATATTCCAATTGATTTATTTTATAATTATATGGTCAAAATGAGAAAGTGCGCAATTTTTCAGTAATAGTGTCCTGTGACACTTTTGTATTTTTGTGTCTGGTTTTGTAATGGGTATTCAAGACAAATCAGACTCCTGAAAGGGGTACAGTAGTCTGAAAGGTTGAGAGCCACTGAACTATAGTAAAGAGGAAATTTCAGGAAAAAACTAGTGTACACATTCAATGTTAACACTGCTTGGAGAGGAAGTCTTTTGCAGTCCTCATCGAAGTATACAATACAAACACTGACATCTGGAGCCAGTTAATAGGAATGCATTGTTTCTGCAGAACAGCAAATCTCTCTTAGGAGAGAATATAAATGATACAGATTAAAAGGAAAAAAAACACTGAAGACATCACTGCTTGCTGGAAAAGGAACACCAAATCTCCGCTGGTGTATGCAGTCATAGCTCCTTTGGAAAACAAACAGAACTCTCATAAGCCACAAAGCATCTTTTTCAAAAAGACAGTGATAATTTTGAACTGTATTTACAAGTAATTCCAATTTTAGTAGTTCTATTCACCCCTAATTACTGCTCATTAACTCCTGATTATAATTTTGCAAATAGAATGCATCTCCTATTGTCCAAACACAAAGGAAGAGACAGATCGCAGTTTGATGAATTCAACAAAAATATTTTATGTTTTAAGTTAACATTGTAACCTCTTTCTCTGTTCATTGAAGAATTTTTTCTAATTCTTACATGTCAGATTCTCTGATTTAAAAGATAAACACTCTTTCTTATGTAATATGAATGTGGTTTAAGAAGGTGTATTAAAATCCAGAAGTTATACTGTATTCAGAAATGACAGACATTTTCATGAGTCGGTTTTACTATTTAAATCACTTTGACCTTTAAACCATGAATGCATGTTGCTGACAGAAGCAGGAAGGAATGTTTCTGTGTTGCCACATCAGCAGCTACTGCACTTCTATTTAAATTCTAAGTAACTGCAGTGATTTCATACAAGCACTTAAGAGGGATGAAAACATTTTAAAAAGCCAAAGAACTTAATGTCTATGAGCTTATGACACATTTTCTGCAGAACTCTACTTGCATTAAAATGTACAGTGAAAAAACCCTTGCTGAAGAAATAGGTTAATAGGTTTTTTGGTTTATTTTGGTTTTTTGCTTCTTTACAGGGTAAGCAGAGGGCTCAAACGGTTTCTCCATTTCTTCCTCTCCATTGGGAATTCACGTCTTGACTAGTTCCCTGGATGACTTAAGGCCTGGCAGAATTGTGTCAGATGCCATGAAAGAGCAACCTAAGAAATAAAATTGGGTTTTATTCACTATTTAAAACCTCTGATTTTGTTTGGTGTCCTCTTCAAATTTTATGAGCATACTCTCCACTCCATTAATGAAAATACTGACCAGTATTGGAACCAGGACAGACTCCTTAGGGACCCCACTAGATACTTGCTGTCAGACTGGGAGGGTGTCACTGATAACTACTCTAAGTATGGGTTTTCAACCAGCTGTGCACCCACCTTATAGTAATTCCATTTAGACCACATTTCCCTTGTTTGATTATGAGAATTTCATGTGAGATCATGTCAAAAAACCTTACTAAAAATCAAGATATATCATGTCTACCGCTTCCCCCCATCCCTGTCAAAAAAGGAAATTAGGTGGTATGACATGATTTATTCTTGACAAATTTATGTTGCTATTATGTGTCACCTAGTATCCTTTAGGAGCTTTTACATACGGATTATTTAATAATTTGTTCCAGTATCTTTCCAGGTATCAAATTTAGGCTAACCAAATTCCCTGGGTCCTCTTTGTTCCTCCTTCTAAAGGTAAGTATTGCATTTGCCCTTCTCCAGTCCTCCATGAGTTCCTGAAGATACTTGTTACTGGTTCTGAGACTGCTCCAACTAGTACTTTAAGTACCTGGATGAATTTTGTCAAGACCTGTCAACTTGAATAAATATAACTCATCTAAATATTATTTAGCCTGTTCTTTCCCTATTCTGGCTTGTGTTCCTTTCCCCCTTGTTATTGATGCTAAGCCTGTTAAACATCCGCTCACAATTAACCCTTTTATTGAAGGCTGAAGGAAAAATAGGCATTAACACCTCAGCCTGTCTGTTAAAGATTTAACATTCCTGATCATTAAAAGTGAAGACCTGAGAATACTCCCGTTACATCCCTGTGATTCAAGGAAGGCCTTTGGAAAAATCAGGAAGACAAAATTTTATGTCCCTTATATTTCTATGGTAAAATATAAGAATGGGGGAAGGGGACTGCAGCTTTCAGGCATTCTTTAATACATCATAAAGAATCAAAGAGGCACAAATTCTTATCTTGATAAGATTTCAGACCACAGAATAATTACTTAAAGATATTTTAATTATAAGTCAATCTCATGTCACCTATGATGCATCTATTTCACTGCACAGCTACGATCATGAGTACTATATGGTTATTATAGAGCTAAGAGAAGCATCTTCCAAATTATGACATTCATATTTTAAGTGAGAAGACTTTAACTTGACTAAATTGTTTAAAAATAATTCCCATTTAACTGCTGAACCTCTTTTCTCCAAAAATCTCTCACTTGTCTTCATCTTTTCCCATCTCCAACCCCATTCCTTGTTGTAAGTGAGCAACACTGTCCTCCCCAGACTAATACATTGGTTTCCATTTTGTTTCCGAACAATGCAGGTATATCCTGTAAACAAGGGCAGAAAATCTGAACAAACACACACAGAAATTTGTTACAGGACTTGCAAAAATAAGAGCTTTACTTGCATATAAGCAGGGAAAGAGGTACGAGAGGAAGCATGAGATACCATTCCCACTGAAGTCAATGGCTTTCATCAAAAAAACTGATGCAGGGATGAAGGGAATAGGTTCTTATTTCAACAAAAAATGCTCAGTTTTAGTCAAAGGCAGCAGCAGCACTGGGCAAATATAATGAGTTCCACTTGACTGGAAATGTTTGCACTCTGTTCCTAAAAAATATGCTGAGCAGACTAGCATAGCACAGTGACAAACTTGTACAATTTTGAGTGGGAAGTGAAGGAGCATGAAGACCTCCATGACGAAAAAATCTGAATACCTGCCATTTGATACACCTGCTCCATTCCAAAGGCAAAATAATTCATCCTTCAGAAATATTTTTAAAATGAGCCCTGTGATAAGTCAATGCTAGCAGAAAAGATTAAACGGTATCCAGAAAAGAGGTAAATTCCAACAGAGGCAGAGAAAGCATACTAACCTTTCTTTCAATTTGGTGTTGCTAAAATGTTAGCAAGGGGTTCCCAGGAATCCCCATCAGTCCAGTACGTAAAAGGTATTTTTTCTTTAAATGAAGATGCAAACACCAATACAGTGATTCTTTTTCTACTGAAGAGAGATAGGTAATGTGTAACAAACATCCAAAAGCCTGTTGCACCAATCTCCCACTACTTCTTTAGTCCACCTTACTACAGAAATATACCGCCTTTCCAGCCTTAATCAGCCCTGGCATCTTCACCTTGCCGGGACACTTTTGTGGTTTACTTGATATTTACAAATTATTGAACATTAAATAGTGCCATTATTAACTAACCAGCATCAAGTATTATGCCATGGGGAAGGCATTATATAGAGGTCACAATTGCCTGCAGCAGAAACTACCCAAGGGTCCATAAAAATGAGCTACAAAGATTTTTTTTTTTTAATTGGATTTGTGTATTTTTTGCTTCTTTGTAATCTGTGAGACAGGCCTGAAATGGTCCCTCTGAGCCATCCCACCATAAAAGTCCCCTTTTACTCAGGTATTTTCAGCTTACAAATATTAAGAAAAAATAAGTATGGTCTTCTCTGGTGTTTCTGGAGGACTTCATTTTGGGATTTGTCTCAAATGTTTATTGTGAATTTATACCTTAGTTGAAGAATTAATAATTTGAACACAAGCAGTACTACACAGCATTTTAGAAATATAATGGTGCTTATATCAGTAAGGATGAACACAGAGTGGTGTCCAAGAGGGAGCTTATTGTCCAAGTATCATTTATAATTTATAGGCATGTGAAAGGAACTATTAGAAGCTGCATGGAATTTATTATTTTAAAACTAGCTCACACATAATGGACGGATTCCTTTTTAGGAAAGCTGGGAGAGGTGCTGTCATAACCAGAAAATGCACAGAATGCAAGCATTGCATACAGGCAGATCCAGATGTCAGAAGGCAGTGAAACAAGTGAAAGATAAAGTTTTAACAATTTAAATTTCATAATTGTCAAATCACTCTTGGTCCACAGATGCTGGAGCCAATAATAATGATAAGACAGAAAATATATTGCCTCTATATAAATCCATGGTACACACTTTGAATACTGCGTGCAGATGTGGTCGCCTCACCTCAAAAAAAGATATATTGGAACTGGAAAAGGTTCAGAAAACGGCAACAAAAATGATTAGGGGTATAGAATAGCTTCCGTATGAGGAGAGATTAATAAGACTGGGACTTTTCAGCTTGGAAAAGAGGCGAATAAGGGAGGATATGATAGAGGTCTATAAAATCATGAGTGGTATAGAGAAAGTAAATAAGGAAGTGTTATTTACTCCATCTCATAATACAAGAACAAGGGACCACCAAATGAAATTAATAAATAGCAGGTTTAAAACAAAACACAAGAAAGTATTTTTTCATGCAATGTACTGTCAACCTCTGGAATTCTTTGCCAGAAGGTGTTGTGAAGGCCAATACTATAACAGGGTTCAAAAGGGAGCTAGATAGATTCATGGAAGTAAGTCCATCAATGGCTATTAGCCAGAATGGGCAGGAATGGTGTCCCTAGCTTCTGTTTGCCAGAAGCTGGGATTGGGTGACTTGATAACCTGTCTGTTCATTCCCTTTGGGGCACCTGCCATTGGTGACTGTCAGAGGACAGGATACTGGGTTTGATGGACCTTTGGTCTGACCCAGTATGGCCGTTCTTATATTCAATTTACACAAGAATATGCGAAGAATTGCCCTCAGTAGGCTAACCAGCAAATACCCGCAGAAAAATAAATTAATCTCCAACATGCAAGACTAAATCTTTGTGATCATGCCATTCATGGAATGTAAAATCATGCTTGCCAAAACATGTCCTTTCCACAACACCTTTGCAAGGTAGTTTGATGCTTCAGACATTAAAAACTTTGTCTTCAGAGACAGGCATTATAAATAAAGAAATTGTATTATATATTGCATAAGCAAATTATGAGAAGACAAATCTCCACCCAACCACTTGTGACACTCCTGCTACTGACAAAGAACTCCAAAAGGCAATGAATGTAAGACAGATCCTGGCTGCACTGACAAATTAAACCATTTTAGATTAACTGTTTAAACATGGTTCATGCCTACAGTTTAGTCAGTGTCCAGTCATAAGTCTTTTATAAGGCACATTTTAATGCAGTTTTCATCGATGTGTCTACATTAGAAAAGTGACCCTTCACTGACACTTCATTGTCTAGCATGTTTTCTATAAAGGGTTCTGAAAACTGTTTGGCCTCAACTGTATAAAAGCAATAAAACAAGTTAAATCCAGTTGAAACAATTCCAAACTAGGTCACTCTCTAGACTTAATTTTCACAAAAGCCATTTTAACTGAATGGTACCCAGTTCACAATACAGGCAAAACTATGGCTGAAAGCTTTTAAAGTGAATTCTTAGAGGATGCCATCTGTAATCCTGAATCACTATGAACTGGATTTTACTGTAGATTGAGGGAAATGTACAAACAAGCATATTTCAGCATCAAATACTGAGACAACAACTAGTTTGTTTACTTTGTAGCTTCCATAGGCCAAGCTCACTGCACATACCAAGGGTTCCCTGTATTTCTCCATTCCACTCCAGAAGATCCCTAGGAGCCACTCTCCCATTCCCCTTTATTTCGGGGACCTCCCTGTAACTCCCCCACCTGCTCCTTCATGCCTGGAGCTGTGCGTGCCCCATTCCTGGGTTTCTGTGTCCCACCCTTACCAGGGTCCTGTATTTTCTGCCCCATGCCAGTGGCTCTGCGTGCACCCATATTTCCATGCCCTCCCTTCCCCCACTCGTGGCAAGGGCTCTATGAGCCCCCACTTTCCCCTCCCCCATTCCAGAGTTCTATTTCCCACACGAGGGGCTTTGTGTGCTCCCATTTCGCCTCCCATGGCAGGGGTTTGCGTGTGTCCCCATTTACTCCTCATGGAAGGGGCTCTGCCTGCCACCCGTTACCTTTTCCCCATGAAATGGGCTGGCTTCCCTTCTCTCCTTATACCAGGGTGTCTCAGTCTCTCCTTGCCAGGAGTTCTGTGTGTCTCCTTACTAGGGTCCCACATTCCCACCCCCATGCCAGGACTGTGGGCACAACCCTATCCCCCTCCCACCTTACCTAAATTCATTCAGGATTTCAACATGTTAAACTCTATTGGGAGGATAAGTAGAGATGAGATAGAGGCAGTATTATGCTGGAAGGTGTTAATGCAGTGGTCCCCAACCTTTTTTGTCTGGCAGGCGCCAGATGAAGGACCATGGCGGTGGTTGAGCATCCGCCGAAATGCCGCGGGTGCATTTAGGGGACTGTGTTGGGGACCCCTGTGTTAACGGGTATTTCAGTCAGTTTGATGTACAGCCAACTGAGAAGGTGCTTGACACTCCAGCTGTGATAAACAGATGGCAGGAGCTCCATATGTTCCCCATTTTCAATCTTTTGGTAATCTGATTTCCAAATCAGTGGGGTGCTAACCAAGGATGCCAAGAACATTCCCTGAAAGTTTTGGATTGATTATATATCATGTTCAAAAGATCCCACACTGCATACAAACAAATGCCATCAAGTTGAGTGTATGGCCTAGCAAGCTCAGGCAACTAGAGTTTCATAGACTAACATGCATGGTATAAAACGTTAGACTTATGTGCTAGCAAATACTGTCCTAATATAACTCCTATGTTGCCAACAAAGGAAGGTGTAACTGGCCTAGATTTAGTTTCGTATATAGTATAAAACTGGCCAATGAAGAACAGCGACCTATCTGAACCATATAGCTAAATCACAGTCTAGTACAATATCAAGCTTATTTCCCACCAAAAATGCTTTGACAAAAGATATGTAGTATTCAAATAACTATATACCACTTCATTCCTTTGATGCAGATGCTGATATTCTAGAGTATAAAAATCAAACCTCTGACAATATTAAGCTTATCCTACTAAATCACAGAAAACTCAATGATAAAGGTAACAATCTCTATACGTTTAATCTTGCTAAAAAAGATAGTATCAGTGGGTAAAATTTTCAGGAGTACAGGTGATTTAGACCCAAGTCCCAATTTTAAAGTGTGACTTTAGACATAAATGTGTGACTTGGTGGGCTGGGAAGGGCCTATTCAGGGCAATGGGCCATTAGGAAAATATAATAGGCCTTAGGAGAAGCTTATCTCCCACCTGGTGATGAGCCTTCCTGAGAACACTCCAAACAGCCTGTGAGTAAAGGCTGCTATTACTTTACAAGGACATGTGATGAGACCACATGATGCTGGACTCCATCTTGGGATGTCAGTATTTTTCCACAGACTGGTCTGGGAACCAAGCTTTGAAACAAAGGATTCCCACCATATGCAAAAGCTATATAAGGCAGGGTAGTGACATCATCTGGTGAAGAACACTCCCCACACAAGAAGACTCCTGGAAGCACCTGAGGAACAAAGACTGAACTAGGGGAAGTGCTAGACCCAGGCTAAAGGGATTTCTACCCTGTGTATGAAACACCTGGGGATTCCAAGTTGCAAACCAAATGTAGTTTGTGCCTTAAGACTCTGCAGTCCGCTTGTATCATCAGTTAGGGTGAGAGATTGTTAATTCAAATCTGATCTTCTAGTATGTTACGCTTAGTTTGTGTTTTTGTTTTTTTACTAGATAATCTGCTTTGATCTGTTTGCTATCGCTCAAAATTTTTCTTTTGTAGTTAATAAACTTGCTTTTGTTTGCTCTAAATCAGTGAGTTTGAGGGAAATGCATGGGAAATCGTGGCTCAAGGGGCAAAGGCTGTTGCATATTCCTCTCCATATTGAGGAGGTGGCAAACTGGCAGGATGGTACTGCTCTGGGGTCCTAGGCTGGGAAGCTGGTGATTATTTTGGCTGTAGCCTCTCTATTGTTGTTTCTCATATACTGGCTGGTCAGAGAGCCTGCATGTAACTGCAGCTGGGTGTGTCCCTACCTGTGTATGCTGGTGAAGTGTAATACCAGAAGCGTGTCTGCAGCAGCACAGTGTGAGAGGGAGCCCAGACTGGTGGGTCAGAAGGGTAAGTGGTACCCCAGTTCCAGGTGGCACCCCAGAGGGAACCCATCACAGAGGGAATAAGAAATTCAGAAGAACATAGCCCTGAGTATCTGGAGGAAGTGGGGAGAAAAGTTAAACAGCAATGATGCTGGTTACTTCTCAGGTGGTGCCTAGGTATTAATGCAACAGATGGTGTTACAAGCGCCTCCCTCAACTACTGCCACATATACACACTCCTCAACAAAAAGAGCAGAATTTCTCTTTCATGACAGAAACCAGTTCATTTCTGGGTAGGAGATCTTTAATGCCCTGACTAGGGAAGCAGCCCTAAGGAGGAGGACATCTACATGGTTAAGGAACTAGCCTAGGATTCAGGAGATGTGGGTTCAATTCCCAGTTCTGCCACAGAATTCCTGAACGAGTTATTCCAATGGAGGCATTGAAGAACAGGTTGGATGAACACTTGTTAGGGACGGTCTAGGCTTACTTGGTCCTGCCTCAGCACAGGGGCTGGGCTTGATGACCTCTGAAGGTCCCATCCAGCCCTACATTTCTATGATTCTAAGGAGGAAGAGTAGGGTTCCTTTCTCACTACAAGGTTCCAGTACAACCTCAGGCCACATACACCTTCCATCACCCCCCAACAAATGGCTCTGATTACATCTAAGTTAAGTTTCTACAAGAGCTGTTTAAACTTTAATTCGTCTGAGCTGCATAATAATGCTCATTTTCGTGAAAATGTTGAAATATCCAAAAGTGATGTGCTCTGCAACAGAGTGAAATACAGGACACAGCTAGTATCCCATAATCCTTGATACTTTTTTACACTGATTGGCTTTGCCCTGCAGAGTTGAAAGTAGTCACTATATACTCTAATGTTATAAGTAGTATTGTTTGAGAGGATCACAGTACTCAACCTGGTAAAACTCTGTTCTAACTACAACTAAACATGCTTAATCTCAACATACCCATTTGCCAGACTATCACTCTGTCAGGGTAGAAAGTTTTTTGACTCTTAATACTAATACCATCTTGACAATATTTGACAAATATAGAATCAATAATCCAGAATGTCATCTTTCAACTAATTACCTGGGTCCCACTTTGTATCTTAAAAGTCTGGTAGAAAGCACCTGAAAGTTGGATGTGTCAATATCAATGTAAACCAGTTGTAAAAACATTTATTTGAACAACAAAGCCCCTCAAAGGGCTGCCAAATCTTTCCAATCTGCCACTGTTAAAGACAAGCTTACCTGACACAGTCAGCTGAAGATTTTAGATCTTCTTACTTATACAAGAGGTTAGGACAATCTGCTTCCATGGATCAGTCATTTAGCCCTATGTGCCAAAGCAGCTAAAGAAATTTCCTGCCCTTAATCTACACAATAAACTTCCAGACATTAACGAGTGCAAAACACATGGATCACTGGCAGTATGTAGCCACTAATGACTTGGGCAAAGGTCCAAACACACATTTTAAAAAACAAGGATCCTCTTGCGCAGGAGGAAGATTAGGACCTTTGGATTCTCTTATGAAGTAAAATAATCTCCTTTCAAAAGCAAGTCAATAAATCCTGCTCTTGGTTATTAAAATAAACTACAAGTCCTAGATGTTGCAAGTGGCAACTGTACCAAAAAAGAACAAAAGTTAAGAAGCCAATAGTAGCCCACAGATGAAGTTCAAGAATTACAGGGGTTTCACAAACATGCCATGGCACACAGGGAAAAACTCTCAGTGGTCAGAGTCTAAGATGAGACCAACCAACTCTTTCTCCCCAAAATTCCATTCAATCTTAGCCAGGCACACTTAACCTCTTCAGAGATACACTTGCTCTCTGCAGTCTGTGACTCTGCCCAAGTTCTTCTCATGGTGGTTGAGAGAGAGAGAGAGAGAGAGAGAGAGAGAGATGAGGTGGTGGGGGAAGAGCTTTCTACCCCCATTCATGAGAGCTCTGTTCTCAAGAAAGCTTAGAAACTTTCAGTAAGTACCACACTGTGATCACTAGTTAGCAATTTCATAAGGACTTCCTTGGTGTTGATCTACTTGTACACTGGAATGGCTGGAAAACCAAGTACCATCTGATGACACCGACATTTTCTTTCATTTTATTTAGCTAAGTTGATATCAACAAGAATTCAGTTCCCAAAGAATAGGATCTTTAAAACCTCCCATGCTCACTTAATAAGTAGACTTTTTCCTGTATTTGCATGCAGTGCCTGAGAGAATGATTATAATTTGTCTACAAAACTGGGTGTTCCCCTACATGTTCATAATTCAACACCATTCCAATACTCACGACTCAATATTCATACCTCCAAAGAAGAAGGCTGACAAATTAAAAGGAAATATGGGGATGAAGCAATTAAGCCCAAACTCCTTCCAGCAGAGGCAATATTCTCATGAAAAGTCTGCCTTGGAAAATTTGGGGGTAAAAAAACCCATAATGGGAAAAAATTGAGTGGAGAAGTAAGAGCACCTTAATAGCAGAATTTGATAGATTAAACTCAGTCTTCAGTCTGGGCAAAGATACAGAAATTAATACTTTAATGAGAACAATGTGCTTTAGGAGATATGTTATCTGTTTGGACCCAGTTTTCTGTAAAGCTTGGCTACCATGTAGCAGTTAATATCAATTTATAAAGGTTGTATATACTCAACTGAGAAGTTTTTTTAAAAAGGTTAGATTTGGTGGAATACATAAAGTTACAGAATCCGTAATGTTATGCTTCTAATTCTCCAAGTGTATTCAATTGCATTTTTAAAGATATGGGATGCGCTTATCCAGGCACCTGGCTTCTCCAATTTAAGGCTTAAATTGAGTGGTTTTAACAGGGGGCTTCAAATGAGCTACAGTCAGCCTGGTTTTCTACTAAGACACTTCCACAAAAACTACCTGCTTTGGATAAAATCAGAAACCAGTTCTTTAGAGCCAATTGCATCAAATAGGGATGTTTACAATTTAGGCATGTAAAATCTTTATCTTGAAGTTTATGAAATTCTACTTTTAAATGCAAGTTAGAAATTTAATAAGGCAAGATTCTCTAAACTACTGAAAGCTCTTAATTATCACTCCAAAGTCTGAAATTAAAGACTCTTTATTAAAGTTGAGCCAACTGTTCTGATCTTTGATGGCCATTAGCAGTGCTTGTTTCCCAAATGAAGGCAGAAATACATTTTGCAACACTGTCCAAATCCTCTGTAGTTGCTGACAATTAGCAGAAGCTGGTACAGATCACGAAGTATGAGGATGTAAGGACCTATCTATCTGATGCAAATGAAGACCTGATACAAGCATTCTAACTTATTACTGAAAGCATTCATATAATTTTTGCTTTAATGCAGCTATAAGAGGTGTTTGAAGATGTAGCTTTAGACAGCTTTTTTGATATTTCAAGAAATTACCAATTAGTAAACTTTTTTACACAACAGAGGTTTCCCCAGAGACCTGAGATTGGGTGGGAATTTGGTCTGAATCCATAGATCTAGGTGGCTTCAGGGCTAAAACAGGGTTATCTGCATTGCTCAGACTACTGAAAATAAAATCCAAGTAATTTGGTGAAGTCCTATTTAACTAGAATTTACTTAAAACACACATTAATTAAATCTCAACAGGAAAACAAAAACTGATCTTGGAAATAAACTCATTTTAAAGATTAAAAATACAGCTCAAACATGCAGAATAGCACTATGAGCCAACCCACCAGCAAGCTGTTCTTAGCAGGTATCCAATCTGCTGCACATAGAAGATTGTGTTTCCAGGAAGCACCACTTTGTTTCTAATCTCAGAGAGCTGATTTGTGGATAGTTGATTCATGTGAGGAAAAGGGGGAGATGGAAAAGGTGCTCCTCTTATGACAATCCTACAATATAATTACGTCTTTCCGCCAAGTTGGAATAGAGTCCTGACCAACTATACAGGAAAACCAGAAAGCGACTATAGATAAGGCACTGCCAAGCGCAACCAAGAAAATAAGAAAACAGAAAAATGTTAATCACATTCATGATAATTCTAGAAGATCCTCAGAAATATATGAAGCTGATGTACTTTTAATAACCTAATACAAAAACTTCAGTACAGTACTATGTAATTATAAATGAAATATTGGCATGTGTTTGCAAAAAAATCGAGGGTTAAGTTTAAACACACAAATGGTCTCACTTAACTCAGACTACTCACCTGATTAAAAGTTAAGCATGTGCTAAATCTTAGCAGGATTGCGAAATAGGTTGCAGGCCCCAAGACAGTTGGCATCTCTTGTATTTGACCACAGAAGTATCATGCACACACTGTGGGCCCATATAAATAGATCTTTAAAATCTCAATTACTCAGCATAACGCCCTCCTCTTGATCAAAGAAAAGTCTTTCACCAATTTACCTCTTGAATTTCTATTAGAGGAACTAAGTCAAACAATCTCTAAAGTTTTGTATAAAATTACTAAGGGCAGCTCTACACCTTAACACACTGCATCATTGCAGCTGCACCGCTATAGTACTTAAGTGACGGGAGCTCTCCCGTCAGCGTAGTTAATCCACCTGATATAGATACGTCAGTGGGAGACGTCCTCCTGTCAACATAGCGCTGTCTACACAGGGGATTTATGCTGATATAACTATGTGACAGAGGGGTATGGATTTCACACACCCCGAGCAAAGTAGTTATACCAATACTGTATAGGTCTGCAGTGTAGACGAGACCTAAGATTATTAAACAGTCACTAAGAGCTTGACTAGAACAGCTGATTTTAAAGAGTCTACCACATACTGTATCTTTAAACAAATTGTCCCTCAGGCTTTAGCTTTACTAGAACAGACATGTTTAGAAATAAAATCCCTACAAGACAAAACAGAGCGCACAGCCTCAATTCCTGATAGTCTCATGTAATGTATACAAGATACAATGCCCCTTCAGTATATTTATATACACTTCAAAAAGTATGTGCTCTCAGCATTTTGGGCTGTTTCATTCCATTTTTCTGGCAATAAAATAGGTGTAAAATAAATTTGCTGGGATCTTGCTAGTGTGGAGCTTCCCGATCTGTTTTAAAAAAAGGGAATGCATGTTAACTACATAAACCTGACATTTATCTATGATGTATAAACAGTAACAAACTAGAAAAAATACACAATTAGTCATGAAAGTAAAAGTAAATTCAGCTTTATTCTTTATATCTGATAAAGGGCTGTCTGAAAGGCTGATATATGCACCACATGGTAAACTTTCCACTCAACCAAGCAAAAATTCATTTGGAAATCGTTTAACATACGTGCAGCTCTGCTCCTTTTCTTACTGGCACTGATCATACTACACATCAGTCCAATTCCTTGGGTGTCTGAAAAAAGGCAAACACCTGGCCTCCATGTTGCATTCAAAACTCAAAAGGCCATGGAAGTTTAAAAATACTTTTAGAACAGCTTCCAAAATCATTCTACCACCAATGAATCTTCATCACAGAGTGGATCTCCATTTAATTCCCACCGACAATACTTTCTAAAATCTTATAAGTGAATTGCAATAAATTATTAGAGTAGTCGAATGTCAATGTCATTCGAACTACAACAGACCCTGCATCTTCCTTCAGGGGTGAGACTTCTGTAGACTCCTTCCCACAGGTAGGGTATAATGGGGCAGAGAAATCTTTTGGTGCTACTGAGGAAGAAGTCAGATGTTTACATCACTCCCTTTCTAAAAGCTGCAGTACCAGCATATTAGTGGCTGAGCTCCCACAACTCCATGCCATCTCTGCCGCCACCCACTTCCACACCCAGCAACCACAAAGTTTAAGAGTACTCCTCAGCACCCTTATAACAATTCTCTCCCCTCTGCCAGTCATGATGGATCTTCAGTGGAATAGTAAGCAGAGGATACTTCCTATCAATGGTTAAAATGCTATTAGCTGCTCTAGTCTGCGACATACCAAAGCAGCATTCAGGTAGACCAGGTGCCCACGAGGAAGTAGAAGAAAAAAAAAAAAAGATATCTTAAAACAGAATTTGAATCTAAAACTAAGATGTTAGTCAAGGGACACACAAATATTTAACCTGTCTTTTGTTACTTACAAGGCCTTTTTTTTTTTAAAAAAAAGGTTCTTATGCTTGTGTCACACAAGGAATATCAGGTCCCTAAATCATTTTGGGTAAGGACCTAAGCAAGATCTTTGCAAGGCCCACACAGTGGTATAAGATAAGGGTTTATCCAAGCTGCAGTCTGATTCAACATCTCTCCTCCTCGCCTTAGCTGGAGGTAAGACAGCTGCAGTTCAATCTTCAGACTGGATGTTGTGAAGATCTAATATTTACAAAGCTAAATTTGTAAAGATATCCATGATTTAAAACTTCATAGCTAACCTCACATTTGGTCAAAGCACAGACAGAGGTCTAAACAAAGACAACATTTCTCATTTGCTTCTGCAATTACAGACAAGATTCTAGATACCAAATTTATGCAATTATATGAGTACATATATAAACATCACACCATCAGCTTTGCTTCTTATAAAGAGCTGCTATTAGTAAAGCGAGGATGACAGAAGTGGGCAAAATGAGACAGCTGGTTACTTGAAATGGAATCAATCCAAAACAAATCCATGCCACCTTTGGTAGAAGGTTGAACCAGGCAGGAACAAGTGATCAGGATTTCATCAAATGAGGCTACGAAACAGGATACATCATTAGAGGGACAGAAAACTACAGAAGGAGAATCACAAAGTGAAAACTCCAAATCCATGTCTAAAATTGACCCAAAAGAGAAAATGTATACAAAAAATACAATATCTATCCTGTTTTCTAACCTGGGTTATTTGAAAGAGATAAATCACTCCTGAAATGAAACATGCTGCCACAACACAAGATGCACAACTCAAAAAATCAGTTGCTGTCTATAGAACCAAAGCTAGAGTAATAAAGGTGAGGAAAAAAGAACAGCACTTGCTGAGGTTTAAAATGAAGAGCTGGGAAATGTTTCTTACATATCTTACGGTATAACAAATACGCTTACATTTAATTATTATGTACATTTTAAACAAATCTTCATTATTGCCTCTATTTATACAGTCTTAAGGGAAACAGCCCGGGCTTGACAGTTGTTCAAGTGGTATTGCTACTAGGGCAGAGGTCCCCAAACTGTGCGGCACGAAGGAACGTTCAGGGGGACATGGCTGGGGCCCAGGCCAGCCCACACAGGGGGTGGGGAGGCAGCACCATCCAGCTCTGCTCCTGGCCCCCACCCCCCAGCTGTGGCCCCAGCCTCGGCTCCCTTACCCTTGATCACACCCCCACATCCTGGAGACATGGTCCTGACCCCAACTCAAGGATGGGGGGCAGACAGGGGTGAGGGAGGTGTGAGATAAAAAGTTTGGGGACCACTGCACTAGGGGAAAGTGCAGCAGTAGGCATCATAGAGCTGGTCTACACTACCGCTTAAGTCGATGTAACTTACGATGCTCAGGGGTGTGAAAAAGACACCTCCCCGATTGATGTAAGTTACATCGACTAAGCTCCCTCCAGACTGCTATGTCAGCGGGAGATGCTCCTCTGCAGATATAGCTTCTGCCTCTCGTGGAGGTGGAGTAATTATGCTGACGGGAGAGCGCTCTCCCATCAGCACTGCGCGTCTTCACCAGATGCACTACAGAGGCACGGCTGCAAGGGTGCAGCTATGCCGACACAGTGCAGTAGTGTAGACTTGCCCTCAGATTCAAATCGCAGGAGTTGCTCAAGACAGTCATCAAAATAGTAATTTCATCAGGTGCCCTCTCTTTATTTGGTCTGGCCAGAACACCATATGATCAAGAGAAAGGAAGCCAAGTAGCGCAGATGGTCTCAGCAGGCAGCAGTGATGATTATGATGGCAATGCTGGTCAATGGTGCTCCAAAGCTCCCTTCCACACTTTCTACTCACTGTCAAACTGCACTATTTAGCTTGCCCAGTGCACCTCAGAAGCATCCAGAGGTGAACGCTGTCTCATCAAAATTATTAATTCACAGTTTTATTTATATATTGCCACTTCATTTTATGGTAGAAATGGTCTGTTGATATAAAAATTCTGTGATCTCATCAGAACCTTGAAACTGTAGAAAAAAAGATGTGAGTACATAATCTCACTTTATATCAGAATATTTCTTTAACTGTTCTGCAATTTTTTAAAGGATTTTATCTAATGAGATTATAGATTAAGAGGAGACATCCTGCCACATTTCACCCACTTTTGAACAAAAAAACCAATTTAACCAAGGTTTGAGCAAAACCATGAAGACTAAATGTTTTAAAATGGAATCTTGGATTCTAGAGTGGGGGGTAATCCATGGCAAATTTTGTGGCTATGGAGTCAAGAGGCCCCAAGTATGTATGTTTTCTTTCTTCAGAATCAATAGGGAACCAAAGCTCATCATAGTTTTAAGGAAGTGCCATTTTTCACATATGTAAAAAGGAGCCTCTCACCACTCAAGCATAGTTATCACTCTATTGTCTTAGCCAGTTTATGATTTAAAAGACTACAGATTCTGCCTACATAATAACATTTATCCCTACAGCTTTAAATGTAATTTTCAGCTTCTGTACCAATCCTTTTAGTAACATTAAAGTGCATTGTTAAAAGTTCAGCATATTTCACTGGCAGCATTTCAAAAAAGTGAAGTATATTCTGTAGTCTGTAACCATTTGGAAATAAGAGGCATTACATAAATACAAGACATTAAAAATAAATTATGTACAGTAACATGAATTTTACTTTCAAACCTGTTTAAAGACAGTTTAGAGATGCTTTAAAACAGTTAATTTTTTGGCAGAAATGTACAAAATTATATGCTGGGGTTTCTTTCAGGCATGGTTTGTTCCACTGGACAAAACTAAGAACTGAGGCTTATATCATTAGGTTTCATGAAACTGAACGATTGTTTTTAATCGGTTTTAAAATTAGAACATTTTATTGCTGTAAGTTGCAGAGCTCTTCTGGTGGCAAAACCAAGCATCTTACCTGTGCATCAAAAACCCAAGGGTTCCATCAAGTATATATCACTTTTCCACTAAACAGCCCTTCAAAAGTTTTAGGAATTGTTTTCAGTGATCATTAAAATACCTCTGGAGACATTTTTGTATTATATGAATCTAGTTTTGTAACATTTTTTAAAGAAGTTCTTTGCAAAGAAGTACATTCAACGTAAGTAAAGCTATTTACTGTAGTGTACACTGCAAAGAATAAAGTTTAGACTACTTACTTGGGATACACAGGCTCATAAAGATACTTGTCCCTTGAGGATGGAATATCAAAAAATAAGATGTATCCATTTGCGGTCTGAAAGAGATAGATGCTGCAGCTTTTACAAATGTTGTATTTGTGTGTGTATATACGTAAAACTTACAGGAATTCCAATAAAAACCATTATAGAAGTCTCAAACATTTTACAAACTAAGTAGAAAATCCAGTAAAAAAGTCCTTAATTTCATATACCAGTTTCATATACCAGTGTGATTACCACACTATGTGTGCATGTGCTACTTAAGACAAAATATGGTTGATCATAAACAAGATGCTTCAATTAACCTTACATCAGCCAATGATATGCAAAATGTTACACAAGAAAGTTATACTGAACAACCCTGAAATCAAGATGCATTTCTGCTAAAAATCCATACTACTTCTTAAAATCCACCATATGGATCACTTGTACAGTAAAAGACAATATGAAAAGCATACCACTGGTAGGTATTTTCCTCCTTAAATACGGAGATTAGAGTTCAGACTGTAGGAGTATGGGCCTGATTTTTAAAAAGGTATTTAGGCACCTAGTGCGATTTTCATTTAAATGAATGGGAGTTAGGGACCTAAGCACTTTCAAAAATCCCACTAGGTGCCTAACATCCAAATACCTTTACAAATCGGGACCGAAGTGCCCACAAAATTGTGCAGTAAAGCTGCTGCAGTAAACACTAGAGTAGCATATCCTCAGCACCTCTGAGACTGGGAAAGAGGGGGCAATGGGTTTAGGCATACCATACCACCATAATTCAAACAAATCTGCCTTTCAATATGACAGAAGTAGTTTCAAACTTTAATATTTTATTAATCTAGCAGACGTATGTTTATTCAGTCATTAACACGTACAGTTAAGACTAAGAATTCATACAATGCCTGCATAAATACAGCAGAGGCAGATGACCAAGAAGGTCTCAAGTCAGCCAGCCAGCAGTTTCTTACCAAATATTTAGCAGCAGCATCTAGACAAGTGGGCAAATGCATTTAAACTAAACTATGTCTCATTCATTTTAAAACTGGATGGGCATGCACTCGAAGGAAAAAGACTGAAGGCAAGAAGCAAAGAAATATGAAAGGTTTCAAATTTCTTTCCAGAGCTGGTTTCCTGTTTTTCAGCTAAGGAACCAAAAGGGAAACGTGCTTGTTCGCTTATTTCATCAGCTTAAATAGAGTTTTTGCACCAAAAACTTAGTGCTTTTTAATATATTCAATTTGAGTTTCAGCTTCAAACTAAAAAACAGGAATATAAAAAAAACAGGATTCTTCAAGGCAAATACCTTTCTTCCTTCGAGATGACAAAAAACGTGCCACTCTGACCTTGAGAGTTAAGTTTCCATTTATTTCCAGCCACTGTGCAACAAAATTAACTTCACTGCACAATACATAGTACAGAAACTTAACATGCATCTATTTCTAACATCTACATAAGTTTTTTCCATTGCTTAGCACCTGTTCAAATATTTAAACTCATAAGAATCCTATCCAGATAGGAAAAGTAAAACAATACTGTAAAGTATCTTCCTACTGACATTAACACACAAAAGACCTTCTTGAATTCCATCCTTAGTACAAGCTGCTATCCTTAGGTTTACTTCTGAACAGCACATCAAATGTCATCAATGAAGCTACTTGAACAATAAAGGAACTGAACATTTTATTACAAATTTGTTGCAAGATCACTATAATCATTCAACTGCGCAATTACTTTACACTAGGTAGGATAGTTTTACACAAATAAAACTGCCACATTCTACAGCTCCCCAGTGCCCTGGTCACTCTGTCAATAGACTGCCAGGACATCCACCTTCCTTGCTTTGAGAGATCTGAGATACATATGCTTATAAATCCAGGAGTGTATTCGCTGCATTGCAAAGGATTCATCTATATGATTTTCCTTTGACAGTGTGAGACTAGTTAACTCTGTTCCTATAGCTTTTTAACAACAGCAAAATCCCACTGCATATGTTGGGAATCAAGTCCTGAACAGAAAAACATATTATAGGACTCGTGGAAGACAGGCAGCAGCAGGGGAAGTATAAGAAAAGGAGGAGGACTAGAAATACATTTGATATTCTGGTTTCATCCATACCAGCTGTTCTCAAACTGTGCATCAGGACCCCAAAGTGGGTCACAACCCCATTTTAATGAGGTCACCAGTGCAGGTATTAGACTTGCTGGGGACCGGGGCCGAAGCTTCTCGCCTGGACAGTGGGGCTTGGGCTTTGGCCCATCCACCTGGGGCGGAGGGGCTCGGGCTTTGGCTTTGTCCCCGCTCACCCGAGGCGGCAGGACTCGGATGGGCTCAGGCTTCAGTCCCCTGTCCTGGGGTCATATAGTAATTTTTGTTGTCAGAACAGGATCACCGTGCAATGAAGTTTGAGAACCCCTGATCTAGACTAAATCTTTTTGGTCCTGTTGTAACAATGTAATTGACTGGCAATTGAACAGAGTTAACATGATTATAAATGTTAATCTAGACACCCTACAAACATTTGTTCCTAGTCCTGATTCAGCCTAGAGCTCAGCCTGAGGCAGGGTCAAAAAAGGAAGGGGAAGGTAACAGCAAGATGAAGTGGAAGAGTTTTGCACACATAGATACAAGCAACAATAATGTTCCTAGAGAAGTAGCTTTTGCTACCTATTGTAATTTCAATTTATTTCTGCATTTGACATCACTTTGGTCATCTGGGGAACAGTAAAACTCAGTACATGCAGTCAAGCGCTCCCTTGTTAAGAAGATGAACAAGGGCACACATCGTTATTTTTTCCCACAAGGAATTTTATATATTATTAGGTCAACAAATTTATCTTCCAATTCAAGAATGTATATAGCCCTGGCTGTCTAATTGAGAGCTAGTGCTATCCCTTTTCTTGAGCAGGAAATAATTAAGCCTCTGAAGCTGCACCTTTCAACAACAGTTTGACTTTCATTCTGAATGCAAGTTATTTTAGTTTATGAAACTGAAACTCACATGAACTCTGTCTTGAAGACATGGGAGTTCAGAATTTCCACCACCTTGCATCAGCAATATATTAAGCACTGTCCTACAAAAACATTCTAGAGTACTGTAACTTATCCAGAAAATTACTAAAAATCAACTCTGGTTCACAAAACAGCACATCAATCTCATGTCAAATGTGTCCTAACACTTTTCAACACCCCAAAAATATATTTGTTAATATAATGCAGCATATTTCAGCAGTTTAGTTTAATTTAAACATTCACGAAACTAGCTTTTTCAATCCTAATTGTAGCAACTCATTTGGCAGTTTGAAATTGAAGTGATTTTGGAAGACCATGGTTTATGTAAGAAAACACACTTCAGGTATTAATACATGACCTGTAGTATATGCCCTTCATCATAACACCTGATATCCCTTTTAGGTACAAATGTGAGCATGTACATCATCTGATGAACAGAGACTCTTCCCTCACACATTGCTCAGACACTCCCTGGGAGTGTCACTGGGCCAAATTCTGCTGTTACACTTCTGCAAGACCACTCACTAACGTGCTGCCTTGGAACAGAGGTGGCCAGTAGAGTAAAGCCCTTAGGTTCAAACTCTGCCATAATATACACAGGGAAAAAAGCTCAAGGGATAAATGTTTACTGTTTATTGAACAATTTTGTATTTTTACTCACAAGAGTTCCATAGGTTTAAATAGTGGTTTTTAAGGAGTCTGAGCAGCATTATAGCAATTTATCAGACACTTATAGTTTAGTAAAGTCCAGGAAAGACTCCAGCAGAGAAAGAAGCACAAAAGATGGATTTAATCAAAAGATTCCTGGCTATTCACCTGATTTCCAGAAGTACCCACCCAGTCCACGGAGTCATAATTTAAAAGTTGTACAAAACTAAATGGCAATAACTTAATACAACATCTTATTGCAATCCTCAGTTCCCAATTAAAATTTGAGAAAAACAAGATTTACAAGAAGTTCAACCTATAATAAATAATTCAACATAATGATTCATGCCCCCCTAGGTATGAATAAGATGCCACTTGCATACAGTGACAGTTTAAAATGCTGAAATTACTGTAAAGCATTGATATTAGCTTGGTAATGCTATAATACAGATGAACTAAAAATCCTTCTCTCTCTAGCAGTGAAGCTAGAAGAATGCTACATAACATTATTGTAAAGTTCTACTTGGCCAGTCACTCTGGGAGAATAATGTTTTTGCTAAGTAAATAAAATTCCATATTAGCCTTCAGAGAGTAGATTTTCTTGACAGTTTTGTAATGCTACCATAGTACATAGACAAACACAGGAATTACTAAAGAAAGCAAAAATGGCCACACTGTAAACAATCAGATTTGTACAATATTTGATGAGTTTCTACTAAAGAATCTTACAGAGAGATGTTTTAATATAGTAGGGCAATCACTAATGAAAATGCTAAAGAATTTATATTTGAAGAATTTATATCTAACATATTTGTGTGTGTGGTTCAGATGCAGTATATCCGATGAATAGCTAAGCTTTCAGTACTTAAAGCCTTCCAACCATCTGAAAATGTATTTATTTTGTGTCTCACTGCAGCTGAGACATACAAGCAACAACATGGCTGAGAACAGCAAAACCAGAACTCACTGTCCCTATACAAAAAATGGAGAGGAAGACAGAGTCTCTTTCCATGTAGGACTGGTGACTCTGGAGTTCTCTCCCAGTTTCCTTTCTAACCCAATCCACATCTCAAATATTTATCTTCTTGAAGTCTTGTCCTCCCTTGGCTTTTGTGACTTCAACCTCTCTTCTCTAATCTCTCTTCAGTGGGTCCTCCTCATCTCCAACTTTTGGAGAGGATCCTACAGAACTAAACCTGGGCTCCTTCTTTTGTGCCCCTGTACATTGTCACTGGATAACCTCACACATGTACAACTTCAGGCAACTTTATGCTGATGACCCAAAAACGTGCTTCTGCATACCATCTGAACCTACTTCTTCACTTGTCTTTAACATCTGATGGATGTCAAGTGATAAAACTCAACATGGCCAAAACTGAACTCATGATCACCATCCTTCTCAAACCTTCCTCTAATACTTAGTCCTGCCTTAAGTGCCAGGGACTGGACTAAATGATCTTTCGAGGTCCTTTCCAGTTCTGACTCCCACACACATCACAGTCACTCAGGCCCATAATCTAGATATCACCTTCAATTTGGCCTTCTCTTTAGACCCGTACATCCATGCCATATCCAAGTCTTGAGGTTTCTTCCTATACAGTTAAGATCCAGCCTTCCTCCTCTTCTACTCTCTAGTCTTTATTGCTGCAACCTTGCCTCTTCAAATCCATTCAATATGCTGCTGCTAAGATAGTTTTCCTAGCAATTTGCTTGATCACACTCCCAGCTTCTTTCTACTGGGCTTTTCCATTCATAAGATACAAGCTTCTTGTCTTTAAGGTTCTTCAGGAATGAATCTGATTTAGTAGCTATGCAGCATGAAGTCATAATGTTGAAAGCTGCCTTTGCTCCAGTGTTTATTACCCATCGCTCAGCTTCTCTCTCAAAACACTCCATTGCTCATTCTCATGCCATTCCCTATGCATAGGAAAAACCTCCCCCAAAATATCCATAAAGCTATTACTTTATCCTCTAAGATTCACGTCTACTGTGATGTCTATACAGCTGAAAAGCCATGGCTACTACTTACCAAGCAAGATGTTTGGTTTTTTTTTTTTTTTTAAAACATTGTTATCTCCTCCTTCTTTACCCTCTCCCCACCTGTTTGTGTGACCCATCTATTAAGTCTTGTCTGTAGACTCTGGGGCAGGGACCGTCTTTGTACTTCAAGTCTGTAAAATGCCTAGGACCAAGAGGCACAGATTCCTGAGCGGGGCCTTTAAGCACTACTGTAATACAAATAATGAACATCCACAATGCTCCTCTGTGCAAAATTCAAAACTAGATTTCCTTTAAGTTTTTATTATGCATATCATGCATGAGAACTGGGTGCTGTACCAATGATCAATATTGATTATGGTTTGCATAGTTGGTCTTTATATGGGACTTGTTACCTATGGTACATAAGGCCTTTTGGCATTAGTTAAGATTGATATATACACTCACTCTCACATACACACAAACATCACAATTTCAAAGAAAACAATTCTCTACTTACTGAAACAGCTATCATTGTGCTGTCAGGCCTCCATTCTGCTTGCTTATAGGGTCCAAACTGAGAAGCTGGTTTTGATAGTTCCTTGTAGCTTACAATTAATACACTGGGCTGGGGAAAGAGTAATAAACATAGTTACATTTCATGTCCGAAGGTTAAAGGAATATGGCTTTTTTTATTGTTTTTCTGCTGTGTCATTGTGCCACAAAATAAAATCAAGTTATTCTGATGCTAAGAAACAGAATTTCAGGGAAACCATTACTGTACAGTTGATAAAGAATAGCATACTGCTTTTGAAAGGGATTACACACTTTGCAACAGATACTTACTAAACCTACTTCACAACTTTTAAAAACTAGGCCACTTCCTATATAAATGTGCTTCAGACACCAAATCAAGTGCTATTATATAATACACAGGCAATTAATATTATAGGTGGGGCTTGTATTACCACTTAAGAGTGCCAGACACTGCTCACTGTAAGACTATCTTTGGTTCTTATAATTTTGCCAAAACATTTGAGCTGATTTTTTTCTATATCAGGTGTCTGCCTCAGGCTTATTTTTATGGAAAAAAATTCAGCCAAAATTTCTGATAACAAGGCTTAGGAAAAATAAGTTTTGCCTCTATGCTTTGGTCAGCCACAAATCCAAGATTTAAAAAAAAAATTCAAAAATTGCAGTTTGCACATCACAGTTGACTTGCTAAAACTTTGCAGCTTGATTCCACAAAGTTTGAGCAGAACTTTCCCTGCAATTGTGGTTCTGGGCTGCTGCAGGCCAAGATGAGGCTAAGCACTAAAACAGAGCAAGATGACTGTCTCTTCTGTAATTAAGAGCCAGAGGGTGAGACTAGAACTTGCTGGACAAATAGACTGGGAATGATTAGGTGAGGCGAACAGGACTGGAACAAAGAGGAAAAGGTTGGTAAAAGACAGGACAGGGACAGTTTGGACGGCATGGGGCAGAAGGGGTGAAACTTGGGGTAATGAACAAAAAAGTCTGTGCCCGCTAGAGCACACACCCTCCAATGCCTGGTATGCAACCCAAGATTCCTGTGAAATCCACTGACAGTGTCCCACTGACAGTCCATACAAAGCAGGGGTTCTCAAACTGGGGGTCGCGACCTCTCAGGGTGTCATGAGCTGTCAATCTCCACCCCAAACCCTGCTTGCCTCCAGCATTTATAAGGGAGTTAAATATATTAAACAGTGTGTTTAATTTATTAGGGGGAGTCGCACTCAGAGGCTTACGATGTGAAAGGGGTCGCCAGTACAAAAGTTTGAGACCCACTGATATAGAGGATTACAACCTACCACCATCAGTTACTCTTTGAGTTCAAACAGAGGTCCGTGCAGTAGATCTAAAAGTCCGAACTCTCATGAAGAATCATGTAGACATCAATATGATGCCACATGATGGAATTTGTTTATTCAGTTTTATTTTTAAAATACCTAGAAAGCTACAAACAATTACCATGTGTTAAAGAAAAAAATAGTATGTGCTCATGTAATTAAAGACAGTATCACAATGCATACACACAAGGTATCAAGATTCAACACGAGATCAGGAATGCTTCTGAATTCAAGTTACCCATACACTGATCTATTTAAAAGCAATCCATTTTGGCTGAACTTATGAAATGTCACTTTAGTTGTAAGCCAAGATCAAATGAATTTAAAATGGCTTTATTTCCTTAAATTGTATTTTACCAGCATGCTTTTTGTGTTTTCTGTATCTTCATTAGAATCTCAGTAATTTCCACTAGTGACTAGACCAATTACCAGCTACTTGATTTTGAGCATTTCAGTAGCAAGTGAAAAAAAATCTCAATATATTCTAGTTTATCTTTAATTTGTTCATATGTGATTACTTTACACTAATTATATTTATTAACACTATGAAGTCTTTGTAATACTGGACATTTCTTTATTAGAACACTATGAAAACTGGAAATAAATTAATTCTATGCATGTAAGTCAGAGGATACACAAATTAATAAAGTTTGACTATACTAATTTACAAAATAATTTTACTCCATAGCATTGCTGCAATTCAAAGGCATGTCTAAAAAGATTAGTAGCCAGCAGAATACATTTTATTTGGCCAAATTTTATGGTGTTTCTGGAAGTGAAGATACTGTTTTCCTTACTAGAACAGATATTTAGTTCTAAATTAATGGGTAATCAAGTTAGCCTACCTAGACATAGAATTTAGTAGTGGAATAGCTACTGTTACAACCTGGTTCCATGTGCTGAAATCAATAGCATGCCTCCTCTGATGATGAAAAGAGGTGCAAGTTATAGGAAGGGTTCACACTAGTGGATAGACTAGCAAAGATGAAACGAAGTACATTATAGGGCAAGCTACATTGTTTTCTATTGATATCTGAACCAAGCAAGGTGAAGTGGCTGGCAAGGCTAGCACAACAGAAACTTGAATGGATACTCTAGGATGTAATACAAACCCTGATATATAAACATTTACACTAATTAGTTTTACAGGCTGCCCAGAAAACAACATATCTGAACATACCACAGAAGACAGACAGCTAGCTTCCCTATTCTGCTCTCGGAACAGAAACAAAACAGTCCATTTGATCTCCAAAGCAATTTGTTACAACCTAAGACCCCAATACAACTTTTAGGAACTATGTGAGCAAACTTGCAAAGCCTCACTGATGTCAACAGAAGTACATAGTTATCAATGCAGAATTGGGGCTTATCTACAAACTGTGGAACATTCTGTTGCTAAAAAGCATTTGCCTATAACAAATGGATTGTAACAGAAAAGTCGGCTTGCTTACTGTGAGTAACCCAATAGTTCTTTTTGTCAGATGTCCTATCCCTTTTATTACAATTTGTACTTGTGCTTATTTAAAACTACATCCTAGAGCCTATACAGAAAGAGTCTAAAACTCCTACTGTAGCTCTCAGAACTTGCTCCTTCAACACCAAGCAGCACAAATTTTACACACAAACCTTTCATTTCTGCTTGTGAAGAGACAAAACTAAAGCTCCAGATTTGTATGTCTTCAGAACTTGGCTTGATACTGTTTTCTTTTTCTAAAATGCAGGAAATTCTGAAGAAAGTTGCATCAACTTCACAAAGCCTACTTTATGCAGGTGGCATAACTTGGAGTGACAATACTGTAGGAAAACTACAACAAGATATTTTTTCCCTTCACACTTTTGTGGGCATAGTGATGGAGGCCCATATAAACAAATCTAGTCATGTGCAACTGCAATGAGACATATGGGTTGCAGTTCTCTCAGAATCAGATGTGTTGATTCACCTTGCTCTTAATTTTGTAATACAGAAAAACAGCTCACACTTTCCATGCAAACTGTGATTCTACCATTGAGAATCTGCTGTTGATTACAGAACACTTGATAAAAAGTGATCTAAACTAGTGAATAATATTCCAGACCATGATTAGATTATGGAATAAAAGTTGAACATCCACAAATCATGAGCAAAAATTCAAAACTTTCTGTAAGATTGACAAGCAAATTGTATACACCTCACACAGACAACTAACTATTAATGCATAGTTAAAGACACAATGCTACATTATCAAACCAGATCAATATGCCACCTTAGGAATTCCCAAAACCTACCCCAGAGAAGACCTGGGGTTTCATGTGACAACATATTTTGTCTCCTAAAGGAATTCATAGCCAAATCAAGATAGAAACCTTACATATTTTATGAAGAGGAGGCTAAATGGGCTAGCACTACTTCACAAAATGACAAATGGGGAACACAGAAGACAGAGTGGGAAGATCTTGAAAAGAGTCTAGTGATCTCACAAACAAAACAATAGATAAAGCAAATAAGATCTATTGCAGGGGTTCTCAACCTTTTTCTTTCTGAGGCCCACCAGTAATGCTATAAAAACTCTACAGCCCACCTGTGCCACAACAACTCTTTCTGCATATCCAGTAAATTAAAAGCCAAGGCTGGCATTATGGTGTAGCAAGCAGGGCAACTGCCTAGGGCCCCATGCCATGAGGTGGCCCCACAAAGCTAAGTTCCTCAGGCTTCAGCTTCAGCCCAGGGCAGTGGGGCTCAGGCTTCAGCTAATGCAGCAGCTCTGGCTACCAGCTGCTCACTAATATATGTACACGGAATAACCCACCTTGAAATATTAGAAATGTGTACAAAGAAAAGCTTAATTACTCATGAACAACAATGCAAAACTAATCCACAAGTTAAAATAACATTTGTAGAATCAGGTGTAAAGTTGTTCTTGGTTGTCATTTCATTACTATGTTATCTAGAGGCATACAAAAAAAATCTCTAATCAAAGTGACCTCAGTTCTTCAGGCAACAGGATTTCTTGAGAGTGACAGTTATGAAGCTCTTTATGTGTTCATGGCTCAGCACTTATATCCCACAACAGGGATGGTTAAATTGATGAGCACTTCATTCTACCTAGCAGTTCACACTTGCTTCTCTCCTATTTACTGTATTTAATCAGTAAATATTAACAGTCTTATGAGAGGTTTGTGAAAGTTAATTCTAATCCAGAAAAACAGCCCTATTTTTTCAAGTGTTCAGTTGATCAAGATATTCAAACTGATCAAACATTCAATCCTAAAGATCTCAGCAGACTAGATATGGAATATTGTCATGCTCCCCAAAAGAAATATATTCCAACAGCATTCTAACTTGGGTTTAAATGTCCACTCAGTACGCATTTGCAATCAAAATGTTAGTGCTGTTCTGAGAAAATGTGTAATTCCAATGAATTAGGTTGAGAAATTTGGGAACACTGTGGTCACACAATTTTATTACTTTTCAATTGCTGCTGTATTTTCAGACCGCTAGGAAAGTTTAACAATTTTTGTTGTTTAGGATAAACTTATTTAAACGTTGCTAGAGCGCAAAGATAGGGTATCCCACTGCCTGTCAGTCCGTTCAAAGTTCCTGCAAGACACTAATAGCGCTACTAGAATAAGTTGTGCACAAAAAACATTCTCCCTGTACTTGAGGACCAATATGTGAAGAGCAGCACTCTAATCCTTGTTTAAGTTTTAAAAATATGTTTAAAAGCTACATTCTATGTTGAAACAGCATTCGTTAATAAATTGCACAAAATAGCAAATTATCAAAGAGTATAGGCAGAATGCCCTAGTCAGTGAAGCAATGTGAAAATCAGAGCATTATATAAAAGTAGCACCAAATTATTTTCCAAGTCTTCATTCGTATCTAAAAATAACTTACCTAAGATTCTCAAAATTTTGGCTAGACTACAATAGGAGTCAGCCAATCTCAGCTTTGAATCACAAGGACTGTTTGACAAGAAATAACTATACTGTCACAATTCAGGATGCCCTGTAACTTATACCTTTAGAATTTAATCTCTCTAAAGAATCTGTGCTCAGTTTTGGTTGGGTTTTGTTGTTGTTTTGTAGTTGTTGGGGTTTTATTTGGGGGCTTGGGACGCAGTTGAAATATGGAGTCAAGTGTGAGAATCTCAATCTCTGAAGGCCTGCATTCTTTAGCGCCATTCCCATCAGACATGATTCACAGTGTGAAAAGTCAGCTCACTGGGTATTACTGATTTACTTTAGAAAAAAAATTTTTTTGCACTCACTCAAGTAGGGTTGTCAAATTAGCATGCTTGTCAGCTGTTATCTATACGCAAAAAGATTGTACTAGTACATTTGCTAGAACATGCAGAAGTATTAACAGCTGACAACATGGAACCATGTAATATCACTGGAATGCCAATGGTGAGCGTCAAAGGCCACAGAGATTTGTCAGGATGCTACGGTTACTACATTCACCCACTATTCAGTATTTTAGACATAGATCACTTGGAGTTTCATTCAGAATTAGGTGATCTCTATTCCTGAATACAAGAGAATAACTTACCTCATGTTCTCTTTAGATTTCTAAGACAAGCAATTTTAAGTATATATGAAAGATAAATACTTAGTGAATAAATATTACTAAAGAGCACGCTAGTCACGAGACTCAAAACATGCAGCTTCTGCCTGAAAAGTATACAATCTAAGTAGTGACTGACTCAAGACCGAAGAAAACAAAATGAGGAGTTGGGAAGATAAGAAACCAGGGTTATAAATGCAAGATCCTGGGTGAGCTTAGTGGTTCTGTACATATCCTGATTATTTGTAATGATTACATGAGCTGTTTGCAGCTGTTCATGCTGAGATTTTTGCAGAGTGAGAAGGCGGCAGATTTGGAGGAAGGGAGGAATGTGAGAAGAGAAAAAGGAATGAGAAAGCAGCAGACAAAAGGCATCAGCAAGGGCATAGAAGAAGCAACAGCAGAAAAGGTGCTTCTGAGGCCTGTACTTCTGAGACACTGCACTACTCAGATTGGGGAGGCAGCAGCAGCCCAGGTGGTGGCCCATCTTGGGAGCAGGGAAGCGGCGAAGGCCCGGCTTGTAGTGGGGAGCTCCCATGTTCTCAGGCCCCCACACTGTCCCTCTTATAAGTTGGTGCAAGCACCCCTAGTGAGGATGCTCTCCACTGGCAGAAGGGGGGTAGTGCGGACATGAAAAACTACTGCCGTAAAAGTTGGTAGTGCAGACACGCCCTGAGGAACAGAACAAGGGGCATGTGATGCTGAGATACAAAAAGCAATTGGTGATATTAAGGCAGGTACAGATTAGTAGCAATAGTCACTGAGGTAAAATTACCACACATGCTGGGGATATTTACACATATATCACGATAATTACAGGGCTAGCTGACCACTGTCCCTTTGTGGAGGTCTCACCAAGTGCTCACCCATAGATATGAGACCTCTTCTGGAGTGGAATTTCACAATTTTCCCGCTTAGACCAGAGCCTGGGTTACAGCCCTGAGTATCAAGCATGACTACTACACCAAGTCAAACAGCATTTGGCACCTGCAAGATCCTTTTTTCCTTTGGGAGCCTGTGACAGAATAGGTTTGCAAGGGATACAAAAACAGCTTCTTCAGAACAAAGCTTCATTTATTTATTACTCAAAAGGTACAAAGCACATAGTAGGCTGTTTGTTTTACCCAGTCCTCTAACTCACATGGGTCTTACACACACACTGGTAAGTTTCCCTCAGCCCATCTACCTCCATTCCTGGCAAGGAGAAACAGCCATACAGACTGTGCCACAGACTGGCAGCCTTTTCCTTGACAAATCCTGGCCAGTCTCTCCCGACTCATAGACTTTAAGGTCAGAAGGGACCATTATGATCATCTAGTCTGACCTCCTGCACAACGCAGGCCACAGAATCTCACCCACCCACTCCTGAAACAAATCCCTAACCTAGGTCTGAGTTACTGAAGTCCTCAAATCGTGGTTTAAAGACCTCAAGGTGCAGAGAATCCTCCAGCAAGTGACCCGTGCCCCACCCTGCAGAGGAAGGCGAAAAACCTCCAGGGCCTCTGCCAATCAACCCTCTTTTTCCAGGGTTTTACATCTCCTTTGACCCTAGGCTTAGCTTTGGGAAGAGTAAGGCATTCTAGCAAGATGGAGCCAGCTAGGTAAATTCTCCCCTCCACCACACCCCAAACTGTTGCTCCAGCTATTATCTTTATTCCTTTAAAACAGTGGTTCCCAAACTTTAGCAACCTGTGAACCCCTTTCACTGAAATGTCAAGTCTCGTGAACCCCCTCTTAAAAATGAATATTTCCAGGGATTTTCTCTTTTACCTGAGTATAAATTATAAAAGCAGTGATCTTGGAAATATAAAATTTGTTTTTGTGACGTTTATTACACACTATGTATTCATTATTAATTTATCATTACAGTATTTTTATTGTATTATGAAAATGGCAACACTCTTCCAAGATCTCACTTTGGTAGCTTGTATCACTTTGAATAAGCCTGTTATAAGACAAGGCTCCTATGTTTCATCAAGGAGTATCAGATGTGAAACAGCATAAAGGTATTTAAGAAGCCAACTCAAAGAGTTCCTCCTACACAAGCATTCAGGTCTTGAGCAGTCCAGGCAAACAACGCATGTTACAACAAAGCTTAAACTTGTTCTTCATAATAATTTTAAAAACAATACTAGCTGCCTATTTAATTTTAAAAACAGCAAAAAATATCCACTTCCCTTTCCATTTCTTATAAGGAGTCTTGAAGGTTAAGTCTCCTCAGTGTCCCATCCTGCTCGGGGTCCCTAGAGACAGCTCTGTCCGCCATTAGGGAATTTCCCCCACACACACCCCGAGAACCCCCTGTAACATTTCATGAACCCCCAGGGGTTCACAAACCCCAGTTTGGGAAACACTGCTTTAAAACAATGTACATGAGAGGCTCTTATCTGTGTTGCTGTTTTACCATTCCTGCTGGTTCTTTAGTAACCTCTTTAGCTCCTCTTTTGGTTTAACTCTAAGCACTCAGCCAGGCAGCATTACATAACTGAACAGGGAAACCACATCACACAAACATTCATAAAAACACAGAAGTATTCTCAGTGCATCACATACACCACCCATATCATCCTCAAGGATGTCATGAGGCTTTACATATAGAAGATAATTCATCCACCACTGGGGTGGAATATGGCAGTTAACGACACTCCATATGTTTAACAAAAATTGAAGCACACCATATTAATTCAGTTTAAACTACAAAGGAGAGGTTTAAATACAGCAATTTAGCATGATTTAGGATTCATTTTAAAAGTACCTAGCACGTTCTGGGCTTTATACAAGTTTCTCCCCCAATTGAAAGCTCCTGTAGCTAGCCAATCTGTTGTCCAAAAAAATACGGCTAATGAATAGGATGCTACTCAGTGCCTCCAGCAGATTGTCAGCAGCTAAGGTTAATCAGTGGTGCTTAAATCTGATATTAGTAAAAGAGGCTCTGTATAAGTGAGGTCAGAGTCCTAGTTGTCCCATCACTTGTGCACATACAACTCATATTGGCTTTAGAGTGAATGGAGCATGGGTAATTTGATGCAAAGGTCAGGCTCCTGATGTATGATGTTATACCAGCTTCCAGAGCAGAGAATTCTGGGAGAGATATTCCAGGAGGTGCAAAGCTCAGGTCTCTGCTACTTGCACATCAGAGTGAAAAGCCTAGTTTGAGGACTTCTGGACATCAATGACAATTTCTCCATCCCATTAGTCTAGTGGAGACTTATCGGTGGATATTTCCTCAATTGTATAGCCAGATAAACAGTTCTGCAGCAGTAGCATAGCTGTTACACTCTATTTGAAACAAATTATCAACCAAGTACATAAAACTGAAGGCTAACAGAAACAGCTAGTGGAGGGACCAAGGTATTGCTCAAGTGGAGATGATTATAATCACTGCTAGACCACTGGTTCAATTTCAGGCCAGATCTACAGGAATGCGAGCTGCTACCTTCTGAAGACTATTGGGACCCTACAAAAATGATATAGTCTCAGACAGTCCAGCTGCTGACAAGTGTCGGCAAACAAGCTCAATTATTACTTCTTAGCAAAGGCCTAAAGTCATGGAGGATGAACTACTCCTGCCAGAATGAGGGTACACAGTGTGGGGGGCAGGAGGGCTAGTGTGCATTGAGATATCTGTGATATACAGCACTTCGTTCTCCAGGAATATCATGCCAGCCTTTTAGAAGTACAAAAAGCTTTTAATTAAAGCGAACATTGTTTGCAACTTATTGCAAGGCAAACAAGATGCTACAGAGAGGTTGTAGACAATCCCATATAGTCCTAACATTCACACAATAAAGAGAAAATGATCATATATGACAATTCACCAACTCATTTTGTTCACAGTTCTGAAGGGTACATTCAGTCAGCAATTAGTAAAATAAAAAGTGGAATTAACATGTTTCATATTTATAATTTGTTTGTAAACCTTATAGGAATAACAAGGCTGTAAAACAAATTTGTATGTTTGTCCACAAAACAGCTAAAGCACAAATTTCCCCCTTCCCACAGCCTGAACTCCAGCACAAAAATTACTTACAAGAGGAGAAGATAGTTGTCTATTGTCATCTGTTTCCTTACCTTCTATATTTGGGGCAGATCTACACTTAAAATGCTGTAGTGATGCAGCAGCGCCGCTGTAGCACTTCAGTAAACCAGAGGATCTCAAAATGTAGGTTGTGACCCCATATTAATGGGGTCGCCAGGGCTGGTGTTAGACTTACCAGGGCCCAGGGCTGAAGCCAAAGCCCCACCACCTTTGGGATTTGGCTTTTATCCCCACCCCACCACCCACCCCCGGGACAGCAGGGCCTGGGCTTCAGCTTTGGACCCCCACCAGGGGCAGTGGGTCTTGGGCTGGCTCAGGCTTCGGTCCCCCGTCCTGAGATCATGTTCTTAATGGTTCTGTACCTATCCTAATCATGTAGTAAGGGTTTGTCTGTATGGAGAAGAGCCTGGAACAACTATTCCATACTAGCTTCCTTATGTGGACACTCCTATTCTACTCTAAAAGTGCCTTTTTCAGTTTAGATTAATCTACTTTGGAAGTGGATTAACCTAAACTGAAAAGAAGAACCTTCCATGCAGAATAAGTGTCCACAAGGGGAACTAGTGCAGAGTAGCTGATACAATTTGAATTCATAACCTAGTTATTTCACATGAACTTTCCTGTGAATTCTGCCTAGAAAAATCATATGTGACACCGATTATACAATTTTCATTGCCCAACCTAAGTGAGGTACAGAAAGTAAACAACAGAACTGCAGGATTTTAGTTTTCAGTTTCAATACAAGGTGTTAAGTAGCAAATTTTTTATGCTGCTAGTTACTCTTGACTAAAAGTCTGCATAAAATCTCCCCCTCGTGGAAGTGACTACAAGCTGACAACAGCATTCAGTCTACTGCAGGATAGAAACCTAATTAATTTTCATATCTGATGTGCATTTCATGACTCCCTCAGATTTCCAATTCTGGGTTCAAAGAAGCTCAAGAGAGACTTGAAGTAGGTTTGGCCTAACCTACTTTTGTGGGGGGAATTATCAACAGCCATTACAAAGTGCAACCAGGCATTGCTGAAAGTTTCAGTACACACAACTGATTGGACACATCCATACATGATATCCACAAATCAACACTGCAGCATTATACTGGTGAGCAAAGAACATAAAGACTTGCCAATATTTCTTACCCAAGACAAGTGAACAACAAGAATTTTTCGTGTTTCAGTAACTGCAGCTGTTAACCCAAAGGGCCTAGCTTCAAAAAGTTACATGGCAGCGACTCGTTACAAATAACTAGCGAAGCATTGTGCAACTGGTCTGACTTACAAGACGGCTTTGAAACACAGAAGTACATGCATAGGAGCTAGTCCTGCAGCTCCACAGCTGCTGTGTGGGCAGGAAGAGGAGGAACACATGCTCCCTACAGGTGAGGTTGCACAGGGAGCGGGGGCAGGGCGCTACTTACCCTGCTATACCAGATGCTGAGCTGGGACGGGGCCAGCACTGCGAAGAAAGCCCTCTGGGGGTCCGTCTGGATGTGCAGCGGCTGCTCCAGGGTCTCCAGAGGGCACCGCAGCCTCTTGGGCCAGCCGCTCAGGAAATACATGGCCGGAGACGCCCCTCTTTCCGCGGGGCGACGAGGGGGCGCAGTGCGCACTGGGCCGGGCCGGCACCAGCCCGGCGACGCCGCTCAAACTCCCTGCCGCGTCCCGTTTCGCGAGCCGCGGGGGGAACGCACCCGGGGGGCCGCGGGGAAGGCGGGCATACTAACGGCGCCAGCCGCCGGGGTGGGGGAGCCGGGACCCCGGGGCGCCTCCAGCTGCCGCCCCGGGCAGCTCAAGGGGGCACCAGGGAAGCAGGGGCTCGGGCCAGGCCGGCGGGGCTCAGCGGGGTGCTGCAGGCGGTGGGCAGGGGGCTCGGCGTCTCCGGGGCACGGCGGTGGTTACTGCTCCGAGCGCCGGGATAGCGGGGTCTGCTGCAGCGGCGGCGCCTGCTCCTCCCGCCAACCTCCTCGCGCACCGGCCGCCTCCATGGCTCCCTCCGGCGCCACGGCCTCGGGACGGTAGACTCGGCGCGTCGGCAGCTCCGCCCAGCGCCGGGAGGGGGCAGAGACGGGCGCGCGGATTGGCCTGCCGGCAGAACGCCCCGGAAGTGACGGTGCGCGGCTGCAGTAACGCCCTCCATCCCTTCGCGTCGACGATCCGGGAAGGAGGGAGCGCGCGCTGAGTGTGCGTAGGAGAGGGCGAGGGAGGCGCGCAGGCGCACAAGCGCTCTGGAGGCGGAGAAAGGAAGGGTCGGTAGATCCTTCTCCGCCCCGCCCAGGCGCTCAACTTCTGAGATTTCTCAGGGGCGAGTGCGCCACCCCCGCCAAGCGCCTGGCACCGCAGCCACTCTGGGGCTAGGCTGACTCTGCCCCCGGAGCAGATGCCACTGACTGAGCCCGGGGAGTGGGAGCTACAGTTAGGCTGCCAATAGGAACGACTCCCGCCCTAGTCTTCAGGTGCCTATGGCCTGGGGGGAGGGGGGAGTGCCCCAAGTGCCCAAACCAGCGTAACTCTAAGGTGGGGAGCCCTATCCGTACAAACCCTCAATCAGTTCCAACTGCCCTACACTTCTAAACCCTAATCTTACTCCAAGTACCCCAATAGATATCCCAACCCTAGGTCCAAGTGTGTTTGTTACCCATGGGAATCCTAATGCTAGCTCCAAGTACCCTACCAATAGGAAACCCTAACCCTAGTTCCAAATATGCTACCGATATGATCCCTAACTGTAGGGTGGGGAGCCTACCCATAGGAACCAAAAACGTAACACTAAGTCTGCTACCCATAGGAAAGCTAACAGTAGGGCAAGAAGACCTACCCATAGGAACCCCACTGCTAAGGCAGGGAACCCTACCCATAGGAACCCTAACCCAAGTTCCAACTACCCTAGACCTAGGAACAAAAACCCTAGCTCCTAGTGCCTTACTCAGGAAACCTAAACCTACGGTGGTGAGCTCTACTCATAGGAACCCTCACCCTAGCTTCAAGTGCCCTACCCAGAAGAACCCTAACCCTAGCTCCAACCGCCCTACCCATAGGAACCTTAAGCCTAGGACATGGAGCCTTCCCCATAGGAACCATAACCCTAGTTCCACAAACCTTTCCCAGAGGAACCCTAACCCTAGCTCACTGCTCCCTTCCCATAGGAATCTTAGGGAGCCCTACCCATAGGAACCCTAACCCTAGGGTGGGGAACTCTACTCTCAGGAACCCTAACCCTAGCTTCATGTGCCCTCCCCATAGGAACCCAAAACCTAGGGCAGGGAGCCCTACCCCAGGAACTCTAACCCTATGTCGGAGAGCCCTACCATTGGAACCCAAACCCTAGCTCCAAGTGCTCTAGCCATATGAACCCTAACCCTAGTTCCAAGTGCCTTTGCCATAGGAATCCTTACCTTAGGGCGGCAAGCCCTCCCCATAGGAACCCTGATCCTAGCTCAAAGTGACCTTTCCATAGGAACCCTAACCTTGTCTCAAAAAACTGTACCCACAGGAACCCTAACTCTAGCTTCAAGTGCCCTACCCATAGGAACCCTAAACCTAACTCCAACTGCGCTAAACGTAGGAACCCTATCCCTAGCACCAAGCACCTTATCCATAGTAACTCTGACCCTAGGGCGGGAAGCCCTACCCATGGGAATCCTAACCCTAGTTCAAAGTTCCCTACCCATAGCAGCCCTAACCCTAGCTCCCTGTGACCTACTTAGATGAACCCTAATCCTAGGGTGTGAAGCCCTACCCATAGGAACCCTAATCGTAGCTCCAAGTGTCCTACACAAAAGAATCCTAAGCCTAGCTCCAAGTTTCCTACTCACAGGATTCCTAACCCTAGGGTAGGGTGTCCTACCTATATAAACCATAACCCTAGCTGAAAGTGCCCAACCCATAGGAACCCTAACCTTAGGGGTGGGAGCTCTACTCGTGGTAATCCTAACCCTAGGGTGTGAAGCCTTGCCCATAGAAACCCTAATCCTTGGTCCAAGTGCCCTATCCATAGGAACCTAACCCTAGCTCTAAGTGCCCTACCCATGGAAACCATAACCCCTAGTCCAAGAAAGCATTGCCAACCGTCCAGGATTGTCCTGGAGTCTCCAGAAATTAAAAATTAATCTTTAATTAAAGATTATGTCATGTGATGAAATCTCCAAGAATACATCCAATCTAAATTCGCAACCCTACTGTGGCGCCCTGATTCTGCATTTTGACCCAGGGCCAGTTCTGTAATACAAGCCCCTTTTCTTGGAGCAGCTTAGCTATCCCAGGGCTTTCTACAACCAGGACTGGGCAGAGAGCAAAAGACTTCATGGAACCGTCCCCAAGCAAATCTGATTTAGCTAGGCAATGCACAGTGTGATAGGTGCTGAGCAAAGCCCTGCCAGATAAAGCAGCACTAAACAAGGAAGTTAAAAAAGGGAAGAACGCAGAGAATGGATGAAAGAAATCAGGGAGTAGCACAACTGAAGTGATACTGTACAATGAAAATCCTTACACACTTTTCACAAATTTCTCATGATTGACACAGAAAGCACACATATTCTCATCTCACAGAGAAAAGGATTATTTTCAGGGAGAAGCTACAAGTATTACATTAATGACAATAAGTCTTCCCAATAGGTCCCCCAGTTGCGATAAATACAGACTTAGTTTAAATCTGACTATTTCAAAATTAACAAATCATGTTCCCTTGTTCATACCAACCTTTATTTGTATGGAAAGTTTCATATGAGTGATTTACTGTTTGTTTTCCTTTGTCATTGAAAAAAAGTGAAAAGATAAGACAATAGAGAAGCAGAGTGATAATTCCCTTACGCTATCAGGGCAATACCCTTGCTAGCAAGACACAGCCAACATAGTGCCCAGACAAATCAGAAAAGTTTCCTAAACCATTTTCCGTCTGCTGCCTGTCTGCCACAAGAATCCTATTAGCCTACAGCAACACAAAACATATCCTATAATACATTAACTATAGCACAACAGAGCCCTTCTAAGCATGTGGTGCGTCACCACATCTAAGAAAGCAGAGCCGGATATTTGGGTCTTCATAAGACAATACTTTGATGTATTATACAAGGATCTCAAGGCACTTTACCAACATGTGGTGCAGTGCTGATAAACTAAGAGCAGCAAGTAGCTGATATTAAAATTGCATTTCAGTTTTGTTTATATCAAACATTTTTAAACTGACCAGCAGATGCCTGTTGGTCCACAAAGTACTAGCTGGTCTTAATGTACTGACTTTTCCTCTGTATTTCCACATGTTAAATTGCAATAAATGACAAGTAAAATATATATCAAATACTTTCCTAATATTACCTTTTCTTGTAAGAAATTGCTATAGTTACCACAGGGACATTGTGATGGGCTAGGAGGGGAGGGGATCTGTTGAACACAAAGGAAAGAATAACAGGTTTTTAAGAATCTCTATGTTAGAACATAGTTGAAACTACAATAAAATTTGAAACCACCTGTAGTATAGAAGCAAAATATCAAGGAGGAGACAGCTATTTCCTATACTAGGTACTCCTGGGGGAATTCTGCGTTACTGAGCATGTGCATAATTAATGAGCCATGCATATTTTTATTTTTTTTGTAGAGAAAAAAAGCTTCTGCTAAAACGTTGCTGCAGTTCCACCTTTTTCCCACCAGAGGGCGCAGTGGCTCAAGAACAGCAGCTCCCAGAAAAAAATAACTTCTGCAGTTCTGCCTTTTGCCCACCAAAGGGTGCTGTGGCAATAGAACAAAGCAGCAGCTCCTGGCCAGCTAGGGAACAGATAGAGTCTGCCATCTTCGTAGTGCCTGTCAGGCCAGGTCAAGAGACAGGGGTTATGGGGAGACAGAAGCATAGGGTACTGGGGCGGGGGTCAGACAGGGGCTTGTAAAGGGCTAGTGGGGGAGGACAGACTGGGGCAGAGGCTGAATGGGAGTGGAGGCACAGGGCCACAGGTAGGAGGGAGGTGCAGGGCCACATGGTGATGGGGGAGAGGGTGTAGAGCTACATAGGGACAGAAGGTGGCTGAGTGGGGGCATGGAGACACATGGGGATGGGGGAGGGGGTACAGGGACACATGGGGATGGGAGGAGTGGGTGTCTGAGTGGACACATGGATAGGGGGTGCAGGAACACATGGGGAGAGGGGCAGACGTGCCTGACTGGATGGGAGAGGCGAGGGGTCAGCCAGGGTCTGCATGGGGGAAGTTCCCTAACAATCCCTCCTCCCAAAAAAACCTGTTCCATACTTTTCTAACCCATCCCAGCAACCCTCCAAGTTCACACTCAGGCTCCTTCCCAGCAATTTACTTCCCTCTCCCTCAGCTCTGTTACTCCTGACTCCCCCAAGCCTTTGCACTGCTTCTGAGGGGGGTGGAAAAAATGGTTCTGTATTGTAGTTTAAATGAATTATTTCTCAGTGTTCTGTATTAATATGCCTACTGAGAAATCTATTTGTCATTTCCTGAATCTTCTTTGTTGTCTGTATTGCTACAGACGTACTTGCTGACAGGTATTTTGAAATAAATGACCAAAAATAATTTAAACTGGCGTGATTATATTGTGTTATTTTGACAAATAAAATATGCAGAATTTTGAAGAATTTTAAAATATCGAGCACAGAATTTTTACTTTTTTAGCACAGAATTCCCCTAGGAGTAACTAGGTTCCAGCAGAGTAAACCTGGGAATGTCTTTCAACCAGATTCCTTGCCCTCAAAAAGGTGGAAGTTCAATCCCACCCGTACAAAGATATTTCCTTACAACTACTTGGCCATGACTTCCTTCTCTTTTATAGGTACAGCCCTAAGGTAGTCAGCTGGTTTGAGGTACCTCCCTTCCCCCTTATCATGCAATAGATGGTATACCTACTCAAAATTAGTGAATTTTAGACTAACACCCTGTGTCTGAGGTAGGTAGGTATTCACCTTGTTTTTCACAGGAGGAAAATGAATTAGATTTCTTCAAGAGAGCTAGTAGGGGACCCCACATCTCCTGACTCCAGCTTCATTCCTCCCCACAATTCCCAACACACACACATACCCCCACGAGGGGCAAGATGTGCTGCCAGGCATTAATCAACTTTTACACCACAAAAAATAATTCTCTCAATACCACATCTATGTAACAAGGCAGATAATGACAGGTGTGCTGTCAATCCTCCATGCTATACAGAAGTCAGACATAGAAGGGTGAATGGAATCTATCACCACAGAATCTGGGGAAACTTTACATGGTTTAGATTAGAGAGAAAATGTTTCCCAGCTATAAGAAACAAATTTTATGATTTGAAAACACCTTAAGATTTCCTGCAGCACCACAGAAGAGACAAAGAAAAACTCTCCAAGTAGACTAAATGTTAAGGCTAGGGGGCTGCAGAGTCATTGTTTAGGAAAAAAATCAGGCAAAGATGTACGTTTTACAGTGCTTTCTGAATATAGCCAAGCTAAGGGATTAGGAGTATTTCTGAGAGACGGATTGATCTTCTAGGGGAAAGGAAGGACAGTCTCTTCTTCCGTTATTCCTAAACCCTATTTAGCAATCTAGAGGGGATAGCCCCATGACATTTGAGACAGTGGTCTGTTGCTTGTATGTAATGACTGGAGTCATCAGTTTATTACACAGATTAATCATTCTTGAATGCAGCAGCTCAAGGCATGCAGATGGGTCTTTAAATATACACAAGGTTTCTGTCAAATTAATTTTTATCCTTATATCCAGATAGATCTAAACAGCTTAAAAAGCTAGAGTTGAGCAAAAAGCTTACAATTAATAATTTATTCAATTAATTTCATGTTTTTTTAATAATGAATTATTCACAAATTGCAAGATTGCCCAATTTAGAAATTATTTTCAGATTTCTACAGTAAATAATTCTTTGTCCCCAGATGACTTACAATAGTTGGGTGTGATAATTCACAATTCATTCTGTTCTCAGCCTGTATGACTTGTGTAACTAACCATCATCATAAAGTACTAGTATTACAATTCAATATAAAATTTGAAATGTACACTATGCTGGTTAGTTTCATATGTCACATAACACTGTTTCTGTTTTCTGATTGAGACTTATTTACGTAACTGAGTTTTAACTCTGAATTTTGCACATGACTATAACATTCAAAATTTACTTTGTGAATCTTCAGGCTAAGAAATCCTGACAGCTTGAATGTTTGCAGAAAGTAAAAGCAAGAAGGTTGTAAACATGGTTTTATCTAAATTCACTATAGAATCAAACAAATATTGATTGAAAATATTTTCCACTATTTGGTGAGCACTAGGAAAATATAAGGAAAATGAGAGGTGAGCTATTACCTACAGATTAATTGAGAAACCACATTTGAACAAAAATATTAAGGGAGGGGAGAAAAGGTTGAAACAAATCTATATTGCTTGTTGCAATAATAGCTCCAAAACATGTACATTTTGAACAGTAAATCTTAAAACATTACTACAGGATGTAGATACAGGTTAATATGGGTGCGTATCATAACATTTATATAAGATGTAGATCAGGGGTGGGCAAACTTTTTGGCCTGAGGGCCACATCGGGGAATAGAAATTGTACGGTGGGCCATGAATGCTCACAAAATTGGAGTTGGGGTGTGGGAGGGGGTGAGGGCTCTGGTTGGGGGTGCGGGCTCTGGGGTGGGGCTGGGGATGAGGAGTTTGGGGTGTAGGAGGGTGCTCTGGGCTGGGACCGATGGGTTCGGAGGGGGATCAGGGCTGGGGCAAAGGTGTGGGAAGTGGTGCAGGTTCTGGTTGGGGGTGCGGGCTCTGGGGTGGGTCTGGGGATGAGAGGTTTGGGGTTCAGGACGGTGCTCTGTGCTGGGATCGAGGAGTTTGGAGAGCAGGAGGGGGATCAGGGCTAGGGCAGGGGGTTAGGGCACAGGGAGAGGCTCAGGAGTGCAGGCTTGAAGCAGCGCCTACCTCAAGTGGCTTCCGGAAGCAGCGGCACGTCCCTTGTCTGGCACCTAGGCGTGGTGCAGCCCCTGACCTGGTGCCCCGGCTGGAGCCCCAGAGCGGGGCTGAGCTGCTTGGTGGGGCCCCACACAGCACCCCAGCAGGAGCTCGTGGGTCAGCTTAAAATGGGCCGGATCCAGCCCGTAGGCCGTAGTTTGCCCATCTGTGATGTAGAACCTCTTTGCTTTTCATAACTTATGAGTTTAAAAGGATTCCATTTTTTAAAAAATTCCTCCCCAGGTCAGTGGAAATAGTCCCAGAAATACATACACACCCTCATATTTTATTATGCCGGTTTAAATCACTAAGGAATGTACTTTTAGTTTCACAGTTAAGCTATGAAGAACCTGCTTTGCACACATACTATTCTCTGTCTGGAGTCAACGACAGTTCAGGGAAATACAACTGTAGCCTCCAGGGATGCAGAACACGTTTTGAAAATTAGACTCCTTTAAGGTGTTTCAAATCAGGCACCCACATTCACTAGTCACTTGTGAAAATCTTGGCCTTAAAAAATAATTTTGTTTAGATTCTGGAGCACATGATGCAGCCTCCAGGGAAATATATCAACTTGCAGTGTGACAAGTTAGCCTAATTCAGTGCGTGATTGTCCCCTCTTGTTGAAGAGAACATGTGCAAGCTCACTCCATGCCACAAGAGAAGAAGAAGATTGAAAAAGGAGTTGAATGACATGGATACATAACTCCTAGCACAGTGTTCAGCAGAACATGTTGGAGAAGACCCATTCTATTGACAAGCTACAATAATCAGGTTGATGGGGAGGCTATTCAAGCTAGTACATGTGGGCAGCAATGAAATAGGCAGTGTGGGGATGATTACAGTGCGTTGTGAACTGAGCAACGCCCACTGGGTGAGGTTTCCAGGGGACATGATGGCCACAGTGTGTTGACATAATGACTGATTGCAGAATACAATAGCAAAGCATCATGTGGATGTGAGCTGTTTTATGTGGAAATTAAATGGATAGACATGACTGGCTGGGACTCTCAGATTATACATCTGAACTATTGCCCAACCCCTGGTTCCTCAACATTGTAAATATCATATAATCTAAACACCAAAAAACCACACTTGATGAAATATGGTACATGAATTAAGCAAACTGTTTTCACTTTCATCACTGTGAAGCCCTATGATGATGTATGGCAGATTTGTGCCCTTTGCTACTTTCCCAGATGACATCTATGCCAATATATAACTCAGGGAAGCAAGGATACTATGTGTCACATTATGCAATGAAATCAGTGATTGAGCAGACTTTTTGTAACCCTAAATGATTTTTTTTTCTTTTGGTATCTACACTATACAATATTCAATTTAATCTAACAAAGGTTTATGCCAGCTTGTTTTGGTTTTGCATGCTGTACAATATGGCTTTCTTCAGACAAATTCTACTTCAGGTTAAAGTAGATGACATGGATAAAATTCTTGTGCTAATGAAGAAGTTGTTTAGGAGTTATCACCAGAAACTTGTTCTCAGGATGGTTTTGTAGTGTGACATGTGAAGCACTAAAACTGATGATGGCTCTGCATGAATGTTGCTCACATAGATATTGGATCAGTATCCTACATTACACAAACAGTACATCATTCTGAAAAGATATCATAAGCATTGCTATTGTGAGCTTAGAAAATTATATTGCTCTTTGGTGTGTCTATACTTACATGAGTATAGTAAATCCACTACTGAATTATAGTTAACACTACTCTTCCCTAGCAAGAGGTAACTGCATCTGCTTCCCAAAAGACAAGCCCTTTCTGGACTTTTTCCAATTTGTTGTCAATAGATATAGGTAAGGCTACATTTTACTCACGGGTATTTTTAGTAAAGGTCACAGGCAGTAAACAAAAATTCATGGCCTGTGACCTGTCTATGACTTTTACCAAAAATACCAGTGGCTAAAACTTGGGGGGGGGGTGCCCAGGGCCCCCGCAGTGCTGGGGGAGGACAGCCTGGATGCTGGGGGTGCAGGTGGGTGGCGGTGCGTGGGCCAGGACCCCCACTGGTGCTGGGGGGGGGGGAGCGGGCAGTGGCGCACAGCTCAGGACCCCTGCTGGTGCTGGAGGGGGGAGCAGGTGACGATGTACGGCCTCGGACTCCTGCTGGTGCTGTGGGGGGGATTGGTGGAGCTGGCAGGCTCCTTACCTGGTTCCACACCTCTCCCCTCCCCCGCCCAGCAGCAGAGTTTGGGTGTGGGAGGGGACAGGGTATTGGGGCACAGGATGGGGTCAGGTGGGCTCTGGGCAGCACTTACCTGGGTGGCTCCCTGGAAGCAGTGACATCCCTCTCACTCAGCTGCTTGGCGGAGGCATGGCCAGGGAGCTCTGTGCGCTGCCTCTGCCTGTAGGCACCGCCCCTGCAGCTCCCATTGGCCACCTCCCAATCAATGGGAGCTGCGGGAGCGGTGCCCTGGGCGGAGGCAGCATGCAGAGCTGTCTGGCCACACTTCCACCTAGCAGCTGAATGAGGGGGATGTTGCCGCTTCTGGGGAGCCCCCAGGTAAGCGCTGCCCAGAGCCTGCCTCACCCTATCCCGTGCCCCAACCTCCTGCCCCCACCACACCCAAACTCTTCTGCTGGGGTGGGGGGCGTCGTGGCCCAAGGCTGCCCCAGCAATGGCCAGTGCACCTGGTGCAGGGGCTGCCTGAGCTGCCCCTGGGCCAGGTGCACCAGTTGCTGCAAAACTCACTGAGGTCACGAAAAGTCATAAAATCCATGACCTCCATGACAAACTTGCAGCCTTAGCTATAGGCAATGGGACAGAGAGGAACTGTGCTCATCTTTGCATATCATGTGTAATATACCTTTAACTCTTAGCCATTTCCTGAACCTGGATGTAGGTCAAAGTAATGTCCTGTCATGTACAGAACATGAGTAGAAGCTTTAGACAGGGTACACCCAAACTGCTTTCTGCTATGTGCAATTGTGGTAGATCCAAGTGTGAAGGGAACAGTGCCTGTTGTAGTGTTGGCCATATTGTGGCATGAGTTTCCCAGACATTCCAACAGAGCACTTCATGACCAGTAGTCAATGATAGCATTTCTGGTAAATATGAATGTCACTTTGGTATCCCGTTCTGTGTGGGATAGTGAATTGAGCATTACTCTGTATGTGTTATGTCAGCTACCATAGTGTACAGATATGGTACTGTACACATGGGGTGTCCATTGATTGTATTAAGAGCACTTTTGTGGAATAGGATGTGTTGCCATGTGTGTTTGAAGAGCAGTCTGGGTAGCATGTGCGGTCAGGGGCATATACAGGATCAAAGATGGGGAAGGGCAAACCCAAGCTAACAAAAATATTGTCCCTTTAAGAAGACCTCCAAACCAATTCCAGCAGAGTTCCTAGTTCGCTATTGTTTTAGGAAGCAGCCAGGTTCTCTCCATTCCCTTAGATGTCAGGTCCCAGAAGAAGCAGCTAAACTAAGTTCATAAGGCCATAACCTCAGAGCAACAAAATTTACTGTCAAAAAATACAGTCTCTATAGCCCAACTCAGGCTAGTGGTTGTGGGGAAGAGAGAAAAAGAGAGGCCTTAATGACAGACAGACACCCAGCTTCCTTTGCTTGATTATATAGCCCAGCTCCAGGGCAGGGTGCTCCTCTTGTGCTGAGGTGTTTTGGCTGTAAGCACCGGTCTGTCCCTTAAAGGAATAGTACACCCCACCACAGGCATGTTAAGGTAGCCTCTATGGGGTTCTTGGGTTTTGTGTGTTGTTATAATAACAAGCTATTTAACTGCTGCATTTGTTGTCATCTTTGTGTTTTAGTGCTGTTGGACAATAACAACGGCTACACAATTATGCTCATGCACTGACCTTTACTTGGGAGTATACACAGAACCTCCTTACCCCTTGCAAGTGACACCAACAATTTCTCCTATGCTTGGGAGAGCCTGGGGACTGCTCCATCCTTGCACAACTGGGGCACACATCACCCCAAAGAGGATAGGGAAGGTGCAGAACCATGGCACTGTACTCCTCTTCTTTGGCCTACAGAGCAAGTAGAGTGAACCAGAGGCTGCAACAAACTAAAGAATCAAATAATTACATAAAGTGTTGGAAGTGCTAAAGATAGGGACCAGTGGTAAAATTCAGATCCCAAACATTCAGTGTGGGGCTGAGTTCAGGCCTAAGGTTTTGGTTTGGTCCATCTCTGATCCTCACAGACTATGCTCATGAATCAGCTGTCAAGTCTCATCTTTCCAATAACAAAACAGTAGAAGTTCAGGACAGAGATCTAAAACAATAAATATCAAGCCATTTATCAGCATAGTTCACGTGAAAAAAAAAATGTCTGTGCAGTACTTAGTGGAATAGATGTGCCCTAGCTTTCCCACTAGGTTTAAAAAGCATGTTTTCACTCCAGAGAAGAAGTGTAGGGGAAATTGTTTGTACCAGCGATTAGGGAGGTGCTGAGCTCCTCCCGAAGATATGGAGTACCCTCAATTCCCATTCACCTCAGTACCTTGCCAGATCAGGCTATGAGAGAAGATGTGAGGCAGCAGACACCCTTGGGTTGAGCCCTGCATTCCAGATAGAAGAGATTTTAATGTTTATCTAAGGAAATATAAACCTCCAAAACATGTTTGCAACACAAGAAATTATATAGTGAAATAATCCACTTTTAACAAAGCACATTAAAAAGGAAACTAAACATTGGTATTAAGGGGTCTAGTACATTGTACACTAACAATATTCATGTGCAGTGTAGCAGAGAGAGGAGGTGGTTAAGACTGAAAGAGAAGTGAGAGTGAAGCAGAGATGTGAAAAGATAACTTCTTTTTTCTTTTTAACTGTATAGTAGGTGTTAGACTCAATATTATCTTATAGGAGTTCCCAGGTAAGACACTGTTTCTATGTCCTATCCCATCTGGAACGCGTGATGTGCCTATTAACAGCAGATTGGCTAACTCAAATTCCCATTCAGTGATACATGGGGAAGATTGATATGCATAGTCCATTAGCACAGTTCACAGCATACTCTGTTCACAGCGTACTCTGCTGGCCCATGTACTGATCAGCAGAGGCAGCTGTGTTAAAACACTCACTAATTCTTTGATTACATATTTATACTGGGTTTTTGAGTTATTTCTTACAAAATGTTTTGTCAGGAAAACCTCAATGAATTGTGAGATCTCCTTTCCAAGGCTGCCTTCGAACAAAACAAAGAATGTAATAGCAGTACAAATCCACTTTATTACAAACAGCTATGCAAGCAAATTTAAAAAATATAAAATCATACATAGTTCAAACAGTTTCTAGCTAGTTATATGATACAAGTTTGAGTCTTGAATGGCCAGAGAAAAACTTTTTATACAGCAAGAGAAAGAGCTCCAAGAAAATAAAGTACTATTTTTATGACATCATTCGTATGCAAAGCATAAAGGGACAAACTTAATAAGGTAAAGAAAATATCCTGTGTTGTAAGGTAAGATTTAAAAAGGTGATGTGACTCAAGATAGCATGTAGCTCAGCTATATAGCATAGATAAAATACAGGTATCGGAGGGGTAGCCGTGTTAGTCTGGATCTGTAAAAGCAGCAAAGAGTCTTGTGGCACCTTATAGACTAACAGACGTTTGGGAGCATGAGCTTTCGTGGGTGAATACCCACTTCGTCGGATGCATAAAATACAGTTATGTAACTGCTAACATGGGAGACATCCGTGGATTGGATGAGATAGGGAATTGGAGATTTCCACCTCCAGGGGTGAAATTCAAGCCCTACTGGAATCACTGGCAAAACTCTCATTGTTTACAAGGGGCCAGAATTTTACCCCAGGTCTTCAGTCCATGAGCAAAAATCACTACTGACCTGATGGCCTGAGCAGAGGGGAAAGAGAGGGGGAGGAAATAGTCTCATTTCAGTTCCTTGGGGGTAGGTGGCCACATCGCTAAAATAACTCACTATCATTATGGATACTTTGTGGTAGCCTTAGCCAAGAGATCCAGGAATCAGTGGGTACAGTGAATGAACTGTCCTAGCATGCACATATAGGAGAGGGTTTGAAGCATATTGATGGGAAGGTATGCAAGTTTACATTGTTTTTCTGTAGATAACTGAAGACAGTAATTTTCTGAGGCCATGTCAAGCCAACATTTTTCTTCAGCTCTAAATCCACTAAAAAGTAGAATAAAGTACCAAGGCTTCCTTTGTCTATTTGTAAACGATCTATTTAAGGCTTTTGGCATTTCCCAATTGCTGGAATGCAGAGGTCATTTCCTATGTGTCCAGTTATAAAAATTAATTCTCATCCCCCAACCACCATTGATTGAAGTGTTACTTGTCCCTGAAGATGATGACAGAAGATGACAAGTTGTTACCTGCACTCATGTTCTTCAGCAAAAAGCAAAGCCTCTTATTTGCCATGTTCATCCATGGGTTACTCTTCTCTGATGAAGCAATATGTGTTTGATAATGAGGCTATGAGGAGGTAGCACAAGTTTAGGGGCCAAGAACTCCTGAGTTCTGATTCTAGTTCATAAAATGACTTCTGTATGGCCTTTGACAAACACTTAACTATCTGCATCACAGGGGTGCAACACAGATAAATTAGTTAATGAGCCTGACCTTACATTCCTCAAAACACCTGTTTATTTCAACTGAAGTTCTCAGCAAACAAAAGATACAGGATTGGGTGAAACTTTTTACAGAACGCTGTAAATGTACGGAGGTATTATATACATATAACATCAGTTATATTCTCACGTGTATCAGCATAATCACTATTTTCTAATCAGAGAGGAAGTTATCATTGCGATTTATGTAATAAGTTATCATTGCGTGTGTACACATACACATATACGATAAGCAGAGGACTGGGCAACTGGTCTAGGTTGTGCAAAGTCCAGTCAAAAGACAGCAGATACAACATTAGTTTGTCTTTCTGGAGAGAGGTTTGAAGTTCAGATGTAAACACTGGGTGGAGCTATAGGACGATTTTCTGGAGACGGAACATGAAAATAGAACTCATTGATCCTGTAATACTGAAGAGAAGAGCTATCTGAACTTCTGTTTTGAGATACCTACTACACTCCAATAGTCACAATTTGTGTTAGTCACTAAACCATGCCAAGTTTCTGACAGTTCCTTGACAGAGTTAAACAAATATTCTCCTGCACATAATCAGGACAGTTTGCCTTCTGAAACATGATTTTAATATGAGAGAGAAAAAATATTTCAAATGTTGCTCATACCAGATCCAGAAATCTGTTTGTTGGGAAGGACTCTGGATAAAAATATAGTAAAACAGAATAAAAATATACATGTTTTATTTTTGCTAAGAAATGTGTTATGTATCATTAGAGCACAGATTTTACTTTAGGACTTAGTTTTGTAATTGGAGTAAACAACAGGCCAATTGATGTAAAATAAGGACTTACTCAAACAGAAATGGTTCTCACTGTTGATCTTTTCTTGGTAACATACAAATGTGTCACATCTGTTTCACGTGGTCCTTAAAAATACAGTAATGGGACCATTAAAAGTTCCTAAGAAATTACATTTTGAAATCAACCTTGTTTCAAAATTATTGCTATGTATTGCTCACTGTTCCTTGTGTTCATCACGTCAAAAAAAAGATGGTTAAAAGATTCAGTGTGAGAGAAAATATAAATGTCTAACATAAGGTTTCTTCAGCAAAGGTTTAACTCATATAGGCCCAAGTTCAGCAAGCCATGTGCTTTAATTGTAAGTGCCTCCTTAAATTTTGTTGACTTTATTATTTTGAAGTATTTAGCTGAATAAGAATGGGATTATTATGAACATGCCTAAAATTAAGCATGTGTGAATCAGGGTTACCATACAGACTCTTCAAGCACTTATTTAGGATTAATCACTAATTATTTTTTCTAATAAATGGTAACTCAGTACTTCCCTAATGATTAGAGAGTAGCCTCCTTTGCTGATTATTAAATCTTGAGGTTCAAATTCTGTTCTTGATTATGTCCAGACAACCACATTAAAGCAAGAGGAGTCTCACCTGTGAATGACAGAATCCGGCCCCTATTTGCCATAGATTTTAGGATTAGGTTGTGTTATGATCGTTTTGTGCATTTGTTACTGAATCTGTCATCATGGGTGTTTATCAGCTTGAAAGAGCCTGTAGCCAAGTTTAGAGTCTCCATCAAGTTTTCATTTGAAGTAAATGTCAGACACATCATACAAGGCTCCAAACTCTTCAGCACAGAGAGACAAATTTACAGGCAACCATGTGTCGAGGCTGCTCTCCGCTCCAGACATGTTTGCTAGAATGAGAAGCAACAAACTCAGAAGTGTAACTGAGGCCTGGTCAGACATGAGTAATTAACATATGAAGGGAGGCCTCATTTCTTAGAGGATAAAATTAGGGAGTTAAACAGATCATTAGATTACAGTAAATAGGTCAGTAGGCTAAAAGACAGATTATCTGAGTCAGCTAAGATAAGAGGGAGAACACCCAGGAAACTGTTTGCTAACAGTGGACAAGATAAGTTAGGAATGTAAAGAGGAGGTGGAGCATGGACAATGCAAGGGCAGAGCATGCTGCATAGGGATTGGTTCCTGCAAAGTAACCAAGCCAATTGCAAAATGTGTGATGTAGTGTATAGTAAATGCAACAAGATTTGTAAATGTATATGAATGAAGAAGGTTTCTGTGTAACTTTGGATGCGTGCTACGCCCTATACCCATCCCCTACACTTAAGTATGATCAACTCAGTATATCTTTGCTGTATGCTAAGTAAAAGAACCTGAGTGACAAAATCTGGAGTCCAACTGAGTTTTTTGGATCTCAGAAACCTGGATGAAGTGTTCTCCCAGAACTGAACATGGTGTTCCAGATAAGCCAAGTGAAAAAGGTCTCAGGAGGAATCCCAACAAGAAGTCTTTTCAACTCATTTAGAAGTCTAAATGTATCATTTTCAAAACCTAGAAAAGGATTACAGCAGTTGTCCTAGAACTATTGAACAACAAATAATAGTAAATACTTTGCATTTATAAGGCTCTTTTCATTTGAGGATCTCTGAACATTTTACATATACACCAAGTTACTCGAATTCAAACCTCTTCTCATACATACACTTTCATATAAATTACAGGAATCTAGTCCCTCACTCAGGGTGAATAAAAATCAATTATTATTATTTTTAATCGGATTTTTTTAATTGAAATCAGATTTTTTTGATAAAATGCTTTTTGAGGAAAAAATCTATCTAAAGACAGTTTTAATTAACATACATTATAGATCAAAGATATCTCATCATGGAATAGGGATTATAAATTCTAATTCTATAATATGAGACAATATATTCATGTAATGTTTAAGAAAAGTTTTGGAAATGAGTTCCAATAGTTCATGGATTAGGGACCCAATTTTATGGGGTTCCAGGAGCTTCTGTATAGATTATTTACGTTAATCTTTCTATCTACCCAATGGCACTCAGTGCTCAGTCTAGAAGATACCATCAGAGATGCTTAGTTTTGCAATTCTAAGACAGTGGATTTGTGTTTCCAGAGGTAACATGCTTGTTAACAGCAAAAACGTTTTTACATAAATAAATAATATATAGAGGTGAGAAATAACAGACCTCAACCGTATTGTCCTCTGCAAATTTGTGTACACAGAGTTAATCCCTTACCTTTCTCTAAAAGTGCAAAGTTTCAAAAAGTTCAATGAATAGAAGATTGTTGGGGGCAGAATAGATGTGGACAAGGAGAAAAAGTCTGGAGATAAATGTGAGACGGGAGAGACAGGCAGTAGAAACAAAAGTGAAATTGTTTGAGCAGCATATTCCAGAAGTCTTGAGGTCTTCTGAAAGCTGCCATACCATTCTCTCACTCGAAGGGAAAACCTATAATGGCAGCAGGCCGTAAAAGAGACCCAGTTTGGGAATATTTTAATGAAGTTCCTCTACCTATGGGTAAGACAAGCATGTGTGCAAAATGCAAACAGTGCAACAAAGAAATGCAAGGCCTGGTTGCCCGAATGAAACAACATCATGAGAAGTGTTCCTTCTCAGGAGGAAGCTGTGCTGAAGATGATGAAAGGAACATGTCTGAACATGCAGGATCTTCAAGTTGGTAAATTTTTTATTTCATACTTCTTTCTTAAGGACTGCCTGTCTTCTTTCTGGACTATTCTTGAATTCTGATGTTTGAGTAAAAGATATAGTTGTTATTCTATGGTACTATAATTTTAGATGTAGTTTCCCAAAGTGTGGTACACGTACCCCTGGTGGTATGTGAAAGGGTTTCAAGGGGTATGCCGCAGAATTTTAAATTTTTAATTTTATCATAGTTTTTTTTTTTTAGCAGCAGAAAACAATTCACTAAAATTTAATATATAAGAATGGTGTACACTTGTTCAGTAGAAATACACACAGGTTTACATTGTAACTAATATAATAACGCGTTCAGTAACATCTAGTAGCACAGCAGAGCCGACACAAACCACGTATGCGCATTACCGGGCAATACACTTGCCTTTGTGACATGCGCAGAAGTCATACTGATGGATAAAAGATAAAAGTGAATAACTACTTGTAGTAATCTAAAGATCGTATCAAGTACATACTTGATGTGTATTAATATACAAAATTTCTCTGTTTTTGTTTTTGTTAAACCCATTTACAATGGATTGCTGGCTAAAAACAGGAAGTTTGAAATGTACAAAAGAAAATTATGAATGTTAGTGATAATTATGTAAAAAATGCAGTGATACGGCTACATCAGACAATTGTGATGACAAAATTAGCAAACCATGTGAACCATCTGTAAGTTTATTGAACGTATCAGCTGCAAAGAAAACGAAAAAAGCCCGCAAATATGTTGAAGAATATCTTAAACTGGGGTTTTCGTGGACTGGCGATGAGGTGGAGCCTGTTCCACTATGTGTAATTTGTTATGAGACTCTCACAAATGAAAGTATTAAACCATTCAACATAAAATGCCATTTCGATAGCAAACATAAATAATACAAAGGAAAACCTGTAGAATTCTTCAAAAATAGGTGCAAAGATCTCCAAAAGTCCCAGAAAACAATTTGTAATGTGAAGCTTTGGAAATAACACTGTTCATCGTAGAATCACAGATATGGCCGAAAAGGTAAAGCGGCAATTATTGTCAAGAGTACAAAAGAGTCGCTACTATGCACTGCAAGAGGATGAATCCACTGATATTGTGAATTTAGCTAATCTTTTGTTGTTTGTCAGATACGAGCTGAATAATGAAGTCCACAATGATATTTTGTTCTGCCAACCTATATCAACACGTACAACTGGAGAAGCTATTTTTAAAGTTATTGATGACTTTATCAAAAAGAATGACTTGGATTGGAGTCGTATTGGAATAAGCATGGATGGTGCCAGAGCCATGATTGGTTCAAAGAAAGGAGTTGTTGCACGTATCAAGCTGTTGCGCCAGAAGCAAAATCGACTCATTGTTGCATTCACAGGGAAGCACTCACCACTCAGAACATGCAGGCAGATCTAAAGCAAGTACTGGATGAAGCTGTGAAAATAATCAATTTTGTGAAAGGCCGCCCTCTGAACACCCAGCTGTTTTCTCAGCTTTGTGATGAGATGGGCAGTGATTACACACAACTCCTATTTCACACTGAAGTGCATTGGCTTTCGCGTGGAAAAGTTCTGAATCGCCTACTTGAACTGCGAGAAGAACTGCAAGTTTTTTTAGATGAAACCTTTAACCTGTGAGACTGTATACACGACTGGAAATGGCTGTGCAAACTAGCATATATTGCAGATATCTTTGCTCATTTTAACAACCTCAGTCTATCCTTGCAAGGGAAACTCATATCCATATTCCATGTTCAAGACAAGGTGAGCGCCATGGTCGCAAAATTGAAACAGTGGCATAAACGTCTTAGTCATCGTGAACTGGATTCCTTTCCATCTCTTCATGACTTTGTAATAAACTCGACTAATGAACTTGATAGTGATGTGTTGCAAACCATGAAGCAGCATTTGGAAAGCTTGCAGAAAGATCTTCGTAAGTATTTCCCTGAACCAGACGGCACCTTTGAATGAATAAGGAACCCTTTTATCATCAATGTTCAAACATTGTCAAATAACCTCTCTGCTTCAGAAGAACAGCAGCTCTTGGAGATGGCTTCAGGTAGCTTCCTGAAAACAAAATTTGAGCAAAATACACTGACGTCATTTTGGTTGGGGGTTAGCTCTGAATATCCAGCTCTATCGGACAAAGATGTCAAGTATCTTCTGCCTTTTCCCAACTCGTATTTGTGCAAGATCGGATTCTCTGTGCTGGTTGGCATCAAAACAAAAAAATGAAATCATCTTATTGGCATGGAGCCCCATCTTCGTCTTAAGATCACAAATATCGAGCCAGATATCCCCATGATGGTGTCTGGTCAAAAGCAGTCACATCCCTCGCACTGAATAGTTTGGTTTGTACTGAAAATTTTTCAATACCGAAATAGTAAGTATTAAAACTAGTGCTTTCTTCACTAACTTAACCAAACCAGAGTATTTTAATTTCAGAATGATACGAATTCACCATATATATACACAACGCTGTTCTGCCAGACTGTTGATTCGCTTCTATTATTTTAATTATTTCTAGTACTATTTCTATATGTAACTGTTATTTCTATTAAAAGTTTTATTTCAACTCTATGTAATATAATTTTGTATTTATTTCTAATAAACATTTAATCCAGAATGAAATTAATTAGGAGTGTGTTATAAAAATGTGGCTACCACCCCCCACCCAAATTATCTTCACCAGAGAAGGGGTACGCTGGTAAGACTAATGTCTCAAAAGGGGTACGCAACTGTTGTAAGTTTGGGAAACACTGCCCTAGGTGACCATATGCGATATCACTTTCCTGAGAGTAACAGAGGCAGAAAGGGAGCAGATGCTGCAAGCCTCTGGGTACATACCTGGTCCTTATGCTGCAATGCAGTGTGCTGCAATGATGCCAGCAGAGTTAATAATACTGGAGTGGCGTGGGAAAGTGTCCTACTATGGTGGATGAAATAAGGCAGCTCTTCCCAGAAACCTTCTGCAAAGGATTGCAGAGTACCTCCATGAAAGTTTCCTAGAGATCTCAAGGAAGGATTCCTGGACCATCCCTGGGCACATAAACACTCTTTTTTGGAGAGCACCCTCTGCGTAGCTGGAGTGGCACCGATAACCACTATACTTATTTTTTTATTCAGATTCAACATTAAAAATAATAGCATGTAACCTCTACAGTTTGACTGGAAATGTGTACTTACCAGATGTGCCTTCCCCGGTATCACGCTCCGCTGACAATTGGTCCTGTGAGGGGATGGGCTCCAGAGTTCAAAAAAGTTCTTGGCTGTCGGGAAGAATGGATCCTGCGCTTGCCTACCGCACATTCTCCTCCTCCTCCTCTTCCTCATCAACAATGTCCTCCTCGTTGTTGCTCGAGGTCGCCTGGGGCTCCTGAAAGGTATCCATGGAGCGTTTTCAGGCAGGGCTGCCCAGAGAATTCAGGGGGCCTGGGGCAAAGAAATTTTGGGGGCCCCTTCTATAAAAAAATTGCAATACCATATTCTCCTGGGGGCCCTTGCGGGGCCCACAGCAAATTGCCCCACTTGCTCCCCTCCACAGGTGCCCCTGGGAAAAATAAACCTTCCGCATTTCGGCACAAACCCAGTTTTGAGAAAACTTCTTTACAAGGTATCACCGGTTCTCAGCATCAGCTAGTGCTAAAAGGCATAAAGCTCATTAAAAGGGTTGGACAAATATTTTCCATCAAAACTTTTTCTGGATCGAAAACTAGGGGTTTTTAAAAAGCAGAAAAAAATCACGGACAATGTCTGCTTTCCTTCAAAATTTGTTGTGGTTTTTTAATTGAAAAGCTGAAATTAGTCTGCCAAAACCTGAATATGGTTTGAGGTTTCAGAAGTGTGCGGCCAAATATTTGCTTCTTGCTGTATTTGATTGTTTAAAGAAACAATAAAAAAATTCTGCTTAAAAAAAAATCCAAAACTTTTGAACCACCTCAGCTTGTAACCAAACACCTGAGCCCATCCAGGCAGAGATTTTTCCAGGTTTCTGATACTCTGCTGGCTTCCTTGACTCATATCTGTCTCCATAACTTTGGGTTCATTTAGGTTAGAACATAAGAACAGCCATACTGGGTCAAACCAAAGGCCATCCTGCCCAGTATCCTGTCTACTGACAATGGCCAATGCCAAGTGCCCCAGAGGGAGTGAACCTATCAGGTAATGATCAAGTGATCTCGCTCCTGCCATCCATCTCCACTCTCTGAGAAACAGAGGCTAGAGAAACCATTCCTTACCCATCCTGGCTAATAGCCATTAATGGACTAAATCTCCATGCATTTATCTGTTTCCTAGAGACTGGCTCCATGTGGTCCCTCACAAACTGGAGACGGTTACTGTGGGTTTGTCTTTAGTATAGCTTATGTACATACTCCACGAACTGAGCATTTGAGCTTGTTCCAGAATCTGGGATGAGCCTATGTTGTCAAAACTGAAATGCTCAAAATAGCACATGCATGTGAATGGACACAGGGTGCTAAAATTAAATTAATCCAGGGGTTCTCAAACTGGAGGTCAGGACCCCTCAGGGGGTCACGAGGTTATTACTGGGGGTTGTGAGCTGTCAGCCTCCACCTCAAACCCTGCTTTGCCTCCAGCATTTATAATAGTGTTAAATATATAAAAAAGTGTTTTCAATTTATAAAGGGGGGGGGTCGCATCAGAGGTTTGCTATGTGAAAGGGTCACCAGGACAAAAGTTTGAGAACCACTGAATTAACCCCTCTGAAGCCTCAGGGAATGCAGGGGAGGGGGGTCTCCCTTCGTAGGGTTGGGAAGGATATTGCTCTTCTCATGTGATCCCTCTCCCGGTGGCTAATTTTAAATGAAGCTACCCTCCCCTGACATGAATCTCCCTATGGCACTGAAATTACATGTAGACTATAATTTGGCATTTGAGAAGTGAAAGGGATGGTAGCCCTAATGGAAAAGTAACAGCTTGGCTCTTCTGCAAGCCCCAAACTGCTGAATGAGCTTTAGGGTAAGGAAGGCTGTGCCTCCCAAACAGCCTGGCCCTGCCCCCTATCCAACCCCCACCCACTTCCTGCCCCCGACTGCCCCCCTTAGAATCCCCGACCCATCCTGCTCCTTATCCCCTCACCATCCCCCAGAGACCCCACCCCCCCAACGACCACCCTGGGACCCCACCCCTGCTCCCTGTCTGCTCCAACCCCTATCCACCATCCTCCAGAACGCCCGCAATCCAACCCCATTCCCTGCCCCTGACTACCCCCAACCTCCGCCCCCTCCCTGTGCCCTGACTGTCCCCAGGACTCCCTGCCCCTTAGCCAACCCCCCCAGGCTCTTACCCCCGGCTCCCTCCTCACCCGGAGCCTCAGCGCCTCGCTGAACAGCTGCAGCGTGTCTCCGGCGGGGCCTGAGCTCCGCCCCGCTCCGAGCCGCGTGGGGAGGGGGCGGGGCTGTGAGCTCACGCCGAGCAGAGGGAGCTGAGCTCAACCTGGAACTTGCAGCCCTGCCCCGCCCCACCCCGCCCCCCTCACCACGCGGCTCGGAGCGGGGCGGGGCTCAGGGGCCCCGCCAGAGACACGCTGCTTGATGCGCTAAAGCTCCAGGAGAGGGGCGGAGGCGGGAGCCTCAGCTGTTCTCCTGGGGGCCCCTGCAGAGCCCAGGGCCCGGGGCAAATTGCCCCCTTTGCCCCCCCCTCTGGGTGGCCCTGTTTTCAGGTAGTGGACCAGTGGTGGGGTCACCGCTTAGAATCGCATGCAGCTTCTCATAGAAGCAGAATGTCTGTTGCTCAGAACCACAGTGATTGTTTGCCTCCCTTGTCTTCTGATACGCTTGCCGAAGCTCCTTTATTTTCATGCGGCACTGCTGTGTGTCCCTGGTGTAGCCTTTGTCCCCTATGCCCTGCGCAGGCAGAGCATATCTTCTGCTGGTTCAGAGCTCTGCATGCACAGACTCTTCTCCCCACACAGCAATAAGATCCACTACCTCCTGTGTGCTCCATGCTGGAGCACGTTTGCAGCCTTGAGCATCCATTGTCAGCTTTGCTGACAAGCTCTCTACGCCAATCAAACAGGAAATGAAAATTCAAAAGTTCCCGGGGCTTTCACAGGGGGGTGAAAAAGTTCCCGGGGCTGTTTCCTGTGTAGCTGGCTGAAGTGCAGTGCAGTTGAAAGTGGTCTCCAAAGCGGTTACAGCAGAGCACTGTGGGACACCTCCTGGAGGCCAATTCATTCGAATTACACAGCGCTGTGTCTACACTATCCCCATGTCGGCACATGGATGTCAACTGAAGCGCTACGCCTCTCGCAGAGGTGGAGTATGGAAGTCGGCTTTACAAGCCCTTTAGTTCAGCAAAAAGGACTCGGTAGTGTAGACACATACATTATTAACTTGACCTAACGCAGCATATGTCGACCGAACTTTGTAGTGCAGACCAGGCCTAAAAGTCACTTTCTCTTGTGCTGTCACATCTCCAACAGTAAAATGGCGATTATAACATCCACACCCCTTGGTAAAGCATTTTGAGATCCTCAGATGATAGGTATTGGGTTGGTGCTTCATTAGCCCACAAGCAGCACATGACCAGCCAGAAGTATCTTTATCTCTTAGTCACAGGAAAAAACAGCTAACATATCAAACTGTGGCTCAGAAATACTCCGCAGCTCAGGGCTTCTTATACACAATCTTAGATAATCAGCCTTTTCTCAAGCAGTAACTTCCTTCCTGTTCCTAGACCTGCTGAGAGCAACTGTGAGCCAGCATTACTGTTAGCTCCTCACTTTCCAGGGACTCAGTCTATTATTAAAAACAACTAGGAGTCCTTGTGGCACCTTAGAGACTAACAAATTTATTTGGGCATAAGCTTTCGTGGGCTAGAATGCTCAAATAAATTTGTTAGTCTCTAAGGTACCACAAGGACTCCTTGTTTTTTTTTGCTGATACAGACTAACAGGGCTACCACTCAGAAACCTGTCAATTATTATTTACTTATATTACAGAAGCACCTAGTGGCCCCAGTCAAAATTGGGACCACATTGTGCTAGGTACACAATGGGAAACAGTCCCTGCCCTGAAAAGCTTATGATATAAATGGACAGAGGGTGTGAGGGAAAACAGAGGCACAAGAAGTAAGCAGGGGAGGCTCTAGCCATTTTGCCGCCCCAAGCACAGCGGGGCGCTTTGCCGGTCGCCGGTCCCGCAGCTCCGGTGGACCTCCCGCAGGCATGCCTGCAGAGGGTCCGCTGGTCTCGGGGCTCCGGTGGACCTCCCGCAGGCATGCCTGCAGAGGGTCCGCTGGTCTCGGGGCTCCGGTGGACCTCCCGCAGGCGTGCCTGCGGATGCTCCACCGGAGCCGCGGGACCATCGGCCCCTCCGCAGGCATGCCTGCGGGAGGTCCACCGGAGCCGCCTGCCGCCCTCCCGGCGACCGGCAGAGCGCCTCCCGCAGCATGCCGTCCCAAGCACGCGCTTGGCGTGCTGGGGCCTGGAGCCGCCCCTGGAAGTAAGTGACTTGCCCAAGGTCACAGAGCAGATTGGTGCTTAAGCCAAAAATAAAACTCAGGACTTCTGACTCCCCATCTAGGGACCTATCCATTGGATCAGGCTTCTTCCACAATGGAGCCCCTGCACCCTGTCACACTGCTATAAGTGTATGCTGTGGGGATCCCTCCCCAGCCCAAGAAAAATCCAGAGCCACGCCCAAGTCTCTTTCAAGCCTTTCCCTCAGGGCACACTTATTAATTCAAAAATAAAGACTCACCAAACAAAGCTGCTCCAGTGACCTATACACACAACAGAGGCCTCCAAACCTCTCCCTTCACACCTCACTCTCCCGCCAGAACAGAGAGACACCCTGTCCTTGGAAGTCCTGCTGCATCATGTGACAGACAGGCAGCTACTTACCTTCCCTGGCATGGGTGGCAGGTATAATAGGCCAGGGGAGGACACCGGGGCCATGGTGGCCTCACCTGTGCTCTGCCCCTTCCCCTCCCTGCTCCGCCTCTTCCCCCAGGCCCCCACCACTGCCTGGTGAGTCTGTCCCTCCTCTCCTCCATTCAACACCCCCTCCTGGGAGGTTCCCGCTGCTTCCCACATCTCTCCTCTCCTCCACCTCCCTCCTCCGCAGGGGCAGAGGCAGGGTGGTGAGCAGCAGGCGGGGGCTCTTGCGGGCGTGGGGGATGGAGGAGGGATGCGGCAGGAGGGGGGGGTCTCATGGGAGAGAGTGGAGGAGAGGAGGGATGTGGCAGACCAGAGGGTCTCAGGAGAGAGGGGGTGGAGGAGGGATGCAGCAGGCAGGGGGGTCTCACAGGGGAGATGGGTGGAGGAGGGACATGGTGAGTCTCAGCAGGCAGGGGGGTCTCGTGGGGAGGGGGGATGAGGAAGGCAATGGCACGTGGTGGGCAGTGGGGCCTTGCGGGGGCGGGAGGAGAGGAGGGACGCGGCAAGTGGTGGTGGGGACTGAGTGGGGGAGGAGGCAGGCCTGGGGAGGGAGCGGGGTATGGGGTGGAGCAGGGGTGGAGTGTGGTTGGGGCTGCAGGTGTAAGAGGCAGGACAGGGAGCTAGCCTCCCCCAGGGGAATTCTCACCCGCCACCCATGTTCCCTGGCTGTCTCATCCTGTCACAAAATTATTTGAAATTGACAGCACTATACATTGGGCACTTGGTTCAGGTTGATAGTATATAAAAGCTATTAATAACCATCTATTAAATGTGCATTTGGAAAAGCATTCAAATATTTTTCTGTAATAGTATCAAGGGATCAAGCAGTTCTCACTAAGGCCCCAATCCTGCAAAATCTCCCACATGCTTGCATGCTGATTTCAGTAGGGGTCCACCTGGGTGCAAGGCAGCTTGCAGGATTGGGCCCTTAGTTTCAAAATTCTGCAAGGATGTAATTATAATAAACAATCTATGGTCTTGACTCTCCTACAGCCAGAGGGGAAAACTTTCTTTTTATTGAATAAAAATAGATGATAAAAGACACTACCAAATAAACTAACACAGACATAAGTTAAAGTAACAACCTAGAGCAGTGTCTGTCTTAAATACACCAAGGCCACAAAATTCAAAGCATTAGACTGAAAAACATCAGCCTGATGCACTGTCTATAACTCATTCCCTTAACATTTCACACAGGGTTGTTTTTTTGTTTGTTTGTTTTTTGGTGGTTTATTTAACCGCTTAAATTTCAGGGAAGTGTGATTGTTATGTAGCTACACACTCAAAGGGGATTTAAGGCTGTATTTACATTTGTCTTTTTTCCTATTATTGCTACAATATGTGGGTGCTGGTGTTTTAAAAAATATATTCCATTATTTTATACTTACCAGAGCAGATCTAGATGGAGTAAGACCCAGTCCTGCAAACACTCATGTGATGAGTGTAAAGTTAGGCGTGTGTATAAGCTTTAGTCCCATTGGATTCAAAAAGTGTACTCATGTGCACAAGGTAAGCACTTGCATAAGTGTGTGCAAAATTTGAGCAATAGTTATTATTAGGGTAACCACACATATGTTGTCTATACAAGCGCTCTCACTGTAGGAAAACTGCAGGGAAAAAAGGCTAGCGTAGACCAGCTAACTATACATGCATATTTCTGTGGTTCCTCATAGCTGCTGAGAGAGTTTCAATTCTTGTAAACAGCCTTGTTGCTAGTTTAGTGCAGAATTTACTGGCATGACACTGCAACAAGTGATCTATTTTTCAAGAAATTTTCCCAATAGGTTTTTCATGTCAACCATGCCAGTGAGCATTTAATATGCTTTTGTTTATTTTGGGAAAACCCCAAGCAAGTGAATACCAGCTGATCAAAGCCCCAGGGGAAACTTTTGCATGTAAACAACAATCTTCTTCTCATGGGCCTAGAATGTCTGTTTAGCATTTTCAGAATTTAAGTGCAGTCATTCTATAATGGATGATAACAGCTGGTTATTTTGCGTGTTTCTTTGGAGCAGAGTTTCCTAGGGATCTCCTCATTTCCCTATCTTTTGCTCTCAAATCCCATAAATTGGACAAGTCTTCCTCCAGCTCTGGAAAGATTAAAGCAACTCCCTCCCTTTAGAGCAGTGGTTCCCAAACTTTAACAACCTGTGAACCCCTTTCACTAAAATGTCAAGTCTCGTGAGCTCCCTCCTACATGAATATTTGCAGGGATTTTCTCCTTTACCTGAGTATAAATTATAAAAGCAGTGATCTTGGAAATATAAAATTTGTTTTAATGACATGTTTATTACACACTATTTATTATTAATTATTATTTATCATTACAGTATTTTTATTACATTATGAAAACGGCAACACTCTTCCAAGATCTCACTTTGGTAGCTTGTATCACTTTGAATAAGCCTGTTACAAGACAAGGCTCCTATGTTTCATCAAGGAGTATCAGATGTGAAACATCATGAAGGTATTTAAAAAGCCAATTTAAAGAGTTCCTCCTACACAAGCATTCAGGTCTTGAGCAGTGCAGGCAAACAACGCACATTACAGCAAAGCTTAAACTTGTTCTTCATAATAATTTAAAAAACAATACTAGCTGCCTATTTAATTTTAAAAACCGCAAAAAAATATCCACCTCCCTTTTTCTTATAAGGAGTCTTAAAGTTTAAATCTCCTCAGTGCGATAGCTCTGCTTAGCTCTTGGAAGTCCAGAGGCTCCGGGCTGCTTGCCCCGTGCCAGGGTCCCTAGGGACAGCTCTGTCTGCCATTAGGGAATTTTTTCCCAAGAGCCCCCTGTAACATTTTGCGAACCCCCAGGGGTTCACAAACCCCAGTGTGGGAACCACTGCTTTAGAGACTCAGCTTTGCTTCAGGTGCTGGCCAGACCCTCACCCCTCTGAGTAGGTGGGGAGCCCTGCCTCCATGAGCTGAGATTCAAAGAATTTTCTTGCCCCTCTGTAGGAATAACCATATGTACTTAATGTATTTAATCCACCACTCAAGTTAGTATAATTTGTACCATATTCTGGCTTGTTTGCTTCTCCATGTAAAGCAGTTTTTAAGATACTGTTTGCATTAAAAAACACTGTGCTAAATGAAATTGTATTGTTAATACTTTTCTGCAGGGAAGACTCTTCAGCGGGCACAACAAGGACATTTCATTTCTCAGTTGGAAAGTCCAGGGAAAGTATATTATTGAGTCTAAGATGCAGAGACCAGTATATATGAAAACAAAAGCAAAATCCAGTGCAGAACATGTAATTACTATAGCATTATTATTATGCTTCAATTTTATCACAGTCGAATGAGAGCAAATTCCAAGTGAGGGGGGTTACCTTCTGAGGGCATAAATACATTATCCTGCACTTTAATTATTAACATGAACCATATGGTTTGCTCTGCTTTTTCCACACACTATTTCAACTAGTAACCCTTTTTGTTTTGTTTTTGCTGGCAAGCAGCAGGTTTCTGCCAGGGATGTGAGTCATTTAATATGGGAGAGAGCTGAATCTGCAATGCTGAAGAATACTTTTGCTTTTGTTTGTTAGCTGTGCAAGTCTTTAGATGGTATCTCCAAATGTTCACACCCAGGCCATCTCCAGGAAGAGAGAGAAGCTGTGGGGGTAGTTTTTCAGAAAAGTAAGTTTCAAGCTTGTAGGCCAGATCCCAGGCCCTTTGAAGTCAATAGGATGTTTACTGTTGACTTTAATGAGATCAGGATATGGCCCAGAGAGTGTCCTCCTTTGCAGTGCAAGAATTCACTGGTTTAAGTAGTTTCATTAACTCTGCATGTTTGCAAAAATTTTATGTTTGTGTCTATATAAAATAAAGTCCAAGCCATTCCAAATTCAAAGTTATCATCTGATCTACGGAGATTTAACTGTTAGGGTGTCTCTCAGAGAGAAAAAAAAAATCCACACTAGTATTTAGGCCTCCCAATTAGCAGATTTTGGATATAGCTTGTTTTCTTTTACTGTGGAGGCTCCATACATCAAAGTGAACATTTGAAATCTCTCTCCGACTTCAGTCCAGACGCAAAAGACGTTTTCACACACACTGTTGTTTTGAACAGCCTTTCTTCATCTTCTTCTCACTCACCATTATAGCAGATTGTCTTCACTGGGGATGATGGTTTTCTCCAAAGACATTAATCTTCTGGCAGCTGACAGTTGTTTTCAGTTATACCAATGTAAATCCAGAGTAACGCCACTAATAGGATTACTCTAGGTTCCCTTTAGTATGGGAAAGAATTAGATTGAGCTGGTATGCTAATATGCTGAGCCAACCCCCCTCACCCCCCCTTTTTTTTCCTGGCCAGCTACAGTTTGTTTGTTTTTTCTCTCCCTTGCTCCTAAGTAAAGTTTCAGTAAAGTCAAAATGCTGCTCTGGCAGAAAAGCCTTTAAGTCTACAGTAGAAACCTGAAGGCAACACAAGTGGAAGACTGAACAGAGAAAGCAACCACCTGATCCACAGTTCAACGGCAAATATCAGACTTTGTTGCTTACTGACAAGCAGCAAGAACACAAGAGCACCCCTAACCAGATAAGAGGAGTAAAAGATTATATATACAAACACTTCATGAATTTCAAAATTTCAAGAATAATCTGCATTTTGGGGAGTGCAAAAATCACAGTAAATTAACTGGTGAAAAATGTTGCCTGGATTTTCACTAAAATATTTTCACCAGCTCCAATTAAATCCCCAAACCTAATACAGTGCACTAGCACATAGTGATATAGTATATCCTCACAGAGGTCATCTGGAATGAATTTATACAGATGAATAGAGGATATTTGTGTCAGAAGAAATCATGGGGCCCTATAGTAGAAGGTATCCAATGTGCCAGCCTGTGATGCCAACCTGGGCTGATTGTATGTTGACTTTCAGACTGACTTCTCTTTCCATGCCATTTTAAAACTTTACAGTGTTTGATTTCTAGCATAAGAGCAGGTTTTAATCCACTGTTCTTTGGAAACTGCTCATAAAATCTTTGATCTCTCACCATTCTAAACCAGAATATTCCGGCCTTAGCGGCTCCAAGATAACAGCTTGTGAAAAGCAGTAGGTGAAGCAGAAAGTATAAAGACTCATCATATCACACACATATCATATACTCAGGGGATTACAGAAAAAAAAGCCAACTCATGCATGAGTGCATAAGCAAATACAGATTGGCCAAGCAGCTGACATGCTAACTTTCATTTGCTGAAATTTGAGAGCTGGTTTGGTTTCCCTTCTCTTCACTGTGGCACAGATAGGATCTACTCCAGGTAGGTTAAGGTGCAAAAATGCAGACCGGGATACATTTATGATTCTGACAGCAAAATACTAAGGAGAATTATGGTCCTGCTCATCTCTGGCATTTGAAGGTACAGAGCATTAAGGGGAGCATTGTGGGAGCATGCTGTATAGTGCTTTTTACATTTGATGGTGAAATGTACAATGTATGCTTCTCCACAGGACCAGCTTCCCCACTATTGAACCTACACACAACAAGTCAAAATTGAATCTTCAGTGTAAGATAATAATGTCAGGCAGAACTCCCTCAGTCTGTTCATTTGAATAAGGAGGGAACATCAATGCACATGTATCATGTTTTTCCAGATGCAAAGAGCAAACGTGCTTCTAGCTTGAATTACTTTTATTTTATGATTATGGAAAACAAACAAATAAGAAGGAACAAAAATAAAGTCTCCATGTGAGAGCACAATGGACCAGTTTCTCTGCACTGGTCTGGTAGCACAAAAAGAATGGAGACAGCCCATAACTTCCAGTTTAGTATACCCCTGACATGAAGGGAGTCCCTAGTGAGTATGAGGCCAACTCCCATGCCTCTCTCTCTCTACAGCCCCTAGCACAGCAGATGTAACAAAGCACAGAGAAGGAATGCCTGAAGCATGATATACTTTGGCTATCCTCCACTGGTGCATGGTCCCTTATGGACCATTGCTAGCTGATGCAAGTTAGAGTAGTCCCCAGGCTTCTCTACTCTGCACATGAGGCCTGGCAGGGAGTCATAACTAGAGCCCTGCAAATCTGCAGAGCTTCACTTTATATCTGTGCACCATTTTTGCACATCTCGGATCAGATGTGGATGCAAATTTTGTATCCACACAGGGCTCTGCATAACTGACTCTCTGACATCCCAACTGATTTGCTAAACTCAGCAGAAAATCTGGGTCAGTGTGTCTCTCCTCTGCAGCAAGCTACATCTGAACTGAACAGAAAATGGCAGATGCTTCCAGCAAACAACAGGCACCTAAACATTTAAAAGTGCAATACATGGAAACCAAATATGACTCTTAAGTTTGTTCTTTCCCCATCAACCAGTGATTATTCATAAAATCAGTACTACCGCTGAATCTGTAAGTCAGCTTCTGCCATACATCAGGGACCTAATTTTCTATTGCTCTGCATCTTGTGTAGTCATTTAAACCAGGGCAAAATGAGTGCAAAGTGGGTGTAAATGCTATCATTCTGATTAAGTAGTGTTGTACACCCACTTTGCCTTGGTGTAAATAACTGTACAAGATGCGGGCAGTTGGAAACCAGATTCCAAGTATCCAAATCCAGACCTAGTAGAGGAAGAGCAAGATGTTGACTTTGCTGTTGTGACAATTTTTATATAGCTGGGCCAAAATATTTTGGGAAACTCCAAACCCGAGTATTTTGTGGGGAATGGAGATATGACAGAAGTTGGTTTCACTGGCTTGTGTATATCTCTGTTTCTTTAACCCTACAAGGTACATCTAAGCAGTGGCTCCTTTTCCAAAAGAAAAGGCCCACAAAAGCCACCGCTCTAGGGATAAATTACACCAAGTTCTGTCAGGTTTTGGCTCACAATGTGGAGACATAGCTTCTTTCCAAAATGGCACTCCAGGAGATAATATAAAAACATGGTGGTCCCCTGTACTCAGTTATTCAGAGGTGACTCTGGCATTCCTTTGATAGGATGTAGAAACTCCATCCAGTGATTGGTATGGAGAGGATTAACTTTCTGTTCCTGAGGAGGGTTAAAACTGCACCCTGGCTAGTAAACACCTTCAGCACAGAAATCTGTATTTAATTCAATTTTCAGTTTTGCTTTGCAATTCCCCATTAAGTAGATACAGCACTGTAGTCTACATTTTTAGTTGTCTCCCCTAAAAAAAGTAAAACAGTATTAATATTACATGCCTTCTACAAATAAGAAATAACTATAAAGAAATCAATGTAACAAACCATACATTAAACTGTTGGTTGTATGACATAATGTTGATCCAGGGGTAGTTTTGGGTCTGTTGCTTGAAGTGCACTTCAGACTCTTGTTAGCGTTGTAAAATGAAACTTCTTCAGTCTATCTCCTTGCTTTTGGTGCTCTAGGTAATTTCCAGTTTATGGGTTATAAAGTTTGGACCATGAAAAATAGATATGTAGAAATTTCTGAATACAAAAGATTATTGTCCAGGCATCGGCACGTACAGAGTCCCATGAGACGTGACCGAAGCTCTGTGTCTTGACTGTACTCCTGAAATTAAATCACTTAGTAAGGGGATTCTTGAACACAAAATATTTGGTGCACGCAGTGCTCTCAGGTGAACAATATGCCCAAGCATACAGCATATGGGATACACTCCAATAATCCCTTAATAGTTGTTAACCACATTGAATAACAGTATGGTTCTCTGTAACTCTAAGATGTAACATGGCAAAAGGCACAGGGAGCCTTTAAGTGGTATACTACAGACAAAACCAAACATTTGCTTTGTTTGTTCCAGACCTAAAGTGCTGTGATTTCTCTATGCAGTCTTCAAAAAGGGATCTGAAAAGTGCAAACTGCAGGCATGGCAGATGAAGCGTTTTCATGGACATATGTCTGTGCAGTCTCTTGAATCTGTGACATTCGTCATAATTAAGTCCTGGGTTTCAGGGTTCAAGTGTCCTTTAAAAAAACAGAACAGGAAAATTTAATTTAAAAACATTTCTGTTTAAAAGCACTAAATATTGAGAACCTAATTCTCATTTACACTCAGGCTCCTTTGCATCATATTGGCGGTGCAAACAGGACTTGAAGTGGGCATAAATTACAGTTACACCCATTTTAAGATTGCTTTATACTGACAGAGTGGCATAAGGGGCTGTAGTATTAATGAGAGTCAGGCCTTGAATATTACTATTAATAATTATGGGTCAGATTAAGAACAGCTTACTCAACTGGTAAGCATTTACTTTCATAAGTAGTCCCACTATCTGGGCCTATATACTGTAAAGTTACTTATTGCCAGAGATGCGTGTGTTTGCACATGCACATCAGGGATGAGGAGAAGTGTGCTGACAAGACTGAGACGATTGGTCTGATATCTATCATGACCATTGTCAGAGTAATTGTAATGACAGAATCCCTCATCCTTCCTACCTGGCTTGCATAAAGAAAGCCACTAATGTCTGTGCAGTGCCATTCATATCAGTGATGCAGCACAAGTAACAATGATTTAATTGAACTGAAGATACAAAAGCCTACATATTGGGAACAATATGTGAAATGGGTAATCTGCAATCTTTATTTCAGACTTTATGTGGTTAGAAAATAGTGTAATATATTTTTAATAATTGATTATGACCAACAGTGGAAGATTTGCAAAATTATCTGTTAGTTCTTTTACATATAGAGATGGGCAAATAATTACATTTTCTGTGATTTTTTTTTAAAAAATTTAGATGAATCAGCTTTCATTATGTTCACACTCCTTTTGTGTAGCAGCAAGTTTACCAGCATGAATGTTTGACCAAGCCCCAATTCAGCAAAACGTGTGAGCATATGCTTAACTTTAATAGTACCATTGACTTCAAAGGATCTACTCTTAGGCTTACAGTAAGCACATGAATAAGTGCTTTGCTGAACTGCAGCCCAAAGCAATGAATTTTAGTGAATATTTTGCAGAATATTAGCAAAATATAGATTTTGAATGCACATCCAACCAAGGAACAGAAATAGACCCAATCAAAACACTTCAAAATTTGAATCTAGAACACTGGCAATAAATTGCTCGTGAACAAGCTATGGTCCAAGAACAATGAATACAGTCATTTGTGGAGAGAAAAAGAGTCAAAGGTCATCTAGATTATTCATAATGATTGAGCTCTGTTTCCAAATCTAATATCTAAGAGCTGCATCCTCAATTTCTTATTCAGACAAAATTCCCGCTGACCATCATATATATGAGCTGAATAACAACAAATCTACAGCCTGTTAAAATGAAGTCCAATAGGATTACTCATGTGAATATCATGTGTAAAAGTATACACACTAGTGGGGCCTAAATAATTAGGTCAATGTTCTAAATCTGTATTACTGACATAGCTTAAGTTGTCCTGTTTAGAATTTCTTATACAAAAAATTCTTGTTCCTCAAACTGAGGGACTGTAGGTCATTTCCAAAGCATTACAGTAAACATCTGTGGCTTTCAGACTTCATATACACACACAGCATAGAATAAAGGTTCTTTCCAGTGTTTCTTAAAAGTGCATGGTGCTGAGAAATATAATTGGCTGTCATATGATTTCCTGCATACTGAATAGACATTTTCAGTCATTAGAAAGAGGAAGTAAAACAAAATCCAAAAAAGGCAATGAGTATCCTAAGATCTGTTATCTTCCCTTTCAAATTCTTCATTTTAACGTGTTTCATTATAATCTCTAACATATGACTTGATGTGTAAGCAGGGGCTAGGGCTTATGGTGAAAAGAATTCTACTGCTGTAAGTAATCAAATCCATGAGAAGCCACGCTATGTGCTCAAACAATATGCATTAGGGTTAGGTTTGGACATGCATTGAAGCTCTGCTCCAGAGTTTATCCTGCTTGATGGTTTTAGTTTAGTTGGGATCAAATTTTGCTCTCCTGTGTGCCTACAGTAATTCCACTAAAGTTTTACATTAGTCTGTGAGAGTAAATAATTTGGCTTTTGATTATTAATGTTTATTTTTAAAATGCTTAGTTGGGACAGCATGAAAGTGTCTCTTTTTGGACGTAGTACATATTAACTTTAGCGGACTGGAAAGCCAGAGGTATCCTGTAGCACATATCATTCACGACTCAGTGAGTCATTTCCATGAAAAACCCAATCTCCATCAATCCAATTCCTAATCTGCACTTCTCCCCTGAAAGCTCAAAGTCATCTTGTCACCAGGCCATCTTCTAACTTGGTTTTTATTAGTTAGAAGAGAGAATGTATTTCAATTTAATCCCATTATTTGAAAAGAAGTAACACTAGCTGTCTTGTAAACTGCAATTTGTAGTTTCTCCAGAGACCATTCCCAATACTGATACAAAACCTCACCTGCGCCAGAGCTTTGCTCCGCATATTTCATTGATCCCTGGGGCTTTGGTGGTCTTGTGGGCTTTGGCCTGTGGAGTAACTTAAAACAGTTTTGGGACTGCTCTAAATTATGTCCCGCTTCAATGACTCCCAAGGGGCCATTCTGGCAACTAGGTTGCCAGGACACAGTAACACTGTGGCCACAGTCCCTCCTACTGCCAACAACCAGGACTTTGGAGCGGAGCCAGGAGCTGGAGTGTGGAGCAGCTCCGGAGCAATGGAGCTGCAGGTTTTTGCCTGGAGCTGGAGCGGTGCCGGAGCACAGCTCCAAAGCCCTGCCAACAACCCTGGCACATAACCTGTGCTTGGTTTAGGGAGAGGTTAGTGGAACAGAATCCGCTCCCTATGCCAGGAGAATTTCCCTTTGGCCAAAGAGACTGGCTTTAAGGGCATTTTGTGATGCAAAGCAGGCTTATCAGGGGCCAGAATCTGGCCCATTATTTTAACTATGTCCTATGGAGTCTAGTCGCTGGCAGTTCTCCAAACTGTTTTTGTCCTGGGTCTATCTTCAGCATATTATTGATAAACAGCTTTATATAGATTTTTATCTACAATATCTCAGGTTGAAGTATATAAATATTGTTATCCCTTTTTGACCTGAATGGCTAGTCAAAATTCTGGTCTCTGGGGATCTCCAGTTGGAAGTAGAAATTTATGGGGGAGTCTATTATTTTCTTTCATTCAATGTTGTTTATTTACAAGAAATGCACAATGTCCTGCTTCTCTGAATGCAGAAAGAACCAAAACAACAGGATAGCTTCTTTGCTTACAGTCTCAAGCTTCTTTAGCCAGTACCAGACCCAAAACCTCTCTCTCTAGCTTTTTCTAGGGTCACACATCATGCTTACAGACTCCTGGTTGGCTTTCTTGCTGCCTCTGAATCCTCTCATTTTCTTATCTGTCCCACCCCCCATAGCATTTTCCATACTGACAGACACTCTCATGGACTCTCTCTCACCCATGACTGGTCAGAACAATACTCAATGGAACCTTCCGCCCACATAGTGCTAATTTCTGGGCAGACTCTATTAGGCCTTGTTTTAGGTGAGGCCCCTGATTGGTCCTTTCCATGTATCTTAAATGAAGGGCATATTCACGCATCAGTTTTAGAAAGGTTTAATCTCAACCCATAAAAGGTTTAACCCAGATGATAACAGTACGAAATAGAACCAAATGTAGAAAATTCTTTGGTGGGGGTAGTCAGATCTATGCTGTTATCTTGCTTATTGCTTGCTTTGTCTTGTTTTCACAAAATGAAAGTTCTGTTGTAATACAGTTTGTGGAAGTTCAGATACATTTGGAAATTACCGGTACCTATTCTTTGCTTTGTGCAAATTTCTGTACGACAAGGAAAGTCATACATTCATAAGAGTTTAAGATGGAAAAGACCCATTTGATTATCAAGTCCATCCTCAATAAGGACCGGATATAGTCCCCAGGAAAGGACATCTTAATTGATATATTGATAAAAACAGATACTATATTAGATTTGAGACAAAGGCCAAGGAGAAGCAAGTCTCATGCAATACTTACTACCACAGAAAACTCTACATTCACCAAAACAAAGTTAGTTTATCATCTGGTACTGTACCAGATTATGGCTAGGAGAAACACAATGTCCTGACGTGGACCCAGAACCAGATTAACAGCCAAGGCAATACCTTGGAGGGAGGAAGTGACCTGTTCTGTATTATTTACAAATTTCTGTGTTATCTGGAAAGTCATAAGATTACATGTAGAATCTGGAGAACATTCCTACTAGGCTGTAGCAATGTTAAGGAAAATCAAATTTAGACTCTAAAGTATGTAGTGGTTCTTTAGTGTTCTCATTTGACTGATTCTTTATATATTGACAATGCCCTTATTAAAAAGAAAAAGTCATAAGCAGGAAGTTTAAAATTCCATGACTTACTGTTGTCTTCTTTCTGTAACTGAGGACATTTTCTTTTTTTGTCTGTTAAAGCAAGTGTGAACAAATCTGATTTAGAGAATTTTATTTTAAAAGTTTCTACTTTAAAAAAAATAACTTAATATAATTCAAAAGATTTTTAAATATCCAAAACATCTGTGTTCTTCTATTTGGCATGAGACTGTAACAAATTTCTCCACAGTTCTTCTGTCCAACAACTGTATGGCCAAATCCTACAGCCCTTAATTGCAGGATTAGGCCCATAATCCTGTTTCCATTCAAATTCTGTATTAAGGTAATCAGAATTCATGTATAGTTTACTGGAGAAGTGATTTATTACCAAGACCAGAGTTGCATAATAGGCCATTATCCATTATTACTTCTCCACTAATGTTTTCTTTCAGATAGTAAAACATTAAGAAAAAAAGCAAAATAAAAGATCAAGTAAACTCAGCTAATAATAGTTCAGTAAAGAGTATGGTACATACACCATCCTGTTAGCTATTTAATCTGAACAAAAATCATACATAAAATTCCTGTGTCACATGGTGAGGGAAGTAAAGCCTAACTCAATGAAACAATCAGTCATCTTTAGATCAGAGTTCCTCTAGAAAACAAAAGTGAGTGTGGGTAGAAATCATCCAGTTGTTCTGAAAGGCCTGAAGAGCAAATTAGGAGACAGGATGTACTAAATAAAGTCAAAATGTACCTTTTTTGGCATGGAGCTTTGTGAATGATTTTCTCTTTAGAAAGATAGTTAATGCAGATATGAGAACAACCGCTATTACACAGGTTGGGATGACAAATAAATTCAGAGATTTTTTTCCAACAACTGCTGTTTGTCGAGCTACAAAAAATAAATAAATAAATAAATAAATAAATATAGTTTATAAAATGATTGGACCTTACTTTCATTTACACTACAGCCTCTTTACACCACCATGGCAGAGCAAAGAGTCCCTAAAGTGGTTGGGTATAAGTTTTCACACTTACAGTAAGACTCCTTTAAGCTGCTAGAGTGGTGTAAAGGGCTCTTACTGCAAATGAGAATTAGGCCCATGACTACTACTCATGATGGCTCAGTGAATACTATTATAAATCATCTGTGCACTGACTGAAGACTAGTGGGATAGAATTCTAGAAAATGGAAGACCATGGAGATTGGAAATATACGCTGAGAGTATCATTGTACTGACAGTTAAGCAAGGGCAGCTATTCTAGAATTTAGGGGAGGAAATGCAAATATGTGACAGGGGAAGGTTGTGTATATTAACAGCAAAACTAGTCTGGGTTCAGAAAGAACTAGTAAAATGCCAAGTTTCCAAAAGCAAATACATTTGATTTGTTTTATCTCCAAAAAAATCAATACTATACTACTTACTAGGAAGGAATTTTAGAGATTGATATAATACTATATATCCTAAAATCAAAGCACATAATCAGCTTCTACAAACTCTCTGTCTCTCTCTCTCTCTCTCTCTCTCTCTCACACACACACACATATATATATTGTGGCAACCCCTATGTAAAAGTTCAAAATGAGATACGAACCTAAAGTGAAAATGTAGGAAGTTTTTTCATTCAGTTCTTTAGACCAGAATGTGCAGCTGTAGTTTTCACTAGCATTTGGCTTGAATGTCAGCATACTGGTTACATTATATAGTCCATCTGTGGTCAATGTGTAGGTGGTATTTACAGATCCGTTGACTTTAAGATTCTTCTCATTTTGCCAGAACACTTCAGCTAGAGGAAATCCTTCTGACTGGCAAGTTAAAACTAACTCCTCTTCTGCAGGTTCACTCATTATTTGTACATTTATTCTCATGTAGGATGCTGCATAAGAACAAGTTTAGTGAAATTGCTTTTAAATATGTATTAATTTTTCCACTATTCCTTCCTCTTTCTCTCTCTTTCTTTTACTGTTACCTATCTACAACTGTATCTGATGTACTACAATTTGAAATGATGGCCATTCTGCAGAAGAATACAGTATGCATTGCTCAGTCCTCCTCAGGCCTACCATGTCTATTCTTTCTTCAGTCTACTTCTTGCAGAGCCACACTAGATCACGTGCTTGTAATTCATGGATCTAGAGAAAGCTAGTGCCTAGCACAATGGAGCTCCATTCACTGATGGGGCCTGCAGGCTTTACTGGAATAAATACAACAGTGGTAATATAATAAAGAACAATTCAGGCCACCTGAGGGAAAAATAGGTGTTTGGAATGTTTGTGTAACACCAGCTTTCATCTGTGGCATTATCATTGCATGACTAGATGCTTGCAAACACAAGCCAAAAGAACACAGCTGATCCTTTAAAACTGGGATCTCCATTCTTTGCCTTTCAAAAAACCCTTCCTCTAAATGATCGCACAGGAGAGGTTTCAACTCAGAATCTCATTGACATGCTATGAGCAGCAAAAAAGGCCATGAGCCAAATTCTGTCCTCAGTTACATCAGTGTAAATTATGTTTAATATTGTTAGGCTCTTACAGATAACAGGTCCCTGGCCTGACAGGTACAAACACTTGGGCAATCCCCACTTCATCTGTTACAAGATGGTACAATTTAGAGCAGCCCTAAAGCTGCTCCAAGTTGTGCTGGGAACAAAGCAAGTTCCAGAATCCAGAAGAAAGGAAAGGTGATATAAAGCCACCTTTACTCCCCCTCTATGAGCTATCCCAAATATTGCTTAGGTATACCTGAGGACTGAGCCCAATGTCTTTGTAGAAGAGCCAGAAAGTTTTAGTGCTGATCTTGGGAAGCGGAATATTAAATTTGAGTTAATATATTATTCATGTCTTATATAGCCACTAACCTTTTACTTCCAAAGTAATGTACTTGTAATCAGCTCCTCTGTAGTCAATGAGACAGCGGTAAGACCCTGCATCCATGAGCTTTACGCTGGTGATTTGAAGCACTGAACATCCCAAATTCAATTTGTCACGTAACAATGTTGCTCTTCCCCTATAGTCTCTGTGTTGGGATTTAAGGTCTTCCTCCCCCTTTTGAAGAGTATAAACTTCTTTTGATTGTTGCTCTTTTAACCCTTTTTGCTCCCAACTGACACTTAAGTCTTTAAGATTTAACTGGCCATCCACTGGAAACCTGCATTCCATGGTCACGTTGCTTCCATATTCTGTAATGTACTGTAGCTGAGGAACTTCAACTGTGAAAAAAGCTAAGATAGACAAAACCATATGATTCCCACTGAGCAAATGTTATGACTTTTCCTTTAATTGGGTCATTGGGTCAAAATGTGTCAAAAATTGAAACATTCACAATTATTGGTTAGACTATAACTTTGCAGCCTTTTCTTTGCTATTGTTCTAATTTTTCCCCCATGAATAACTGTGAGTAAATAGCAAATCCACTTGATTCCATACTGATTTCAGAGTCCAAAATACAAAGACAGAAGAAGATACAAGCTGAGGTTCTCTGCACCTCAGAAATAACCCATGATTGTCTTTGGATGGATATTTACACAAGGGGCACTTGTCTAAAATTATTACGGTACCTTGTGTACCCTGAAGTTTCTCTAAAAGGAACATGTGGACATGCTAAGCCAATTTGTTTTATCCTTTAAACCAGTGTGACTCCAGTGCGACTCCTTTGAAATCAATAGCTTTACCCTGGATACACACATATGCAAAGGACAGCAAAATTTGTCCAATGTAAGTACACATTCCTGGAGGAATTTATAGACCAGAGGCATCACACAATGCAGCCTTCAATCATCACCGCAGTTCTGATTCTGCCACACTTACGTGGAGTAGCACCTTACTCCATGAATAGTTCCAATGAATCTTGTCAGTGGGACTTCTTGCAGAGCAAGATACAAGCTCATGTGAGAAAGGATGGCAAAACAATTCCTTTAGTTAGCTGCCAAGAGTAAATTTCATGACATTTGAGACATTCAGTCACATGAGCCTGAAATATTTATTGCTGTATACTATTTACACCTTAAAACTTTATTTGATGCATAATGTTATTTCCACTATAAAATTCAATATTTATTATGTTTTATTTTATTTGTAACATCACCTGTACAATACAGTGGCAGATTTAATGCAGTAGTGCTAGCAATCATTGATAGTGATAATCAAGAGAAATCCAGATAGCTACTCATGCATCCTCAACTTTGTGTAATTAATTAATGAAATATCAGTAGGAAAAACTTCATTTTTTTAGCAGTGTTATTGTTGCTTCACTTGTTAGTAATTGTCATCACAGAAGAATGATATAAAAGAGTCTCAAGCTATTCCTTTTTATCTATGTATCAGAGGGGTAACCGTGTTAGTCTGGAACTGTAAAAGCAGCAAAGAGTCCTGTGGCACCTTATAGACTAACAGATGTATTGGAGCATGAGCTTTCGTGGGTGAATACCCACTTCGTCAGATGCATGTAGTGGAAATTTCCAGGGGCAGGTATATATATGCAAGCAAGAAGCAGGCTAGAGATAACGAGGTTAGTTCAATGAGGGAGGATGAGGCCCTCTTCTAGCAGTTGAGGTGTGAAAACTAAGGGAGGAGAAACTGCTTTTGTAGTTGGCAAGCCATTCACAGTCTTTGTTTAATCCTGAGCTGATGGTGTTTAATCATGAGCTCAAAGAGAAACTGCTGCGCTTCAGTTCATCTGCAAATTTGACAGGGCCTCATCCTCCCTCATTGAACTAACCTCGTTATCTCTAGCCTGCTTCTTGCTTGCATATATATACCTGCCCCTGGAAATTTCCACTACATGCATCCGACAAAGTGGGTATTCACCCACGAAAGCTCATGCACCAATACGTCTGTTAGTCTATAAGGTGCCACAGAACTCTTTGCTGCTTTTTATCTATATCATTTATGATCTCATATTTACACAGAAAGTATGGTTTCAACTGCACCTTGTGGTGAAAGTGAAATAATAAATAAGAGTGAAAGAATATCTTTGTGCTGTAAATTCCATTTGCATGTCTAGAAAAAGGTAAAGTGAAGGTTTTATTCTTAGCAGTATTTAATAGATATTTTGGACTGTATTCTCCAGTTTGCTAAGACCACTTTGAACTGCTTATGTGGTAAAAAATGGCCTTATAATGTCTAAAGATAGCCAGTGAAAAATTCCTTTTGCATAATGAAACTCTCTATCTGCAGAAGGCTGATAGAGGCAACTCCAGTACCTCCTGTAGTGGTTATCCAGCTCCAGCTATGTGTGTGGTGGGTCATTCTGAGGAATAGATGTGAGAGGATGTGGGGGAGGAAGGAAGGAGAAGTGGTGGAGCAGAGTTCCACACTGCTTGATCCTCTATTGATCCTGGTAGGTGGTGGCTTTTCAACATGGCTGACAAAGGCATAACAAGATCCAATGACTGGAAGTTGACATAAGACAAATTCAGCCTTGAAATAAGACACAATTTCCTAGCTGAGAGGGTAAATGAATTTTGGAACAGCTTTCCTGAGGAGGTGATGGACTCCCATTGCTGGGAGTCTGTAAGATGAGATCTGGTTAAAAGATATGAGTTAATCCAGCTGGGAGAAATTCTATGGCCTTTGTGTGGGGGAGGTCAGGCTGGATCATCATAGTGGTCCCTTCTGGCCTTGGAACCTGTGAATCTATGTATCCCCCATTCATCACGTCCCTTCATCTGCGATGGGAAGAACAGCATTACCTCTTCATGTTCATAACACTTGCACCTCTGCATTAAGATAATGACTATAATCAAATCTCATGCTTCAGAGGGTTCAGCAGGTCTCCTGAACTGAATTTTTTTTCCCTGATGTACAATTCGGTAGATGTATTCTGGGCTTGTGTTTCTTTTCTCTTTCCACCTTCGTCTGAAGCATCAGAGATTGGCTACAGTGAAGATGGGACATCAGATGAGGAGGATCAGTGTTGTCAGGGATACAGAGAATCCTCTTTCTAGATGCCTGGCTGGTGAGTCTTGCTCACATGCTCTGGGTCCAACTGATCATAGGCACCAACTTCTGCTCACGCCGGTGGGTGCTCGACCCCCTCTCTGCCCCCGGCCCTGCACCAACTCCACCCCTGCCCCCCCTGCACCTGCCCCGCCCCCATTCCAGCTCCTTCCCCAAAGTCCCCACCCCAACTGCACCCTCTCCCTGTCCCTATTCCAACTCCTTCCCCAAATCCCCACCTTGGCCCTGCTTCTTCCCTGACTCCTCCCCTGAAAGCGCCACATTCCCACTCCTCGCCCCCCCCCTCTCCTGGAGCTTGCTAAGCCTCCAAACAACTGTTTGGCAGCAGCAAGCGCTGGGAGGTAGGTGGAGGAACAGGGATGTGGTGTGCTCAGGGGGGGAGGCGGAGATGAGGTGGGGCATGGGGAGCAGGGAGGGGAGCTTGGCTGCCGGTGGATGCAGAGCACCCACTAATTTTTCCCTGTGGATGCTCCAGCCCCGGAGCACCCATGGAGTCTGCGCCTATGCAACTGATCACTAGGTTTGGGGTTGGGAAGGAATTTCCCTCAGGTCAGGTTGGCTGGAACCTGGGTTTTTTCCACCTTCCTCTATAGCATGTAGTGTGGTATCTGGACATCTCTCACCTATTCAGTTTCTTGCCATTACAGGAACCTCAAGCACTGGTAGCACCTTAGTCACTCTGGTTTACTGCCTGCCGCCCCAAGCAAAAATAAATAAATAAATAAATAAAAAAGCCGCTTGGACTGCCGCCCAAACTGCCAAAGCAAAAATAAAAGCTGCCCGGACTGTGCAGCCCCAAGAATGGACAGAATGCTGCCCCTCAGCATGTGCTGCCCCAGGCATGTGCTTTCTCTGCTGGTGCCTGGAGCCGGCCCTGGCTGCCTGTGGCACATAGTTTAGTCTCCTGAGGACTGAAAGTCTTTGGTCTCATGAAAGTCCTAGGGCTTAACATAGGGGCATCTGGATGAAATTTAATGGTCTGTGATATACAGGAGGTCAGACTATATGCTCTGATTATCCCTTCTGGCCTTAAACTGTATGAAATGATGAAACCATCCTCAACTGTCAGTGGCAGCCATTAGAGCAGTAAAATGGCATCCTCCACACACTCAGGATTGCCGCAACTTCATCTGCTGATGGAGCGACCCCACTTAAAGCCACGACCCACACTTTGGGAACCGCTGCTCTACGGGCTGCTGCAGCAACCATGAGTACACAGGGTTCTACAGTGCTTCGTCCACACTCACATCCATAGCTATGCCTAGAGAGCAGGGGCGGCTCTAGGCACCAGCAAAGCAAGCAGGTGCTTGGGGCAGCCCATTTGCAGGGGCGGCAGCTGGCAGGGATCCAGCCTGGGAGCTGAGAACCAGCGGGGGGCCCTGGGAGCTGTAGTTCCTAGGTTAGCTCCCTGCCTATAGAGCCAGCCCTGGAGCAGGAAAAGAACTACATTTCCCAGTATTCCCTTGGCCGCTATCAACAGGAAGGGGAGGGGGAGGGAGTATGGTAGCTGAAACCTCATGCTGCAGCTTGCTGTGAATGGAGAGCTCACTGCTAGAGCAGGGTGGCACTGTGAGTGGGGAACAAGTGTGCCCAAGGAGTAGAAGGCTTTGGCCCAGATATCCCCTTCAGAAGACATCCCCAGACTGGATTAGGGATACTGGTGTGACCTCACCTTGCAGTCCCCAAAGAAAGAATTGGGTGGATTAAATGGACAGTGCCCCTCTCTATCTGAAGCCCAGCAAGGGAGGTATGTGGATCCCACTAGAATTTAAAATGAAAAGTAAGGGAGGGGAGGCTCTACTGGACCTGGGTAGCTTTAGATACAGTACCAGGCATGTAGGAGGATTTCCACTTCTGAGCCATGGAAGCAGAAATTGACTTTAGCTAATATTCAGAAAGGGAATCTAGCACCTGCCTTCCAGATTTGAACACCTCAAAATTCAGGAGTGCTCAAGCTCAATTTGGGCAGCTGTTACTTCATTTCTCCCAGATCAAATATACTGATCAACTGTAATTTGCTGTAGAAAAAGTAGGATAAAATTGAGCAAGAAATGCTTCCCAGTGGCTTTTAGGACTGGAGCTGCTATTTGCAACAGCCATTGCCCTTTTTTTTTAGTTTTATTTGTTTAAAAGGAAGACAGTGATATTGCATTGGCAAATTCCCCATAGAAACAAAGAGTGGAACAAAAGAATAATAAAGGCACCTCAACTTTTCCTCATTTATGGAGGGCAGTCTTATAATATGCATCCAGATATCTTCCAATCACACAAGCTGAAAATTGTTCTACTTTACTGCAGCTCTGTAACCATATGGGAACCAATCCTGTCTGTGTTCTGTGCACATCCAAAATTCTTGCTGAATGACCCACCCTGGGAGCAAGTTACCAGTGACCCAGGGCTGGGGTGGGAGGGTGCAGGTGGCGGGGGGGGAGAGCCCAGGGCTGGGGCGGCTGGGGGTGCGGGGGGAGGGGGCAGAGCCCAGGGCTGGGGTGGCAGGGTGGGTGTGGGTGGGGGGGCACTGGTGGGGGTGAAGGGAGCCCAGAGCTGGGGCAGCATGGGGTGCGGGGTGGGAGAGCCCAGGGCTGGGGTGGGGAGGGTGCGGGGGAGAGCCCAGGGCTGAGGTGGGGAGGGTGCAGGGGGGGGGAGAGCCCATGGCTGGGGCAACAGGGGGGGTAGGGCTGGGGTGGGGGCAGCCAAACATTTTTTTGCTTGGGGCGGCAAAAAATCTAGAGCAGCCCTGCTAGAGAGAGGAAGGATGGTCCAGTAGTTCAGATGCCAGCCTGACACTTAAGAGATGTGGGTTAAATTTCCCTCTCTAGCACTGACTTCCTGTATGACCTTGAGCAAATTGCGTAGTCTCTCTGTGCCTCAGTTCGCTACCTGTAAAATGGGGGTGCCTCTCTACCGCACAGGAGTATTGGGAGGATAAATACATTAAAGATTGAAATGCACTCAGATACTACATTGATGGGGGCCATATAAGTGTTTTAGATAGAAGCCCCTAAGCCAGGGACTATAGCTGGCTTTACCATCCAAATAGCCTCTATATTGGAGATATTCTTCAGTGGGTAGAGGCATAAAGGGATATTAGGACAACATAGATCTGGGTCCAAAGATTTATTTTCCCTAGCCCATTCCTTATATGGACAGCTAGCCTATTCCTTGACTTGTCTCTAGTCCCTAACTGTGTTTTCTTATGTATTTGTATAACATCTGGTACATTGGACCTCAATCCTGAGTGGGGCCTTTGATGTTACCACAAATCAAATATTTAATAATTACTAACAGTTTACTATCAAAGGGGTAGCTGTGTTAGTCTGGATCTGTAAAAAGAGTCCTGTGGCACCTTAAAGACTAACAGATGTATTGGAGCATAAGCTTTCATGGGTGAATGCCCACTTCGTCAGACACATGCGTGGGCATTTACCCACAAAAGCTTATGCTCCAATACATCTGTTAGTCTTTAAGGTGCCACAGGATTCTTTGTTGCTCTTAACAGTTTAATAATAGGATTGGATTTATTTGAGGCCTTTGTTTTTATTTTGTTTATTTCTCTCTTATCCAATTAAAGTCATTTAGTTTCACTGAATATGCAAGAGTGAGTTATTGTGTAGCTAGAAGCCTAATAATTTTCGGATGATGAGGATTGGATGATTTAGGTGCTCAGCTGCCATGGTGATGGAGGTGTCATATGAAGTAAATAGATTAGATAAATAGATTAGATAGAGAGGAAAAAACAAATGGATCAGTGGATATGGATGAAGGAAAATGTCTCTGTTAAGAAAATGGCCATTTATGGAAAAATTGATGGGTGCCACTTGGAGGGAAACACCCAAGATTTTTAAAAGTCACTAGTGATTGTGGATGTTTCAGTTTTTGGATGCCCCATATGAGATTTCTTAAAGGAGCCTGATTTTTGGAAGTGCTGAGCACCTACACTTTGAAACTCTGCCCCCTACAACAGTGGTGTAGCCAGGATGGGATACTTGGGTGGGCCCCAACTTTGGGGGGTGGGCAATGACAGGGGAGGGGGGCCAGGAGGGATCAGAGCTGCTTTCCCCCTATCCTCTCCAGCCGGCCTTGCAGGGGGCAATGGACACACTGGCCTGGGGCCCCCAAGGGCCCCGTCATGCACCCAGGGAGTGGGGTTGGGGCACTGGGGCATGCAGGCAGGCAAGCCCCCGTGCCCCAACTCCGCTCCCCGGCTGGAGTCCTGGATGGGTGGAGCGGGGTAAGCCCTCAACCTGACTCCCTGGCTGGAACGCCGGGCAGGCAGGCGCGGAGCGGGGCAAGCGCTGGGGCTGGAGCAGAGCTAAGACTATGGTGGTGGGCCTGGGTGCTAAATGGGTGGGCTGCAGCCCATCCAGGCCCACCCGTGGCTACATCTCTGCCCTACAAGCCTCCTCCATTTGGACGCTCAAAACAGAGCTCCCAAAAATCACTAGTCACTTTTGCAAATCTTGGTGAAGACTTTGAAATGCACGTATAAAGGCTGTAGCTGTATTCTTATGCCAGTTATATTGATGAAAGTTAAAAGAGAAGATCTCTCACCTCTTATCAAGTAGAGCTGCACTTCCAATATCAGGATTGACAGGATTCTGAACATTTTCTCAGAGGAGTCTAAAACACAACAATATTAGCAACTTAAATTTTCCCAACTGCCAAACTCCTTTACCATAAAGTTATTAAAAGTTAACCCACTTTCCAGGTTCTTAAAAGTCAGAAAATATAAATAGGACCTTACATGCTGACTGAATCAAGCGACTTTCTGGGTTATAAAGACACAGGCACATGCTGTATATTGTGGTACACTAAATTCTGACGCTGAAAACAAGGAAATCACTTTTAGAGATCCGCATCTGAGCCTTTATGATTTCAAGAGTCCAAAGGGGACTTATCGACACCAGATACTTTCCAGGATTATTTCTTACAGTAACTACAATAACCTCGCTTTGAAACTGTACCCATTAATATTATAAGCAACTGAAGATGAATTTTCATAGTCAGTAAAGCTTTGTACATATATAAACATACTTCCCAAACTCCCATAGCTGAGGGAGTCTGGCATGCTTTGTGGCTTGATAGTAGAACAGCCCTGACTTTGTCTCCTCTCCACCCCAGTCACCCTTTTAGTGGAATTTTCACATGAGCCCTCTGTGCTCATAGCCGGTATGTGTTTTAGGTCTCAGTGTAGGACACACAAAGGGAAAGGGAGGCCTCCTTCTATCTTCTCTCCCACTCACCCATGCAAAGGCCAGGGACAGTCTGGCCTTTAGTCTGGTCAAAAGAGGTTAGATTTTTCATGAAGGGACTTTCAGGAGTGGAAAGCTTATTCTGTTCTCTCTGCATGGAGTCGTGATACATTATGTGCCACAAAGTACCATACTGTATTGACAGACAGCCCATAAATAATGCATCTGAAAGGAATAAATCCAGTTTTATTGTGGGCAGCCTTTTGTGCCATTGATTATTAACAAAGAGACTATTCTTTGTACTTTTTTCAGACACACAAGTAAACAAAAGAAAAAGCAATGGAATGAAATAGTCTTAAATATGCCAGAGCTAGTGAGGTAGGAAAATAAGGAGCAGATTTTATTTTTATAAAATCAAGCAGACACAGAGACACAACCAATAAAGCAAACAAAATAGACCCAGAAATAAACATAAGGAAATAAAGAGCGCAAGGAGAAATTTTTGAACTCACCAGAACAATATGAGTGTTAGAATTTTAGTTCCTCAGTTTTTGGTGCCCTACTTGAGCACTATGATCCTGCAGCTCCTTCAGCCTTCACTGCAAGTTGTGAATTCTCAGCATCTTAGACTTAGATATTTGATTATCTGTCCTCTGTCTATTTTGCTGGGTATGTACTTGGGGAATTATTTTTTCCATAACCAAAACCTCTCATTTTTTTGAACCATTCCTCATTGGTTGGGCTATTTTTCTTTTTAAAGTCTAAGATGCTGGGCTTCCTAGTGGAAATGGTCACACAAAAGGAAATGAAGAATTAATTTCTCATCTGCTAGTAGTAGGTCAGCTATTTCCACTAGGAAGCCCTAGGAGGATTACCAAAGAATCATTTGGTAATAAATATCCAATGGTTTGTGATATTTGGTTATTGGATTATTTGCAATGGGTGTCATTGGTGACCAAAAACCTTTTTTTTTTCTTAAAAAATCAATGGACAAAGAGAAACATGATATATAACGTATTTGGATTTCAGTAAAACATTTAACAGATCTTACTCTAAAAAATAATTCAAATACGGAGAGGGTATGAATAAGGCTGTGAGTCTGTCACGGAGGTCATGGAAGTCACGGATTCCATGACTTTCCATGACCTCCATGATTTCTGCAGCGGCTGGTGCTGGCTCAGGATGGGGTGGGGGGCTCCCCAGCTCCCACTGGCATGGCCCTGCAGCTCCTAGGTAGCAGAGGGGCCAGGGGGCTCCACACTGCCCACGGTCCATGCCCCCGCAGCTCCCATTGCCTGCGGTTCCTGGCCAATGGGAGCTGTGCAGCCAGCACTTGTGGCAGGAGCAGTGCGTGTAGCCCCCTGGCTCCTCTGCCACCTAGGAGCTGCAGGGACATGTGGAGATGGGTAGGGTGCCCCTCTCACCCTGCCAACCATCCCCCCCAGCACCACCGGGGGACCCGGGCAGCAGGCCATGGGCCACGCCCCTCCCCAGCACCAGCGGGGGTCCTGGGCCACCTCCCCCAGCACTCACAGGACCCTGACTGCCCCCCCAATCACCCACGGCCCCCTCCCAAAGTTTTAGTTAGGGGTATATAGTATAAGTCATAGACAGCTCACGGGCCGTGAATTTTTGTTTACTGCCCATGACCTGTCCATGACTTTTACTAAAAATGCCCATGACTAAAACGTAGTCTTAGGTATGAACAATGTTACTTTTGATATTGGAAGGGGGCATGCAGTGAGGAGCAGCAGAGACTGGTGTAATGGCAAGTCTTATTTAACATCTCCATAATCTTAAATGGGAGGGGAAATAACACATTAATCATATTCACTACTACACAGATGTTGACAAATTAGAAGGAGTTCCAAGAAGAGTAACAAAACGGTTCATGGTTCAAGAGGGAACCACTAAATGAGGAAAGACTACAAGAATTAAATCCATGTAGATTGACTAAGCAAGAAGTATTTAAATTGTATAACCAAGGATGGGGAGAAAAGTTACCAGGGTGGTAAAAGAAGGCATCCTCATAGCTAGGAGCAATCAAATGAAGAGACTCCCAAGAGAAGTGGTGGAAGCCCTGTCACTTGGAACTTTAATATAAATTGTCTCACTGATACCTTCTGCTCGTCCCCCCAACCCTCCAAATGTATCTGTTGTCTCTACTCTTGCATTTAGATTGTAAGCTGTTTGGGACAGGGACTGTCTTTTTGTTTTACATATTTACTATGCCTTGAACGATAGGGCTCCAATTTCTGCCTGGGGCCTCTGCGGGCTACCATAATCATTGTTATTGTCATCACTGGAGTAGATAAAATAAAATAAAAAGGTACTATAGGGAACATGGAAATAAAATTGAAGGTAGAAAACTAAATGCTGATTTAAAAAGCCTTTAGTACTCAGTGCATAACTCATTGTCATGGGATGCCATTGAGGCAAAGAACTTAAAGACAAAAAGGAACTGGACATTTATATGGAATACAAGAACATCCACAATTGTAACAGTTAATGCAAAAAAATGGGAAGTGATAGACATGTCATGCTTTAGAGCTTACAGCAATCTGTTGCACATCTGCCTGCTGTGGAATGATTACATCTTCCTCTGAAGTGTGTGGTGCTGCCCACATTTGGAGATAGGAACTGGACAATGAGTCTGATACAGTCTGGCAATTTCTATGTTCCTAATTCTGCATTGGCTTGTGATGTACTTCATGATCTAATAAGTCCAATTTCTATTATTAACTTTCATACTCTATGATTCAGTGTCTATCAGAAATGATGACAGTTTAAAAAATAGGCTGGATAAATAGAAGACCTCAGTATGGGACCATATGAACAGCAGTGAGGGAGATCATCCCTAGAATACCATAGACAATCTGGGCACCAGATTACAGGAAAGTTATTGAAGCACCAGAAAAAAGTATAGACGGAAGCAATGAAAATGATAAGGATCTTGAGTGGCATAATTACAAGGAGAGTTTAGGGACTTTAGGTGCATTGTATTAATTGGAAAAGAGATTAGGGAACGTGACTGAGTTCTTAAATGTTCTGAGAAGTGTAGAGTCATTGGATGTCACAAAACTATTCAAGATAGTAATAGGCTAGTAATCTCAAACACAAGAAGAAATACTTTTCTGCCAACTTTACGCACCTTATCTCTTTCTAGTCTTCTCTAACCTTGCCATTCCTGCTGTTTTTAGCACCAGCTTCCCCTTTGCCCCTTCCCAGAATTTCTCCACTGTTGGTGAAAGACCCTTCACCTCCACAGCTCTTGCATCGACAGACTTTCTACCTCATCAGTTGTCAATGCATCTCTGTTCAAATCTCATATTTTCTCCCTCTGTTATTAGCCTTATGATTGCAAGCTTTGCTGTGTTCTGTGCCATATCATACGCTGTCAGACATTCTGCAGTATAAAGTCGTTTGTAAAATACACAGTACTCCATAAAGTGTTTTGACATACAGTTTCAGTGAAAGAGGCTGTACAAAATAAAATTTTATTGTACTGAGCTGGAGTTGAGAGTAACTAATGTGTGAGAGACTATCAGCAGCAGTCAGACACTGACACCTGAGGTTATTAAAAGAAGGGTTAGATGAGGACGGAAGGCTTAATTTTCAGAGATGATGAGCACCCACAGCATTCATTCACTTCCCCTGGAATTTTGAATATGCAGCACGTTTGAAAACCAGGACCCTACAGCCTGAGCCTGCTTAGTGCCCTTAACTCTCTGAAGTTAGCAAGAAAGAAAAGTAATTCTTTTCTAAGGAGTTTTTTCCTTAGAAGGTACATGCCAGGACCCAGTTTTTCCTGCTGTCCCTTTTGTAACAGAACTCAACTAAATCTGCTTCATCAATATAACATTCATTGGGTCCCACAAACCAAAAGGAAGGGGAAATTCCAGGGCAGTTATGATATTTAGGCAACAACTTATACATTTTATTAGTTGCTTTGAAGCACCACTTCCCATTTTTTCCTCTCAGTAAATCATAGTTGGTTAAAACAGTTGTTTGAATGTTAACACAGTGCATTCACCTCAGCAAACATACTGGGAGGACTTAGGTACCAAGTTCTGATCCAGATCTGGGTCCAAACTTCCCAAAGTTTGGGGGCATTCAGATCTGGGGTTTGGTCTCAAGCCCATCTCAACTGTCTAGCATAGACCTGACGATAGTTCAATGGATGGAGGGTCAGGAAACCTAGGATGTAATCCTGGCTTCATTGAAGTCAGTGGCAAAATGCCCATTGACTTCAATGGTGCCAGAATTCCATCTCTAGTTTGTGTTTCCAGCTCTCCCACTCACTCACGCTGAGACCTTGGGCAACTGAGTTTACCATTGTGCCTCAGTTCCCCAACATTTTGTGAGCACAATAGCCCGGTATTGATTTGACATAATTATCAATCTGATTTCACTGGGACTGCCTTCTTTTCCCTTCCCCCTGGTAAAAAGGCTCACCTATCAAAGTGAAATTTTGGAGGAGCGGGAAGGTTCTGGCATTTCAGAGGGATGTGTTTGAGACTTTTCCATATCACAAGCCAGTCAGCTCAAAGCTCTTCTGCTGACCCATGCCTAGTCCCATAGTTTCATCTCCAGGATACTATGTCCCCCAACTTATGGACAACTCTGGCTGGGGTTGGAGCCAGTTAAGGAACCATGGAACGACTCTGAATCATCCTTCACAGTCTACCTCTGTTCCAGTGGCACTAGGAGGGAATAAAGTTCCAGTCTGCCCATACTGAAATAGGCCAGACCTCTAGAACATCCTGACATTGTGCACTCTGTCCATGCATCCTATGGAGGTATCTATTAATCTGCCATGATGGCAGAGTAGTATCCTTTCCTGTTAAGGTACTTACTTGCTCTAACGTAGCAGGATGGGTATACTATACAACTGCTCCTGATGCTGGGGAAACATTGCCATTCAAACTCCACAATTATTTCAGGGATTTTTCTAACTTTTACAACTCTGGGGGCCAGCACAGCAGTAATTGCCTTACAAACCTCCATGTCCATTGTGCCAAAGGTGGAGTTGCCAGCCCATGAACGGATTGCCAACAGATCAGTAACAACATGGGGCTGCCAGCTTCTACAGAGTGATAGAAACATTTCTGGACCAATATTCCCTTTCTCATCAGAGTGTCCTGGTGCTCGAGGGCCAGGGAAAACTCCTAACACAATTCCAAAAATGTGGCTGTCCTCATATGAAAGTTCTGGGCCCACTGCTGGTCATGTATTCATCGTGATGTAGTGCATCACCTTGTGCTTGTGATCCTGATCCAGAAGTGGCAGTCTGCATTGTGGGGTGGAGGGTCTGCCATGGAAGACAGTAGCAACTGGGTCCATGCCATCATGTACTCATGGTGCTGGTTTTGTCTCCTGCTTGTAATAACAAGCTGCTGTGTTCTCCAAGCCAAAAAACCACCTCTGTAACAGTCACCATTTTTTGGTACCAGCTTCTCTGGAAGAAGACCAAAGAAACATGGTCTCCATAAAAAACAGCAGCAGTTGGTCCCGGTTGTTTGGACAAGTGGGATCTATACTTTAGAGCACAAGGACACAGCACACCAGCTTGGGCCATGCCTGAAAATGAATTTCCAGGCCTAGGCCATTTCTGCCCACAATTCCCAGAGAGGACAGAATAACTGTCCCAGAGTGCCCTGCGAAAGTGAGCATAGAGTGGAGCAGTGTTTGTGTGGTGCTGTGAACCATGGGACATGCACCCAGAGAGCTGCGTAACTCTCACAATTAGATTCAGTGCCAGTGTGGACATGGTATGTGACAGCAAGTGTCTGGTAATTGACTGCTCTTCTACAATGTGAAGCATTCTACTGATACAGGATAAAGTGAGACAGCTAACTTGTGATTTCCTATCTTGGGGCTAGGCTGAAGTGAAGACATAGCCAGAGATCATGAAAGCGTGAGCAGGACTGTGAGTAAGAAAGAGTGACAGAATGAGTGTGAGAAAGGAAGGAAAAAAAATCCATAATCCTCTTTACAACAGCCTTCCTATTTCACAGCAAGTACTAGGTTCAAATTAGCACCAACGCTTGTGGTCTTTTCAGGGACCAAAAGGTACATAACTGAAGGTGTTTTCTCAGTAATGTGCTAAATGGGACACCGGGGGGTGGGGGGTGGGGAGAGGGGGCTTGTGATAGTACCTTGTTAAAATTCCACCACCAAATCAAAGGGATGCTTTGAGTAATTTCCCATCCTCTGGTGAAATTCACCACCTCTCTGGATTCAGTCCTTGCATGAGATGACTTTGGTGCTCAAGCAAATCGTTTGCCATTGGAATGCACCAATTCTCAAGTATTTTTGAAAAATTTCCTGTAGGGGAAGATACATTCCCAGTTCCCTTGTCTGCCCTACAACTCCAGTTCAAGTTATATATCATCCACTCAGCATTTTTTTAATGAACACATTTCTAGTGAAGTGCACTTTAAATAAGTTTGCTTGCAAGTGGTTTTGTTTTCTTCCTTGATTATGATTTTGAGGAAACATTTTTGCTTAAATGGGGAAACAAATAGAGTCCTGTGTCCCTTTCCCTTCCCCCCTCTCCATCTTCCCTCTTTAAACACACACACTGCTGAGACATGGAACTTGTCACCAGCTAAGGTAGAAGCCCATTGCTAAAATATTGATGTTTTGTGTATATACATGGTAGAAGTTTGTATCAAAGGTCATCAACAATTGGATTTTTCTGACTTATAAAATTCTTATGCAGTCAGCAGTGAGACAATATAGTAATGTACAAGGAATCCTAAGAAGAAATATACAAATTTACCCCCCTTCTCCAAGATTTAAGGAAAATCTTAGATAAGTTATAAATTCCTTGGGGGAACAGATTCTGGCACCCTATTTCACATCAGGTAACACCCAATAGTGGAGCCAGATTATGAGCAGTGGTAGAGCCAGGGAGCAATGGGTCATTGATGATCCCACCTTTAGTTATACATATTGGCTTGAAAAGGCACCACACATACACCTAAAGGCCACCAGGGACTACTGGTCACACCCTACTCCATGAGTGGTTTCATTGACTTCAATGGGATATTCATAGGGCAAGATTCTATTCACCACAATGAAGGGTATCAGAATCTGGCCTTTAGAAATGGAAATGTGGGTGTACTGCTTTTAATATAGCAGAGATTCTGGTAACATTGGAGGGGGTATAAAGAGAAATAACCTCAACTTTACTCATTTTTCTGGAAATAAAGCTTTCCCCAGAAGTGAGTCATCCAGAATTGTTCCTGGCAGCTCCAAAGTTGTGTATATCAGACTGGTAGCTCCACTATCTTTGCAGAGGATTTAATGTGTTCCCTGCTCCCGGCCAGCCAGAGGGAAGGTGTTCTTTGTGTCCCCCTCCCATCCATCCATCTCTCTAGGTTCTTACATAGCCCCCATTATTGCAATACCTGAGCAGCCCACTTGCCCCAGAATTAAGCAATAAGTGGCACAACAAAGGTGTGGTGATACTATTTAATATGTTGTGAAACTCTTACATATAGGAACATGTCAGTGCAGTAAGGAGGCCAATATAATGAATGAGAGCCAACACTAAGAGCCAGTCTCTTGGTTAAGAAGAGTACCTATCATGTGTCGTGCTGAGAACTAAATTCTTATTCTTAGATGCACACATAGCTGAGGAAAGAATTTTGTCCATGCCCTTTAATCTCATCCTTTTCCACACTTAGTAGGACCTATCAGTTAAATTTGGATTGTGTTCTTTAAGTTGTTCTATGAACTATGTTACTACAGAATTTAGCCCTCTTTCACCTTCAGGGCCTGTTTGTACAAACCCTCACTTACATAGCTGGTCCTTTGTCACACAAATAATATGTAATTTTTGCACAATCAGGACCTAAGTGTAGTATAGAGCTAATTTAATTTAATTCCAATTTGTTCCAACATATATTGACATTATTCATTATTTCCCAACAAGCTTATTTAAACAGCCTTAAGCTGAAAAAGAAATCACAGAAGTAAGGGCATTTTTGTTCAATTCTATAATACAAAAAATGGAAACCATTGTTCTAATCTGCCCTTAATATTGTTCACATAACTTGTACATGGAAACGATACGACTAGATTGAGAACATAATACTGTTATTTGAAAAATGAAAATACTCCACTTATAGCACATACCGTAATTGATATAAAGGGCTAAATTCTGCCTGCCAGAATTAATGGGTTTGCACAAGCTTAACAGAAGACCTAAGGTGCCTTTAGAACAGGAAATAATTTGTTTTCAATTAACATTAAACAGGATATTACTTAATACCAACTGAGATTAAATAGACACAGTCACACTAAACTAGTGCAAAATGGTTTGGCTCATTAAAAACAAATTTCCATGAAATGGGATAGTCTATAAACTATGTTGATATTAAGTGAGCTTTATACTTTAACAGTATCACTGTAACGGGTCGGACTCACCCCTGCAGCGCCTCCTGCTGGTGACTCCGGGGAATTAGCTCGATTTCCAGCCTAGAGCACCCTCTGCAGGCCAGTGATCTGCCTGTTCCCTGGCCCTGAGTCCCTCCCTGGACCCCAGTGCCCTTTTACATGGGGTGCTGCCCCCCCAGCAGTAACCCCTTTCTCTCAGGGTCTCCCCTCCCCAGGGAACCCCCACCCTCTATCTCCACCTTGCCTCAGTGTATGGCTACTGCCAGTCATTGTCTAGCCCCACGTCCTGGGGCAGACTGCAGTATCAGCCTATTCATCACTGGCAAGGAGGGTTTGGACCTGCTGCTTTGGCCTACCCCTGGGCTGCCTCTGCAACCCCCAATACCTGTTAGCCCTCTGCTAGGTGGCAGCCTGGGGCTTTCCAGGCCGGAGCTCCCCAGCTCCTCTGCCTTTCCCCAGCCCTGCTCCACTCAGGTACCTGGTCTAGCTCCCTGCAGCCAGGCCCATCTCCCTCTGAATGCAGAGAGAGACTGTCTGGCTTCTGGCTTCCCTGGCCTTCTTATAAGGCCCTGTGGCTCAGGTTGGGGCGTGGCCCCCGCTGCAGCCACTTCCCCAATCAGCCCAGCCTAAAGGCTGCTTTCTCCAGCCACAGCTCCTTCCCAGGGCTGTTTTTAACCCCTTCAGGGCAGGAGCAGGGGTCCACCCTGCTACAATCACCATTCCTGAGAGTCTCTCGTTACCACCATAAAATGTTTCCATTAAATCCATCGGCGTACACATACGTACATACAAACATGTACACACACACACTTGAGGAGAAAAACATCAAAGCCTGAGATTTTCAAAAATGGTGCTTAAAATTAGGCTCCTACCTCCTTATTTAAGTGCTTAAATATGGACTCAGGATCCTAATTTTAGCCCCCATTTTTTAAAAACCTGCCTAAACTATTTTCTGTTTGTTCTAAGATTCTATTTGTTCTACATAGATTGCAAGGACCTCATAACAGGGACTTTCAATTTTATGTGCCTATAAAGCAACATGCACACTATGGTGCTGTACAAATAACTGTAATGAATTATGCTAATATACTATGCTGCAGAAACCCCACCTACCACAACCATTATTACGTGCTGTTTGTATTGCTTGATGAAAACCCACTCCTTGGTGATACCCTGAACATGTTACAAGGCACAAAATTACCATGGATCTGACAGAACTTTTATGCATCTTTTAAAAAAATGCTACAATTAAAAGACAGTTTCAGCTACTTTCCATTGTTTTAAAGCAGTGGTTCTCAAACTTTTGTACAGATGACCTCTTTCACATATCAGGCCTCTAAGTCTGACCCCCCCCCTATAAATTAAAAACACTTTTTTATAAATTTAACACCATTATAAATGCTGGAGACAAAGCGGGGTTTGGAGTGGAGGCTGACAGCTCGTGACCCCCCATGTAATAACCTCACGGCCCCCTGAGGGATCCCGACCCCCAGTTTGAGAACCCCTGTTTAAAAGCAACTTGGAAATTCTTCTTGTTCAAGAACAAACTTGTCCCTGATAAAACACCACTGACTTCAAAGGGATTACGCAATGGTTTAGGAAGGGAAATTCAATATACTGTTGCACCCATTTGAAACTTCAGGGAAAATTTAGATAAGTAGAATATAGTCAGAATTAGAAACTGTCAGGACTATGCAGGTGCTCTGCCTTCCACACTCTCAATGTCTTTGTGGACCAGGTAAATTTGTGGCTTCATCTCTTATTTCTTTCATCTAAATTATTCAAAGATGGAAATGCTTCTGCTGGGTAAGCAGACAACCTTCAAACAATTCCAGCTCCTGTCTTCATAACTCATACTTCCCATTTGCCACCATTATTAATATCAGTATTATAACAGCAACTAAAGGCCCGAGTCATCATCAGGTCATCACGGAGCTAGGCACTGTACTAACAAAAATGAAGTCCCTGCCCCAGAAAGCTTCTAGTCTAACAAACCATGCATAATAATCATCCCTAAACTCTTCTCCTCCTCCATCTTCATGTCTGCAGATGGCCATGTCCTAGACGGTGAAAGTTTAGTCACAGTAATAATACTCAGCATTTATATAGCATTTTTTGCTCTGCAAAGTGCTTTACAAACATTAATTAATAATGTATTCTTATGACATCCCCAGGGCTGCCCGGGGGAAGGGGGAGGGCAAGTGGGGCAATTTGCCTCAGGCCCTGGGCCCGGCAGGGGCCCCGCGAGCCGCTCCGGGTTTTCGGCTGCACTTCTGCGGCAGGCCCCTCACTTGCTCCGGGTCTTCAGCGGCGGGTCCTTCAGTGCAGCGGAAGACTTGGAGCGAGTGAAGGACCCGCTGCTGAAGTGCTGCCAATGCCTCAGAGCACCGCCCAGTGAGTACAAGTGCCACTAGCGGCAGGGGGGAAAAAAAAAAAAGCCATGATCGGCAGCACTTAGGCTGCTCTACCACCACCGCTTCATTCTTCGGTGGCAATTCAGCGGCGGGTCCCTCTCGGAGGGAAGGACCCACTGCCAAATTGCCGCCGAAGACCTGGCCCTGCCCCAGGCCCCCTGAATCCTCTGGGCGGCCCTGGACATCCCTCTGAGAAAAGTAAGGGGCATTTCATCTAAAAGAACGTAGTGGTACAGATACACTTTTAATAGATTCATAGATTCCAAGATTAGAAGGGACCATTGTTATCCTCTAGTCCAAGCTCCTGTATAGCACAGTCCATAGAATTTCCCCAAAATAATTCCTACAGTACATCTTTTAGAAAAACATCCAACCTGGATTTAAAAGTTGTCAGTGATGGAGACTCCACCATCACCCTTGTAAATTATTCCAGTGGTTAATTTCTCTTTCTCTTTAAAACGTGCACCTTATTTCCAGTCTGAATTTGTCTAGCTCTAACTTTCAGCCATTGGATCATGTTATACTTCTCTCTGTTAGAAGGAAAATCCCATTATTAAATATGTGTAGCCTGTGACATTGCACCCCATAATGCTTTATAGAAATGTGCTTATGAGTAAAAAATATTACATAACTGGAATATGTTTTATGCTAGATATGCCATGTAACATATCTTTGCAAAGGTTATGAGCTACTGAATATATTCATCCTATTTGTATGTATCATTTTTATATCTGAAGTTATGAGTGTTGGCTCTATGCTTGTATTTAAAGTGTTTGCTGTAGGAAGCACATAAGGCAGATTTAGTCAACATAGTGTGAAAGGGTTATTCAGGTAACTGGGAGTACTTAACTAACAATGGATTTTGGGAGATTCCAGTGCACATCTGAGCTGTCCTGGGAATGTTGAAACTAACATGTAAACAATGGTGTCAGCCTGCAAAAAGCTGAATCATCCATAGACATGTGACTTGCTCAGGTGGCTACAGACTCCATCTTGTTGCTGTGATCTTGAACAGGAGAACAAAGGGGTTTCCACCCACAAAAGAGAGAATATAAAAGACCCTAGAAACCCCTCCATTTTGTCTTCAGCTGGCTCAAAAGATAGCCTCTCCATCCCAAAGAGATGCCTGAAAGAAACTGGAACAAAGGACAGTAACTACTGGGGTGGAAGTGACTGCTGGCCCCAGACTAGGAAAGAGTCTAGTCTGTCAAAGAAGCTTATTGGAACATCTCTGAGTGTGAGATTTACCTGCATTTAGTCTCCTACTGTATTAGGCTTAGACTAGTTTTTGTTTTATTTTGCTTGGTAATTTATTTTGTTCTGCCTGTTATTACTTGGAACCACTTAAATCCTACTTTTTATATTTAATAAAATCAATTTTTGCTTATTAATTAACCCAGAGCAAGTATTAATACCTGGGGGAGCAAACAGATGTGCATCTCTCTCTATCAGTGTTATAGGAGGTGAACATTTTAAGTTTACCCTGTATAAGCTTTATACAGAGTAAAACAGATTTATTTGGGGTTTGGACCCCATTGGGAACTGGGTATCTGGGTGCTGGAGCCAGGAGCACTGTCTGAGCTGTTTTCAGTTAAGCCTGCAGCTTTTGGGAGATATAGTTCAGACCTGGGTCTGTGTTTGCAGCAGGCTAGTGTGTCTGGCTCAACAAGACTGGGTACTGAAGTCCCAAGCCGCCAGGGAAAATGGGCTCAGAGGTAATCTCAGCACATCAGGTGGCAGTCCCAGGGGGGTTTCTGTGATCCAACCCATCACATACCCCTTGCAGGTACTTTTAGACTATAATGAAGTCATCCCTTAATTTTCTCTTTGTTAAGCTAAATAGATTAAGCTCCTTGAGCCAATCACTATATGGAAGGTTTTCTAATCTTTTAATTATTCTAGTGGCTCTTCTCGGAACCTTCTCCAATTTTTCAACATCATTCTTGAACACCAGAACTGGGCATAGTATTCCAGTAGCAGCTGCGCCAGTAGCAAATACAGATGTAAAATAACGTCTTTACTCTGACTCGAGATTCCCCTTTTATGCATCCCAGGATTGTATTAGCCCTTTTCACCACAGCATTGTATTGGGAGCTCATGTTCATCCAATTATTCATCACAACCCCAAAGCTTTTTCAGAATCAGTGCTTCCCAGCATAGAGTCCCCCAACCTGTGAATATTGTTGGAGGACAGTAAGGCAGACAAATAACATATTATAATATGGAGCATCACCTATGCAACATTGTCTATATATACCACTGCTCAACTCCACCTTTACTGTGAACGGAAGTATGGTCTGGCAGATAGGGTACTGGACTGTGGACCAAAAGACCTGGGGTAAAATCCTGACCCCAATGCAGTCAATGGGGATTATAATAACAGTGAGCCTGGAATGCAGGATGTCATAAGGGATTAATACAAAGTAAAAGAAAGCAAACACGACTTTTTAGGAGACACATTCTAAAACTCCTAGTGAATTGGAAGCAAGGCAGGATAAGCCAGAGCTGTAAACCAGAGTAAGATAAACTCTGGCAGAACAATAGATGGGCAAAAACTGCAACATACTGATCCACCAGTTGAAGCTGCTCCCCACCACCATAGCTTTTGCTCTGCCTATGAAATAGAGAGGACCTATTTGTAAGATTCTGATCCATATCCGGGCTTAGATTCTAAAACCCTCCCTCCCAGGGTTTGAAGTTGTTTTGGACCTGGGGTTTTGGTTCTGACCCATCTCTGGTCTGAAATCTGAATGGAAACCAAACCATCTGAAACCAGACAAACTGACTATAAATCAAGCAAGATAATCTGACTATAAATCCAAGTAGGAATGCTGTTATCTGCTAGTCACAAAATGCAGCAGAAATCATTTTACATTTTAGCAGCATTATACTCACATCAGACCCATGTAGCTGTTGGAAGAATCAGGGATCATATAGCAGTTGAAATTGTCAAGGTTTCCAAGGCAAAGCACCTCTAACCTATTGATGTTCTTGCCACAAGAACATCAGAGGGGAAAAGAATAGCAATCCCCCAGCACTTTATGCGGCCAGTAATGGTCCATTTACTCTCTGATTGTATTCACGTATCATGCGTTTTAAAAACTAAAGCTTGCATCAAAAGGAAACCACCCATGTTTCGCAGGAATGGACAGGCATATGTTCAGTTTCATTCTGACTGTTTAAAGCCAGTGAGAATTCTCTGAGCTCACCACTTTGCAGGGCTGTTCTAATTAGAGAACACTTGTTTAAAACACATTGTAAGCTGATTGGGTCAAATTCTGATCTTGGCTAACTCCTGAAAAACAATTAAAGTTACATCTGTGTGGTGCAATAGGGGGCAGAGTTTGGTCACAGAGTTAATAACCGTGTGATCATACTGCATTGTGAAACCACATTGTCTCTTACTAAACTTTCTTAATCCTCATCAGCAAAAGCTTATGTGGCTCTTTCTGCAGAAGGAATACCTAACATTTCTGTAGCACATTCAAATGGCTTTCCAAACACTAACAAACCCCCTTGCCAAGAAGGCAAGCTCTCTGCTTCCTTTCCTCAAAGCCTACTTAATTTCCCAGTCTGTCTAACAAGGACTTACTTTCCAGGGCAACCTAATACAAATCTCAGGTAGAATAAATTCATAAGGAAGAAACTCACCGTGTGCTGTTCAAATGCAAGCAATCTCATGACAACCTTCATTTGTATAAACCACACTTCCACCTTCCCCATTATTCATCGTCATCTTCCATGAATTGCAGAATGTTGTATCTAAACTACACTATATTATCTACAGAGCAGAGGCTATCCTGTTACAAAGCCTCATACACACCTATGGCACCAAGGTAAAATACGAATTTCCCCCATTTTATAGATGAAGAAGCAGAGGCAGAGAGGTTAAATGACTTATTCAAGGACAAAGAATAACAGTATTGTAAAAGGCTTGTGTGCAGACTGCACAACCGTGTGGCCAAATCCTCCCCCTCCTACACATCCTGAACATCAGGGAAAGGAGAAGTAAGGAATTTTCTTTTGAGGTTGTGCTGTGGTTCTATAGTCCTATTCCTGCTGCATTATATTTACATGAGTTTGTGTGTGTGGTTTCTCTTGTGAATCCACCCCCTCGTCCTTGCTTTGTCCCCACAAAACCCTGCATGCTAAGGTGTAGTGAGGATCTAAACAGAGGTGGGCAAACTACGGCCCATGGGCCACATCCAGCCTGCGGGACCCTCCTGCTCGGCCCCTGAGCTCATGGCCTGGGAGGCTCGCCCCCAGTCCCTCCCCTGCTGTTCCCCCTCCCCCGCAGCCTCAGCTCACTGCGCCGCTGGCACAATGCTCTGGGTGGCCTGGCAGCGCAGCTGCAGAGCCGCTGCCTGACCCGGTGCTCTGGGCGGTGTGGCTGTAGCGCCGCCAGCCACCGGTGCTCCAGGCTGCGCGGTAAGAGGGCAGGAAGCAGGGCGGATTGGATAGAGGGCGGGGGAGTTCAGGGTGGTGGTCAGGGGGCAGGGGTGTGGATAGGGGTTGGGGCGGTCAAAGGGCGGGGAACAGGGGTAGTTGAATGGGGGCAGGAGTCCGGGGGGGCAGTCAGGAAGGAGAGGACGTGTTGGATGGGGCAGTGGGGGGCAGTCAGGGGTGGGGGGGTCCGGTCAGGGGACAGCAAGCGGTGGATGGGGCAGGAGTCCTGGGGGGCCATCAGGGGACAGGTAAAGGGGGAGTTGGATGGGGTAGGAGTCCTGGGGGGCTGTCAGGGGGTGAGAAGCAGGGAGGGTCGGATAGGAGTCGGGGCCGGGCTACGCATGGCTGTTTGGGGAGGCACAGCCTCCCCTAACCAGCCCTCCATTCAATTTTGAAAACCGAGGTGGCCCTCAGGCCAAAACGTTTGCCCGCCCCTGATCTAAAAGCTGGGCCCTACAATGCACGGGAAATACCTATTCCTGAGTGCAATCCAAGATTCCTGTCCCCTCATGCAATGGAGCTGCACTGGTCCGATTCCACTGTGTTCATAATCCTCCTCACTGTAGTGGAGGGGTTCCACTACCATCAGGGCCCTCTGATCCAGTGGCTTGTGGGGTGGCAGCAGAGTGTGTGTGCCAGTATTAGCTGTATTTCCATATTTCACTGTTTAGTGTGTTCGATGTGTTGCTATATCAGCAGAGCTCTCTCTGCAATGTTTACTTTTACTGTTTTAAAAGACCTTAACATTCTCATGTAACTCAGTCATTTTATCCTTGAGTATGTAACTATTGTTAGTACTACAGTTAACTCACATCTTGCAAATCATGTCCAGAAAAGCTGACACATTCTAATCATCATTATTTGGCAATGTATGACACATTTGTGTTAGCTCTGCTTTGGTTTTACAGTAAACCAGTTAGATAGGGGAAGTTTATTTTCCTTGTATTGTTTTAAATTCAGGCTGTTTCCTGTTACTCATATTTCCTGGATCCATGAAATCTGGGAAAGGCAAAGAAAGTGCTGTCTTCTTCCTCATCCTCCTATCATGTACAATACCTATGGTGGCATTTAGCTGCTATATGGGGATCCTGCTTTCACTTATTTTCATTTTTGTCATTTCAGAACTTTATATTGGTTTCATCATTCACGCTCTCATTTTGAACTGGGTTAGGATATATAACCCAGTATATTTGTGAGTGACTGAGTCTGTCTTCTCACTAAGCAATTTTTCAAGCATGTTGCAGAACCATGTCTAAATTCTGCTGCAGGACCTGAGTACTGAACCTAGTTCCACCAGCACAGCTGAATTTGTACAGTGCAGAGCACTAACAAGGTGCATGCTGAACAATGATTTTGAAAGTATTTCATTTAGTGGTTTTAAGCATGTTGTAAAGCCATTTTCAAAACCAGTGGACCTTTGTGTTAGGGTGAACAGGTGTTAACAGTGCAAAGGTTCTTACTGATGTATAGAATAAAAGTTTTTGCTCAAACACATCCCTGGGGTAACTCTATTGACTTTTGTGAAATTACACCAGGAGTTAATTTAAACTCATTGTGCTCAAATTCTTTCCCCTCCCGCCCACAACACATATTAACTCAGTTAAGTCAAACATGATGAGGCAAAAAGTAACTGGCATCAGTCCAAAGGCAAAGATTATCTAGCTGTGCAGCCAGAGGATTGCTTGCTTTTCTTATTCATTTCCTCTCTTCGCCGCCCTCCTACTACCATATTCATTTAAGGTATTGTTATAACACACAGGGTTTCTCAGATGATGTAACTAGAAGATTTATGGACTTGTCTACAGCTACAATTTCCTTGTGTAGACAAGCTCTGAAAAATACATATTACTACAGTGCCACCACAATCAGCCCCCTTAGGCAAACATACAAAACTGGGTCCAAAAGGCATTGCCACAAATAACTTTCCTGCATTTCCAAATCCACACTCCCTAGGCCAATTTATCAGAACCACTGTTCCCACAGTAGCAATTCTATTTTCCTTACTATTTTTATCATTCTACCACTGCTAATAATAAATAATGATAATAATTCCATTGGGAACATAATGAAAAGATAAATATGCCATCAAACTGGTTTATAACAACTTCTTTAAATCTACATTTTAACAGAGGGCATGTCTATACTACAAAGTTAAGTAGGTGTAAGGAATGAGTCCCAGGCTCTAACACAGGGGTGGGCAAACCTTTTGGCCTAAGGGCCACATCGGGGAATAGAAATTGTATGGCGGGCCATGAATGCTCACAAAATTGGTGTTGGGGTGCAGATGATGAGTTTGGGGTGCTCTGGGCTAGGACCAAGGGGTTTGGAGGGTGGGAGGGGGATCAGGGCTGGGGCAGGGGTGTGGGAAGGGGGGCAGGTTCTGGCTGGGGGTGTGGGCTCTGGGGTGGGGCTGGGGATGAGAGGTTTGGAGTGCAGAAGGGTGCTCTGGGCTGGGATTGAGGGGTTTGGAGAGTGGCAGGGGGATCAGGGCTGGGGCAGGGAGTTGGGGCAAGGGGAGAGGCTCAGGGGTGCAAGCTCAGAGGAGCGCTTACCTCATGTGGCTCCCGGAAGCAGTGGCATGTCCCTTCTCTGGCTCCTACACAGAGACACGGCCAGGAGGCTCTGCACACTGCCCCATCCGCAGGCACCACCCCTGCAGCTCCTATTGGAGCACGTAGGAGCCAGAGTGGGGCCATGCAGCAGCTTCCAGGAGCCATGTGATGCGCCCCTGACCCTGTGCCCCTGCTGGAGCACTGGAGCGGGGCTGAGCCACGTGGTGCGGCCCCCAACACAGTGCCCCAGCCAGAGTGCCAGAGCAGGGCTGAGCCACGTGGTGTGGCTCACGGGCTGGCTTAAAACGCTTGCAGGCCGGATCTGGCCCACGGGCCATAGTTTGCCCACCCCTGCTCTAACAGGAATACACCATTTCAGGGTATGTATTTAACAAGCTAATGTGGCATAGGGTGACCAGACGTCCTGATATTATCGGTACTGTCCCAATATTAGAGGTTTTGTCTTATATAGGCCCCTTTAACACCCCATCCCTCCAACCTGGTCCCCATTTTTCACACTTGCTATCTGGTCACCCTACTGTGGCAGTTCTTGGGCATTTGAAACCACTTGGCCTTTGAGGTGCAAAAATAACTTAGTAATGAACACTCTGCTATGGCTCACTGCTTTATTTCTCGATATTCACAAAGCTAAACATTCCCTCAACATGCAAACAATACTCACTGAAACAGAGTGAATATTACATGCCTAATTATTAACTATAGATTTTGTGTAAAAGAAATGCCAAGTAGAATCTTGCCTAAAGAGCACAGGTCCTTTCTCTCCATCTTTGTTCACTGAAGGAATCAATGTTTTGCTCCTCTACCGAGAGGACAAAATATCAATCTCCATATACTACAGGGATTGGTTTTCTTTCCGATACACACACTGATTAGCATATCAAGATTGTTAGGAAAGAAGAAACGGAGATGGAGAAGATTACCTCCAAAACACACTGTTAGTAAAATGACTTCATAATTGAAGCTATAGGTTTATGATCTGTGGGTCAAATCCTGAGAGGCTTGACACCTTAAACTCCTGCTGACATCAAATGCTCAGGATTTCAGGAGTTGGTTATGTGTGGGTTGGTGTTTGGACTTTTCTAAACAACTCTTTCTATAACTGATGTAAATAATTTTTAACCACAGATGTGAGAGGCTACCAAATATGTGTGGGAACTTTGGTACATAAATGAGTGATATCTGTCAAAATGAGAGACATTTGAGATATGCCTAAAGAACTAAATTAAATTATTAAAAAGTTCTTTCAGCTCTAATCCTGACGTAGGCTGTGTTTGGTGTCAGCCCAAAACTGATTTTGGGTGGGTGATTTGTAAAATTGCAGGAAAAGTCTTTCAGCCAGTTTTGGCCTAGGCAGGCAAGAAAATGTTTTCCCAGTAAGTTAAAATAAAATAAAAGAATAAATAATAATAATAATAAACCCCACATTGTAAACAACTAAAATGTCATCTTTGGTAGTTTGTACCACCAACATACAGCACTTAGGTATGGTGTGTGGGGCTTGGTGGCCCTCTCTACCTAGGGTTGCCAACCCTCCAGGATTGTTCTGGATCCCCAGGAATTAAATATTAATCTTTAATTTAAAAATATGTCATGTGATGAAACCTCCAGGAATATATCCAACCAAAATTGGCAACCCCATCTCTACCAACTCGAGGGTAAAAACAGTCAGCCACACCCAACTCTGTTTTATGCAAGCTCTTTCATGCTTCTGCACACTGTAGTAGGGGCAGAACACCCTTAATATGTACTTCTATAATGTGGTGTCATTTAAAATCAATGGAGTCAGGCAGAGTAAGCTTGTATGGTTGCCAATATTGTATTTCAAAAATAAAGGACTGTTTTCTTAGCACTTTTGCCCAACTTTTCCCAATATGATTATGATCATTAACATTATTAATTATTATTATTAGTAGTAGTAATAATAATATAATAAGCAGTACTCACCTACATTTGCCAGGGCTATTTCTTGCTGCTTTTTGCAAAACTCAGTAACTCCCAGTCTTGTTGTACAGAGATGAAGAAATCTTTGCAGGATACCTGGACGTTTATGCAAATTTGGAGTTCATTTTTAACTAAATCTATGTTGCATCTGTTCTGTGTGTCAGACCATTTATTCCCCATTAATGAAAAAATCCTGTCTACAAATGCGTTTGATCCTGATACACTAAGTACAAACTACACAGTTTGGAACAAGTTTTTCAAGTTTTCTTTTCCACACTTCTGAAACACATACATCCATTTTTCACTGATATATGTGGAAATGTCATTTCATGATGTTTTGATCACATCTCGACTGGTGCAGAATTCCTCATTTTGAGTGCATCTGTTCTGTGCTCATGATCTGAGAAACTAAGCTTCTCGTAGAGACCCATGGGTTTCAGCTTCATCACTGCATTGTCAGTAGAGAAATCAAACCATTTATTGATGTACAAAAGCAGAGTCATAAAACTTAATGATGGTTTGCTTTACCTTCGCTTTTTGTTGTAATAGTAGCTTTCTCTTCAGTTGTTTGGCCTGGAATCCAAAAAACAAATCCTCTTTCCGGTTCAGCATCTTCAGCTTAAAATGGCACATTTCCACATACACGTCAGTCAGCAACACATAGTTTTGATGCTTCCAAGCTTCTCACAAGTATATCAAAGACACAAGATGTGTTGGGGAAAAAAACACATGCAGGCATCCTCACCATCTTATAGGCACATGTTCTTTAATGCTACTGGACAAGACTCCTGTAGTGACTTGAAGTAGGCTGTAATTGCTGGCCAGTTTCTCAAAAGTTGATCAACTGCTGGATTAAGGGATAGCCATCTTGTACTCACATGTCGCACTACTTCTTTCCATTCAATGTCAACAAACTCAAAACTCTTTGGAGTTCTTCACTGCATATTGCGGCCACAGAAAAATTGCTGTAAATTTTCAACACAGTTGTTTCTATGTCAACCGACAGCTGAGCACGTGCATGTTTGCAGGTATTGTGGGCTATGTGTGCAGGGCAGTTTGCCTTCAAAATTCAGTCATTATCTGTACATAACAACTGATACACCTGACTGTGTTTGCTATAGTTCACATTTGCATTATCAGCAGAGTATGCAGTAATGCAATTAACATTAAGCTGGTATTTCTCTAGGCAGTTCAAACTAGCATGATGAATGCCTTTTGCAGATTCATCACCATCTTCATAAAAATCGAGCAGCTTGAACTGAACGCCATCTGTTATGATGAAATATTGTAGGCACATCGGAAAATTCTTCCTATTACCCTTATTTGAGGCATTGGTCGCTACAGAGAAATACATGTGCTATCCTGGTAACGGTGGTAATAAATCCCATAAGCAATTTCCCACAGACATTGGGGCAAAAACATTGATCACAAATAGCTCTGCTTTGGTTCTTACATGACATAATTTGTTCTCAATATTTGAATCATGAAACATTTCACTGGCAAGCTTATTACCACAGTGCATGCTGTTATAATTTAGATTGTGTTTACCTGTGTGGCAAACAGTTGTAATTACGCATGCTGCAATTCTGTCACTTTCAGTGTTTGAAGAGACAAAGAATTTGCTAACATTTTTCATGCCTTTGGCCTGCATGTTTTTCTTATGTCTATCAGTTGCTGCATGCTGCTTCAGGTCAGTTTCACCTCTATGCCTGTTAGTGAATTAATGCTGGCACAAAGTACAAAAGGCTTTACCAGAATTGCAAGTGACAGATTTAACCTAGCTGTATTTTTCTTCCCATTTATTTTTATATCTACACAGTCTTTTCTGTTTATGTCTAGGAGGAATGTCTGGTGTTCCCAATGCTTCACTCATAATTGCATTGAATGTTTTCCTGACCGCGTGTAAAAGTGTGCTGTAGCCAGGGGCGGCTCCAGGCACGGGGGTGGGGGGGGACGACGCAGTAAGGTTATCGGGGGCACAAAGACCCGATGGGGCCATGCTGAAAGGCTGGAATCAGGAGGGAGCTCTGTCTGACAGGGGAAACAGACAGGGCTCTGTGCAGGTGGTATTGGCTGCCAGGACCAGGCTCCCTGTCCACCTCGTTCCCCCACTGCTGCAGCTGCAATAGCCACCAACCAGCAGTTACGCTCCTCTGCTGAGAATGCTGACAGAGACAGCGAGCAGTGAGGTTACACCCTGGGAGTACTGACTTCCCTTTCAGAGAGAGTCCCTTCCTGACCCTGGCCCTTCAGAATAGATCCAGGGCACAGAGCCCAGTCCACTTGCCCTGCCAGACAGAGACTGTGCAGAGAAAGTGTGGGGGAGGGGGGGCTGTGATCAAGGGCTGGAATCAGCAGGGGGCCACTACTCTCAGGTGCATCTTTCTCCTCTGGACCTTGAACCCTGACCTCAGCCTGGTCTTCTTTCCCTGCGCAACTCTGAAGCGCCAGAGTCGGGAGGGGAGTGGAAAGATACACCATGAGTACTGGCCCCATGCTGTTGAAATATAGGATAAAAGTCATCCCATACTGATTTTGTATGGGACAGGCAATTATCTATTTAAATAAGGGATCTCCCTTGTAATACAGGACTATTGGCAATACTAATGTCACACCATAGCATCATAATACTTGTCCTTTTTATTTTCCTCCCATGTAAAAGCTATAGAAATTAAACATTTGTACTAAATGTTTTGTTAGTACAAAATTAAAGTTGAAATATAAACGCACAAAGTCAGGCAATGTAAAAATGGTGGTGCCATGAGAACACATTCTACAAAAGCCCCTTGTATGACAACAAGGAACTGTACATTGGCTGTGTGATATTATTTTGACATTTATTGAATTGTTTAGAGAAATGTGGCCAGCAAAGGGAAATTAGATGAACTCTGCCTTTTGACTTTAACATGCAAATAGCTGTTGCTGTACTGAAAGAGAAATTCAGAAACACAGAAGTCCAGCTTGGATGAGCAGCACCACACCGATCTGAAATAATCTTTGCATGTAAAAGAGGATTGCCAAGGAGTGGAACTGGGGATGTAGCCCCCAATCTTGCATCCTTGGAGCAAATGGGAGTTTGGCCATTGACCTTAATGGGAGCATGATCAGGGCTTTAGAGGGGCTGAGGGAGTTTCTACATTGAAAACAGTACTCATGAGTAATCAGCATGCCCATTTCCCATCCTACGCCAGCTCATGGTGAGTGGTGTCTGACCCCATGCCAGTGGAGGTTCCCTCTGACACGGCCTGCTCCTTGGGGTAGTTAAGACGAGTTTACAGCCGAAATGCACCCATGGTGCAGCCTAAAGCAGCCACACCGAATGGTGACTTTCATGAGTTTTGTGATCAGTATGACAAAAGCACCCAGGCCCAGCACATCACCAAATTCCAGCAAAGGAAGCTAGGCTCCAACTTCCTTTAAAAGGAAGTTGCCCGTTGCCCTCACCATGATGTAGTATAGCTAGAGGCGTTAGGGGGTGTGCGTGTATTTTTGCAACAGTTGAAGTGACTCACACAACCTGTTTGAGAACTAGCATTTTGAAAAGTGAGGCACTCCACTTTGTTTTAAAGTTTTCCAATTTTTTCATAAAGCCATATCTCACGAATGCTGTAGTCAGTATTTGTTCTCGTAGGAAGTCCTCAGTAAGATCCTGTGCAGGAGGATTTTTTGAATGAATAGGGTTGTGTTCATTTTAGGAGTTATTCTCCCTGAAGCAATTCACCCCAGCAGAACCTATGCACTTAAGTTTCATTTACGCCCTATTTTGAAGGCTTAAGTGGTAGCCCTATCCATAGGACTAAATTTCACCCTATGGATTTCAGTTTGTTTCAGTACTGCAGGAAAGTTCATAAACTTTGTCCACAGATGTTAATACCCCTTTAATTTCTTTACAGAAAAGACTTGGCTACTTTAAGTCTGAAACTAAGATTTGAGTACATTACTTGGAGTGACTATGAATGATATTTCAAGTTATTGTAATAACATACACACATCCTAATAAGTGTTTGTCCTTGTAGCAGGCTCTTGACATGCCAATGTAAGGAGAAAATGTTATATAAAGGGGAAGTGCTTAGGAAATAGGATACAAAAGGAAACAAAATACCCTCTTTATTAAAAAATATAGTTTTTAATCTTATTGTAATAAATAAATTCTAATAATTTATGACACAGTAAAGACAAGTGCGTATCTTGCAAAATATAACCAAACCATAGCTTAATGATACTTAGAATCCAAAAGTGCTTCCAAAATGCATACTAAATGATTTAATGAGAGTCTATTTTGTATCATAGAAGAGCAGACATTCCATCTCAACTGTTTCCAAAGAGTCCACTCCATGGGCTATTCTTCTAGAAGGTCCAAAGTCTTGCTTTTCAGATGGTTGATCAGAATAGTGATCGGTTGCAAACTGGTGGTGCCAACTATATCCCTAGTTACAGTAAACAGTACAACTTCTAACTCTCTGGAGCATCTTCAAAGGGCAAGAGATTATCTGTTGACTTCCAACCCAAGAGGAATCATGATGTTGACAAGAGAGTTAAACAGCCTTTTCTCTGTTGAAGTAACTAACTAACTAACTAACTAACTGCTGAATGTTAGCCAATATCTTAAAATCTACAGTAAGGAGAGATGGTGGCCCACATGCATGACATTCAGTCTCCTCCTTATCCTTGTATGGGTCAAAGTGATGACAATTTCATCCATGGAGGCTGGAAGTTATAGTGTCTCAGTAGGGAATTTAAAGTTCAGAGAAAAATTGGAACGTTTTAAAAACAAGTATGAAATGCATTAGGGTAGGGACCTAAAGTGCTTTCTTTTTTGACAGAAGTATTAAAAAAAACCTGAACATCATCCACAAAAGTGCATAATGGACAAAGCAGACATGTAGGAACTTAAATAAATACAAATACATACACAGAAAGCCTGATGCTGATCAGTTTTACATCACGATAACTCCATTAACTTCTGTGAATTTACTCTGAATTTATACTGGTGTAAATGAAAGGAGATTTAGACCAAGACATTTTAAAATAGTATTTAAAATAAAACTCCCAGAGCTCTAGAACATATTCAGTGAAGGAAGAAAACATTCTGCATTAAGTCACCTCAATTCGTACATCTGTGAAAAGAAAAAAATTAAACAAGCATTATAGAAAAAAGACATCACCACACATTTATGACATCGTTTACCATCTTTAGTTTGACTAAAGGCAAAAGTAAAATAAATAAAAAATACATAACCTACAATACTACACAAATTCTGCACCAAGTTGTGCCCATTTAGCCAATAGGGTTGAGTGGATATAAATCAATGCAGAATTTGACCCAATCATTTTTAACCCCAGAAGAAAATAATCTCTATTGTGGCTTGTAATTGTCCAATTACCACATCACGGGCCCAATGCAGGCAAAATTTGTTCCCATTAAAGGTCTGTACCTTTTTAACTAGATCAATTTTTAATTCAGCTGAACTAGCACAAACAATGCCAAACTAACTGATATTTAAAAATTAACTGACTGATGGATCATATTCTGCAATTATATTCTTGATGACTTTGGGCCTGATTTAGCCAAAATTAGCATCTGTGGTCATTGACTCACAGGAATCTCCAAGTGCGAACAGAGAAGGAGGAATTATTCTTTTACTAACTACTATCAAATTCCAGCTTAGATGGTTGTGCTGCTACATCCCTAAGGACAGAGTCATGTGACAAATACATAAAAATGTAATCCATGGACTTTACTGAACATTCTAATATTTTCTCCATGCTGCAGCATATTAACGAGGGTGATTGTTTATCTCCAGGTGACTGAACATTAACCAGCGATGGAAGAATTGTAAAAGGGTCTTATTCTGAAGTTACTGGTCTTTCCCTGCCTGGAAGCTACTTTTTGGAGATCAGCCAGAGAGACCTAAAAGATTCCCTAGAGTGCAAAGATTTAAAAACAAAAAATGTAACTAACAGGTAGGAGAAAGGAAAATAGGAGGCCTCAGATCAGTAAGTCAATAATTGGGAAAAGATTCCCTAAAATCACAGGAGTGTGGACTAGGAAGTACTCAGAATCTGCATTTATATTTTTAAACTGGTCTCCAGGCCAGTTCATAGTCTGTCAGTTCCCTTAGCAACAGGTGCCATTAAGCTTCAACTCCCACTGGGCTATACCCTTTCCCTGGACATGGAAGCTGGCAGATGATTTGTACTGTATGAAGTTTGCTACTATTTTTCTTTTTTCATCTGTACTTACTTTCTAGTTCTTCATTCTCAGGAGAAATCTCTCTGCAATCGCCCTCTTCCTCATCTGTCGATAATTCTTTTAAAATAATAAAAATAAAATATCAACACACACATACACACGAGTAGGCATAGTTTTTCCGCTCCCCCCATGTATGGTTATAAATCCTTTGTAAAGAATTCTGACCATGGCATTCTAGGTAAGCTGAGTGCCTAATTGACCTGCAGGCTTACAGAAAGAATTAATGCATAAAACAGTTTGTTTTATAGAACTAAAACTAAAAACTGTTTTTCTCTCTAAAACACTATTCATCTGACGTAGCCTCTGGAGGAGGGAGGAAATTGAGCCATTTTAAGGCATCCTAAAATGGACAATCAAAAACTGACTCATTCAAAATCACTAGTCACTTTTTAAAATCTTGGTCTTTGTGTTTGCCTACACTTTTAGCCACAACACTAATTTCTGTTTGGTAGGACTGTTTGTGTTGTAATATGTGAAGTTGGTCCAGTGTGATATTTTACTTAATTTACTGTTCAGAATATATGTTTTTATTATTTCAGAAAATAAAAGGCACGAAGTTCACTGTTTTATTATTACTGTCTAGTTATCAGACACCTTAAAAGAAGAATGTAAAATGGAGCAGCATACAATTTTGCTTAGGGTTGCCCCTATTACGTAGGGAGTTCTCAATTAAGCCAGTTTCACTTGAAGCACATCCAGTCACATGTATGCAATACTTACTTATCAATTTCACTGCTGCATTATTTGTACACGTCTCCCTGTCCTGATCTTTTCTAGCTGCACGAGAAAAAGGAAGAATATGAAAGAAAATACTAATTTTAGATTTAGTGTTACTAAAAAAAACCCTGAAATATTTATCTAACTTATTTGCTGTTGTATATTTTTACCTCAAAAGACTACAAATTAGGTATAGTATCTACTGAAAAATCACCATTGTCACTGTTCCAATGCAAACTCAGGGGGAAAAAAATAGCTAAAGTATTACTCCTTCTTGTAATTTAGGAAAAATGTGACCTTAATATCACATTCCCAGGAGGGCATCTTCTGAGACACCAAGGCTTTCCCATGTTCCCTCCTCCACTTTCACTGTGTACTCCTGTTCCCACCACACTCTGATAGCAAAGGTACTGTTGATTGAACAGTACCCTCTGGAGTCTGCTAACACCACTGCTGACATCACTTGTGGGGCTGTTATAGAAGAATACAGAACATTTATACAGATATCTCCATAACACCCTGTTATGTGGGGCAGGGGAAGGCTGTATGAAGAGATGAACTGAGTCTGACAGCAATGTTATGCTATCATTAACCTGATGGACTAGGAATATGCAGGCCTACTGGAGACCTTATCATAAATTTTGATAATGAAAGACCTTTTCCATGTGATTTCTAGCCAGAAAGTATTGCTATTTCCAGTGCTGGGGTGGTGATGGGGGAATATATTACATGGCCTGAAATAATAAAACAGTTTCATAACCTACAGAGAGGTATTACTGAAAAAGATACCACATAGCTCTGTATTATTTCCAGCTGAAGTTCATGCCAGCTGTGTGTTTATGCCTACTACATAATTTTAAAAGATTTTCTGGTGAGCCGTTAGCCCTTTGCCTGGCTCAAACTTCCTCATGCATTTCTGGTCATATTGTTACAGTATGACAAACTGGTGTAGTTCTGTAAGCCTAACAGGTGTGTCAACACTGAGACATCCAGTACTTTTCAGGTAATCCCTCTGCAACCCAGTTTGATCCTGAAGCTACCAGTTTTTTTAAGTCACTCAAATTAACTGAAGAAACAAAACCTAATTTAAAAAAATAAAGAAAATGGAACAAACTAGTGGTGGCAAACCACTACATGGGGAGGCGGAGTACCTCTTGTGATAAAATCTTAAAATTCTTGCAGATACCTGTTTATGGTCATTTCTATTACATTTTAGCCATGATAAAAATATAACTAGAATGCACTCATTTAGATCCCTTATAAAGTTGAGTCAAAGTTCAGATAGTTTTGTTAGAAGCTATGACAGAAAAGACAAATATCATGCCAGCCTAATGACATGTAGGTTCCATATCATGAGGGAAACTGAGGAACCGGAAGCAGCTTTGGCAATGCCAGCTGGGTAGGAATGCTTTCACTTTTGAATGGGGAAAGCCCCACTCATAACACTCTGCAGCAGCATCTACAGATTGACCAATGGAGATGCATTATCAGCTACCTGTAGGCAGATGACCAAACAGTTCACTGTGCCAGGGAGATGATAAATACTACCTTAACGGTTAGTATGTGGTGAGAGCAGATTACAAAAAAACAAAGGAAGCAGGAAGGATGTGATACAAGAATTAAGAGAATTGGGGGTTTCAGGGTGAAGGAGTTGGAACAGATCATCATCAGCTGATTTCAATTCTATTAGTATCAACAAATATAACAAAAGGAGAAAAATATGGTAAAAAAAATGTATACCCTTTTTTACCCAGAGCATAAATAGAAGCAATGATCCAGAGAGAACCAACACAGCCCCAGCTGTTGCAAAATAGTGTCTACTGTTAATCCTTTGGCTACCTACTGGACAATCTAAAAAGGATTAAAAGAAAATGATTAGGGAAATAATCAAGTTACAGTAACCAGTTAAATTACTCAAGCGAGTTAAACTCTCTTGAATCTTAGACATTTCAACAAAACTTTTTTTTAAAGTGTCTTATTTTTTTCTTGATTATCAATGAGCTCATGGAACTGGACAAAATGGAAAAATTTCACAAAAAATTGTCACCATTTAAAAATACAGGATATAAGTTATATAGATTTTATTTCTCTGCGACTATTCCAAAACCCAACAACCTGAGAATGTTGTTAATATTATTGAATTACAATAATTAGTTTAAGAAGTTCAAACAACTTTGATCACTACAAGACATGTCCATGACTCATTACTGTGCTCACAGGGGAAATACAGAATCATCGTAATGTAAGGCTGGACTGGACCTTGAGAAGTCAGCAGGTCCAGCTCCTTGTGCAGAGACAGGACCAAGTAAATGTACCCCATCCCTGATAGGTTTTTAAGAACAGGTTGGACAAACACCTCCAGTGGTGGGAATTCCATAGCCTCCCTTGGAAGTCTATTCCAGAGCTTAACTACCCTTATATAGTTAGAAAGTTTTTCCTGATATCTAACCTAATCTCCTTTACTGTAGATTAAGCCCATTACTTCTTGTACTGCCTTCGGTAGACATGGAGAACAATTGAGCACCATTCTCTTCATAACAGCCCTTAATATATTTGAAGATTATCAGATTCGTCCTCAGTCTTCTTTTCTCAAGACTAAACAAGTTTTCTAAAACTATTATCATTTTTGTTGCTCTCTTCTGGACTTTCCAAATTTTCTACATCTTTCCTAAAGAGTTGTGCCCAGAGCTGGACACAATACTCCATCTGAGGTCTCAGCAGTATCGAGTACAGAGGGACAATTACCTCCTGTGACTTACACAGGACACTTCTGTTAATACACCCCAGGAAGATATTAGTCTTTTTGAAGGCTAACATTTTATGAAGGGAGCTTAATCATTAGGGAAAAGATATACAATAGTGCAGAAACTGATTTTACACCAATCACTGCAAACCTCCATCTGAAGTTGTAGCTAACACCTCTCTGTTCACGTCGCAGGTATAAACCCCCTGCTCCCCCACTGCATGTAATCACCCTACTCTAGGCATTTCAGAATGATATTCAAGCAGCTTATTTATTTTTGCTTTCTCTTTTGCTTCTGCTGTTATCTACTATGTGTACCTTAGGGCGATTATGCACAAATTCTGGTGTGATACATTTTAAACTGAGTTCAAGGACACACCCTGATGCTGCATTCCAAGCCATGTGAGACAAGTCAATAAACAGAAACTGCTTCAAACAAGGTGGAAGACAATTTAATATATATCTTTGCTTCCGGAGTCAGTGCTATCCAAAGAGATGCACTGGATAACACAAAGGGGTCTGTGACAGGATGCAGGGGGATCACTCTTCCATAGGTGTTCAAGGAAATAGCTATCACAATAACTGCTCAGGAAACAGACTGGGGAGTATCCTTTTGGAAAGGCAGAGTTCCACACCCAGGATTACAGGGCTGGACTGTATCTCACCTGGGGATTTTGCTGTTTAAATCATTTCACTCCCTTGTTAAATACCATCACCCCTTGAGACTTTGCTCACCATAACACTTTTTCCCTCTGATGATTTATTCTAGCAGTTTCCAGGAGCCTCACCTGGACTTTTGGATTTATGCAACCTCTTCCTTCCACTCCATTCTATGTACAGATTTTGATTATGGTGCTAATTTGTTTAAATTTAATGTAGGAATAAGGAATTGATGGCTCTGATCCCCAAACTGTACATGTTTATGATTAAGTTCCAGGGGAGGGTTTCATTTCTCGGCTCCAGCTAGACTGGGACATTTTCTACCCACAGGTTCATATATAACTTTCACATAACTTTTAAAGCTGTGCAGAACTCCACACCTTGAATCACCACCCACCCACTCCATGCATTCTGGAAATATAAACATGGTGGAAAAATATCCTAATAGCAACACTTAGCATTTTCAGTGTTCAGAGTGCATTACAATCACGATCACATTAATGCCTATACAACCTCGGCAAGGTATTGTCTACGTTTTGCATGTGGGAAACTGAGGCAGGGCAGTTCTGTAACTTATCCAGTGCCATAGAGGAAGTTTGTGTAAGAGCCTGGATTTAAAAACCCCCACAAGAGTTTCCAGCTATTAGGCCTAAAATTCAAACCCCCAGATTAAACCCATTTCTAAAATATATTGCTTGGCCTTGTCTAGATTAGGAAAAGCAGATTGTGGTTGATCCAATAGACACCCTTACAATGCACTAACATACTTAAGAAACATTACCTGGTATGATTAAAATAGCAGATGTGTTTTCTTTAAATTCTTTGTTCCAAAATATACAGTGAAATGTCTCATTAACACTTGAGTTGGTTTTAAGTGTGCTTGTCACACTATACAGTTGATCAGTTCCTGCTTCATAACTTGTGTTTGCTTTGGCACTGAAGTCTTGATGTTCCCCATTACGCCAAATGACTTCTGCCTTAGGATACCCTTCTGACTGGCATATTAACTCCCATTCGCTGTGTCCTGCAGTCCCCTGGACAGTCACAGTTCTTTTGGTTATGTTTTTATAAGGAGCTAAACAAAAACAATGATACAAAAAGCTATTATAGCTCTGGTGCTGACAAGAGTGTGTGTTATTTCAGTAGGTCATGCTCTTTTCACGCCAAAATTCTGCATGTGAGCAAGTAATATTTTTTGATGATCAAGTTAAACATCATTATTGTTTGCTTCATCATTATGGTATAAGTGGAGAGGTAGGTTTGTACCTGGACTGATCTATTTTCACTACAGTTTTGCAACTTTTTTTAAAGATTGTATCAACCTTCGCAACCAGTGCTTTCTTCAGCTGGCCTCCCCAACATCATTCTTCATTTGTTTCACTGCCATGTGTGGTAGAAAAGGGCAGAGTCATGGACTCCACCAAGAGGTAGGTGTGGGGTTGGGCTGCTGTGTAAGTGCCAGGAGGGTGCCTCAGAATGGTCAGTGGAGGCCTCTTTGGATGCTGAACCCAAGTGGACAATTGTGGTCTACAGATTCTGCATCATACATGCACCAGAACCCACAATTTATCCCATAGCTCCCATCAGCATCTGTGGGAATTACTTGCATAAATATCTGTGCATCAAAGTGATATTAATATTCCCCCTAGTCTACATGTTTTCCACTGTATCTTTGTGGGAGAACAGTTTGTAGTGAACTTTGCATTCTTGATACTGAGTAAACTCTTGTGCAGAACTGCAAGGTTCAATCTACAATATATACCTAGCAGTATTGAGACAAGCAATCCATAGTTTTTCAGAAAGAAAATGAGGGCAACATATAACTTGTATCAGGGGTCACAGCCTGGGGCAAGAGGTGTCAGCACCATCCCTGTCTAGAGGATGGGAATCCATTCAGGTATTTTGCCTTTCCTCTCCCCTACCTCTGCAGGATTATTCCTCTTCTCCAGAAGGCAAAGCTATGGGTGAGAAGGGGCCATAGAGGGAGGTTAGAGCATCCTCAGTGTGACCAGGAGGTAGGAGGTGCTCAAGGAAACCTGAGCACTTTTGCACAAGAAATGCTCTGCCTCATCTCCACTTCCCTCATTACCCTCCAAATGTAAGTGAGAGAAGGAAAGGATGGACAGCACTTACTCTCTCAAGTTGACTTGCCAATGCTGTAATGCAGAGGCTTGAGCTAGGTCTTACACACATTGTGAATACTAGTTACAGATGAAGAGCCAAATTTCACCCTCTGGCATTATTGCCATCCCAGTGAAGTCAGTGAGGGGAGACTGTAACTGGATAATGCAGTAATAAACTGATTTCCACTATCTGGAATAAATACTTACCTTTTACTTGTAAAGTGATCGTCTTGTAGTCAGCTCCCTCATAGCCAATGAGACAGAGGTAAGTCCCTGCATCTGTAGGTTTTACACTGGTGATCTGAAGCATAGACTGTCCCAACTGCAGTTTATCTTTCAACAAATTTACTCTTCCCCTATAGTTGCTGTGTTGGTTATTCAAGTTTTCCTTTCCTTTGTGAAGTTTGTAAACCTCTTTTGTATGTTCCTCTTTTTTCTCCCAAATGACACTTAAATCTTGAAGCTTTAATTCACCATTCACTCGAAACCTGCATTCCATGGTCACGTTGCTCCCATATTCTACAATGTACTGTGGCTGGGGAACTTCAACTGTGAATAAAGCTGGAAAACAGAATTCAGAATAAAACTTCTTTTCCAAAAAGAACATGGATTTTCAAAGTTATATTTTACCAACCATGTACATACATTTCTGTGTGCCTAATTTATGCACACAAACATTCACAGCGTCTGTGTGCAAGTTTGGCATTTGTGCATGTACATAACCAGTTAGGTACCTAACTGGCTCTTTACACCTGAGATGTACACACACACAGAGGATATTTGTATACATAAACTAGGTGTGGGTGTCCTCTTGGCCCCTATTTTCAGAACACCGAGGAGAAGCTTGTACCATTGCTGCCTGTTACAAGAGTGCACTATATTTGTATATATGTAAATAGTTACTAGATAAAGTGCCAGCTGATGACACTGAAGAATATGTAGCATAGTACTTGGATTTGTGGACCAATAAAATGTGCACACTGCAATGTCTTCCTTTGTGCAGTTCTTTACATCTGCTCTTTACACCCCCACCCACCCACACTGTTTTGTGGATACACTGAAACATTTACCCCTGCCAGCTGCATCAGTCTAGCCCTTTTCAAGCACACACATTTGGCTTAACATTTAAATGATAAAGAACAGTGTTTTTTTACCTAACAGTTTAAGAAAAACTAAGTTGGAAGGTATAGTTCCTGTGCCCATACATTGAAAAAAAAAACAACCAACCCTAAGCAAATATTTCTGCTTCTTACCATTTAGGAAATGCCCATGGGACAGGAATATACACAAAAGCAATGCATTTTCCATCTTGCAGAAAGAACCTAAAATGATACAAAATCCTATTATGGTGTGTTTTCTAACATTACACTATACACTGTACTTTAGCCAGGCAGAATGTAGTAACTGGACATAAGTATTGAGTTCTACTATAAACAGATATATGCCAGATTGCCACAAGGTACATCAGAAGTCTAGTATTGTATCTAGTATCAGAGGGGTAGCCGTGTTAGTCTGGATCTGTAAAAGCAGCAAAGAGTCCTGTAGCACCTTATAGACTAACAGACGTATTGGAGCATGAGCTTTCGTGGGTGAATACCCACTTCGTCGGATGCATGTAGTGGAAATTTCCAGAGGCAGGTATATATATGCAAGCAAGAAGCAGGCTAGAGATAACGAGGTTAGTTCAATGAGGGAGGATGAGGCCCTCTTCTAGCAGTTGAGGTGTGAAAACCAAGGGAGGAGAAACTGCTTTTAAAGTTGGCAAGCCATTCACAGTCTTTGTTTAATCCTGAGCTGATGGTGTCAAATTTGCAGAGAATTTGACACCATGGTGCAAATTTGACACCATCAGCTCAGGATGATGCAAATGTGTAGGATGGCAGACTTGTAAAACTGTGAAGGAAAAAAAAAATCTACCAGCTCAAAATCTGCTTCCTTGTGCTTCCCCACCCCTCCCACCTCCGTAACTAAAAGAGTAAGTTACTTTTCTCATTTGTCAGACCAAAAATTACTCACTCCTGGATTAACTGATTTTTAGAAGTCTTATGTGGGAGTGTAAACTATAAAAAAGAAGTACTGCTAATTTTAACTGCATATGCTAACTTCATTTCAAAAGGGCCACATTTCTAAGTACACATTTCAATCAAGAAGAATACCCTAGGGCCAAATCCTACAGTCCTTATTCAGTCTATACTCAGGCAAAATTCCCATCAGTGAGTTTTGTGTGAGTATGGAGGACTACAGGATTTTTTCTTATATATTTTTAGATCCCCAAATTTCACACCCACACAAACTGCTATAGAAATTGGCAGTGCTTTTATTAAACTGCCTTTAGGTTTTGTGTAAGAAATTAGGTATCCATAATAGTTATCTACCTTCCTAGTTATATACTGATAAGAGTTTACCATTTACTTAACTATTTTTTTCCTTCAGCATTCTAGTTGTATTTCAATATTAAGCTGATAATTAAGCAAGCGTTTCAGCTATTGTGCTGGGTTATAACACATGTCTAGGCTTTGACAACACTGTAGATTCAAGGGCATGGAGTGTGCTGAGAAGGCTCAAACTTCTTTCTCCCACACTTTTTGACTGGATTCAGGGCCCAAGAAGGAAAGCGTTAAGGGTCTGGAGAGTCAAGGCAGCTGGAGCTCATGAAGCAAGCAGGCCTGAGCTACATGCAAGGCAGGAAGAGGATTTGAGGAGCCAGAGTAGGATGCTCTGATTACAGGCAAAGGAGAGGGTGGAGTAGAAGCTCAGAGTGAAAGGTCTGTTTCTGGAGTACGCTTGTACCCTAGGAGGAAAGAACTTCATTTTGGGATGGGTTGTTCCTTTGATGAGAACAATCTGGGAAGGTTGACATATGAACTTGGAAGCGCCTACCCTGTGAAACACACAAAGGATGTGACTGTTGAAATACAGAATCCCTTAAGACAGGAGACCTCCTATTTTAACGCACCAGAGGTGGGAAAAAATGTCACAGGATATTTTCCATAGGGAAATAAACCAAAGTCCAGGACAGCTCACACTGCACATAAAACAGACAGCAACAATCATTATGGAGCTTGGTCCTGCTCCAGTTGAACCTGACAGACGTACTCCTATTGACTTCAGTCAGAGCAGCCTTAGGCCTTAAATGTTAACCTAAGCTTTTTAGGGCAACGACTGTCTTTTTATTACACAGCTGTACAGCACCTAGCATAGTGCCCGCCCCAATATCTGACAAGCACTTATAGGTGCTACTGTAATACTAATACTAAAAAATGATCACAACCCAAATATTCTAAGTTTCCAATAACTATATGTTATGCCTCATGATTTCTCATAAAGAGTCATAGAACACAGATATTGTGCCCAATTCTTCATTCATACAAGTTTTACGTTGCTGTAACTCCAATGACTTCACTAGGGAAACTTCTGCAAAAATTCCCCAGTGTTGCTAATAGTGGTTCAACTTCACCAGAGGCAGCAATACTTGGAATGTTAGTACAGATAACATTTTAAGCCTCATTCATCTAACCATGCTCAGAGCAAGGTTTGATCAACAGTGCTTGGAATGCTAGTGGCAGCCAGTTGCCTGTCTACACTAGGGCTCCCAATATTACTAACATGGGGTGGCACTGAACTGCTGTTAGCAATGGAGAGAAATTTCAGCAGTGTTTGTGTAGACTTGCAAGTAGGAGTAAAAGAAGTGGGGAAAGCACTGCTCCCCCTCCTCTGGAAAAAGCAAAGGGAAAGCTTTGCCCTCCTCTCCGTTGCTTGGGGGAAACAAAGCTTCCTCACAGCTCCCTCTCCTCCATGGCTGGGACAGTAGGAGCTTCCCCTCCTGTTTCAATGTACTCTAACCAGTATCTGTAACTGAGAGAAAACTGGGTCCATTATGTTAAGATCAGAGGAACAAACAGCTCCGTCATCTTCATTAGCTTTCTTGTACTGTGATTCTTGAAACACAGGGTGGATAGGGCACAATTAAATGTTAAAGATCATAGTCTGATTGGATTTATACTAGTATAACTAACAAGCAACTCCATTTGGCTGCAGTGATTACTCTGGATTTACACCAGTAACACAGCATAACATGACATTTAAAGCACAGTCACATTAAAGGGCACCAGTTTGTTGTGTTTTTGTAGAGCTCAGGATATGTGTATGAGAACAAAGGTTGAATTCACAGGAAACCACCTTTAAAGGTCATCTAACACTGTGGCAAGTATTTCTCTGCTCCCTACCTGTTGCGGCATCCAGCCACAGTACAAATGTAAAGGAAGAAATACATAGATATAAGTCAGTATTTAACCTTGTTACTGTAAAGTGTGGGAGAGGCATAGAAAGTCCTATAGAAACAAGTGAAAAAACAGAACCATTTGAATGTACACATTCAAGTACTGAGTAATCTGAAAGTACCCAAGGAGTGGTTGAGGGGGTGGATTTTTGTGAGTAGCTAGACAGAACTAGGAACTGCTTGCACTAGATTCTTTTGCAGTTAGAAAACTGTTTAATGATATACACAGCTATATATATATATAGCTATTCTGGGGCCCTATGCAGCCCCCATGCGGGGGGGAGCAGGCCTCTGTGGGGGAAGAACAGGGGGGGCTGTCCCCAGGCCTCCATGGGGGGGCAGGACTGGCTTGGGGGGCAGTGGGAAACCACCCCCTAGTACTCAACGGTGGCACGGCTGGAGCCAGGTCTGCACTTCCCGCAGTTGGTGAGTGCACCCCCGCACTGCTGCAAAGCTCAGAGGAACGGGGGTGGGGCTCGGGCTGGGGCAGAGCAGGGGCGGGAAGAGGTGGGGCTGGAGTGGGAAAGGGGTGGGGTGGGGCGGAGCAGGGTGGGAGCCCTGGGGAAGAGCCGGAGAAGGGGCTGGAGTAGTATGCAGCTGCACAGGGCACCAGGAAATTTGGGGCACCAAATTTCCTGGTGCCCTACGCAGCTGTGTACTTTGCATATGGGTACAGACAGCCCTGATGATATACAATAGAACCTCAGAGTTACAAACACCAGAGTTTCAAACTGACCGGTCAACCACACACGTCATTTGGAACCGGGAATATGCAATCTGCAGCAGCTAAGGGGGGAAAAAAGACTAAAGAAAAAGCAAATATGGTAAAGTACTGTGTTAAATGTAAACTATTAAAAAAATAAAGGAAAAGTTAAAAGATTTGACAAGGTAAGGAAACTGTTTCTGTGCTTGTTTCATTTAAATTAAGATGGTTAAAAGCAGCATTTTTCTTCTGTATAGTAAAGTTTCAAAGCTGTATTAAGTCAATGATCAGTTGTAAACTTTTGAAAGAACAACCACAATGTTTTGTTCAGAGTTATGAACAACCTCCATTCCCAAGGTGTTTGTAACTCTGAGGTTCTGCTGTATTCTTTATATAAAGACATAAAGCCAGCTTTTTAGAGTGAGGGACAGATCCTGCTCTTCTGTAGGTTTGTACATCTCCATTGAGTTCAGTGGGAGTTACATGCACTTAGCAAAGGGAAGAACTGAGCTCTTAGTGCTCAGAAATTGGAGCTGGTTGAGAAAGCTACACAAGATCAGCAAAGAATCCTGTGGCACCTTATAGACTAACAGACGTTTGGGAGCATGAGTTTTCGTGTTTGATCGCCACAGAACTGTATCATGTTGGTGGGGGTGGCAGGGCAGAAAGAGAGTCCTCGAGATAGGACAGACTTGTCTTCTGGGCTGTGTGTGTGGTTGGATAGATTGACGATATTGCTGGGTGGGTTAGGGGTACCACGGTTGTGGCCCCATGTGGCAGGTAGGAGTTTAGACAGCTTACAGTCCTTTTTCCTTTGTAGAAAAGATAAGAATTTTGCCTTATGTGTTGCAAGCAGTAAACACTTCTGAAAAACTTCCCCAGGAATGCAATTTCTGAGAGGGGTGGGGTGAATCGTATTAAATGAAAGTGTGAATGAAAACCAAAGACAGGATGTGTAAACATTGATCAATATACACACCATGGAAGTACACACTGTGCTTCAACATGCTTTATTAAATATAAAAGTACACTTATTCATGTCTCTAGGCATACTGACAACAATTAAATTCACATAGGGATATAACAAAAATTAATATACCCGTCTGTAAATAAGCAGCCAGTTGAACCCCTATTCCACTCTGCTCTATGCCTTCAGACCTCACCAGGAGCCATATCATATAGATGGCTTTTTCTTCAACAGGCCCTGAAGGTCTACAGAGTGGGCTATTTCAGATGACAGTCTAAAGACTATGCATAGACCCTGAGTAAGATTACCTTTAAGAGTGCAGATACTGACTGATGGACATACACATTGAAGTATGTTATTGTGCTAATAAAATAGGTATGAATTTTTAAAATATTTATTCTATATTTAGAGGTGAGACACATGCTTGAAGCATAAGTTGATGTGTGGATGATGCCACACCATACATCAGGACAAGCTATCTTACCCCATTAATCAAGGGTCTGATAATGTGGGGTATGGAGATCCCTCAGCTCCCATTAAAAACAATGTGAACTGAGCACACTATGAACAAGGTGCGGCACCTTGCATGACAGGCTGTAAATGAGGAGGCTGCTTTCGTGACCATATCTACCTCGATAGTTCCTTGTCATTCTCCTCCATTAATGCTCTCGTTCTGCCCCTTCCAAACATCAAGCTGCATTTTTAGCCATGTAGCTTCGTTTTCAAAGTATTTAATTAGACCCATCCTAATTGCTCAGTCTTTCTTTCAAGGTGCAGAGCACCTTCTGTGTGATACTGAATGCCTTTGACTCCTGTTGCTGTCATGGGAATTGAAGATACTCAGAACCTGGCAGGATTGGACTCCAGTGCTAATATGTCTACTTTGCTGTCCAAACTTTTAGTGCCAACTTCCTTTCTGTTGAAACAGTGGGAAACCCCTGAGTAAATCTATTGCCTTCAACAGATCCTGCCCCCAAAAGCTGACAATTGAAGGGTCCAGTTCTGCAGACCTTTGCTCGCCTGACTGGTCCTTATTCATACAAGTAGGCCTGGGAAAGTCAATGGGACTTTTCTCATGAGCAAGATCAGCCTCAACAAGAAAGAGTGCAGACAGAGGAGACTGGAAGGACTCCAACTGACCTTTTTGCTTTTCAGTTTTCTAAATTTTATATCTTGACCGGTTTCTCTAAATACTACTAGGTTAACTATCGGAGTGATGGGCACAAGGCACTAACCTCACTCAGCTGCCCATGCCTTCCTTTGCACAATTGCTCAGGGTTAGGAAATAGAGGGGAGAGAATGCCTCTGGGGAGGGTATCCAGATGTCATGGAACTTGGATAACCACCACCGACTCGTGTCTAGCTTCCTGCTAACTGCTTTCCTTATGTATTGTTTTCTAATTATAGACAGTATACATCAAGGAAAAGACCTTGTTGATGGGAGTTACAGTGCTTTACAGTGGCAAGTACTTTGTGCTATCATTTATGAGCAAAACAATCATCCTAACTAATGGGGCAAATAATTTAAAACTTCACCATCAGCGGGTTTTTTTATTTTTCTGTATATAACATACATAAATCAAAAGCAGCCTATATTCAAGTTCTGTTTAGGAGATTTTCCTGACTCTGATATCTTAGCCCTTTTTCCACATGATATTCCTAATCAAAATCCATGCTCAGAACAGATTTAAGAGATGAATTCCCTTGTAGAATCTCTTAAATGTTCTTTGATGTAGATGAAAAAGGTGCTTAGCCAAAAACAAAACAAAAGCACCTGAACACACGTGGATGCAGAACTAAATACAAAAGGGTTTGTTTTCAAGGTTGTCAGGTTGTGACAGTTTAAAGAATCAGTTCTGCATTCTTTATTTAGGCAAGACACCTACACAAAAAGGGAATTTTGTGATTAACTGGACAGTAGAGTCCATTAATGACTGCAGAGATGTGTCACTAGGCTGACCCAAGAAATATTTTGTCATTTACACCCACTCAAAGCCACCTCCTTAAATGTGGCGATGGACTGGCCATGTACTTCAGATGGCATAGGCGCCGACTCTGTGAGAGCACCCACAGAAAAAAATTAGTGGGTGCTTAGCACCCACTGGCAGCCAGCTCCCTGCTCTCCTGCCCCCGTGCCTCCCGCCTGCCAGCAGCTCTGCCAATCAACACCTCCCCCTGCCTCTCAGCTGTTTAGCAGTGTGCAGGAGAGTCTGGCAGGAAGGGAGAGGAGTGGGGATGGGGCATGCTCAGGGAGGGGGGCGGAACTGGGTGGGAAGAGGTGAGGAAGAGGTGGGATGGGAAGAGGCAGGGCAGGGATGGGAAGAGGCGGGACAGAGGTGGGGACTTGGGGGAAGGAGGCAGGTGGGGGCGGGACTTGGGGCAGAGAAAGGGGTTGAGCACCTCCCCCGCCCTGAGGAAGCCAGCGCCTATGTCTGATGGAAACTGATTCCATCACCAGAATAGCAATAAGATGGACATCTGAAGGCTCAGTGGTTTGAGCATTGGCCTCCTAAACCCAGGGTTGTGAGTTCAATTCTTGAGGGGGCCATTTAGGGATCTGGGACAAAAATCTGTCTTGGGATTGGTCCTGCTTTGAGCAGGGGGTTGGACTAGATGACCTCCTGAGGTTCCTTCCAACCCTGAGATTCTGTGATTTGGAAAACAAGGCCACCTGAAAACAACATGGCAAAGAGTTGTGGAAGCTGAGCTGAAAAACCTGGGGCACAGCTGGGGAACCATTGAAACAGACAGGAGTGGAGGAGCTTTGTCACTGCACTAAATGCCCAAAGTGTAATGAGAACATGATGGTGACAAAAGCCACTTCCTTATTCAAGGAGCATTTGTAAATTGGAAGGTAGGACAGGCATGTAGCATGTGGTGGCATTTTGCACAGATATAAAGCTATAAGTCAGAGAGCGGACCATGCCAGCTACTTCAGCACAGATTAACAGTCGCTGGGAACGTGTCACTTAGGGTAACCCAAAATATTTTGGCATTTACCCCCCCCCCCAAAAAAAAACCTCTTATTCAAATTAAGAAACAATTACACAAAGAGGGACTGAGGTAACAATGAATATATACTGTTATAAAATTCAGTCTAGTTTATTTTGGGAAAATGTCTAAAAACTGTAAACTCGTGTTGAAGAATTTTTTAAAAATAAGTCAACCGTGTGCCTTTCACTAAGGAGCTTGGCTCAAGAACAGCTTCAGCCTTGTAGTACCCCCCTGGGGACCAGAAAGGAGGGCAGCCCTCACTCCCACCCCGCGCAGAGTAGGGCAGCAGCAGACATTCTGTGACCATTGCTAAGGTCCCCTATGGTCATCATGCTTTTCCCTCCGCGGAGGAATGGCTAGTGCGTCTGCTCAGTAGTGGGTCCATCCTCCTCTGTGGGGCTAAAAGCCATGGACACTCCGGAGGCGGACACCCGTCACCGCGTACAGCCAGGTCCCCGCTATCCTACACGTTGAGTTTTGTTTACACGGAACAGCTGCGTCAGCGTCACCATGCCCCTTTCGAAATCAAACCTAAGTCGATCGCTTGAGAGAGAGAGCTCGCTAACCACAGGCGCTGCAAATTGGGTGCGTTCAGGCAAAGCCCGCCCTTCCCCGTGCCCCGCACTCGGCACCACCCCAGTTTTCACGGTAGACGGGCTGCAGGGGGAGCGGTAGGATTTGCCCCTAAATGGGGAGCGCTTTAAAATCAGTCTAGGGGCGGGGGGAAAGCTCTCTCCCTCCAAATGCGAGCGGCCCGGCAGCTCTCGCCTCGTGTGGGTGTGAGCACGGCAGGCGGACGCCAGGCAGACATGCACACCCCCCTCGGGCACGTTTCCACTGCTCTAAGGACAAGCGACAGCCACACACCCAGCCTGCGAGGCGCGCCGCTCTCGGCGTTAAACGCGCGCAACGCCTGGAGATGACGCTCTCTTCTGCTCGCCCCGGAGCTGTAAAGTTCTCGCTACGGGCTGTCCTACCTTTCGGAGGGCCAGCGAGAGTCTTCCGCCGCGGGGAAAGGCTGGATGACAGGCACAGCAGGTGCAACGCCACCGGCTCAGCTGGAGTCAGCAGGGAAAGCGGCAGCAGACGCGGTAGAATATGCTCCTCCCAACTCAGCTGCCTGCTCGGGACTGCAGTGAGAGGAGAGTAAAGGGGAGATCTTCTTTTTCTGCGCTCCACCCCCAAACTTCCCTCCTGGTCTTGCTTCACCTTCCAGGAGGTTCACACGCCTCTGGGGCTTGGGGCACGTACCCGGGGTTTGCCTCGGTGACCCTAGACGGGAAGCAAACGGAAGGGAATTCCAGCCTGACTCAGTCAGCGCCACTAAATCTCATGACTATCAGTGTCATAATGAGAGTCATTTATCCAGAACAATCCCTTTGTTTTCTGCTTGAAAACACTCCCAAGTGAACTCAGAGTCCAGCCCCAGCCTTTGCAATCAGCAGAGACCACAGGGGAGATGCCCTCATGAAGAGATGCCCTCTTCATTCAGGGGAGATGCCCTCATGGAACGAGATTAGATGTGACCCAAATCTCACTTCCCTGGTAGGGGAGTGGAGGACTTCCTTACTTGAGATTCATTTCTAGGCAATGTTTAGTCTCTTCCATCTCTTGGGGATTCTGCTGTCTTGTGATTCAATGAGACATTTCAGAAACTCACTCAGAACCATTTTATAACCTGACTCACTCAAAAATGTCACAGCACGTAACAGCCCTGCATGCCAAAGTCGACACAGGTCCAGAGGTGGAAGAGGTAAAACTGTGCAAGACTAAATGACAGGTGAATGCCCCATTCATCTTCTATCTGCCTATATATTTAGGGCAAGAAATAACTGTTCTGCAATAAAAATGCCATCTGTTGTTTTGCCAATTCTTCTGTGTACGGTATTTTGTATTAACATCAGACCCAAAGTTAAGTGTATGTTGGAGAAGAAGTTGTCTACTACTCTATTATTCAGGGTCTTCCTCTCAATGGTCCTTATTTTTACCAGCTGTAATATCATAATAAAAACTTGTATTGGACAACTCCGACCTGTTAAATTAAAATCTGATCCAAAGTCTAGGGGTGGAAAACTCCAGGGTGTTAGTTCAGCCCATTTTATAGAAAAGGGGATAACCAGCAGATTTTGTATATGGTGTTGGATCCAAAATTCCCCACAGTTTTGGGGTATTTGGATCAGGAGTTTGAAATCAGGTCCCTCTCTAATTTGCATTTATTGTTTCTGTTCATTGAAAATCTCAAATCAAATCATCCTGCTTGCAGAGATATTTGATAAAGCTTTCCCACCATAACCAGACTGACATCCCATCAGCCATTTTGCTTTCTCCACCAAAACAAAATAACAAAAAAAGCAGCAAACAAAATATTCCCCAAACAAATCACCTACCACAGGCAAATCTTTTCATCCTTCAATAGGGAAAAAAGCTGAAGACGCCAGGGACTTCCCTATTGCCAATCTATTTTATGTGGAAGATTCTCAGAGACCACAGAGATATCCAGAACGCTAGAGTATAAGACCATTTGTGATAATGTAAGTTTGTATCACTAAAGTCAATGGGAGATTTTCCATGGTTTCAATGAAGGCTGGATCTAGGACATAAGGAGAGACTATTTTAGTCTGGTGTTTACATCACTCAAGTCTATTATAAATTCCCTCCTTTGTAAAACCAAAGTTCTGATTATCTGGGGGTATAAACATGAAACAAAGCAAATGGTTTCAGGGGAAAGGGTCCAAAATCTGACAAATGCATATATTGACATCAGAATGATACACAAGTTAGCAGCAATAACTTTGCTGCTGCAGCAAGGAGCAATAAAAAGTGTTTCATGGTGTATTGAGCCAGACCTATGTATGGCATCCAGTGCCGACACTGTTGGTGTCTTACACCAAACACACGTTACAACCTATCTAGCTTTGTACCATCATTTCTGCCAAATAGGATTTTGCCCATAATGCCAGGATTTAGCCGATTGTTTATAAAATATGACGACTCTGGCTAAAAAGTGCTATATAAACTTAATATCATTGTCTTAACTCTGAGAAAATATACTTAAAACTAGGAAGCCAAATCCAGTTAAAGTCAGCAAGCAGGTGGGTTTATTTTAATTTCATACAAACCACAGTAATAACCATAGCTATGAGACACAAAATAACCTTCCTCCAGCAGGAGGTGGCAGCAATTAGTACTATAGCCCTACTTTCTGCCAGAGTATGTTGAAGACACCAAGAGAAAGGGAGGAATGAATGGTCTTTCTTCAGATTAAGATACATCCCAATATTTTAACAACTGTAGACATGAGATAAAAGGAAATTCATCAGATTTCTCATTATTTGGTTAGTTTATCACCACACTATAAAACAACTGGTGATCCACCCTGCAGTACATTCCTGGCACAGCAAAGCTTTGTATTTAGTCCACAAAAAGTGAAACTGAAATAATTTCATAGGATGTATTTCCTTCAGTTTTGTTTTCCTATAACAGTTGGATTAATGGGAAAGCAACATCACTGGCCAATTTTAGTTTCTCAAAATAGAAGTTACTGTGGGGAAAGGAATTTACAGAATTTCAAAACCTTATTGACAATGATAACCTGTAATAGAAAGAGAGATATAGTCAGTGCAAGATACCACTACCGTTTTTTGGTTTATAACTCATATAAGCAACTAAGTGCACAAATTCATCATATTGGGTATAGTTTGAATGACATCTAGTAGCATTATGCAGTATTGTTTGCTGGGAGGACAAGTCAAAATAAATTCACATGTTTAAGTGTACTGGAGGAAGAAAATGGCGTATGACGCATTATATTTAATAAATACACAAGCATGTATCCTGGTAGTAGACAAGAATGACACTGTTATTCAGTTATTACATGCAATGAGTTAATGTAGCAATATATTTTCTGGCGTTATCTCCACATCCATAAGTACATAGCTTTTATGCAAAAGCCAGCATCTCAGATACAGAAATAGGCACTCTGATGGCATATAAAACAGGCACATGTAAACTCATGACTGCCAGACATTTGAAAGAACAAGCTAGAACACAAAGATTGTGTAGCTTAAGGCACAGCAATGGGCACAGAGACAGGATGGTCTCTGTTTGAAGGAAGAGCTGCCTGTTAATTTTGGCACAGACAGCTCTCTGGTCTGCAGGCACTAATTGAGAGAACATTTTGGACAAGTAGTATTTTATCTTTGTTAGCAAATTTGGAAGGGGAGCTAATTTGCCAGGCACAACTGGATATGACACATTTCCAAGCCACTACACCAGCAAATCAGGGATCGTCACAGAAGAGAGCTTGCCAGCACAGTTCCTGGGTGGCCCCTAGACCTCTTCAATAGTTCTCTTCTTTGCCACTTTGTGATCCTCCTGATGGATGTATCCTCCAGGATCACAACTGCTTGAAACAGATTTACTTTCTTTACTAGACATCGTCCTATTAACAAACATGCACCCCCAGCAAAAACAGAAAACAAAAACCAAACAACAACCCACCACAGAAATATACAATGAGAATATCAGCAAAACATGAGCTTGCAAGGAGCCAGAATACTCACCATCATAAAGGCTTTGACAGAGTTGTGCTGGTAAACATTTAAACTGATAAATGTTTAGTAGCACTCAATTTACAGAGTCGAATACAGAAGAAAACCCCACAAACATTTAAAACTAATCTATAACAGAATGAACAAAGCCCTACATATTGAATATCTGAGGATTATATCAGAGGGAATTCTGAGCTTTGACCCCAAGTTCCCATAACGACCTTGTAGTGAATATCCCACCACAACACACAGCAAACATTTTCCATGAGACAGTGTGCCATTGGGTAGTGTGGGCACTCACCCACAGCATAGCATCTTTGCATTGATACAGCATGCTGGTGTGTGGATGCAGTGCGTCAGTGCAAATGACAGTGTGAACGCATGTCAATGAAATAGATTTTCGGTTGCACTATACTCCTAAACTGTATGTTGGTGAAACTTCTATGTGTAGACAAGGCTTGAGCATTGGTTCATATTGGGAAGTCAGTCTGCACAACCAGAAGGACTAGAAACTTAAGGCCTGATAGGGTCTACTAGGCCCCACCCTGTTTTGGGAATGGTACAGGACTGCACCATGATTGGGAACATTAGGAGGCATTGTGACTCAGGGAGTCTCTGCAGAATGCATTCCCCTCTGAGAGTGGCCAGCTCCTCTGACTAATAGGGGCAGAGTTCCTTTGGACTAGCTAGTGCCATGGGGGTGTTAACAAGGATTACAACTGTGGCCAGCCTCTGCATGGAGCACAAAGAGGGAGAAGGCTTCTCATGGCTCACTCCATATTGTGCATCCACACAGGTGCCAGCCACTATCCAGTCCTAACATTTTGGAGTAAATAGCAAAAGCTCAGGGATTTCTTTTTTATTTCAGTTCCCAGCTACTGTCCAGAATTCCCACTCCCTGACAGGATGTCCGTCACCCATGCTGGAGACTAATTCTGCTTAGTAAATCATGACCAATACAAGAGATAAAGCACCGGCTCTGGATAAAGATAAGATTTGGATTTCTTGAGAAGAAATGCTAATGCTTATCAAAGAAATATGCATGTAGAGAAAGATATAAAAAATGCCACTCTGATGAGTCTACAAAAATGCTTCTCCTTCCATTCCTGAACTTATACTAATTCCCTTAAATAGCTGTTTAGAAACACAAAAATATACATTAATGCCATGGTATGGCAAAACCCAAAAATGTTAATAAAACAGATTATGAAGGAAACATTCAATCTGAGACAATAATAAGTTAATTGGATCAAATTCAACGCTTGTGTGAACTTCACTGAGTTCAGTGGAGTTACAATGGGGATAAATTTGGTCTACTTTGTTTAAACTGAGCAAGTCATTATGATTTATTATACTGTAGGTGACAATCAATAAAATGTTTAATTAAAATTAAAGAATCAAGCAAATGATTTTCTAATTGTTTTCTTATGCAATGTGATTTCGTCACATATCATGCTCTTCCTCCTCCTATCTGGTCTACTTTAAGCTCTGGTGCTGAGCCAGTAACTTCATCAAGACTTATTCTTTGGCATCATCCTAGCAAACTGGAGATGCAAAGCCAGTGACCTTAGTCTTTGAATGGCAGATTTAGTTATACAGGTAAGTTTATAAATGTAACAACCTTCAGAACAATCACTATCTTATCTCTAATCACTCAATATACAACAGGAATGAGAAGGTTTAGTTCTAGCAACAAAAGGATGTTTGCCAAGAGATTCCCAGCATTAAGAGGAAGCCCAATGAATTTTTCTCAACATTAACACAGTTCACTTTTGATAAGTGGTTTACTACATAGGACAAATTAGATCTCTCTGGAACTTCCCATAATGCAAACAGAAAATGTTGTGTCAAGAGTCCAAAAAAAATGGTTTGTATTTACTCTGTTTCTACACTCAGATTTAATAAACCGCTAAGTATCACCTACTTCCATTTTCATGGAGTCAAATACTAAAAGGAAAACTTTCCGAGAAAAAACTCTTCTGGAATTAGTTGTCATTAAGATGAGGTTATAAATATCCTCAGTATGCAGCTTTTTCACTAAAACTACAGAAACATTTTTTTTTAATGCTCATTCCAAAAAGAGAAGAAAAAACTGCTGATGGGTCTAGTTAGGAATCTTTGCAGTAAGCAGATTTTTCACCACAAACTATTGACCGTAAGCAAATAAATGTGAACGCAAAATAAACATCAGTACTACAGAACTCATAGGATGGGTTATACTTGGACAGTCCAGTGAAGGTTCTAATTTTTTTAATGGTTGACAATTTTATTCCAAAAACTTCAGCTAGTCTTGCTTCTTGAACTGTAATATTGTGAGGATCTAAATTCTCAGATCTCAGAGGTTCAAATTAGTGATCAACATTACCCAAAGAACCACAGTAGTGTGGATTCATAGTTTTGTTTACTAGATAGATTATAATAATCTAATCTATTTTATTCTCAGAGCAAAATGACTGATTAAATATTATTATTTTATCAACTATGATTGGTTAATAACTTAGACTGGTAAGTAATTAAATCACACTGTTTTAACATCATGTGCTGCAAACAGCTGCAGGAGACACATTAAAGAGCCTCTTGCAGCTCACGAGCCTCAGTCTGAGTATCACTGATCTAAATGATCATTTGTTCTTCTATTTTGGAAAATATAACGAAGAGTTTTAGAATCAAAGCGTGATGCTTCCCACAAGTACCCAAGATTGTGAAGTCCTCGCTACCACTTGCCCTTAGGGTGAGGAAGCCTCATCTATGCTTACCAGGGGTCAGCTCCCCAACTCCACCAGCCACAGGCAACAGAAGCACTCCCCTCCAGGCCTAAGTAGGCCTAGCTTTCTGTTTACAGGTTCGTGATAGAGACACTCCAAACTTGATGTCCTCCAGTGTTCAGCCCCTGATTCACTGGACACTCACTGAATTCACAGATTCACTTCTCCTAAATGAATAGTACACATCAGATAACCAGTTTCACCTCAGGATCACCATTCTGCTTAACACAAGCACTTAGATACATTTATAGTGAAAACATTTACAGGATTATTTATCAAATTATAGCAATTCTAGAAGTAGTACTTGAAGTATTGGAAACAAATTGTTACATGTAAAATAAAATCATAGCACACCTTCCAGAACCTGAACTCAATTAACAACATACCATCTTGTCTAATTAAGTTTAATTCACCCCAAGACTTTTCAATGTTTTCCAGCCAGGTTTGCTGTGAGCTTCTTTTTCTAAGACAGAATACACTGACAGTTCATCTTCTTGGGGAAGGATCCTAGGTGCATCTCAGTACCCCCAGTTATTTCCCCCCAAATTCATTGTCTTTACTCATAAACAGGACACTCCTCTACTGGTTTTGTTTTTCCTGCAGATTTTCTCTCATGTGAATTCACAATCTTTTCATTAGCATCAGTCTCATAATGCAAATAGACTTACATACAGTACACAATAACCAGTCAGAGAAATATGCATCTACCCCATGGCTGAACAAAATCTATTTATAACCTTCTGGTGACCAGTCTTAACTCACATACCTTAAGAACATATGTATCTATACTGAAAACTAACTCCTTAAATATCATCCATAGATACATCTCACAATGATTAGGATGACAAGAATGTTACTGGCTGTTGGTAGAGAGCTCACACCTTTTGTAAACATCAGACCCAGAGGGTCTCTGTAAACCCATATGCATCCCTTATGCCCTGGGTCACATAAACTGAGAGTTTAACCTGCAAAACAATTTGACAGAAGTATAAATCAACTAGAGAGACTGACATGCATTTAAACTCTGTCAATATTAGTAATGACATTGCTGCTTTAAAGATTTTTAGTCAACAAAGCAGGGTCTAGGTTGTAGCAACATTAGATCCCTTTTTAACTCGCTTGTTACCCATTTCAGCTTCAAAAGTCAAATTGCCTATTAAACCCAAGATCTCAATTATGTTAAAATACCAAAATGCTAACCCAGACGGAATTGATTGACCTTTGCCTATATGTGTGCTATGTAGATATGAAAAGGAGCATCTGCTTTGTTTCATACACTTCTGTTATGTTTTCTCCTATTACATCCCCTTTTCTGTCACATTGTATAAATTCAACTCATTTTACTCACCCCGCAAATACTAAATCTGTACAAATTACATTTCCCACTTACACCTAGTCAGGAATTATTTATTTCTGGCATATAATTTACATCACTGAAGTCAATGGAGTTACACCAGGATGAAGGTGGCTCATTGTGCATATCTTTGGAGAGAAGTCTTCTTTAGTCCAAAAGCAGATATAGCCTAGAACTAGCTTAAATGCTTCCAATACACAATTAACTCTTTTTAGGCCATGAATTTTAATGATTTTTAATTTGGAAGTTAACTGTAAAAATCATAACCAACATCAGGACATTTGCTGTTAGGATTCCATTTTATACATGAATACACCACTTACTTTGACTACATTTTCAGTTCCTGTTTGTCCTTGCCAGTAAATTAACTGTGACAGACTTAAAGAAATAGGACCAGGAAGGCACAGGGAGGACTATTCTGCTGACTCATGCTAGCACAGGTTGGCTGCTATGTTAGGGAAGTGTCATTAGCAGTGGTTCTATATTATAAGAGAGTTTCCGGGTTCCTATCCAAAACAGGAGAGGAAGGAGATCTTGCAGGGAAAACCCCTAGAAACATCCAGTTCCTGATGCTTATGTATGATTATTTTAAAATTGAGAATGAAGGCAAACCCCAGAGAGTGGGTGAGTTTTGCACATTAGCTCATGTTTGCTCTGTAGAGAGTTGACTCTACCTATTCACATTAAACTGTCTGTTTTTTGGGGGAGTCCTGTTTCCTTTATTTATCTACCAAGCACAAAAAACAATATTTAAAAGTTTTAACCACTTTTAATTTTCTCTAGGGGAAGAATCTGTCTAATTTAAAGTAGTTAGAACAATGGTCCCCAAACTTTTCAGGGTCATGCCCCCCCTACTCCTATCCGCTCCCCCCAGATCTAGGTCTCGAAGTGGAGCCGGGATTCCGCGGTGGGGGGGACGCAGACAGAGATAAGGGGGCTGAGGCTGGGGCCACAGCTGGGTGGAGGTCCGGGGCCAGGAGCAGAGTTGGGGCCGGGAGCGGGGCCATGCCAGAGGCCGCGGCTGGGCTTGTGGGCTGGGGCTGGGACTGAGACTGGGGCCAGGGCCAGGTGTGGAGCCACAACCAGTCCCAGGGCCAGGCATGGGGCTGGAAACCAGCACCACAGCTGGGAGAGGGGCTGGAGCAGAGCTGGGAGCGGATCGGGGTGCTGTGGCACTCCTTCCTTGCCCCCTGTGGGGGATGGCCTGGGCCCTGCCACTCCCCACTCCCCCCGAACAATCCTTACAGTTTGGGGACCTCTGCTTTAGAACAAGATGAATAGAACAATAGAGATTCCTCTACTGGAAGAAATTATCAGCTCATGATTTTGCATTTGGAACATGTTTTTGTTTCTGATCTCTTGCTACAGCATTTTTTTAGTTTTTCCAGTGTTGTATTCTCTAGGAAAGCAGTTGTGCCATCTTGTGAGCAAAGAACATATAGCAGGAAATCCCTCCGTGTTATCAAGGCTGTATAACATTATAACTAAGCCTGGTGACAGGTTTCAGAGTGGTAGCCGTGTTAGTCTGTATCAGCAAAAAGAACAGGAGTACTTGTGGCACCTTAGAGACTATGAAATTTATTTGAGCATAAGTTTTCGTGGGCTAAAACCCACTTCATCGGATGCATGCAGTGGAAGATACAGTAGGAAAATATATATACACAAAGAACATGAAAAAATGGGTGTTGCCATACCAACTGTTACGAGGGTAATTAATTAAGGTGAGCTATTAGGTGAGCTATTATCAGCAGAAGAAAAAAAACTTTTGTAGTGATAATCAGGATAGCCCATTTCCAACCCTTGACAAGAAGGTGTGAGTTTACTTTTAGCCCACGAAAGCTTATGCTCAAATAAATTTCTGAGTCTCTAAGGTGCCACAAGTACTCCACATTCTTTTTATTGTAACTAAGATTGCTTCTTTTTCAGATAAACAGCACCACGCCTCCTCCTGACTTGTCTACCTTTGGACTCTATATTCTGTTTACAGCTAAATTGACTCTTATCAGCCATGCATATGGAATTGTTTTTACAATCAATTAGCTTTAGCTCTCTGCTCTGCCTTATCATGCCTCCAATTCTTGTTTTCCTGATTCCTACCAACACTTTTTCTCTCCCCCTGCTCTTCACTGTGCCTGCATCTATCTCAATTTTCAGCTATGCCCCACATCTGTCTCACAATCTTCTCTAACTTAGGGTGTTGTACAGTATCCCATTACATTTGTATCTGAGCGCCTTCCATATGACCTCCCACAAAAGATTAATTACCTAGGATTTTATACAGTAAAATAAATACATAAAAATAATCAGATGCATCCTTTTAGGATTCTCTGCCAATTATCTTCATTTTGTGACCCACATCCTCCCTTTCCCCTATTCCCACTCTACTATTTGTTGCTATCGCTTTATATCTTGTCTACAATTTAATCTTTGTTACTGCAAAGGGATCCTCAAAGATGTACACCATATAAAACTTCATTGGAGTTAAGAGGTGTTCGCAGACCTCCCTGTGCCAATCCCTTTGCAGGATCAGAGGCTAAGGGTCCAGTTTTGCAGACACTTGTGCATTTCCTTCTATGGTATGACTAATGTGGGTCAAATAACTCACTTGCAAAACTACAGGCACTGTCAGGATTAGAACCTAAGGCCCTCATCCTGCAAGCATTTACATCAGTGGTCCCCAAACTTTTCATGGTTGTGCCCCTAGTTTACCCCTGTTCTAAAGTTACCAAATCTCCAGGATTGGCCTGGAGTCTCCAGGAATTAAAGATTACTCTTTAATTAAAGATTATGTCATGTGATTAAATCTCCAGGAATACATCCAACCAAAATTGGCAACCCTACCCTGTCTGTGTCCCCTTACCCTCACTGAAGCTAGGGCTGGGACCATGGCTCCTGAGGTTGGGTCATGGAGAGGGGGATGGGGGCCAAGGCTGGAGCTGCAGCAGGGGGCGGGTCTGGAGCTGAGAATGAAACTGCAGCCGGGAACGGAACCATGGCCAGGGGCTGAGTCCGGAGCCGTGGCCAGGGACTGAGGCTGGGGGTAGGGCTAGGAGTGGAGCCGCGACTAGGGGCCCAGGCTGCAGGTAGGAGCGTAGTTGCAGTCGGGACTGTGGCAGAGCTGGGGGTGGAGCGGGACTGGGTGGCACTCCCTCCCTGTCCCCAGGAGGGCTGGTCCAGGTCCCACCAAGGCCTCCCAAACATTCCTCCGTGCCCCCTTAGTGGGTCACGCCCCGCAATTTGGGGACCTCTGATTTACACTCAAAAGTAGTCCAATTGCAGTCAATAGAACTACCCTTGTGTGGAAGGTAAACATGTGCAAGTGTTTGCAGGACTGGGAGTAGCGACTATGTCCTTACCTCTAACTGTAGAGCAGGGCCGGCTTTAGGAAGTGCGGGGCTCAATTCGAACATTTTCGGCAGGGCCCTGGCAGGGATGACTAAAAAAAAAAAAAAAAGTGTAAAACAAAAAACCTTTCATTTCTTCCATGTATTATTTACTTTCCATAACTATATAAATAATAAAATTATATATTATGTACATTGCATCATATATGCTGTTGATTGGTTATTAATGACCACCGTTTCACATGCGTGGGTCCCTGCCAATCCCTGGGGGTGTGCACATGTGTGGGTCCCAGCTGCTCCCTGCCCCCATCATTGAAGCAGGTGTGCAGGGTTACTGCCCTGGGAACTGCAGGGCAGCAGTGGACATGGGGCTGGTTGGAGGCAGGGCAGGGGCTGACTGGAGGTAGGATCTGGCGGCAGGCAAGGCAAGGGGTGCGGGGCTGGCTGGAGACAGGGGTGTGTGGGGCGGGCTGGCTTCAGGCAGGGCCGCAGGGGGGTGCAGCAGGGGTTGGCAGGGCTGGAGACGCAGGAGTGCGGGACTGGCTGGCTTCAGGCAGGGGGGTGCAGCAGGGGTTGGCTGGAGACAGAGCAGGGGGTGCAGGGCTGGGTGCGGGCAGGGCGGGCAGGGCTGGGGCGGGCAGGGGTGTGTGGGGAGCTGGCTGGCTTTGGGCAGGGCCGCAGGGGTGTGTGGCAGGGGTTGGCTGGAACAGGGCAGGGGGTTTGGCAGGGGCTGGCTGTGGGCACGGGGTGCAGAGCTGGCTGCAGGCAGAGGGGGCGGGGCTGGTGCGGGCAGGGCAGGGGGTGCAGCAGAGGCAGCTGGAGCTCCGGCCCTTTAAATAGCCCCCTGCTATCCCAGGGCTCTGGGGGCTATTTAAAGGGCCTGGGGCTCCCCTGCTTCTACCCCGCCCCGTACCTTTTAAATAGCCGCGGGAGCCCTGGGGAATGCATGGGGGCGACGGGGCTCTAGCGGCTATTTAAAGGACCGGGGTGGCAGAGGCAGCTGGAGCCCCGGCCCTTGAAATAGCCCCCGGAGCCCCCCGCTACTCCAGGGCTCTGGGGGCTATTTAAAGGTCCCAGAGCGCCAGCCGGGAGAGTGGGGCTGCAGAGTAGGGCTTGCCGCGCTCCAGCCGGAGCTCCAGCTGGGGCCGGCCACACTCCGGCCGGAGCTCCAGCTGGGAGAGTGGGGCTGTGGGGCAGCCACGCTCCCGCCTGTGCTTTGGTCAGGGGAGCAGGGCCACGGAAGACCCCGGAGCAGACAGATGGCAGCCGGAGTAAGTAAAAAAAATTAAAAAGGCGCCTAAGGCGCGGGGCCCTCTTAGGCGTAGGGCCCAATTCCCAGGAATCGGGCGAATCGGCCTAAAGCCGGCCCTGCTGTAGAGTGCCTAATATACTTCTGGGCATTGTATAAATAATAAATGTAGCTGGTCAAAAAGTGATTTTAAAAGTCAAGAACATTTTCAAAAAATCTCCACATGCTTTTGTTTAGAAGTTTTCAGGCAATGTTTGCAATTATTTCTTTAAACAAAATGTTTTAGTTTTTTAGTTTTTAACTCCTTTTTTTCCTCCCTTTTCTCCTTTTTCCATTCTGCCATGGAAAAGGTTTTGGAGGGTTGGGGACAAGAGAAAAAGGAGTAGGAAAAAACAATAAATAAGTTTGGGTTTTGTGTAAAAAAAGAAAATTGTTTAAAAATGAAAGTTTTTGTTAAACTTTGTTTTTTGTAAAAAGACCAGTTTTTGATGGAAACATTTCTTATTTGAAAGTTTTTGATAGCTCTATTTATAAAAAAGAACAAGAATAATTGAGAAGTCCAGAAAGCAGCAGTGCAAGTTTCTGAAAATGATCTGACAATGTCTTCTGAACCCAGAACTAGAAAGACCCGGTCCACAAATGAGACAATTCTTGTCCTGTGAGCTGAGACCTCAGACTTTATGGATCCACTGAGCTTTGATTTGTATTCTCATAACCTGCTGTCAGAAAAGCTAACTAAATACTCTAATACAAAAATATGTATCTTTGGGATGCTATAAACATTTCTTTGTGTTTAAAGAACAAGTTGACAGTCCCAAAAAATGTAGAGATGAAAATTATTCTGTGAATATACACAAAAGGTTTTAAAAATTAACACTTAAAAACCCCTAGATTAATTGGATTTTAAGCTAGTTTAATTGCATTTTATGTATAGTCTTTGCCATTCATACATGGAACTAATCTAATATGAAACGCAGCATCTATATAATTATATAATTGATTATAGTACATAATTAACACATTCACATTGTTTTCTTTGTTTAAATATACTTTGTGATTAGTTGTTATAAGGTTATCTGGGCTGCAATCCTTTAAAGTCTTACTCCCATGCTGAACTTTAAGCCTGTGAGTAAGTTCCATTGAGTTAATTGGGACTATTTACATACTCAAAGTTATGCATGTGTATAAGTCATCACAGGACTAGAGCCTTAATTTTGTTTATTTTAAATATTTGTACAATTCTTATAATTATAAAAAAAGTTAATTCATCCATTAATTATATATAAATGTATTGTGTTAAGTTGGTTGAAATGCATAACACTTTAATGTAATAATAATCCTAAATTTTAAAAGAAAGTATGCTAAAGAAATATTCTTAGTTGTTAGAACTGTATGATGTAGGATGTTAACTTGAGGTTAACTGACAAAAAAAACCCATGTATAGTCTTGTATGAACACAAGTCAGAAGATAGATCAGCAAAATTTCCTGCATGAATATAGGCCAGAGGTTCTCATACTATGGTCTGTGGACCACCAGTGGTCCACAAGCTCCATTCAGGTGGTCTTTGGATAGTTCCCCCTAATGTGCACGCCTGGGCAGTCGCACATGAGAGAATGAAGGGCCATCCACCTAATTAGTGGAGCTGCACAGGTGAAGATGCTGGACGCTGGAAAAGATGCACATTTAAGGTGAAGTGGTGACCTTGGGGGGGAATATGGGGTAGGTGGGAGGGGGAAGTAGGAAGTGGGGTGAGAAGAGTGGGTGAAGGAATTTGGGATGTGTGGGGCCAAGGTGGCCAGAGAAAGAGGTGACTTTCCCCAGCTCCAGGCCTGCGGCTGCCGGGGAGAGACGTCCCTCCTTCCCAGCCTCAGCTCTGGGGCTGCTGTGGCGGGAAAGAGACCCCACTCCTTCCCAGTCTCAGCTCGGGGACTGTCGCGGCAGGGGAGAGATGTCACAACCATCACATTAGAAAGGTAAGACTAGTGATATTAAAATATGAGTTGTGTGTTTTTATTTGTAGAACAAAAAAAGTTAATTATTAAGGGTTTTTTTTTATATAGTGCTTTTATCCAAAGCACTTAACAATAGTTAGCTAACAGTACAAACAAAATTTGGAAAGATCACTAAGTGGTCCACTGAGACCCTCAGCAATTTTCAAGGGGTCCGTGAAAAAAAAGTGAGAACCACTGATATAGGCAATTTTTCCTTCACTCTCTAAAGGACTGCTCCAACTTCCATTAAAATGAATAGAAAGACTTCATTGACTTCAATGGGAACTGGATTGACCCTAAAATATTTGTTGTGTTTCAGTTATATTTATAGATCTTTTAGTTGTCTGTGCATTATAGCGACTGTTTATGACAGAGGCAGGCAAACTTTTTGGCCATCCAAAATTGTATGGAGGGCCGGTTAGGGGAGGCTGTGCCTCCCCAAACAGCCAGGCGTGGCCCCACCCCCAATTCTTGTCCCCTGACGCCCCCCCCCGGGACTCCTGCCCCATCCACACACCCCCGTCCCCTGTCCCCTGATGGCCCCCCTGGGACTCCTGCCCCATTCAAGCCCCCTGTTCCCTGTCCCCTGACAGCCCCCAGACCTCCCTCTACCCCATCCACCCCCCCTCCTTCCTGACTGCCCCCCGGGACCCCTGCCCTGTCCAACCACCCCTTCTCCCTGTCCCCTGACCGCCCCGAACCCCTGCCCCTGACTGCCCCCAGCCACCCCATCCAATCCCCTCTCTCCTTCCTGACTGCCCCCCCGGGACCCCTGGCTCCATTCAACCCCCTGTTCCCCACTCTCTGACTGCCCCAACCCCTATCCACCCCCCAACCCCCTGTTTTTCTTATTTCTGCATTCTTTATTACTTCATCACACAAATGAGGGGACACTGCCACAGTAGCCCAGGAGGGTTGGGGGAGGAGGGAAGCAACGGGTGGGGTTGTTGCAGAGCCACCCCCTAGAATGGCGTGCAGCTCATCATTTCTGTGGGATCTCTGGGGCTCTGACACAGAACGGCTGTATTCTTTGGTTCTCTAGTACGCTTGCCCCGTATTCTAGGCTGGACTGACTCTATTTTTAGACAAAACATAGGAAGGGAATGACCTAGGGAGTCATTCCCATTTTTGCCTATGTGCCCCCAGCGGATCTCAGTGAGGCCAGCCAGGAACACCCATGATAGCAGCAGATGGTACAGAATGACTGATAACAGTCATCTCATTGCCAATTTACAATGGCATGGCAGACAGTACAATATGACTGGTAACCGTCTCTGCTATCTTGCAAAGGCAAATGAATGCTGCTGTGTAGCAGTGCAGTACCGCGTCTGTCAGCAGCATCCAGTAGAGATACGGTGACAGTGAAAAAGGCAAAACGGGCTCCATGAGTGCCATGCTATGGATTGCCAGGGCAATCCAGGGGAAAAGGGCGCGAAATGATTGTCTGCTGTTGTTTTCCCGGAAGAAGGATTGAGTGACGACATTTACCCAGAATCACCCGCGTCACTGTTTTTGCATTGGGATCTCAACTCAGAATTCCAAGGGCGGGGGAGACTGCGGGAACTATGGGATAGCTATGGGATAGCTACCCACAGTGCAACGCTCCAGAAATCAACACTAGCCTTGGTACATGGATGCACACCGCTGAATTAATGTGCTTAGTGTGGCCGCGTGCACTCGACTTTATACAATCTGTTTTAAAAAACCGGTTTCTGTAAAATTGGTATAATCCCGTAGTGTAGACATACCCCCAGGCTCTAGGGATGCACTTGGGTCACATTTTCAAGCTTTTGTCATCAACCAAAAACTCAGCGTTGCCAATTCCTGCAATTTTATAATCAGTCACACAGTATTTGATGTCTTGCTTAAAGCCCCAGCTCCTGGAGACACATGAGCTTTCATTTGAATAAATGAAGTTTCTAGCCCTTGTGGTTACTGAGGAAAGGTTGAAAAGCTCCCCCTCATGCGCCTCAAAAGTCCAGAAAACAGAAGGCAAATAAGAACCCCAAATGTATTAAAAACTAAGCAAATCCTCGTGACCTTGACGCTGCGGTTGCCAACATTGTATTTCAGAAATAAGGGACTGTTTTCTTGACACCCCCGCCTCCTGATATTAGTATCATGGTTATCATCGTCAGTAATAATAATAAGCAGTGGGTACCCAGCTACACTGGCCGGGGTATTTCCTGCTGCTTTTTGCAGCACTCAGCAACTAAGGGACTGTTGGCGATGCCCCTCTCGTGAGTTTTAGGGGCTGTCTCCTGGTTTATGGCGGTTTCGGGCTGGCCATTGCGACTGCGTTTATTTCCATGGCTCCAGGACCTGGGGTTTTAGGGGTGAGCGCAAGGACACTGGCAGTAGCATTGTGAGAGGGCGGGGGGGGGGGGCGACATATGAGCTGGGGCCTGGTAGGTCCGGCTGGCTGCCCGCCCCACCCGCTGCAGGAGGGCGCTGGCTGCTCGCGGCACCAGCTTAGGCTAACAGCGCGCTGGCCCTTTAAATCGCCAGCAGCGCAGAGAGACGCCGCCCCGGCGCCAGGAGAAACCCAGGGCGGCGCGCTCGTCGGCCACCTCCGCGGAGCGGCCCGGCCCGGCCCGGCCCGGCCCACCAACAACCTTCCCGGAGGCCGGACAGAGCGCGAGGGAAACAGAGGGGGAGGTTTCTCCTGAGCGACCTCCTGCCCCCCGAGACCGGCGGCTCCACTGCCCCCTCCTGCGGTGAGGGGAGGGGGTTGCTGGAGGATGAGCGGCTGGAAGGAGGGGGAGGGCTGCTGGAGGGGGCTCGTAGTAGGCTGGGTAATGCCGGCGGTTGGGTGGGGGTTTGGGGGGGGGCGGGGTAAGGGGGGGGATGGAGGAAGTAGGGATGGGGTTTGGTGGGGGCTGGGTAATGGGGGGATGGAGGAAGTAGGGATGGGGTTTGGTGGGGCTGGGTAATGGGGATTGCAGGCTGTAGGGATGGGGTTTGGTGGGGGCTGGGTAATGGGGATTGCAGGCTGTAGGGATGGGGTTTGGTGTGGGGCTGGGTAATGGGGGGGGATTGCAGGCTGTAGGGATGGGGTTTGGTGGGGGGGGCTGGGTAATGGTGAGGGAGGGGGTTGGGGGATTGGAGGAAGTAGGGATTGGGTTTGAGGGGGGCTGGGGTCCAGGCTGTGCACTGGGGTGAGGAGTAGCAATTGCAGGGAGATGGTGTGTAAGTGGAGGGCAGGGATTGGGCTGTGCTGCAGCAGGAAACTGTCAGCCAACCCACCCCCCTCGTTTGGCGCTAAGGAGAGCGATCCCAAGTTAAAAACAGAGAATAAAACCCTATCCAAGGAACATCAGTGAACATGTGATTTAAGGAGGCAGGCTGGAATAGGCAGGCTTTTCCAGAGGTTGGGGGGAGCCCTTAGTCTCTCACATACTGTGTGTCGCCTGTTTTGTTCAAAACTTTGTTTTTCTGTTTGAACAAGTTTTAGGCAACGAATGTTGTGGGTAAAGAGCAACCAGAGAAAGCTTAGAGGAGCTATTACAGTATTATTGTGTGAAGCAACTTTCCACATTTGTGGGTGGAGGGGATTATTCAAGCAGCAATCACTAGCTGTCTTGAAATAATAAGATTCCTTTTTTCAACATTTCTTTCCCTGGTTGTTGTGGTCAGGAACCTTGGTGGTGGTGTTTTGAAAAATATTATTACAAAACAGGTATTCCGTAATTGAGGGAAGGTAAAGGGAAACAAGATGTCATCCATATCCCTTTCCTTCAGACTTCTATATCTCCTTCATTCAAATCCCTTCTAAAAACCCACTTCTTCCATGTTACTCACATGAATTGAGTTCTCATGATTTTAATTAATCCATCAAGCTGGCATCTGATTACTGTAATCCTTAAAATACATCCCACACTCTGTCAATGTTTGCCACATCTATAGTTAGACAAGAGTGATACAGTAAACTACAAAAACTTTTGGGTCAGGAGGCCAGCAGCAGAGCCCTTATTAACCAAGTCTGAGCTATAAAGTTTTTTTATTGTTACTATTGTGAGAGACACATTCAAAATAAACTTCAGTTGTTGTGGTCAGTGTTTAACACCTTTTAAAATCTACCTTTTAATAACTTTTTTGACAGTTTAGATCAAAATGGGATTCATCTTTTCAAAATCTATAAATGAAAACCTGAAGAGTCAACAGGAGTTCATGCTCATGAACTCTCGACTTCAGGTAAGCATTTGTTGTACAGAATCAAGAAAAGCTATTGATTTTTATCCTGTTTGGAAAAGCTTACTCTTACGTGGAAGTGTATGAGGGGTAGGGTAGAGCTATGTGATTTTGTTGGTTTAACATGTTTATAAATAAGGAAAGTTTATAGCAAAAGTCCTTATAGCATCTTACAGGAGATAAATCCCATAGTACCCCTGTGATATAGGTATTATCCTCATTTTACAGATGGAAACTGAGGTACAGAGATTAAATGATTTATTCTAAAATAAGTCATAAATAAAGAATAAATGGTTCCTAAAAATCCAGCCCTGAAAGCATGCCTTTGAGTAGTCCCACTGAGCTCAATGAGGCTACTTTTGTGTAAAATTAGTCGTATATTTAAGTGAGTCAGTGACAGCGATAGTAATAGAATCCAATGCTCTGCTCTAGCTATTAGATTCCAAAAGTTAAAACTAAAATATGTATTTAAATTTTCCACCCCCATACATAGTCTCATGTTTGTCAGTTGCAGTAATTCCAAGGTAGTAGCAATACCTTGTAACTTGTCTGTCTTTTCCTGGCCATGGAGCCAGACTAATAAAGACCAAAGGTTGGGTAGGCTATGCTGGATCACTTACTCTCCAGTTAGTCATTATTTTATTAGAGTGTTGCATAATGGAGATGGGGAAGAAAGCTTTTGACACTGAAATCCAGAAGTAAGCAATAGAATTACTCTTTCTTATCCAGGCAGTAATGCGGTTGTCTGCTGTGCTGTCAAGTATTTTCATAACATCTGATGGCATGTCTACACTTCCCAGCATTTTAGGGTAGTGGGTGTGAATTGCAGTATGCACCAAAGTGCTGTGCTGTAACTTCCCCATGGGGACACTACAGGTGCTGCAGTTCACACCCGTGTAGTCCGAAATGCAGGGCAGTGTAGACATGCCTCTGACTTTTCAGTTTACTGTAAGTCAGTGGGGAGTATGTGGTTTAATCTAAAGTTTTCTGTACACTTCTGAAGTTGAAATCAAATATAGTGTAACTTAAAAATACATCTTTCATTACAAATTATTGATGGATTAACTTTGCACTTAAATTGCCAGTAGGTGGCATATTTTAGCTTTTGGAAGCATTGAAGACAAGTAGATTTTTAATATTGATATTTAAACTGAATAAATATTTGATATTTAAACTGAACTGAATATTTGGAGGACATGTTTGTATAATTGAAAATTGGGGGGGGAAAACCAGGAGCATGAGAAAAACATGCTGCGGTCTTATAGCAGCATCGATTTGGTGGGTCTGGTGAAGTTGCGATAAATCAATGGGAAGAGCGCTCTCCCGTCAAATTCAGTACTCCACCTCTATGAGAGAGAGCCAGGAGCTATGTCGACGGGAGAGTGTCTCTCACTGACACTGCTCCTAAAAGAGCATGGGTTGATTTGAAGCAGGAGGGAATGTAGAAAATAATTGCAGGTGTCCTAATGTATAGAGGAAGGATCAATTAATGTAGTTTTCTGTTTCATGTCCATCAGGAAGAACAAATGGATCATTGAACGTTCTCTGGGGCAGGGACTGTTGTGGCGGTTGTGGAGCTGCTGTATTATAACCTAAGAATATTGATCATAAATTTTGTGAATACTGTAGGTGAATGTAGTTACATTGTGGTGTTAGACTTTCCTGTATGACTATATTCATCTAGCTTAGTAAGGGGCGGTTGGAAGACCAAGCAGAAAAGCAACACAATGGCTATATATAAGCAACCTCACAACAAACCCTTGCGGGTGATGGGGGTAATTCCAAGCATGTTCTAGTTCCAGGCCGCAGCCTGAAGTTAAACAGCTTTTTGCTAAGACTGGGTGCCTAGGGATCAAAGAGACACTAAGGCCCACAAAGCTATTTAGGTGCCCAAGTCTTAATTTTAGGAACCATGTAATCCACAAAACTCTTGCTCAGCTGTCACCTAACTCTGTAGGCACCTAAACTCACTTGGTGCCTAAATTTTCAGGGTAAACATTCCCAAGGCACCTATATTTCAGCCTGTGAACAAGCACACTTCTGTCACAAACTAGGTGTCTGAACACCTGTCTCCGACCTAAGGCCCAGAATGCCCCATAAATTGGGGGGAAAATTGATGGAAGAGCACCTATATTGCATATTGGGCCTGATCCAATAGGTGTACTCAGAGACGACTAAGATCATGGAAGTCCCTTTGTAGATCTGGGCCTGAGTGAGTAAAAGGACTGGCAAGAATGGCAGGTGGGAGTTGAGTTCTGTTCCTGATGAGAGCAGACTGATGAAACAGACACGGGTCCTGCAAGGATGCCTGAAAGCAATTGGCCCTTCCTTGGCTCCCTGGAAACTGTAAGCCTTAGGGAAGAACAATGATACTTGGGTTAAGATTTTTTCCCCTGAGATGCTTTTGATCTAAATAAATGATACTTTGTGGTAAGAAGGCTGCCTGGTTACTGGAAATTGTCATAGCTCCTGGTAGGAACAGAACTATAGTTACTGAACCTAAGCTGACCTGCTGAGGTAATCATGGTTGATAGACCAGGGCCTAGGCTGCAATCCCCTATATGAGAGTAAGAAAGTTGCCTGATTCCACTTGGAGAGGTGACTGCACAAGGCATGAAACCAGTTCATAGAGACTGAACTGTGACAGCCAACATGTTTCTATAAAGGCACATCTGAACAGGGCTAGCCACCTCCTGAGCATCCTCTTGTGGCTAGAAGTGGCTGTGCAGCACTCTGCCTCAGTTTCCTCTTCACTCAGGCTCCTCAATAACGCTACAGAAGGGTTTGTCCAATAACATTCCTTCTTGTGGTCTGGTTTATTAACATAAAATGAACTAAAAAAATTAAGGTTCTTCTGCCCCAATCTCTTACTGTGCACAGTCTCCACTCCGCCACCCAGGTCTGACCACCTTTAAGTTTCCAAGCTGGTCACAGCTTTTAGGCCCTTCCCAGGTTCCGCTTTGTCATTTCCCTTAATCCACTCTAGACTACTTTAAACACTGCCTGTGCTCTTCTAGCATTCACTCTCAGGCATGGGCAGCGGGTATAAGAGGTCAGGGGAGGCTAAGCCTCCCCAAACAGCTGGCCCACCACCTCTGGAGTCCGCCACCATTGAAAGGATGCCCGGGCTGTGGCCCCGCCTGCACTTCGTGCCAAGGCTCCACTCCGCTTGTCCTCTTCCCCCTGAGGCCCCGCCCTTGCTCTGCTTCTTCCCATCCCCTTCCGTCTGCATAGGGGCCTCGGGAGGAGGGGAAGAGGTCCATGCAAGTGGTGAGTGGCTTGGCAGGAGTGCAGGAGGGCCATGGGGAAGGGGTGCAAAGAGTTGCAAGCAGAGGGTGGGTGGGGGGCTTGGAAAGAGGCATGAGAGGCAGGCAGGAGGGGTCTTGGGGGAAGAAGCAGGTGGGGGGCTCGGGGAAGAGACGCGAGAGGCAGGCAGGAGGGTTCTCGGGGGAAGGGGCAGGCGGGGCCAGGGGTGGAGCATGGGCAGAGCTTCATGGGGAGGAAGTTGAGTGGGGGTGGCCTCAGGGCAGGGCCACAGTCTGGGCACGCCCAGCCTCCCCAAATGGAGGAGTAACGCACCATCCATGCTCTAAGGCCTTCCTACCTGGAATCTTTTCTTTCCCAGGGGAGATCCATCACTCTCTCAGTGCTGTCTGTTTGTCAGCTTTTAAAGGTCAGCAGGCAAACCCCTCTACTGCTCCCTTGGCCCTCACCCTTCTTCAGCCCTCTGGCCCAAACCCTTGCCTCCAGGCAAAGTTCTCCTACAGGAGCCTTCTGCTTTCTCTAGCCTCTATCATAGCTTCCTCTTCCCCACCAGTGCTTTATAGAGACCATCTGCCACCTGTCAGGCACCATCAGAAGGTTGTTAATGAGGCATAGATTGGCTAAACCAGTTCCACCTTAAAGGGCCCAGTGCACCCTACGATATATATTCACCTTCTTCACAGCTTCCTTCATTATCAAGTTTGATAATAAATCTATTGATAGTAACATACTGTACCACAGACTATTCTCTCAAGCTCACAAAAATAAAAAAAGTTAGTAATTCAGCCTCCATGTTTGTTAATAAATAGCTTGGATTAGGATTGCTCTAGTTTGCACAGGTGACCCACCAGCCCCTGGCTGGCCCCGGGATAGAGGAGCGCAAGGGTAGCATGCCTCCACTTCTCCTCTCTATTTTTGAGCCAAGTAGAACTCAGCCAGAAGAAAGAATTGAGGCCTGTAAGTTTTGTCTTGCTGTTGTTTTGTAAAATAATGAAGATTGGACTATCAGCCTGCTTTGTTCTGGAGGACTCAATGTTTGTTTGTATCAGAGGGGTAGCCCTGTTAGTCTGGATCTGTAAAAGCAGCAAAGAGTCCTGTGGCACCTTATAGACTAACAGACGTTTTGGAGCATGAGCTTTCGTGGGTGAATACCCACTTCGTCGGATGCATGTCCGTTTGTCTGTTTGTTTGTGTTATGCATTGATATGTGTCTCCAGAGCTAAATAATCCATCTCAAATCAAGTCAAAAAATATAATTGAGGCCAGGGGCGGCTCTAGCAATTTCGCCGCCCCAAGCACGGCGGCACGCCGCGGGGGGCGCTCTGGTGGTCGCCGGTCCCGTGGCTCCGTTGGACCTCCCGCAGGACTCTTTGCTGCTTTTACAGATCCAGACTAACAGGGCTACCCCTCTGATACAAACAAACATTGAGTCCTCCAGCACGCCTGCGGGAGGTCCACCGGAGCCGCGGGACCAGCGGACCCTCCGCAGGCATGCCTGCGGGAGGTCCACCGGAGCCGCCTGCTGCCCTCCTGGTGACCGGCAGAGCGTCCCCCGCGGCATGCTGCCCCAAGCACGTGCTTGGTGTGCTGGGGCCTGGAGCCGGCCCTGATTGAGGCTTCACTTTATTATATCCCTGCTGCTTGAGGGATCACACATGAAGCTCTTCCTTAAAATTATCAGATTTACAATGAACATATATAATGTTTTTGCCTTACCTTAAAATTTGAATGTGTAGAACAGGGGTCTGCAACCCGCGGCTCCGGAGCCGCATGCGGCTCTTCAGCCTCCTTGTTGTGGCTCCCTTCAGCCTTGACAAAAGGAAAAAAAAAGAATAACGGTTATTTATTATTTTAATTTTTATTTATATACTTTATTTTTGTTTATTTTGTTGCACAGTTATCTTGGAGTTCGAGGTGATACTTTAACATCGACTTTTAAAAAGTTTTTATAATTTGTCAATTAAAATATGCGTCACATCCACGTCTATAGCCCTCGCCTTTACCTGCAGGCGGCTTCTTGAGTGTGCGACCCCCGCGGTAAGCTAACCATGAATACATCCCAAAAAAGAAAAATCTCAGAAGAAAATAGAGAGTTTAATTCTGCATGGACAGATTCCTTTGCCTTCACTGCCAACGACGCTGGCTTACCTGTGTGCTTGATATGTGGCGAGAAATTAGCAAACAACAAAAAATGTAACGTTGAAAGACATTTTCAAAACAAGCACTCAGCATTTTCTGAAAAGTACCCAACTGAAGATGGGCGAAAGAGAGCGATTTCGGAACTACTACGGAAAGTTGAGCAGAGCAAACATACTTTCAAGAAGTGGATCAACTCTCCAAACTCAACCACAGCTACTAGTTTTGTGGCAGCTCATGAGATCGTAAGGAGAGGGAAGCCATTCACAGACGGAGAATACATGAAAGAATCGTTCATAAAAATATCAGAGCATCTATTCTCCGAATTCAAAAACAAACAGGAAATTATTCAGAAAATTAAAGAAATGGCTCTCTCTGCAAAGACCGTCAAGGACAGGACCATTAAAATGGCAACAAACATCACCAGTAAGCAAATTGATGACATCAATTCAGCTCAAGCATATTCAATTGCCTGTGATGAGTCAAGTGATGTAAACGATATTGAGCAGACAGCACTGTTATGCAGATATGTGAACTCTGATGGGCCGCAGGAAGAACTGATTGAACTCATACCACTAAAGGGCCAAACGCGGGGACAGGACATTTGTGAGGCTGTTTTGAGTTGTCTAAAAGCCAAAGGAATAAACACCACTCACCTGGTGTCAGTGTCTACTGATGGTGCACCCAGTATGAGAGGAGCACAGAAGGGCTTTGTGAATTTACTTCAAAAGTCGCTGGATCGAGAGCTGATGATGTTTCACTGCATCTTGCACCAAGAAGCACTGTGCGCTCAAACATTCCCCCCTGAATGTGTGGAAGTGATGAACCTCGTTATTAAGATAGTGAACAAAATAATTGCAAACGGGTTAAACCACCGACAGTTTTGTTCATGGTTAGATGAAGTCGAGAGCGCATATTTGGATCTCCTGCTGCACAACAGAGTTCGGTGGCTGTCAAGGGGAGACGTGCTGAAACGCTTTGCTGCTTGTCTGGAACATGTGAAAACCTTCTTGGAAAGCAAAGGCCTTAGCTATCCCGAACTGGGAGACCTCGATTGGCTGGAAAAGTTTTATTTCATGGTGGATATGACAAGTCACTTAAACACGCTGAATAAAAATCTCCAGGGAAAGGGAAGCATGGCCCTGCAGTTGCTGGAGGATGTTCTGGCGTTTGAGCGCAAGATGAGGGTGTTTGCCAGAGATGTACAGAGAGGTACGCTCTCTCACTTCCCCTCCCTGAGAGAGTTCAAAGAAGAGAACAGTCACATACATTGTGATTATTTACACCGTGCAATTATGGCAATGCAAGCTGCATTTGGAGAAAGATTCAGCGAGTTCAGAAAGGAAAAAAACACTCTGTCCTTCCCTGTCACACCGCTGGACATCGACCCATCCCTGCTGAACATATCCGCATTCACAGGGATAAGTCAGCCCGATCTTGAAATTGAACTGGCCGACATAGCGGATAAAGACTTATGGGTGTCCAAGTTCAAAAGCCTGACAGCGGATCTCGAAGAAGTCGCCCGTCAGAAGGCCACTCTCGCTAAAGAGCACAAATGGAATGATATTGAAAACCTCCCCAAACCCGACAAACTTGTTTTTGAAACATGGAGTGCCATTCCCGACACGTATATGAACATGAAAAAGTATGCATTTGGAGTCCTGTCCATCTTTGGCTCAACATACTTATGCGAGCAAGTTTTCTCGAGCATGAACTTCATAAAGTCCAAATATCGCTCCTGCCTCACAAATGAGAGCCTACAGTCCTGTGTGAAGATCAAAGTCACATCTTACAGCCCCGACATAGGGAAGATCAGCATCGAGCTTCAGAAACAGAAGTCACATTAAACAGGTGAGAACACTAGCATTTAATAGGCTATTATTATTCAGAAAAAAACATTTATTTCAGACCTGGAGCTGATGTAGTTTTTTATTGTATGTTCAGGTGCTTCGGTTGATTGCTGGCCGAGAAAGAAACCCGAAGAGGATGAGAGCACACTGAAATGGACTTGTCAAAAAACGTTCCTAATTTTATGTTTACTTTTTTAAAACTGCTAAGCTGCAACTATATGTTTTTTTATATTAAAGTGGGCTACGTTTTATTTTAATTTTACACAAATACGGGAAGGACTCAAAAAGGCCTGCATAGTTCAGTGTTTAATTTATTTCAAAGTAGGCCTACACATGCACACTGCACTTCTGTTTGTTGTATTCTGTTGTTGTAACAGGTAAAATTAAAAAAAGATTAAAACTTTTAAAAGTTTATAAGCAGTGTTATGTTTTGCAGCTCCAGACTATTTTTCTTTAGTGGAAGAGGGGGGCAAAATGGCTCTTTTGATAGTAAAGGTTGCCGACCCCTGGTGTAGAAGAAGGAATCCAGGTCTTAGAGCATATATAAGACATTTTATAATGTTTATAAATAGGGCAAACAAAATGCTATATGAGTACCATTTGCATGACTATAATGAAGTACCTTCCAAAGTACTGCTTCTGGGAGCCGTGTGGAGCCATAGCACATGTGGAGCGGGGCAAGCTCCAGACCCCGCTCCCCAGCTGGAGTGCTGGAGCAGGGCAAGCCCCAGACACCAATTCCCAGCGGGAGCTCAAGGGCCGGATTAAAAAGTCTGATGGGCTGGACACAGCCCGCAGGCCGTAGTTTGTCCACTCCTGCTTTACATGCTAGTTTTTTTTTTTTAAAATATCTCTTTATGATGGAGACTGGCATAAGAGTACTGTGGCATATTTTGTAAGTGGGTCATGTTAGTCATCTCTGGAGCAAACGGTAGATAACTTAGAAGCTGATTTGAAAAGTTTTCTTTTCAGATGTCTTTTAATAACACTCTGAGCCCTGGTCTACCCTACAAGTTTAGGTCGAATTTAGCAGCGTTACATGGATTTAACCCTGCACCCGTCCACGTGATGAAGCTGTTTTTTCGACTTAAAGGGCTCTTAAAATTGATTTCTGTACTCCTCCCCCAACAAGGGGATTAGCGCTGAAATCGACCTTGCCAGGTTGAATGTGGGGTAGTGTGGTCGCAATTCGATGGTATTGGCCTCCGGGAGCTATCCCAGAGTGCTCCATTGTGACCGCTCTGGACAGCACTCTCAACTCGGATGCACCGGCCAGGTAGACAGGAAAAGGCCTGCAAATTTTTGCATCTCATTTTCCTGTTTGGCCAGTGTGGCAATCTGCAGATGAGTGCAGATTTAATCAGCAGAGATGACCATGATGGAGTCCCAGAATTGCAAAAGAGCTCCAGCATGGACCGAATGGGAGATCTGGGATCTGATCGCTGTATGGGGAGACAAATCCGTGGTATTGGAACTCCGTTCCAAAAGACAAAATGCCCAAACATTTGAAAAAATCTCCAAGGGCATGAAGGACAGAGGCTATAACAGGGACCTGCAGCAGTGCTGAGGGCGGGTCAACTGATGACATGACTTACAGGGCATTAAAATCAACAAAGGGGATGGGTTTGCATCAAGGAGAAACACACAACTGTCACACAGAATGGCCCCCTCAAGGATTGAGCTCAAAGCCCTGGGTTTAGCAGGCCAATGCTCAAACCACTGAGCTATCCCTCCCCCCACTATTCCAGACAGGACTGGATCTCCATTAAACTTTTCAAGGACAGACCTCACCGAAACGATTGTCGGCCGTTGATTTCATGGAGGGAGGGGGGAGCAAATGAATACAAAACAAATCTGGTCTCTTTCTTGTTTTGATCCACTCCATCTCTCTTATAAATCTTAGGCTGGCAGCAGACGGTGCAGTACGACTGCTAGCCATTGTCGTCTCCTGGCTGCTCGCCAGACAACGGTGCAGTACGACTGCAGGCAGGACTGAATCTCCAGGAGACAAAACTTAAAAAGAGAATGACCTGGAGTCACTCCCATTTATGTCCAGGCTCCCCGACAGACCTCCCCAGGGTCTGCCAGGAGCACCCATGTCTGCCCAGGCACCCCTGACTGACCTCACCAAAGTCGGCTAAAAGAGCACCCAGGAAACGACGACGATGGCTACCAATTGTAATGCACCGTCTGCTGCCAAAAGGCAATGAGTTGCTGCTGTGTAGCAATGCAGTACCACGTCTGCCAGCATCCAGGAGACGTATGGTGATGGTGAGCTGAGTGGGCTCTATGTTTGCTGTGGTATGGTGTCTGCTCTGTCAGTCACTATTTAATCCATTTAACATGTAAATATATAGTGCTAATTTTTTAATCAGACTGTTGTGCTGTACCAAAGCAGGTGCCTTTCAAACGGCTATATTATATCTATGCAGTTGCCTTTATCAACCAAACTTGTAATCTCAAAGGATGGAAACAGATTTGTTTAACCATAAAAGCTTGTTGACTGGTATTAGTTATATTCCTACCCTGTAATTGTTTACAGGTTGAATCCTGTATCAGCTCTTCCATTATTTTGCCTGGATTTAATGTCAGGATAGCCAGCTTATACTGAGCCATATCATCTTGCTTGCTCTTTCTGAATATTGAGCATTAGCACTCTTCTAGTATTCTAGAATTTTTCCTGATATTCCAAGCATTATTAAAAACTTACATCAGCAGGCCAGAGATCGCCTCAGCCAACTCTTTTCCCCAACGCTGCTTGATAGACTGTCATCTCTTTAGCAATAAAAAAGACAATAACAGATATTTGCTTGCTGGAAGAGGGCAAGATGCCTCAGCAGTAAATTGCAAAATGGTTAATGTAGGGTTGTGATGCTTGGTTCTGCCAAACTTAAAGAGCCATACTCCAGAAAGACACGCTAGAGGAAAAATGTTTCTGTACAAGGGCAAATCAGCACAGAGAGATTTAGTAGAAAACAGAAAGTCATTGAAGAAAGTGTTCATGGGGAAGGCGTTGCTTTAGTGGTGTACCTGTCACCTTTGTATCACAGCAGATATTTACAAATATAAGCTATGATGATAAGATACAGTGGTGTATAGTGAAAGTCTTGAAGGAGCTAAGTGAAATTTATCCATGATAGGAAACAACTGTACTTACTGTAATAGTAGCTTTTTGACTATGGAGTCTACTCCCAAAATGGCATTTTGTATTACACAATAGCATTGTGTAAAACAGATGTCTGTTTTAATATTTTTCACTGCATTGAAACTTTGTAGTATTGACTTAAAGTGGGTGTACATAGTGATAGCATGCACATAGTAAAAGCATGTATCGTCTGTCAGTACAGTTGGACATACAGCAGGGGTGAAAGTAACTTAAAGGACTTACCGGTACTCCAGAGCCCTTAGGAGGGGGTGGGGCCTCAACCAGAAGAGATGGGGCCTTTAAATCAGGATTTAAAGGGCTGGAGCTGTGGTAGCAGCAGCTGGGAGTCTTGGGCCCTTTAAATCACCCCTGGAGCTACCAGCTTCAGAGGTGGCTGGGAGCCCTGGGGGTGATTTAAAGGGCCCGGGGCTCCAGCTGCTGCTACCGCAGCGGAGCCCCAGACCCTTTAAATCACCATCGGAGAGGGCTCCAGCTGCTGCTGCTACCCCGGGACCTCGGTCTCTTGCGGAGCTTTAAAGGGACCGGGGCTCTGTTGCAGTAGTGGCAGCCAGGAGCCCCTGGCCCTTTAAGTCACTGCCAGAGCCCTGCTGCTACTACCCCAGGGCTCCACCAGTGGGGCACGGGTGGCAATTTTAAAGGGCCCTGGAGGGTAGCAGCAGTGGGAGCCCCAGGCCCTTTAAATTGCCACCCGAGCCCTGCTATCGGAGCCCTGGGGTAGCAGCGGTAGCTGGGGGCTCGGGCAGTGGTTTAAAGGGACCGGGCCTCTGGCTGCTGCTACCATCACCCTGGGCTCTTTAAATCATCCCTGGACCCTGCCAGAGCCCTGGGGTGGTGGCGGGGCTCTGGTGGGAAGTTAAAGGGCCTGGGGCGGTATCAGCGGTCGAGCCCCGGGCCCTTTAAATCACTGCCAGAGCCCCGCCGCCGCTACCCCAGGGCTCCGGCAGGCTCTGGGGATGATTTAAAGAGCCCAGGGTGATGGTAGCAGCAGCCAGAGGCCCGGTCCCTTTAAACCACTGCCCGAGCCCCCAGCTACCGCTGCTACCCCAGGGCTCCGATAGCAGGGGCGGTAGTGGCAGCCAGATCCCTGGGCCCTTTAAATCGTCCCTGGAGCCCTGCTGCCAGAGCCCTGTGGAGGCGGTGGCGGGGCTCCAGTGGCTATTTTAAGGGCTGGGGTGGTAGCAGCTGCCGGAGCCCCAGACCCTTTAAATAGCTGCCGGAGCCCCTCCACTGCTACCCCAGAGCTCTGGGGATGATTTAAAGGGCCCGGGGCGGTAGCTGAGGCAGGTGCCCCGGGCTCTTTAAATTGCCTCATGAGCCCTGCTGCTGCTTCCTCAGGGCTCCAGCAGGAGGGCTCTGGTGGCGATTTAAAGGGCCTGGGGCTCCAGCCACTGCTAGGAGCCCCAGGCCCTTTAAATTGCCACCAGGGGAAGCCAACCCGCCTCAGTATGGCGCAGCACCTTACTTTCACCTCTGACATACAGCCAAAACAGACCCATAGCCAGATCAATGACATCCTTTGTTTTTTGGTTACCAAATAAGTGAAATACATTCAGTGACAGGAAAGTAGCCTTTGTTTCTAAAAATCATAAAATCTGTATTGAAAACTTGACTTTCGAGCCTTTTGAAACCATTGCGCTGTAAGACACAATGCATCTGTTTTACCACTGTCTTCACAGAATAGACTATTTTTGAAAAAAATTTCCAGTAAAACAAAGAAACATCAAATCTACTGTTGGCAAAACATAAACTCCAGAGTCAGAAAATGTTCTTGCATATTAATCTTTGATAGGAGCCATATAACCTTAAAGAAAGTAAACATACTAGGAAATTAACACACTTCAGCAAATCTGCTTACTTACGAAAAATATGTTTAAGGTTATAGCCTCCCTGTCAGTACTGGGAATCCTACCAATTTCAGATCTGTTTTACCTTTTGTGTTCATAGTTGTTAGAGTTGATCCCTGTTTAATAGTAACCTTTTTGGATTTGGCACAGATTCCCCGTTACACTGCAAATGACAGAGAAAATTTCATGTAATGTTGGAAGATAAAGAAAGTGTAATTACTATCCTTGCTTGAGTCAAAAGTTTAAAGTACATTTTGAAAATTTTGTTTGTTGTTTGAGAATACCACCTTCCACAGTGATTTATTGAAACAAAGCCAAATACAAAGCATATTTAACAAAGAATCTCAATATTTAATTATTTTATTGAGCAAGGCATTATTAAGAAATACAGAAGACTTCAGGAACATTTTGAGAATCCAATATACTAATAATAAACCAAATATCAGACACAACATTCTTATAGCTTTTTAAAATTAAGGAGCATATGTGATCTTTTTGTGCATAAACTTTTTTTTTTTATATTGGTTCACTTCACTATGTCTTTAAGGATACTTTCAATCTTTAAAAAATGTTGAACAAATTATACGCAATTAACCTTAGAGGTCTGATTTTCAGTGTTCTTGTTTCCATTTATTGAACAAATATTGTGAAAAGCTGTAAATTGTTGTTTCCAGAAATTGGTGTACAGTAAATCTAAACATTTAGCAGATTTTGTAATGCTTACATTAGTCTGTGGTGATCATGTGTGTTGGGTAGGAGAAACACAATTCAAAGGAGGATTTAAGTAGCAAGAGAAGGATTTAATCAATATATAGGAAGCCAACATAGACAGTTGGTGAGCTTGCTTTTTAATAAAGTATAAACAGTTGGGGAAGTGTTCCAACCTACAAGCAGATTATTACAAAATGCCTATATAATAAATATTTTTATATAACTGTAGATCCAAAAAATGTGCTAGATGCTGATCAGACATAAAGGAAGACATAGCCCCTGCCTGTATAGTGTGGGAAGGCAGGGGTGGAGGTACTTTAAAGATATCATATTATTTAAAATGACTTCCGGATCCTTTTGGCAAGTGTTTCCTGAAATGCTGTGCAGGCAAGGAATAAAGCTGAGACATGAGCCCAGACGTTTTATGAAGTGATTTTTTTTTAAATGCTCTTCTACAAAAGGCTGGAAACCTGGGGAGGAGTGATGATAGACTAGCTGCCAGCAACTGGCGCCCTAGGTGAACCATGCAAAAATCAGTGCCCCCTGCCCCCAAGCTCCAAGGGCAGATCTAGGCTGAGGTTTTTGGTAAACTGGGAAACATGTTGCCCCTTTTTTCCTTTTAATGTTTAAGCGTTTTTTTAAACAGAGGCTTAATTATTCTGTTTGTCCGTCCATCCATCCGTCTGTCCAACCAGTGTTTCTCACATTAGATAAAATAGAGACACGAAATTTTCAGAATAGATTTGTACACAACAGCTAGATGATACTTCAGTCCGATTTCAAATAAAATGCATTAAAATGTTAATTATAATTTTTATTATTACAAATCCAAAATCATCTATTATGCTATCCTGCTTTAACTGCTATTGCCACCACATCCAATATAGAAAGAAATAAGAAAACTCTTCAGTTAACTTTAACCTGTATTTACAAAACATTCCAAATAAAAACACTCTGTGCTCTTAAAACATGACTTTTCTTGCTTTCTAAAACATGCTCTGTCATACCATTGTTGAAAGCAGATATGTTTTTATCAATTTTAACTTTGAGAAGCTACATTTCCCATTAGCTACGGAAACTGGAAAAGTTAAAAGAATGCATAGAGCTATAAAAATGTTTGGGAAACTGAGTTTATTTTCACAAACAAACTTCAGTACTTCTTCAGGAGTTTCTCAAGTCGTCTTTAAAAAGCCTGAAGCTCACTGCACAAATCTGTAGCATCAATGTCTTTTGAATTTTCATTAGTCAGTGCTGACTCCAGTTTTATACAAAATTTCTCTTACCTGTTTTGCTATTTTCTTTTGCAAGCTGTGGATATCGTATAGAAAGCCAAATACAGGCTCTAGCTGTTGCATCTGTTGAAATCCTTCATCAACCAAGTGAATAGCAGTATCAAGGACTGCAAAGTAGAAATTCACTTTGAACCTTTGTTTTAGGTTCTGAATGAGTATGTCTTGTCCTTCATATGAAAACTCCTGTTTCTTTTGCTGAATGCGAACTGGCTCTGTTGGAAAGTCTATTTCTTCAGCAAGTGTGAGAGAATCTACCAGTGTTCTTTGAAACCCTTCATCACTTCTGAATTCCTCCAGAATATTTTTAGTTTGCTGCAGTTTTTGAATAGCAGAATGTATGTTCAAGTTCTTTTCCTGAAGCTGCTTACTAGTGAGGTTAATCTTGAAAAGGATATTATACCACAAAATGAGTAAAGTCACAAATTTGAACTTGGAAAGGCCATTTGCAAGAGCTTCTGCATCTGAACGTGCCGTATTGCCAGATGATTCAGTAAAGGTAGTATCATCAGAAATTTCAGTTAGGACATCATAAATGTTTCCAAGTTTGTAGCAAAGAGGCTTCAAAGCATCAATGCAACTCTCCCATCTTGTCTAAGTGGTTTCACAGTTAGAGAATTCATGTGATGAGTCAGAATCTCCCAACAGCATGTTGAGCCTGAGGAAAAAACCGTAAACACGTTGCACCAGGTCAAAGAAATTGCTTGCCTCCAAATAGCATCTAGCCATTGACAACTAATTCAGAGAATGCGCACTGCAAGGAACAAAAAAGGCCCTAGGTTTGATTTCCATCATTCTCCTTTGCACACTATTGTCTTTACCCTTCCCGTTACTCCCATTATCATAGCCTTGGACATGTAAGTTTTCAACAGATAATGACATTGTTTCAAGCTCTTGTAGAATAGTTTGTCATAAATGCTGCAGTCGTCTCCTTCAGTGGTACAAAACCCCAAAAATGTTCCTTTATGAGCACTTCAGCATTATCTTCATCTGCAGACTTTTCCATATCCACAAAACTAATGATCATTGTCATTTGTCCAACATGACTCACATTTGGTGTACAGTCCAGTATTATTGAAAAGTATTTTGCAGAATGGGCAGCTTCTACAATTTTCTTTTAATGGCATTTACTAGGATTTGAATCAGTTTATTCTGCATATTTTTTCCTAAGTAATGAACCTGTTTCATGATCAGTTATTTTACATAACTGCTCCTTCATGACTGGATCAAACAAAGCTAGTTATTCAACAACTTTTTAAAAATTTCCATTACCTGGAGTGTATAATTTTTCATTTCTACTGCAGCCGCAGAATGCTAAATTTTGCCCACTGAGAACTCTTACTAAAGCAATCAGATGCTCTAATATTTGTTGCCAATATTCTTCTTTTTCCTTAATCACACATAAATTTTCTTTGATTGTTTTTTCCTTTTTTTTCAATCGTAATTCAAGTTCTTTCCGATTTTGAAAACATTCCAAATGTTCTGTACTTCTTTCATGTGAGGAGAGAATTGAAGAGATGTTTTTCCAGTCCTTCGAACCATTTTCAGTAAGTGATGTACTAATTGCTTCATTTCTAAACAACTTGCAGCAAAAGCAAAACACAGAGTCCTTCGATACTGAATATTGTAACCAGTTTCGATGAATTTCTTCCCCATTAATGAGTTTCCTCTTGTAATGCTGAGCAGAGAATTTTATTTTATTTCCATCCTTAAGGAAGGGAAATTCATGAACTTGTTCGGGTCCATGTTCCACGAGAATTTGCTGCACACTATCATCACATCTGGGCCATGAAGCTGGGTCACCATACTGTAACTTGTTTGTAACTTCCTCATCCTTTCTTCCTTCTACTTCATTTACTTCAATTTCTTTGTGTCTCTGAAGCAGGGGCGGCCCCAGGCCCCAGCACGTCAAGCGCGTGCTCGGGGGGGTGCTCTGCCAGCGCCGCGAGGGCAGCAGGCAGGTTGCCCTCGGCGGCATGCCTGCAGAGGGTCTGCTGGTCCCGCGGCTTCGGCAGACCTCCCACAGGCGTGCCTGCGGAGGGTCCGCTGGTCCCGCGGCTTCGGCGGACCTCCTGCAGGCACACCGAAGCCGCGGGACCAGCGGACCCTCTGCAGGCAAGCCGCCGAAGGCAGCCTGCCTGCCGTGCTTGGGGCGGCAAAATGCCTAGAGCCGCCCCTGCTCTGAAGGTGAATAAATTTTCTCCATTTCCATATCAGTCTGATGCTGTGAGCTGCCTTCATCTAGAAATAAGTTTCCATCATCTTGAGTTTCCAAACTGCTTTTTTTTGTGGATGTGAGCTACCCTCCTCTCCAAGTAAAATTCCTTCATCTGGATGCTGTGAACTGCTTCCAACTTTATTTGGATTAAAGAGAAGATAGCAGGGATCCTTCCTGAAATGTTTTGCTTGGTCCTTTTCATTCTCAGCCTTTTGTTTACGATACTCAGCTCCGGAGGGTTTTCTTTTTCCTCTTTCTGCCATGGGGCATTTGAATATTATGTACTGTGCTCCCGACTGCAAGCATTATAGCGTTAAGGATGGCTGACACATCCACTGCAGCCATCCCAACATGTCTTTTCACTGCTTAAAAGTTCAGTGATTAGTAACACTCACTTACCTATTAAAACAGTTACAGTGTTTACATGGAAACAAAATGACCTTTTTTGATGTTACAACCAGACACCAGTTGTTTGGAAAGTAATCCCCTTCCTCATGGTTACCCGCTTAGAGTGTGACATCATCACTTTCGTAGTCTATTAAGCATTAATGCTGTCACTTTTCTTTTGTGGACCTTATTTATTACATGTGAACCAGTTATAACAAAGAAAAGTTCATAATTATATAGCCCGAGAATAACGCTAAGGTTTAATAATGCTTAAAAATACTCACATTTTGGATTTATAATGCTGAAAGACCATATTCTTTGGCACCAAGAAACACAGTTATCCACAGTATTCGCTCAATTCTTAACCATCTACTTGTGACGTGTTAAAATGATTGTTTGACATGTATCAACTCGCGATATCTCCGCTCTACATGAATTTCCAGCTATGCGACCTTGATGTATATTCGAGTTAGGTGTCACTAGCATTGCAGCTCTTGCTGCTGGTGGATGTGTTTCATTGTGGCTTTATTTTTGCAGTAAATAAAAGATCTGACATATTAATACATTTCTCAGAAATGTAGAGAAATGAATTATAATTCATATACCCTTCATACACGCACGGGAATTGAAATCATGACATTTTCATTTGTATTTTTTTCATTTTTTTTATTTGATTTTTTTCCTCAAATTTGGTGCCACATTTAACTTGGCACCCTAGGCGACTGTCTAGTTCGCCTATATGGACAGGCTCTCCTAAGCTAACGATCTGCCCAGGATGTTGAGAGGGTACAAAAGAACATTATCTGCATCCAACAACACAACAAGAAATCTGGTTAGCATTACAGCATACAGGATGTAGCAATATAATAAATGAAATATTTTAATTGTAACATACCAGCAAACTGGTATGTTAAATGAAATTGCACTAAGGTGTCTTGCAGGCTCCATGTTTTTGGAAATAGATGGATTAGTTCATTTTAATAATAATGCTCAATCATGAAACAAAGAAGTTTTACTTTTTAAAATGACCCTTGGGTGCTCTGTTTTGTACTTTAATAAATAATCTATTTTCTCCAATTGTTGCCCCTGGTGAAGAGCTGTAAATTTTGAAATCAGCCTGCTGTAACTATTATATATGACTTCAGTGTGAAATAATGTTGCTGTCAAGTGTGGAAGTGTGTATGTAAATAGTTCTAATGCTGAAATTCTCATAACAATATGTCTTGCAGCATTGTTTAGCTATAATTCGAGGTATGCAGAGACTAATTTATTTCACTAGACTCTAATTTGATGCAATATAAAATACAGGGCAAAATATTTGTACTGGAAAAATGTATCAAATACTGAGTGGGAACATAGATTAATCTAACTAATGTCACTTTTTTATTTCCTTCTTAACTATCAACACTTTCTGTCTTTGGTTTCAGGCAAAACATAACATGATTGCATTACATCTTCTGCCAGTGTTTTTCTTAACAAGCTTGAACTGAATAGCAATAAGTAACAGGAATGAGGCAATTTTCTCCCCATATTCAACAATCTGTTCTTAAATTTGAAATACAAATATACCAGTTATCTCTCGCCTGCTTCCAGATAAGCAGTTCCTTATGATAATCCCAATGCATGTCTTTTTAGAATAGTAAAGAAAGAAGTAATGAGAAGCAAATAAGGGCTAGCATTATACATTATGGAAGAGGCTTGAAAAACTAAAGATTACATCAAGAAATCGCAATTTCTAAAAGAAGAAAGTCCTGGTATACTTCAGTAAGATATTGTCCAGGTTAGCATGTTAGTACCAGAGCAGGGTAGTGATCCACTTAATTAAGCAGGGGCCAATACATGATGATCCCTTTATGGTTTATTTTCAAGCTAACTCTGTTCTCTGTTTAACAGTTAGCTTGGGTTTTCATTTGTTTTAAAAACAAATAAAGTGCAAGTATCTGTCTTACAGTAATATCACAATGGTTCTGGACATGGTATAACCTGGCTTTGTAAAGACCAGTAGAAGTAATTCAGATTTGGATTTGTTAACTTTCCATCACAGTTACCAGTGGTATATTGCTTCAGTTTTAAATTTGGAAAATGATGTCAACTGCTACTCTGAAACCTGGCTTGAGAAAGTGACCAGCCATATGAGTACAAAAGTATTGTCTGTGTGTACAGAGTTCAAGATTTATTTTATGGTAACTACTGTGTGCTGTTGCCTACATTATTGCTGCTGCATGAGGCCTCCATTTTGCAGTCCTTACATAAGTAGTCCCATTAGTGCTAATGGATGCCCTAATGTGAGTAAGGTTTACAGAATTGTGTAACTCTAGTTGCCTGCATAACTATTTGTTGCTTAATCTCAATTTTTCAATGAAATTACACACAGAATACCATTAGTTTTATGTCCTTGCAATAAGATAAGTTTATTCTAATTGGGATTTAGGAATATATTTGATTTATTTCTTATAGGAGTGAATCTAATGAAATTCTAATTGTCCTCCAGATGGCTTTATCCAGAGGTTCAAACTTCCAGGAGCTGGAGTTTTTTATTTTCCAGTCTTTGCACATATTTTTCAATCTGTTGTATGCATACTATACTATAAACTAGTTAAACATCTGTACAGGGCTGTTAGTAGAGATAAGTGGAACTAGTCATTTTGAATAGAAAGGCAAGATTTATACCAACATCTGTGAAGGTGTTTTGGTCACAACCCTGACTTTTGTCTTTTTTTCTTAATGGTTGTTTTTAGTAATGTCATGACATTTTAATTGGGTTATGGAATCCACTACATTTAGGATTTAGAAAATATTAATATCTTATTTTGTATAACTACTTTGTTAACATTACAGACCCAAAAACCTTGAGAGAGAGATATGAGGAAATGTTGACATTTTTTGTTTATCTGCCAGGCTGTCTAGTAATTTCTCAAGGTTAGCTTTAAATTAGGAAGGTTCTTGTTCTTGACATGCAAGTTTTATTGCACTTAAAAAAAAAAACCCACACATTAAGGTCTTGATCTTACGCCACTTAAGTCAATGGGAGTGGGAATTGTCTTGTCTTCAGGTCAGAACTTGCCTCAGCTGACCAGTTTAAATATCCTAAATAGCTTAAGGAGGACAGAAAGGGGGAAATAAACAAAACTAAATGAAGGAATAAAATCTTAATATCTGGCCGTATTCTGCTACATATGGGAGATAGGTATTAATTAACTGGAAATAACCTAATAATTTAATATCCCCAGATTTGGTCCATATTTCATGTGTCCCTGTTTGAGGGCATTACTGACTGCCAGGATAAGGGGTCAAAACAATGGGGGAGGGGGAGATCGGGGAAAAACTTTTTTTTTTATTTGCAAGTAAGGACGCTAAAAAGAAAATTGCATGGTGGTTTTTTTGTTTTTTAAAGAAAAATATACAAACAATTACTTATTTCCAAGAAATTAAATCTAAAGTCTGCCTTCTACTGATGATTCACTATCTGGTTAGGAAAATGAAATGGGTTTTTAGTGAGCAGGTGTGTAGTATTGCTCGGATGTAGGCAGGAAAAAATGTGCTGAAGTCCACTGGCATTTTACCAGTCATCAATCAGATTTATTTTTTTATGCCTCATCACTTTCACTGACTTGATCATCAAAGAAAGAGAGTTGACATGCAGTTTACAGTGAATTTAGCCTAGGCTTTTTTATTGATTTTGTGTGTGTGTGTGTGTGTGTGTGAGAGATCAATGTGATTTCTTGTAATGATTTTGTTTACACTTCCAGACTTGTTTTGGAATATAAAAATTATCATTCTTCCCTGATAATAAATGAGAATATAAATTATTGTTAGCATGTTAGACTTTGAGTGATATTTTCACCTGGTTTGAAAATATATCATCAACCTCACTATTTTTTTTCCTCAGGTTTTTCTTTAAGAACTAGTCTAAAATATTTATTTTTTCATCTTCTCATTTTAGCAGAATAAAACCCACTGAAAACAATGGCTATATTTCTACTACATACAATAAAGCTTCAACACTCTTTCTCCATCCACCATCCTTCCCTTCACTGGGGTCTTGGGGAAAGAATCACTACATTTGTTGTATGTCTGACAGGATACTGTAGTAATGTTTATGGGATTTCTAATGCATTTTTCTTGAAGTAACAAGAACAACTGTTTTTTCCCTCCAGGTGATGTATGCTGTAATTCAGGAAATAAATTTTCTCATCAGTTTGTGTGTACCAAATAAAATCTAACAAGATGAATGACATAACAGTGTCAAGGAACATTGGAACCATCTCACTAGAAAAAGGAATTTTTGCTGAGAGTATTCTATGCTGTACGTCTATAAGCCAGTATATTTTTTTTTTTATGAAGAGGCAAAGGACAACATTTATTATTAGTTTAGGCTTTGTTTAAAAACAGCAACAGCAGAAGAAACAGAACAAAGACTGATCATAGCATAAAACTTTTTTTTTTCAATTTATTTTTATAAATCAAAAACCTTTGTACTGGAGTTAGTCCTGCTGTTAGTGGTCTGCGTGAGATCAGGTTCACACTTTTGCGGGATGGAGGGGGGATTCAGGTAGGGGAGAGGTTCCGTAAGGACCAAATTAAGCCGTGATATAAGTGGTGGTGAAAGTTGATCAGAAAAAAGTGTAAGTCAAAATAGTGTAATTTTGCATGCCCGCTATATACAAAATAGGTGGAATAGGACTTATTAGGTGAGTGAAGAGAAGTAAGGCCCAGCAGGAACACCACATTGGTTCAAGTTACATTGCTTACCATATGTATCCATTCTCTGATTAGTTTATGCTATCATTTATATCACTGTAGAATTTGGCCCAGAGAATTCTGTAGAATATGCATCTAGTAGCCTATCTAGGGGGATCTCTACAAGGTAAATGCACTCTAGAGGGGGTATTGTTGGTCTCCTCACTGGAGAAAAGTGATTGCAGTACTCTGCTTTGATGGGGAAGGCACACTCCTTCAAATGCAAGAGGATAAATATTGAGAGTTCATTTTCATTTAAAAATAACTATGCTACTCTTGTCCAACAAAGGCTAACTTGCAGATAAGAAAACACTAACACCTATGCAAGTAGCAGAACAGTTCCGCCTAAGAAATCACCAGTGCTGCTGCTTTCAGCACTCAGAAATTTCCTGGGCTGTCTCCCATTTTAAAAGTCCAGTCCTACTAACAAAGAGTTTTGCCTGTAACTTCAATGAGAGCCAGATGTGGTGGTACATACTGGCCACTTTAATTGTTCTTCCACACAAGCCACACCATTTAAAAACTATAAGATGAAACTGATAGGGTATTAAAAATGGTTATAGTATATTTTTATGTACTCTATCAAGCAATACTCTTAATAGGAAATTTAAAACCAAGAGTTTAAAAAAAAACACCTTACAACTTGTTTTAATGCTGTCTCCAAATTTTTCTCTACTTTTGACACAAGTTTGTATGTATGTGCTCGTGTGCTCTCCAATGAAGAGGACTACAATACTCTCTTAGCAGATAATAAATAAGGACCACAGAATCTGAAATGGGTATGAAGAAACCTCATCACAGACTAGGCTGTCTTGCTTTAACTGCCCAGTCACTGACAAAACAGGACATGATACAGTGTACAGTCATAATAACCTTTTATACAAGATCATTTCAGTTTAAGATCCCTGCTTCCAGGGTTTTATTTCTGCTTCGGTGCTCTGATTCTTTACCTCTAAAGAATAACTTCATAGGGCACGTTATACACTTGAAGAGAATAGTGGAAAAAAAATCATGAATCAATAGTTTTGTCACTGAAGTATTTATTTGTTAGACTGGCTTTTAAAAAACTTTTCTACTGAACTTTCAATTTTTATTTTTTTGTTGTCTTAAACGAATTGCTTTGTTTTGACTGTTCTGCTTTTCTTTCTTTGTTCTTTATCTATGTTGGAGTAACTAGATTTCTAGAAGACTTCGTACTTCACAGCAGTTAATCTTTGCAGTATTCTCAAGATTGTTAGGCCTATAAATTGACTTATAGTAGCCCGACAGTTGTCTTATGCTGAAGGCTTTCCCTGAAAAATTCTGAAATGCAGGATTTTTTCCAGGCTGTCCTTGCTCTCTCCTGTCCCTCTCGTCCTGCAGATCTTGTAAACACTGTGTGAAAAGGGCAGAGCTTTCTTTTTAAAAACTTCCAGAGGGCTGTGGGTGGGGATTGGGTGAGAGCCAGTGGTTTGGGTGGTGGCTGTTCACTGGAATCCTGTGGATAGGGTGACCAGACATCCCAATTTTTAGGAGTTTTTCCTGCGTCCCGACCAAAGTATGGTCGGGACGCCATTTGCCCCAATATTTTGTTTCGGGCCTTTTTTCCCCACTCACCCGTCAGTCGCTGACGGTCTTTGGCGGCATTTTGGCAGCGGGTGATTCTGTCTTTGGCGGCAAGGTTTATTACCCGCTGCCGAAACACCGCCGAAGGCCGTCAGCGACTGAAGGACTCTCCACTAAATTGCTGCCGAAGATCCGGACGGGTGAGTGTTTTTTAAAAAAATAAAATAAAATAAATGCTCCCCCCCCGCGGCGGTCCCAATCTTGTCCCCTTACCATCTGGTCACCCTACCTGTGGATCCCATGAGGTGTACAGAAGAGAATCCCCAATGAGGTTTAAGAGTGTGTGATGGCAACAACCCTCCTAGAAAGCTTAGTGAAGGAATAGGAGTCCTCCCTACTATGCTTAAGGAGGCTAGTTGCCAGCCCTTGTGTGTGATCTGTTAGTTGAAAAGATTCTTCTGTTTTCATTGACAAGTTTCCATGGCAGTTGGGTTACATATTGAGATCTACACCTCTGCAAGAAAATGTCCTTGAGACTTGTTGTTTTTCCTTTTTTTAAAAAAAAAAAAAAACTTACAGGCCAAATCCTTCAGTGCTAGGGTATGGGTGAACATCTTAGTCATTTGGTGTCTGTATCAAATTAAGTGGAGCCAATGTTTTGTAGCAACATTGCTAATAATAATTTTGAGGTTTGAAATTGTATTTTAATAAACTAAACTTTAGTGCTGGACGCTATCTATCAGCTAGGGGAATCCAGTAAACTCAACTTGTCCTGTCTTTGAGGGATAAGGGGTTTTTTATTTTTTTTTATTTTTTTTGAGGGGGGGGGTTGTGTGTGTGTGTGTGTGTTACAAAGTGGCAAAAGTTTAACTTCTTGAATGGTGGTGAACACCTCTATTCTTAGAGTGTCAGAATTCATGAACTCCTTCTCAGTTCTTATTTTAAAATGTCTTGAGATTTAAAAAAAAAGTGCCTAATTTTGGGGGAGAGAGGTATGAATTTGAGAGGAGGACTAAAACTGGACTTATAATAGAAACTCAGTTTCAACCTGAACTATGTAGTGGCTACTGTTCTCTAATAACAGTACCAGAAAGAGGAGATGGGAGAACCCTCAAATGTAGGGACAAAGTCTGTCCCTTGCTCCCACCACTATATATCATTCTGGCAGCCTATAGGAGCTGTACAGGAGCTGTAGTTGGCTGGAGGCGCATTCCCTTGGCGCAGCATAAGGCTGCTGTAAGTTATCATACACTGCCTATCCCTTACAAGCCTCAGGGCAAGAAGGGGTAGAATCATAGAATATCAGTGTTGGAAGGGACCTCAGGAGGTCATCTAGTCCAACCCCCTGCGCAAAGCAGGACCAATCTCCAACTAAATCATCCCAGCCAGGGGCACAGATTGGTGTTCATATGAACATCATAGGATGTGTATGTGCAAATTCCAACTTGCATGTGTGCACCGGGGGTTGCATGCATACAAGCAAGTCATGCATAAGTTGTTTTGAAGACGTAGGCCCTAACTTCTGAATAACTCAAGGAATAGTGAAAATTATTTTGTTTAGGTTAGAAAGTGGAAGGTACTATGAGTGCTAAGTAATACTATTATAAGGTTGCATCAACCATGATAATTGTGGCTAACAAGTGCAGTGGACTGACCCTTGGACAGAATCAAAAGATTAATTTGAGGTGGATATACAGATTATGATTAATTTGAAATGTGAAGATATTGTTTCTTTTTTAAGAAGGAAACGGAAAATTAAAAGAGGAGTTGTATTCCTTCCAGAGGAGACTACCTCCTTTCACCACCTAAACACCTTTTGATCAGGGTATCCTCCTTGCTACTGCACATCATCTCTCCCAAGAAACATGACTCCTCTGCAGTTGTGCTGCCACTAACTGGCTGCCTTTCAGCCAAGCCTGTGTCCTATCCATTCCTCTGGGGAAACACATGAAGTGTCTTTTCGTGCAGAAATACCACAAGGTATAGTGTGGCTACTCTCTCCCTCTGTCCCAAAATATCATTCTGACCTGCAGAACTGCAACAACATGGTGCTCAAGAGGGACTTCCACAAGCTCAGGGGAGATGGGGATGCATCATTTTGCTTTGGCTCTGCTGCTCACTTCTTCTGTACACTAATGGTCCTTTGTATATTTCTTTTTTCTGCTTTTTTGCTCCCTACCGCATATCACAGAAGAGGGGAACATAGGACCCAAATTCTTTTGATTAAACATTGCCCTTAGACGCTCTAAAGAGCACTGCAAGCTAAATACCAGACCAATGCAGAAGTGGTCTTTCCTTCACCAAATACATTTTCAAACACTACAGCAGAAAACAACAAAATAATCTAAATTATTGGTAACTTCGAGCCTATCTACTAGTGCTCAACTTGTCAGCAAGAGTGCTATTTATTCTTCACAGGTTGTCAAAGTTGATTAAATTACTGCAGATGAGACTGTTCTCCCACAAGATTTTAATCAATGAAATACAGGTTCAAATAATGTCTTCTGTGGTTTGACATCATTGTGACTGTCTTAAGAAGAATCAATGGAAATGATAGGGATGATTTACCCCTGCCTAATTAATAACATTATCAGTTCACAGGCACTGACTGCCTTTTTTTCCTTCTCTATCTGTCACATTTCATTTTTTTCAAATTGATTTCCTTTTACTGTAAACTGTTTACATGTTCCAGGCTTCAAATGCTTGACTATCCCTAGAGTTTCTCTCATCCAGACTATTAAGTAACTAATAAATATATTTACACTAAAGTGGAAAAATCGTTTTAAATAGGTCCCTTGGGAGTATTACAAAGTTTGAATTTTAATTGCTATTAGTACTACTTTTAAAAATGTCTTCTCTTCATTCCAAAAACAACATAAGAACTTACTCCTATTTGTATGAACATCTCAAGATAATAGTGTACCAATTTTACATATGTGCACATTTGTGTATAGGCACTCAGCTGTTTACAAAGGTGGTGGTGTTGTGTTTTGGTTTTTTTTATAGCTGATCCATAGAGTTTTATGCCTATAGACAGCTCTTCCTTTCCGCTAGCATTTGCTTCAAAAGTCAGAGGGCCTGATTCTGGTTTCACTTAAATGGATGTAAATCCAGGAGTAACTCCATTGATTTCAGTGAAGTTAGTGTGTAAAAAAACAGTATTATAGGAAAATTGGTCTAAAGTTTCTAAGCAACATGACCTGAAAGTAATGTATGTTCAGGCTTTCCCTAAAGGGGTAAATTGAGGGGGGGGCGGGTGGGAGTGGCGGGCAAGGAAAGAGATCTTTTATTGCCTTATAGTTGTGTAAAATATTTACTTAAAAACTCCTAGAGAATATTATGTGGTGCTATAACTAGAAAATAAGTACAGTATACACATGTATATTAGAGCAGTAAAGGCTGAAATGTGAAATAGAGTTTAAACAATGGGTGTTGAGTATTACCAAGGTCTTTTTCATTTTTGTATAACTCAGCTGCATGAATCCAAAGACCAATGTGATTAGTTTAGCTAGAGCATTCTTAGGTCTGTGCTGAAGAGCTGATTTACTTGAGGCTTGTCTACACATAATTTTTGCATTGATCCAACCATAGTGGTTTATAAATCCATATAATTAAATCAGTGCAACCCTTAATGCAGACGCAGTTTGTATCAGTTCTTCTGATATAAAAATCTTACAAAAGCATAGCTTGTTTCTAAACCAATATAGTTAGATTGGTACAAAAACTGTGTAGAGCATCTGGCAATCTTCATCTAGGAAGGTTGCACAGGCAACCTTCATTCTGGCATTTCCTAACTTTTGAGTGCTTGACTGTTTTGGAGTTTTGTGGAGATATAAAAATAAAATCGGGGATATGATTTGTTTAGTGGTCCATGGATGAATGGTGGCCTGCACAAGGCTGGTCATATGGTGCTGTCTCTTCTTTCCAGCTAAGAGAATCTGAGTAAATGGCATGGGGAAACACAAGTAAAATAAATATCAAAAGTAGAATAATTGGTTCCAAAGAATCCCAAAATACTTATCACCATTATACCAACTAAAAATCCATAAACTCTAGAATCATAGGGTTAGAAAGGATTGCAAGGGTCATCTAGCCTAACCTCTAGTCAAGATGCAGGTTTTGTTGTGTTTAAACCATCCAAGCCAGATACCTGTCCAGTCTCCTTTTGAAAACCTCCAGTGGAGGAACTTCCACAACCTCCCTAGGCACTGTGTTCCATTGTCCTACTGTTCTTACAGGTAGGAAGTTTCTGTTTTACTCTTCTACATAAACAATAGCATGAAGAAATTAGATGGTCACAAATGGAAGGGGAAGTCCTCAATTACACCTGTGCAAACTCACTTAGGGTACACAAATGTAATTTAGGGTATAATCTGTAGACCATGGAGCTACACAGGTACAACAGAGGGCCTGATTGTTATGCAAGAGGTGGAAAGAAAAGCTTAGGGTGAGTTTGCAGAGCTGACTGTTAAAGAAAACATCTCTTTACTTGCAAATTTAAGATGGAAATAAATGAAAATGGAACCCCATGATGCCAATATAAAGTACATTTTTAGGGTAGAAATGCAAGATAAAAGAAGATGAAACTTTGTCAACTCTTCAAACTACTAAAATCATGATAGGGCTGAGAATGATGGGAAAAGTTAGAACTGCATATAAAAACTGTACACTGCATGCAGAAGTAGTAATGACTGCTGTTAAGATAATTCCCCGCCCCCCCAATAGATCTTTCTTCAAAGTATTCTATTTCTTTCATGGGACATAATCTCTAAATGCTAATAGACAGCTACCGATTATAGCTTTTTACTTACATGGATAGTCATTTTGAAGCTGATAGGTCTACATGAATAAGAGTTTACAGGTTTGGACCTATAATTTTAACGTGAAATTGAATGTATGCAGTTAGAAATGATAGTAAACAAATAAAGCTGTGTATTGTATAATGTTTGCATTTGTGGGTCAATTGGCTAAGGAAATAGTCTCTCAGACCAATGATGTCAATCTAGACAAAATATAGAATGCATGTTTTAAATATGCACTTTACCTATTTTTAATTACTTATTTTGTGCATCGTTCCATGCTTGAAAAGTGATGGTTTTCAGTAAAGCAAACCAGTGCTCAGGTCACTTTTAAAAGTCTTGCTCCTGGTTTTGCTTTTTTAATTTGGAAAAAGTTTAGAAGATAGTTGGCTGCAAGTAGTCGTAACACAGCAAGGCTCACACTCTTGTAATAAAATCTGAATATTTAGTAGTTTGGGTTTTTGTCCTCTGTGACTGGCATTTTTCAGTAGAACGTATAAAGAAAATAAACTAAGACAAATCACTAAAACTAGCAGCTGAAAATGGAATATTAATTTCAAATCTGCTTTTAAAAAATATGTTGTGCTTAACAGTCAAAGCCTTTTCCAACATGGAACTGATGTTGGATCCAGGTATATTGAAGTCAGACTAGCTGACCACCGTCATCATTCCTGGCTCTCCAATCTATGAATAACACTTTAAAAATATAATTTAAACTAAACCTCTATTAACCATGTATGTGGACCTCAACAGGATATTTCACTAAGGGCCCTCCGTTGCCATTGAAGTCCATGAAAACTGAGGGTGCTGTCTTCAAGCATACTTAATATTAGTTAAGTCTTTCAACATCCTTCTGAAGTAGGTGGTGATCTCCCAGTATTACAGATGGGTAAACTGAGGCACAAAAAAGCTTAAAGCCTAACTTTCAGAAATGCTGAGCACAAGACTAGGATCAGAGTGAAAATACAAAGGTGATGGTACTCTTCCAGGCTCTGCACATGAAACAAGTTCCACTTGCATAATACGATCTAGGCGTGGCGGACTCTCTTTGGAGTCTGAATATATCCATGGGCTCTGCTGGGCTCCTCATGGCTGGCTTCCCCTCAGTGAGGCTGGGTTTTTTAAACTTGTCATCTCCCCTTTGGGGGCGCCTCAGCTGCTCTGCTGAGATCCTTCTGTTTGGGTCCTCCTTGTTAGAGGGGGGTGGGCAAATAGCTTGTTTTCCAGTGAGTCTGGGAAGTAATTTAAAGTGAGAAGCACTTGAAAACCCCTCAGCCTTTGAATAAGTTTAAAAAAAAAAAGTTTTGGAAATGAATATACTTGTCAGTGGTTTCTGAGGCTTTGTAATTTGGCTAAATCAACATAATTTTTTAAGGGGGGAGGGTACATCTGATTGTGGGTGGGAGTGACTCTGACACTGGGTGACCTTGGTTGGGAAAGTCATTGAAACACTCTGTGCCTCAGTTTATCCACTTATAAATAAAACAGAGGATACATGGTATTTATTAATAATTGAAAATATCTTTTGAGACTTTCTGATGGAGTTGCATTGCCTGGGACAACTGTGGCTTGGGCTGTGTCTGTGTTTTCTCTCTTAAGGATGAGACTGAAATCAGTCAAAGTCACCTTAACCTTGCCCTGAAAGATTTTGTTTCTAGGGCTGCTGAATCTCTTCCTCAATCACCCCCTGAGTTTTTCCTATCAGGCAGCACCTTCTGATTACTGTAATATTGCTGTTTTATGCCTGCTGTTTCTGTATAAGGAAACCATACTAAATGATAACTAAAATAACCTATTTTGATTTGTGAAAGGGGTGCAGAGGATGAATATTTTCAGGATCTAATGTATGATAAGAAAAGCATAATAATTATTTCTGGAATTTAAATGGTTTGTCATCAGGTTATACTCAGTCAAAGATATTGGTTTGTTTTTTGTGTGCAAAGAAGAAAGTGTGGAGCATGCATGCTAACTTTATATACTTTAAAAGAGAGAGTGTGTTCTTTTTTGAAAGAAAGACACCATATTATAGAGCTACAGAAATCTGGGTCCAAATCTTAGTAACAAGATTGTAAAGGTTTTTGTTTAACATGACTATAAATGCTCAAACATCTTCTAATAAAACAGTCATCAAGCATTTTTTAACAACAATATTTTTTGTGTAAATAATGGACTAAATTATAAATCCCTGGTGTAAATGCCATTGAAGTTAATGAAGTTACATCAGGGATGAATTTGGGCAAGTGTCACTAGGTTTTGTTCATGCTGTTTCACGCTGTGGTTTAGTTTATGTCAAGGTGGAGTGTCTGTTCTTTCACTGAACATTTTAGTTGTATTTCTTGCTACATTGATAAGATACTTGTTTATGAAATCTCTTATCAGTGAGAATTAAAATGTCCTTCCTTGTAACTAACCAAGGCAATGTGTGCAAATGACTATTCTCTAATTGTAAGGAAATTGAAATTTAACCCTTTTACATGGAAGGAAGAACAAGACTATACTTTTCACAGAAGCTAACAGCAGGTTTGAATTTACATGGTTACTTTATTAGAAGTAATACAAACCTCTTTATTTTTGTAAACTTCTGTTTTGTAAGTCAATGTGGGAGCAGAATTAGGGCCTGATCTAAGACCCATTCAGTTCACTGGGAGTCTTTCCAATGACTTCAGTGTCCTTTGGATCAGTCCCTTTGGGAGGAATGATATGAATAAAGAAAAATTTCTTGCCTGTAGTCCAGATCTTGTTGTCTTTTCTCAGGCAGAATTTCCACAGTCCTCATTGGGAGCTTTGCCCAACAAGGATTGCAGGAATTGGCCCTCTTAATTTATTTAGATGCTCCAGTGAAATCCTGCTGAATCAAATTAAGTAATACAAATAACACTGAGTATTATAGCCTACATGCACATTTTTGGCAGGGAGCAGCTTCTTGAGAAACCTCCATTTAGATAAATATGTGATGTACCAAAGAGGCCCAGTGGTACTGGAGGGTACATATTACCCTGGGATTTAATGATCTCTGTCACTGATTCTCTAAAATTGTATGGTTCCTTGCAAAATAGCAACTGATAAAAGTACCTTTGTTTTTGAGATATCTCAGAACTATTAGCACTATATTAAAAACTACATTAATACACTTAACTGAATTCCTAATACATGCCTGGAACACTGGCACATATGATAAAATCTTTGTTTAGGAGTACTCTGTTCAAAAGTCAAAGAATTAAAAATGTGCATTTTGGGGCAGGAAATCTGCATAGAAAATTACTAGAGTTGTGTAGGGTTAGCATCTGTAGTTAGTATTTGCTGTAAGTTGAATAGTATACACTAAGGAAAGTGTTGTATTAAGAGGTTACAGAGGAGTATGGAGAATATGACTACATAATCTGGGGTTTTGTTTTTAGTGTATAATCCAAGTTTTAGTTCAGTGGTTCTCAACCAGAGGTAGGTGTATCCCTAGGGGTACTCAGAGGTCTCCCAGGGGGTACATCAACTCATCTAGATATCTGCCTAGTTTTACAACAGGCTACATAAAAATCACTAGCAAAGTCAGTACAAACTAAAATTTGATACAGACAATGACTTGTTTATACTGCTTTGTATACTATACACTGATATGTAAGTACAATATTTATATTCCAATTGATTTATTTTATAATTATATGGTAAAAATGAAAGTCAGTAATAGTGTGCGGTGACACTTTTTTGTGTTTTCTGTGTGTGATTTTGTAGTTTAGTGAAACTTGGGGGTATGCAACACAAATCAGACTCCTGAAAGGGGCACAATAGTCTCGAAAGGTTAGCACCACTGTTTTAGTGTATAGTAAATGATAGTTTTATAACTTGTTAACTCATAAAATAACTCCGGGCTTCTGAAACTTGACATGGCAGATTTATAGAGATATGTTCATCTGATCTTTTGTGCCTGTAATTCAGTAACTGGTTTTCTTCCTTTTGGTACGTGGATTACAATGCGCCATCAAAGTATAACTTTTATCTTTAAAAATAGTGTTAATATCCTATCTGGTTTACTTTTTGTACTAAATTTTTCAATCTTTTATTCACTTGCTTGTGACTGACTGACTGCAAATTAGATTGTACTTGCTTTTCCAATAACTACTTTTTAGCCAACTTCTGTTTCCGACACCTTCAGCAGATGTTCATGCATCATAGCCTCTTCCCTTCTCCCACCACCCCAAATCAAAGACTACATTTATAGAACTATGCATTTTAGGAGCACAGATTATTTGTTGTTCAAGCAAACAAAAAGGTACGTCTATATTTTCCACATCAGTGTGTATTGTGCACAAATAACTAAATTGAGAGGAAAATAGAGGTAATTATATTGATATTTTATGTATAATTTATTAGTCATTTCAGCCCTCAACAATTTGCCAAACCTCTGATATTAGGGTCCACAATGGAGCTAATTAACAAGCAATGTTGCTGCTTACCTCAGATTGCAAATGTCTTATGAGTGACAAAATTAAATCTAATTATTCTGATATTTTATTAAGTGGTTTATGAGCCACTACATAATTACCTCTTCTGAAATTAAAGTGGTCTGAAAATTATGGCTGTCTGGAAAATTAGTGGATGTTGATGATATTTGCAATAAGAATTATTCTTTTTCCAGACTTTTACTCTCCAGATGTAACAATTTGCTGAGACTCTACTTAATGGAGCTTTTCCTATGTACAATTAAATATAATTAAATCTGTCCCTTATTATGTTTAACAAATTAATTCTACTCATCTGGTATCTTACCTGTTTTATAAATAGGATGGCAAGATCAACATAGTCTGAAGGAAATAATCCAGTAACAATTTAACTTAAATTGTTCTGTTTAAGTTACATTCATAGTGATGTAGATAACTAAATGGGTGGGAAACCAATTACAAAAGTATAAAAACATTCTCACATTAGACAATAGGTAAAAATAGTACATCTAATATACTAGATGCATAACAAGGGAACATTCTGTACACTTACTCTTTGTGTTCTTAATACTTTTTTGTCTCTCTCCAGAAGGTGTCATTCTTCTTCGAGTAGTGTCCTTGCAGGTGCTCAACTTTAGGTGCACATGCACTCTGGTGCCTTTGCACAGAGATTTTTGCTAGCAGTGCTCATTCCGTCCACACGTGCACCCTACACATCCTTGTGCCCTGTACTGAGGCTATATAGGGCTGCATGGGAGAACCACTCTCAGTTCCTTCTCAACCATCTTCAGCCAGAGATGGAGTTTACTGTATGTCTGTTCATGTTCCCTCTTGTATTAGTGCTTTAGTTTTTATAGTTAGTTCTCAGCAGTAGTAGATTTAGTACCTTATAGTTGTTGGAATTTGCGTTTTCCCCCCTTGTTCTTTAAAATTACACACACACGCATTTTTTTTTTCTTTTCCCTTATTGAGAAGCTTGAGCAATTTTCTTCTGTCAGGGTTGCCAGGCTCCCTAGGCCAGTGGTTTTCAACCAAGGGTACCTGTAGCCCTGGGGGTACTCAGAGGTCTTCCAGGGAGTACATCAACTCATCTAGATATTTACCTAGTTTTACAATAGGCTACATAAAAATCACTAGCAAAGTCAGTACAAACTAAAATTTCGTACAGTCAATGACTTGTTTGTACTGCTCCATATACAGTACTATACACAGAAATGTAAGTGGAATATAAATATTGTACTTACATTTCTAATTGATTTATTTTATAATTATATGGTAAAAATGAGAAAGTAAGCAATTTTTCGGTAATAGTGTGCTGTGACACTTCCGTATTTTTATATCTGATTTTTAAGCAAGTAGTTTTTAAGTGTGGTGAAACTTGGGGGTACGCAAGACAAATCAGATGCCTGAAAGGGGTACAGTAGTCTGGAATGGTTGAGAGCCATTGCCCTAGGCTTGGCCTGTCTTGTCAAGAAGCAATCTCTGTTAGTGACAGGCACTCCCAGTACATTTGTTGTTTGGGAGACTCTCACGTTCCTAGCAGGTGTAAGACCTGCTCTTCCTTTAAAGGAAGATCCCAGAAGAACAGGGAAATAAAGTACTACCTCTTAATGGTGGAGCAAGTTTTGAGACTGGCCTCTGACCTGAGAGCAGAGGCCCCCGCCTCTTCTGTCAATACCCTGTCATCATCGACATCATGGTCACCAAGAGCTTCCAAGATGAAGACAGCATTGAAACCCCATCTCCAATACTCCCAGAGTGAGGTACCAATAACTGTGCTGCTGATAGCGAGAGTGTCCCACTGAAAAGTATAAGGAAAACGATAAGAGGAGCAGACTAGAGAGGTCTTAAGAGCAGGCAACAGGTCTTCATATCCAGTCACCAGACATCTCAGGCCTCTAGAGGAGTACTAGTGAGGCTCCGAGTACTTCAGGTACCGTGAAGCACACTAAGACTTCCAACTAAGTCCCATACCTCACCAGTAAAGGGCTCGGTACTGAAGACTACTATTGTCCAGAGACTGGCTTCAATGGAATCCTCAACCCATTCAGTACTGATATCAGTGCCTTGCACAACAGTTTCTACATCATTGGTGCTGGTACTGAGTTCTATTGTGTTACTGGTACCACAGGAATTTCAGAACCTGAAAGACCTTTTGGTACCAAATGAACCTTAATCTTCACTCCTGGCAACCTCTGGACACCTCTTGGTACAGAAGTCAGCTGGGTCACCGACTGCTGACATGTTTCCGAGAGACCTACCTCTTTTCTCTATCTTCTACTATCCAGGAGGAGGGATTGTCACCTCTGATACAATATGTGGGGCAGCATTCTGACTCAGACTCTGTAATTTCTATTCAAGGCTCTCCATTTATTCCAGGAGACGTTATTTCCCATTGCAGATGCAACAAAGGCAGGACCCCTGCCTGGCAACATTTGGGATGACTAGCACTCGATATCTCCCTCCTCCCCCGCATGCCATATTGTCTCACTCATTGGCCTTACTGGGATCTATGGGCAATGTTCTTCCAGCAATTTTGAGTGGCGTCAATTACATCCCACAGGGAACACGGAAGATCTTGTTCCCCAATACCATGTATCTCTCCTCCCCACTCTGAGCCCAAAGAGATCTTTGAAGGGCAAGCGTAGACAAGGAAGTTACCCCACCTTACAAATATCTCATCGTTGTCACCTGATGAGGCAGTAATGCCACCACTGCCATCATTAGCTGATGACTTTAAGCAATTCCAGGACCTGATGAAGTGGGTTGATGACACCCTGCAAATTCCGGAAGAAGTCCAGGACTTCCATCACAAGCTCCTGGACATACTGCATACCTTTACCTCAGCGCAGGTAATAGCTGATAATAGCCCACCTTAAGTGATTACTCTTGTTATAGTTAGTATGGCAACACCCATTTTTTTCATGTCCTCTGTGTATATATATCTTTCTACTGTATTTTTCCACTGCATGCATCCAATGAAGTGGGTTTTACCCCATGAAAGCTTATGCTCAAATAAATTTTAGTCTCTAAGGTGCCACGAGTACTCCTCATTCTTTTTGCAGATACAGCCTAACACAGCTACCACTCTGAAACCTATTTCTAAGGTTTTTGCTTCTGGGTAGCACCAACAAGGTGTTTAGCCAGCACATTGTGAAGGAACTACACCTCTGCCCTGATATAACGCGACCTGATATAACACGAATTTGGATATAACGCGGTAAAGCAGCGCTGGGGGGGGGGGGGGGGGCTGCGCGCACCAGTGGATCAAAGCAAGTTCGATATAACGTGGTTTCACCTATACCGCGGTAAGATTTTTTTTGGCTCACGAGGACAGCGGTATATCGGGGTAGAGGTGCATTTGAATACAATGGCCCATTAAAGAACACTTAACTCATAATGGAAGGAGCCTATGTACTCTTAATGGAGTTTCCTGCTATGACTAAGCGAAGTCATGCATGGACCTGTGACTTGCTCATGTGACTCCAAACTCCATCTTTTACCTGTGATTTTAAACTAGCTGAGCTGAGGCCTTTGTCTGAAACATCAGGTTTCCCTCCACTTGGTAAAAGCCATAAAAGGCCATGGAAACATCTTAATTTTTGCCTCTTTCCTGCTCCAACATCTGGACTATGGACTTATACTAATGGAAGCATTCTAAGCAAGGGACTGAGGACCTTCCAATGATTTGGAAGCAACCAGAGACTTGACTTAAGCCAGCAGTTTATTCCAGCACTGCTACAAACGTGAACCAAGAACTTTACAATTGTTGTATGTATTTGATTCCTTTAACCAATTTTAGCTCTCACCTTTCTTTCTCTTTATAAATAAACCTTTAGATTTTTAGATACTAAAGGATTGGCAACAGTGTGATTATTGGGGAAGATGTGAGTGATACATTGACCTGGGTGTGTGGGATCAGAAGAACCTTTCATTTGATGAACTTGGTTGTAAAGAACCACTCATCTTAAAGTCTAGTGTTTTTGGTGGTGATACAAGGACTGGAATGACTAAGGAAACTGCTGTTCTGACTTCTTATTAGCCAGTGTGGTGAAACAGAAGTTTACTTTTGTTGCTGGTTTGGTATATCTTAAGGGAGAATAACAATCAGTTTTCAGGTGTATCTGCCCTATTTCTCAGCAGTTTGTCCTGAATTTGGTAGTCTCAGTTGTGACCTGCAAAGGCACGGTGACGGGGGGAATGCTTTCTTCTGATATTTGCTAATCTAGAAAATCCTTTATCGTAGGAATACTGTTATAAACTGTTCTAACAATATGAATTATTAGAGAAGACTTATCTCAACATAATAGTGTTAATAATTGCCTGGAAAGAGATGAAGACCAAAAACTTCTCACTAGAATTTTGTGTTGATTGATTGAAAGATCTGCTCAAACTTTCAGATTATGAATTACTTTGTTTTATCTAATTTTTCCTTTTCTTTTTCACTTACCCTCAGCTGGAAAGACAGCTACTGATGCAGAGTCAAATGCGAGAGAGACAGATGGCTATGCAGATTGCTTGGACAAGGGAATTCCTCAAATATTTTGGAGTATTTTTTGGACTTGCTGCTGTAGGTCTAACTGCTGGGTATGAAGTTTGTTATGTACTAGAACATTCAAGTAAATTAGTTGTAGTAATTCCTCAGTGGTCTTTGTCTGTCGCCTGTAGTAATTCCTCAGTGGCCATTGTCTTTCTGTTGCCTGCTCTTAAGTAGGGTTGGCAGTAGCCTTGGCAGTAGGCTTTTGATTTTTATATATATAAATTTCTACCAATATCAGTGTGTTTTGTTTTAAGTATCTTTTTTCCTATTTTTATCTATTTAAATTTTCACAATTGTGGGGAATTATAGGGGAGGTCAGCTAGTAATTATTTAATGTCAGTAGTCATTGAGATTCAAAGAGTTAAAGCTTTGTATCAGTTAAAACACAAATTGTCAACATCACGTGCCAAAATATGTAACAAAGTAAATATCCTTAAATCAAACTCTAAATTCTCAAACAGCATTTTTCTTACTTTGCTTGGCTGTAAATTTCAATTACTTATTGATGACATTTATTTTTTTCTCAATTTTTCTGTGTACGATAAGTACGGACATTTACTGATTTTAAAAAATCTAATCCTTCCAAGCCTATTCTTAAGTAATTATTTTGAAGTGTGTGTTTCTGATCAGAGAAGTAGAAATGGCATTTCCTTAATCAATCTTTCAGCTCCCTGTATATCATATCTGCTTGCTTTAGTGACCAAATCAAGTTGTTTGGTATTTTTACTGTTAATACTGAAGGGCAAATATATCTGCAGAGGAGATAGCCGTATTCTTATAAAATTTAACATTTTATATAGTTCTTTACGTATTCAAAGTGCTGAACAGACTTATCCCTCACAGCTGTCCTATGAAATGGGTGGTAAGTAACAATATTCCCATTTTACATAAGGGGAGATTGAGACATAAAGGTTATACTGTGCCCAAGGTTACATCAAGAATTGGTGTCAGAACTAAGTTAGAATTTAGGACTGCTGATTAACAGCTTTTGTACTAATTCTATATCACTCTCCCTTCCTGTACTGTTTTACCTCCTCTGTCATCAAAAGCATCATCTCAAGCCTGATTGCAGAATCTTTATTGCTCATTAGACAGAACTTTTTTTTTTCTTCCTGGTGACTAACATTTTTTCATTTCTAAACTCAAAAGTGACTTTGTAAAATGGACGTATTTCTGTTCATGTTGGTATTTTGCACTTGACTCTATAGGTAAGCTCCTCTGTCAAATTCAGCATAAAATAATTGCCTACAAAGTTTGTGCCACTTTCTTTCCTGTACTATGACTTAATAAGATAACTATCTTGCCAAACAGCCCTACCTAGGTTCTCTGGATGACTGAAAAATATAAGTCTCTGAACAATGTATATACATTCTCAAAAAACTCTAAAGTTCATAGGAAATGACTGTGTGTAAGGTATACATTTAATGTATACCTATGTGTGTCTTATATTCTACATGTGTGGTGGATCTGGAGCTGTCTAATTTGTGAATGCTATATTTCTATAGGTTTTATGTGTAAGGGGGTTTACTTTATCTTGACATGCTGTTGTGATGTCTACTGTATGCATATATTGAGTTAATTCAATAGTGGGATTGTCAGGAAATGAGAAGGAAGTGGAACCATATGTACACTTTCCAGCGTACACTTGAGACAAAACAAGAGTAATTCATTTTGATGCTCTGCTTGACCTCCTGCTAGGCCTGCCAGACAGGTTTTCCCAGGAGTGACTCTGTCCCTGTGGGGAGGGAAGTTCAAGGTAGCCAGTAGGGATTAAGACTCACGCCACCTCAAGAAGGGGGAGACGCACAGGTTTTTGAGAGCTAAGGTAAATCCACACTTCAGAGGTTAGGAGTCTGGGGTAGGATAAACCTCTTATGTCATGCTTTGTTCATACTGTTCAGATTAAACAATACTTTGATTTAAGGAGGCTGTTTTGGGTCACTTTCTTCACCACTGGTCACACGCTATTGAAGGGAAGAACTTCAGGTACCTCTATCTAGTCAGACCTGCTGGGTAAGCACAGTCAATACACAGAGTACTGAAGGCCCAGAACCCAGTCAATGAGTGGGAGAATCATGGGATTCCACCCTGAGAGAGGTTAAGGCCTGAGGGGGAGCCCTCAAGAGACCAGAAAAGGGATCAGAGATGCAGCTAGCCCTGTAACGATTATGTACATACTACTATAAAACAAAATAATATATGCATTTTGGTTTGTAATAAATTGCATGTATTGTGAACATCAGACTCTTTTTGTTCCGAAACACACGCATGCTGAACCAGTAGTTAGTAGCACTTTAAACTTTTCTGGAGCACAAGAAATGTCTTTCATTTCAATGTTTGGTTTGTTTGTTTGTTAAATAAATGTTCCTTAAAATGTGCATAAAACAGGTTAATAGTCTTCTGAAACATATTTGGCTCTGTCTCTAGAGTAGCTAAATACCTTCTGTGTGATTAGTGAAGCTTTTAGGCCGCTGCTGATCTTACAAAACTTATTGTAAGTTTTCTACTCCCTCCTCCCTTTTTTTTATGAACAGAGCAATAAAAAACAAGAAACCAGGACTGTTCCTTCCAATGGTTCCCTTAAGCTTTATACTTGCCTACCATTATGATATGGGCTATGGAACACTTTTGCAAAGGATGAAGGGTATGTATATGGAAGTTGTTGAGACTTGTAACCAAGCCTAGCACCCTTTGGACTACCTTGTTCTTGACCACAAGGTGCCATGCCAGTCCCTTTTGCAATTCCTTTTGTCTTACGGTCAAGTGCCTAAACTCATTACTTCCCTCTCATTTCTGTCTCCCTTAAAGTCAGAATTGTTTCCTTCTGTCTAAGCTTTCCCAGCAGAGAGTATTCCATCCTAATAGCCTTCGCTGCCAATTCACGTTGTCTTAAGTAAATACAAAATTTGAGAAAATCAAGAGAAAAATTAATAATATTTAATTGGACTGTAAATACAAATCGACTAATAGGAACAATTTTAGAAGTGACAGGTTTAGTTACTTCTCTCCAGTTTCTGTTTTGAAATGTAATAAAACAGTATGAATGTAAGTGAAATTTACTGGTGCACTTCCCCAGTAAGTTAGTCTTAATCATGTGCAACCTAGAGAAATACCTGATGATAGAGCCTGTCAAAAGTAACAAATTGAAAGTAACATTGCATATGGTTTGTCACTTTTTCTACACTATAGAAAAAGGTCAATGAGGAGCTATTAGTGTATATTTAGACCTGGATTCAGAATATGGCTTGTCCTTAGAATATGCAGCCCTTGAATCAATGTAATGATCAGTCCAGATAACTTTCTGTTAAGCACAGATATGAGGCAGGTGCAATAAGCTCTAATGGAAAATATAAAATACAAAATACTCAGCTATAAGATTTATTTTCAAATTTTATACAGCATTGAGCATATATGTAATTGCACACAAAACTACATTAAAAGGACATTGTTAAAGTTCCACAGTCAAGCACTCAAAAGTTAGGAAAAAAACAGAATTAAAATTGCCTATTCAACCTTAATTTGGCCCCCTTGTACATATTAATTATGACAGTCATACATGATCATCAACACAGAATCAATAGTTTTGTCTTTAGAACAGTAAATAATGTGCAGTAAATAAGGCCTAAGGCCACACATTGAACAATGAGGATAAACAAAATATTAAATAGCTTCTCACTAATTGAGCATTGTCCATCTTGTGCACTGAATGAGGCACTGGTCTGTGGGAAAAAATAGTATGGTGGTGTAATTAAAGACTGTATTAGGCACATGGTAACTGAATTAAGGTTCCTTAATTCTAGCATTTTTTTTTTAACTTTTGAGCACTTGAGTTTGCAATCTTAATGTTCTTTTTACATAGTATTTTGTGTGTAACTTCCTAGATTTTTAAAAAAGCAAACTGAAAACAGAAATTCCATCATGTGGTATCATTGACACCCACATGGGTCATCAGCCCGATTGGAACCTTTAGACCTACTGCACAGACATCTGTCACTTGAGCTAACTGAGTAAATGTAAGCAGTGTTAGGTTATCATCCTTTATGTGGAATTGCCCTAGAGCGCAGCCAGTCTGTCCCCCCACTAGCTCCTCATCCTATCCCAGTCTGCTCCTCCTTGTATTGGTTCCCAATCTTCATCCCCCTATCTTCTGCTACCAGTTTTTATCCCCTGCTCTCTCACTCCTCTTCTTGTCTGTCTCCTTGCCAGCCAGTCCTGCTCCCCCGCCACCAACTCTTTATTTCATCCCAGTCTACCCCCAGTGATGTATTGGCTCCCTGTTTCACTCCCCACTCCCTGCCGTCAGCCGGCAGTTAGATCTGTGCCTCCCCTCCCCGGTTCCATTTTCCAATTTACTCCCCGCTACAGGTCTGGCCCTTGTCTCCCTGTATTCAGATCAAGCAGCTTACTCCTCCACTCAGCCTGGCCTGTCGGGATGGGGTGGGAGTCAACTGATGAGAGTACAAGAGAGACAGTATCCCTGTTCTCTGTTTTGGAGCCTGGACCACAGTGGAACAGAGCCATACTTGCAGGGAAAGTCCTACTCAGTCCTGGGATGGAGCATGTTCAATATGGACAGAATCATAAAGAAATTTAGCTGAGAAACTAGCATGTCTCTGTTGAACATGTGCAACTGCTGTTTTTCAAAGGCTTATAATTTGGCCAAATTTGGGAGGATTTTATTGGGAATGGGAAAAGCATATCCCTGACACAAAGGACATCTGTTAAATTTCATGTCTTTACTCCAAAACATGGGAGCACTAAAGCTTCTCAAAGAAAAGGTTGCCAGAACTTTTTAACATGGGCAAAAAAGCATTTTTCCTTAGCCTTGTTCTTGGAAATGAATGAAATTTTTCCAAACAAATTTAGCCTAAGGCAGACACATGGCATGGAAAATTTCAGCCCAAACGTTTGGCAAAATTCTAAATAACTGAAAACAGGGTCTTATAATGAAAAGTGTTGGACAGTCTTAAAAATAAGTGGTACTACGAGCCTCAGTTATAATTATTTGAGTAAATATCTAATATTCTTCAGTTATTCAAGCCTTCAAACAAAATATATACAATTTCTCTGAAAACTTTTTTTGTTCTTATTAAAGTGCGAAGATGCATGTCTCTTTTTTTTTTTTAAGGTGAAGCAGAGAACATACTTGACACAGAGAACACCTTGCTAGAAATGCCAAAAGGAGCCCTCACTTTTGAAAGTCTTGAAAAAGCCAGAAGAGCTCAGAGCAAGTTCTTTATAGAAAAATAAGAAGACTGTAACCACTCAGTACTTCAAAGCACAACATTATTTGTTTGTAATCATGTTGCTGACTTAAAATATGTCAAATTATTTGTTTTGAGAACATAATATTTTTAAAATAAAATGAATTTCTTTTAAAAATTGGTTTTTTTTTCAAGGCAGTGTTTTTTCTTTTTAATATTTTATGTATTTACTGCAAATATTTTAATTTCAGTAGTTCTTGTTTATCCCCTAGCATGAAACATCATGAATTCCTGCTCTTCAATTCTAACTTCATTATTACTTAGTTTGAAAATACCTCTTTCCTCTATAACCAGGGGTTAAGGATCTGGCCTATCGACTATAGCGACATGTTTTTTCAAATTTAAGTGCCTATAACTGTATTTAGGTATCTATATTAAACATGGACTAAGTTTTCAGGCATGCTAGAGCACCAACAGCTCAAACTAACATCAATGGGAACTGTAAATCAGGCCACTCTTTCTAGCTGCTGAATTATAGGCATCCAAGTTTGCCAGATTTGCTTCAAATTTTAGAATAAAAACTTTTATCAAGTTCAGAAATACAGGTATCACTAGTTAACAGTGGATATGTCAACACAGCAAAAGCTGTGCAGCTAGCTTGAATCCAGCTACTGTGGGTAGCAATAGCAGTGAAGACAGCACAGCAAAGGTTTCAGCATGGTTAGTACAAGCTCTGCATGGTCCCTGGTCACTACCCTGCTCTGAAGCCTATGCTGTGCTGTCTTCACTGCTATTGTTACCCACAAGCTAGCATGGGTAGGCTAATCTGCATCTTCCAAGGAAGATACTAAACTGATACAGGACCCCGAGCCTAGAAAAAGGAGGTGGGGTTGGGAGTTCCAAGCATGACTGCCCAGGGAACATCAGTGTGTGTTGACAGGCATAGAAGGGGAGACACAGAAAGAAAGAATGCTGCGAGAAGGACAGTCTGCTTGTCCAAATCCAGAGATGGAGGTAACTGGGCCAGATGAAACATACCAAAGCTTGCAAGGAAATTCTAAGAGTTAGCTATGGAGAAATATGCATAGAGACCCTTACTGTTTTTACATTTTGCTCTATGTGCTTTATACATATGGGTGAATGATGGTTTGTTTTGAAGATGCTGTTTCTGTGACACAGCAAACTTAGCCCCTTCAGGAGCTTGCGACAGTAACTTACAGGTGCCAAAATTATTTTGGCCTGTCACATTAACATGGTTGGAGTATGTCCTTCAGAGATTCAGTCTGAGGGGTTCAACTGCATGATGCTGCCCAGAGAGGGGTGAAGGTAGCATGGTCCAGCCCCACAGGGATGCATGTGAGAGGGACTAAAAGGGGTCTACAATATAGTTTACACTGTAACTGACATCACTTTTTACTCCCCCTCCCCTCAAATAAAAGCCAGTATCAAAAATACGCTGCTCTTCTCACTTTGAAACTCAAATGGTCTTAACTGCAGGACTGCCTCCAACATATCATAGACTGATTTTTGTTTGTTTGTTAGACAGTGAGGCGATCAACTTGAGGGAGAGGGAAAATACTTGTCTGGGGCCTGACCTAACCTGAGACTAGAACTACCATCCTAACCCTGTTGATTTTTCTCTCCTGTGATGTCTGATAGCCATCCTTCCTGAATCAGTGTCACGCAGTTGGCCACTCTTCATGGGAAAGTGGGAGGTAAGTCCATAATAAAAAAGTTAAAACTCTACCAAAACATCGCCAGATATTCTGTGCATGATGTGTCTTTCTTGCCCTCATCAAGAAACTCAATTCTTCCAATGCACCCTGGTTCTGATCCACAGTACTATCTGCTCTAAATATCTCCTGACTGGTTCAGACCTGCCCCATAACTCCTTACCCCATCCTCACAACTCTAGTTCTGACAATGCTCTTTGGGAGCATGGGCTAGGGTTTAGAGAAGGCGCATAGTCATGGCAACTAGGTACTTGATGTGCGACCTTGGATTAATTATCTCTATCTCTGTTTTCCCATTTGTAAAATGGGGATGATAATTCTTACTATAACTACAGCTCACAGAGGTGCTCTGAGAATCAATATTTATAAAGTGTTTTTAAATGTTTAGATGGAAGGTTCTGGACCTCCTAAACAAACATACCCAAACTCATTGGGCTTGCCTCCCCCTTTATGATTACTAATTATTTGTATTGCACTTGCACCCAGACCGCAACCAGGATTGGAACCCCTGTATGCTGCATACTGTAGAAACAAAATAAGACCATTCTTGCCCCAGTGAGCTTACAGTATTAATGGACGTAAGATGTGACAGGTGGGTGTAGAACACAAGGCGTTGGGTGGAGATGGAAGATGTTTTTTATTTTCAATTATTTTGTCCTGTTTCTCTGTGCATCTTTAAATAAGTGGTATTTCTTCTTCAAGTGATGGTCCCTATTGTATTCCACTGAGGCCTACGCATGCACACAATGTGCCTGGAATCAGATATTTTGAAATAGAAACCTGTGACTACAGAAGAGGGAAATAGGAGGCTGTACTCCTAGATTATAAGAACCACGGTATAAGCCATACATTCAAGAGTCATGAGAATTTTTTATTCCCTCCATGGATATCAACGTGTCACCTTCTGGAGTATGGCTTGAACAACCCTTTCTGAGATTCTAAAATGCAGTGTAAATGCTGTATAGGTCAGATTTAGCATCACACAGAGAGATCAACTGGGCAAGAGGTAGAGGACAGAACTTTCAGTAATGCCCAAAGCTACAAAACTCCTTACTAGCAGAGATCAGGCTGAGCCCAACTTGATCCATGCATAGGACATCCTGCAAAACTCATCTCTGTATGAAGGCACACCCCCCAAACAATGAAGTGGTAGAAAACTCTAGCAGCACTCTGAAGATTTCAGGCCTATTTTGGCCAAAATGTATCATTCATAATCTTGTAGTGGCACTTAAGTCTGAGGTAGTGGGAATTTTAGAAATGCTTATAGATATCACACCATTGTTACATTCAAATAGGAACATATTAATCATCACATCATCTAGTGCAACGGCTCTCAACCTTTCCAGACAACTGTACCCCTTTCAGGAGTCTGATTTGTCTTGTGTAACCGCAAATTTCACCTCACTTAAAAACTACTTGCTTACAAAATCAGACATAAAAATACAAAAAGTGTCACAGCACACTGACTGAAAAATTGCTTGCTTTCTCACTTTTTTATCATATATTCATATTCTAGTTGATTTATTTTATAATTATTATACTGACATTTCAGTGTATAGGATATAGAGCAGTATGAATAAGTCATTGCATGAAATTTTAGTTTGTACTGAATTTGCTAGTGCTTTTTATGTAGCTTGTTGTAAAACTAGGTAAATTTGATGAATTGATGTACCCCTGGAAAGAATGTTCAAAGCACCTTATTTGTGTTTCTATTCTGTTTAGGACCAATAAAGAATAGAGACAACTGTACATTATTTTTATTATTGAGCCTGCAAAAACAAACAAACCCTATATAGATAGAATACAATGCAGAGGCATTTACAATTACAGTTACGAGGCAGAGAGAGCAGGATGTGAATGGAAGTGAGCAGGACCTTTTCCTAACTGTTACCCATGCTATTGCTTGTTGCCCAGTGGCATTATGTTAATTTTTTCTTCTTATCTCACTACACTAACCAGCGAAATACGGAACATTTTTATTTTGTCAAATCTACCTCATATCACTTCTGCCCCCCCCCCTTCTTCTTATTACGTCTGACATGCTTTCCTATGGGGAAAATATAATGTAATTCCCCAATGCATAGATGTCTAACAGATATGTTAATGTTGCTGAGGTCAGAAAGAACTGAGGTTTTGTATTCTGATTGGGTGCTGCTCTGTACAATTTTGGAGTATATAGGGTACAGTCTGTGATTGAAAATGATAAATTAATGTTAGTAGTTAAAGAAGGATCTAAACTGGACATTTCCTAATTTTTAAAGATAGGTGTGGATGGATAGTTCTCTTAAGCAGTTTAACAAACCTTTTCTGTGTGTGAGTTTGTGCAAATAAATTATAAGGCCATATTCACCTTACCTAATACTTTCTGATCTCTCATCAGTGACATGCTATTGGGAAAAGGCACAACTGCTCAATGATTACAAGTGCCAGGAGCCAATACACAATAGTGTATTGTATTACAGAAAGCACAATAATGTTATAGCAAATAAATTTTTTGTACACATACTTCCACCAAAAATACCATCTGAAACCAAGAAAATGGACACCATTAATTTGCAGCAGCAGCTGGACACTTCTAGCACCAAATATTTTTAAAAATATTTTAACTATATTCCAAGATTAATCTCAATAAAATTGCATTTATAAATAGTGCTCCTTTTTTAAAGAAATAGCCCCAGGCCTGCTTTCCACTACCTACCCTGTCTTTAGCCCTAAAAATGTAAATAAAGGTTGACAAGCAATTGAAAGGAAAGAGTTACAGCTACATACACAGATCTAGGAAAGGTATGAGGTGTAGCAGTGATTATTTTTATTTTCTTGGCTGCATGCAGTCCAACATTAAGTACACATGAGGGTTTTTTCCCCTCAAAATTCAAGCGTGAGAGTAACTTCTAAAAAGAACTACTTATACTGGAACAACATATTGACTATAGCAGTAACATCTCTACCAGTATCTTACATGTCTCATGACTAAACATAATTTTGCTTCTTTGCTATTGCCTATATAATTCTATTACAAATACTTGAACACAAAAAATATTACTCTAATTTGTTAACTTGCAATACAACTATTTTAGCTACTTTTCTTGGGTATAGGTTTGTTTTGAACAGCTTTCCTGCCTGTGATTAACAGCTTCTGTGACTTAGCCTCCAGTTAGAATGAAATGAATGGCAAATCATTGAAAGAAAGAGTGTTGGTTATGCCTGCTGTAGAAAAGTTGATTTAAAGTTACAGGATTTATATAGCAATGCTTCTTTACAACGCACTATTCAAGATGCAATGCCTGTATTCAGGGGTGGTTGTGCATGATGCAAAAGTAACAAGACAGCAGCTGGTGCTAGCGCTGCTCCTTTAGGGCTGGTTTGCAAAGGCGGGAGGGGAGGGGGTCTCCAGTGTGGGTGTGGGGTTATTATGGGAGCGCGGGCACGCAGCGCCAGCCAATAGCTCAGTGGGGCCAGGCGGAGGGAGGCGGTGGCGAGCGGTGCCCCCCTCGCCCCCGGAGCTGGGCTGTGCGCGTGGCTGACTCAGCGCCCGCCGCGCTCGGCACTGTATATAAGCGGGAGTCGGCGAGTGCCGGGCGCGCAGCACGAGGCGGGCGGTTGGCGCGAGGCGAGGCGGTGTGTAACCGTCTAGCGGGCGGGTGTTAGGGCGGGTCCGGGCCGCGCGCCGGGATGGGGCTGGGGCTGCGGCTGCTGTGCGCGGGGCTGCTGTTAGCGGGGCTGCCGGCGGAGCTGGGCGCGCAGGGCGCCCCGGATGCGGCAGCGGTGCCCCGCGGTGGGGGCGGCGCCGGGCCGGGCGGCGAGTACGGGGTGAAGCTGTGCGGCCGGGAGTTCATCCGCGCCGTGATCTTCACCTGCGGCGGGTCCCGCTGGAAGCGCTTGGCCCTGCAGGCGGAGGAGCCGCTGCCTGGCGCTGGTGAGTGACCGGGCGCGCGGGGGGCCGGGGAAGGCGGTGTGCGCCCCCCGGCTGCAAACGGAGGGTCTGGCACGAGCGGGGCACCGCGCTGGGACCTGCTCCCCCTGCAGCCCGGCTCGAGGTGAGGGGAGCGGGCCGGGCTCGCACGCGTCGTGGTGGGGGCGGCGCGGTGTCCCTCGTACGGCCGGGGCCGGGGCCGGGGCGGCGGCTGCTGATTGGACGGGGCAGAGTTAGGCGCAGTCTCGGCTTTTGAAAGCGAGAACCTACGTCGCCCCCTTTCTCCCCCCGCCCGGCTACGGCCGATGAGGGGAAGCGGCCAACTTCCCTGTCTCTGCCCCTCGTTCTTGGGGAGCATGCTGCGCCCTTGGCCCGGGGACCAGCGCGAAACTCACCCGTACGCGCCAGGAAGGGTAAGACACGCGCCTGGGACGTGGCCGTCCCTGCTCCCGCGCAGCCTTCGAGCGGGACCCTGGCGAGGCACTGCCCCTCCGGTCCCGCTCTGTTCGCTGCGGCCCTTCGCGCACGGACAGGGCTGCCCCGGCCGGGGTAAAGTCACTAACATTCGCGTGTGCTCAGGTGCTACCCTCGTGGTCCCCATACAAGTACCTAGGAGGGAGCGAGACCTTCTTACTCCATTTAACAGCTCCGGCCAGCGGCGAAAGTGGCAAGTGTCACTGCTAGTCGCAGGCGAGGGTAGAGAAAACCCGTATTTCTCCCCAAGAAGCTTGGCAGACTGGGAAACAAAGGGCTGCTGTACACCTACAACTTAGCTTGACCCAGCTCTGGTGCTCAAGGGGGGGGGAATTCACACCCTCGAGAGATGTAGCGAAGCAAGCCCTGGTCTAGACACTGCTGTGCTGACAGAATTCTTCTGTTGACTGAGCTGCTGCCTCTGAGGGGGTGGATTAACCACAGTGACAGCAAAACCCTTGAGTCACTGCAGGGCGTGCCTAACGCAGCTGTGATGCCCTAGCATCTGTAGTATGGGCAAGTGCTCAGTCTTCTCTCTGCTTAGACTCTAAACAAGTGGAATTAACCACATACTTGTTATGGGCACACACTTCAGAGAAAGCTCTACTACTTACCCCTCTTCCATCTTGAATATGGTGGTAAGGGGTTGCAGCTGATGCTCTTCAGTCAGTCCATATGGCAAGAACAGAGCACTGTCACAAATCACCTAAAAACCCACAAACACATGGGGTCACTTCTACTTTGCTAGTGATGGGACATGTTCAAATAAATGCTTCTGTTAGTGAAACTTTAATCCATCATCCCAGGAAAAACAACAACAACAACATCGAATCATGGCTAAGCTCGCAGCATTTCTCTAGTTCAGCCACCAGGGGCTTTTCTTGCAGCCACAGCCTTCTGGGTGGTGATTTGGGGGAGGGGGCAAAGAAGCAGCCCTTACCCAGGGGCCGCCAGCAGTGGTTAGGCCCTGCCCCACTCTGGAGCGCCACAAGCTGGAGGAGCAGGCAGCCAGTGAGCTCCCTCCCTTTAGGAGGGCAGTGGGGTGAGGCTTCAGCCCTTGGGTGGCAGGCTCTAGCCACGGGGCTTCAGGCTCTGTCCCTGGGCCCTGTCCCCTGGCATTGGACTTCAGGCTCCGTTCCCTGACTGCATGGTGACAGGCTCTAGGTCCAAGCTCTCTCCCGGCCCCTTGCTGCCTCCCCCGGTGCCCCATCACCCCTACTGCCTGTGTACTCACCTCCCCATCCAGGGCTTAATTTGTCCCCAGGCTTGCCGGAGCTGAGTAAATCTGCTGTGAAAAGTGATACAGGTCTGTCACATCTTACAAGCATTTAACATGCGCGATTTCAGCTTTACGCGGTTGGCAAAACCAAAAAAAAAAAGAGAAAAATAAATTTTAATACTGTACTTGTAGTGTGGGCAATTCCGCCCACCATTCAACTCAATGCAATTTTGACTATACGCGGTTTTCGCTTTACACGCTAACCGTGGAATGGAACCCCCGCGTAAGATGAGACTCACCTGTACTAACAAACATACAAATATCACTTTTCACAGCACACATAGGCGATAGCAAGTCTTGGCAAAAGAAACAATAAGAAAAAAACCAAGAACATTCAAAGCACCTTATTTGTGTTTCTATGCTGTTTAGGTCCAATAAAGAATAGCGACAACTGTACATTATTTTTATTATTGAGCCTGCAAAAAACAAACCAACCCTAAATTGGTAGATTACAATGATTTGGACATGTCTATGTGCATATTTGTTTTTCCTAAAGTTCATTAAGTATATTAGGGAAAATTTGTCAGAGGAGCCATCAGCAATAATTGATGGCCGCACTCTGAGGCCACCAAAAATTTGTTGAGAACGCATGTCATAAAAGGTGTATTTGCTTAAAGATTAAACACTGTCACTGTTGTTCAAGTCATGTTAAAATGATTCCTATTATGTATTCAGAAGTCAGAAATAGCAACCGACTCCAAAGCACTTCCTAAGACTTCTGGATTAGTCAGCCTGTACTGTATTTATTGTTAGTGTTTAGTTTTAACAACTAACTGTTGAACAAAGTATACATTTATTACCATGTCTCTGTAGTCACATTATTTCCTGAGTTTTTTATTGTATTATAGCAGTACCCAGAACCCCCACACATGGATCAAAATCCCATTGTGTTAGGCACTGCAGAAACATAACTCAAAGACTGTCCCTGCTCCAAAGAGCTTACAATGTAGCTTTTTGCTTATTAATCTGACTAAGAGATTGTCCTGCATACAGACAAACTGTTATAGTTCATAACTATTCATCAGTTTGATGCACACACAAAGGCATTGTTTCTACCTGATACTTAGTTTGTACATTTATATATCACATAATTGATAAACCACATTTAAAAAGCATTGTTTTAACAATGAAAAAAACTATTACCATAATATTTGCCACAGATGTGCTAATCAGAGTGTGCTGTGTTTGGCCACTGATTATTCTGACAGCCTGGTCTTACCAAGTGCCTACAGGAGCATGAAATACACCTTCTGAGCTGAAAAACCAAAAAACATTACTCCACTGTCTTCCCAAACTTATTTCAGCATTCCGCATGTCACAAATAGAGAAGTTCCTTTTTCTGTCTAAAAAAATGTAACACTGCTGACATAACTGAAGTAAAAGGTGTAAGAGTAACAGGGTGAAATTGCCTTTTTTGGGAGGGCTGTTGAGTGGGGAGAGATGACTAGTAGTATCAGACTCGGAGACTTGAAGACTACTTTGTGGAGCTGAGAATTGGAAAGTGATCCCTTCTTTCAGTAGCACATTATAGAACAAGTCATATTTGGTCCCATTCTTATTTAGCAGGGTACAATTAACTCTTATGGACTTCAACAGGGGTTACTGTGTTTTGTGGCAAGAGAACTTGGGTGTAAATCCGCAAAGGGACTTGTGTGGTGCAAGGCTGAATATTGCAATGCTTAACTTTTTAGGCACTTAGCTACCTCGGAATCCTCAGATCCTGAGTTAAGCATCTAGGCTCTGTATACAATGCATGGAAAGATTTACACACCTGGGAATGGGATCCACAAAAACCAGCACTGTGGTGGTGGGGAGTTGAAGAGTAGGGTGTGTCTGAAGCCCCACCTCTTTCAGGGAGTTAGATGCCCAAGCTCAAGCTAGAGGAAGGCACTTAAGGTCTGCAGCCAGAAACCCTGTTCTGATATCAGGCACCTAATCTGTTTCTCGCAAAAACAGCGACGGTGCACATCTAACTCCACACAAAATGGTTGGGGGTGGAGGGTGAGAGAGAAATAGAGCAACTCCCTTATAACCTTTAGCCCAGTGGTGAGGGCACCCTCCCAGATGTGCGAGTTCCTGATTCTCCCTGAAGAAGAGGGATTTGGATGGGGGTTTCCCACCCCTCACCGTGAGTGCCCCAACTATTGGGGTCTGGAATATTCTGCTGTGGCTCTCTCAGAAGTTTTCCTATTGAAGCTATTTAATTTTGTATAAATAATTAAATATTGGACCAAAGAGTGTGAGAATGGCTCAATAGTCCATTGCTGAGGGTACTCATCTGAGATGTGGTGAGTGCCCTCACCACTGGACTGAAGCGTGAGAGACGTCTTCATTCACTTGTCCCTGATCTCTCCACTGTATGTGTAGAGTATCAGAGGGGTAGCCGTGTTAATCTGGATCTGTAAAAGCAGCAGAGAGTCTTGTGGCACCTTATAGACTAACAGGCGTTTGGGAGCATGAGCTTTCGTGGGTGAATACCCACTTTGTCGGATGCATGTAGTGGAAATTTCCAGGGGCAGGTATATATAAGCCCCTGGAAAGCTTATATAAGCTTATATATACCTGCCCCTGGAAATTTCCACTACATGCATCCGACAAAGTGGGTAATCACCCACGAAAGCTCAAGCTCCCAAACGTCTGTTAGTCTATAAGGTGCCACAAGACTCTTTGCTGCTTTTATAGGTGTAGAGTTAGGTGTGCTTTGAGAACACTTACCTGATTGGGCCCTGCAGGTGAGATAGGCAAAGGACCCCACTGGGATTTAGACATGAGATTGAGATAGGGTGACCAGATGTCCCGATTTTATTGGGACAGTCCCGATTTTAACACATTTGTCCCATGTCCCGACTGCACATCGGTTGTGACGCCCTTTGTCCCGATATCGTGGACCGCTCACCATCACCGCCAAAGTGCCGGGGCTGGCATGGCGGTGCTTCCTGAGGCTGCTCCCAGCGGCGCACCTGCCCACTGGCAGGAGCCGGCAGTGCTGGCGGCCCCTAGGCAGAGGGGGTCTCTGTGTGCTGCACCGGCTCCCTCCTAGCCAATCAGAGCTGCAGGGGTGGGGCTTGCAGGCGCCAGCAGCAGGCAGAGAGCCCCCCGCCCCACCCAACCCAACCTGACCCTATGAGCCAGAGGGACCTGCTGGATGCTTCCTGGGAGCCGCTGCTGCCTGGCTCCAGGTAGCTAGAGAGGGCCCTGGCATTGCCCCGCCCCACAGACAGCATAGCTCCGCTCCCCACTCACCATGTGGACAGTTCCCTGCAGCGTGTGGGCTCCATTCAGTGTCAGGCGCCGCGTGCATCAGCGGGATAAATAGCTCCCCAGCCCCCACTATGCTGCCTCCACACAGCTGCTCTGCCCGGGCTGCAGCCGTGATCCAACGAGGGCATTTGGCCAGGGCAGGGAAGGCACCAAGGGGGCCACAGCAGAGAGCAGGGGCGGGTGGTGCTTTGATCTGGTGCAGTTTCCCATGTGCCCCCCGCAACTATCTCCTGCAGTGGGGGTGGGGGTGATTATAAAGCCAGGTGGGAGAATCAGTGGCCACTTTGGGTGAGTCTGCACCGCAGTTTAAGCGCAGGGTTAGTGGGACTTGAGTCAGCTGAGCTGTGTTAGGGATCCCTGGGCTTAGGGTGACCAAAGGTCCCAATATTAGAGGCTTTGTCTTGTATATGCAATTATTCCCCACCCCCCGCCCCGAAAAAAAAAGTGTCCTGATTTTTTACACTTGCTATATATCACCCTAGATTGAGATGTGCACCTATCCAGAGGCAGAAACCATGGGGACTTTTACAGTCACTTCCAGAATTGGTGACAGCTGAGCAGGTGTTGTGGGGATCTCAGTGGTGCCTAAATTTTGGAGCTAGGTGCTTGAGTCCTTTTGGGGAACTGGGCCTTGGTATAGTTACTCATTTAATTTTTTCCATTCCAGGTATGATAGCTTCCTCACATTTGAATGCTATATTATTTGGTTACTTAGAACTGGTCTTCATGAACATTTAGTTCTCAGCAAGCTGGGGTGTGAATCTGCCATGGACTAACTGTCCGTGTGGACCCTGATGCCATTCATTTCAAAGAGTCAGCAGGGTCCACATGGACACTTAGTTTGTAGCAGGCTAGTAGGGGAAAGATTCACATCGTAGCTTGCTGCAAACTAAATATTTGTGTAGACAAGCACTTATATGGATCAAGGATTTTATATTTTGTTTAGGCAGAATTCCTTTATCAAAATATAAAATACAAAATAGATCAATAATATTTACAGCACAAAGTTAAAAAGATGTTCTGCAACACTACTAAGGTCCCCACCACACTGTATACACTAGATCATATACAGGTATTTAAATGGATGGAGGAGGCTAGACTTGCTCTTCTATTTATTGGGTTAATTTATTCTGAAAGATCTTTTTAAAGAAAATTGTCGTCATGTAAAAGGGATTAATTGTAAATACTAATTGAATAACAAAATTATAGCTTGAAAAGATTTCCTTTGGAGTAATGCAATTTAAAGGTTATTTTATTTACACTAGCCATTAAACCTGTTACTATAAAATCAGTTCAAGACACCTACGTACTCTGAACTATAACCAGCATCAGTAAAACAAGTGCTTAAGCAAATACTGAAATTTCTAATAAACTGGGGTGAAAGAGCAGCTCTGCAAATGTGTGACAAGAGCAGTGTCCTTGTAAGAAAGTTGTACAGACTTAGGGCAATAGGATTTAGGACTTAGTCAATGTAATCCTCAAGCATCAGAAAGTTCCTTCTTGATAGTAGGCACCTAACTTATTCTGCTGTATTTGAAGTACTCAATATGTTTTTCCCATTTATCTGAGCAGCAGGGTAGAAATGGACATGTACTCTTGTAATAGCTGGATGGCTCAGGAAAATCAGATAATTTGATTTATCCTTGTGTTCTGAAATATAATCCATCAGAAAGATCAAAGGAAAAGGTACTTTTAAAAAAAAAGGTGACAGCAGTACATGTACTAGGGCCATCTAGGAACCTTAAACCTATAACTGTTTTATTTTCCTCATAGTCTCCTGCTTTGACCTCTCTCTTAGCTAGAGGCACAGCCATGCTTTCAACAGCAAGTCATCAGCTTTCATGCCACAGTAGCTTCTGTAAGATAAAAATTTAGGTAGATAAGGGTTTGCCTCAAAAATATGCCTTCTCACTCCAAACTTGGATGGATGCACTATCATCTAGTATTAGGGTCTCTGAATGGGATTGAGATGGAACTGATCTTGATAAACAGACTGCATCATGAGTGCTCATGGGCTTACAGCATTAATCCTTCAGTGTTCATGTGGACTTTCAGTCATTCAATTTCATGGCAGCCATAAGAGCTTTTGTCTTGATCAACCCTTAAAAGCTAACAAACTCTACATGGTTCCCAAAACCTCTGAGGAAGAATAGTCATATTAACAGCCCATTATCAATGACTTGGAAGGACATAGTAGTCGATGAGAAACTATAGGTATGGTGCTTCCCCACGTAGCATGTTAAGTATGGGGGCTAAGGTTCTATTTTGCACCTTTAAGAGGTACAATACAGAACCCTCAGCCTAGAGAAGTGGGGTGGGCTGGCTGAGGTGACTAACCCACTTTTGTACTCTCCTGCTCCTGGCGATGCTTCAGGGGCTGGAGCAGCTCTGATGTTACTTAGCTGTAGGGGCTTGTTTAAGTTATGGCAGCCTCTCTTTGCTGCAGCACTGCCTAGAAGAGCCCAGACATGCTTCCTACACTAGGGCTTTGGAAGGGGCGCTTATGTCTGTCTTATGCAGTCCCTGTGCTGGGGAAATCCTCTTTTGACGGGATACTGAGCTTTTAGGGCCCCATAATACCACTCTATCCCGTTTACCCCATGGAAAAAGGCTGAAGCAGGGGTGACAATCTTACCCAGTACATGTATTTTTTTGCATATCACTCCGTTCTGGTTGGGTATACTCACAAGTTTAAATAAAAATTAATACATTTTGTTGAAATGACTTGTCTTCAAAGGACTTAGTTCAAGACATGGATGAAGTTTAAAAACAAATCTGTTCATTTTAGGCAAAGCAGCATCTTAACTATTTTTTCCCCCCAAAGGGCACTTTTCTGCCATGCTCCTAGTTCAGTGCCTGAATTGATTTTGTTGAAATTATAAAGAAAAACATTATTTAGGGCCCCAAGAGTAGATAAGAGAAACTGTAATACAAAAGGATTTTGCCTACCATCAAAGGAAGGGAAAATAGGGATTTCACATGGAATGGCTTTTACAGTCTAGGTTGGTGGTGCTTGTGATATCCCCACACTGACTGTGCTTACACTTACATGAGGGAAATTTCATTGATAGATTTCATGAAACAGGTGGTTGTCTTGCTTTGTTCTTTTAGCCACCCACAGAAGTTCCCAAATTGTGGCCTGCACAGAGTTGGTGTGTAACTAAGCTGCTAACCTTCCTTCTTTCCAGTTGAGAGAAATAGAGCTGATGGGAGGGAGAGATTAAACAAAGAGCCAAAGCATTAGCTGAAAATATAAATACTTTCCTAACATTACCCTATGTAAGCAACTGGTAGTGTCTGCAAATAAGGCACTATAGCGGGGTGGTTACCCCGCTCCTGCCCTGAAGGGCTTAAAACAGCCCTGGGAGAGGGCTGTGGCAGGGAAAGCAGCTACTAGATTGATTGGGGAAGCAGCCGCAGCTGAGACACACCCCAATCAGGCCTCAGCTAGCCCTGTATAAAAAGGCTGGGAGCCAGGCACTCAGCAGTCTCTCTCTGCGTTCAGAGAGAGAAAGGCCTGGCTGCAGGGAGGTTAACCAGGTTTCTGGAGTGGAGCAGGACTGGGGAAAGGCCAAGGGAGCTGAGGAGCTCTGGCCTAGGAAAGCCCCAGGCTGCAGGCCTGGTAAGGTCTATTAGGTACTGGGTTGAAGAGGCAGCCCATGGGCAGCCAGAGGCAGCCGGTCCAAACCCCTTTTTGCCTGTGATGCTTGGCTGATAGACTGCAGTCCCCCCCCCAGGGCGCGGGGGCTAGATGGTGACTGGCGGTAGCCACGACTGAGGCGATGTGGGGATAGGGGCTGGGGGTTCCCCTGGGTGGGGAGACCCAGAGAGAGTGGGTTACTGCTAGGGGGCAGCACCCCAGAGAACAGGGTACCAGGTCCGTGAGGGACACAGGGAGCCAAGCGGTGGTGGGACACCAGCCTACAGAGAGTGCTCCGGAGGCTGGAAACGCTAATTCCCAGCGACAACCAGCAGGAGGTGCTGCAGGGGTGAGTTATGCACCCTTACAGGGACAGTGGTTCATGCAATCAAGAATAGTAGTCAATAAGAATTGAAAAGGTGGTCCACACAGTAGGAAGCTTGCCAACCTCTAGGATGGTGCTTCTACATAGCAACATTGTTTGATAGAGCCATTTTGACATTTATACTCATCGCACCTTACAATCATAGATGTATGTTCTGTGTCTCCTAAAGCACCTGCCATGTTGCTTAGCACAGTTAGGGAATGTTGAGTAACTAAATGAGTTTGGAATGGAATGGATTTGGAGGACAAACACAAATATGATGCTTGTGGATTCTTCTCCACAACTGAGGGAATCTACTTGCACATGAGATGTGATAGAAAGCTATTTAATCTTGCAAGACTCAGAGCTAAATCTAAGGCTCAGGAGGCCCTTATCCAACACTGCCTCTTTGCTAATGATGCAGCAGTGACAACCCACACAAAAGCTCGTCTCCAAAACCTTATGGATAGTTTTTCCAAAGCCTGCCAAGACTTACCCTAAGCCTAAAAAAGACAACATAATGTACCATTATGGAGCTTAGGAAGCACCCTCCATCAAGATCAACAACTCTAAACTTGAAGTGGTGAATGAGTTCACATACCTGGGGTCCACTATCACAGTCAACCTTTCACTTGAAACGGAACTCAATATCTGCACTGGAAAAGTTGCCACAACAATGTCTAGACCAGTGGTTCTCAGTGTTTTGTACTGGTGACCCTTTTCACATAGTAAGCCTTTGAGTGTGACCCCCTGATAAATTAAAAACACTTTTTAATATTTAACACCATTATAAATGCTAGATGCAAAGGGAGGTTTGGGGTGGAGGCTGACAGCTCGTGACCCCCCATGTAATAACCTCGTGACCCCCTGAGGTCCCAACCCCCCAGTTTGAGAACCTCTGGTCTAGACTGAGCAAGAGGGTATGGCAAAACAACAAACTGATAGACCACACAAGATCTGTGTGTATCATGCATGTGTTATCAGCACACTTTTGTATGGGAGCAAGACATGGACCTTATACTCTCATCAAGAAAAGAGGCTCAACAGCTTTCAGATATGTTGCCTTTGTCAAATCTTGGGCATTTCCTCAAGGGACAGTGTCACCAACACTGAGGTGCTCAAGCAGGCCAGCATACCCAGCATGCAAACACTCCTCAGACAGAGATGCCTCTGCTGGCTTGGGCATGTTTGCCGAATGTATGATGGGCATAACCTAAAGAACATCCTCTATGGCGAATTGGCATCTGGAAAAAGACCCAAAGAATGCCCAAAATTGTGTTCAAGGATGTGTTCAAGTGAGAGCTCAAAGAAATGGATGTGGACAAATGGGAAGATCACACTCAAGACCACAGCCTTTGGAAACAAAGGTCTCCAGAGTTACGAGAGGAAGCTGTCCAGCTTAGCAAAGGAGAAAAGAACTTGCAGAAGGCAGAGCCCAAAGGGTCAAAACGTCACTTAAATGTGACAGATGCAGCAGAGATTCTCTCTCTCAAGTGGGTCTCTTCAGCCACAGCTGCGGCTGCCATAAAACCAACTGAGTAAATTCTCTCTCTCTCTGGGTGGATACCCATGGTCCTCTCAAGACCAAAGGATACCTACTACTGTGGGTCAGAAAAGTGTTGGGGAGAGCACTTACTCAGTTGGACCATTGTTAAAGACCTCATCCCAGATGTTGCAAAAAACTCTGGTACAAGTTCAAGACAGTCCAATTAACTACCCAACACACACTTTGCTATAATAGATGATCCAGGCATAGGTTTAAGAGCACAGCTGTGGACCATTACCTTCTCTCAGCCAGTCAATCCCTAGGATAGCTTTTCTCAAACGGGGGTCAGCGAGGGTACTCCAGGGGCTCCATGGGTCCCACTATCAACTCAACTCTTCCCCCTCCCTTCCAGCACCTCATGCACACCGAGGAACAGCTATTCAGCAGCATGTAGGAGGTGCTGGGAGAGAGGGGGAGGAGCAGGGAGCACTCAGGGGAGAGGGCGGAATCAGGTCTGAGGCCACCAGTCCAGCTGATCAACTCCTCCCTCTCCCTCCCAGTGCCTCCTGTAGGCTGGGGAAGAGCTGTTCAGTGGTGTGCAGGAGGCACTGGGAGGGAGAGGGAGGAGTGGGGATGGGGTGGAAAGAGGCATGGAAAAGAAGGGGGAAGGGTGGAGTGGGGGCAGGAAGAGGTGGGGCTTTGGGAAGGGGTGATGTGGGGGGCAGGGCCTGGGGCTGAGTGGTGGGTTTGGGGGGGCCATGAAAAATTTTAAATCAAAATAGGGGTCCTTGGATTGCTAAAGTTTGAGAACTGTTGTCCTAGGAAATTGCCTCTATCTCATAGCTGCTTAATTACTCGTTATAGAAGAATAGCACACAGGTGGTGACTTCCCACCTAAAACTGCATGTAAACTGCATGCTGTCCTTGTGGAAAAAGGATGCCTCATCAAGTATGTCGCTTACAGCAGCCACACTGTTGTAGTTATGCTAAGTACATGTTTATTACAAAACTAGCCTGTTTAAAACAACCGTTACATAAAAACAACCCTGTCAGCCAGGGTAGTGGGAGTGCTGTTCTTGTTGTCTTGTGTTTAGGTAATGATTAAGGCTAAGTTTTAGACATGGGTATTTTTAGTAAAAGTCATGGACAGGTCACGGGCACTAAACAAAAAATTGACGGCATGACTTGTACTATACCCCTGACAATCTTAGGAGTGCTACAGGTGTGCGGAGAGGGGGCACCGTGGGTGCTGGAGGGAGGTGGGATTGGCAAGCTCTCTATCTGGCTTCTTGGAAGTGGTGACATATCCCTCCATAAACTCCTAGCTCCGCACGCTGCCAGCTCCGCAGCTCCCATTGTCCGGAAACGGTTGCAAATGGGAGCTGTGGGGGCAGTGTCCAGGGGCGGAGGCAGGGACATGTTTCTGCTTCTGGGGAGCCCTCCCCAGCTAAGTGCCACCTAGAGCCCTTGTCCCCTTCCATGTGTCAACCCCCTGGTCCCTCCCACACCCAAACTCCTCCTGCTGCTTGGGGTGGGACAGCAGTGGCCCGAGGCTGCCCCAGCAGTGGCCGGTGCAACTGGCCCAGGGGCTGCCTGAGCAGGGGATTCCGTGACTTCTGTGACCTCCATGATAAACTCGCAGCCTTAATAATGATTCATTATTAGCTGAATGATTTTGATGCAACTTCTAACCATGACCTTCCACCCTTAGGAACACTATAATGACCCCTAACAACTTTGGAATTAAAAAAAAATCTTCATTTTTATTTTAACAGATTCTTCTCAAGCCACCAGTAACAAAGAACTGGAGAACTTGAAGTTGCAGTCATTCTTAGGTCCTGGATTGGAGCAGCTGCAAAGAGCCAGTGTACCGCTTGGACAGCTGATATTGAAGGATTTGTTTAGTTTATATGATTATAATGAGTATGTACCCATGTCAGATGACTTCAGTGAATATGTTCGCCAGGTTGAGGATGCTGCCTGGAAGAACAGAGGTGGAACAGGGATTGCCAATCCCATGAGGTCAAACAGTTTTCCTTGGGCCAAGTATCCCAGAAGAAAACGAGACTTCTCAATGGGGGTAGCAGGAGTGTGCTGCAAATGGGGCTGTACCAAAGCTGAGATCAGTACACTATGCTGAGATTAAAATTGTGTTTCTGTATTTATTTTAGACATACGAACTCAATGTTAGTTGCAGTGATGCCTGATCAAGTACTGCATGTAGGGAGCAAAACAGTCTCAATAACATGGCAATTTTGTCTGCAAGCAGCTGTATGTTACTGTTTTTTCTCTAAAAACTCAAACTTATGGTAATCAGAACTTTGTTTTGCTGCAGTAACCTTTGCTCTAACTGTGTTAGTAAACCTTTACTTTCTGTGTTTTAAGGCTTTGTCTTTAAAATTATAAGAAGACTTTCACACCACCTCTTTGTAACACTTCAGGGAGAAACCTCAATGGTAATTAAAGTATGTTACACTATATAAATGCAATAGAGTTGTTTTTCCCCTTCCATTGGAAACAATACCTAGGGAATCCTTTAAAGAGCTGAGACTTTGACCTATTCTAGCTGAAAGGGTGTTCTGTAACTTGAAACTCAAATAATACCAAGTTGGCTAACTGGCTTCTATGCCACACTAACAGAAGTTAGTAAGAGGATCTAGTACAACATCCAGACCATCTCCATCCAATTATAGAATTATTTCCTAAATACCACATTTTAAAACAAAATTTTCTCATTCAGCTTAAACTTTCCTTTGACTTCTTTCCTACTTGTATATCTCTGTACTGCCCTGAATAATTAATCTCTGGTTAAAGAATTAACATCTCAAGGAATGTAGGTTTATCTTGTGCCATCTGTTCCTCACTTGTTGTTTAGCCAAAGTGTTAGATATTTAGCACCTTTAATCTATTCATACTTGTTCTATGAACACCTTCCAATTTATCTACATTTCTAGAGTACTGCACTATTCAATTGTGTGCAATATTCCAGATTTGCTGTTGAATTACTAACTACTGTTTCATTTGTCTTCCACTGTTACTTTTCTCTTAATGGTTGTGGTATCCAGATTTTTTTCTTTATCCTCTTCAGATATACTAACTTATTTTCTTCTAATATTTGTAACCATTTGAGGTCCCTCTAAATTCTGGTATTTAAAATGCATCTTCACTTATTGTAACTTTGAAATTAGTGTTACATACCTCCTACTTCAAGACTAGTGAAAATGGCAGTGAATAGTTGCCAGTGTACCAGACCTAACACCAATTGCTGTAGCACTACAATTACTGAAGACTATTTATGATGACTGTTTTAGTCTTTCAGCTAGTTTTCAATCCATGTACATTTTTAACAATTAAATTAGATAATTTAAACGAATGCTTTACTAAATCAATAGTGTATCTCCCATGTTCCCTTCATCCTCAAATTTTGTAATTATTCCCATCAATTAGATTTCACTGATAAGAGTGAAAACTCCACGGTATTTTAAAAGAGGATGGGAAAAACAGCTGTTAAATGTGGATATTATCAACCTTTAGCTTTCATAACATTTACATTTCAATGGGATGGCAATTTATATTACTAACTGTTAAATATGCTTTTCTTCTACTATACATAGCTGCAGTGAATGAGAGCTGCTCTGGGAAGGGTAACCGTAAGTGATAATGTATGTTCACTGTAGCTCCCACTGCTAGTTAAGGGTGCTTTTTTTTTTTCCATTCTAAACCCTGCTTCCAGTCACTCATTTTAATGAATTTTTCAAGTTTCAGGCTGAGTTTTTCTAGACTTAGCAGCTAATAAAGGAGAAGGGGTAGAGTTTGAGGAGAAATGCTTCCCCTAATTTTGATTAGGAGCAAGTGGGGAAGGAGGGAGCAAATTCTCTCTCTATTTCACACTTAGCAGTTCTACTGCAGAAACAGCTATAGCAGAGAGCTGAAATTTGACACAGAAAATAGCCTGTACCAAATTTCTTAAGTGCTTTGAGAAAAAAATATTCTAGTTTGATTAAATTATGATCATTTGAAAATTGCTCTGTATGTACCATCCATCTTGACAGAACATTTTCTCTGCTAAACTTGTAAAGTGAAAAACTGAGGAAAAACTGCACTGTATATATTTACAAACACGCAGAGTAAGTGACGTACCTGTTCCTTGTTCCAGGACTGCCCTTCAGGTTTGTTGGTGCACATCCACCTAGGCACACAGGTGAGCTACCTTTCCTCTTTCTGCCGGCTCCTGCATCTCACGGTGTAAAGGTGTAATTCAGGTGGGCTCTTGGACCAAACCATTGGAATTTTCTGTTGGAACTTTCTTAACATTCAAGGTTGCAGATATAGCCATATACATTAACATTATAACCAGTGAAGATATGAAAAAATAAAAGGAAATCTGTCTCACCATAAAATTTACGGTAAGCATTAAGTGGAAAGATAATTCCCAACACAAGCAAGGAATATTTAGGGCTTAACCAAGGCAGGAGGTGTGACTTGCAGAGGGTGCTGAAGTTTGTCTTTCACTATTATCCTGAGACTTTGTGAATAGTCTTTGAAGGGTGAAAGTAAACCAACTGTAATGTAAGTACTGAATTGATTAAAATTCACTCACATATTAATGAATACTATACATTATTTAATTTATCCTCTCCATGCATACACACATTTGTTATAAGAGTGTGAGGTATTCTTACCAGGGTTCTCTCAGGATCAAGGATGATTAAGATACTGAGTATAGTTATACTTCACCTTTATTTAAAAAAAAAATCCATTAAGCAACTGATTTTTGTTGGTTAGTTGAATGGTTGTTTAGACATGTTTCGCTACAGATATATACGGTATTTACAAGTGGTTGGGAATGGGTTACACCCAGACAAGTCATTAAGCTGAAGCGTTACGATGTTTTCCCTTTGAACATTTAACTTAAAATTGTAAATACATATTGAACATTTAAAAAAAACATATGTCTGAAAGCCAGGAACTCAAAGGTAACTACACAAAAACGCCACAAGTCAGATACTGAAAAGTGTGGAAATGCAGAGTTTGGAATAACCTAATCACTAACTCTTTGTCACTGGACAGTAGAGTAGTAATAACTTCATTTTCATATGCACCAATTCAGAATTACAGGAAATCTTACAATAAAAAAATCTAAGTAATTCAAATCAAAATGTTTCAGATTAGAGTCCATTCTCAGATTATTTTAACAGCCTGACCGTGTCCCTTTAAAATTTTAGAACTAACATTCTGGTACTCCAACATACCAATTCTTATTATTGGGGTTTGTCATCTCCTACCGTCTTACTTGTCAATGTGTACTGAACAACTAAAGAGAATTTCTTTATGCTATTACCACGTTAGATTATTAAAATTGAATTTTTAAAATTAAGGTCAAGATTAAAAAAAATAACAGTGCCTAATAAGGAGTTAGGAGCCTAATTTTAGGTAGTCTGAGAGGCTGGAAGTTGAACGCATTTGAAAGGCGACCAAATAAGGTCTTGAGTCAGGACAGCACATAGTTAACTGTAAGCACAGGCTTAAGCACCTTTCCTGAATAGAGATGCTTTCTTGAATTGAAGTTTAGGCACACACATCTGAAAATCTTGGCAGCAATGTACTATTTTGTTATAGAATTTAGTTACTTTATACATTTCTTTGATCTTGGACAATGAAAATACTCAAATTTCATGTCTGTAATCCATTTTCTAGTCCATTTAACATTCAGGTTCTCATGTACTTGCAAAGTTGATACAGTGCTTGCAATTCAAACACTGCAAGAAAATGTTTATTTAAAACAAGCACTTTAATGGAAACATTTCTAAAGCTTGTTTTACGAAAGCCAAGTTTGGGTCTAATATCTATATTCCTTTAATATCACTTTGTCTTGGCGGTTAGTTCACTTAGGCCTCATGTTGATCCTCTACACAGAACTGAATTTCACCTTATGCAATCTGTTTTGAGAATTCATGCATCTTCAGTCTTGTCAGGCCATATATGCAACAAGGGAGAATTTATATTTAAGGCAGGGAATATAAAAGTTGAGGTAACTACATTAGCAAAGAAAAAATATTTCAAATGGTATGTGGCATGTTCAGTGCACATATTTTAGTTTGCATACACTACTTTATCTTAAATCACTGTACAATTTCAAGTAACTTTTTCAATTAGTATTTGTCCCAGTATGCCGCCTTGTGGCTGGGGTTGGCACTGTGGGTGAACCCCAGCTAACTTCCCCCTAACTGGGGCAACATACATTCTCTAAAAAGGGATCTGGGCCAGGGGGACCAAAAAAACCCAAACATGTTAAAAATAAGTATCTCACGGAAGGAAAATTTGTAATAAACAGTTCCAGAAGCCCTTGCCTCAGGACCTGATTTAAAGGTCCTCAACTCAAAGTCTCTGAGCCAAGCCTGCTCAGGATAGTCTTCTGGAACCTGGGACAGAGATCACCACCCATTTGCAAGCTGAATGGCTTTTAATTCCTCACTCTTTTGCTCAACTTCCTCTTTTTGTTTAAATAGATCAATTCTAGGGCAGAGGAGGGAGCTTCCTTGATTATACTCAGGCTGTTCTGATTGTGAGCTCCTGGGCTGACCACTACAGTGGTAGTCCACTCCTTCCCTTTCCTACCTTAGTTCCTCCTGTGCTGCTGACACAAATGGCAGTCCAGCTCCTCCACTGATTACAGGCGCTTGCTAGTTGTGGTACTTCATCCCAGGTGATGCCCGCACATTCAATATCACTGTCTTCTACCAGTTCTTCCTTGGCCATCCATGCTTTCTCTTTCCTCCCTCACGTATCCAATCCAGTGCTTGCTTAGCATGTCTTCCATCTTCCAGACTGTGTACGTGTCCCAACTACCTGAGTCTTCTTTCTTTGATGATATTTTTTAGCATGTCCTGCTCTGTCAGCTCCCTTACTCTCACATTTGTTTTGTCTTTCCATTAAATGTGTAATATCCTCCTCAGCTGTCTGAGACAGGAGTCTCCAATCTCTTTTTGGCCTCTGTCATCATGCACACCCCTTCTCAATACTTTAAACATCTCATTTTGATTGCCAAACACTATCTCATGTCTCTGATCCTGCTTTCAGGTAAACTTTATGTATTTTTTCTCCTTTACACATTCCATCATAGCCATACTGGCTCAGATAAATCCTTAGGAGTACTTCCTATGTTCCCCTATGGTTATCAAGGGTAGTTGGTGGGAGGAGGTTGTTATAAAACTATATGCAAAAATTAGAGGAAGCTGATTTTTTTAAAATCATTTTAATACTTTTTGAAATATGTCGGTACAGTTATATTCATAGGGATATACAGTAATTGGTGTCTGAAAACTATGGAAGCGTTTCTTAGATACTGTGATTTGTCCAAACTCTCATTAGCTGCTAATTTCTCTCTTTTCTGATTAGGACATAGCTTTATGGAAATTCATTCCTGTTGCTTATTACATGGACTGTTGCAATGTTTTGGAATAAAAATGAATTTTGAAGCTAAATATATTCACAATTAGTGGACCACAGACCAGTATTATATTTGGAAATAAAAACACATTTGTGTTTGTAAAGACTTTTTATAATATATACTCCATTTATATTAAAATGATTTTTCTTTAAATATAAAAATCTGAAAAGCAGTAGCTGTAATAAAAATTTCACTTTACTCCATAGCAGCAGTCATGTACGGGTAGGACAGAGCACTTTTTCACAACAAATCACAGCATTATAAATAACAAGAAAATGTGACAAACTGAATGCCAACTGAAGAAAGTAAAATAATTATGGCTTATTTGTTAATGCAAAGACTGTATAATGTAAAAGAAAATATCAGAGTATATACAGAGCTACTGTAACTAATAGGAACTAACTTCCTAAGTGCATTGATTTTAAAGGTTACTACATTTGGCATTAACAAGTCCAGCAAAGTCACTGCATTTGTATCCTCTTTAAAACCAACAGAACAGTTATATTTGTGAAAGGTTTTTTTTCCTGTCTGAATCAATTTTTTTGTCCGTGAGTTCTCAGTCTTGCAAGGTGTTGCATAACTCCTGAAGGTGCTAATCACTAGTAGCTCCTAATGATTTCACTGATTACAAGATGCTCAACATCTTGCAGGATCAAGCCTTTAACACAGACAATTGTTACAATGGATTAATTTACCCCTGTCCAACTGAACAAACAAAATTTGATGTGAATTTGTAGCTTTTCTCTAAAAATTAAAATGGAATATAAAAAAGTAAAAAAACAGAGGCTTTAAAAAATGTTTTTAATAAAATACAGAACTTCAAAACTTGTAAATTCTAACACTACACTTTTGAAATCAAATAGAGTATGAAATCAGACATACTGTACTAGAACAAGCAAAGGGCTTTTATTCACTTGAAAACAATACCAGTATGGAAGATCTCTTCATTGCATTACACAAATGTCCCTGAGATTTTTACATAAACAAGCTATATTCTGTGTCTATTAAATATTGGAAACCTATGGTGGGATCAACAAAGGGACTTAGGTGTTGCAACGCTGAGCGTCACAATCCTTATTTTTTAGAGCCTAGAAAATTACAGGAACACCACTGCGATCCACCAAGCAGTTAGGTGAGTTAGGCACCCATACAATCAACTGGGGAGAGACAGGTGCCTCAGACAGCAAGCCACAAAAGCCAGCATGCTTGGCAGAGAGCCACCTAAGCTAGCCAGTGGGAGATATCAACTAGAGATGTCTGTGCTAAGCTCTGCCCCACCCTCTCTTGGAGATAGGCACCAGGTTGCAGGGAGGCACCTATGTCTATGTAACAATCCATTAACAGGAACCTGCTACCTGGAGTTAGACGGCTTAGGCGCCTAAGGTGTTTCTTGAGGGAGTCAATTAGGCACCTGCCTCACTCCACAGATAATGGTGCTGGCAGGGTGGCACCCACTGTATAACTTCTTAGCCAGTAGTTAGAGCACTCACTAGGATGTGGGAGACCCAAGTTCAATCCCCCCCTCTCTGCCAGAAGGGGAGAAAGGATTTGAACAGGGGTCTCCCATAGCCCAGTTGTTAAAATGCCTAACCACTGGGCTATGGGACAGTCTGAGGTAAGACTCCCTCACTCTTTCCTATTGCACTGTTGATAAATAATGATGCTTGGAACTGGGGGACTAGACTCAGGACTTCCTAGGTGCATGACCCTGGGTCCAGTACTTAGGATTTCAAATGGGACTTGAGCTGATAAGTAAGCTCTGAGCCTGCCTACTGGATCAGGACCTGCACATAACTTAGGTATCTGAATGCCTGTCTTTCCCTGGTTAGTGAATCATTCTGGGGCTCAGACAGGAGACAGGCATCTGGTCGGCTAGAATGAGGCAGCACATGACCAAAAGAAGAAACATAGGTGCCTAGGGAACTTTTACTCTAAAAAAACTTCAGTGTCGAGTGAATTCAGGTGCCTACAGAGTTTAGTAGGATTTTTTGAATCGCACTGGAGCCAAAACTGGGACTTTAAGTGCCTAAACCAGGGACGTAAGCACCTACGTCTTTTTTCCCCTAGCATATCACTAGTAATATTACTGCTTGATCTCATTGAGGACATGAGATCAAGCAGTAATATGTACTTTCATGGATCCCACCCCTATGGGTTACTGAGTGTCATACACTGCAATTTTAGATTTCTGCATTTATCATCCCAGCAATAATGCTGTTTAATGCTTGTAAAGCTAGAATATTTTGTTTGGTTACCAAAAAAAACAAAACAAAACAAACAAAACAAAACCCAGACAAAACTCACCATACAAAGTTAAGACTCTACAAATGCAAAGACATCTTTTGCACAACTTATTTTAAAATCAAGTCTAAAACAATGTACAGAAATGCAACAACAGGTACTGATTTGAAAAAATGCACTTGAAAAATATATATGGTGAAGTTAATTTTTTAAAAATGCTTTAAGTGTTTTAAGAAGCATAAATTATTGGTAAAATAATTTCCAGGATAGAAGGCCTGATCCTGCACTTCTTACCCTTGGCAAAATCTTCCTGGTTTTGGTCAGCATAAGATTTGCCTGTGTAAGACCTGCAGGAGTGTCCCATAGTGGCACAAAACATTCTCCTACTGGCACTGGGCTAAGCTGAACAATGGGTAAGCATTGTTAGAATTGAAGTACTTTTTAAAAACAATCTTCCTATAAGATTTACATTATGACAGCACTATTGTGCTCCTTAATGTTTGTGAATAATTTTCCTGTGTCTCTGATTTGCTGTCAATTTAAAAATGAACATTCCACTTGACTAGAAATCTGGATCTAAGAACAAATGTTGAGTTGTGGTGCCCCTAAAATGAGATTTGCTCAACAAAAACAAAGTTGAACAATCACTCTAACAAGGCAAGTTAGAGTTAAGTTTAGTTTACAGTCTACTGTATTTTAAGAGAACAAGTAAGATCATCTGGCTTGAATTAGAAAACGCTACATTCATTGACTTACAGCTAGAGATAATGGGGATCGTGCCCCCAAGAAATATGCATATAGGGGACACTCCATACACAGGTCTTCCTTCCCTCACAGGGTAGGGGGCCTCAGTTAACCTCAACAGATTGTATACCCCTTCTATGTGGGTCTGCAATGGACCAGGGAGACGGAGCGCATGGGTCCTCCAGAAAGGGCATTTGAGCCTGGAGCCGTATTTATCTTTTCTCTACAGCTCCTTGACATATGCTAAAGGGACTGAGGCCAGAACTACTGGAAGTACCGAGCCAAGGTACAGGGACCCCGTGCAGGTAGCTCTGACTTCACGCAGATCCCACAGAATTCTGAGGGTGTGGCCTGGGCCTGTTTGCAGGGTGGCAAATCCTGGTTCCTAAACCTCAGACTGATGTGGAGGAATTTCTGCATGGGAAATCTCACTGATATTTCCTTTGCCCAAACCTTGGGGTTTTATCAAAGGAAGGAAATAGGGGATGGGATGGTACAACTCCATCAGCAAGCAGTCCTGGTAAGATGGCTGATAGTTTTGTTGTAAACTCCTTTTTGGCAGTGGGGGCAGAAGGGCATTGTTAATCCTAATACTGAATTGTGGATTTGGAGGTGTTTTCTATTTTTAGTTCAACCCCCAAAGCAGAATCCTTATTTATAGTTAAATTCATCATCACATGAAGGTTACAAAGTCAGAAAGACAAAAGAGCAGCATGTAGTAAGGTTAATAACATGTTTAGCATTCTCATTCTCAGAAGTGGCCCACTGAAATCATTGCTTTATCTGAAGCAGCTTCAATTCCACTTGCTGCCTGTATTTTTATAAAATGAGGAGAGAATCCAACACTTCCACAACAGATACATTGTGGGGGGAGGGGGAGAACGTAGGAAAATAGATTGTGCTGTTTTTATGCTTGTCCGTTTCAAAATTTGACTTTTTGGGGGGAGAGGGGTTGCTGTACAAATAGAACTAAATATTTGTTCCCTTTCCCTAAAAATATTTACAGTACATCACACAACAGCCTAACATATACCTCTGCGTGTATCGCTGGCTAATAATGGACGCAAACAGGCACATTGAAAGTTGCTTAGTAAATTATCTAACCTCCTTCAATTGGTTCTACAGAGAAGCCAATTCTTCATTGACAATGAAATTATAAAACTATATTAATAAAGCACAAGCCCTTGTGCAACACACTACACAGGATGCCAAGTTGCTATACATTCAGTGTGAAAACACTAAAAATATATTCTGTGCATCTCCATCTTGGCAAGGAAATGCATTCAGTCTTTTCATCTCCCTAAAAACCCTACCAAAGTGGTAAGTCACTCTTCTTTTGCATTGCCAAGTAAGGCAAATACTGGTGATGCTAACTGACCACATATTAGGACACTGTTTAGAAAAATAATCCACTTTCTATTAAAGTATTTCACTGTCATGTCCTTGTAGTAGCAAATGTATCCTGATGAAGAAAATGAACAGAATTCCTCACAGTTTGCAGGTTCTGATAGGATAATTTGCACACACGTTTTGCCCACAATAAAGATAGATGGATGGATGTGTATAATCCACAGCAACCCAAAGGGCAGACTTTGTTCTGTGTTCATATGTCCTCTGAACAACCTTCAGTTCTCTTATCCACCCATGTCGTCCCTTATATGATCCACTCGCACCGCAAGCTCCCTAAAGGAGGGACGCTGGCTTACGGTATTGTTCCAGCATTCTGTCATGATGGCATAAATCTGGGGAAGACATCAGAAAAGAGAGGTTACTCACCCTGTGCAGTAACTATAGTTCTTCAAGATGTGTGTCCCTATGGGTGCTCCACTTCAGATGCGGATGCACCCCACAGGCCTTTGATCAGAGGTTTTCATTAGCAGCGTCCATGTAGCCCACGCATGCATTCTTGTACCCTGAACTGAGGCTGTATCAGGCAGTGCAGGCAAACCATCCTCAGTTCTTTCTCCACCACCAAGTCTCAGAAGGAAACTTTGAAGCAGAGGGGAAAGAGGGTGGGTAAAGGAGCACCCATAGGGCCACAATCTCAAAGAACTATAGTTACTGCACAGCGTGAGTAACCCCTCTGTCTTCTTTGAGTAGTGTCCCTGGGGGTGCGCCTCTTTAGGTATCCCCAGAAGCAGGAGCCAGTTTCAGAACAGAGTCCAGCACAGAGGAAAGAACTGCACTGCCAACTGCCACATCAGCTCTAGAGGCACTGACTAAGGTGCAGTGCCTGGAGAAGGTATGTACCAAAAACCATGTAGCAGCTTTGCAGACCTCAGATACTGAGACATTTTAAAGTAGAGCCATAGATGTAGACTATGACCTCATCAAGTGAGCTGACACGCCCGCAAGGGGTGGAATGCTGGCAGCCTTGTAACAAGCGGTAATACACCCAGAAATCCATTTCATTTGTCTTTGGGTAGAAATAACAGATCATTTAGAACTATCTGCAAAGGAAATAAACAGTCTAGGAGATTTATGAAATGATTTAGTCCTATCTAACAGGGTGAAAGGAGCGCTCCATCATTAAGATGGAGCTTGATTTCCCAGTTCTTCCGTGCCTTGGACTTGAGGGCTAAATAGCAGTGACACTTCTGTGGGATGTGTGACTCTCCCAGGCAGTGAACGTACTTAGAGGGTCCATTGCTGACTGGGACAGCCTTTCTACATGTGAGGCAACATTTAAACCTCACAGGGAGGACTTCTCCAGAGGAAATAAAACAATATTTCAATAACCAGTAATTAACTACTACAAAAAAACCACCTAACTAAACTAAAGTAAACTCAACTAAGTAGAACAAACTCAGCAACCAGCTGAGGCACTCACAATACTTAAGCTCGATGTTAAGCAGACGCGTTTGAGAAGGAACTGAGGATGTTCACCTATGCAGCCTGATATAGCTTCGGTGTGGGGCACAAGGATACCAGCAGCGCATGTGTGGGTCAAACTGACACTGCTAATGAAAATCTCCAATCAAAGGTGTGTGGGATACATGTGCACCTGAAGTGGAGCACCCAGAGGGATACTACTCAAAGAAGAATTAGTATTACATACATAGAAACTTCAACTCGTTTTAAATACTTGGAGTGGGTCTGTCACAGTGTAGTAGCTGCCAGAAGGGGATCTGAATTAGTCTTTTGCTTCTGAGCAATAGGGTGGTCACACTAGGCGCCGACTTCCCGTTTTCTGTGGGTGCTCGACCCCCACTCTGCCCCTGGCCCCGCCCCCACTCCATCCCTTCCCTGCCCCTATTCCAACACCTTCCCCAAAGTCCCGGCCCCAACTCTGCCCCCTCCCTGCCTCTATTCCAACTCTTTCCCCAAATCCCTGCCCTGCCTCCTCTCCTGAGCACGCCACGTTCCTGCTCTCCCCCCCGCACCCCCTGGGAGTGTGCAAACAGCTGTTTGGTGATGGCTGGAGGAGAAACACTGGGAGGTAGGCAGAGGAGTGGGGACGCAGCACACTCGGGGGGGGGGGCAGCTTGGCTGCCACTAATTTTTCCCCATGGGTACTCCAGCCCCGGAGCACCCACATAGTTGGCGCCTATGGGTCACAGTGCTGCAGAGACTGAATGATCAGCTCATGTCTCACTAATCACTTTCTTTGATTCATGTAAGCAGAAGCAGTGAGTGAGGGCATCTAGCTTTGCTCTACCAGAGGAGTGATTATAATACCAGGGCTTTGAGTTTGTGGGAAAAAAGTTGGGTAGATCCTCAAAGCAGTGAAGACCCTGTACCCATTTTCAAATGGAGTTAAAAAAAGGAATGTTCCTAAAAATATTAAAAGGTGCCAAATTTACTTTACAAGACTGACCGAAAACCAGTCTTACAAATATATTATTTCTGGATTGTGCCCTGTCTCAGCACGATAAAACTTTAAACATTCTGTTCTGTTCATAAAGACACACTGGAACTTACTTATAGTTAATTTAATGAGTCTGAAATGTCTCAGTGCATCTCAATATGCAAACTGCTACATATAATGAATTTGTTCTATGGAAAAAATGACTCTGCTTTAAGAAGTTTCCATGGCACACATACAACCACCTCCACATATTTGGCGGTGACGTCCACAGGATTACTTGCAGAGCACCTTTGACTTTCTCACCTGCACTTTACCCATGAATCCAGTTTCACCAGGACTATTCCTAGTATCCAAGCCTCTTACCAACTTTCAAATGCCAGCTTTAAAAACAAACCAACCAACCAACCCACCCACCCAAACACTACCTGCCAGAAAAGTGTTTCTTACTCTCTCCAAAATGAGAAATTAACTCCAAAATTACACTGGCCTGAGATTCACAAAATAAGCTCTGGGCCAGGGAAAGGTTTACAGCCTAATAGCTTGTGATCCACCAGGGAGATAAATGGGAGAGAATGACAGTTTCTTACTGTGAAAAAGCACTTGCATCTTGCTTATGTAATACCTGACCTTGAAATGTTGACATTATTTTTTGAAATAAGTTGGAGAAAATTCTAAACATGTAATGAATATTTTTCTTTTTCTTTCCTTGAGGCCTGAACAGTTTGAGTTATGATAGCCTGGCTTAAGACGTGGAAGGTTACAAAAATAGAAGCAGTTAAAATATATATAACTACAATATTTCTAAGACATCTGGCAAAATACATGATGAGTTTGTGTTCTCAGATAAGGGGTTTGCATGCAAAAACAATTAGTTATACACACAAAAATCCAAGCACAAATTCAGAAGCCACTTCTGAACATTTATTTTTAATGTGTGTATAAATCTAACACAATTACAATACAAGGCTCGATCCTATCAAGAATTATGCACATTCTTAACTTTACGTACATGAACAGAGTTCCACTGACTACTACCCCATGGGACTACTCATGTATTTAGAGTTAAGCAGGTATGTAAATCTTTGCAGAATTAGGCCAGACTCCTCCCTAACAAGTATGTGCATTCCTAAGTTTGCTGTGGGAAGAGAAATAATCAAGCAAAACAAGCTTTTTTTTAAACTCTGGAAATTAAATGCAAAAAAACCTGTTTAATAATAAGGTTGTATAGTTAAAGTCACAAGAGTCACGAAATGCAAAATTTAATGATGCTGTTAAAATCTTAACTAAGATGCTAATAATATGTAGTATTATCTATTCCTATTTTTCAGGTTACAATAGTTAGCTTAATGTGTCACCATTTATGTTGTAAAATTTCTACCCTAGTATGTGCAATGCAGCCAAGTTAATGTGACTGTGACCACTACACCTTCTGCATTTCTTGACTCTTTGAGATTTAAAATTTTCAGTTTGAAGGTTGCATTAATAGTTTTTTTCCTTTAATATTACAGGATGCCAGCCAGATACATTAATAGACTAACTATCTGTTAATCTCCCAAGGGCCTTATTAAATTTGCAATTCTGAATGTAAGTCTGCTTGTGCATCTATTGTAATAGGTCACAGGTAACCTATCCAGAGATATTCAGCAACATTTTTACATCTAGGTTATTGACAGATTGTCATACTAAGAAGCAGGAGCTGAATGTTTGATAATTACTTGGTCTTATAACTACCATAAAATAGCAGCACAATGTTCTACTGTGTTTGACTATGCATCCTGTGTAACTGATGTTTCTTCAATAACCCAGACATCACAGAACAGAGAGATTATAGTTATTATATATTCACCCTGGCTGATCCAATGTTAAGACAAAAAAATAAATTGTAATACCTCATCAGGACATCCATCTGGTCTTGGCAGCCGTCCATTGTTCTTCAAAAGCTCTATCAAATGGAATACAATCATCTGCCCTTGTTTATCATTACCAATCATGCGCATGAATTCCTGAAACACAAAGTCAACTTTTATTAATGTAAAAGTTATTATACTTTGTAACACTTTGCAGTGTATTTTTTTTTAAATCTATGACAATAGCGTTAAGGATATTACTCTAGATAAGGATAAACTAGATAAAGGTAGTAATTATGATGCAGATAAGGCAGAAATATTCAATAAATATTTCTGTTCTGTATTCAGAAAGAACCAGGATGATGTCTTCATATCTTAGAGTGACAATGAAATACTTTTTATTCCATCAGTAACTAGGGATGATATTAAACCGCAACTATTTAAAGTTAAACATTTTTAAATTTAAAGACAGTGTGCAGCCAAGAGTATTAAAAGACTTGGCTGAAGATCTCTCTGAAGCATTAATGTTATATTTTAACAAATCTTGGAACACTGGAGAAGTTCCAGAGAACTGGAAGATGGTTAATGTCATGCTGATATTTAAATAGGGTAAAACAGGATGACTAAGGTCATTGTAGGCTAGTTAGCTTGACATCAGCCCCAAGCAAAATCATGGAAAGGCTGGTATAGGACACAATCAGTAAAGAATTTAAAGGACAGTAGCATAATTAATGCCAATCAACATGGTTTTGTGGAAAATAGGTCTCGTCAAACACATCTAACAGTTTTTTTGATTAAATCACATGTGGTTGGTAAAGGTAAATGTGTAGACATAACAGACAATCTTCTGTAAGGCATCTGGCTTAGTTGCGCATGATGTTCTGACAAAAAATTAGCGCTATACAAAATCAGCATAGTCTATATAAATGGATTAAAAGCTGGTTAACAGATAGACTGCAAAAATTAATTGTAAATGGGGAACTAATCCAATGGGGGAGTTTTTAGTGGGCTCCTATAGGGATCTTTGCTCAGCCCACTGCTATTTAATCTCTTTATTGATGATTGAAAGAAAAGATAAAATTATTGCTGGTAAAATTTGTAGATGACACGAAAGTTCGAGGATTGTTAAATAATGATGGGGACAGTTATACATCCAACTTGGATTGCTTGGTAAGGTGGACCTGTGAACACCATGTATTTTAACACAATCAAACATAAGGTCATATCATCTAGAAACAAAGAATACAGGTCATATTTATAAGATGAGGTACTGTATCATGGAAAGCAGTGACTCTGAAAAAGATTTAAAGGGTCATGGTAGGCAACCAATGGAACATGAGCTCCCAGTGTAACGCTGTAGCTAAGAAGGGTCTTAGAAATGATTGCAAATAGCATTAAGATGTGTCAGTCATACTTGAGGCTTTAGTTTGGGAAAGTCTGACATTTGAGTACTTTAAAACTGTTTCATACAGTTATGAACCCTGGAATGGCTACAGCTTTTACAGATAGATAATTTTTTTACCCTTAATTAACATTTTATGCCTTGGTACTAGTGGTTTTCAGAATATTTCATCATATAACCATGCTGCATTACAAAAATCCAATTCTCAGCATAAAAGGAATAGTAAATAACTATCGATTTAGATCTATGTACGATCTAAATCTTTACGTAAGCTCATGAGAGAAGGAACTTCAGAAACCCGTAATTATGCACTGACCGCTGGAGGGCTTTTGCTCTTTTCAATATATGTGAAGAGTTCATACAGGACCACGCCAAAGCTCCACACGTCAGAGGCCACAGAAAACCTGCTCTCTGTCAGAGATTCTGGAGCATACCTGTATCAAAAAGTCATGGGAAACATCAGCGAAGTTAATATAGAAGGAAAAAAAGGACATTATTCTGCATCTTTTTTTTTTTTTTTTAAAGGATTAAGGCATCTTAATTTGATAAACTTAAAACACGTCATGAGTAGATTTTCTTATTACATGTTTACAGACATTAATACCTCTGCATTTTATTATATCACCATCACTTGTATCTATGCTTTATTTTACTTCTTAAAAAATTATTTAAATCTTCCTGATTTCTATTTCTACAGTGGTGAACTCAGAACGCTTTATCATAACTGCCTTACTTATACAATATGATGAACAATACAAAAAACCCTCTTGTGTGAAGAGCCTGACCCAAAACCCATTGAAGTCAATGAGTGTCTTTCCATCAATGTCATTGTGCTTCGGCTCATGCCAACTGACCGTGTTCTCATTTAAGCCCTCCTGTCCCGGTACTCAAGAATCTAATATCTATGTATGTTGAACACTATAGTTTCAACTCTCTTCTTTAGAGTATAACATTTCTAGACTGCTTAAAGCTGACAAGTACAGCTCATGTAAATAGCATGCACTCTGCTCAAGAGTACAAGTAAATTAAGCTCTTTCACATAAACATGAATCTATATTAGGATTTCCTATGGTCCCCATCTCCATAGTATCATAATGTCTACACAGAGTCTTCTCTTTTCCCTTCCCTAGTTAAAAGGAGACTCGGCTTCTAGATTATTTTTTAAAAGCATCTATCTGATTATTACAGAAAAGTGTTATCAAAGAGGAGGATTTTGCAGTTGTCCTGGAGACTCTGGATGACTTGGACATACTCTGGAAACTCATCCCTCACCTGAACATTAGCTTCTATTCTCACTGTCCAGGGAGAAACTCTGCTGAATGTGGTCAGAAGACATGGACCTTGGTATGCAAGAGGCTGTTTAAGATATCAGGCAGGCAGATGTAAATGATCAACCTACAAGTACCTCAAAGGCTGAAAACTTTACAGCCATGTGAGAACTTCTATCTTGTTATATACAAGAAGTGCAAATCCAGGAGGGAGGGTCCACTGAGATGGGTTTCTTTGGAGAACATTCTTCACATTCCTTTAAACTTCTCAACCTTTTTGCACCTTTGCTGATCAATATGGTAATTCCTCACTTAAAGTTGTCCCAGTTAACATTGTTTCCTTGTTATGTTGCTGAGCAATTAGGGAACATGCTCATTTAAAGTTGTGCAATGCTCAACTATTACGTTGTTTGACTGCCTGCTTTCTCCATAGCTGGCAGCCTCCCTACACCCCACCCCCCCACCAGTGCCTTCCACCCACCAGCAGACCCCACAGATCAGCACCTTCCCCCTCGTCCCCCTGCCCGTGTCAATCAGCTGGCTTGCGGCATTTAGGAGGCAGGAGCGAGGACTCGGCGCACAGGCTCCCCCTCCCTCCTGAACACTGCAAACCAGCTGATTGCCCCGGGCAGGAGGCTGGGAGGGAGGGAGGGAGGGGGAGCCTGCGCACCAAGTCCTCACTCCTCCCCCTCCCTCCTGCCCCCTAGACACCGCAAGCCAGCTGATTGCCCTGGGGAGGAGAGAGGGGGGAGGAGCGAGGACTTGGCACGCCTCCCCGCTCCCTCCCCTGCCTCCTGCTCGCAGCAATCAGAGCTGTTCAGAAGGGAGAGGAGGGAGTGGGGAGGAGCGAGGACGCAGCATATGAAGTAAAGGTGGAGGAGGTGGGGGTGTGTGGAGAAGAGGTGGATCAAGGGTGGTGGCTTGGGGGAAGGGGTGGAGTGGATGGGCCAAGGGTTGAGTCTTGTGTCCCCGACAAAGTCAGTGCCTGTGCTTGCAAGAGGAGCAGCCGAACAATCCATCCTCTTCCACTCTCTGACTCCACCACCTCAACCAAGCTTCATACTCAGCAGTGATGACTGTAGTATTAAACTGTTTCTTTAAAAAACGCATACCTGTATTAAATTGCTTGTTTAAAATTGTTTAAAATGTCCATAATGCCTTTTGTCTGGCAAAAAAAATTTCCCTGGAACCTAATCCCCCCTATTTACATTCATTCTCACGGGGAAATTGGATTCGCTTAACATCGTTTCGCTTAAAGTCACATTTTTCAGAAACATAACTCAACGTTAAACGAGGAGTTACTGTATTAGAGAATTAAAAAAAACCCAGCTAGAATACACAGATTATTAACAACTTCATGAGAGCAGCTTGTAAATATCCACATTTACAGATTTCTATACAGTAATTAAAATCCTGTGCGTGACATTTTATGCTGAGCCAAGCTACGGGCTTTGGCTTTTAGACTCCACAATAAGCAAAAATATTAGCATCTTTCAGTGCAATAAAATCCAGCTCTGTGCACTACAAACACCTGGCCTTGTTTCATGAAGCAAATGGAAACTCACCAAAATATAGGGCTTTCGCCAGGCTCTTTCACTTTGTAGTATTCTTTGTCTTGTGGCAGGACTTTTGTCAGTCCAAAGTCCCCAATTTTAACTCTGTTCTCATTTTCCACTAAGATGTTTCTCGTTGCTAGATCCCGGTGAATGTATCTTTTTGTGCCCAGATACTCCATGCCCTAAGTGGAAACATAACACACAAATTAAATATTTGTTATTAAAACTTAATAGAGATAAAGGGCCAAATTTAGCACTGGCATAAGTGGCTGTAATTTCATTAATTTAAATGCAGTCATATTTGTCTATGGCAGTGGTGAATTTGGTTCAGAGAGTTTAAACCAAATATAGGAAGAATAGCAAGCTTTTTTGTCTGAATGCCTATCTTTTTGGAAAAGCAGCAAAGAGTCCTGTGGCACCTTATAGACTAACAGACGTTTTGGAGCATGAGCTTTCGTGGGTGAATACCCACTTCGTCGGATGCATGTAGTGGAAATTTCCAGGGGCAGGTATATATATGCAAGCAAGAAGCAGGCTAGAGATAACGAGGTTAGTTCAATCAGGGAAGATGAGGCCATCTTCTAGCAGCTGAGGTGTGTTGAAAACCAAGGGAGGAGAAACTGGTTTTGTAGTTGGCAAGCCATTCACAGTCTTTGTTTAATCCTGAGCTGATGGTGTCAAATTTGCAGATGAACTGAAGCTCTTTCAAAGAGAAACTGCTGAGCTTCAGTTATTCTGCAAATTTGACACCATCAGCTCAGGATTAAACAAAGACTGTGAATGGCTTGCCAATTACAGAACCAGTTTCTCCTCCCTTGGTTTTCACACCTCAGCTGCTAGAAGAGGGCCTCATCCTCCCTGATTGAACTAACCTCATTATCTCTAGCCTGCTTCTTACTCGCATATATATACCTGCCCCTGGAAATTTCCACTACATGCATCCAACGAAGTGGGTATTCACCCACAAAAGCTCATGCTCCAAAACGTCTGTTAGTCTATAAGGTGCCACAGGACTCTCTGCTGCTTTTACAGATCCAGACACGGCTACCCCTCTGATATCTTTTTGGAGAGAGCTTCTTAATGCTTCAAGGTGCAGTAAATGTCCTTAGCCGAGGGGAGCTGGATTGGACCCTCCTCTGAGCCCAGCAACATTACTCTTAGCTTATTGAGAAGGGCAGCTCCTGTATCTCCCTCTCCGGGGCCAAACATGCTGTGCTGGCAGACCTCCAGCCATTAGCCCAGGGAGAATGAAAGCCAGGCTAAGTTTCTTGCACGATAACACAAAGTGCCAACCAAGCCAGCCCTGTCTGACTGCCAATCTTGGCTCTGCTTCCTCTTCTCTCCTTTGCTTGCTCTATCCAGCTCTATTTTATCATCCTTTTTGATCCCCACAACCTGTGTGATCTTCCTCACGTCCCCACTAGCACTCACCATCACAAACATTCACTCTCATACTCTGAGTAGGGACAACCTATGACCAATGCTGCCTTGAATAAGACATCCGTTCTGCTCCTCTCCAGATCTCAAACATCCTGTAGGAGCAAGCAGTTTGGCTACAGTGCCTATTCCTTTTGTCACTGCTGAAATATGAGAGGGGGGAACATGGGCATAGTTTGGAGGGACGACGGGCGGGCGTTGCTTCCCCCACACCTGCAAACCTCACACAGACACATAATTTGCCCCCTCCACACATGGCCCCATTGGCCGGACTAGAGATGCCCACCCAAGAAGTCAAACTATGCCTATGGGAGGGAAACCAACTATAGTTCTTTATGGTAGCTAAAGAGAAAATCCTGTTTGAGCAGCTGTACCTGGGGGGGAGGAGTCAACGCAACACAGAGTGTTTTAGAAGCTGACCAATTCCAATGTATAACAATTAGGAAACATTAAGCAAGCCAGCTGTTCAATGACTCTGTACAAATCCTTTCCTTTCCTTCAATGCATCTAAAAACAAGCAAGCGTTGCTCATCGAAATTTTGGCTGCTGACCTAACTTTTTGGCATAAAAATGTTCCTTGCCATTGCAGAGGCCTCTCTGCCTGTGGCACATAATACTCCTGTGGGCTGTACTACTTTTGTCTAATCTTGGTTGTTGGGTGTAATATGAGGGTGCTGAGTGGTGCTGGAGCAGTGTGATATGCAAGAAGTCAGACTAGATGATCTGGTGGTCCCTTCTGGCCTTACACGGTATGACTCTAAAAATTAAACCTATGTCACAAGAGGAATAATGTTTTGAGGACAAGCACCTCAGAGGCAGCAGATTCAGGGCCAGGTTTACACATTACACACTCCTAGGGACAACATCTTCAGCGCTCCCCTCCCTGCCCGCCCTCCCCCCGCCTACAGCTGACCTTCGTGTTGCACACAGTTTTGGAGAAGTAAGGCATCCCTAGCATATCAGTGCCCCTAGCACATGCCTACTGTGCCTAACTGGAAATCCGGCCCTGAGCAGGTCACATATTTTCCCTTAGCGTTTCCCCACTCGCCTCTGCCCCAGACTTCTGTCAATCTTTCTGAACAGATTTTTCCTCATTTTCTTTATACCATTAGATGGCACCATTGTGTACCAGTACTTTATTTGCTGCCAGGCGGAAGGATGGCCTGATGCCCTCAGATGCCAGCTCTTAATGCCTCGCTGTGGATGGCACATTAACAATGTTAGAGCTGGCAATTTTGCTCTAAAATCCATATATGTCCCTTCCATGACAGGCCTAGTTTCCATCACAAGACCTGACATCGCTCTCAAATCCTGGCGTCTTCCATGGCTGTCCTGATTCCTCAGTCAGGCCACTGGACTGGGAAACTGGTATTGTTTCTGAATACCACCTTTGGAGCTATTTCCTTATGTTTCAGACACTGTAAATGGAAATGCTGTCCTCCCCTACCTCTAACCCTTCGGCTAGAGCACTACAACCCCATGGTTTATAATTTATAAAATGCACAAGAGATTGATTTATTTGAATCAGGACTGTCATAGGGGCCTATTATTTATTTGCCATGTAATACCACATGGTATAGATTTGTCCAGCAATGTGTCCCTTTTATTTCCATTAATTTTAATGGGAGTCATGCACATATTGAGAGGAAAGTATGGGCCGCAGTCTTACTCTGCCAAACGGGACCTGAGTCCAATGTCTTCACTATCTTTTAGCTTCCCTCAAGATAGAAAGTGTCTAGAAAAAATATCATTGGTGACAAGATCCAGCATTATATAAATCCACTGACATTTCAGCAGGTAATAAACAGAAAAGGACCAGGAGAAGTAGGTTTGAAAACTCCAGAGCAACATTTAAAAAAAATGAAATAACTCCTTGGACCTCTTAATGGAATACGCTTTTAGACCAAAAGAACAGCTGCATAAATAAAAACAGCAGGTACAAAATCTCACCTCAGAACAGTAACTTTGCCTACAGTGATTAGCTCCAATCTGTTTCCTAATTAGAAGACAGAGTCGGCAAAGCACGATTTCTGCAGCTCCTCTCCCAACATTGTGTTGCAGTCAGAGCCAGCTTTTGCATTCTGGCCAGGGCTTCAAAATAATTGTGCCACCACTCCCCATCCCCCAAACATCCATGACCATCATACCCATGAGCAAAGGGCTGCCTTTCAGAGCTGAGGAAGGGCTAGAAAGAATTCTCAAACACATTCCAAAGTTTATTAACTCATTTTATGTAGAAAGCATGTGTGTGGGTAATCTGTAGGTCCCACCAGTCTCCTGCTGCAGAAGTGGAGCCTCGATCCCAAGTGCTTGTTCTTTTCAACCTAATAATTGGGTTATATCAGCTATATTTGCAAAGTTATCTCTGCAAGAGAACTGGCTAGAAGTTTAATTAAAAAAAAAAAAGCGAAGATTCTCCTTTATATTTCTAGTTGCCTGCAAATCCAAGAGGCTCGTAGCTGGGCTTTGTAGGGCCCGAAAGGCCAGATTTGGTTGCAGTGCTACTGTGTACTTCATTTGTTGCTTTCTCAGTGTGGGCGCTTGAAGAGTTTACATGAAATTTAAGTATAAAGAAAAAATATTCAGACTTCAAAAAATGACAAATGGTTCCAAAGCTAGTTCAGGAGAGAGCAAAAGTGTATCAAGAACTTTCCAAAGCAGGATTCAGAGGAGGGAAACTCGCCCAGGGCCAGTCCCCTCCTTGTTCCGCTACCTCCCAGCACTTTGCAGAACTGCACACAGATTCCTGCACTTCGCCACCACACAACAGGCTCCTGCTGCACTAACTGGCATCTACAGAAGCATCCTCATTAGTCACAAGAAGAGCTGCCTCTGGGAGTGCTGATTTTCATAGCAGAGGACTTGCAAAGTGTCAGTTACAAGCCATAAGGCTTAGGAAATAATAGGACAGAGAAAAGGGAGGGACAGAAGAGATGACAAGGGAGCAAAGAAACATGGGTTAAAATATTGATGTGAGAGAAAAGATCACAGAATAGGGAGGATTGTACTATTACAGTTAAACAACAAGATCTTGACAAATCTGCTAGCCCACGATGAATAGAAAGCATACCTAGGTGTCATCAGATTCTGGAAAATCTAATCTAAGCTTTTATTAAAGTTCTAGCCCTTATGGCTGCAAAGATATCCTTATGGCTTCAAACACAAACTAAGTGGAAGTGATGGCATGCTTTCTGTCTGAGCCAGCAGACAGACAAGCTTCAGTGCCTCTGTTGCGGCTCACATCTTTATCAACCAAAGAGTATACTGGCATGTACTACAACAGGAGTTGGCAACCTTTCAGAAGTGCTGTGCCGAGTCTTCATTTATTCACTCTAATTTAAGGTTTCGCGTGCCAGTAATACATTTTAACGTTTTTAGAAGGTCTCTTTCTGTAAGTCTATAATATATAACTAACATATTATTGTATGTAAAGTAAATAAGGTTTTTAAAACATTTAAGAAGCTTAATTTAAAATCAAATTAAAATGCAGAGCCCCCCCGGACCTGGGCCGGGACCCAGGTAGTGTGAGTGCCACTGAAAATCAGCTCGCGTGCCGCCTTCGGCACACGTGCCACAGGTTGCTACCCCTGTAATACAGAATGCTTTACTTTCACGCAATAAGAAGCGCATAACACCAATATCTAAGAGGACATTTGACCAACCTAGCTTAGAACAAGCAAAACGGTGATTAGTTTTCTGAGATGTGGGGTCACCCTATGAGAAGTAGGACATCTAATTACTCGGTTCTACTCACAAATGGTGAACCAGTGTTGACAATGAAAACAACCATTCATTTGCTGAATCAGGCATTTCTAATCAATATAACAATAAACATTCTTTAGAGGGAAGCACTGCTAACAGACTGCAGGTATGTACATTGTTAACAGCATCTAAAGGTTTTCTTACCTTGCATATCTGAGATGTATACTGCAGAAGTTTCTTGTGATCCAGCCTCTCCTTGTGCTTCTGGATATAGTCTCGCAAACTTCCATATGGTAAATATTCCATGATTAATCTCAGATTTCTACGACCTTTTTAAATACATACAAAATATACGGTTAGATTTTTGTCATTTCTTAATGCAAATAATTATATATATATATATATATATATATATATAAATAAAATTATTTGTAATTATATCTGCAAATAAATTTACTAGCAAACAGTGCTGAAAATATTTAAATATTTCACCCTGAAGGCTCTTCTATTCTTGCTCCATCAGAACATGTGTAGTTCAGAACAGTCATCTCAGCAGGGAATAGCCTGTATCATACCACATTCTTACTCTGGGTGGAAATAAGATGGATAGATTTGCAGTTTTATCCTTGGCCCCATCTGCACTATATGTACCACCCTGGTTTTGTAACCAGGTCATGACACCCTCCTTTGATCTAGATACAATAAACTCAAAGTTGAATTATGTCCACAGAGCAGGACACAACACAGTTATGTGTCAGACATGTTTGCACGTTCATACTATCACAATGCCCAACCATGTTTCTATCAGGGCATCCTGAGAAATCTGGAGTCATTATGGCACAACATCTCAGCAGGGAATACAAAGTCAGGAGGTCATACATAGAGTGCCACCAACAGCACATGGGGCAAGACACTCCATGTGGTAAGACACCTCATGGAGCTGGAAAGGAGTAGGAGTGACAATCCAGTTACATGGGTATGCTCAGGGGTCCCAGCCACACAGCAAATAAAGCTTCAATTTTGCAATGGACAATGCACGAGCATACCACTGCATCGATGTAGAACTGAAGTGAAGTCAATAGGAAAGAGTATCATGTTAATGAACACAATATTAAACACATACTTGTCCCTGTCTACCTGTTTAAAATCACATTAGTAAACACCATGTATTTTTCCAGTGTAGAGAAGATCTTAGAGAAAGAACTTCTAAAATTTGATCGATGTTTTATTTTACACAGTGCCAACATGCCCAGAATGCACACAATGAACTGAGCAAAACACATGGATTTTGTGTGGTGTGTATGTACACATTGTCTTCTACAAATACCTAGACATCCTCTCTCTCTCAAACCTCAAATTCTCACAGCTGGACACTTTTCTAGTAAAGTAAATAAATATACAAAAAGAAGCATTCAACCTAGAGCAAACTAATGACTCCATAATTGAAGAGAAAGTCACAGGAGCGAAGGAGAATTCTCTATTAGTTTACCAGCAATTTTATAACCAGAAATACTCAAGTGCCTTATCTAGAGTACACTTTAAATAGCACAAGATTTTGCAATAAATTCTGCTAAGCCCAAAAACCTGACAATGAAATAGATTTAGGCCCTTTTTAAGAGGCACCACAGCAGACAATTTTTCTCCAACTATTTTCTAAAGAAGGAGCATAATGAAAGTTGATCAGACTCTCAGTTTTACTCTGTTCCATAATACATCATTAGTGAAATAAATGGCAAGAACATAGACTAAAATGAAACATTACTTCACATAGCACAGATTCAGCCCCTGGAATTCACCGTCACAGGTGGACGGTGAGTCAAATATTGTGCCTGCCTGAATGACTGAATGAACATTTGTTGTGTGTGTAGTGAGCTGTGTGTCATGTGTCATACTGAGTTCACTTGTTCACTACACAATACATCTTGCTCCAGTATCAGGCAATATCTGTTGCTTCAGAAGAAGAAACAAATCTCATACACCACACATACCTACCCAACAGTAGGGGGTGGGGGGGGGGAGGGAAAGAGGAGGGAGGATGGGATTTCCTCCCTGAGCACAGCTATCTATATTATACTTCTTTAGAGAAATTATTAATTATCGTTTCTCAAGAGAACAGAGAGACCAGACTTTTGAGGAAGGGGATGGCCACAGACAAAACAAAAAAAACAAAATCAATAGGCAAAGTAAAAAAAGGGAAAAAATGAAATGATGAGATGAGGCAAAAAAGCAAATCTAATACTAATAAACTAACTTGAATTTTGAGAAGAGAGAAAGTTTATTTTTAGTTTTAGTTTGAGTTTCTTTTTTATTTCAGAATTCTCTGTGTTAAACGCTTTACATACCGGCACTGTAGCACACTCCCTTGTACTTAACAATGTTATCGTGCTGCAGGGATTTAAGGATTTCAATTTCCCTTTCAAAGTCTCGTAGGTGCTCTTCTGTGCTGTGTTGTAGCTTTTTTACAGCCACCACCTCTCCAGTATTGTCTTGTAGTGGGTCATACCGGCACATCTCGACACTGCCAAAGTTACCCTAGACCAAAACAGAAACACTTAAAGTAAAAAAGCCCACGTCACAGTCATTTCCTAATTACCCGGATTAAAGGGACCAGATTTTCAAAGTGAAAATCCAGGACACCAGGTGCTGGGGTGGGAGGTGAATGAGTATCACAGGGGACAGTTTAGGTGGGACTGGGGAAGATGTGTTTGGGAAGCAGGTTGAGGAGGTGGGAGCAACCTCTGTTCCCTCTCCGCCTCCTCAATTTCTTCCCACTCACACTTCAGAATTAATAGCTGGGACATGTAGCAGTAAAGGGTGGGAAGGGATAAAAACAGCATCAACTCCACTGCAGCTTCTTAACAGGTTTCAGCTATTGCTGCGCCTTTACAGTATTTTTGACTCTAATCTGTGGGCCAATATCCTGTCCCATTCCCCTTTATTTCTTGATCTTTTCCATTTGTCTTTCTATTGTGTCCTTCTCCCCCCAACCCCTGTATTTTGCTAACTTATTTTCTATGCCTGTCTTCATTTTCCTGACCATAAGTTTCTGCTCTGTTCATTTCCTCTCCTTCCTATCTAGCTGTTCCCAGAACTATCCCCTGCCTCACTTATTCACCCTCAGTCCAGTGTCTCCCTTCTTCTGCCCGAGAAACCAACTCTTCTGTCTCCTGTACTCTACCACAAACCATCTGCATATGGGGGCAGTGTTACTAGAGTCTCTGATTCTGTGTGTGCAGCATGTTAACATGTGACAAGCATGGTGGAGAGTGGTTCTCAAAAAGCACATGTGCTTAGCTGGGGGGTCCATCAGTTTCATGAGGACTGCTGTCTGGCAGCACCTTCATGCAGCTAGTCTGCAGAGGTCTGCAGAACATGTAGCCAAACACTGGTTTCTGCAGCATAACACTTTCAGTGCCAGCCCCTGCTAACAGAGACATTCTCAGTTTTAAGAGACACTCAGTTGCCCTATTCAGGATAGTTCAGATACAAAAAAAATAATCAGTTACTATGCAGAAGAGCTCAGGAGCAATTTTAAATGAATCTAAGAGCAGAAAATAAAAATGGAAAAAGATCAGTCTGTCTAGGTGTTAGTAACACACTCCTGAAACTTTTAACCACCCAGTGCCACTAGATTCAGTGCAGAGATTCCATCCCAGAGTTCTGTTCTATTCCATTCTGTTTAGTGATACCCTACACAGTGACTGACAGGCAAATCTGGAAGGAATGTGCATTGTGCTTATATCTGTCTGGAACCGTGTTTACACAATTTATTCCAACAACACAAGGATGCAATGAAAATGATGTATAAGAAGTCACGAGGAGGAAATTGAAAGGTGAGATTCTTCCAGCCACTTAGGGCTTGTCTACACTTGAAACGCTACAGCTGTGCTGCTGTAGTGTTTCAGTGAAGATGCTATCTACACCAACGGGAGGGGTTTTCCCAGCAGCATAGGTAATTCATCCCCCAAGAGGCAGTAGCTAGGTCGATGGAAGAATGCTTCCGTCAACCTAGTGCTGTCTAGAGGGTGACTTAGGTCATCTTAACAACGCCACTCAGGAGTGTGGATTTTTCACATGCTTCACAGACGTAGTTAAACCGACCTAATTTTCTAGTGCAGACCAGGCCTTAGAGTTCAAAACTTCCTTCCACGTGGCAAATCACCCATAAATGAGAACATGCAAAGTCATCTCAAACAACCTCAGTTACATCTAAGTAACCTTATTTCTTCCAGTCAGTTAAAATTTAGAGCTTCCTACCTTGCCAAGTTGCTGTAAGAACTTAAGGTGTCTCTCTTCAAATTGTGTTGGGTCCCTGTCTTCAAACGCCCCAGAAAACCCAAGAGCACCAATCCTCATGTTTGGCAACATGTCATTTTCTGTCAATAGCTCATAATCTGGGCAAAAACAAACAAACAAAAAATGATGAAAGGGCAAATGTCATTTTGCGGACATGCTCCCCCTTCCCTCTCTCTGTCTATCCAGAGCATAATAGAATATTAACAGTGGATTGAACTCAGTTTCCTAAAGAAATATCAGATACTAAGTTGCTGCCATAAAGAACGTGTTATTACAAACCAACAAATTGGAGTGAAACTCTGGATGCTGCTGGGCCAAAAAAAGAGACAGGTCTTGACAGCTGACTCATAGTGACCCTTCTCAAGAATTTTCAAACATGCATTTTTGCAAACCAATCCTTGCTGGTTTAACTATAACACCTACTGTGCAATGGCCCCTTTCTAGGGGGCACAACATTAAAAAATCAGATGGGCATTTGATAACCGGGGAGTAAGTCTGCAGGAACAGTAGCAAGCTTAGCAGTATTTATCCCAGCTACTGGGAGAAAGTACAAGGATCACTGATCTAATGTACGTCACTAAGAAGCTAGGACTGCAATCTTGTCAATATATTTGAAATCAATATTTATAATACAATGAAAATGGTTTGAATGATCCCCCAGTAAAATTCACTTTTAATAGCAAACTGGAAAACAATAAAATATATTCATTATAATGTCTGTTGTTTATGTTGTGGTGGTGCCTTGGACCAGGATCCCATTATTCTAGCCATTCTATGGACACAGAACAAAATAACAGCTCCCGCCCCAAGGAGTTTACAACCTTCTACCAAAAATCCATTCCCTTTCCTTCAGGAGCTTACCTGGCGTGAACAAACTGTTAAGATCACGTATAATGGCTCTGAAAGAAGGTCTGAAATCTGGCTCATAATCCATACAGTTGTTTATAAGATTTGCTAGTTCTGTCCAGTTTGGAGCAGGAAGCTGGTGCCTATCTTCATAAAACTGTAGCTTCTAGGATTAAAGACATACAAGATGCTTTAGCGTATAATACCATTCTCAGCGGCTTTGTGACAAACATGGTATCTGTGGCAGAACAGCCATTTCTGGTTTAAATGAGAAAGACCAACTTATTTCCTTTGCACGGGTGATTCTGTGCAGCCTAACTAGGATGGAGCAGTAAGAAAGTTTTGCACACCTGTGGGCTGGCTGAGGTCTGTCTCTACCCTTATTCTGACTATGAGAGAGTGTGGGTGAGTCAGAGGGGGCTAGTATCTCAGATGTTTCTCCTTCCAGATAAGTATCCAGTGGCTCTGCTAGAAATGTGTTATTAAATGAGCTGATGGAGGGAGCTATTGGGAAATTGCAGTAGCACCCACAGGCAACATTAGGCTTTTGTGATGGGTACAAGTGAGTTTGTGTAAAGCTCTGAAAAGGGTTGGATTTTGCATTTAGAGGACTCTCCTGACAATTTTCAAGAGAGATGGACTAAATATGCCTGCAGAAAAGACCTGCAATATTACAGAGCAATAATTTTGGAAATTTTTAAAGTTGTACACCTCTACCCCGAATAACGCGACCCAGTGTAACGCGGGTTCGCATATAACACGGTAAAGCTCTGACACGCTGCTCTGAGCAGCGTGTTAAGGGTGCTGGACCAGGCCGGGGGGTTTGATAAGGGGCAGAGGGTCTCAGGGGCGGTCAGGAACTCACCCTCCCCAGGGTCTGGGGGGCAGGAGCTGTGGGAGGGCACCTGTGGGGGCCCCGCAGTCCCAGAGTGGCGCGGAGAGCCGGGAGCAGCCCGCTCTGCTTCCCTCGCCCTGGCCCCAGCCATGTCGCTCAGGGGAGGGGGTTTGGGGGAAGGGATCCCCCACACACTCACCAGCAGCGGCGGAAGTGGAGCAGCCCAGCCCCACTCCACTCCACCAGCTCCCAGCCGCAGCACTCCACTTCCCGCCACAGGTGAGTATGGGGGGCGTCCTTTCCCCAACCTCCCCGCACTCACCGGGGGCAGGAAGTGGAGCGCCACGGCTGGGAGGTGATGGAATGGAGTGGGCTGGGGCCGGGCTGCTCCGCTTCCCGCTGCTGCCGGTGAGTGCCTGGGGAGGTGGGGGGGGATAGTAGCCGGAGCAGTCAGGGCACAAGGAGCAGGGCAGTTGGGTGGGGTCCTGGCGGTGATTAGGGATGGGGGTCTCTGGAGGGGGCAGTCAGGGAACAAGGGGGGCCAAAGCAAGTTTGATAGAGCACGATCTCACCTATAACGCGGTGAGATTTTTTTGTCTCTGGAGGACCGTGTTATATCGGGGTAGAGGTGTACTCTATTTTTAGAGACATTTTTATACCTGTAAATGCTTCTGCACTGGATAATTTAGGGTTTGGACTCTCTGCAAGACTCAACACGATACTGCACTAAAAATGCATTTTAAAGGTGACTAGAAAGTATAGTCAGCAAAGAAACATGGTGTTCACAGATACAGTAACAACAAACTCTACTTGCCAATACTTACTCTGGGAGAATCCAGTGCACCAAGGGGCTTGTCTCCCCCACTGCAGATTTCCCATAAAGTGGTACCAAAACTCCACTTGTCTGTTGCCAAACTTAGCTGTTTAGGATTTTCAATGCATTCAGGTGGAACCCAGGGTATCCTTTCAAGAAGAACTATGTAATCATGAAAACACAACAGGTCACGAATAATACTGAAGTGTCTACTTTCATCTGCAAATTCTACTTAAACACATTAGAATTAGTAAAAGTTTGAATTTCTACAATTATCTCTTATTTTTTAGAATGAAATACTTCAAACTCTTCTGAGGTTCCTGTTCTTCAATAGTAAATGCTAAATGACACACGCACAAATGATGAACACTTATAACTAGGATGAAGTATCATTGCTTCTAATTTTAAAACTTCATTGACTGTCTTCTCTTTATAGCCCCATGAAGCCAGATTTAAGGAATTTCTACATCACGTTGTTGCTCTGACATGAATGCCGTTTCCCACTACCATCAAGAAACAGTACTTCCCACACAAGATTGAGGGTGAAAAATCAGAGGCACGTGCTTAGTAGTTTTCAGATGGGGCACAACAGGCTGACTCTGCAACAAGCAGCAGGGTGCATACAGAGGAATTCAATTGTTTGAGTCTTCATTATTTGATCAAAACTAAAACTGATTGGGGTAACAAGTTAAAAGGATACTGTCAGATCAGTTTAGACCCAAGATTTAGGATTCTTGAAATTAAGTTTACATAAAAAGACTACCATCAAAAGAAATATTGCAACTTGTAAAAAAAATTCAGTCGAAAGTTTATTGTACTTTCCATCACCATCACATTCCAAAGGTTGCAGCATCCTGCCAACGTATATAAACTATAAAGTAAAAAGAACAGGATACTTGTGGCACCTTAGAGACTAACAAATATATTTGAGCATAAGCTTTCGTGGGCTACAGCCCACTTCTTCGGATGCATGGAATGGAACCTATATTGAGGAGATATAGATACACATACAGAGAGCAGGAAAAGGTGGGAGTTGCCCTACCAACTCTAAGAGGCCAATTAAGTAAGGGGGGGGGGAACCCTTTTGAAGTGATAATCAAGATAGCCCAGATGCTCTCATTATCTGCAGTGATTCAGAATGTAAAGGACCCATTATAATTTGTAGTTGTGTCATTGTTTAATTAGGAAGCTTTGAATGCTGGAGTGCATGAATGTGCTGCAAGTCACAGTACAGTCCATACTGGGCTATCTTGATTATCACTTCAAAAGTTTTTTTTTCCCTTACTTAATTGGCCTCTTAGAGTTGGTAGGGCAACTCCCACCTTTTCATGCTCTCTGTATGTGTATATCTATCTCCTCAATATATGTTCCATTCCATGCATCCGAAGAAGTGGGCTGTAGCCCACGAAAGCTTATGCTCAAATATATTTGTTAGTCTCTAAGGTGCCACAAGGACTCCTGTTCTTTTTGCGGATACAGAGTAACACGGCTGCTACTCTGAAACCTATAAAGTAAAACTGATTCAAACCAAAATGGATTAGTCTGTTTTCATCTTCCAAACTGAATATAGCAAACAATATCAATGAAGACTAGTACTTTACATTTTAAAAATGCTTCCAATTTGAATAGTCTAAGGTGTTATTTGTAACACAGCTAAGGAAACCTGTTTAAGAATATATGAATTTTCACCTGACAGTGTCACTTTAAAAGACAAAACAGAGGAGACGGTGAGAATGGATACATTATATATCCATCTAGTAGTCAATCATCAGATGCATCAACTTGTGTATGTTGTCCTATTAATATTAATATTTTTATTCCATTTGAAAGCATTTCACAGCTAGTAAAAGTGACAGAACAGCAGCATATCATGGATATACAGGTCATCTTAACCTGTTTGTGTTTTTGTACAGACTTATTTAAAATAAAACAAAACCACCCAGCAGAAAATTTTGACTTTGTTTCCTATAGCCATCTGTTGATAAGATGCAGTTTTAACTGCTGTCTGGGACGGTGTTTTAGGGATTGGAGAAAGGCTGGAGGAGCTTATCACAATAAACAATCAGTACAATGAGAGGTCTGAGGAATAAAAATACAAATATTTTCAATGTTACAAACAATAGCCAAGATAGTTGACTCCAAGACTTACTGTCTTTTGGCAAAACTGTCATGCTGATGCCAGGATCACTAAGTTTGATAAACGGAAGGTTTCCAGACTTCCTATCTTCTTCTCTGATAAGTAAGATATTTTTTGCACATACATTCCCATGAACCAGGCTTTTATCTTCCTAATAAAGATAAATACATTTTTATGTAAATACACAGGTAAAATCCAGAAGGCATTTAAAAGAAAATGTTAGTCTAGGAAATTAACTGAATCACATATTGCAGGCAGGAATAAAATGACACAGCTAATTCCTCTCCTACTCGTTAGAAAATTTAAATATTGGTTAAATTATGTCCATTATCTATCTAGATTTAAAATGTGGATAGCTTTAATATTTGTTCTACAGCTAGGCAGACATCAAATAAGGCCTGAAGTATATTAGTCATTTGAAAAAGGCAGCAGCTTTTACTGGTGTTAGCTATTAACACTGTTAGAAGGTAATTTATACTGAGCATAGGAAAATGAAGGGGGAAATGGTAGGCATAATTCCTGGAAGAAGTTACTTTTAAGTTGGAATTTCCAAGGAGGAGAGAGGGGACCATTTGGCAAACAAAACAGGACAAAATAAGAGCTATTTATGGAGTAGCATGAGAGAAGGAATGACACCAACACGGTAACAGAGAAGTAAAGGATACAGTCCGGGGAGAAGATTTAGAGGAGGGTAGGGAGAAGGCAGAAGAATAGTGGGACACAAGAGGAGAGATTAAGAAGGAGAAAAATGATGTAGAGCATTGAAGGGGCTTGCAAAGTTCTGTCCTTGCACACAGGCACTAACCTCCTTGACTGAAATGGGAGCAGCCTGCGTGTATCTGAGAGCAGAATTTGGCCTAGAATCTTGTAAGTGGCTAACTCTCAGATGGGACTAATTCTGTCCCCTCTTCTGCTTTCAGGTCCCTTTTAACTTCAGTGGGAATCACAGCCCTTAATTATGGGCAGGGCTGGTAGCACCCTCCATTAGGTTGCTACCTCCCTCTCAAGGTTGCCCAACACCTCCCATTATAAGGTCCTATGCCCAGTTGCTTATAACTTTATGAAACTTTGCCTGTCAGGGGTGAAATTTTTCATGCTTGATGTCTGCCTCAGGCTCAGTTTTCATGGAAAATTTCAGCCAGAATGGTTCAGTTGTTTTTCAGAAGGATAAGAAAACATACATTACTTTGCTCAAGTTAAAAAATTAAGACCTTTCACCTGAAATGCTCTACTGCCTCTGTGCTTTGGAGCAGGGACTTGAAATTTGGCAGGGGTGGCATGTGTGTCAGAGATGTATGTACCTTTTGCCATCCTCATGAAAATCCACCCAAATTTGCCCAAGTTATAAGTCTTTGAAAAAAATCGCAGTTTGCACATGCAGTAAAGATTTCTTCAACATTAACAGTTAAAATCTCCACAAACTGCATCCTCACTGAGCATGCTGGAGCCTCTCACAGCTCCTGGTGCCGACTAACTGTGCATGCACCATCCCCACAGATTAGCTAAGCATGCTCCGGCTCAGGGCTATGAAGGCTCAGAAGGACTTTCCCTGTAACTGCTACTCTGATCCGTGATGGGCCTGGGAGCTAGAACTGAGAGCAGGGCCTATCTTTCCTATGCCTCAATGACCCTCCCTGCTGGCACCCAGGCAGCACAGAGGGGGAAGTCATCTGAATTGGGAGGAGAAAGGAGTAGATTGGGACAAGGAGTCTGGTGAGACTGGGACTGGAGGAGAGAAACTGGGACTGGGAGTTGGAGGGGGAAACTCGGATTAGTTGGGCAAGGAGCCTGGGACTGGGTGTGGAGAGCAGAGATTCTGACTCTGAAAGAAAACTCAAAGGAGGAGATGGCTGGGGAAAAAAAGAAAGACTGGGACTGGGATGAGACGCCTGAAGAGTAGGGACTTGGATCGGGAAGGCAAGGAGATTGGGACTGTCAGGGGTGAGAAAGAGAAAGGACTGGGACAGGGACAGGTTGATGGGGATGGGGCAGAAGAAATCAGCTTCGTGGAATGTGCAGAAGTCTGTGCCCACTAGAACACACTCCCCTCCAGAGCCTGGAATGGAACCCAAGACAGCTCAGTCTCACCAGTCTTCTGGTACTGACAAATATCTGTGAAACCCACTATAAAGGTGAGTATCTCATCTCCCTTTAGTGCTGGTTCACACAGAGGATGACAACCTACTAGTAGTAGCAGTCACTCTGTGACCTCAAGTGCCAGATGTCTGTCAGGTAGATATAAAGATTCCAACCCTACTGAGGAACCATATGATGGAATTTCTGTTTTTCCAGTTTGCTTTTAAAAAAAAACAACCCTAGGAAATCATACACAAAAGGCTATACTAGAAGAATATTATTAAGGTTGCAAAGTCAAACACTCAGAAATTAGAAAATACCAGAATTAAGGATACCTGTGCAACTTGAATTCATCTCCCTTATTCATATGCATTATGATATAGTCTTTAATTACATAAACACACACTTTTTTTTCCACAGGTCTCCTGCTTCATTTAGTGACTAGGATGGATCTGCTCTGGGCATGAATCAGGACTTCATGGTAAAGGAGGCTGCTTTTCGTAGGACCTCTGCCCCATTTGTTGCAGAAGTTGGAAGGTGTGTAGTGAATGAGGTAGGGGACTGCAGAAAATAAAGGGAGGGTCTCGTGGTTAAGACAATTGAATGCTGCCCTAGTGGACACTTTTGACCTCTCTCTCTCTGTGCCTCAGCTTCCCAGCCATCAAATGGGGATAAAGATGTTGTGAGGATAAATTAATTAACGTTTGTGACGCACTCAGATACTATACCAATAAGCCAGTGGCAGGCAACCTGCGGCCTGGCTGCTGCTTCCTGCAGCTCCCATTGGCTGGGAACTGTGAACCGCGGCCACTGGGAGCTGTGGGCAGCCGTGCCTGTAGACGGTCAATGTAAACACTGTCTCACGGCCCACCAGCGGATTACCCTGATGGGCTGCATGCGGCCCATGGGCCTCAGGTTGCCCACCACTGCAATAAGTGCTACAGAAAAGCCTATGACAGAATTAATAATGCTGCCTTCAGAGCAGTGCATGAACAGTGTGCAGTAAATTAGGCCTACATCTACAAATTGAACAATAAGGAGAAAACAAAATACTGAATTAGCTGCTCATTAACTGAACACTGTCCATTCTGTGAACTGAATGAGGCATGGATCCTGTGGAAAAAATAGTATGTGATTATGTAATTCAGGGGTAGGCAACCTATGGCACGCATGCCAAAGGCATCACGCGAGCTGATTTTCAGTGGCACTCACACTGCCTGGGTCCTGGCCTCCGGTCAAGGGGGCTCTGCATTTTAGTTTAATTTTAAATGAAGCTTCTTAAACGTTTAAAAAACCTTATTTACTTTACATACAACAATAGTTTAGTTATATATTATAGACTTATAGAAAGAGACCTTCTAAAAACGTATAAATGTATTACTGGCACGTGAAACCTTAAATCATAGTGAATAAATGAAGACTCGGCACAGCACTTCTGAAAGGTTGCCAACCTCTGATGTAATTAAAGACTATCTTCATGTATACTCACAAAGGGGCTGAACTAGGCTGCACAGGCAGCCTTAATTCTGGCATTTCCTAACTTTTGAGTGCTTGACTGCATAATAATGGTCTTTTAATGTAGATCTGTATGTGTTTGTATAATATGTATAGATAATAAACCAAGCATATGAATTTGACCATCAACTAAAAAAGAAAAAAAACGACTTACCAGAAAATGCATAGCCAATGCCAACTGTTTGGCAACTTCCAATTTCCACAAGATATTGATAGAATTTTTGTTCTTTTTCAAATATGTGTCCAAGGATCCGAATCTGACGTACTCCTGCACCAGGATATCTGATTTAAAGTGTTTAAAAAGTAAACAGACTGTTTAATTTTTCATTCTTGTTTTATAAACAGGTCCAATTTTAACACCCCCCCACACACATCTTGTGACAATAAAAGTAATGTGGTTTCAAGTTAGCATCATAATGTATAAGTGTATCAATGTCATATTGCATTAATAAAACAATCATTTCAACTCAACTCAGTCACTTTGCAGTTGTTTACAAACTTCCTTCTTCTTTTTTTAAAATCTAAAGTTTCATCCTGCTGAATTGAAGTGTTGTTGGTTCTGCTATTGAAACACATTCTTTGTTGGAACAACAGAAGTTCCCCTCTGAAAACAAACTGTGCTAACAGCTTATCTTGTGTAGGCACAGCCATAAGAAGAGGCCCTTTCCCCACAGCCTGCCTGTATTAATCTGGCAACACTTGCTTAAACAGTCTTCTAGTCAAGGACCCAGGAAGGAAGCCATATAGCACACCTGCATGGTTGCCACTGTGTCAGTGGTTTATTTTTTTAGAAACAATTAATTTAAAGTGAAGTGAAATGATCCTGAGCTTCTGCTTTCAATTGTATTAAAGTTCCTCATTTGGACTCCAAACACAATGAAACCTATTATAACCACAGTGTGTTTCCTGCTTTATAATGCAAAAACTGGCTTGCAACTTAGTCTTTTAGAGAACATGCAGTGCTTTCAGAACTATACAAAATAAATTTTACTCAGATCTGTAGCAGACTTATCTGAATTAAATGTAGTTGTTGCTAACATAAGGGACTGGCCTCCTCCCAGTAGACTAAGGAAGTTACATATGTAAATCTCCCATATCTTTAGAAGTAGATAAACTACAGAGTCTAATTATGAGTTTAAAGATGAATTACTATACTTATAAACAAGCTATCTGAAGATAAAATTCCCTACTGATATAGTACATTATACAACCATTGAAGTGTCTGTGCTAACACCACCACAAGTGAACTGGGAAATCAAGGAGAATATTTACTGAATATTAAGATACAGCTACCAGAATGCTATACCCGGGGTGCTCAGAAGTATAACAATACATATGTAAAATTATGTTACAAAATGTGAAAGCTAATCACAAAAATCCCAGAAGGTTTCTACTTCTATTTTCCAAGGACAAGTACACTTAAAGAAGACAGATCATGTAAAACATTTATGTTTTAAGTAGAGGCCTAATAGTAAAAAGGGACGTAGGGTGTGTTATCAGAGCAATACAACTAGGTAAAGTGGGGTCTACCAATCCTCACCCTCTTGCAAGAAAACCTGCTTCTGTTCTTAAGAACTTTAGAGAAAAACGTGTATATGGAGATGTTTTAAACTTTTGTTTATTTCTTAAACGTTGAAATGGCAAACATCTTTGTGAAACGTATTCTTACAGATATGTTAGATAAATGCAAAGCTCTTAATACAGTTTCTAATGTCATTGCTATGAAAATGGTAAAAAGCTTTATGTATTAGCATGGAACCTAATGACCTTGCTAAAGTAATGTAAAAAGCCAGTTAAGTACAGAATATTTATATTATAGGGGAATTAATTACTGGCAGTGGCAAACCCTCAACCAACTTCAGAAGACCAGAATAATCTTTCCAAAGTCAACAACTTTTAATTATTTAAGCTCAAGACTTTGTAAGAGTTATTTAAATTTAAGAAGACTGTTCTGACAACTAAAAACTTTTCTATTATTAAAAAAAAAAGGAAAAAAAAAAGAAAAAAAAAGAGTATATGGACTTCTTGAAAAACAGAATTTAATTTCCTGTTAAACTCTAAACAAAACTGAAAGACACTCACAGAAAATGGACTGAATAAAAAGAGTTAAAACTAATTTTAAAAGTTATTTGGAATAGATCTTTCCTGTCCCAGGAAGCACAAAGGCAGGAAGAAATGCTGCATATTCATTAGGCAGACTGCACATTCGGGAGCTGAAGGTGTCACCTAACTTCAACCCCCAAGGTATGAAGCCAACTAAAGAGCAATAGCAACCAATTTTGAATCTAAACAAGCCTGAAAGAGGAGCATTTTCCTATAATGTCATGAAAATTGGAAGGAGAAGGGTATACAAACTCTGAAGTGAGCACGCTTTCCGTCACATGTATCCTTGGCTATCCTGCTCAAAATAGCAAGCTGCCACAGACAGAGAAGACTCAAGAATAAACCAATCCAAAGATATCTCCCCCGAGCCTTCAACATCGACTGGTGAGAGAAAGTTAACTAAGACTCTACAGGATCTTGTAATAATTTTATTGGGATATGAAAATACTGGTGTAACTTAAATTACTGTTTCTCCTATGCAGTGTAGTTGTAGCCATGTCGGCCCCAGGACATTAGAGAGACAAAGTGGGTGATGTGATATCTTTTATTATTGGTCCAATAAAAGATATTACCTCACCTACCCTGTCTGTTTCTCCTGTTAATCACCAGATGCTTAGACCATGTATTCCTGGACAAGAGACTAATTTTGGGAAACAATATACTTTGGTCTTAACTTATCAAGAGAAAAGCACCCCCCAAAGGTGATTGACTCTCAAGGATTTAATCTCTGTTAAAAACTCTATATGTCTATTTGTGGAGAAGAGTTTGTAATAGAAGTCACTAGTCTACCACGTGTATTCTGTCATTTCTATTGTTTTGTTTAATATTTCTTTTCCTTTCTTTAATAATAAAACAACCATAGTTAGTGATTGTGATTTTTTGCTTGGTCTTGATCATGGTAGTCAGTAAGGTACATACCCCCTACCCCATCCGGTGCGACTAAGTTTTGGGAGTCACATCCCTTAGTTGGCAGTAAGAGAAACAGTAAGAGCTGGCCTACCATTTCTTGTTTCTCTGGACTAAATATTTTAGTAATTATTAAAATAAAATTACTTGACATGCAACAATTTAAAATGATCCCTTTCCACCCCACAAAATGATGTTAAAATAACTTTGAGAATCAAACACAAACATAAGGGCCATTGTTCTCGACCTGTGGAGTCCTGCCCTCCTACATTGCTAAATGGGATAGTGGGTCCCAGTGTAGAAAAGGTTGAGAACCACTGATTTATACTATGTATTTCATGTTGTTTCTCTCATCATGAAAGCTCTAGCCAAGCTGCAAAGCAAGAATAAGGCTTTTTTGAGCAGTCAAGGAAAATATATGGGCATTTACATTTTATGATGCAGATAAGTAGGATTTAGGATCTTAAACAACTTTGCTTACAAAATCATTGCAGATCCCCTTTAACTGAATTCAGGGGACATCTTGCAGAATGTTGAGCTCTTCATTACTCGCATGATCAAACAAAAAAAGGGATTCCGACACTTACTGTTACTATAAAATGTTTTATTTTGTTAAAAAATGGGAATCTCAGAAAGAAAACAATACGATGCTAAAATAACTTAGAAAAGGCACATGAAAAACTAAAACAGAAAACCAAAGTTTATTTAGCAAAACCTGGCCTCTATGCCTATGGTCTGAGTAAAAGGAATGGAGGGTAAAAGATGACCCCAAGATAAGGGATCTAACTGTAATCTGCCTTAAGACAATATACACATACAAAAACAGGAGAACTAGCTCATATAAAAGCCTGGCCTATGAGGGAATACATACATAAAATCTAGAACAACAGTCTGAAGTTGCTTTAAAAATGTTACTAGGGATATGCTACATACTCATATACAGTTCCTAGGATGATTTTTTACTGGAGGAAAGGTAAGAGGGGGGCAGAGTTCTGTTGAAATAAGGGGCCACATTTTCAGAACTGGTTGCCTAAACTACCCCTTCCACAATTGTATTTGTCCCCACAAAACCAGCATTTGGTCATGTGCAAAGGGTAACAGTCAAGACTTTTTGCAGGGCAAATGGTGATTTGCTTGAACTATCAGGCACCTATGCTCACTCACCATTGATCACTATGGACATGCAAATGCTGGTGGACAAATTGTGGAAACCATTTTGTCAGCTGATTCTGAAAAGCTGGGTCTTAAAAGCCTTTGCCAGTCTCTACAGATGTATTAGCAAATCCTTCACAAAAGGTTACACTGCATATTCTCACAAGCTGTTCAAATTTCCTATGATGCTCGCTGATGTCACTTACTCCTGAGTGACAAAAAATTTAAAATTCTGCACCAAAAAATAAAAATGCTGCACACTATAGTTTAAAATTCTGCAAATTTTATTTGTCAAATAAATGTGGAGGCCCCAGAATGGCATTGGGGAGCACAGGCTACTGGCTGCATAGAATTGGGAGTTCACGGTGCAGCTCCCCACCAGGACACGGACTCAGTGGTGAGGCTGCACCCAACCCTGTCACAGCGCAAGAACCAGGCCTGCCCCAGAAACACCCCAGGGCCTTGCCCCTCCATGTGGGAAGCAGGCTCAGCAAGGCAGGATCCAAGTGTGGAGGGGCTTAATAAGGGGAGATCCAGATGTGGGTTGAGAGAGTTCTATGAGGGGTAATCTGGGTGCGGGCGGATCAGTGGGGCATCCGGGTGCGGGGTGGATCTGGATACACAGAAGCTTGTTGGGGGATTCTGGATGCAACGGTAATGGGGCTCTGCAGGGGGTCCAGGTGAAGCTGGTTGGGCCTCAGCATGGGGGGGTCTGGGGAGGGTTATAGAGCTCGGCGGGGGTCTGGGTGTGGGGTCTCTGTGGGGGGTCCAGATGCTGGGGGACTGGGGCTTATGGGGGGGGTTCTGAGTGAAGGGGGGGTGAGGCTTGGCGGGAGGGTCTGGGTATGAGGAGGTCTGGATGCATGGGGGTTAGGCAGATAGGGGAGCAGCTTCCTGTACAGGGATCCCTCCCGCTGCAGCTGAGGAGCAACGGGTGCAGGAAGCAGCTTCCTGCAGCCAGGGGAGAAATCCGGGGGTGGGTCTGACCCCGCCCTGGATGCCATGCAGGGGGAAGAGGAAGCCTCATCCTCCCCAGCCCAGCTGGCACTAGCGTAGAAGCCACCAGCTGGGTCTTCCCCAGTCACGCCTCCTGCCACACAGTGATTTACCTCTCTGCTGGCTGCCCTGAGCACCCAAAACATACTGCTTGGGAGGGTTGCATGACCGCTCTTGTGGCTTCCCTTTGTTTCCCTGTCAGAAAGTCATTTTTCTGCAGGGAAGCAAAGAAATCTGCAGGGGGCATAAATTCTGCACATGCACATTGGCACAGAATTCCCTCAGGAGTAACTGTCACTCTTTCACATGAATGCCTGCTGAGCCACCCCTATACGACTAGGATGCAAACAAATTTTGCAGCAGGCTTTTACACAATATCAAGAACAGAAACTGTAATGAGAGCTGTTTGAAATTATATAAATATAATTGATTTTACTTACTCTCCTCTCCACAGACACATACTCCATAATTTAACACCAAGTGCTTGTAAGAAAGCTGGCTCATCATGCTTGCTGCCTCAAAGAAAGACTGCAAGTGCAAAGCAGAGAGAATGATAATCAGTGAAGAAAATGTTAAATTATTTGGAATTAAACCCACCCACATTTTCACATTGCTTTAATTCCTAACTTACTGCAAGAATATTGCATAACTGATTCCATCTTGTTGGCTTGTGCAGTGACTTTTTTTAGTAACTGTTTTATCCACAGTGCATACATGGTTTAGTCAGCAATCTAATTTCTTGGTGATAGGAAAAACATCGGTGGACAAGAATGCTTTATACATATAGAAAGCGAGCAGCGCTCATAGGGAATCTCTTTTAACCTATGGCAGATATCTGAACGCTACAAAAAGATGGCCATAAACAACAAATGAAAGGTGGTTAACTGCTCAAAAATTTTGAACTAGAGTATTTCATTGTATTTGCATGTAGTGTATTGGATCAAAGGTGAAATCTGAGGCCAAATTCTCTCCCTGGATCTGGCCCCTTTCTGCTGCTCAGGAGGTGCAAAGGACCCTAACACTGGCTATATTTGGCCAGCTGAGAATTCTTCCCAGGTGTGGGGGGGTGAAGCTCTCAGAATGTGTGATGCCATGACAGCTGGCTCCTGCACCAGTCCCCCTGGTCCAAAGTGTAGAGTACCAGGGGTAGAAGTGGGCAAAGCTGGAACACCGCTGCATTCTGGCATTTCTCAGCACGTGGATGGATGTGGCCCCTTGGGAACCACTGTTAGATGGTGTAGGTTAGTTACAGCAGTCCCTAGGCCACAGCTTGAAGTGCAGCTGTGCAAGACAGAGAATAAAAAAGCCTTAAACTGGCTTCCTGACAGCCTACTCACCTCTTCTTCACAAAATTATGCTTGGTGCAGGAAAGAATCTGGCTCTGGATTAAACTGAACTGTAATCATCTACCATATAACACCATCTTAAATTGTTCATGGTAACAAAGAACAGTAATTGTTTACAGACAACAATCAACAAACATATTACTCAAAAAACCAGACAAACCTCAGAGTAATTTCTGTGCACTTTATCCAGCACTTTTAAGACGACTTCAGTTTGATGGAGCTCGCCATAGTCTCCCACTTCTTTCCTTATACCTTTGAAAATCTTAGTAAAGGTGCCCTGCCCAAGGCTCTCATTCTAAAATATAAAAAAGGTAGGGGTAACAGGGAAGGAGCAGTCAGACAACCTTCTCTGTCAATTCTGATCACTTAAAGTTCTCTATAAATAATGCACGTAGAAAACTTTTAAAGCTAATACAATCAGTTCAAGAGTCAAATGACCGGGAGTGAGGAATAACTATACTGGAAAGAGTTTAACCTAAATATTGGATTAGATGAAGGTTTCCCCACCCGCCTTTGACTGTTTGGGGACCTCTGGGGACAGGTGGTTGCAAGAACCCATAGGGAAGGAAACTGAAGGCTGGGAGTATAAAGAATTTGGGCCTCTGCAGGTGGAGAAAACAGTGGGTGATGCAATAAAAAGTAAAGACATTTTTATAAGAACAAAAACTTTGTTTATTATTAAGGGGACACCCAAATTTAGAACTTTTTTTTTAATTGTCACTAAAGAACTACTGTAGCGAAATGTCTTGCTGCAATTAAGTCTATTTTAAATTGCATACAAACAGGGACTAGATTTTCAGAACTCTGTGTGCAACTGGTCCATGAAAATGGCCAGCTGGGTGCAACTGGTGAACTTACAAATATCAAGTCCTCATTCCGGATTTTGTGAAAGACCATTTGGTTGACATTATTGTGTCTCTGCAATGTGGGCGATGTAGGTACATCAGAAATACCATTGCTCCTGAATACTAGAAGATTTGACTTATCTGGGGGGGAGGGGAAGAAGGTGGGAGTGGAAGGAAAAAAAACAAACACAAAAAACAGAAAACATCTCTGTTAAAGACTTATCAAAATGTTGCTTCAACAGAATTATTAATTTAAGGTGTAAATCTACTGTGATAAGAAGTTTAATCTGGATACCATAGCAGGGAGAGAACAATTTGTTTAATAAATAACACAGTATTACAGGACTTAAACAAATGTCAAACCTGGATCTTTCTGACTAGAGATAACATTCTGGTTCTCTCTCTTCTTTCTCTCCTAATTATTAAAGTTTTGGAAGCACTCTTATTTTTGACAAGTACAGCATTACAATGCTGAAAACATTCCACACTGCTTTTCATGGTACATCACGTGTATTTTAGAATAAGAAATGACAAATTTAGCAGCGCTTTCATGATACAAACCTGTAGCTAAATACTTGATCAGATAAGAAATGCTGTTAAATGCAACCTTTCAATCATTAAGAGGCCAGTTTTATTTTCAGCCGGGACAGCTGCAAGCTGGGATGGTCATGCTTTGTGGAAGGGGATCACAGCATTGTGAGTAACTTCTTACAAACCAAAGCAAATCCAAGCTGACACTAACCCTGAAATCTCAATGACTAAGGAGACGAAAATGTCTGTTGGGCAAATATATTGATCTGCTAATTTTTCTTTCAAAAAATCAATTAACCCAAAAATAATTAGACATGTTTGTGTTTATAAGTCTTACCTTTTGGTTTTGGAGGGCAGCATTTGGTAAACTGGAAAATGATGTTGTCTGAACGGACCGTTTCTGTCTGATAGCAATTCAACAGATCCTTAAGGTTACCAAAACTTCTCTTCGTTCCACTAAGATTATACTCTCCAGTCTCATTTTTTGTTATTAAGCAGTGCTTATACTCAGCGACACCATCCCGCTGTAGAGATTTTTAATTAGAAAAGGAAAGACCAACACATACAATTTAAAAATGTAAACAATTTATGTACACTCAATTTATTTAAAAAAAAAAAAGAAAAATTCTCAAGTAACATGTTACTGTCATTTGATATTTTAATCCCAGTATCTAGTAAAATGAGAAGGCACTGATAAGGCTAGTAAGGGACTACTTCTATCACTGCAAGTGTTGATTAGCATTTTGACATTAGCTATCAGGACTGCAACCAAGAGATTTAAAAGCAAACAGAGTGAATGGACCCAGTTATAAGTGAGCCCTTCATTGCTACTAACATAAGTTACATCATGCAACAAAAGTGATGAGGTGGAAATGTAATGTTGCAAGAACCCTCACATCTTCAGTGCGCAAACAGAAAACTTATTAGCAATGGTGAAATGTATTTTGTAGTGCTGTGCACTGATGCAGGTATGGTTCTTATGACAGGCACCTTACAAAAACCTAGGCTACATTCCTATTTTTGTTGTCTACAGCTAGTTCTAACTCCAAGCTGAAACTTGGCACACAGTCTCAACACACAGCACATTTCTTAAAGTCAAACTTTAAAATGTCCAGTTGTCCATTTCTAATTTATAGAAACTCCTATACTGCTGCCACATGCCCTTTCTTTACAACACTGTGGAACACATACCAATGAATACCAAACCACAGCAGCTCTCTGTTTGCTTAGAAAAACTAAAGCAAGAAATGATACAAAATTGCTCTGAATGGCAGAAGATCTTACCAGATCAGCTAAAAGAAACTCTCTTTCACACGCAGCTTTCCTTTCTGAAAGAAAAGTCTAAATATGCTCAGTGAATGAGCAGTGCAATTCTACAAAACATTTCTTTCTCCACTGATTATATTTCTCTGAGGTGGCAAAGATTCCTATGTTTCTAAGACAGTAGTTGATACTTTTCCATCTAGGCAGCAGCATTGTTGTGGTGTCATCTGCTGAAATGTGCACAGCTTTGAAGGTATGTGTTACAGTAGCTAACTAACTGCTGCAAGCCAGTAGGAAAGCTCACACACTATTTTTTGGTATACCTCACCAAAGAAGAAGCTACTGTTTTTTTATATTTTTGAAATGTTGGTAGAAGAGGCCGATGTACTGATAATTTTGTGATTTAAAAGGATATTTTCATATAAACCAAAACAAACCAGACTATATAGCAATAAATAGCATGTAAATAAAACAAGTATTGTGAACCGCAATGACATTAATGAATAGGAGAATACATAGCTCATGTAACAGAAGATACAAACTCAACGATTTACTATACGTAAATGAAAAATAAATCATGCAGCAGTGCTCTCTGCTTTAGTGCAATACTGGCTACAGTTACTGCTCAGTGCAGTACACTGACCTCTATGGCAAAGGTGAGGAAGTATTTCTTAAAATCTTTAGGACTGCAACGAAGAACATAATAGCCAGTCTGATTGCCTGCTTTCCTCAGTTTATTGGTAGCAAAGTCCATGCTATAATAAAAAGAAAAAATGTTTACTCTTGTACAATTTCAGAAAGCAAAACAGCAGAGATTCTGAGCAACGACACCATTATTAGAAAGCATTAATTAGGTCGAAAGTGGGTATCTAATAGAAGGACTGTATCTATCTATGTGCTATGGTGTTTGCTTTTTAAAACACTAGGGCTTTGTTCTGTTAGCAACAGTATTATATGCAAGTAAGGAAACATGCCTATCAAGGACAAGCAGCTCACAGGAGAAAGAAAAACTGGTTAAAAAAAAATGTACTGAATCATCCATCAATGGAAACTGATTTTTCCTGGGAAATCAAGTAACTATATAGCATCTTTGCTATGGATTATCTAACTGTCCATGTCTTGTTCGAGGGACTATGAATAAGGCTAAGATTTTGTCACATAAGTCACAGATTCCATGACTTCCAGGGACTTCTGTGACTTGTGCTCGTGGTGCCTGAGAGCTGCAGGGTCCCCTCGCCACCTGTGGCAGCTGGGAACTGTGGGGGCCCCGAGCTCAGTCACAGTAGGTGGGAGGGGGCACAGCTTCCCGCTGCTGTGAGCAGCGAGGCCCCCAGAAGCTTTCAGCTGCTGCGGGCAATGGGGGTGCCCTGGAGCTCAGCGCCATTGGTGGTGGGGGGACCCCACACCTCCAAGCTGGGGCCCTCCAAGGTGGTGTGGCTCCCCATTTTCTCATGCGTGCTTTTAGTAAAAGTCACGGATAGGTCACAGGCTTCCGTAAATTTTTCTTTATTGCCCGTGACCTGTCCGTGACAAAATATTAGCCTTAGTTATGAATGGCATTGCTTGAGAGGGTCTAGGCCTAGCACATAATTCAATGCGGTCCTAAAAAGTCAACTTTAACATCTGACTCTATTGTTCAAATTTGCAAGTTTCCCTCCCCATGTCCAAAAAGTAAACAGAAGGAGCTTAATATATTGGGACAGGCTTCACCCATGTCTTTTGGAAGATGTAGATCACTCCCTCTCTTCCTCTCATGTTAATGAAAAATTTCCAGAAATATTCCTGATTTAACTAGGTGGCAGACTAATTTTTTATTATTTAAATATGTATACCAAGTACACTGGTTCTCTTGCTTAAACTATGGGAAAAAAAATCAAATGCAGTATATTCTGCTTACTTACATTCTGGTTGGCCATATCCTGAGCTCAAACAATAACAGTACTGTATGAAACGTTACAATCAATAAAGGTACCAAACTGTTTCTCTAAAGAACTGGAGAAACTGAACTAAGAGACAACAGCTGTACAAAAAACAATTTGATAAATTTACTAGCTAGCAATTTTCTGTGTTCCCCTCAATGATTGAAGACACGGGTATCTGAATTTGCCTTTTTTCCCTTGCAACTTAGATTCTAGTTCTGCTAGATCTTTTAGTGAAAATACTATGAGAGCCTCCGTTTATGACATCATACACCGTTGCCATAGTAATGACTACAATGTCCTAAATTCAGCATTATGTCTTTGTTGCATGACTGAGTTGGAGTTAAAAATGAACTCTGAGTGGAGGAAATATATTTTAAATTCATCTGTATTCATTCTTATGATTTACAAAAAAGAATTCAAGCATGAAACAAATCACAAAAGGTATCATCCTACTCTCACTCTGCAGGTTTTCCCAGTAATCACAATAGGAGTTTCATATGGAGTTTCCTCCAACCCAGTCATGCAACAAAGACATAAAGGGGTAGTATAAGTGCAATGGTGTTACAAAACGTGACATCCCTCATCAGAAAAGAAGTGCACCTTCCCTTATAAAGTCTACTCCCGGGGGAATTCTGTGCCAAAAAATTCAAAATTCTGCACACAATATTTTAAAATTCTGCACATTTTATTTGCCTGTTTCAATTCTTTTGGTAATTTATTTCAAAATACCTGTCAGCAAGTATGTCTGTAACAGTACAGACACACAAAAATTCCCCCAGGAGTAGAGTTTTAAAAGAAATCCCTACGACAACCCAGTTTCTGTTTCACTGCCTCCCTTCCCCAGAGCCCAGCCGGGGTGCCAGACACCCACAACCCCTCCCCCCAAATCCAGCCACGGGGCCCCCTGCAGCCAATACACCCGACCCCTTCCCCCCGGCAGTGTCTTCTATGTGAGAGCTGGGCATTGCTGGATCCAGCTTCCCCTAGTGGCGGCCAGCAACACTGCAGCCAATTTCAAGGCGGGCGGGGGAGAGAGAAATCTATTAATGTCCGCAAAAATCTGCATTGCACAGTGGCGCAGAATTCCCCCAGAAACAAAACTCAAGGGGAACACCTCCCCCCCCAAAAAAAATGTTTTGCCAAAGGAAAATTTGAAAAAAACACCCACCAAAAACCTATTTTTTCTATAAATACACATTCTAGTAAGTATGCTTATGTTTCACCCTTGCTGAAGCTCATCTTTCAAGACTCACTAAAAGTGCCTAGTCATATTAATATAAGAGCACTGCTTACGAAATTGGTCCATGGCAGTTGCTTTGGATATTTTCAAGCACTGCTGGTGGTGCTACTTCTTTACAGAGGTAATGGTGAGCATCTGCAGTTAATCTATAATATCCATCAATTAACGATACAAAAGAGAGAGCTTCTCTTAATGAATGAAATTCAGCCTCCTGCAAAAGTTGGGAAGAGAGAGAGAGACAGAGAGAGAGAGATACAAGGTTAATTTATAACAATTAACACAATCCTCGGATAGGTATTTTTTACCTAACACACACACATGCATAGTATAAACAGGCCCAGATAGTGGAACCCTTATTCATATTGATAAGCACTTACATGAGCAATTGACTTCCATTGGAATAACTGTGTATATGCTCAAAAATCGGTGAAATTCATTCTGAGTATTTGGGCTCTATAGATGGGGTGCATTCCCCAAACCAGGGCATAACTAAACTAGTAAAAGGATTAAAAAAAAAAAAAGTCGCCCTCTATCAAAGGGTACGAGGGCAACATTACGTATTCAGCTGCATTCTTTATTTTTGCACTTTGAGCCATCAGATTGTGTTGGGGTTTTGTTTTGTTTTTTTAGTAAGAGCAAAATGAGGTAAAAACCAAAAGGTTTCTTCTAATCTCTTCTTTCCATAATTTGCAGGCTCTCTGATCTTGAAAGGTCTACTACTATCACTTTCTGCTTGTTTGTCTACCACAATACTAGTTACTTATGATTTATAGTATTACTTTTTAATACCAACTGTCTGAAGCATCTATTATTCTTAACAGTGTTCTCATCACTAGCAACGCATACATCAACTGAAAGGACAACATTCCTGCAGTAAGTCCTAGATTTGGATGCATCTGTTTTTAAAAAAAAAACCAGGAGTACTTGTGGCACCTTAAAGACTAACAAATTTATTTTAGCATGAGCAAGAAGTGAGCTTTAGCTCGCATATACAAATGATATGAGCTTTAGCTCACTTCTTGCTCATGCTAAAATAAATTTGTTAGTCTTTAAGGTGCCACAAGTACTCCTGGTTTTTTTTTTTTGCGGATACAGACTAACACGGCTGCTACTCTGAAATCTGTTTTTAAAATCATTTGTATATGCGAGCTGGATGCCATGGGCCTGATTCACCATGTTATGTGCCAATGCACATCTACTGCCACATCAGCCTCAATGGTTCTCCCTGTGGGTGAGGGGCGAAGGCTGGAATAAATTAGCCCTTCTCTTGGATGTTGATAATTCTTAAGAGTAGTTTATTTAAAATTCTGACAAGGTACACTTCAGTGGTTCTCTTAAGCAACACACACAGACACAGACACACCTCTCTCTCTCGCTTCCACCAGAGCAGTGATGCTTATTGTGCTAGCTCCTGGTCACCTGCACATCTCCAAACAACAGTAAACTCAATATTTCCCCTATAGAGAAGAGAACAGCTCTCCCCCTAGGAGAAACTTTTTTCTCTGCTGCCTCCAACCCTCCTTCCCCTCTAGTTCCCCAGAAGAGGTTTTTAAAGGTCATTGGCAGCCCTTAATTGGGCTCAGAGATCCCTAATTAACCTGAGGTAAACCCTTTTCAGATCCTAGGAAACAGGACTTTAACCATTCTTAGGCTGATATACCTGCCTTCAACCACCCTCTGAGAGTGGTCAGGTCTGACTTTGTCACATATGCCCCCCAGCTGAACATTATGGGGTTGGACTGCATGCCTGATTTCTGCCCTATGCTGCACTGTGAAGCAGAACGGTTGTAGTGACAGAAACTATCTTGTTAGTATTGCATTTTTTCTTCTTTTTTCTGCATTCACTTCAGGGGAGCATGGCCTGTAACACGCATAAACCTCCATCCAAGCAGATAATACCAGAGGGCTTCCATGACCCATTTTACCATGAGGCATTCCTTCTCCACTATGGCAAACTTCTGTTCTCTGGGGAGAAAAGTCTTCTATTGAGACACAAAACTGGGTGGTCTTCCTCTGTAACCGTGAGAGAAACTATGGCTCCTAACCCTACTTCGGAGGCATCTATTTGTAGTACAAACTCCTTCTGGAAGTCTGGGGCTACTAGCACTGGACTGCTGCAGAGGGCTATTCTCAGATCCACAGAAGCTTCTTTGGCTGCACAGGTTCATTTCACCATGTCTGGACTTCTGGCCTTTATGAAATCTGTCAAATAGTATGCCCTGGTGGTGAAGTGGGGAATGAACTGTCTGTAACACCCAACTATCCCCAGAAATGCTCTGCCCTGTTTCTTCTTGATTATCCAAGGCCCACTTTGTATTGCCTGTAACTTGTTCAACTAGGGTTTCACTACACCTCTCCCCAGGATGTACCAGAGATATTTGGCTTCCATTAGCCCTACTGCATATTTGGAGAGGATAGCAGTGAGACCCACTTTCCTCAGAGTATGCAGTATTGCGTCTACTTTTTCTAGGTGCATCCCCCAGTCTTGGGTGTATATGATCACATCATCCAAGTAGGTAGTTGCATACCTGGCATGTGGACATAATAGCTATCAGTAAGTCACTGGAAATTTTCTGGAGCCCCCTGTAATCCAAAATGGAGGATAATGTACTGCTACAAGCTCTGTGGCATAGAAAAGGTAGCCTCTTCTCCTTGGCCACTCTGCCAGAGGGATTTGCCCATACCCTTTGGTCAGGTCAAGGGTAGACAAGAATCTTGCTTTTCCCATCTGGTCAATTAGCTGATCTATCTGAGGTATAGGGTAGGCATTGAACTGGGACACCTCATTTAATTTTCAAAAGTCATTGAAGAACCTCATGGTACCATTTGGTTTAGGAACCAGAACAGTTAGGCTGGTCCATTCACTATGGGACTCTTCAGTGATTCCCAACTCCAGCATCCTTTTAATTTCTGTATTGATCTCTTTCCTTTTAGCCTCAGGGATCCAGTATGGTTTAACTTTCTCATTTATTCCTGGATCTGGGATGATGAGCTCCCACAGTTTTGCCTGGCTTCTCTGAGAACACATCATGGCTTCACTCCATCACCTTGATGACCTCTGTCTTGCCAGGGCTCTCACAGGTTGATGTGGTAGATCTGTTCCTGCTTTCAGAGATCAGGTTGTTGAACCTTATAGTTAACCTCTGCAATGGCCTGTTACTTCATATAGCCTCTGCCATTTGACCAAGGGCTTGTTTTCTGTTGGGGGTCCCATCACCATTACCCAATCCCCAGTCTGGAATTTCAGAACTCTTGTTTGTCGATTATAACAGGCCTGTTGGGCCGCTTGTGCTTTTTCCATGTGTTCTCACACTATTGGGGTGACTTGGGTTATTCTGTCCCGCATGTGCGTCACATGTTCAATGATGCTCATTTCTTGGCGAGGCTGTTCCTCCCGGTGCTCCTTGTCAATGTCCAATATGCCATGGGGTGGCAACAACTCGGCAACTTGAAGGGGGAAATCCCTATGGAAGGCTGGGGAACCTCCATTATAACAAGATTCCAGTAGGGTAGCAAGGTATCCCAATTTTTCCAATCTCAATTCACTATTTTCCGTATCATGCTCTTCAGTGTTCTGTTTAAGCGTTTGACCAAGCCATTAGTTTGTAGGGCCCGTATTTGAAGCAGCACACACAAGTCCTTCATCAACTCTGCCATGAAAGGAGTCCCTTCATCTGTCAGAATCTCCTTGAGTATCATAGAATCATAGAATTCAAGATCAGAAGGGACCATTATGATCATCTAGTCTGACCTCCTGCAAGATGCAGGCCACATAAGCCGATCTAAGTACTCCTATCTGAGAGGATATTTGGATTAGCTATCATCTTGGACACTGTGCTTCCCAGGGGTATGGCTTCTGGATACCAGGCAGCAAAGTCCAGCACAAGCAGCACACTCTGATGAGCTTGGGCTGATTTTTCCAGCAGGCCTATCAGACCCATCACTGTCCTTTCAAATGGGACTTAGATAACTGGTAGGGGCACTGAAGGGACCATTAATGAGGTTGTGGGCTGTGCAACTGGCATTCAGGGCAGGAAGCACAATAGTGTCAAACCTGCATATAGATTGTTGGCCAAAAGAATCTTCAAAGGATTCTATCTAGTGTTTTATTCACTGCCAAATGTTCCCCGACCGAATGACAATGGGCTATGTCGAATAATGCCTTTTTGTGTCCTTGGAGTACTAGAAACTGTTTCAGTTCTTGCTCCTGTAGTTAGAGTATTCTATACAATAGGTCCTTTTTTAAAATCACGAAGTAAGGCCCTGGATCTTTGGTTTTCCCCTCTGCTGGTACCTCATTTACCTAAACTACTAGTTTTCTAATATTCTGGTATAGGAGATCAAGCGTCTGAAATGTCCAAATTCAGTTTTACCCTGAGGGTTGGTCTCTGTGGAACATGTCTCAACCTCAGGTTCGGTAACTGAGTTGTCTCCCTGCCTGCTGGATGAGACTGCTTACCCAGAAGCACCACCTTCTGATTCTGGGCCAATATCTTGGTCCCCAGACTTCAGTCTGCCCATCTTTCTCCCATAGTCTTCTGGGACTTTGAAAACAAGTCCAGAGCTAATTCAGAGAAGATGGGAAGCGGGCTATTTACTGGAGTCATGATATCAGACATGGGGTTATTACTTTCCCCCATTCCTTTCACTGGGAGTAAATTTCCGAACCCTGGGAAATCTTGTCTTATGAGCACATGGTATGGAAGTTTAGAGATTACAGCCACCACCCGCCTTGTTGTGCTTCCCTGAATCTCTATTTGTACAGGAATGGCCATTTAATAATTAACTTTTCCATGCATGCAGGTTATTCCCCTGCTTTTCAGACAGTTCATTCTACCCCATCAGTTTCCCAGAGACCAGTGTGACTTCACTTCCGGAGTCTATTAAAGCAACGGTCTCTACACCATTCAACTTTAACTCCACATAGATATACGTGGCAGTTCAAGCTATTCCTGCAGGACTGATTAAGCACAGTCTCTCACTGTTCCACCAAGTTGCAATGCATGGGCTCCTCACTGTTAGGACATTGAGCTGCTCTATGTTCTAGCTCCCCCACAAGCATAACATTTATACATAGCCCTTGATATCTCCCTATTCTATGGTCTATTAGGCCTTACCCTATGGCCTTCTCTCCCCGGTTCCCCAGGTCCTTTCCCAGCCTCAGGTTGCACTTCAGCATCCCTCCTCCCCCATATAGTCATACCCAAACTTTCAGAGGTACAGGCCTTTGGGACTGGCACATCTCTTCTCTGGCAGTCCTAGAAAGCTGTCTGGCCATTAAATGTCTCTCTACAAAGGCAACCAAATCATTGTCGTCAGAAGGGTCATTCTGGTCAACCCACCTTCACAGGCAGTAATCCTTTCAGGAATCTGCCCAAAACCAGGAGTTCTATGATCATTTCCATACTGTTGGTCTCAGGATGCAGCCACTTCTGTGTCAGATGGATCAAGTGGAACAGTTGTGGTCTTGGAGCTCTGTTATCCTGGAACCTCCACATGTGGAATCCCTGGGCCTTTATAGCTGTAGTCACTCTGGATCTTGCCAGGATCTCAGTTTTCAACTGGGCGTAGTGTTTAACAGTTTCTGCTGCCACACAGGAAGGGAGCAAGGATACTGACCTACCGGTCTTGGGGCAAGGCCTCACATAGGTCTGTTCTTTCAAACATGAGAAGATAAACCTCAACATCTCTCTTTGTCATCATCTTTTGTAGGTAACCACTAGCCTTTAAGATAGAGTTCCCTCCTGGTCACCTTCCAGAGTAGTCAGGGCCTTCAGTTGTCTAACTACCTCCTGCAGTGTGCCTTGGTCTTGTATCACCTGATTCATCAGCAGTTGGCTAGTCTCTTGTTGTATTTATATGGATTCCTGCTGATCAGCCATCTGTACTCTGGTACCCTCCTGTTGTGGTGCAGTGGCCTGCACCAGCATCCTTACCACGTTGTCCAATCTCAGGAATGACTTATCTTGCCTTCAGGAGAGTTCGCTGTATATGATCCCACCCGTAACACCACATGTGGCAACACACCTCTATTTTCACATCAGCCTCAGCAGTTATTCCTCTGGTGGGGAGCAGAGGCCTAGAGTAAATCAGTCCTTCTCTACAGTTTATCATTCTTAACAATGGTTTATTCACAGTTTTCACAAGGTAGGCCTAAAGGTTGTCCCAAGTGGTTTTCTTAACAACCTCCCTCACCACCCCCCAACACACACACAAAACCATTTCCTTGCTCCCACCAGAGCACTTCTTATACTGGCTCCTGGCTGTCAGCCCTTCCCCAAGTAGATATTTCCCCTATGAGAAGGAGAACAGCTCTCCTCCTAGAAGAAACCGATCCTCCAACCCTTCTGCAGCTTGTATCTTGTCCCTACTCCCAGCTCTCTTACCAGAAGAGGTTCTAAAGGTCATGGTGGCCCATAACTGGGCTCAGGTGTCCCTAATTAACCTGAGGTAACCTCTTTTCAGCTCACAGGAAAGAGGCTTTAATGGGTTGATATACCTACTTTCAACCACCCTCCTACAGCTGTCAGGTCTGAGTTTGTCATAATCCAATTTCATGAACCCTCTATGCTCTGCCTTTCCCAAGATTCCTCTTTTCTGAGAGAGCTTCACAGGTTTGCTAGGATAATTTCTGGTAAATAAATCCTCTAAAGATAACTCCTCTCCCAATATGGTCCTCTCTCAACAAGGAGAAACTGAAGATGTGAAAATTAACAGTTTTTCCTGGTAGATCTTAGAAAGACAGCAAGAGGAAAGTTGGGGATCTCATATTGAAAATACTTCTTTCCTTATTTTGTGTCAATATGCTCCAATCTATGGACTGTTCCTTCATTTTCCTCCCATTTCAGATGAATCTTAACTACATTATACGCTGTCCTAGACCAACCACATTTCATAAGAGAAAGGGGTTGAACTACCTTAAAAGAAAAGTTGAACATGTTCATTACTGAAGCTGAAAAACAGCAATGAAAGACGTAATGAAAAGAATGTTCTTTAATAACCCAAAAGTGAAAGTGCTGTATTAAAGAACAAATATTCCTCACACATGCACTTTACAGAAAAAGACTATATTAAAAACCATTTGTTTCCATTGGCTAGCTACCAAAAACACAGCTTAATTATCTACAAGTGTAGATTCTATGTGACTACTGAAGAGTAAATTATATCAGATCTAATATAATTCTGAAAAACAGTATCATTTTTAAAGGCAGCATTAAAAACAGAAAATTAATTCATTCTCATTCAAATGCTTTTGCAGGTTTTGGATTTACTTTCTCCAGGAAGGAAGAACCATTTTAGCAGTACATCTATCTTGTGTGCCAACAAGTTGTAGATCTCTGATCACACAGGAAAATGACTGAAACAGGAAATCTGATGTTACACAGATCAGTAATGTGGATCAAGAAAAACCACTACACCAAAAGGTTATCTCATACAGGAAATGGTGTTGCTAATACAATGCTAGGATTAAAAAGATGAACAATTGTGGCTTTTTAGTTCACACACAAATTTTCTTTACAATATATTGTAAATGACTTGTTTACATTGTTAGACTAACACTTTTCAAACGTATGCCTCAGACAATATTTTAAATAACAACAGCTATACTATCAGTTTTGAACCTTTTGTCTAGATGGATGTATATAGTTCTGTATATCTTTTTCCCTTCAGGCTAATCTCAAATCCCAATCCTACAGTTGTGTATGCACGCACACAGATGGACTGCTGTGCCCATGCACAATGAGTTGCAGGACTACGGTCTAGGTTAATAAAAATTACACACATTTAATAATTATTTAGCTGTGCACAACGAAGTTAGAGAATGAACTGCAGATAAAGTGTCACTGTTAGTTTTAAATATCCTTGTTTCAATTTCAGTCTATGCTATGGTGCTTCAAATACATTAGCATCTCTATGTACTGATATAGTGATCACTGTTAAAATCTCAGTTTTTACCTTTTGCCTAATTAACATCTGAGTAATGTTTACCGCATCGTAAGTTTAGTATAATTTTGTGAATACTGCCGTATTCCCACCACATGATCAAACCAATATCAATATAAATCAAACAATAAGAAAAATAAACATACCAGATTCTTGCTGTCCTGCTTATGAATGGTGACAATTCTACTCTCATTGGTGACAATTCTACTCTCACTGGAGCCTTCTTGGTTTGCTTGCTTAATGCTGACATCGATTATATCAGGAAAATCACAGTATGTTTGTAATTCCTGTAATAAATGTTGGTTATGATTAATACTAACACAGTAAGTAGTTTTTCCAATGTATAATTCAAAATTTGAGAATTTCGACAACCCTAGATAAATATTTTCACCACCTTAGGAATGATGATGAATTCAAAACACTGAAGATCAAATAATCACAAAGTGGATGCTGATTTTCACAATGAAAAATGCACACACACTTGTGCATCCATGACTATGGTAACCAAAGGCACAAATCACCATGGGAGCTAGAAGCTTGGGTGAATTTTGACTTGAGTACAATTCAGGGAATTTTTGAAATTTGGTTCTTTAAATTCTGACCTCAAACTGAATTCTTAAAATATCTGACAGAAAAAGTGAGACAGTCAGTTCTTCTACCAGATGGATATGGTAGATAAATCAAAATGTTATACAGGTAATGGCTTATTTTTTTTTTTTTGGTTGTCTGTAGCATTTTAGATAATATACATCATCATTTGTTATTTCTGTAATTCAAGGTAAATAACAGTCTAATAATAATCTGAGTAAGAATTTCTAGTTTCTATTATTTACTGCAACCATTTTGCAGGTGTATCCATGGTTACACTGGCACAACATGTATTCACCCATGCTCTCCATAAAGATACTGGGCCAGTAGATCAGCTTAGCTGCATTAAAGTCAATGGAGTTATGCCCAGTTACTAGAAAAGAATCTGGGCTGGCAAGACCACCTATCACAGCCACTGCATCACCACAATAAATAATAATAATAAAATCTTGCTCAAAGCAAGTGGTTGAGTAAAGTTTTATGACGCTGGTTTGCTGCAATAGTCAAAGATACAGCCAGCCTTACCTCACTATTAAATTTGAGCATGCAACCCTTTGTACAAATGCAGAAACTGTCCACAGGTAAATGTAGTTAATCATCTTACATTAGACAGAGGTGCCTAATGGTCAGAGCAGAGGACGGGGGTCTGGAGACATGGTTTCTATTCCCATCTGCCCCTGCCTTCCTCTATAACCTCAAACAAGATACGTAAAAACTCTTTATGCATTTGTTTCCTCATCTGTAAACTGGGGATAATAATGCTTATTCATCTTGGAAAAGAATTTTGAGAATTTCAGAGGAAAAACAATAAAACCCCTATCTATTACTCTTGCTATTAAATGCTTGATTGGCATGCACAAATGGTACAGCTGCATTCACAAATTTCAGCATGTGCAAAGTTAGAGGTTGCTTTACAAAAATGTGGCTCAAAAAGAACAAATTTTATATATGAATTAATGTACAAAAAGTGATTTTAAGAGGCCTGTTTTTCTATAAAATATCTTCAGGCATCATCATCATTAGAACAGTCTCTTGAAAGCTACTTTTTGCATATGAAGGGTGTCTAGTAGGAACATTTAACATTAAATCATCAGTTATACAGATGATAACTATTGGCCCAATTATCCAAACCTCAGCTCAGTCTGCACTATTACTAATAAGCACACATGAAGAAATATCAAGATATTTACACATATATAGTTATATATTTTAATATGCCTGATGATTAAATACCATGTCATAAAAGTGTCATTTTACATAATGGCCTGTGATCACTTGTAATCTGTTAACCTCAATTTGCTTTACAAGGTATTTTTCACATTACTGTTTTGATCTAGTCTTATCTATCATGAAATGTGTATGTATTAAAAAATGTAAGGTCATTTATTCATTTTAAAAAAGAAGATCATCTCTAATACTCCTTCAAATTTCCCTTTGGAAAAAACCCAGTCCTATTTAGATTATAAAAAAGGGTTATACTAGAAGAAGGGTTGTTTCATCTATAGTCTGTAAAGCAATGTGTACATTTTTAATGCTATAGAAATGTTTCACAATAATATTCTGTTATTTAAAAGCTATGTACAAAAAATAAGATATACTCCTGAAATGATACATCATCTTTGGGATAACAGTTTTTCTGACCTGATCTGGGTACACTGCACATTAGCAATGGAACAGGTGGGACTTATCAAAGTTAGACTCGGTAATTCCTGACAACCAGTAATTCATTTCCTGCTAGCAACTAGCATCAGATAACATTAAGTTGAACTGTTGAATATTCAGATGGAAAACAATGTAAAAAAACAAAAACACCCAAATAACATCAAGAATAAAATGTAACTGCATGATTATAACAAATGATTGAATCATTTAGCTTTTTTAACTCTTAAATTAGACTGAGCTGTTACTTTCTCATGTCAACTTTTATAATAATCCTGTTTTAATAGCATGAATGACAGAGAACTGCACTCTTCATTTGTCATCTAAGTACTTTAATTGCTTAGCCAAAAGTTATTTCTCTTAAAATCTATATTAAAAAATCAACCTAATTTAAAAAGTCTTGTGCTGTTTGGTTCAAGTCAAACTCCATTCATACAGAAATCACAGTAGAACTATTAAGTCAAAGTCATAATTCATTCTATAGTGCTACATTAGAATTAATCAGTACATGTAATATATGACCAAATTACTGTTACCATTTCCATTTACAAAATCCTTAAAATAATAAAAGTGGCACCATAGTCACAAGGATTACCTGTTCTGTCAGTGTCTCACTTTCTTTATGTTTCCCTCTTGAGCACTGAATTCCACCATTTCCAGTTATTATAATGGTTGCAAAACTCTCTTCACCTCTGCAAGGCTCTTTTACTTCAAAAATCTCTGAATAGAAGGCAGGCTGAAGGGATTCCAGATTTATAAGATATTTAAGTTTCAAGTTTCTGGCAGTAGCTCTGCATTGGCCAAACTGCTGGATAAATCTGCGGAATCTGTACCGTATTCTCTTTCGTGTCAAAATATGGTAGTCTTGGATTTTTGCCCGAACACATTTGGGCAAAAACATCTTGTAACTGTGAACACAAGATTAGCACATAAATTCCAAGGTTTATCTATGAAGCCTAGAAAAGGAAATGACTTCTGTATGCTAAATAAATACAAAGCCAACATGAAAATACTTTATCAAATGAAATACTTACTGTGATTTTAAAAGATATTGTGGACTTTATTTCAGTCTTCAGTAAAAGTTGTTGAAAATGAAACCACACTTATTGTGCCATTTTTTATTTTTCATTTACTAGCTCCAAAGTATAGTACACTCCTGTTTCCATAAACCTAGGCATTTCTGATTTAGTCATTATTATGGGGGGTTGGGGAGAAGTCCAGTCAGCCAGGATACATCGATAAATTCCCATAGCTATGCCAATGTAGCAAAATCCTGATCTTTCTAGATCATTCAGATTTGTAAATACAGACACAGAACCACATATGTCAAGTTTAAAAAGATAACAAACAATGCAATTCTACACTGTATCATGAACTAAGCCTTGTAACTGGGAGGTTGGATTTCTTAACTTTTGAGTGCTTGATGTTCTTATAACTTAATCCTCTCTTAACATTTTCTCTGTGTAACTTAAAAGAAGATGCCAAAATCTAAAGACAATATCAAAACAAGTTTTATTTAATCGGTTACCACTTGTGGCACTGGCTCTAGTAGTATCTTGTTAACTAGATGATTAAAAATGAAAATATAATGTTTTAAAAGTTATGATATGAAGAGGTTTAACAAAAGAATGGACACAAAAAAAAGGAAACTTTCAAAACCAGACTCACCAGAATGGAAGAAAAGGGTGAGAGCGAGAGAACATGTTATCTAGACAACAGGTGATTACCTCAGAAATCCTCCCAAATAAAAAATTTAGTGAGTCAACATTTTAAAAAGAAAAGAACTATTTGAGTAATTGGTCTTCCTCCCAGCAAATGAAAGAGTCCTTGCCATCTTTAAATTATGGTTTCCAGATATCTTGAGTAGCGTATGGTAATGTCAATGATTTAATATGGTCTAATGAAAATATTGCTAGTATAGGAAAGAGGGGTAGGGCATAACAATTTCAGAAATATGGCACCAGACTATTTTAAGCGTTTACTCCTGCACATCTGTTTTCACTTGTTCTCTTTGGCCCCCTATTCAGGAATACATATGTATTCTGGAAACTACTTGAACATGTGCATAACTTTAAACATGTACTTAAGTGCCATTCAGCACTTTAAAAGCATGCTTAAGCGATTTCCTGAACAGGGCCTTTAGCAGTATACATTGATAAAATACAGTGTAAAAGCAAATTCTGATAACTGAGTGGATCTGTCTATGTACAGCTTAGGAAATCCGGTTTACTTTTATGAACTGTCTGTATCCTTCTGTTTTATGGTTGTCTTTTGGTGTATTGTTTCACCATCCCCCTTATGCTGAGGAGGCAAGAGGGGTACAGGTGTGTTGGCTCTGAATAGGACAATTGTGAGAGCTAGCTGTTAGCAGAATAATGGGTAGCTACAACCTGGATGGAACCAGTTCTGCCCAGCTTGTCTAGCATTTGGAGAGTGGAATTTCCCCAGAAGCAGGACAAAGAACCAAGGTGTTGATACTACCCTTTAAAAACAACAGAGACTGGGTGGGTTGGAGGATGAGACAAAAGGAAGGTTGGGCAGGAGGGGACATACTGTTGTAGCAAAGGGGACTTGCTTAGCTGCTGGATCAGCCAAGGAAGAAGAAAACTGGCTACAGACTACAGGGAGATACTCCAGGATTTGGAGGAAAAGCCTGGACTCTTTAGAGGACTCTGACATAAGCCCAAAGAATGTTCGAGAGTGGTACGGGACATGAGGCAGGGAAATGCATATACACAGGTTACTGTTTGTCTAGATCCGTATACTTCTTGTGCTAGCAAAAGTAAAGAGTGATCCATTTTTGGATACCTTACAAAGCCTGTGTGTCTGTTTGGTTCAATTATCACACACGCCTGAAGAGGTAACTGTAAACCCAGAGCTCACACAAGGTCAGATCTCTGAGGAATCATAGAAGATTAGGGTTGGAAGAGACCTCAGGCGGTCATCTAGTCCAACCCCCTGCTCAAAACAGGAAGGGTGTGCTTAAGCTACTGGGGAGTCTTGGAGCCTATGGCAGCTAGGCTGTGAGGTCTCATTTTTGTGAAGGGATAACCGACAGACAGCCTGTGCCCAGAAAGTGTGTCGGGGCAGTTCTGCAGCCTACTCACACCAAAGGAAGCTTAAGAGCACATAGGCCCAGTGTGTGAGGCTCAAACACAGTAGCTTGGTGACCATCCAGACAGTAGGAATGCTACCAGGGTACTCCCCTGGCTATCTGGACCTCTGGCAAGTGTTCTGTGGTCCACAGAGAACTGGTCACATAGTGTTGACTCCTCCTTGTTTCCACCTGCTAAATTTCATTAAAAAACAGCTAAAAATAACATTAGGAAAGTAATTAATGTATTTTCTATGTAAGCAATGGCTGAAGTTGCCACAAGGACATTGTTCAATTGCTAACGGAAAGGGAAGTAGTCCATGCAATCACAAAGGTAAGGGGAGGATGTCATGAGATAATCTCTCTACGTTTGGGAATGTCTGCTCTGGAACAAATCTGTTGCCAAAAATTGTGTGTCTGTCAAGGTGCTAATTACTTGGGTTACATGAAAGAGAAAGGCAGAGTGAGAAAACAGTAAACTAATGAGTCTTCCTTTTACTGTATGTAAAAGTAACATTGTTTTGAAGTAAGGAATTACCTGACTGAATTGTAGATAGCCAGGGGAGTTTGGTCCTTTTCTTTGGCCACTCTCATCATATCAAGAACAGCCATTCCAAGGCATTCTTCCTGTGTTTCATGAGTAACAGGCACCTTTACCCAGCCATGAACAAAATCATCTCGCCACTGAGAGAGAAAAGAGCGCAAGCAATCACTGAAAATTTACCTCATCATTAAAAGGTTTGTATCAGCTTATTGCTGAAGTCCCACAAGGTCTATTCAGGGACGGTATAGTCCTATATTTCCAAGCCTCCTCTTCTCAAAAAATGGAGCCTGATCCTTGCTGAGGGGAATGATATGGTGGAGGCAACATAGTTCTCATAACATGGATCCACTGGGTTTTCATTCTCTCCTACTGCAGAGTCACAATATGGCCCGGAGTTTCATTTGCATATTTAAAACTGGCCTCTGAGAAATTAAGTCAAGCTTTGTGGGTTATTTCTGTGGGACATCATCCACATTCTACGTTTGGATGATGGTGTCAAAAAGCAGTGGCAAAGAGGTAAAAAAAACAGTCAATCATGAACTATCAACTGAAAGTCATACCTGAGCAAACAGATAAGACATGACAAGGTCATCAATGACAGGGCTCTCTGCACCTCGGGAAACACCATAACGATATGCTCTGCTACTGCCATTACAATACCAGTGAGGAAAATAAAACCTGTTGAGGAACATACACATTGTGTAGTTAGACAAATATCAACAAAATTAAAGGGTATATCTGCTGAAAAAGACCGCACATCTTAAATACCATCACTTGGTAAAGTTAAGTTTTATTTTTATATATGACTCCCTGTAGCAAGATCCTTGGTCTTCTACAAACCTCTTGAGATGATACAATGAAATATAACTACTTGGGTTATTATAACAATGCCCAAAGAAGACAAGATTATTCTATGCCTAAGCGAACAACCATTATACAATCCCAAAGAAAACACTCTTTTGAATGGGTATCAAGCCATTCAGTTTATTACAACGAGGTGACAGTGGTTCTTGTAGAAGTGACACATGGTTGCTGCAAACATTGTAACTGCTCCCAATGTGACTAAATCATATCTTAGATTACTAAAAGAAATGTTTGGAACTAGGAGCAGCACTATAAAATTAATGTAACTGCAGAACAGAAAGTTGTATTCTAATCCAACTAATATATCACTAACAAAACTGCCAGCTTTAAATTCTGATTCCTGAATCTCTTTTGCTCATAATATACCATATAAAACAAAACAAACTGCTTGATTTTTTGATACTGTACCTGGTTGATCTTACTTTGCCTTGCACGTATGACATTAGCGGAGAATGAACAAAACACTCAAAAAAGTAAGATTTTCAGAGTAGTTTTGCTGACCACAACCACATTTTAAATTGGAATTAGCAATATGGTTGAGTATTCTGCTGTGCATCTGTGCAGTCTGGTAGTCATTCCTATCATGCTCTTATAATAGAATGGGGAACAAACTAACAGATGCACACACCAGAAATTTCAATAACATAATTTCAGTCTACCAGCATAGGGCAAACCAAGCCATTAAGAGGACATTTTGCATTTCAATTTGCAATTAATTTACCAAAGGGACATCCATGCTACCTTGTGCATTTCAAGGAAATAAAAGGCTTTTCAGAAGGAAAAATTGTAGATGCGCAGCTCAAAAAGTTCACTTTCAAAAAAAGATTTTGTTCATTGGATAGATACAAATTCTGCTGTAGATGTCCTGATAATTGGATAAGACAACTTAATTATATCTATAAATCAGCATTTTAGCCACTGAAGGACTTTTTACATTTCAGAACTTCTAGTAATTACATTAGCATCATAACTCAAAAAACACAAATCCACGAGCAAGAAATCTGGCTCTTGTTAGTTGATCATTTATCACAAAAACAAAAAATAAAATTGGAACTCCTTGTACTTTCAGTACCTTTTTGTTTTTTTAACCTGAAGAGGCAAGTATAGCTATCTCCAGTACAAAGGCACAAACAATACAATTGATTATTCAGTTTACTCAATCCAACGTATTTTGTATGCTTCTTATCAAGTACCTAATAGTTCATATGAAGACTATAATTCAGTTACATTTTATATTATATTGTTTGCTACTGCTTTGTTATTTAGCTTTTTGCATTAATATGAAAAATAAATCACAGTTCTTTTTTTAGGTGTTATCTGAGTTGTCATGCTACCTTATTCGGTACAGTATGTTGAGCCTGGTTGATTCTTCTACGTGGAAGATGTGATTTGGAGGATACCAAATTCTCTCTGTTTCATTCATTAGTGCAAACATGTTATGGTACACAGGCATGATACCTAGTAAAGCAACAGAAAAACAAATGCTTACTGAGAAGTTCGTTATTATGCAAAACACTTTTTTTTAGTAGAAAGAAAACACACCCTAGTAAAAAGTGGCAGACTGATAGTATCTGAAAGTCTTGCTAACTGATTATCCATAGCACTGGTAGGTCACAGTTGCATTGCAAGTTCCTGCATACTGCAGTTTGTTTTCTGCCTCAGTATCATGTCATTGTTTCTTTATGCTTCCGGTCTGTCCGTTGTACCCACCTGCTGTTGTCTCTCACCTTATATCTAGGGCTTGTCTACACATGAAAATTAATCTGGAATAAGGTGAGGTGTGAATTTAAAGCAAGTTAACTATTCCTGATTAACTTCATGTGTGCGTTCGGCCAGGTCTACCCTACCACTTACTTTGATATAACTTTACGTTGCTCAGGGGTGTGAGTAAGTCAGCCACCTAAGTGACATATATTACACTGAACTAAGTGCCGGTGTGAACAGGGCTATGTCGGTGGCAGAGCTTCTCCTGCCAACATAGCTACAGCCTCTCGTGGAGGTGGATTTATTATGCCGACAGGAGAGCTCTCTTCTGTCGCACAGAGCGTCTTCACCAAAGGTGCTACAGCAGCACAGCTGCACTAGTGCACTGCGCCAATACAGTGCTTCTAGTGGAGACTAACCCTAATTGGAGTAAGGGCATGTCTACACTACCCGCCGGATCAGCGGGTAGCGATTGATCTGTCGGGGATCGATTTATCGCGTGTGGTGTAGATGCAATAAATCGATCCCTGATCGCTCTCCCGTCGACTGCTGAACTCCAGCAGTGAGAGAGGCGGAAGCAAAGTTGACGGGGAAGCCGCGGCCATCGATCCAGCACTGCAAAGACGCAAAGTAAGTAATTTTAATTATGGCTGTACAGTACTTAGAGTGGCCTCTATGTGCTACCAGAATAATAAATAATAGTACTTTGTTTTACATTTTTTCTTTTGTTTTTTTTTTTCAAAAATTGAACAGACTAATGCACTAGTTTTACACCATTAGCATTAAAGAAGAATTAAAAGCAGAACAACATGAAGAGAATCACCATAAATATTAAGTCCACAGTCCTACATATTCCAGGATTCCAGGTATTAATACTATTGTACTAAGACTTATAAACTCAGGAAGACACAGAGGAAGGAAGCTTAGGGCAAGAGAGCGAATGAAAAGGAAATGCTTCTGTGACGTAGGGACGGTCTCTCATTTTAGGACTAGTCACGTTCAAAAGGAAGCTGACCTGATTGTGAGAGAGACAGGCACCACGAGTCACCAGTGAAGCCAGAAGACTGATTTCTTGGGGGGAGGGATAGCTCAGTGGTTTGAGCATTGGCCTGCTAAACCGAGGGTTGTGAGTTCAATCCTTGAGGGGGCCACTTAAGGATCTGGGGCAAAAATTGGTCCTACTAGTGAAGGCAGGGGGCTGGACTCATTGACCTTTCAAGGTCCCTTCCAGTTCTAGGAGATTGGTATATCTCCAATTATTACCTTGTTTGAATATCTAAAAATATTTTCTAACAAACATAAAAACATGCTTGATATGAGATTTTTTTCGGTAAGTGTTGGTAAATGTTGATTTCACCATACACACACAAACCAATGAAAAAATATTTCTGTTGATGATAATCAAAATTTACTAGGGTGATCAGATAGCAAGTGTGAAATATAGGGACACTTTTTTTCAGGGGCATATATAAGACAATGCCCCTACTATCGGGATGTCTTGTCACCCTAAAATTTACAGCTAGGCAATGTTAGAAAGAGACTGTTTGAGAACTACAGTCAAAATCCAGCCATTTAAACTTTTGAATTAGGCTTGTTACAAATGAACTAGTGAATGAATAGTAAAAACAGGTAGGATTTCTTGATTTAAGGATATTTACTTTGTATATTTTAACATGTGATGTGAAAATTTTTATTTTTAATGGTTTATAGAGCTTTAAATTTTTGAATCTCAATGTCTTTCATTAAAAATTATTTGATCCTCCCATCATTTCCCACAACTGTGAAAATTTAAATTGGTAAAAATTGAAAAAAAATGCTTAAAAATAAACTCCCCTATCCTCTTTCCCATAAAACAGGGACAACTCACCAAGACAATGATTCAGCCAGATTCTTGAGCATGTCTAAATTTGCATATGACTAGTCCCACTATGTAATTTTCAGGGGACTACTCCAATACTTGAAGTTACTATGTCTAAGGCCCCAATCCTGCAAGTTGCTCTTCCTCGAGAATCTCTATCCCTGTGCAGAGCCCCATTTATTTTGGGCCACAGTCCCCAAGTCTGTAACTGCATCCACACCAGCAAAACCTTAGGTTTGTTTAGTATTTTTATTTTACTTTTTAAAAAAAATAAAATAAAACAAACCAGTTACTGCCATTAGCTCTTAAATCCTCAAAAGTCCCAATTTAAAACCAGAACTGCTCGAAACATTCTTTTGTTGGAATTTGCCAAAGTAGTGCAATCACAATGCTTTGAAGAAGGTTCAATTTTGGTGAAGCTCCGTTGGCAAAGCTCGCCTTTCTGGCGGGTTGCTGGCTAGTCTTGGCTTCCAGGTTCTGCGGCCCTGAAGCAGCACGCCAGGAGGACCATCCCAGACCTAGGGCTCCATTCCCTCTTGTGGAGAATTTTCAAGTTTTGGCTTGCATTCCTAATGGTAACAAAACCAATTTGTAAAATATCAAAATCCTCCATGAAACAAAATTGCCCCTCTCTGCCCTGCTCTACTTAAAACACTTCCAGATAAAAAGGGGTAAATACAGCGGATCAGGATCTACCTCTCATTTTCCTTTCCCTGCTTCCTGTTTTGGAGCCCTCTCATTCAAATAACTAATCACATATAAAAAGGCCAGGATTTGTCAGAGCCATTTAGTGGGAACACAGAAATTAACAGACTGGAAGAAACACAATAAGGGCTTATAACTGAGCAGGGGAGACTGCAAAGAAACACTAGAAACTATCAATAAACTAGCCAAAGGAATAAATGTAGATTGTCAAATCACTCTGTCCTGCAGCCATGCAATTAAAACAGTAATTTGATAATGTTCTCCGGCTTTTACTATTAGGCTCTGATGGTATGCCACAACAAAGATTAGAATGCATGTATTTAAAGTATATCACATTCAATTCTGTATTATTATGCAAAGCTGGCATATTCCAAAACCTGTGTATCTTAGGCTGCATAATACAAGGAAAATACAAACAAGTTATTTTGACATGGACCGTGAGAGTGCTGGGAGAGAGGTAAGGGGTTCATCTTTTTACAGAGCCCCATCTGGTTTCCAAGGAAATGTCACCAGCACTGGCCTTGAGTCCATTCCCTTAGCCACAGGTGGATATATTTACTGAGCAGGAGGCTAACTGGGTCAGCTTGACTCAGGAAAAACACTTAAACAAGTACAGTAACTCCTCACTTAAAGTCATCCCGGTTAACATTGTTTCACTGTTATGTTGCTGATCAATTAGGGAACACGCTCGTTTAAAATGCGCAATGCTCTCTTATAAAGCTGTTTGGCAGCCGCCTGCTTTGTCCACTACTTGCAGGAAAAGCAGCCTGTTGCAGCTAGCTAGTGGGGGCTTGGAACCAGGGTGGACTGGCAGCCCTACTATCAGCTCCCCGCTCTGATATGTTCCCTGTGCAGCAGCTGCCCAGCAAGCTACCAATTGCAGGCAGTCCAGCTGTCCCTCCCCCCACTGCCAAGTGCTGCTCCTGCCCTGCGCCTTGGAGCTGCTCCCCAGAGCCTCCTGCTTGCTGTGCAGGGGAGGGGGGAAGAAGGGGATTAATATCAGGGTTGTCCCCCTCCCCCCCGACTCCTGTCCCCTGCTCCCCCCCTTCTCCATATAGAGCAGGGGGAAGACACAATAGGGTTCAGGACAGAGAGAGCTGGCCGCAGCTGCTGTCTCAACTTCCTGATCTTTTTAAAGGCAATGTACTTAGAATGTGGTGTCAGCATACTTAAAAGTACAATGTGCATCTCTCTCTCTCCCACACACAGGGTGTGTCTCTTTCTTTGTCTGCCATGCTGTCTTCCCTCCCTCCATTCGTGCTGCCTTGCAGTGTGTGAGGCTACATTAACAATGTGTTAACCCTTGAGGGCTCAGCCAAGTCCTAGTTCATCATTTAGCAGTAATGCATTCCCTGGAAAATATCCCACCCTCTTCCACCCTCTAACTTCACCACCTCCACCAAGCTTCACAATCATCATTGCTGTGTACAGTATTAAATTGTTTGTTTAAAACTTATAGTTAGTGTGTGAGAGTGTGTGTGTGTGTGTGTGTGAGAGTGTGAGAGAGAGAGAGAGATAAAATATAGTTTTTTGTCTGGTGAAAACAATTTCCCTGGAACCTAACCCCCCCATTTACATTAATTCTTATGGGGAAATTGGATTCGCTTAACATTGTTTCACTTAAAGTCGCCTTTTTCCAGAACATAACTATAACGTTAAGCAAGGAGTTACTATATTCTGATACCTGAGGTTTATTAGTAGCCTTGCAACATGCAATAGGTCAAATGGCTTGCAAAAAAGATACATTAAAAAAAATTTTTTTTAGCTGCTGCTTGAAAATTCTTATTAACAATGGCTAGAAAAGCCTTTTTTTTTTTTTAAATGTTCCTCAAAAGTATCCTTTGATGAACAGGCTAAAATAGAGACAACCACCAACTAATAAGGAAGGTGCAATTATTCTACTAGGAGAAATAAGATAAAACATAAAAGCAGAGCTTGCAGAAACAAAGAAAGAGCTGAGAGAATAAGGATGATCACTTGTATCATTTGTTACGTTTTATGTTTAACAAAGTATAAGGTTCACAGATCATTTGATATGACATAAGTGGTTCAAGTACATAGCAACATAAAATCAACTGCATTACATAGAGATGATGTACGAATCTATGACAAATACAAGTACTTATAGTTATTACTGCAAGAATGTCATGTTACAGGACAACAACAAAAAAGGATGTGTAGAACAGTAGGAAAGAGCCTATTTGAAACTGCTAGTCTTACATGGGCAGGAAAAAGGTTTACACTAATATATCATATGTAATAAAGTTGAATGTATCCCATTTAAGGGAAAATAATTAAGAGTGAACTACAGTACATAGATGATGAAAAAGCTTGGAAGTCACAAGAACTGAAGATTTGATTAATGGAGAAGCAGGGTTTATAGAGATTTGTGCTTACTATACTTTAAAACATATTTGCTACAAGAGCAGTGAAACTGAATAAATGGAGAACGTAAGTAAATACATAAGTGGCTAATATACATGGGCCATCCCAGTGGTGTAGAGGCAACTGCAGGTCTTATGTTTAGATCCAAAGTATGTAGGAGGTGGAAGTGCTAAGAAATCAGTATGTCCTGAAGAAGAGAAAACCTCTCTCTCTGGAAGCAATCCAGGAGTACCAATTAGCCGTCCTCCACCACATTCATTCATCATAGATCTCCATAGTCTTCTATCCTGGCCACTGCAGTGCCTGTCTGGTGATGTTGGTTGGCTGCTTGCGTATGTATGTCCCTATCCCCCCCCCTTCTCTCCTTTCTCTTCTTCCACTGCTGGGAGTTGATGGGGTCTCTCCAAGGATGTTACTGATGGTGTCTGGTCTGGCCAGATCTCTGGAGAATTCTGAGGCAGAGGCAGCTGAATGAAGTCTTGGATCTGGTTGGTGGTTTTTTGGTTGTCCTCCAGGTTTCAGCTCCATACAGTAAGACTGATTTCACGTTTTGTTGAACAGAATCTTTATTATTGCCAAAGACAGCTCTCTCTGGCAGATGTTCTTGAGCTGTGTGTAAGAGCTGCTGCTTTTTTTATTCCTACTTTGATGTTCTGGTCTGTGTGCCACCCCTGCTGTCGCGATGATGCTATAGGTGTAGGTGGGACTGCACTCTTTCAGGGGCTTCCATTCCTTCCTGTGACTGGGAGTTGCTTGGATTGATCTAAGGAATCTTGTTCTGTCCTTTTGGTCTGTGGATTGTACCTGTGTGAGCCCTCCATGGATCACTCTACAGTGTATGCCGCGTATGAATTCTTGATCAGGGTTGACCACCTTTGCTGGGATGTTCATCATGGTGATCCCATCTGTTCATCTGTAGTTCTATTCCTGTTATAGACTTTCCTGCTTGTCTTTAACGGGACGTTTCTGGCTTGCTGAACTTTTCAGAGAGTCGCAGGTAGTATATCATACTGTTTTCATTTACCGCTGTATGCTGCCTGCTCTGCTTCTGCTGCCAGATCCCATCCATAATAATCTCTTTTCTTTCCCTTCCTCTTCTCTTCACTGCTCTGTGCTTTCAGCATATACTCTTTTTTTTTTTTTTGGCTGCTCTAGTCCTGCTGTTGTTGACTGCTGCCTTCTTCTTCTTTCTTTCTTCTGTCTTTGTCAAGTCTCTGCTGTGATCCTCTTCTCTCTGCTGGTCTTTAATTCCTTCACTTTTCTGGCATGCTGACCTGCTGTCTCTTCTCCTCACTGCTTCTGCACTGTTGTGACTCTTTCCTCTTCCTCTCCTCTCCTCCTGTAGTACTGCTTTCTCTTTCTTCTATTCAAAATCTTCCTTCTTCTTATGGTCCATGGTAATGTCTTTGTCTGGGAGAGTCTCTAATATTTTTCTGGAGTCTGTAAAAAAGTCTCTTTCCCCCTCTCTTCACTGTCATGTGGGGGGGTAGCACTGACACAACATTCATCTTAATCCTCTTCTTTAGTTCTGAAGGATGCTGTGATGATCCTGGGACCATGTGCTCCCCCAACCAATCAGCATCTTGTCTCGCTAATGCCTAGTAGGTCAGGTTGTTTGCCTCTCATCTCTGCTGCACCTGCGCCGTCTTTTTCCTCTTTCATACCATGTGGTCCTCCGTTCCATGGCCGTATGTTCCCTGCCTGCTGTAAGAGGGTGCGGTGCTTGCTTAGTGGCTCGCTTCACCCACCCCACCCATGCATCTTCGAGTTGAAGAAGACTCTTTTTCCAGGCTAAAAGTCTCTCTTAACTCTCTATTTTTTCTTTTTTCAAGCTTTGATTTTTACAGGGAGTTTTGCCCCCCCCCCCCACCCTCCTCCTTCCTCCCCTCCTGGACTACAGGCAGATGGCCCCAAAGGACCTCTCTGGTGGAGTTGTCCTCCACCACAGTCATCTAAAATTCTAACAGGTCAATAAATGTGATCTCATGGGAGTGTTCTGCCAAGGTAAAACAAAACATGTTAAATCTAGAATAGCTTGTTAGGATGAAGAAAGACACAAGCAACTGTTTAAAATGTTCTTTGTCTCTGTCCTTCGAATGTTATCTTGAGGACATTCTATATCAATCATATCGCACAATGTTGTATTCCTCAGTGTTCTGCATGTGGAGAGAAACTAAATAAGGAAGTCCCCAATCCTAAAATTAGTTAGTTAATTAATTACTTCACCTTGATTTGTTAACAGTGAGAGTTTAAATTTATATTTTGCTTTTGTTTGAAAGAGAAAAAAAACAGAAGATTTATCAGTATGGAGTTTTATGAAAAAATGGTTTAGATGAACATGCATGCAATTCAAAATATGAGTTTGAAGATGAAGATCAACATGATAGACCACATCGTGTTATTTCATAGGAAGAACTCTCTTGAACTTAAGGATGACTGTAGTTATAGGCTTGGCATACCACAAAGATTCATAGATTCCAAGGCAAGAAGGGACTACGGTGATCATCTAGTCTGACCTCCTGTATAACATAGACCACAGAACTTCCCCAAAATAATTCCTAGAGGATATAGTTTAGAAAAACGTCCAATCTTGATTTTAAAATTGCCAGTGATGGAGAATCCAATACAAACCTTGACAAATTGTTCCAATGGTTAATTACTCTCACTGTTAAAAATTTACACCTTATTTCTAGTCTGAATTTGTCTAGCTTCAATTTCCAGCCATTGGATCATGTTATACCTTTCTTTGCTAGACTAAAGAATCCATTATTAAGTATCTATTCCCCTTGCAGATACGGACAATCATCAGTCACTCCTTAACCTTCTCTTTGTTAAACTAAATAGATTGAGCTCCTTTAGTCTGTCACTATAAGGCATTTTTCCTAATCCTTTAATCCAGGGGTTCTCAAACTGGGGGTCATGACCCCTCATGGGGTTGCACGGTTATTATATAGGGGGTCATGAGCTGTCAGCCACCACCCACAAAACCTGCTTTGCCTCCCTAATAGTGTTAAATATAAAAAATGTGTTTTTAATTTATGGGAGGGGGGGTGTCACACTTATAGGTTTGCTGTGTGAATGGGGACACCAATACAGAAGTTGGAGAACCACTGCTTTAATCATACTTGTGGCTTTTCTCTGAGCCCTCTCTAATTTATCAACAGCCTTCTTGAATTGTGGGCACCAGAACTGGACACAGCTGCAGTTACATCAGTGCCAAATGCAGAGGTAAAATAACCTCTACTCCTACTTGGGAGTCCCTTGTTTATGCATCCCAGCAGAGGTGTCATGCCCCCCCCCCCAGATTTCTGCCAGGATTTTCTGGATTGGCTCCCTCCCTGTGCAGCAGCTCCTGGGGAGCTGGCAGCAGGGAGAGGCAGCTGCAAACAACTGGGAACTTTAGGGAGAGGCCACTGAGGGTAAGGGGAGGAGTATGCTAGGGAGGGGTAGGCATGACTCAAGCTGTTGGGGTGGAGGCGAACCTTTAAATTGTGCCCCCCCCCCCGCCACTATCAGCAGGTACTAGTCATGTCTGCATCCCAGGATCTCATTAGCTCTTTTGGCCACAGTGTCACACTGGGAGCTCATGTTCTGCTGATTATCCACCACAAATCTCAAATCTTTTTCAGAGTCGCTGTTTCCCAGGAGAGTGTCCTCCAACCTGTAAGTATGGCCTGCACTGTGTGTGTCCTGTCCACATCCCCTTTCCTCCAGCAACTTCTGTTTCATTGGAAGCAAGGATGGTGAGTGTTGTAAGAACCTTTAAGTTGTCTCCACCCCACTGGAGGATCACTTTTATACCAGGAGGATACTCCCTGGGACAGACTGGACGAATTTAGGGCTAGATTATTAACTTAGTGTGGTGGAAAGCTGTTGCAACATGCCAGTGGACCTGGTCCAAGATGTTTCACTAGGTTCTGTCAAAGTAAACAGAGTGGAAGCCAAGATGTGCAGTGCCAAGTATAAAAGTAAAACACCCATGAGGTGTACTGGAATTGAGTCACTGACATCAGAGTCAATGACAATTGTACACAGTCTAGACATAAAAAATGGAACTCAAAGCCCTTTGTACATGATTCCCACCTTGCCTAAGTGACAACAGTAAATATCAGGAGGAGCAGGGCATTCAGTAATCATCTCAGACAACTGAGTAAAAAACAAATGCAATGATATTCAGTGATTTTTTTTCTCTTTTGTTTAAGATTGCACTTCCATGTCTGAACACCTACAAACATTTTCTAATAAATATAAAAACATGTTTTTATTTGTTGAAATAATTCACACAATCAATGAAACTGAACAACAACAATCCATATTTTACTGAAATTAACTTTGAAGGAGTTTGAAGGAACCCTGTATATCTAAACACATCATTTATTTTAGTGGTAAATTACAATACTAACTGGAGCTAGCTGGAAAATGGTTTATAGATTAAAGTTTTCATTTTGGGGGTTTTGGTTTTCCAATGAAACAATGGAAAGCAGACACTTGATGTGAAAATTTCAGTTTAGTTGAAACCCGATTTTCCATTGAAGAAAGTTTTCACAGAATATCTTCTACCAGCTCAAAGAGACATCTCACAAGAGATTACAATACTGTTGTATGTCGATAAAATTATTGAACACCTAAATTGATCTCCTTACAGAATTATAAAGGTCTAGCTATACAGCTGTGCCTAATAATGTTAAAAAGTTTCTCAGGAATCTATTGACTACGGAATTCAAGGATGAAGCTGCATAGGTGCTGACTCCGTGGGTGCTCCAAGGCTGCAGCACAATGGGAAAAAAAAACAGTGGGTGCTGAGCCCCGTGGGTCAGCGCTTCTCCCTCCTCTTAGCGCCTCCCCATCCGCCGGCAGCCCCGCTGATCAGCGCCTCCCCACCCACCAGAGATAAGCTGTTCTGCAGCACTGGTGGGGGAGAAGAGGAGGCAGGGGGGGTGGGGTGGAAAGAGGTGGGGGGGTGGGGAGGCATAGCTACTCATGGGCCACAGCCCACCCACTTAGGATCCAACCAGGCCCACCCAATTTGGGACCGGAGCCCTCCGAATCCGCAGGCTGGGGCTCCCGACCCTGGCTTTGTGTCTGTCTGCTCAGTCCACTTGCATCCCTCTCCTGCCAGCGCTGCATGCTGCTGCCCCCATCTCCAGCCCTGCGCCTGGAGTGTACCTCGTGGGGGCAGAGCTAGAGCTGGGGCCAAAGACCAGGGCAGCAGTGTGTGGCGCCGGCAGGAGAGGGATGCAGCTGGACACCAAGCTGGGGTTGGGAGGGGCGGGCGGAGCTCAAGCCCCGGCAGGTCCCCGTCTTCCCCATGGGCATGTTCCACAGCCTGTGCACCCCGGGCAGCCTCATCTTCGGGTGTCTGCTTAGCGGTAAGGGCTGGTTGGATTGGGTGGGGAGAGGCGGGGCGGGGTGGCGGTTTGGAGGAAGGGGTGGAGTCTGGGGCAGAGTATGGGTCAAGCACCCCTCAGCAACTCGGTAAGTCGGCTCTTATGTGAAGCTGGGAGACTTGAGAACTGAATGCTCTTGTGAGCAACCATGCTCAGTTTCCTGCATACTGAGAATCTCTAACAAACGTGGCTGACACCAGAAATTGGGCCTTCTGATTACCTTTGGCATAAGAACATAACATAAGAACATCCATACTGAGTCAGACCAATGGTCCATCTAGCCCATTATCCTGTCTTCCAAAAGTGGCAAAAGAGATTAAATGTTAGATCAAGGTTTATGAAAGGAAGACCATGACCATAAAGACGGGGGGGGGGGGGGGGGGAAGGGGGGCAGTTAAGTGCAAACCTAGGGCCAGATTTTCAAAGCCACAGTTTCACATGCACCCTACTCCCAATACACACACGCACAAAATTACGCCTCTGAAAATCTACCCTCCTGGAACAAAGGTGTACTCATCTTTCCATGGCGACCTTTGGATGTGACCTGCCAAGTGTTTTTTTCCCCCTAGTTGATCTTGTGCTTTTTTTTTTTTTTTTTTTTTTTGCTTCTTTATGATGTATAAAAGACCTGAAAGGTTTTTAAAAACATTTTCTGCTTTTGTTATTTGTTTTGTTTTTTATTTGTTTTTTAAACTTTAGCAATATCAGCAATATCAACTCTGGCCTTCCCTGACTTTACTGGAGGACTTCCTGGATATCTCAGAACCTGATCACTGTAAGCTCTCACAGCTGAGTGGAATGGACAGAGGTACTGAATCTTTAACAAAGACATCCCTTTCCCAAAATGTTCATCATTAAGATTATTATTTTAAAATTAAAATTAAATAACACAAACAGCAAGTATCAGAGGAGTAGCCGTGTTTGTTGCTTTTTACAGATCCAGACTAAGAGTCCTGGGGTACCTTATAGACTAACAGACATATTGGAGCATAAGCTTTCGTGGGTGAATACCCACTTCGTCAGACGCATCTGATGAAGTGGGTATTCACCCACGAAAGCTTATTCTCCAATATGTCTGTTAGTCTATAAGGTGCCACAGGATTCTTTGTTGCTTTTTACAAACAACAAGAGTCTCAGCCACTTATGCTCAGACTGGAAAAAATCTTGATTTTTCTAAATGAAATAGCTGGAAAAGGACCTTCATTTGCTGAACAGGAGACAATTTCCTGTTCACATCCTGTTGATGTTTAATTTATGCCTGGGAAAGCTATGAGCTGGTTCTCAGACTGAGGAGCTGCAATTACCATGATTTATGACTAGGCCTGACAAACAGGAAACAGATTCTTCTAAAAGTGCTTTGTTAACTTTGCTCCCAATATGGAGCTGCTACCTAACAATGGGGGTGGCATGGAGGGTGGCCATTGCAGCTTGGTGTCAGATACCTATCTGGAGGTCAAGGGAAAAGGGGCTGGGATGAAAGCTAAAATATCATAGGCATGAGTCATAATGATAAAGGAAACGGGATGGTTCAAATAAAGAGGAGGAAAGGTAACCGGAGTAGTAGGTAAAGCTTATACAAACAGAATAGGAGAGAGAAAAATAAGCAAATAAGTTAGGCACAGGTTAAAAAACAAAAGAAACTTTAGTTAGGGGCTATCAAGCACAACACACAAGAGTTAAAAGGAAACTAAGCAAAGATTTGTGCACAAAAGGGGAAATTAAGGTGTGGGGAGGAAATTGCATGTGGCGTCTCTCCCTCCTCTGTACAAATGTCTGGTTAGATTCAACTCTTCAGGGCACATCTAAAGTATATGGTGCTACAAAAACAACAAAGATTCATTTACATTTCTGATGTGGTTAATCAACTCTTTATATGTGATAGCAATAACTTGCTGAGCAAATGTGATTTGCTCTTGAGTCCTCATTGATTTGAAGCTGTTGCAGAACAGCATCTGTCCCTACACACAGGTACAAGGCTTACAACAAAAAGTGTACAGTAAAGCTGTCTAGCTCACAAGAGGAATCCAATGGGAAAAATCATCTAACACTTGCTTGGATTGCAGCCAGCAAAATCTGCAAGAGCTGCCAGCCCTTACAGATGATTTTCAAGAAATGAAAGTTATGGACATACAGGAAAATACAGAGATGGCAAACATTGTGTAATGTCACCAAAGAAAAACCAAAACTAAACTAAAAAGCCCCAAAGAATAACCCAGCACTATTTAGTAATAAATGCATTATGTCACAGAATGAAACGTAAAGAACTGAGTGGAAGCTTCATGGTTCAATAAGCATATTTGACCAATTATGAATTTGAGAAATAAATCAAACTGTTACAACATTTTACAGAGTTCCACATTAATCTATCCTATCTAATCAAATTCAGTCTCTTGCCAATATATGAAATGCGGGCTGCAGCCATTCTACAGATCAGGGAAAGGTCTGATATAAAAAGAAAGAACTGATATACAAAATGTATACTTATATGATACCTTTTACTTCAAAGTACTTTATACATTTTACAAGACACACGCCTCTGTATTTAATCCTGGGGGAAACTCTGCCCAATGCAGATTTTTGCAGAAATTAACGGTGTGCGTGCAGAATTTCCTTTCCCTCACAGAAATGGGCTGCAGTGCTGCTAGCTGCCACTTGACTTGGCAGAGCCCAGCTTGCACAGAGAAGACATTGCTGGGGAGAAAGAGGGAGCTAGACAGTTCCTGGCAGATGCAGTTCCCAGAGTGCCCTGAGGGAATGCAGGAAACTCTGTGTAAGTCTGGGTCCGAGCATCAGGCTCTTTCTCCCTCTGGATCCCTGGGCTCTGGGGAAGGGGGGATGGCGTGCAGGTATCTTGGCTAGGGGGCCCCCACAGTTGGGCTCTGGGGGATGAGGGGTTCAGGTATATTGGCTGGGGGGGCCCTGCAGGTGGGCTCAGCGGGGAGTTGTGGGTGTCTGGTCCCTTGACTGAGCTCTGGGGAAGAAAGGGGGCAGAGAAACTGGAACTGGGTTGTCATAGGCATTTCTTTAACTCTCTACTCCCAGGGGAGGGAGGGAGGGAGGGTGTGTATTGTTACAGACATACTTGCTGACAGGTATTTTTAAATAAATTACCAAAATAATTGAAACTAGCATGATTATGTAGTGTTATTTTGACAAATAAAATTTGCAGAATTTCAGAATATTGTGCACAGAAATTTTTTTGCACAGATTTTTAATTTTTTTGGTGCAGAATGCTGTGTCTACAATGCATAAATGAAGTGCGTTAGAAAATGTGTTAACTCATGTTGTAATTAACATGTTAAACAGCATTGAGCATGTAGCGTAGACAAAGAGTCACATTTAAAAAATGTGTTAGCTGGTTGTGGTTAACTCAACAACAAGAATAGCATTTTATATTTTAAAAGCTCTGCATGAACATTAATCCATTATCACAGCAAACTGTCAGGTAAATTATCTTAATCATGGCAGACCTTTCACCCACTAGATGGAATACTGCCCTGATCCCTTTCCTGAATAAACCCTCTTTCACTCTCATCTTCCAGCCTTTACATTCATTTACCTCTAAGGCTAACTAGATTCTTGCAATGTGTCCAGTGTTCCTTTTTCTGGCCAGTGAAATGTTTTTGGGGTTTTTTGTTAGCTTCCCCTGAACATTTAGTCATGGTGTGCCCTACTTGTTAGAGGTACAGAACTGTCAAGGTAATATTCAACTGACTGTAGACTAATCCATGCCCTGTTTATCTCAAATGCAGTAGGGATCAGGAAAAGCTCTCACCCCAAAGACGCTGACTGGCAGATAGTACCAATACCATTCCTGAGTTGTATGATAAGAAACACACCCTCCCAACTTTCCTGGTTCGCATCTATAGTAATGTGAATTCAGGCTACTTACTATTGTCTGAACTGATTAGATCATACTTCTTCAGCTAGAATATGGAACTCTTCATTGAATCATGGTAAGAAAGGATAATAATAGAGGAGCTGCAGCTATTTTTTAATCTGAAAAATTAATACACTATACAATATGTAGATGAGCCCATGAAAATCCTCCCTTTCTTAGACAATGCTGGCAAGGTCTGCAATATAGTTATGCCACAGGCCTTACAACTTAACAACTCTCTGTCATCTTGTTGCTTGTCCAGGTAAAATTAGAATAGCCATTCTTCCCAAAGGAAAATTCTTTAAAATGGAACTTCCAGCTCATTTGCAAGTCGGATGCGGAAAATTCAAATTCCACCCAGGAGCCTTTCAAGATGAGGTCAAAAAATACCACAGCCAACAAATTCAGTGTGTCTCCTTGCTCAAAATAGCAGGGACAATTAGCAACTGTGGCAACAAGTAACTGGGGTCCATTGGAAAAGTTTTTTTATGAGTGTTCAATCTCCATTTCCAGTTATGACAGTTAAATCCTGAAGTCCTGACTCAAGGGAAGGACTATTCAGAAGAAAGCTCTGGCCAGCTAAAAGAATGCACACAGATGTCTATCAAAAATCACATATGCAAGTGATGCCAAATTTGTTCTATAAAAAGCACTGAGAGCAAAATAGAGAGTAAATTTATAGCAGGAAAAATACAAGAGACTTTGCCTGGCAGCTACTTAACCTTTTTGCAGCTGTAGTTAAGATTTCTAAGCACATTAATGTATTTTGCAGTTTCCACAGGCAGGCCCTTCAGAGCTACTAGTTCCGTACCATTTATTGTTAATTTCTTACCAGGTTCTGAGAGAACATGGAATAAAACAAATCCCTTGGAGGTAAAAATGTAAGCAGTTAGTTATCTGTTTTACCTTTTTTAAAAAAAGTATTAACATATTATTGAAATATGACTGACAAATACTCATTTGATTAGTACAATGCAAAAACCTCTTCACTTTCAGTTATCTACATGGTAAAGACTATTTACATAGGTTATATCAGGGGTAGGCAACCTGTGGCATGCGTGCCAGCTGATTTTCAGTGGCACTCACACTGCCTGGGTCCTGGCCACCGGTCCAGGGGGGCTCTGCATTTTAATTTAATTTTAAATGAAGCTTCTTAAACATTTTAAAAACCTTATTTACCTTACATACAGCAATAGTTTAGTTATATTATAGACTTACAGAAAGAAACCTTCTAAAAACATTAAAATGTATTACTGGCACACAAAACCTTAAATTACAGTGAATAAATGAAGACTCGGCACACCACTTCTGAAAGGTTGCTGACCCCGGGTTATATTCTTCTAGGCAATATTTTGTATTTGTTTATTAGTCCTATAATTCAACCAAAGGAAGAATCAACATATTAGTCTTTAAACAAACACACACTTGAGGTGAAAGAGGATTTATTCAGGAAAGTGAGATGGGCAGTATTCCATCCAGTGGGTGAAAGGTCAGACTAAAAACACCTAAAAGAAAAATTCTAGATCCTTAAAATTAACCTGATGCATGAATTGTCCAACAGAGGCAGTCTGTAATTCTAGAAATACACTCAAGAGAACCATTTCTAAAAATCTGTCTGATGATGAAAAATGTTAAGTCCATTTATAGGGAAATGCACTGCATTATCTGAATCAGAACTTGTAAAACAAAGAAAACATTAGTTATTACAAATCATCAGCAATGAATGCATTAGTAAAATCCAGGGTTACTGTAGATTAAGAATAATCACCTTTCACTTATAGAAACAAACACATTTTAAATTGAAATAACCTTGAGATTTTTCTGATCATTTGTATCCAATTTGCATACCAACACCACAATTCAATTCATGCTCTCTTTATTCCCAACTGCCAATTTTTATAACCAGACCTCTGTCACTCTTTGTTTTTTTGGGGGTGTTTGTTTTGTTTTATATTTACAATTTGGGGAGAGTAAACTTAGGACTTGATATAGCACTGGCACAGGAAAGCAATTTGTAAAACAAACATTCACACACAGCTCTGCACCTCAGTCCTGCCTTGCAACATCTATGCTAGTCCAGTCCTGGAGCTCTTTTTAAACAATGAACACCAATTGTGTTAACTGTGTTAACTGTGCTTAGCTGGGTAATTGTTTTATAAAAGAGACAAATGCCCACCAGAAACTAAACAGCTTAGAAAATTTATTTCATTTGAGAAAGAACTGAATTTTGGTGAACCAGGGGAAAAAAGCTCTCAGATGCTAAGGTTATGGGTTTGGCATAAAACGAACAAAAAAATCTAGATATATTAGATATAGAATTAAGAAGTCCTACCCAATGTACAACTAGCATTCTTCCACATTTTCCACCTTTTTCCACTGTCAACTAGTTCTACTTATAGTATATTCCTTCTTTTCCAAGGCAAATTGGGATCTAAGATTTAGCCTTCTACTTTTATCTTAATCATCTGTTCAATCACAGTTTATATACCGGTACAATATAACTGGTCCCTGGCATAATTATCCATTTATTTTCTGATTATGATTTTATATATATATATATATATATATATATATATATATATATATATATATATATATAAAAATCAGAAAAATCTCAAGTTTATTTCAATATATATCTATATATCTACACAAAAACCACACACACACACACCTGAAAATAGATCACACTGTTGGTCTAATGTTCTTTATATGCAAGTTTAAACAGCTCCTTGGTTAGTTCAAGAGGAGCACATTAGATCATCCCTCTTTCAGATTAACCAATTTAAAATACCAACAGGAAATTACGCTTCCATGCTTCCTGTAAAATGACATCATAAAACTGCAGAATCTGGAATAGACCTCCACTAAAAAGTCTAGAAATATTTTTTCAGGTATAGCAGTGACTTTTTCCCCCCTTGATGTGTGACAGCAACAAATTACTAAAAATGCATATAAATCCTCAATAATTTTTTTCTACTGCTAATACTGAAAGTACTGTAATTATTATTTTTCATTCAGGGTAGAAAGTTGTATTTCCAAATTGGTGTTGAGATATTTATATGGGAAACTCTTCGAACCACATTGGAAAAGGGTTATATTTGCTATACCTTACCAGAAACATAACTACAAGATACTAAAAATCGACAAAGTGTCCTGTGGCACCTTATAGACTAACAGACGTGCCACAGGACTCTTTGCTGCTTTTACAGATCCAGATTAACACAGCTACCCCTCTGATACTTGGCACCATACAAGATACTAAGTTTCTGTTTTAAATATGCTGAATTTGTTTTTTGTCGCTGTACTGGCATTCAGCTTCAGACCAATATTTATATGGCAAACGCATGTCATGTACAACAGACTTAAAGCCAAGTCAGTGCAGACTGGAAAAGCTTTCAATTGTTTGAGCAGTGTAAATAGCCCAAGACAAGATTATCTCTTTGCCTATTGATCGCAAAACCACTTGGCACAAATATTAAGTATTCATCTTTATTTTCATGTAGCTGGAATTGCTACCAAAATAGGTCTTAGAGTTACACAAACCACAGATAATTTTTTTTTTAAATAATTACTGGGTGCATTATACTTCAGCCAATTTTACTTCTCCACCAGTGTATTTTGGTGTCTTGGTTACAGGGCTAACTATACCTCTCTCTCTCTGAGAGCACCCCCTCAGCTGTAAGGCACTGTGCCTTCACGGCTGCAGTGGAATAAGTCTCCCCACTCTTTGACTGGCCCCTAGGCTATCCTACCCAGGGTATCAACCAGTCCTATCCAGCAGGTCTGAGTTCAGACACATGCCGCGGTCCTTGCCTTCAGGAGTCTGTCCCCAGTGGTCACAGTGACAACAAAGCCTTCTTAAAACAAATGTCTTCTTTATTTTGCAGTAAAAACAAAGCAGAAAAGGATTATTATTTTTTAAAAACCCAACAAACTATTCTACACACTTGGCCATTTTACCTAAAGGCTTACAATCACCTGACGGTAATCCAAGCAAGCCTAAATTTCTCCAGACACCCCAGCAGGTGCCTGTGTCTTAGACTGGTTTTCCACCAAAGAACTCCCCAATCTCTTGAGAGAGTGATCCTTTTCAAACTCCTACAATCCTTTTGTTCTTCTGGGTTTCCAGGCTTTGGCCCTTCTTGCCAAAACAAACTTTGTAAGATGGCTGGAGCTAGGAAGCACAATCTTCAAAACTAATAGTTTGGGTGTCGTCTCTTAACAACCCTTAGTGCTCCCCTAAAGATGGCCGAGCGCTGGGCTACACTGACAGCACTGCAGCTGCGCCACTGTAGCACTTAGTGAAGACGCTACCCATGCCAATGGGAGAGCTTCTCCCATTTTTGTAGGTACTCCACCTCCCCAAAAAGCGAGAGTTTCTCCCGTCAACATAGTGCTGTCTACTCCAGGGGTTAGGTCGATAGAACTATGTTGCTCGGGTGTGGATTTCCACACCCAAAGCGGTATGGTTATACCAACATAAATTGGTTGTGTGGATCACGCTTTAGTTTGAGCCATTGTTTTCCCTCTGCTTGTTTTTCTTGACAGCTCCCTATTTTGCCAAACCAACAGATTCAGCTAGTAAACATTCCAATAACCAGGTTAGCATACAGTATTCATAAACTATTACAGGGCAACTAGCACAGGGCAATCCAACATTAAGCAACATTAATGTAGGAATATAAAACTACATTGCTTACTTGAAAACTGAACATCATGAAATGCAAGTTACTATTGGAAAACATTTATACTTAGACAATTAATGATATTAATCAGAAAAATTCCCCTTTGGCCTTTGAATGGAAATCTCATAATTTGGGTTTAATATTCCAACAAATATTTTTTAGATCAACAAATTGCCCTACATTCCTTAAATGAAATTAGAGCTGGCAACAGTGGAGGTTTATTACACCCTACAACAGACTGAACAGCTTGAAGGAACAATTAAAAAAAATATGTACTTTTTTACTCCATGTACTATACTTTCAGTTTGTGTTCCTGACAGGTCACTTCATAGGTACAAAGATACAAAGCCTAAACTTTTCATTACACAGATATATCCATTCACTATTGGAACAGCAATGAAAAAACCTGACACAGATTCATGGCAAATGTCTAGAAGAGAAAGGAGTTCACCACTGTAAATGTTATTTGAGAGTACTGCCTTTGTAGAGTCACACTCTTGCAAAGTATACGCGCTCAACACAAGTTACCTAGCAAAGCAGCACCCCAGACCGAGTGCCCCCTTGTGGATCCAAACATTCACAACAATGTTACCAAAGGGACCAAGCCCCAACCACCTTCTGTCCACTAATTCACAGAAAACTATCAATTACACATTTCTGTGAGAAACGCATTGCATAAGCATGCTATGAAAGCTGCCTTAGATCTAGTGGAATGAACTCTAATTTCCTCACATTTACAGGGATACCAACTAAGCTACAACAACTTAATACAAAGCCTTACCCATTTTAAAAGTCTCTGTACTGAAGGTGATTTCCATCCCTAGACTTAGCACCAAAAGTTAGGAATAACCTAAATATCTTTTGTCCAAACTACTCAAAACTCCCTTAAATATTAAGTTCATGTAACCTAGTTTCCTCAGGTAATACATATAGCTTTGGGGAAAGATGGCATTTTTATAGTCTACTATAAATGAAAGTCAGTAAAAATTGGGGTAAGGATATAAGAAAATATGTTTAAACCCAAGGAGATGACACTGAATGATGATTGTTAACTCACAATGCAGTGTCCAAGGATTGTAGGACCTAAAGTACAGCATGTGAAATCAACCTCTTGTTCCACAACCCCTAATAAAACCTAGTTATAATAGATCTGAATTAAAGACACCATTCCATTATCTAATTATCATTTCTTTTTTGGATTTAAATTAGACCTTATGAGAGCAACATTTTTTGCTGTTTAATTTCTGTTTAGTTCATGTAGAGGTGCAGACTCATCCCTGCGGCACCTCCTGCTGGTGACTTCCGGGAATTAGCTCGTTCCAGCTCTGGAGCGCCCTCTGCAGGCCAGTGATCCACCTGTCCTTTGGCCCCCATGTCCCTTCCTGGACCCTGGTGCCCCTTTAACTGGGGTGCTGCCCCCTAGCAGTACCCCACCAATCTGGGTCTCCCCTCCCTGGGGAATCCCCGACCCACTATCCCCACCTCACCTCAGTCTTGGCTACTGCCAGTCTTGGTCAGTGCACCTGACCAACCAGATTGCTTTCTATGATGAGATAACTGGCTATGTGGATATGGGGAAAGCGGTAGATGTGATAGAGCTTGACTTTAGCAAAGCTTTTGATACGGTCTCCCATAGTATTCTTGTCAGCAAGTTAAAAAAGTATGGACTGGATGAATGGACTATAAGGTGGATAGAAAGCTGGCTAGATTCGGGCTCAAGAGGTAGAGATCAACGGCTCAATGTCTAGTTGACAGCTGGTATCAAGCGGAGGGCCCCAGGGGTCGGTTTTGTTCAATATCTTTATCAATGATCTGGATGATGGGATTAATTGCACCCTCAGCAAGTTTGCAAATGACACTAGGCTGGGGGGAGAGGTAGATACGCTGGAGGGTAGGGATAGGGTCCAGAGTGACCTAGACAAAATGGAGGATTGGGCCAAAAGAAATCTGATGAGGTTCAACAAGAACAAGTGTAGAGTCCTGCACTTAGGAAGGAAGAATCCCATGCACCACTACAGGCTGGGGACCGACTGGCTAAGCAGCAGTTCTGCAGAAAAGGACCTAGGGGTTACAGTGGATGAGAAGCTGGATATGAGTCAGCAGTGTGCCCTTGTTGCCAAGAAGGCCCACAGCATATTGGGCTGTATTAGTAGGAGCATTGCCAGCAGATTGAGGGAAGTGATTATTCCGCTCTATTCAGCACTGGTGAGGTAACCTCTGGAGTACTGCATCCAGTTTTGGTCCCCCCACTACAGAATGGATGTGGACAAATTGGAGGGAGTCCAGCGGAGGGCAACAAAAATGATTAGGGAGCTGGGGCACATGACTTACGAGGAGCAGCTGAGGGAACTGGGGTTATTTAGTCTGCAGAAGAGAAGGGGAGGGGATTTGATAGCTGTTTTCAGCTACCTGAAGGGGGATTCCAAAGAGGATGGAGCTCGGCTGTTCTCAGTGGTAGCAGATGACAGAACAAGGAGCAATGGTCTCAAATTGCAGTGGGGAAGGTCTAGATTGGATATTAGGAAACACTATTTCACTAGGAGGGTGGTGAAGCACTGAAATGGGTTACCTAGGGAAGTGGTGGAATCTCCATCCTTAGAGATTTTTTAAGGCCCAGCTTGACAAAGCCTTGGCTGGGATGACTTATTTGTTGTTGGTCCTGCTTTGAGCAGGGGATTGGACTAGATGACCTCCTGAGGTCTCTTCCAACCTTAATATTCTAATAATCCCTTTCTTGTGTGTAAATATGTAATATCTACTCTCTCTCAAAAGGTTTCATAACAACCCACGGTCCTGGCTGATGATTCTCTTCCCATTAAAAAGGGTTTATTTCTCTATGGCCCAAAGTGAGCTATTTTTTATTTACTGCTTGCCATATTTACCCATTACGGCCATGGTCCTGTAAACATATATGCATGCAAGTAAATTCACATACATAAACAGTCCCACTGTACTTAATGGAACTATTCACATTTGCAAAGTTATCATACATATAAGTGTTAGCAAGCTCAGGATAAAGACCATAGGTCATTATAACAGCTATTTCTAACTACAGCTGGTCAGAACTTTTTGACAATTTCATAGAAATATGCGTATTTTGTCAGAGCTGAAAACTTTCAGAGAGACATATTAGTTTGGATGACATTATTGTCAAGAAAGATTTTGAGATCCCACATTCGCTGGTAACTTCTGACATAAGAGAAAATCATTGAATCATAGGACTAGAAGGGACCTCTTGAGGTCATCTAGTCCGGTCCCCTGCACTCATGGCAGGACTAAGTATTATCTAGACCATCCCTGACACGTGTTTGTCTAACCTGCTCTTAAAAATCTCCAAAGATGGAGATTCCCCAACTTCCCTAGGCAATTTATTCCAGTGCTTAACCACTCTGACAGTTAGGAAGTTTTTCCTAATGTCCAACCTAAACCTCCCTTGCTGCAATTTAAGCCCATTGCTTCTTGTCCTATCCTCAGAGGTTAAGAACAACAAATTTTTTCCCTTCTCCTTGTAACAACCTTTTATGTACTTGAAAACTGTTATCATAACCCCTCTCAGTCTTCTCTTTTCCAGACTAAATAACCCCAGTTTTTTCAATCTTCCCTCATAGATTATGTTTTCCAGACCTTTCATCGTTGTTGCTCTTCTCTGGACTTTCTCCAATTTGTCCACCTCTTTCCTGAAATGTGGCACCCCGAACTGGACACAATATTCCAGTTGAAACCTAATCAGCGCGGAGTAGAGTGGAAGAATTACTTCTCATTTCTTGCTTACAACACTCCGGCTAATACATCCCAGAATGATGTTTGCTTTTTTTTGCAGCAGTGATACAGTGAGAGACAAATTGAAAAGCTGTCAATCTAAAAACCACCATTCTGACACAAATTTCATTTCATAAAAACATCTGAAAGGTTTTGTTTTCATTTCCATGTGGAACAAAAACAAATTTCAAAATGTTAACATTACTGCAAGAGAGAATTATTGTCCTCCAGATAGGCTAGAAATACAGCTAAATTCCCTGTAAGCCGTGCGGCCACGCAGCAGCCTATTTAGCACCGCACAAGTGCTCAGTGAACCCACCGCGGTTGGAGACCTGCCGGGGGAGGGGCACCCCTCCCCCGGGCCCCAATCTGCCCCAGCCGGGGTGCACCTCTGCTGGCGCTGACTCTGCTGCAGTCCAGGATGCCCCTCCCATGGCACGAACCCAGCCCAAGCCAAGACCTGCTGGGGTAGGGGAAGGGGCGCCTATCCTGCAGCCCCAGCCCAAGCCCTACAGCTGCTGCTGCTGCAGGGAGAGAGAGCTGGGGGAAGTCCTTTCTCTCCACCGTAGTCCTGGAGCCCCCGCCCACACCCCTGCACCCAACCCTCTGCCCCAGACCCACCCCAGAGCCCGCACCCCCAGCCAGAACCCTCACACCGCTGCACCCCAACCCTCTGCCACAGCCCTGAGCCCCCTCACACATCACCTCCATATTGGTGAATATGACAAAAATCATCGGGGTGCTTTGCAGGGCTGGTATAAACAGCTCTGTTGATAAATCCTTCCTTAATAGTTAAAGTTTTGAATGGCTAATGTGGACGTAATTACTATTAATCAGTAAATAATGACTTCACATAGCAGAGAAGGGTCAGAAACAAACAAACAAAAACATTGTTCTATACATGCACGAGTTATAGCATAATACATTTTAGTCAGGAACCGTGTGCACTATATTAAACTAATGTTGCATGAAGCTGAAACAAGATCATGCTGTCACTAGGAAAACCATCATATATATTCTTACCGCAAGCTTTACAAGCAGTAGCACAAATCTCTTCTGCAATATATTCACCAGCTGGAAACTGAAGATAATCTCCTTCGGTCTTCTCCGGGGAATGATAAAGGTAAACCTGAAACACTGGCTCTGTCTGCTTGGGAGCATTTGCATTCCCAAGGATGTCACCATTTTGGTGGACAGTAGAAGTTGCTGTTCCTTCCATCTCTGTCATTGTAAGGCAGGCCATCTTTTCATTATGTTTAGAGCATTTGTCTAAAAAGAAAAAAACAAAAACTCGAAGTTTATTTGCTGGCTTTAAAAAGCCAGGAAAACTGAAAGAGCTACACAAGATCTGGTATCTCCCATATTTACATGGCAATAATTCGTAAACTTGTTACAATTTCCTACATAAATATATAGATTAAAAAAAAAACTGGGATGCTTTTCACTGGTAATGTCAACTTTTTGAAGCACAGGAGCCTTGAATTATAGTACTGAATTAGGACTGCATAATTTCTCAGAAAGTTTAGCAAAAAGTGAGTTCCTCTACAATTTACAATGCAGTTCTACTCTGAAAAGTGCCTGTGTGGGAAAAACAAAAAGGCTTTGTAATGTTCCATCATTATTGCCTCTCAATGAATTCCAAAACAAATATGTTCATTTTACAAGAATATCAGGCTTCTTAATTGTCAGCCCTACAAACTCAGAGCTTCTGCAGGCCAAATTAGTCCCTCTGTTACACCTGTGCAACCCTATTATCCCCTCAGTGACAGGTCAGAGGTTGAACTGATGATGTGTAAGAAGGAATATCAACCAGGTCACACACTGGCCAATTCAGAAAAGAATTCCTGTTCAGTTGTGTTTTAGCATAATCTAAACATAATCTAAAACAGTTGTGTTTTAGCATAATCTAAACAATCTAAAACAGTTAAATTTCTTCTGTAAGAGAAAGCTTAGAATACAATTTTAATTAGAAAAACTTCAGTTTTCAGCAAATGCGTCTATTCTCCTAGCATTTCCTGAAGTGACAATTTATTATAAAATACATGACAGGAAATAAAGGTAAAAACAAAGTCTAGGACTGTACGAACTAGACTCAAATATTATGCCAATATTTTAAGAAGGAGCTCCATCAAACATTCTGCTCCGGGATCAATCACATGTACCAGTGTGCATGTGCTCACAGAGAAGACCAGCGAAGAAATTGTTTTCCCATTTATACAAAAATGCTCTCTCATAACCATAACTAAGGATGAAGAGAAAATGACTTGGCACATAACCTAATATATTATATGATATGCTCTTTAATGCTAAAACTGAAACTGAAAAAATAAACTGAGAACAATGACAGTATAGCACACTGTCCAACTAATATAATTTGAAGGTGGGTGGGATGGGTTATAGGGGAGGCAATGTAAATATTTTGGAACTATATATCATTTGGTGCAATCTACTCCCTTCAACAAAAAGTTTGTTCTTCTGTAGTATTTTTTTTATCACTCAGGACTAAGTCATCTCTCACAGGAATAGTTTAGCTGGATCCAGAGGGGGTGAACTCCATCAGAAGCAGTGAAATCACTCAAAACCTCTCAATTTGGTGATGGAATTTTTAAAATGCACCCAAGAGCACATGACTGGCTAGGCTAAGACTGTCTTTGTTCTCATATGACACCATCATGAATTTTTCAGTATAATCAAAACTTATAATAAAGAAAGATATTGGTAAAACCCTCTAAAGTTTGCTTATATAAAAGCACTTGGTCTCATTCAGCACTTGCTTTTTGTTACAAAGAATATTTAAAACGAAATGTTGAATCATAAAAATGTACCGTACAAGTAGTAGATTTTTAACAATATTTTGTTGTGTAATTAACAAGAAGCTATTGTTTTACTAGAAGTCAAGTCTGGAGACATGCATTAAATTGTCACAAAGTGCAACCTATTTATTTTCTTAGACTTGATGAACTATATTTTTGTTTCATAAAAGAATCTTCTGAAATGCTACTCTTTGATTATGCATTCAGACCAAAATTCCTTCTCTCTATTGCTTGAGATTTTTCAATGTACGATCAAATTGCTATTTAAAATGTTGATTTCCACCCATTTACAATGTGATCTGATTTAATATACCTATAAAAGTACTGCAAAACATATTTCTTCTTTAATGCAGTAGGTTAATTAACATGGGCAAAAGACCGTTTTGATGACAATTCTGAAATAAGGTCTACAACACAAAGAAATCAGAGATCGCTTTTATTATTTTAAAATAAAACTAGTACACAGAGTCAGTATTTCACAGCAACTGTAGGTTGTTTCCCTAGGTGCAAGTGTAATCCACTGTGGGTTATGCATCCCCCAATCTGTGTCTGATCAATAGAGCATACCGGACTGTTAAAACTCTGACCTACGGAGCCTGGCTCTTTAGCTCAAACTGTAGACACTTGTGCTTTTTTCAGCCTGGAGTTTCCCGGTTCTGTTCCTGGTGTGTCAGACAAGACAGTGGCTGTCACACAAGGAGTGGTACTAATATGTAAGTGTTCAAGTAGAAACTGCCACATTCATTTTAGGCACACAAGGAAGCCATTTTTCCTAAAATGAAAACTACCTGATGTGTATCCACCTATAGCACCATGCCAAAAGCCTTTCAAAGGCATAAAGGTTGCAGTTTTTGTTAACGTGTCTGTCTGTCATTGCTTTCTGTAGCATGGCAGTTTCTCCTACTAAACTTTACCAAAGTAGTTTTAATCTGCTGATGAAATCTGGAGCCCTCCCTTCATTGCAACAATAATTCCTTTAAATAGTACTACTTTAGTAGAGAAACTCAGGCGTCTGTCCAAAATAAACATTGACTTCCTCTTCTCTGAGTTGTCAGGTCCTTCCATGTTAATCACTTTACAAAAAATAGCATTGTTTCCATTTAATATCCTCTTTCAGTTATGCAAAAAACTGAAAACTTCACAGTTGTAACAAAAGTAGATGAAAACAATTCCAGAGGTGTGATTTTTACATTGATGGTGCCTCTTAAATTATGGTATTTTCTAGTTTCAACTCTTCTATTAACCTGAAATCAGAGGTGCAAGTAAGCCGGGACACAGCCGACTGAACCGGCAGCGCCAGCAGTCAGAGCCCGGGCCCTTTAAATCGCCAGAGCCCTGGGGTAGTGGCGGCCGGGAGCCCTGGGCTCTTTAAATCACTGCCAGAGCCCCGAGGTAGCGCTAGCAGCAGTGGTGGCCAGGAGCCTTGGACCCTTTAAATCGCCGCCAGAGGCCCAATGGTGTGGGCTGGGCAGCACTAAAGGGCTGGCTGGCTGGTGGGCAGAGTCTGGCTCCAGCCCGTCCCTTCCACCTGAGGCCCCATCCCGCCCCCCAACCTTGCTCAGGACCTCGGTTGCTCTGCATACAAGTAAGTCTCTAAACTTACTTTCACGCCTGCCTGAAATGCATATGAAGCAACCAGGTGAAAGCAAATACTACAGTCTCTCTGAATCAGTTTATTCATCAGAAAGTCTGTTCAGGCCCCAATCCTGCAAACACATGAAAGCATACACCAGCAGTCCTATTGAAGTCAACTGGACTATCCTTGCATATAAGTGTTTGGAGGATCAGGGCCTGAAAGTGCCATTCATATTAATTAAATTGTTTACATCTGTATTTTGTCTGCTCATTTTACAGCTGATTCACCAACTCCGTTACCTTCATTCCTAGCTCTATTTTAAAAGCTGTTTATTTGCATAATCCCAAACAAATGAGATTATTAGCCTACCACCAAATTTTAAAAAGTGACCTGGCAAGAAATTTTCATTGCTCCTGTCATAAACAGTTAGTTAAGGGTTAAGGTTTTTGTCTACCTGTAAAGGGTTAACAAGCAGTACCTGTGGACACCTGACCAGAGGACCAATGAGGGACAAGATTATTTTCAAATCCGTGTGGAGGGAAGTTTTTTTTCCCCCTGTTCTTTGTTTCCTTGGAGAGTCTCTCTTGGGAATTGAGAGTCCAGACATCTTAATCAAGTCCTCCCAGGTTTCTGCAATAAATTCTTCTATTCAAGCTAGTGAGTATTAGCAAGGAACTAGTATTCTTATACTTTTATTTCTGTATTTGCAATTCTGTGTTTTGTTATAGAATTTCTTTAAGTCTGTACTGTATTGCTTTTACTGAGAAAGAAAGGAGGGGGAATTCTCTCCAGAGATTGATAAGTTTAGACCCTGTATTGTTTCATCTTGGTTACAGAGACAGTGACTTTCTTTTATTCTTTAATAAATTCTTTTCTTTTCTTTGGACTTGGTTAATTTCTTCTCTTGTGGAGATTCAAGGAAAGGGGAGGGGGAGGTGAGTCCCTCTTTGTGTTGAGTCAAGGATTTGACGTGTATATCTCTCCAGAGTGGCTAGAAGAGAGGGAGGGGGGAAGTGGGCTGCTTCCCTGTGTGTAGAGATTCAGGGACATTGAATCTGTGTTCCCCAGGGAAAGCTGGGGGAACAGGCAGTGTCAGACACTTAGAAAACTGACTGGTGGCAGCTTTTACTAGATCTAAACTAGGATTTTAGTTTAGAGGGAAACCAGTGCAGGTCCCCATTTTAGAACCCAACAGCTCTAAGTGGGGGTGAGACCTATGACAGCTCCATTTTTTAGTTGACCAAAAGCCCAAGTTACATTTTAAGCATCCCAATATTACTAGCAATTTGGGAGGGAGGGGCGACATTAACTTCCCTTCTGGTAAAACAGATTTGCTTTGACTGCAGTCTTTAAATGTGTGAAAAATACAGAAATTCTTAAAAATCACATGGTGGCAATTAGTCTCTCTTTTGTAAATTATATTATATGGTGCTATCATATTACAGCTAGAATTGACTTTTCCACTCTGGTACCTTCCATTATTGTGCAAATACTAGAGCCCTTCATGGATACAAAATGTGTATCCATGGATGCAGATATCCGCAGAGCTCTACAAGGAACTGCAGCAGTGACAGCAGCAGCATGTTGGGCTGCCACTTGCAGGAGCCATCACCCAGCCCGGGCAGCTCCTCTGGCATGACTGTTCCACGCACTCCCCCTCCCCCGGTCCCTGCAGCTCACATGCTCCTGGACAGGAGTCCCTTTCACACAGCAGTGTGCGTCTCCCGCCCAGTAGCTCCGTGGATATCTGCTTTAGATCTGCGGATATAAATTTTGTATCCACGCAGGGCTTTACAAATACTCCGCTGTCAAAGTGGAGCATGCCGATCTGAATGTAACATTTGCCATGTAACCAAAACTTAGCAAAATTCAGAAACAGAATGGACATTTATATAGGGATTACAAGAATACCCAGAGTTACAATAGTTACAGCTAACCAATGTTGGAAGAGACAGTTAAACTCATGATTCAGGGCTTAAACCAATCTCTAACTACTTGGGAGCAGGCGGTTTCTCACGCTTCCTCTGAAGCATCCGGCGCTGGCCACTACCGGAGACAGGTTACTGGACTAGACGGACTCTGGGTCTGTTCCGGTGTGGCAATACCTATGATCCTAACCAGAATGATATTTGGCTGCAAGCATTTGATGGACCAGAGCTGTCATTATTTGATCATCCCAAAGAATATTACTATCTATGTGCACCCACCATATGACCAGCACGCGCGCACACACACACACACACAATATTCCTCTTCTACACTTCATCAGGGCTGATTTTAGTTGCCACCTGGATGTTAGATTGGAATGGTTCACCTGTTTGTCCATACTCATGCAAGGAAGAAACTGGTTATTTAGAAGACAATGTCATTTCTATTCACTTTCAGCAGAGCCAACAGTAGGCTTAATGCCTGTATATTTAAAGGAGTGAGAAAGGAAAATAATTTACAGTTGGGGAAACCCTGGATTCTGATGAACTTCCAGGTATACAAACAATTCTCATATGAACTAACTACTCTCTTACTGGTCACGTTACATCATGCTTTCCAACAAAAAACCATCATCATTACATCAGCCTCTAAATGAAGCCACTATTACTACTCTGAGTAATCACAAAAGGGATTTCTCTAACTGTGCATTTTACAAGCCTCAGTGCTCTGCTGAACTCAGACCTAAAAATCCTTGCTAAAATGCTTGTGCTGACTCTTCAGTGCACTTCACCAGGCAAGCACAAAGAGGATGGAAAGGGAGCTTAAACAGCCAGCTGGGGATTCTACTTGCATGTTTCTGGGAGACAAAGTCAGCAGAACTGGCTCTATTTATGCCATCTTCTCCTCCCCATCCCACCCCAGGTGGTGCACAACTGGAATATGCAGCACTCTGGTGATCACAAGCTAACAGGAAGGCCCATCGCACAGTCCTCAGGCATCTCTGATTTGTGCCATGGGCTAAGCTAGCCCTATAATGCCCCCTTGATAGAAGGGACAGAAAGCTGTCTCTGCCCGCTCCATTCCAGGTATGCCAAGCTCTGCCATGGTGCACATGAAGATCTGCCCTCTTGCCTACAGAATAGCACAAGTAGTTTCTAGTCTGACTTAAGGCTACAATCAGGATTGTGTCTGCTAATTCAAATATAAAAAATCCTTACCCATTCTTCAAAACATATTCTATGTTACACAGGGATTTGAGATTAAAGAATTTGTTTTAGAGATGACATGACAAGGGAAAACAATGCATCTTTTTTTGCTTCTTTGCAATGCATAAGTATAAAGGCTTTTTTAAAGTGTGGGAATTTAGGTCTTTTCTTTCCTGCTTTAAACGAAAGTCTCCATAGACTACAGGAGATTTAGTAGGATTATAACATTAGATAAACCATATACGTGAAATCCAATTAATTTAGAGGGGCATACATTTTTAGTCAGATATTTAAAACTATGTTTTTCTTTTGTTTTTGTCAACATCTATTCAGCTCGAATGCCCAACAAATAACTAAAAGAAGAGATCAGGGTCAGGATTCAGTATCACACCATTTCAACTAACGGTGAAGAACACTCCCTACCCACATCACGGAGGCCCCTCCCCAATGAGACTTCAAGCAAAACAAGGATTACAAGGTTTGACATTCCTGACAGTTATAAAGTAAAATATGAGCACGGAAACAAAAATAAAAACATCTTACAGACCTGTATTTCATAAAATACAAACTAAAGAAGAAAAAAAAAGAAAAACCTCCCATTTTTTCCCCCTTCTGAGGTCATCATTAACTGATGTAGAAAAAGCATTTGACCATCTGGATCATTTGCCTTTGATATATCTTCAACAACCGAATGGTGAACACACATACTTTGGAGACTCAACATTCCAACATTCTCTTACTTGCAGTACCTTTTACCACTTGAAAAAACGGCGTACAAAACACAAGCAACACCAGGGGATTCCTTTTAATGAGTTCATCACAAGACATCACAAGTATGTCATGTACTCATTGTGCTGCTCATGTTTTTCTGTATTTGTCAGAAAGTAAATATCTGTATTTTACATTAGATGTTTGCCACATTATCACAAATATTTATTTGAATAATTTTTTTTTAAAAGAAAGAAAGATGGTTGGACAGAATTACTGGAAGAGAGGAAAAACAGAAGAAAAAGCATTTAAAATAAAAAACATATCAATACACTTTACATGTAGTATGTTCTGACGACCAAAATATTCATTCACATTTCAATTTACACCAAAAACTCCCTTTGCTACATTTGGAAGGTTAACATCACAGGCCCTGTAGTGTGTAGGATTAGAATAGGACATTGCAGTCAAGTCTATACTGGCCTTTTTTGCATAATACTTTTGCAGTCTTCTGTAGCATCCACTTTGGGATAGTCTTACTCCTGAGGGAGACACGGAGTGTAGCCAGTGATTAGATAAACATTAAAGTCTTGTGTAGCAATACAAATTGTTCATCAAAAGTGCAACATTTCCTCTTGCAACCTATTGCTCCTCCCCTTCCTCCAGGCAGAGTGAGTAAGACCGAGCAAACAAAAGGGAGAACAGAGGGAAGTGGGGGCTGGAGGGAACAGAGAGGCAGAGCTCAGAAAGAGAAATTTCTGCAGCCTTTTGCTTCTGATGGCCCTACAGCCAGATCTCTCTCCTCTGAGAGGGGGGAAAAAGGAAAAGGTTGGGTACGGTTCCATAGCACAAATTACCTGCTGTGTCTATCTATTTCGTTGTTCCAGTCCAGAGAAGATTTGCCTGGCCTCCTAAGGGGAAGGAATCCGTTGCTTAGACAAGCTTTAATTCCTGTCCTCGCAGATGAAGTTTGCTACTTAGTGTTAAAATGTTCCTGCCTCAAATGTCTGCTTCAGAGACCTCCAAATAACCTCTACTACATCTACTTTTGTGAGTATCCCTAGGGAACTGCCCTGTAACCATTGTCCAGTAAATCATTTACGCTCTCATTCAAAGCCCAGTGATGTCAACAGGAGTCCAAGTTTCCATCAACTTCAATGAGTGTTGGATCAGACCTTGTAGTACAGGGGTGGGCAAACTTTTTGGCCTGAAAGCCACATCTGAGAATAGAAATTGTATGGTGGACCATGAATGCTCACAAAATTGGGATGGGGGTGTGGGCTGTAGTTGGGGCTGCAGGCTCTGGGGTGGGGCCAGAAATGAGGAGTTCAGGATGCGGGAGGAGGCTTCGGGCTGGGATGGGGGAGTGCAAGCTCCGGCTGGGGGTGCGGGCTCTGGGATGGGGCTAGAGATGAGGGGTTTGGGGTGCAGGAGGGTGCTGTGGTCTAGGATCAACGGGGTTTGAGGGCGGGAGGGGGATCGGGGCACAAGGGGAGGCTCAGGGGTGCAGGCTCCAGGCAGCACTTACCTCAAGCGGCTCCCGGAAGCAGAGGCATGGCCCTTTTCCGTCTCCTATGCGGAGTTGTGGCCAGGCGGCTCTGCACACTGCCCCGGCCGCAGGCACTGCCCTTGCAGCTCCCATTGGAGCACCGGAGGGGGCCATTGGAGTGTGGCCATTGGAGCACGTAGGAGCCGGAGGGGGGCCATGCCGCTGCATCCAGAAGCCACGTGGAGTGGCCCCCGACCCTCCTCCACAGCTGGAGCGCCACATGTCCTCTGGAATGGTGGCCGAAGCATGAAGGGGCATACGAATGTTTAGCATATCTGGCACGAAAATACCTTGCAATGCAGCTACAAAAGTGCCATGCAAATGCCTGTTCCCACTTTCTGGTGACATTGTAAATAAGAAGAGGGCAGCAATATCGCCTGTAAATGTAAACAGACTTGTTTGTCTTAGCGATTGGTTGAACAAGAAGTAGGACTGAGTGGACTTGTAGGCTCTGAAGTTTTACATTGTTTTGTTTCTGAGTGCAGTTATGTAACAATAACAAAAATATACATTTTTAAGTTGCACTTTCATGACAAAGATTGCACTACAGTACTTCTATGAGGTTAATTGAAAAACACTATTTCTCTTATTTTTACAGTGCAAATATTTGTAATAAAAATGTACACTGATATCAATTACAACACAGAATACAGTATATATGAATGTAGAAAAACGTCCAAAATATTGAATAAATTTCAATTGGTATTCTATTGTTTAACAGTATGATTAAAACGGATTAATTTTTTGAGCTAACTGCGATTAATCGACAGCCCTAGTCTTTAACCTACATGAGTGAATATGGTAGTCACATGCAGTTTTTATGTGGAGAATGCAACAGAATCTACACAAGCCTTTTGCAACAGCTCATAAACCTATATTCAAGGAAACAGTTAAGTATCAAAGAGGTAGCCATGTTAGTCTGGATCTGTAAAAAGCAACAAAGAGTCCTGTGGCACCTTACAGACTAACAGACGTACTGGAGCATAAACTTTCGTCGGTGAATACCCACTTCATCAGATGCATGTGGTGGAAATTTCCAGAGGCAGGTATAAATATGCAGGCAAGAATCAGTCTGGAGATAACGAGGTTAGTTCAATCAGGGAGGATGAGGCCCTCTTCTAGCAGTTGAGGTGTGAAAACCAAGGGAGGAGAAACTGCTTTTGTAGTTGGCTAGCCATTCACAGTCTTTGTTTAATCCTGAGCTGATGGTGTCAAAATTTGCAAATGAACTGAAGCTCAGCAGTTTCTCTCTGGAGTCTGGTCCTGAAGTTTTTTTGCTGCAGGATGGCTACCTTTAAATCTGCTATTGTGTGTCCAGAGAGGTTGAAGTGTTCTCCTACAGTTTTTGTATATTGCCATTCCTAATATCTGACTTGTGTCCATTAATCCTCTTACGTAGGGATTGTCCAGTTTGGCCAATGTACATAGCAGAGGGGCATTGCTGGCATATGGCAGCATATATTACATAGGTGGATGTGCAGGTGAATGAACTGGTGATGTTGTGGCTGATCTGGTTAGGTCCTGTGATGGTGTTGCTGGTGTAAATATGTGGGCAGAGTTAGCATCGAGGTTTGTTGCATGGATTGGTTCCTGAGTTAGCGTTACTATGGTGCAGTGTGTGGTTGTTGGTGAGAATATGCTTAAGGTTGGCAGGTTGTCTGTGGGTGAGGACTGGCCTGCCTCCCAAGGCCTGTGAAAGCGAGGGGTCGTTGTCCAGGATGGGTTGTAGAGGTTTTAGCTGAGGACTGTAGGTGATGGCCAGTGGAGTTCTGTTGGTTTCTTTCTTGGGCTTGTCTTGTAGCAGGAGGCTTCTGGGTACATGTCTGGCTCTGTTGATTTGTTTCCTTATTTCCTCGTGTGGGTATTGTAGTTTTGAGAATGCTTGGCGAAGATCTTGTGGGTGTTGGTCTCTGTCTGAGGGGTTGGAGCAAATGCGGTTATACCTCAGCGCTTGGCTGTAGACGATGGATCGTGTGGTGTGTCTGGGATGGAAGCTGGAGGCATAGCGGTCGGTGGGTTTTCGGCATAGGGTGGTATTAACGTGACCGCCACTTATTCATACCGTGGTGTCTAGGAAGTGGACCTCCCATGTAGATTGGTCCAGGCTGAGGTTGATGGTGGGGTGGAAGCTGTTGAAATTACGGTGGAATTCTTCCAGAGTCTCCTTCTCATGGGTCCAGATGATGAAGATGTCATCAATGTAGCATAGGTAGAGAAGGGGCGTGAGTGGACAAGAGCTGAGAAAGCGTTGTTCCAGGTCAGCCATAAAAATACTGGCATATTATGTGGCCATGCAGGTGCCCATAGCGGTGCCACTGATCTGGAGATATATATTGTCATCAAATTTGAAATAGTTGTGTGAGAGGATAAAGGCACAGAGCTCAGCAACCCAGTTGTGCTGTGGCATCATCAGGGATACTGTTCCTGACAGCTTGTATTCCATCTGTGTGTGGGATGTTTGTGTAGAGAGCCTCTACATCCATGGAAACAAGGAAACAGATTCTGTCCCTGCCTGTTTATGTGAAAAATGGTGGCTAAGGCTGGGCAGAGATAAAGTAATGAATTCGGTTTCATAGAGGATTTCAGTATTTTGAAATTAGGAATGGAAAACAAAAATTTCAATGTGCTCCATGAAAAGAAATGGAGTCATAGACCATGGAAGCCCGACAGGCTGTTAAGGAGCCAGGTGGGTGAGCTGGCAGAAAAAAAATGTAAGCTCTTTGGGGCAGGCAGTCTTTTCTTCGGGGCTTGTACAGTGTCTAGCACAGGGGTGGGCACACTACAGACTGCGGGCCGGATCCAGCCCATCAGGGCTTTGGATCTGGCCCGCAGGATTGCCACACCCATGGCGCCATGGGCCCCGCGCCGCTCCCAGAAGCGGCCACACCACATCCCGGCAGCCTGGGGGGGGAAGGGGAGAGTGAGGTGAGCCAGAGGGCTCCATGTGCTGCCCTTGCCTACAGGCACCAGCCCCCGCAGCTCCCATTGGCTGAGAGGAGAGGTAGCTGCAGGCGACGGCAGCGCACAGAGCCCTCTGTCCCCCCTCCCTCGGGGGGCTGCAGGGACGTGGTGCCAGCCTCTTCCAGGAGTGGCACGGGGACAGGGCAGGCAGACAGGGAGCCTGTCTTAGCCCCGCTGCGCACTGCTGCCACCCTAGAGCCGCTCCAGGTAAGCAACGCCGGGCTGGACCCTGCACCCCAAACCCCTCTTGCACCCTGCACCTGAAACTCCTGCCGCACACCAACCCCCTGCTCTGAGCCCCTGCCACACCCCGCACCCTTCCTGCACCAAGCCCCCTCCCACACTCTGCACCCCCTCCTGCACCCCAACCCCCTACCGAGCCCCCTTGTACACCCCACACCCCTCTTGCACCCCAGCCCCTTGCCCTGAGCCCCTTCCTGCACACTGCACCCCATCCTGCACCCCAACCCCCTGCCCCAGCCCTACATTCATGGCCCTGCATGCAATTTCACCACCCAGATATGGCTCTTGGGCCAAAAAGTTTGCCCACCGTGGTCTAGCAAAAAGGGTCCATGTCCATGACCAGTGCTCTTAGGCACTTACGCAATCAATCAGTAATAATAAATAGCATACACAGAGCATTTAATTTAATTTTAATTTAATCCCTTGATGATATTTTCTGTATTCTTTCTTTTCTGACGTATTATACACTGAGCAGATGGAATTTATCAACACATAGATTAGGAAAAATCCCATCACACAAACCAACCTTGTTTCAAGGAAAGACATGTTCTAGCTACACCAATCAACCAGAGAAATGCTGATATTAAACTAAGGAAAGAAAGGACCATGAAGAAAGTTCTCCTCAGGTACTAGGGTTACCAGATGTCTGGTTTTTGACTGGAACACTGGCCAAAAAGGGACTTTGTTGTCTCTGGTCAGCACTGCTGACTGGGCCAATAAAAGTCCAGTTGGCGGCGCAGCAGGGCAGGAAAGCTCCATGCCCAACTTCACAGGGCTCCCAAGAAGCATCTGAAATGTCCGGCTCCTAGGTGAAGGGGCAGCCAGGGGGGCTCCATGTGCTGCCCCCACCTACAGGCATCGCCCCAAGTGCCAGCTCCACAGCTCCCATTGGCTGGGAACCATGGCCAATGGGAGCTGAGGAGACAGCACCAGCACCTGCGCCTGCAGGCGGGGACAGTACACGGAGCCAGAGGGACATGTCGCCACTTCCCGGGAGCCGCCTGACATCAGGGCCACCCAGAACCCGCACTCCAAACTCCCTCCCACGCCCCAACCCTCTGCCCTAGCCTGGAGCCCCCTCCCACACCCTGAACCCCTCATTTTTGGCCCCAGCCCAGAGCCCGCACCACCAGCCCAGAGTCCATACCCCAATCCCCTGCCTCAGCCCAGAGCTCCCGCCAACACTCTAAACTCCTCAGCCCCACCCCCCAGCCCCTTCATGCATTCCAAACCTCTCCCCGGCCTCATCCCAGAGCCCGCCTCCCATTCCCCTTGCCCCAGCCTGGTGAAAATGAGCGAGTGAGCAAGGGTGGGGGACAGCGAGTGACGGAGGGATGGAATGAGCGGGGGCAGGGCCTCAGGGAAGAGGTGGGGAAGGGGACGGAGCAAGGGTGTTCTGTTTTTTGCAGTTAAAAAGTTGGCAACCGTATCAGGTACTAGGCGGATGTGTAGGTAACCTGCAACACTTCTAAGTATTAAATCCATTCAAGACCTGTTTTCTAGCTTCCTTAAAATTGTTTTGTTTTAAATCCAGCAACTGAAAACCATCCAAGATGTTTTAAGGATTCTAGGTATACTGGGAAGCCACTGATTTACTGATGACACATAGTAAAGGGCAGCATTCACAGTAGATGTATCACCTGCTGCAACCCATCTAAAAAGTAGGTAAATGCACAAGCAGGTAGCTGGAGTTCTTATTACATATGAAACTTTAAATGCACCTAATGTTCTGTTACAGTTTCACACTCTTCTGAGGGCTGCACTCTTGGGAAATCCCTGCAGCAGAGTCTGTATGAAACTACAGATATCGGATTTTATAGCAGCTCAATTTGCACAATATATTATCTGCTCTGGTACTGGTTTCTAGAGGCACTGATCATTGAGAGTATTAGTGAGATAAATTGAGTGCTCTTTCTGATATATCAGAGCTTTAAAAAATAAAAAAATCTTCAACTTCAAAGACTGTTTATAACACATATTATAACAATACTTCCTGCATATAAGGAAATAAACTGATTTTAGGTTGAATAATCTCAGACACCAAAGGCCTCTGAGGTTATTAACTAAGCACAGTGAACAAACGAACAAAAGAACTAGAAGTTGTCAAAAATCCCAATTTTAATGTTGATGTTAAGTTTAGGTGACTATTTTTCCAATATAAAACAAAATTTTTGTTTAACCAAACCCCAAAAAATTTAAAGAAAATTTTTCAAATTTGTTTTTCATTAGAAAAAAAAGCCAGCAATTTTTATTAAAATGAAAATGAAAATTTACACTGAAAAAAATATTTAGTCCAAAATATTTCAACCAGCTCTATAGGGGGGAGACACTCAAATTATGATACTAACATGCTAAATTAAATATTCAAAATGTAAAGGAAAAGAAACCACCACCACATGTGCTGTCAAGTAGCTCAGATATAGTGAAGGATTGTAAAGTGGATTTGTCTATTTATCCCATGTGAACGGGAAGCTGACCCCGCTACATTAGCGGTGTCTGCAGAATTTAAGCTTTCATATTAACAAATTTGTTTCCTAGCCCTGTGGTCGTGGAGACAGACTTCCAAAAGTGAACCAACGATAGGCACTGCAGTCCGTCTCCCCCCACCCCCCAGCTCTGCCACTGCTCAGAACTTGGCCAAGCAGCAGTATGATATTTAAAAGACATGGGTCAGTTTCATGGCAGTTGCTAAGAACCCTGTGGGCTGCAGGAATGTGTTATGAATTGAGTACGTTTCACACTGCAGTTTGTGAAATTTATGTGCTAGCATGATGGGATTATTCACAAGGGAAGAGGATCCAAAAATCAGAGACTGGTGGGGAAGACTAGTGGAGACCTGCCTCTGCCTTACAGCATCCAAGAGGTTCTGAGGATGAGGGAGCTTAAAGAGACCCTCCCCGCTCAAAGTAGCCTGTAAGAGATAGAAAAAGTGGAGAATATAAGAGACCCTTTCTTTCTACATTGGTCAGAAATCTGAAGAGACCTTCAGAAACGTTCCCTCTCCCTTCCAGCTGCTAGAGTGGAGTGGAACAGAGCTTTGACTTTGTAAAAGACACTTCGTAGCCAGATGACTATACAAAATATGGAGCCCTCAAGCAGGGTCCATTGACTATACCCTGGTAGAAATCCCAACATTCTCCTCCTTCACTGCAGCTGGAGGGACTCACGCTGAACCTGGCTGTTTCTTATCTTACAGATCTACCTGTGGCTAACAGGTTTGGTCCTCCATTTAACAGGTGGCCAGTAAATTTTTCAAGACTTGGATATATTGTTTTGAAGTCAAATCCTTTCTGGCCTTGCTTTACCTGTTCTATCAGCTCTTTTTCTCTCCTGATTTCTCTCTCCCCTGATTTCCCTCCTCCTTTCCCTATTATCTAATTTCCCTATCCTTGCGACTTCCTTCTTTATGGGTCAGCAAAGCCACTGTCTCCAGAATGACCGTCATATTTTGTAAAAAGCAACGAGTCCTATGGCACCTTATAGACTAACAGATGTATTGGAGCATAAGCTTTCGTGGATGAATACCCACTTTGTCAGACACAGACCATCAGACGCATGTCTGCCTCTGACGAAGTGGGTATTCACCCACAAAAGCTTATGCTCCAATACATCTGTTAGTCTATAAGGTGCCACAGGACTCTTTGTTGCTTTTTACAGATCCAGACTAACACGGCTACCCCTCTGATACTTGTCATATTTGTGTTTACCTGGGGTTTCAAAATTAATTTGGAGGATGGATCTAGGATTCTCCCAATGTAAACCCAGAGGGTAAAGAGTTATTCTGTATACAAGAATTTGCTGGCCTACATGGCAATAGGAGGGTTTCGGGGGAGGAGTGGGAAGGAAGGAACGAAAGACATGTTATAACAGTGTTTAAAATACATTTTTCCCATATCTTATAAACTCCAGTCTCCTTTGCTTTTTGGTATTATTCCCTTCTTGTTTATGACACTGCTAAGCCTATCAGCTTCAACCAATAAAAGCGAGTGAGTGAGAAGCTGAGGCGGTATGAGGCACTTACTGCTGGCAAACTGGAAATTCTAAGAAAAGAAGTTGTAGAAACTAAGGATAAAATGGTTAAGATTACCCTTCCCTATCAAACTACTACATCTCTATCTTTGGAGCTTTTATAATTGTTACTTTGCAAATTGGCCTCTTTGCCACGTTGGGTTTAATCTGAACAAACAATACACAATCTCAATGAAAATCCTAAATCTTCCAGATCACAATCCTGGGGGTCTCCTTTTCTAGAGAGATGTGAGGGAGGAGGTGCTGAACACGTGTTTTTTATGTACGGCTTTCATTTATTTATTTATTTATTTATGAAAAACAATTAATTGAAGGGTTTTTGTTTGCTTCCTTGTTTGTCTGTAAAGTTTGTTATCTGCCCCAATCTGCAAAAAAGGGAAAGGCAAATTTAGTGTTGCAGAATATGCTATGTAATTTAGATAAAACACGCTTGTCATCTTGTTGCTATTCTCTAACTTTATTTGTGAAAAGTCTGGAAAAAAACTGACAAACAAAGCACTGTCCTGGCACACGCCACAAAAAAAAAGGGAGAACTTCTGGACAAATGCTGCACACAACACCTACGGAATTGAAATACACTTCAATAGCATAACCAGAAGACCATCCACACATTTCTTTATGAGTTGTTTCATAGTCAGAAGAGAATCTGGAAGTACGCACTTGCACCAAATTAGCCCTATGCGGAAATTACTGTCAGAAAGTAAACAAGATAACCTAAAGTCACAGTGAATCAGCAATCTGCATACTACAACCAGAAGTTGTATTACTATGATGGTCTCTGCTGTGGCATCTCTAAAGACGCTTATTCTCAGCTATACCATATTTACAACTTGGAGCATCACTATTCAGTTAATTGCTTCAACTTGGAAGCAACATATCAATATCGTGTAAAAAGTCAAGTTATGAGTCTGCTCCTCAAAGTGGTTTTTAATACTTTTAAATTTACATAAATGGTTCAAAGTTTTATGGTGCAAAAGCAACTATATTAAAATAATTTATCTAATTGCAATAATCCAAAACACTAAAATTTTCAAAATAATGCTTTCATTCCAACTTTGAATCTTCTCCGTTTTTAGAAAAGCTAATCCTATAGAATGCTGTCTGGATAAAATTTTGTACCATGTTATTATTTGCATTGTGGTAGCACCTAGAAACACGCCCCCATCCCCACCCCAAGTGCCAGGCACTGAACAAACAACAAAAAGACAGTCCCTGTTTCTAAAGGTTTATAATCAACAGCCCCAATCCTGCAAAGATTTACACACTGTGGGTAGTCCTGTTGACTTCAAAGGAGCTACACACAATACACCATTTAAATTGTGTGTGTAAATCTTTGCAGGATCAGGGCCCAAATATTCGACAAGAGACAATAAGTGGATACAACAAACTGATCAAGAGAGGCAAGACAGGGAAACTGTGAAATTATCATGTTTAATATAATAAGCCATTGTCGGAGGATACCACAAGTATGTACAAGTTTTAAATACTTCACACATCCCTCAAAGAAAATTGCCCAGAAAAATGAAAACCTGCCACAAAGGTTTAAAATAAGGGGTCAATTACACTGTATATTATATTGCAGTTTCTGTTACTACAATTGAATTCTTCTGTCAACACATGTTAAAAAGGAAGTGAGAACTTCAAAAATCATGTTTTTAAAGTCATAAATTACTGAACAATACAAAACAATAATTTTGACAGTCTATCTGTATAATTCAGAGGAATGTATTTGCTTGATAGTTTACTTCACGCTTCCTTTGCCATCAGTGGCCTGCAAGTTCTCCACTGGTTCCATATCTGAAATACCAGTCAGCTACATTAAAGATACAACAAGACATGCACTGCCAAGATCACTTTATCTCTACAAACAGAGCTCAGCAGAAAAATGGAAACCTACAAAAACAAGCCAAGGCTTTGAAAGCAAACCAAAGGTTGTAGTAAAAAGCGTGCTGCTGGTATACTCTTAGTTCATAATAAACTAAAATTAGAGAGACCATTTCATTAACTCAAAATACAATACTAAGTTCAGTTAAAAAACATTTTTTAAAAGCATTTTCATGGAAACATTACCTTATTGTGACAATAATTTATTTATGGTCAATGTATAAAATGCAAAAAAAAATAATTGTTAATACAAAACTGTTTTATGTTTGAGGTGCATCACAAGCTCACCCAATACATTTGCAGTTTTAAAATTTCTTCTATTTTGAGAGAGAATACTTGTACAGGTGTATTCCCCATTTTAAGTATGGAAGATCTCTCCCAAATCTGTAGAATCTTTCAAAACATTGAAAACCTATGAAGTGCAGCCCGTATAACTTGAGGAGTTGTCCCTGTAATTCTGAAATAACAGCACTGAAGTTAAACTGTTTTCAGGGCTTTTACTATTGAGTCCTAAAACAGATGACAAAGGAGATCTCTGGCCACCTAACATTAATTTTTAATAAATCTTGGAATACCTGGGAAATGCTAACATTCAAAAAGGGCACGTGGAATGACCCAAGTAACTATAAGCCAGTTAGCCTGACATCAATCCTGGGCAAAATAATGGAAAAGCTGAAACGGGACTCACTTAATAAAGAAGTAAAGGATAATAAAGGGCTATTTAATCTAGCAGAAAAAAGGCATAAAAAGAACCAAGGCTAGAAGCTGAAGCCAGACAAATACAAAGAAGATATAAGGCACGATTTTTTAACAATAATTAAACATTAGAACAAAGTACCAAGGAAGGTGGCGGATTTTCCATCTCATGCTGTCTTCAGGTTCAGACTGGCTGCCTTTCTGGAAGGTATTCTTTAATCAAACAAGTTAATAGCACTGTATTGAGCCTAACCGGGCAAGAACGTTATATACAGGTGGTCAGACTAGATGATCTAATGGTCCCCTCTGGCCTTAAAAATCTATGAATCAACAGATTGCACTGTTATTATCATCAATTATTTAACTTACTAACAAGAAATGTATTATGATGAAGAGGTGAGAATCTTTGTACTGGGGTGTATTTTTTTATAATCAATGATAAAGACATAGTTATGCAATGGTAAACATAGCCTTTGTTTAGTGGAGTTCCTTTTACTTCTAAAACAAAGGAAGTTCAATACATAAATCCCACTAAAAAAAGTTCAGATAGTGGTACCAACAGTTGCCTTAAGTCAAAACAACATTTTTAGAGCACTGTTTTAAAAAAAAAAAAAAAAACCCCAAAAGAAAACAAAAAAAATTGTAAAGTTAGGAAATTAGAAAGTCATTAAAAAACCTTTAAAAGTCAGAAAGGCCTGAAATAGTTAGCTAAGATTGCAACACTAACTTTATCTCTGCCTCCTAAATCCTAATCACCAGCTTCCATCTATCTTCCACTATCTTTCCGCTAGAGAAAATACTGCATATGAACCCACCCACTAATATGAACTTAGATGCGAGTCCTTCCCCCAGCCCCTGGCTTAGGTCAAAAACCATGTCATCATCTCACATTCTTTCCTCATAACATAGTCCAAAGAAAACCCTTCCTCCACAATCCAGCACCTTGTTATGGCTGGACATCCCAACTCTACCTCCTTCACCCTCCCAAAACTTCACCCACCAAAAGATGGACTTTTTCCATTTCAACTCTGAATTTAAGGACCACAAGCCTCTTACGCAACATACAAGATATATCTTTAGCTCAATCTGATCAAACTTTAAGAATTTCTATTAAAAAACTCTTAACATAGGTTGTAATATAAAAGTTCTTGGGAAAATGTATACTTTAGTATAAAACTCCCTCATTTGGATAGGGAAAAAAAATATCTGCAACTCACATATGAACTGAACAGATTTACACAAGCATATATGGATCAGTGAGCCAGAGCTGGAGAGTAGCAATAAGTGAGGCTAGTAGAGTCCAACCCATCAGCAAACAAAGATTAGCAGGCCTGCAAAGTACATGGCAGAATCATCAGCTCCCTGTGAACCTCACAAGAGCCAACTGCAGAATTTATAAACTCCACAGACTCTTCAGAAGTTCCCTCAGTTTCAGTAAATCTTATAGACTCAGCCAGAGTCCCAGTCCCATCCAGAAAAAATTAGCTCCACAATCATGGCGCCTTTTCCTGATCCTGTTGAATTCATTATATTACGGGGAGGCTCAAAGATTCCATGATAGCATTGGAGAGCACTTTTACAATGGCAATACTGCTCAAGTCTCTGACCTGTTCTTCAGAGAAGCCAGAAGTAGCTGGCAAGGAGGAGGGAAAAAAAAGCTCCAGACTTCAAGAATCAGATCCTAAGCAAAGAAAAGGGAGTCAAACGGAATGAAAATTCTACATTGATTATCTGCTACATGACTAATTGACAGAAAAAAGGAGAAAACCAATAAAATAGTGCAGAATTCCCCTTTAAAGTGGATTAGCAATTATTAAAGTAAAAGAGATGCAATTACATTGTGGGCCAAATTTTCAGAAACTTGTATAAAAGTTGCACACAAAAATATGGATTTACTGGTGGCCTCAAACTGTTCGCTGCATGCAAAACAGTTAGTTACACACATATACAAATGTTTGCACATGTATTTTCATATTTTGGGTGAAATCTTGGTCCCACTTAAGTCAATGGCAATTTTGTCACTGACTAATACAGCCAGGATTTTACCTTCTGTCTGCTCACTTTGGGCTCCTGTTTTTGAAGAGCTAACCCTGTATACAGGCTATCACATACCACAGATAAATAAAAGGTGCTTAGATGTATTAACTGTTTGTTCTAGTCAGTGAACTGAAACTAACTAAAATCCCAAACAGGTACTGATACTGTGTCGTAGGACTGTTTTGGAGTGGCCTTTTTGTTTTTAATATTTTTTCCCCAGTGTCTGCTGCACTTGCAGGTATATGATCTTTTAATGGGATTTTTTTTTTTTTTTAAGTTGGCTCATAGAAAGGACTTTGACCGCTGGTGCAAGCAAGGAGCCATCCATCCACCTCCAGATCCAAACCAAACATCCCAATATTTTGTCTGCTAATGACTGGATTATTGACGTTTATTTTGTTAAACAAATGCAAGGCCAGAGCTCAGTTACATTCCCTCCCACAGCCAGGGAAACAAATGAAAAATGTGTTATATAGGACAAAAGGACTAGGATGCTATTCTCTACGTGACTTACAGGATTTTTCACCCATCCATGCACATGCATAATAAATATTTTTTAAAAACTGTTCTGCACTTCATTTCCCAGGTCTTAGTGATTTACAGAGATATTATTACCTCAGTGCGCAGAGAGAGAAACTAAGGCACATGGAGCTTAAATCACTTACTTACAGGCAGGAGGCAGCATGGCCCAGGAGCCTCTCCTCTGGCTCTATATCCCTGGAGAATCCCTGTTTCTCTGGAATGATCCTCCTGTGGCTAGAAAATCAGGCTCTAAGACCAGACTTTTTCAGCAGTATGGTACAGAGGAACTGCACCACACCAGAAGATCTGTCCTGTTTTATCTTGTGCTGCGTATCTATACTTAAATGTGGCATTATGCTGGGGAGGCTGGTGATGCCCGTGAGAAAGAACATAAAGGCATAAGTTACAGACGAAAGAACAAGACACACTCCCTTCAGACAGACAAAGGAAAATGGGAGACAGAAGAAAGAGGATAAAAGACATCAACGGTGGTCTTGAAATTTGTAACCTACATTGTTCCTTCAAAAGCAGTTGATACTCTAAAAGAAAACATTGCAGCTCGATCCAGGATTTTGCAGCACCATTGCCCTGGGAAGCAACTACTTGCAGAGGCTACAGAATACCACTGCTCTCGGGTGTGCAAACCTTTGAAGAGAGACCACCTCTTACAAATGACCACTTTTGCTAACTCCCATGAATGGTCACTCTTAGCAGGTTTTACTGTATTTTCTACACAGGTAATGGAATTTTTAGGATTGGGACTGAAAATTCTCTAGATCTGAACAATGTTTTTTAATGCACCAAGAGACTTCAATATAAAAGTCTCCCCTAGCACTTGACTATAGGCAGCCCCACACTACAAGAGAAAACACACTTTCACTTTTCGTTCCCATAGCCTCTCAAACCACATCCACCTGGCAACAAACTGGTGGGGGAAGGGCAAACCTGTTATAATACATTATGTAACCCTGACATTGGGCCCCAAAAGTGAGGAATGAAACAAGCAGGGGATAAAAAGAGAACAGTGCACAGGAACAGTTAGCCTAGGGGTCATCCAGTGAAATGGCATGTGGTGCCTCTGAGGCCCCCAGTCCTGGCTCAGAAGGCAGCAAAAATAAAGTCAATAAAGTATATTTTTATGGGAAGAAAACACAGAAGGGAAGAGCAATAGGAGCTTCAGGGGCTCCCACTGTTGGAAGGAAAAGAGGAGATTGAAGAAACCTGCAAGCCCTGATTCAGTAAAGTACTTAAGCACCTTCTTAACTTTAAGCAGGTGCTTAAAACCCATTGACTTCAGGGAGATTTAAGCACATGCTTAAATGCTCTGCTGAATCAATTGATGTCCATGTTAACTAGCTGCTCCAAATAAAGTCTAGTCTCTCACTTTTAAATTGATATTTTTGCATATTGTACCAAATTAAAATGATGAATTCCTACAGTCTTCAGTGTTGTTGAGAACTGGGGACATATTGTGCAAGTACCTAGTGCTACAGAACTGTTGGACTTTGGTTACTGAAAATGTCACCTGAATTACAGGCCAACAAGTTGTGCTGAAAGGAACTTTAAAGGTTAATGTCTATGGTGATGATCCCCTCCAGCAATATAAGTAATGCTAATCCCAATCCTTCTAGCTGGGTACTTGGTGATCTGCCAGCCTCACACAGAGCCAAGAAATGGGGAAAGTAGTTAATTTTACCACTTGGAATGCACAAGGTACCTAACTCTGGAAACAATTATGGGCATCTGGCTATTTCCTGAGTCCACGCAGGAAATTACAGATAGCGTTATTTGGGTATGGACCACCAGGTTACATGAGGAAATTTCATAGCTGAATTCATAGCTGAATTGCGAGCTGCTCCAGCACTTCTTTGGGAGTCCTTGGAGAGTCTGTGCATGCAGACACCTGATCTGATGAACCATCTCGTATCTTCCTAGGAGTGACAAATTCCCTATGTTTTTACCCAAAACTCTCTCAGAGGCAGCCAGAAGCTTGACTTCAACTATGGATATGTGGAGTGAATGCACCATTCATGTGACCCTGTATGGTGATATATATGACTCTGTATGGTGATACATACATACTATGGATTTTTGTGGTCTGTTTACTGGTACTGAATCATATGAAGTACTCCCACATCTCCATTCCAGCCAGGCTGTCTTTCAGCTCACAGACAGCTATTACCAGCTGTTAGAGGGGCTCTTGCCGTTCTGGTTTCTTGCCATGTTCTGTTTTTAATTTGAGCCTGTAGGCTACAGTGTTCTATTTGGATTAAAGCAGTCTTAGCACAGACTGGACAGGAGATGGCTAGGCAGCTGCTCGAACCCTCTTTTATATACAGGCTTCATGTTAGTGTTCAAAAGTGTTATGACTGAGGGCAAGAGGTGTCACTTGTCTTCAGCTATAGATACTGTGAGAAGCAGTTAACGAGACTACTTGGGTACATGCAAGCTGATTACGCAGCTGGTGTTACTCACTGAGATTCTGGAGGTACTGTGGCAACTCCAGGATACAATGTTGTGGCTGGTTTGTGGAGACAAAAGGTCCTATTTTTGAGGAGGCAGTCAGCATTTCCTGATGAGAAAGCAGGCTGCCAGCTATTCTTAAGAAAATCAGCTAAACTTTTGTCAATGTCATGAGTTGTTTTTTTGAGAAATCTTGGTTGATTTTGATCAGTATCCCATCTCACCCTTTTGCAGTAGGCAGTCCAAGTACACAAATTTCCTTGAACCCAGACAACTGAGTTACAGAACTTATTGACATGGGATGGAAACAGCAATGGATATATGTTTATGATCTCCTCTTTTCCATGGATGAAGATAAATTTTTAAATCCCCTCAGCATTAGCCTGTGTCTGTTCCCATTAACAGGAATGGTAAATAGACTTCAATGGAACAGTATTAATGCAACACTGAGCACATATGAAACGTCTATCCAAAGGATCTATGCTGAGTCTTTTACATCTAGGTGCTCCTTGGATACCGCTGATCATGAGTTTTTGGGAGGGACTTCTGTGACATGTAACAGGAGTGGAGTCTCTCTCAAGTGATTCTCTTCCTAACTTTCCAAAAGGACCTAGAAGGTAGCGATGGGCAATTGTTCTTTTTCCCCTCCAAGGACTCATTCTTGGAGGTTATTTTATCAGCTGGTAGGTATTTATTTTACACAAGTGTGATCAGTCTATTGCAATTTTTTTGGTGAAATTTCATTAGAGCTTGGATTGGGTATGGCTCCCTGGCTTTATGCAAATTATACAAATATATGAATAATCCTTCCTGTTTCGCCTCATGAGTGGTTTCCCCAGCCTATCACTGTGATGAGTTTGTTACAATCTTCCCAGAAACAGAATAATTCCCATATCTCCCCTGAACTAGCCATCTCTCAATGGGAAGTTCTTGCTAATTACTGTCCAGACTCAATCCTCCTATGTTTGGGAACGGTGACTATTAAATTACAGGTGCACTTGGACACTCGGTGACATTCCAGCAAGTGGAGACCAACAGTTAGGAAACAGAATTGTAACTAATTTCCTAACCAAAAGATTTCCATATATAAAATGCTATGAAAAGGATCTGGAAAAACAAATTACCACAAAGGAGTGGATTCACTCTGGAAAAGAGGACCAGCAACTTCATCCTGTGGCTCAATAAAATATTTCTTCAAGATACACCTCTACCCCAATATAATGCTGTCCTCGGGAGCCAAAAAATCTTACCGCGTTATAGGTGAAACCGCGTTATATCAAACTTGCTTTGATCCGCCGGAGCGCGCAGCCCTGCCTCCCGGAGCGCTGCTTTACCACATTATATCCAAATTCGTGTTATATCAGGTCACATTTTATCGGGGTAGAAGTGTATTGTTTCAATGGTACCTCACACCAGTCAAGTTAAAAATAGATATATAGCTTGAATGGGAATAAACATTGGAGAAATTGTGATGAAAGATGAGATTTTGTGTATATGTGGTGGACATACCCAGTCATTAGAGAGTACTGGGATGCAATTCATAATCAAATTTCACAAATTATTGGATATTTATTACCAAGTGATCCTTTGGATAATCTTCCTAGGGCTTCCTAGTGGAAATAGTCACACAAGAGGAAATGACGAATGAATCTCATTTGCTAGTAGCTACTTAGCTACCAATAGCCTCTCACTGAAAAAAGAAAAAATAATCCAACCATAAAGAAATGGTTCAAAAAAAAAAAAAAAAACTGGGAGGTGGTTGTAACGGAAAAATGTACACATCAATTACACGCTCAACACAGAGAACAAATAGGTACTTAGACATTTGATTACCATTGATTCAGTACTCAGATAAAGTACATTCACCTACAAAAGGATCGGAACACCTGTCCAATTTTTTGTGAATATTTTAAACATTTGATAGACATGCCGTGTTTGCTAAACATGTAATCAGAGATTTCTCTCAATTTAATAAGATCACTAGAGACATGTCATGAGTAGTATAAAGATGCTTACTCTGTACATGGTAATGCCCTGTTAAAAAGAGATCTGATTATTATTATAATACTGTACAATGTTTCTCTAAGTAAAAGCTCAATGTTGTAATGATTGCTGTATTATCTTCAATCGTTACATGGCCAGGATTTCTAAACTAGCTAAAACTTCCTGAATAAAGAAACAGATTTAAAAAAAAAATACAGAGACCATGTTAGCAGTGTTTGTTGGAAGTTAAGCTGGACATTCTGATCATGCTAGCCCGCATGGCAGCTTTTGATACAACAGACTATGAGTTGTTGCTTTCGTGACGAACATCTTCCTGGTGTAACCTAACTGCTTTCCACTGGTTTAATTAATGTGTAGAAGATATAAGTCAATTGGTGCTGATGGCTACACTGTGTTCAAGTATACATCCTATCCAACACAGACACCATCAGTATCATTTTTAAAGAGCATGATCAGCAAACTACATGATGGTACACAGGTGTGGATGTATTACCCTGTGACCCCATCTACTGATCCTTTCTTCATCCTTTGTCAACTCAGAATCCAGGTCAGGTGTCCGTGTGACAGCAACATAGCAGTCACACCACTTGACAATTTCTCTCTCCCTCCCAAATAAAAAAAACAAAAACCGATGTGTAGAGCAAATAAAATCTATTTACTACTCCTTGATCTCCACAGCCCAAAGTGGTGTTTTTATACACCTTCTGTAAGTGCAGATTCCTGCTTTTTCAGAGTATGAGACATGATGGCTAATATATCAGTAAATATTTCTGAAGTGCCTATCACCATAATATCAAGTAGATGTTGTAGTAAGCAGATAATACAACAGCTTCTCAGAACCAGGAATCTCTCCCAATACTGTCTTTAGCAGCTATAATAGTTCCTCCTATAAATGGCACTCCTCTCTGTTTGAGATATTCTCCCCTCTCCTTTGTTTAAAAGGCTCAGATATTACAATAATTTCCAGTCACTTTTGACACCTGAAAGTTCAGTCCCTAATCTGGAAGAATAACTGAATAATATTGCCAGTCTGATGCTTCAGAGCCACCTTGTACTCCACTCTGTAAAAGCAGGAGTCTTTCTGCTAGGTAAAAGCCTTTACTGTGAAGAGGCTCTCTTTCTTAGTGTCCTAGTTTATGGGCAGAGACTCATTCAGAAGCACAGAAACAGTTTGAGAATCATTGCATCACTCTTGGCCAATTCTTTTCCTTGGAAAAGGACATGGTTTGATAATACTCCATGTATTGGACATTATTTGAAAGTGGTTTAAGTTTTTATTTTAAAAACTGAACAAGCTGCATCCTTATCTCCTAACAAAACTGCTACAGCAGACCATGATCAAAAGGCTTAACTACTGTAATTCCCTCTTAGCGGAGCTTTCCCTATACTTTCAGCTTGCTTTGAATGTAGCAGCATATTTGTTTACTGGCTTCAGCAACCATGATCATACATTCACCCCATGTTATCTACACTGTCCATTCATAAATTGACACCAAACTGAATATTTGTTTTTGTATTATATAAAGAGCATTCAACAATATTACTCCCAGCTAATAAGATAGATTCAAGTTCTGCTCTTTGGGTCTTTGTCTGGTGCATATCATAGTTTCTTTTCTTAAACCAGTTCTGAAGTAAGAGTGGCTAAGGATTACAAAATCTTTACTCTTACTATGATGTTGTTAACTTTAAGAGGAGTCAAGTTCAAGATCTGGTAAAGAATTTCTCTTTAAAACGTTCTTAAAACCAGAAATCATTTATTTTTAATTTAAAAGATTCAGGACATTTTTTTTAATAATTGCAAGTATGTGCTATTTTAATCCAGTACATGCCAATCAGAGCACATGCTGAAAGGTATTGTGCTGCCAGCCCAGCAAAAACATTACTATGTGAAAAAATTCTGTGCATGAAATTCTCTAACTGCTCCAAGTAACAGTCTCTAAACCCAACTACTTAGGTCTTAAATGGAAAAAAATTGTCTACTGGCAACTGTACCAAAGTAAGAAAGAGAAATAAAATGCAACTAGATTAATTCTATGGAAAGCATCACTAGACTGGCAATAAATATCGTTACACAGTAGACTCTGGGTAGAGCTCACATGAAATAAATATCTTCTCTCACACAGCCCAATACTTTTACTTTCTGATAAAAATTGATGTATCCTGATCACATGAATGACAGAGGGTATGATGCATCATGGGGATAGGCCAGTGGTTTTCAAACTTTTGTATTAGTGACCCCTTTCATACAGCAAGCCTCTGAGTGCGATCCCCCTTATAATGTTAAATATAAAAAAGTTTTTTAAATGTATTATAAATGGTGGAGGAGGAGAACATACGAACACAAGAATGGCCCTACTGGGTCAAACCAAAGGTCCATCCAGCCCAATATCCTGTCTTCCGACAGTGGCCAATGCCAAGTTCCCCAGAGGGAATGAACGGAATGGGTAATCATCAAGTGATCCATCCCGTCACTCATTCCCAGCTTCTGGCAAACAGAGGCTAGGGACACCATTCCTGCGTATCCTGGCTAATACCATTGATGGACCTATGCTCCATGAATTTACATAGTTTTTTTTTTTTTAACCCTGTTATGGTCTTGGCCTTCACAACAACCTCTGACAAGGAGTTCCACAGGTTGAATTTGTGTTGTGTGAAGAAATACTTCCTTTTATTTGTTTTAAACCTGCTGCCTATTTATTTCATTTGGTGACCCCTAGTTCTTGTGTTATGAGAAGTAGTAAACAACTCTTCCTTATCTACTTTCTCTACACCAGTCATGATTTTATGGACAGGACTTTGGAACAGAGCCCGGAACTGGAGCGCAGCGCATCTCCAGAGCAGTAGAGCTACAGGTTTTTGCCTGGAGCTGGAGCGGAGCCAGAGCACAGCTCCAAAGCCCTGTTTATAGATCTCAATTATATCTCCCCTTAGCTGTCTCTTTTCCAAGCTAAATCTCAGTCTTATTAATCTCTCCTCATATGGAAGCCGTTCCAGACCCCTAATATTCTAGACCCCTAATATTCTGAACCTTTTCCAATTCCAATACATCTTTTTGAGATGGGGCGACCCCATCTGCACACAGTATTCAAGATGTGGGCGTACCATGGATTTATATAGAGGCAACATGATATTTTCTGTCGTATTATCTATCCCTTTCTTAATTATTCCAGCATTCTGTTCACTTTTTTGCCGCTGCACATTGAGTGGATGTTTTCAGAGAACTATCCACAATGACTCCAAGATCTCTTTCTCGAGTGGTAACAGCTAATTTAGACCCCATCATTTTATATGTATAGTTGGGATTATGCTTTCCAATGTGCATTACTTTGCATTTATCAACATTAGGCAACAAAATGGCAGATGAAATTTAGTCACCCAGTTTTGATAGATCCTTTTGTAGCTTTTCATAGTCTGCCTGGGTATTAACTATCTTTATTAAGTTGGTATCATCTGCAAATTTTGCCACCTCACTGTTTACCTCTTTTTCCAGATCTTTTATGAATATGTTGAATAGGACTGGTCCCAGAACAGACCCCTGGGGGACACCACTATTTACCTCTCTCCATTCTGAAAACTAACCATTTATACCTACCCTTTGTTTCCTATCTTTTAACCAGTTACCTATCCATGAGCACACCTTCCCTCTTAACCCGTGGCAGCTTACTTTGCATAAGAGCCTTTGGTGAGGGACCTTGTCAAAGGCTTTTTGAAAATCTAAGTACACTACATCTACTGGATCCCCTTGGTCCACATGCTTGTTGACCCCTCAAAGAATTCTAGTAGATTGGTGAGGCATGATTTCCCATTAGTAAAACCTACATTCAAAGCAAGCTGAAAGTATAGGAAAAGCCCTGCTAAGAGGGAATTACAGTAGTTGAGCCTTTTGACCGTGGTCTGATGTAACAGTTTTGTTAGGGGATAAATAAGGGTGCAGCTTGTTCTCTTTTTTAAAATAAAAGTGGGGTTTGGGGTGGAGGCTGACAGCTCGTGACCCCCAAGCAATAATCTTGTGACCGCCTGAGGGGTCATGACCCCCAGTTTGAGAACCTCTGGGACAGGCTCCTAAAATCAGTTATACAATCCATCCCTCAATACAAAGGCTGTCTGTCTTTATAAAAACGGCTATTTCCTTGGCACAATATAAGCCCGTTAACACTGAGCACACATTCATTTACAAAATATTTCATATTCAAAACATTCATCAAATTAGGCACTGTCCGCAAGAGTCACTTACATTGTGAAATATGATCCAATTACCATAAATTTTCTAGTAAAACACAGATTTTTAGTAACCAAATTTTAGTTATATGATAATTTACCTCTAGCACTCCGCTCTTCAATCTTTGCTGATAATTTGGCAATCCTGATTAGCTTTCTCAAGTATTTATTAGGTTTGTGAATTATAAGTTTCTACTGTATATCTATTTTTCTGTGAAAAAACTGTAACCATGAAACAAACATTGTACAAGTGAAAAGATACAAAACGCCTACTGATATGATTTTAACTTTCACTGTTTTTGTAAACAAATAAGTGTCATCACATGGAGAATGTAGAAAAAGCTCCCCCAGCATTAGGCAAACTGGGCTTATAATGTAGGACTTGAAGAAGTCATCGAGTCCAGCTTCCTGTATTGTGACAAGAACCAAGTAAACTTACATCATCTCTGACAGATGTTTGTCCAAGCTTGTAGTGAGGCAGTGTGGTTCCCCACCATCTTGGAGAGAGAGGAGTCCCTCCAGACACCAGAGTGAGCAGAGCCAGGGAGCTCTGAGCCTACCCCCAAAGAGTGAGGGGTGGCATAGGAAGTATAAAGGCCCAATCCCAGAGCTCACTGGGAGAGCAGCCGCTGGGGAGGCCAGACACCTCCGGCCTAGCTCACAATTGGGAAACCCCAGCGGCCTGCAGTAAACCCGAGGACTGGCCCAGTCTGCCCCGTGCCAGCTACCAGGAGGAGTTGCTGAGCCTGCCCCACACCAGCTGTCCTGAGGAACCCATGGTGATGGACCCCCGAGGACACCACCCTGACCCAGGTACCTCAAGAGGGGGAGTCTGGAAGTAGCCCGGGGGCAGCCAACCCTAGTCTCCACTGACAGCAGCGGGTCTTCTGCCACTGCTAGGGCCCCGGGCTGGGAGGCAGTGGAGTGGGAGGGCCTTTGTCCCCCCCTGCCACCCACAAGTTGGGTGGCAGTCTCCCCCTCTCCCAGGCCCTTCAGAGCCAAGGGCCTGGGCTTACTATTATATACCGTTATTGCTCAGCACCTGCCTGAGGGCCTGACTCACCATTGCCTACCCTGACCTCGGGCCTGGGCTTACTGTGTTAATTTCTTCCCTTACAAAGGCCGCAAAGGAAGACTCCTGTGGCTGGACTAATTCCCTGCAAGACATCTTCCCAAATTTAGTGAGGCGGTGTGGTTCCCCGCCGCCCTGGAGATAGACGAGCCCAGGCTAACCTCTCTAAAAAGCTGTTTTCTAAAAACCTCCAACAATGGGGATTCCACAATCTCCCTTGAAAGCCCATTCCAGAGTTTAACTACTCTTAGAGTTACAAAGTTTTTCCTAAAATATAACTTAAACCTTCCTTACCACAGATTAAACCCATTATGCCTTGTCATATCTTCAGTGGACATGGAGAACAACTGATCACCACCCTCTTTATAATAGCCCCTTAACATATTTGAAGACTGTTATTAGGCTCCCCTGTCAGTCTTCTTTTGTCAAGACTAAACATGCCCCACTTTTTTAACCTTTCCTCATAGGTCAGGTTTTCTAAACCTTTTATCATTCAGACAAGAGTAAACAAGACAGCAAACACCGTGCACCACTGCTCAGATTTAACTGAAAGGGCACTGAACTGATTTTTGCCATCAGAGACGATTATCTTTCAACAACAGAACCACAGGATCTTGAATGCATATTACTCCTGGAGGAATTCTACGCCACTGTGCATGCACAGAATTTATGTCCCAAGCAGATTTCTTTGCTTCCCTGCAGAAAAACTACTTTCCGATGGAGAAGCAAAGGGAAGCCACAAGAGCGGTCATACAATCCCTCCCCCGAGCAGTATGTTTTGGGTGTCCAGGGCAGCTGGCAGAGAGGTAAATTACTGTGGGGCTGGAGACGGGACTGCGGAAGACCTGGCTAGTGGCTCCTACCCTGCACTAGGCTCAGATACTAGTCCTGGCTGGGCTGGGGAGGACGAGACTTCCTCTTCCCCTGCACAGCATCTGGGGCTGTGTCAGACCCATCCCCAGATTTCTCCCCCAACTATAGGAAGCTCTGCAAACTGCCCACCTCACCCACTGCGCTTCCTGCACCCATCGCTCCTCAGCTGCAGGAGAAGGGATCATTATACAGGGAGCTGCTCCCCCATCCACCCAACCCGCGTGTATCCAGACCCCCTCAAACCCAGACTCTCCTGCCAAGTCTCATATACCCACACACCCAGAACCCCACCATGATGAGCCCCACTCCCTCTGCACCACTGGCACCCAGACCCCACTCTACCTAACTGAGCCCCAACAAGCTGCACCTGGATTCCCATCCCAGTGAGCCCCACTCCCCCAGCATATGGACCTCCCCACTCAGCTCCCCACACCCAGAAGCCTCTGCCGAACCCTAACCACTTTCACCTGAACCCCTTACAGAGTCCCATTACCATTGCATCCAGAAACACACACCCCTCCCCAAGAAGCCCCTGTGCATCCAGATCCCCCCTGCACCCAGATTGCCCCATACAGAACCCTCTCAGTGCACACCTGGACCGCCCCATATACTATGCCCCTCCACACTTGGATCCTGCCTTGCTGAATCTACCTGCCCACAAATGGTGCATCTAGTGCAGAGGGGCAGAGCCAGTCCTTGCGCTGTGTCAGGGTTGGGTGCAGCCTCACCGCTGAGTCCGTGTCTTGGCGGGGAGCTGCACCGTGAACTCCCAATTCTATGCAGCCAGTGGCCTGTGCTCCCCAATGCCATGCTGGAGCCTCCACATTTATTTGAATTTTGTCTCTATACTGGCAGCTGCTATATAAATATTAGTCTGAAGCTAATACATGCCATCTTCAACAGATTTAAAGCCAAGTCAGTGCAGCCTGGAAAAAACTTCAATTGTTTGAGCTGCATAAAAAGCACAAGACAAGATTGAACTGTACGTATTATAATGCATTTGGCACAAGGCAATCAACATTAAGTTAAGAATAAAACGTTATGTTATAAACTATAGTTATAACTAGGTTATAAAACTATAATTTCAACATCATCAAATGACAGGTACTGTTGGACATTTTTATACTTAGACAGTTATATGCTATTAAATCAAAACAATTCCCTTTGGCCCTTGATAGACAGCAAACTCCAAATTTGGGCCTAATATTCCAACAAATATTGTGACCACCTACAAATTGCATTCCATTTCTTTAATGAAATCAAAGTTAACCTCAGTGGAGGCTTATTATGCTCTAGAATAGACTGAAAAGCTTGAACGAACAATAACACAAGATATTGTGGTTATTTACCCTATTTACTATGCCTTCAGTTTGTGTTTCTGATGGGTCGCTTCATAGGTAACAAGATAGAAAGCCTGCTCATTACACTGATATATTCATTAACTATTGCAGAAGCAGCAACAACAACAAAAAACCTGACACAGATTTGTGGCAAACTTCTAGAGGAGAAAGGCATTTACCACTGTAAATGTTATTTGAATGTACTGCCTTTGCAGGTCCACACCTTTGGGGAGTACAGATGCTTACCACAAACTCAGAACCATGTAGCAAAAACTGCCCCACAGAGAATGTCCCTCCAGGATGCAAACATTCACAACAAGGTTATGACAGTCATTAAACTGATTGGGTGGGTGGACAGGCAAGAGAGAGAGAGACTTTCATTAGCTCAAAAAACAGCATGTTAAAAACATTCCAAATTTTCAGTAGGATGAAATCCCCATAAAAACAACTCATGCACTGGCTATATTTAACAAAAATAGGTTGTTGTAAGTAAGATATATTCATCTGTATTTTTATTCAAAACAATTGCATCACGATAATTAGGGTTTGAACACAATAATGCAATTCTCTCTCCATTCCATTGCAAAACATAACAAAATAGAAAGTTATTTTTTACCTGTTCTAATCCTTGATTTCAAGATTACTTGACCTGTCACAGCCTCTGTCTACTTTATTGTTCCACCAAATAAATCTACAAGCAGTACACACCATTTCTAGAAATTGATTTAAAATCAGAGAGCCAAGAGTCTATTTTCTGGAACACTTCAGTTGTCTTCAGTTTCAAAGTGAATATATTAACTGTGTACTGAGGAAGCAGATTTCTTTTTGCCCAAAGCAAAAAAGTGTTTCCTGTATTAAATAATGTTACCATTTTGATCCAGTGGTTAGCCAAATTCAGAGCATCTCAGGTTGTTCCAGTTAGGAGGAGAAATCATTAGATGGAGTCAGCTATTTCTTGGATGTAATCTTTATTTACAAAGATTATACATACATAAAGTCCTGTTTCCCTTAACATAGTAAGAATCAAACAGCAGGAGAGAGTTTCTTTGCTCACTGCTCCAAACTTGCCTTTCCAGCCAGCACTGTGTGGCCAGAAAGCTCTCTTAGCTTTCTGTCAAGGCCTTTTTACCAGCACTTCTGTTACTGTCTGCTTGGGTTTCTGTCTGCTTCTGCATCTCTCACGCATACACAAACACCCTCATGCAGACAATGCTCAGCTGTGCCCATGCCCACATAATTCAAACTCCTGAGTGGCCTTGGACATGCCTTTGTTTTGACCAGACATGGGCCCATGTTTTGGGTTTTACTACTGCTACAGTTTTAGTCAGGTTATACCGAACCCATTAAACCAGCACAATAATAATGGACATTGTATGGATGGTATAAAAATATGGATATGCTCATTATCATGTTAGACAACGCTCCTACTGAAAGTTTCTTTAAATGTCAGGTGTTTTCTCTATTCTCACTGCCAAGAAATATATGCTTTTCAACTCAATTACATTTCTCCTATCTATCCTGCAAAGCAGGTATGAGTTGGATGCCTTTTACCTTGATATAACCATCACTTAGAGCTTGCTGTGCCCTTTGGCCAATCCAGAAAAGCATTCAGCCACGTAAGTAGTTCCACTGAAAATAACAGAACTACTCATGTAATTAAAGTTAAGACCATGTTTAAGTAATTGGGTCTTACTATGCAGGTAACTCCTTTTGATGACAGAATTTTCAGGCATCAACATGGAAATATAAAAAGGCATCTTACTATAATTATAGTGGCCAAGAGAATCAGGAAGGCTACTAATTTGTGAATAAAAAATAAAGTTTCACAAACAAGGGAGAGAGACGGTCCAGCTTAAAGTCCCCTAATATGAAGCAACAGAAAGAAAACATTCTGAAACAGCAAATGAAAGTTTTACAGACTATAAAAACATGAGGTACATAGCACTTAAAAGAAAATATAAATCCAGTACATATTACCCCCTATGTATGGGTATGTAATGCAAAAGTATTCATAGCAGAAACAGACAGTAAAGTAATATTTCACCTTAGAAATTTATACTGACAACTACCATTAAGACACATACGTACCCTGAATCACTAAAACAATTAACTTCTCAGAGCTGTAATCAATTGCATGAGTTATATTGCCTGCTAAGAACCGCTATATGCTTAAACCAGGCAAAAATAGCTATACAATGATAGGAAACCATTTAAGATTTGCACCACAAATTTCATTTAGCTGTTAGAATAGACAATGTTACTGTTGCCATGTCTATGTCCTTGTTATATATTTAGGCCAAACCCTTTCATTTCCTTAACTTTAGGCATTATGAGTTGTTCCATTTACAGTGCATAAAGTGTGCAGAGTTGAGCACATTTGGACATTGTTGCCGAATCCAGTCCTGGCTATATAGATAGCAAAAGGTTTATTAATTTGTTTTGGGCCTTATACTGTGGCACCTAGATGCTTAAATTACAGACATCAGAATTTAAAATAAGCACAAAACAAAAATTGTTAATCAAAGGTGTTTGAGTTTGTGCATTTAGTCAGTTGGCAACTCTAATATCAGGGCTTAGGTCAGCTTAAATGTCTCTCTTGGGGATGTGAAGCATTAAAACCCCCAAATGCAGTAGCTAGATGACCTAAGTCGTAGGCATAGTAGACTAGCCTAAACGTGACCTCTACCCCCCTACAGACTATCTCCCTGCCAAAGTTAACTGCCTAGTCCAAGTTATAGAGCTGTTTTTTTAATTAAATGTGAAAAGTAGCCTTTTTTAATCCAACTTAGCATTTACCTATCCAAGGAATCTCCAGAGAAATGCCAAGTAAAGTAAGAATAATTTACACTCTTTACCTATCATTTACCTATCCAAGGAACCTCCAGAGAAATGCCAAGTAAAGTAAGAATAATTTACACTCTTCGAATAAGTCTAAATAATCAGAAGAAGAGGAATAAATGGTATGTTATGATACACAAAGACTCCTTCGGGCCAATCCATAACTCTTTTCCCAACTCCAACATCAGAAATTCTGGGAGACAAGTACACATTGAATTAAACGCATTTTCTGGTATTGCAGAATCTTCTAGCACTGCAATCAAATCTCTCTATGCAAGACAGACTTCACTTAACCACTTTTTAAAAATCTGCCGACAGAAAAGAATGACTGTTTAGTGCAAAATTCTATTTACCACAGTTAGGTAAAGTAATTGTGACAGTATACAAACGTCACCGATATTCTACAGGAGAAATACTCATGGGATTATCAATAATTCAATATTTTTGGCTGGGAATTTCAAAGGATTCTAAGGGATTTAAGTGTCCAAATGCCATAGAAATTCAATGGGATTTGGTTGTCTAATTCTCCTGGGCTCCTCTGAAAATCCCAGCCTTTATGACCAGATTCAAAACAATGAAGAACCTCTATCATTTGTACTGACAATTGGGGCACCCGCTGCAAATGAGTTAATTTTGCAAATTAACAAAAAAAAAAAACAAAAAACAAAAAAAATGCAAAGGTAATACATTACAAAATGTACTGTGGTAATTTAGATGAGATAATTTAGTTTTATCTTTTTTTGGACCAACTTCTATTGGTGAAAGAGACCAGCTTTCAAGCCACACACAGCTCATTACGACTACACTGCATATAATAATTTAATTTTAAACTACTACAGTGGTCCCAGCTGCAAAACCAACTGCATTCTAACAGCTAGCTTTCAGATACTCGTAACTTTCCAAAATATTTACCTCTTGGGATGATATTTTCCATGCTTGATCTCTCTGCAAGTAAACAGTTTGGAAGCTTTTTGAACACAAACCCTTTCGGCTGTTTTGAAATCATCAGAGGTCAGAAAAAAAAATGAACAGTACATTAAATTACAGAATGAGAAAAGAATAATAGATATTGAGACTAGAGACAGCTTTTGAAAATACACAGTACCTCCCGCAATTCTGTCTCTCTAAAAGTTACCCCGTTCTGATAATTATTTGCAACTACCTTTGGCTAGTGCTTCCTGAATGGATCATGTTCAATAGACAGGAGAAGTAGATTCAAAAGAAAACTCTGAAACAAAACAAAACAAAGAAAAGTACTCCTAAACCTGAAGATTGCGCATTACAAAAGCTTAAAGAAAGAGTAATCAATGCTACAGACAGAATGCATAGAAGGATTAATGCACGGACTATAAAAAATAACCCCAACTATACATACAACATGATGGGGGCTAATTTAGCTACAACGAGTCAGGAAAAAGATCTTGGAGTCATCGTGGATAGTTCTCTGAAGATGTCCACGCAGTGTGCAGAGGCGGTCAAAAAAGCAAACAGGATGTTAGGAATCATTAAAAAGGGGATAGAGAACAAGACTGAGAATATATTATTGCCCTTATATAAATCCATGGTACGCCCACATCTCGAATACTGTGTACAGATGTGGTCTCCTCACCTCAAAAAAGATATTCTAGCACTAGAAAAGGTTCAGAAAAGGGAAACTAAAATGATTAGGGGTTTGGAGAGGGTCCCATATGAGGAAAGATTAAAGAGGCTGGGACTCTTCAGCTTGGAAAAGAGAAGACTAAGGGGGGATATGATAAAGGTATATAAAATCATGAGTGATGTTGAGAAAGTGGATAAGGAAAAGTTATTTACTTATTCCCATAATACAAGAACTAGGGGTCACCAAATGAAATTAATAGGAAGCACGTTTAAAACAAATAAAAGGAAGTTCTTCTTCACGCAGCACACAGACAACTTGTGGAACTCCTTACCTGAGGAGGTTGTGAAGGCTAGGACTATAACAATGTTTAAAAGGGGACTGGATAAATTCATGGTGGCTAAGTCCATAGATGGCTATTAGCTAGGATGGGTAAGAATGGTGTCCCTAGCCTCTGTTCGTCAGAGGATGGAGATGGATGGCAGGAGAGAGATCACTTGATCATTGCCTGTTAGGTTCACTCCCTCTGGGGCACCTGGCATTGGCCACTGTCGGTAGACAGATACTGTGCTAGATGGACCTTTGGTCTGACCTGGTACGGCCGTTCTTATGACTAGCATAAGCACATTTTTCATGTCCTGTTGGTTCTGTTTATAAAGAGAAGAACCTTATCAGTGAGGATGATCTCACCTAATTGTGAAGTGCTTGGAAACTAATGGATTGTCATGCCTCTACAACAATAAAGTTTTACTCTCTCTCTCTAATACCATTGTAAATTTAAATAAATGCAAGAAAGGAGTGTGACCTGGCTCTTATTACCTGGCTCCCATCCCCTCTGCCTGCTGAGCCTGTACTTTCTGCAGATTTAGAGGGTTCAGGTCAGATGAAACTCTCAATTCCCCCAACTCCGGAGTCCCCATGAGTGTCCATCTTAGACTTCAAGAGGGTTCTGGGATGAAGAAGCATAAGAGCCCACTAAGCATATCTCATGATCTGCAAGTAGAATAATAATTACGGCAAGAATTTTGTCACAGAGGTCGCGGAACTCACAGAATCTGTGACTTCCAAAGACCTCTGTGACTTCAGCCCCAGTGGCTGGAAGCTGCAGGATCCCGCTGCCTCCTACAGCGGCAGGGAGCTGTGAAGTCCCCCCACTGCCTGAGACAGTGGGCCCCCAAGCTGCCATGGGCAACAGGGGGATCCTCGCATATCCCCAGCCATTGCGACGGGGAAGGGGGACCCTGGAGCTCTGAGCCCCCATGAGTCGCAGGGGGCCCCAGAGCTCCTAGCCACCCCACAGCTACCTAGCCCCATCCCATTTTATCATGGATATTTTGAGTAAAAGTCAGGAAGCCCGTGACCTGTCCCTGACTTTTATTTAAAAAATCCATGAGAATATCTTAGCCTTAGTAATAATCCAAACAGCAGCTAGGCAAACAACTTTCTCGAAGGTGTGATTGCTTCTGGATTGGGTGGGTCTCCTTTGTTATCTATATTTAAAGCCAAAGGGAAAATTGACATTTGAATCTTGACACACAAAAATTAACAGGAACTAAACGAGACAAGTTGAAGCACTGGAATCAGTTAAATTAAGAAGGCTAGCATGCAAACTGGCTTTGTAGAACAAACAAAAAACATAAACCTAAACAGACAACCTAGTACATTTCTCACCCTGAGATTCAAATAAAATAAATGTGATAGGTTAAGCTGGGAAGAAAGATCAGAAGATATATTTTGGTTTTCGTAGTGCTAAATCTTTTGTGCATATATATTTTAAAAAACTATTAATTTCTGGAATGAAAAGCCAAGATGGAACTTGCTGAGTAAAGTACCTGAAATCTATTTCCAGAATTTTAAATCATATATGCCTTTGTGGCTTTGGTTTGTTTTTAACATAGTCCTTGGTGTCTATTTTATATACCCAAATCTCCAATTTATCATATTCTTCGACAGATCTCTTCTAAGAAATATTAGCTTCTTTTGATCCAGCTCCATCTGTTATGTCTTTTTGGGAGGCTTTTTGTAGGAGGGACTGAATTACTTGAGGATTAGCTCTGAGTGTGTGCTATTAACACAAAGGAATAATAAAGATGAGCTTTAAGGGGAGGGCAAGGAATGAAGACATGTATTTAGTGGCGTATTCTTCCTTTGATTCAAATCTAATGCCAATTAAACCACCATATACTTCTGATTCACTGGGGGAGAGGGAGGAAAACAGACTGATTGAAATTTACCTGAATGCATTTTACTTAAATAGCTCCATACAGTTCTAAGAATTACTTTTTATCTAAAATGAAATTATATTTCAACACATTCAGTTTCTGGCTTTTATGCTTCAAAAAGATTAACAATCGCTGTATTTGATGCATATATTATATATAATATAATCGTATGTAATTACAGAAGAGTCAATGCTTTGATGAAAGCCATCTGGGCCTCAAAACAGCAGGAGTATTACTACTGGTCCCTTAGCCACTGTAATTATGCAGCACATCTACAGGTACGATTTCTCAGTCTATGCATCCTCTCCCTTACTCCTGCAGCAACAACTCTAGTAATAGACCAGGGGTTTTAATATGGCCTCATTAGCCTTTTTCCTGACCCACTTCCAGTCGATTTAGGGTCCTAGTGGCCACCTGTTGCCCAGCCCATGTTAGTTTTTTTCATTCATTCAAGACATATGGCCATCATTACCCCATGTGTTTGCTTGTATTCTGTATCCATTCCTGCAGCCTCGGTCTGTTCTTTGTCTTTATGGATCATAAAAGCTGTAGTTGGCATGACTCTTGGGCAGATTTGTTACCAGAAAAGGGGCTCAACTTTATGAGCCAGCAACATAGAATTCAAACTTTCTGATGCACAACCCACAGTCAACCAAGACTGTTGCTCCTCCCCAAAACTGGCTAACAGACCTCTTCTCCAGAGGAAGTGTGAAAAGCCAGACCTGCAGATCTGAAGACTCTGTTCTTCAGGGGGCTACACTGAAACTTGGTCAGCAGCTGGGCCATCTGAGAAAAAATACGAGTCTTCAACGGGGGCACATGGCTGCCAAACGGAGAGTGAGTGAAAGCAGGATGCAGAAGGAATTACAGACAGAAGACCAATGAAAATGGAAAAGGAAGAAGAGTAGGGATCAGACAGAAAGAGATGAGATAGAAGAAAAATGGAGGAAATAGGGAAGGGGACCAGAGTGTGAAAAAGATAGAATGGCACAGAGATGAGAGGGAAGAAACAGGAGATAATCTAATAAAAAGGGAACAGCATAACAGAATGAGAGGAAGGTAACATCAAAGCGTTATGGTGATAACAGCAGAATGAAAGCAGGAGATGGAAGGACAGAGAAACAAGGAGGGGAAAATGGGAGAGAAAGCACCAAGCAGAGCCATAATAAGGAATTTTTCCATCAGAGGCAAGGGCTGGCTCCAGGCTCTTCGGCGGTGGGTCCCTGAGTCCCTGTCGGAGGGAAGGACCTGCTGCCCAGTTGCCACCGCCGCTTCATTCATTCTTTGGTGGCAGGTCCTTCCCTCCAACAGGGACTCAGGGACCCACTGCCGAATTGCCGCTGGCGCCAAAGATCACAGTAGAGCTGCACCCCTCTGCTTTGCGCACCCGAGGCAAGTGCCTCACTCACCTGGCCCTTGTTACGGCACTAGCACCAAGACATCATGTTAAGGACAGTACACTGATTTATTTAGTCATAGGTGTGAGCTGTATAACTACTGTAAAATCACTGGGGACGATAAATTTAATTTAGGTGAAGCAACATGCAAATTATGGATAACACTCAAGCTGGCAGTGAGGTTGATGCTGGGAAGATGGTGGATCACTTCTGGAAGCCCTCATACATCATGCCCAGAGCCAGGTGCTCTGATGTTATGGGTATTTGCGTGAATAGCATGACAAAGGAACTGCAGGATGTTCACGACATTTTTTTCAAACAGACCCAAAGTACCATACACTATACCACATTACATCATGAATTTTCCCTGGCTACACCTAGCCATGTCCTGAAATTCAATCATTTCCTCCTAGAGCCACAGTTCCTCTTTAATTAAATGGCCTGCCATTCCTGTAGTGTCTTTTATAGTGATTTTTACAATAAATTATACAGTTCACACTTGTGACTCAAAAGAAGCTGACTACTATCCTTAAAATAGTGCTTGTGCTTTTTCTCTGAAGGTTACTGACAGTGAAGGGCTTCCATAATAGCCAGTAGTTCCCTTCATGAGCTCTCTTTGTTTGGAGAGATGGCCAGTCATTTGGCCCTCCCTCTTCAAATTCCACAGGTGTCACTTATGTTGAGCCTCAGTCTTTGTCTACACTACAAACTTATGTTAGTAAAACTACACTGCTCAGGAGTGTAGAAAATCTCCCAAGTGATGCAGTTAAACCAGTCTAACTTCTGGTGTAGACAGCGCTATGTTGACAGGAGGGCTTCTCCTATCAACATAGCTACTGCCTCTTCAGGAGGTGGAGTACCTACACTAACAGGAGAAACTCCTGTCTACATAAAACATTGACATTGTGTATACCCCTGTAACTAAATAACCCATCCAACAAGAAAGAAGCTTTGTGGAATACAAATGAAGAACTTTAACAAAAAAGCGCTAATTTCAAAGCAACTGGTCATTGCGTGTGGTGATTGGAGGTCAAGGACTCTAAATGCATTCCTCACTCTCTGTCATCAAAGTAAGAGCCCACATGGATAGTGACTCTGTCATCAAGTTTTCTGTAAGAAGAAGCTATAAGAATGGATTCAAGAGAAGTTCAGAGATGAAGGTCTGTTTGGATTCTAACACGGTGGAATAACTGAACGAGAAGACAGAGATCCCCAGAGTTATTCTGTGTAGCCCTGAGAGACTTATGGGAAACTGGCAGATTACTACATCTCTGCTACCATTTGGAATTATAGATTGTGACTCACCTGTACATATATTTTACCTGCTTTAACCTCTCAATAACTCTTATTTCCTTTTCTTATGCAATAAACCTTTAGTTGGTTTACTATAGAACTGGCTGTCAGCATTGTCTTCATTGTAAGATCTAGGGTACCAATTGATCTGTGGTAAGTGACTGGAAGCAACCTAAATGTGTTGTGATTTTTTATGTAAGTGACATTTTATCACAAAGTCCAGTTTGTTTGGGTGGCAAGGTAGTCCCCTTAGACTCTCCAGGCTGTCTGTGATTCCATGGTAAAACTGGTACAGTGATCCAGGAGTTCACATTTGTTACTGGCTTGGTGAAATCTAATTATAGAACACACCACCAGGTTACAGTGTCTGCCCTGAGGCAGGCACTCATAGTCCTGAGTCACTCCAGACAGCTTAACACCTGAGTCTCCAGTTTGTCAGGATGCCAGACAATTACTCACAGCAACTGGCCTCCACCTAGTTTTTTTTCTGCTGGCTTTATCTTCCTCCTCCATTATCTTCCTTCCTTGCCATTTTATTCTTCTGTCTACATCCCCACTCTGTACTGTACTGCCCAAACTTTTCCCACTTTCTATGCCTCTTTCCCCTGCTCTTGTCAGACATTTTCTCCTTCCAAATTCCCCTCTCTGCTTCTTTCTCCGACCACTGATTTTTCTATCTGAAATAAGACAATCAAGTCTATGGAACAAACATTTTAGAAGACAAATCTCTTACCTTTTGTATTCTTATCATTCAAAAGCAATTTGTTTGCTACAAGCCACTTCTGAAGCGGATACCCTGCAATATTTTCTTGTAAAAGGGTCATCAAATCCCCATTTAGAAGTGACCCATTAAAAGTACAGAGTATTAAGATGACGATTGGTGCATGATCATAAAGCAAAACAAGAGACAAGAAAAAATACCTGTAACAGGTACCGCCATCATCAGAGACTAACTTTTAGAGAAGCAACACAGCTGCACAAAATTAGATACCATACAGATAACAAAAGTAGTCTTCTGGGAAACCGTGAATGATATAATCATAAATTAACATAAAGACTAATACTGCAGTTGCTTGTTCCTCTTTCAAGTGAAGATGACTGTACACGGTTGTTTATTAGGGATCATATAGAGCTGTGAAGTTCAGATTGAGACTTTTCCAAAGTTCAAGGGCACTTTGAGTCATGATTTTGGGGTAAAGGCCCATTATCTTCAATAATTATACTGTTTTCCCCTGGATATTGAAATCCCTCCCCCAACCCAAAACAAGCAAACAAGCAAGCAAACAAACATGAAAGATACAAGAACAATTAACCTTAGATTTCACAATGGGCCCAAGTGCTACATTTATTACCAACTTTATACTCGGAAACAGAGATATGGTACTTTTCTATATTTGCTCTGCTATAATTATCCTTTGGATTTCTCTTTGCTAAGATAGACTGTGGTGACTATGGGATACTGAAAGGTACTAGAGACTTGGGCATAGCTGAAATACAGATCTTTGACTATCAAATATTTGAGACAGATGTACATGTATATTTCACACAGCATAAACAAGTAATAAAGGAGATTGGGTTTCTTTGGCACTCAGCATCCTATTCAGACCATGAGAGCATTAGGGGAAGAGGGGCTAGAAATGATACAAGAGTATGAACAGGGGGAGTGAAGAGAAAAAAGTGGAAGAGAGAGAAAAGGAGAAAATAGGCGAGATTTTTTCTCTGTATGCCTTTCTGAAGAAGAGCTCTGTGTAGCTTGACTCTTTCACCAACAGAAGTTGATCCAATAAAAGATCTCTCCCCCACCCAGTCCCTCTGAAGACTTGATAGACTTTTCCAATGCTACGTTATTTGTGGACAGACTTTTATTGCAACACCCTCAGAAATTAATGCTCTCTCAATTCATGGCTAAGTTTAATGTGCACTTTATTATTCCTGTTTGCTTCAACACGGAGAGAAATGGTCAAGATCACCAGGTTATTATTTAGATTTCTATTTTCTTATGTAAAAGAAACAGTCACAGATCTTACATTCTTCAAATGTTTTGTAAGGACTAAATAATGCAATATCTGCTAGTGAATTTTATAGATACTGTACATTTGTTCTGAGGGTTACTATGGTAATTATATTATGTATTTGCTGAAGAAGCAATGCTGGTCCACCATCTTCAAACTAAATATGAGGATCAGAATTTTGCTTTCCTTGGCCATGACATTCAGAATGAAAAGGCAAGAGATGGAAAGAGAAACTAATGAGCTGATATCCACACAGTTAAAGTCTGTATAATCCACAGCTGTTGTACACATCATTTAACACTTGAAATATGGCTGTAACCATATTATGAGACTTTGTGGGGACTAGTCTAGTGATAGTATTTTAAGTGATCAGCTAGCTAGACTTTGTGAAGACTTTGCAGATGTTTCAAAACAACTAGAAGTACTGATTTTAGCCTCTAGCTTATTTTGCTCATACTCTACCCAGTCTTTGAAAGACTGCTTATTTCACTAACCCAGACATGGATTAAAGGCCACACAAGAGATGCTTGTGTACAGTATTTTGTAATACGCTTATGTCTAGGTTTGTCCTTCCTCACAAAGAGACACGTTACTCAGATAGATATACATTTACACTCTCATTAAAACAAAAGCAATTAAACTATATAGCCACCTGTTGATCTACAGATTATACCTCATTATTACAAGTATCATTTTATATTAATAAGAATATAATAAAAACTCCAGTATTGTATAACAACCAATTCATTCAACAGCACCAATAATGAGATACAATGAATAATCCAAAAAGGTTCCTCACTCATTACAGTGTTCTAAACATAAATAAAGGGGAAAAAACCTAGGAAGGAACTTCTGGGTTACAAAAAACAAACAACAAAGGAGAGATCGCAGAAACTGACTGCGGAACTAATTCTGCATCTCTTCTGTTGAAATGCAGCAGAAGAAGCAAGGCAGAAAGCAAGTCTTGCTAATTTACATAAACTACTATTTAATTCCATTACACATGATTTAAAAAAAATAGACAAGGGCCTATAATGTTATATAAATGGTTCTGCTTATTTTTCACATAAGTAAATAAGAAATCTGCTGATAAATGAAAAATAAGCAGGATTTTTTTAAAATTGTATGTAAAAGAACAACATAGTAGCTACAGGTCTGATCTGTTTGCATTTATTTCAGAAAGAAGCCATAGTCTGATACAAATTATTTAACACACGTACTATGGTAAGGGACAGAGTCATCAGTCAGGCTGGGGACCCACAGCGCTAGGCACTGTACACACTCAGTCCATGCCTCAAAGATCTAGAAGCGTGGATAATTTTCTTGAACACCAATTGTCTGTACTGATGGTACAAAACAGGGGTTCTCACCTGTTTTAACAGCATGGACCACCTCCTTCCCTAACCTCTAAGAATTGCTCAGATTTGCAATTGCACATTACCCCTTTGGCAACTAGTGTAACTGCTTGCATTCAAACATGTACATGTACAATTAATATTAATAAATACAGTGACTGTCATTGGCTTTGCTTTGCTCTTCCCCCTCCTATTTCCTGGCTCCTGCCCAGCACACCTCCTCTATTCCTCCATTCTCAAAACATTTTACACTATCTGCTGCCTCCTTCCACTCAAAATTCCGTTTTCCCCCTAAATCAACTAGCAGCCACCTCTCTCAATCAAGTTCCCTTCTAGGCAACATCAATTCTTCTTATCCCCCACACCTCAAAATGAATTCTGCCTCCCCTCCTAATCAACATCCCCCATAATAACAGACATTTTCCTCCACTGAAATTCAATTCCGCTTACCTCCCCCACAATTACAATCAGTTTTTCCACAATCCACAAACAAATCCAAACTAATTTCCTTTCTACAATCAACAGCCCGATCCCCCCCCCCCCCCACTACGCACCCTCCATCCTGAAAATCAATTCTCTTCCATCCACGTATTTAAAGTGTGGTTAGCACAGCTTTTAACTATAATGCCACTTGGCAAATTCAGGAAGTTCCTGGGCAGTAGAACAATAATTGTGCTTTATTTATTCTGCTGTTGTTACCTTTCTCTCTCTCTTTCCCCCCCGTCAATGCCCTCACGTCCTGGCTGCAGATTTCTGCCTCTCAAGAAGTGGATGCTGAGCTGACAACTCTCAGAGGCTGTTCTGGAGGGGATCTGGAACCTACCATCCTCTCTTTCAGTGATAGATCCAGCCCCTGGCAAGGAGAGAAAGGTAGTCCTGGGAGCTGCTTGGGTCTGGGAGTGGCAAGGGGAGGTGGAGGAGTTGGGGATTACTGCTGCAGCTGGTGGCCCCCCTGTTTAATGGGAAGGATTGATGGGGAGGCTCTGGTAAATTCACTGGGGCAGTGACAGGAGCTCACCAGGAGTGTGGAAAGGAAATCAGTCATTGGAGAAACAGCAAGCAGGAAACCTTGATTTAAATCATCGATTTTTTGCATTTGTACTTTTTTGTTATTTCCCTACAGAAAAGTTGATTCGTATTGGCTAGTAACTATTAAAAATGGTTGATTTCCTAAATAAAGCCTTTATATCAACTTTAGTACTTCAGGTGCATATACTATATCTATACACATTTATTTAAACTTAACATATTTATTCAGATTCTAAATTTTTGCTTTTTTATGTTAGAAAATAGTGAAAAATGCATTTATTTACTTGATAATTATTTTTTCTAACTATGATTTGAGACAAGCTACATCTGGAAAAAAAATTTTAATTAAATTAAAAATGGATAAAACCAGCATTGTAAAATTAGTTTTTATTAAATAAAACAACCTTAAATGTGCTGCATACACAGAAAAAACACAAATTTATCAAAACATGTTCTGCATTTAAAGCTAACTGATTTATTACACAAAGGAAGTATTGTCTACAGCTAGTGAATTGAACTGATTGTTTCTGATCACTGTGACCTAGGTTTTAGAACTAGCAGATCTCATGTTCTCGCATCTCATTTTTATTCATAGATTGGAAGAGGAAAACAAGCTGGGCCTGCTTTTTCAACTTCCAATGAGTTTTTAAACTTTGAACGAACTAGTCATTGAACCGGACTAGCTGAATAAACTGAAATTAAGAAAATATTCTCTCTCCATCTGTGGAAGAGGCTTCTGCTGTTAAAAGCTGGTTTAGCACATTATCAAATTCTGGTTTCAGGTGCTTAGCCAGTGACTTTGACCAGTTCACTGGGTTGACTTTCTTTAATACGGTGGCAGCAAAACATGTATTGCTGAAATTTGTTTTATTTACTTTTAATATATTATAGTAAATTTAGGCCTTAACACAAGTTGTCAATTTCAAATATAGTTTGAACAGTTATTTTTAAAAAGAAAAAAATGTATTTAATTTAAATTTTAAAAATCCAATTACCCATTTTCATTCATCCTGTCTCAAGGGGAACATGCTCTTCTTTTTCCCCTGGAGCACCACTGTCAGTGCAGAGGGGACAACTGCTTTCCACTGCACCATATCTCCTCAACACAATGCTTCAATACCATGATGAGGGGCATTACAGATTGGGACTCCCTAGGGGGAACCTGTCAGGGACACGTGAGTTACAGGATGCCAAATCAAAGCAATGCTACGTTTCTTAACCACAGGGCACTTTGGGAGGAAATGTCATGACACCAACAAGTTAACATGAAAAGGCAAATGTATGTTCCCTGAGATATTCAGTTTGAAAGTATAGCTTTGATACAGCAAGAACTAGCTTAAAACTAACTTAACTAGTACATCAATACAATGATGTGTCACAGAGGTCTTCATTATAGAGTCTATTGTGTAAATCTCTTGTGGGAGCACAAACCTGAGGCTGGCTACCCATGTTGCAGCATCTCTGACTGAACAAGCTTTAGACATGACCGTCTGAGGAGTATCCTCCAAAAAGAAAAACAACAAACATATGAAGACAACCTGTTGAAATTCTTTTGGACATACACTGATTTTTAATAAACTATAGTGTGCAATCTATAGCAGAGCTATCAAATAATACAAAGTTCTAAATTCTTTTATTTTAAAGGCTCTGAGTAAAGGAACTGCTTCTTTACCAATTGCAACATCCTTCTAATGGCAGCTGGAACTATCCTACATTAAGGAGCATGAATGGGATTAGGATGCTGATGAATGTCGTCATGTAGACAAGTAAATAGTACATTATTGACTTAAGTCCCTAAATATTATAGCTATTGACATACTTTTCAATGTTATTCCAATATCTACTCTTCTTTATACTGAAGCTCATAGAATCTCCATATACTTTTTTTTGTTGCTTTATAATAAAAATAAAACAACAAAAAATCAAAATTGTCTCATGTTTAAAAAAAGTAAATGTTTTTAGATTCAATTGGTAAGTCCACAGATAGCAAGAAAAACAGATTGGCTTACAGATCAAGAACTTAGTGACTTAGAAAGCTGATTTGGAGAAGTACAGGCACCCCTCTGGTCCCACCCCCACTCCCAAAAAAGCCCAGTTTAGACTGATTCTGCTCTCACTTACACCAGTTTAACTTCATTAACTTCAGTGGAAATACTCACGATTTATCTTTTAAACTAGATTTTCACTTCCTTGTACTGTGTTTATGCCAGTCACTGCAACTGCTCTAACAGTTGAAAACATGGCCCATTGTTTTTAAACAAACCTTACACAAATGCACAGTTCCGTCTCCCCTTGACACGCATAATACCCTCATTAGCTTTAATGGGAGTTATGCATGCTCATCCTCAAAGGGAAAATATACACTAAACAAACAGTGAGTCAGTCACGACAACCCTTACTGATTTTACAAGCCAAAGTGAAGGTTACCTTAAAAGCAAATGTCCATGTATCCAATTTAAGCAATTTAACACATACATATCAATCAATTACACACACACACAAAAATCACATTTATTCAATGCAAAGATCTGAAAATTTGCATGGGAAACAGAACTTTTCAGTATGAATAAACATATGTGTCTTTTAAAAAGTGACAGTTTTAATTAGCATTGGTTATTATTGCTAGTAATGGGCATCTTAATCATCTTGATCCTGCACAGATAGTTTGGAAGCCAAAGGTAAGAGCTGTAAAACTGGCCTAATAATATTCCTTAGATAAAGGTAATACATATCCATTAAATACTTGGTTTAAATATTACATAGTATATTAAAACCACTGATTGCTCAAGGAGCAAAAGAAAAAACAGACTAGGTTGTATTGCCAGTGCCACAAATGATTTCAAAAGTGCCACTGCCTGGTGTAAGATTAAAATGACTGTTTTTTCAAAGTTATTTTGAAAAAGACTTGACAGTTTATACATCTGAAAACTCACATGGTGAGAAACACTTCTAAACAGAACATGCAGCAGTCTGCAAAGCAGGATACAAGTTGGGTTTATGCCATTTTTTGCTTCTCTTTGATATAAAAAGACGATTTGAGAAATGTTTGGTTTATTTTTAGTTCAGTTTGTGTCACTCCACCCCCTCTTAGATTGATAAGGAAGATAAAGTTTTGCCTTCTTTGTTCTTAATGTGGACTAGAGAATTGGAATAGGCATTTGGGGAAAATCTGATGGTAAATGAGGAGATCATATCATATAGAGTGGGTGCTCCCTGGCTCTAATCCATCCATTCCCACCTCGTGTACGCACACAGATTAGTGACATCCCAGAGACTCAGAGGTGATAAGCGCAAGCATGCACGAGGCCATGTTCCATGTCTCTTTATGAGCTTTTGGGATTTTATAACCCTTCTTGTGCCCTGCTGCTCCATGATGCAGAATGGAAGGAGCTGGGGGCCCAGCATCCCTTGCAACCATTTTATGTTTTATCTAATGAACAGCCATAGTACAATACTAATAAATTTTGCTGGCACTGTACTAAATACTCTAGAACATCACTAATTATTCATGTGAATTTTGGCAAATGTTCAGAATTGTCTAGATCTGAAAATTGCTGGCAGAAAAAACTATTTTACTGATGCTCTTTTCTACCAAAGTAATTTTACAGTATCTATTTTTAAAAACTTTGATCACCAACCACACCGTACATAATAGTACACATGACTTTAATCTAGTTTTGCTAGTTTTTCCTCCCTGGATATCTTCCTAAAAGTGAAGCTTACTCAAAAAGCTGGATCCTGAAGAGAACTCTTCTCATTGAACACTCCAACAATTGTTTTCCAACTATTCATTTTAGAATTCTCCTACATTATCAGTAAAATTTGACTAACTGGCTAATCTACATTGGTAAAACTGAGATATCACCTCAGGCCAGAGGTGGGCAAACTATGGCCTGTGGGCCGGACCATCCTGCCCGGTTCCCAAGCTCCTGGCCCGGGAGGCTTCCCCCCGCCCCTCCCCTGCTGTTCTCCCTCCCCCACAGCCTCAGCTCACTCGCTCTGCCACCGCGCAATGCTCTGGGTGACAGGGCTGTGAGCTCCTGGGACAGCGCAGCTGCAGAGCCCGGCCTGACCCAGTGCTCTGTGCTGTGTGGTGGTGGGGAGTGGCCCGGCTCCAGCTGGGCTGCGCGGCTGTAGCGCCACCAGCACGCCAGACAGCATGGTAAGGGGGCAGGGAGTGTGGGGTATGGATAGAGGGCAGGAGAGTTCGGGGGATGGTCGGGGCGGGGGTGTGGATAGGGGTGGGGGTGGTCAGGGGAAACAGGGGGTTGAATAGGGTCAGGGGGGCAGTCAGGAAGGAGAGGGGGTTGGATGGGGTGGCAGGGGGCAGTCAGGGGCAGGGGTTCCAGGGGCAGTCAGGGGACAGGGAGAAGGGGAGGTTGGATGGGGCAGGGCATCAGGAATGAGAGGAGGGGTTGGACGAGGTGGCGGGAGGCAGGATGTGGTCAGAGGACAGGGAGCGGGGGGGTGTGGATGGGGCAGGGGTCCCAGAGGGGCCGTCAGAGAAGGGGGGGGTTGGATGGGGCAGGAGTCCTGGGGGGGGGCAGATAGGAGGAGGTGGGGGCCGGGCCACGACCCCCTTCCCTAACCGGCCCTCCATACAATTTAAGAAACTCGATGCAGCCCTCAGGCCAAAAAGTTTGCCTGCCCTTGCCTTAGGCCCTGTTATTACAGTTGGATCCATGCAAGCAATCCTATGGACTTCACAGAGTCCCACGGAATTCAGTGGGCTGCCTGCCTGGATGAAGTTGCAGGACTGAGGCCTCAGAGGGTCAGATGAGTAACACAGGTGCAAGATTTAGTTTTTGTAACATCTAGATTGATTAGACATTTAAAACAATTCCATTTCATCTTTAAACATTCCCCTGCAATGCTGGAAACCAAAACAGTGGCAGGGTAGTAATGCATGAGAAATACAAAGTGAAACTTATGGTAAACAGTCTATTTCATTGACCCAAATTAATGCAGAGCAAAAATTAAAAACATACTGCACACGATTTAAACTAGAGTTTTTAAAGATTATTTTAGTTTCCATATTTAGGGTATCAAATTTAGACCAAGTAAAATGGTTTTAAGTTATTTTTATTTGGCAGTCCCCTTTTAAAATATAGAGACTGTGAATAAATTAAAAACCTACAAATGTTTCTAGCTCAGATTTGTTTAGCCTGTTTCTGAACAAAAACTGTACTACACAACAGTCATCTCTCAAACTGCTCTCTAACCCAAAATAATATTCTTCATTAATCCTTTAAAGAAATCATAATCTGTTATGCTGTCTTTTAGGGTAATAAAGTCTACAGCAGTCTACGGGCCAGGTCGGTTTGTTTACCTGCTGCGTCCGCAGGTTCAGCCAATCACGGCTCCCAGTGGCCGCGGTTCGCTGCTCCAGGCCAATGGGAGCTACTGGAAGAAGCAGCCACCAATGGGAGCTACTGGAAGCAGCGGCCAGTACGTCTCTCAGCCTGCGCCACTTCCAGTGGCTCCCGTTGGCCTGGAGCAGCAAACCACGGCCACTGGGAGCCACAATCAGCCAAACCTGTGGACGCAGCAGGTAAACAAACTGGCCCAGCCCGCCGGGGGCTTTCTCTGCACAAGCGGCGGAACAAGTTTGGGAACCACTGGTCTACAGATATGATCCTTCAAAAACATAATGCATGTGAATATCTTTACTCATGTCCCACTGAGTTCACAGGTATAAATATTTGCAAAACTCAGTTCCAATGATCGGTCGATAGAACACTGGACTGGGACTCTGGAGACCTAGGTTCTATTCCTGGCTCTGCATTGGTCTGCTGGATAACCTTGGGCAAGTCACTTCACCACCCTGTGCCTCAGTTTCCCTCACCTGTAAAATAAGGATAACGCTACTGACCTACTTGTATAAGCACTTTGAAATCTACTAATGAAAGACACTATATAAAAGCTAGATTATATTATTGCTTCAATACTAGGAAAACTGGCTGAAACAATAATTAGATGGACACAATAGGATATGGACAAACCAGCATATCACCTGTGAAAGGATATCTTGCCTCTAAAAGCTACTACAATTCTTTAACATTTCAGCAAAATAGTGGATAAAGGAGAGCTAGCTGAAATAATTTAATGGGTTTTTCAAAAAAATCTTTAACAAAATCTCACACCAGAGACTCTTAAGGTAACTGAGTAGTTATGGGAGTGAGAAACAAAGTACAGTACTGTCATGGATTAGAAACTGCAAACTTTATGCATGTGTGTAAATGTTTACAGGTTTGGGACCTAAATGATCAGTTTTCAGCAAAACAAAAGGTTAACAGTGGGGTGGTCCAATGTCCTGAACTGGGCTGGTATTTAAGACACTTTTCAGTGGTCTTGGAAAAGAGTGAACAGTGAACTGGCAAAAACTGCAGATGACAATTTAAGTAAAGACTAGAAAAGACCATGGAACTCTAATAAAGCCAGGCAAATGAGCAGCACAGTGGCAGATGAAATTATTTCTTCCAGTGTGAATTACTGTGTATTTGTTGGCATAGAATTTTAGCTATTCATCCACACTGCTAAATTAACTGTAAACACTCAGGCGAAAGACCTAGACAACAGGGTGGGCAGCTCTATGAAAAACTGTTCAGCATTCCAGTAGTCTGGAAAAAGGGTGAATATAAGGGGAACTTTTGTATAACAGAGATAAACAGTCTAACCACTGTGGCATTATACAGCTCACTGCACTGAGACATGCAAAGCAGAAAACAAAGTGTCAGGCTGTATAAAGAATGGAACTGAAAATATAACATTGGTATACCCTCATCTGGAATACTGTTTCATCTTATCTCCAAAAAAAGAAAGCAGAAATAGAAGGGCATCAGAAACTAGCAACAAAAATTATTAGAGATATGAACAGGCATTGAAGATTGTTTAGCTTAGAGAGCAGACCAGTAATAAGGGACATGATAGAGTACAACAAAATAATAAGGTAAACTCCTTCTCTCTCAGTACAAAGAGCACTCCATGAAACTGAAAAACAACACATTTTAAACCCAATCAATGATTTATTTACACACACAGTGCATAATTATTCTGTGGAACTCACTGCCACAAGATCATTGCTGCCAAGAGCTTAGTAGGATATTACAAGAACTAGACATGTATAGATTTAAAAGAACATCTAGCTAGGATAAAAAAATTATAAGGGACATAAATACTCACACTTCAGTGCATAAACCAACCACCAACTGATGGGTTTGGAAGAAATTTCTGTTATGGGAAAGTTATTCCGTAATTGTCTACTACAGAGTTACTTGCACCTTCCTTTGAAGCATCTGGTACTGCAGAATGTCAAGTGAAAGGGCACTAGTCTAGATGGACAACTAGTTTAATGTGACAGAGCAACTCCTAGATTCCTGTATAGTGCCACAGTGTTTAGACTGTTCATCTGTTATACATCATTTCCCCTCATGTTCAGCATTGCATAACTAGATAAGTTCAATATGGAGGGGAAAAGAAATCACCTTTCTTTTCAGCATCAGCCAGGTACTGCCCATTGCAAGCAACAGGCTATCAGACTTAATGAACAGTCTGGTCCTGTATGGTAACTCCCATTTGCCTTAATGATGAAGGACACAAGATGCTCTGTGGAATGTTATACCATGCAGCAAAATACTGTTATTTTACACATATCTAATAAAATACACATACTAAAAGTCTTCAGATGAAAATACTGTCTTTTTGTAAGTCTCAGTATTTTTATTTGCTTTAGTTTTGCTTGTAAAGTTTCCAAAAGATACAAATACACTTTATAAAATAATCTGCAAAATGCCATGCCCAGATATCTGAAAAAAAATAAATTATAGAAAGAACTAGAGAAGTTACCGGTATGTGTCAATCAATGAATCTAATGGAAGAAATACAAACATGATTCTGAATTGAAATCCTGAGCCAAATCCTACTTGTCTTACTCAGATGAGTAGACTCACTGGCCCTGATCCTGTGCTGAGAACCATAGGGTGGAACCCCTCCACCCACAGTCCACTGAAAACAGTGCAGATATAATCATAAAAACATAAATGTTTCTTTTTAGTTACATGAATATATATTGTAAAAATGTCATATGCCCCCAGGCTGAGATATAAAACTTAGAGAATGATAGAGAAAATCTGAATCCAGTTCTGTAACTATTCTCACTGATACTGACAAATGAGTAAAGAAACAGTACAGCTGCTAGCACAAGTACCTAGCTTCCTTTTTGTCTCACACTGTGGTTGTGCATAACAGTGTTTTTCCACCTCGTTTGAAAGCAGCTATTCCACAGAGCATATTTCAACTCCTACATTATTCTATCCACCACTCTTCTAATGACAGCAAGTAAGGAGGAGCCAGAGCAACAGCATTAGCCTCCTTTCATTTTCCCTTTTACTGCCCTACACAATAATCTAATGTATCTCTCAAGAATGCTAACCCATCTATTGCAACTTTGTAAGCTTCCTGCTGATTAAAATTTCCCCTCCCAAACACTACTTCCCTATATTCTGTTATTGGTATTTGCAAAAACTGAAAAAGCCTTGCAAACAGTTAAGCAATAAAATCCCTTCCCACTCCTTCTCTGGGGAGAGCCACAAGCTATTGACTAGCATCATTATTCCTTCACACTCTTACTAGTGAGGTTCTTTACTGTGTAATTGTCCATTACAGGGGCTTTAGACCTTCCTCCCAATCAACTGGTACCGATCACCACCAGAAACAGGATAGACTATTTGTTCTGATCCATTATGGCAATGTTTGTATCCTACCTGGTCCTCACAACACCATCCCATTATCCAAAGCAGGGGAGAAAAGAGAAGAGAAGGCAGTGCCTAAGTCGGACACCGCAGCATCACACATATTGCAATTACCAGGCAGATGGGGCAGGAAAAGAAGCCAGTCAATGTCATCTGTCAGAATCTGCCCTCTTCCTCTCTCTATAGAGCCACCTCTCTCTCCCTACTTTTCCTAATATATAAAATATATTTATATTTGTAAGACATGCAGGCAATACATGCATTAAATCTGATGGTTGAGAGGGGGAATGGAGAAAGCCTGGCACAACCCTCAAGATGTCAGAAAACTTACCGATCTCTCAACAACTAATCTGTTCAAAACCAATTATGAAACCAGTGTCGCCAACACAATTTTCTCAGACTCCAGTTATTCTTCAGTGTTCCTCTCTCTGCTCAGCAAACCACAAAGGCCCATTGTGACAGCTAATAGTTTACTAATATCAGGGACAGGGCAATCCATTTCCCTTTACAAACAGAGAGAAGAAGAGATTGCTACTTAATCATTTTGGTTTGCTAATTAGACACTTCAGTAATACACGACTGCACATAAAAGGTATATTCCTCTCCCCGAAACACTTAGCTCCTGAAAATACAAATTATTAATCCATAAACCCATGTCTGATAGAACTATGTGCTTCCAAAGTAAGCTATTTACAAAAAAATCAGACCAGCCAAATGAAGATTCCAATACCTCCACACAATTAAGCCCCAACCAAATTATTTCCATTTAAAGTCCAATATTTATATTTCATTATCCTCCCTGAGGAGCAATAGGCAGAAAGAGGAAGGCAGGTTAGACACTGATAAGTATCTCACACAAAGGTACATCATGTATTTGTTGGGTGTATTATTTATGCACAGGACAGAGATTCAAGCGAACTACATACACACCATCCGAAAAGAGAAAAGGCCTTTCCTGCTTAGTAGAAACATTTTTCACCTCTCTCCCTTACTCTGCTAAAGCCCAAACCAAACAGCTGCAAATACAAAAGGGGATTAAAAAATCCCCCCTCCCCGTTTTGTTTTTTTTTAAAGATCTCTTTCCGGAACCATGTAAAAACCACACACAGGCACCTCCAGATTTTATGTGTGCTACTTCTTTGGATGTACAACAGACACACACACACACAAGCCTGTTTGGAGCGGGGCTTCTGGCTCGCCGCAAGAAGTTCGCTGTCACGATGCACAACTGCACTCACGCCCTCGCTACCTCCTCCTTTCCCCCGCTGCTCCCCGAGCTCCTTCCCGCGGGACGGCGGACGGGCTGCGCTGTGGCGGGGGGATCGGAAGCCGTGTCCCTGGGATGCCCGGGCGCGCTGCGCCGCGCCGCTGGCTACTCACCCCGCGGCGCCCGGCTCCCTCGGCGCGAGCCGCAGGGGAAAGCGGCGCCCCCGGGGCTGGCTGGCTGGCCGGCCGCTCTGTTCTGCTCTGCTCTGCGGGACCCTGGCGCGGGCTCGGGGGCCGGCTCGCGGCGCTGGGCTCAACAGGCCTGTGCCCAGGGGCCCCGGCGAGTCACCGGCGCGTCATCACGTAGGCTGGGGAAGAAGCAGGCTCCCGCGGAGGGAGGAGCCAAGGACGAGGCTCTCCCCCTGCCGCCGCCACACAGCCAGAGCCGGGCGGGCCCCGCGGGCTGGGGACCAGAGCCCGCGGCAGGGAGGCCAAAGGGGCCCCCTGGAGCAGAGGGCTCTGTGGGCCGCACCCCGCCCAGGAGAGGCGATGGGGCCCCCAGGGAAGACGCCTGTGTGGGTGGGAGAGGAAAGGCTCTCCCAGAGCAACGGGGGGGCGGTGGGAGGCGGGGCTGTGTCTCCTGCAGGAGCAGGCTTTGCCCGGCCAACTTTCTAATTGCACAAAACCCAATATCCTTGGGCAGCCCCCTGTCCCGCCCCTTCTCTGATGCCTCGCCCTCCACTCACTCCAGCTTTCCCCCTCCCCCCCCCCTTTTACTGGGCTGGGGCAGGGGGTTGGGGTGAGGGCTCCAGGCTGGGGCCAGAAATCATAGAATCATAGAATTCGAGATCAGAAGGGACCATTATGATCATCTAGTCTGTCCTCCTGCAAGATGCAGGCCACATAAGCTGATCCACCCACTCCTTAAGCAAGCGACCCCTGCCCCATGCTTCGGAGGAAGGCAAAAAACCTCCAGGGCCACTGCCAATCTACCCTGGAGGAAAATCTACCCTGGAGAAATGAGGGGTTCAGGGTGCAGGAGGGGGGCTCCAGGATGGGGCAGGGAATTGGGGTGTGGGAGAGGTGAAGGCTCTGGGATGGGGCCAAGGGGGTTGGAGTGCAGGAGTGGGCTCAGGGGGGTGTGGGGCCACGGCTTCTCTCCCCTGCTGGGCACTAGGCGGGTGCACATAAATGCCCCGGCGGGCGCCATGTTGGGAACCACTGCCCTAAAAGAAGTATAAACTGCCCTCGCTTGTCCCAACTGGGTATTTACTTTGAAGCCAAATGACAGGGTCTTAAAGTCTATATTGTAAATTATTTCATTTCTGATCATTTTAGTAGAAACATCCCCGTGTTGCCATCTCCTGAAATTTTACTGCAAGTCTCATGTTTTTCTTAAGGCCCCAGCTGCTGCAATCAATAGATTACAGGAGAATCTCAGCTTTCATTAAAGAAGTAAGTTTCTAGCTCTCATGGTTACGGAGAAAAGCTTGAAAAAATGAAACAAGTGCCACCAGAAGGCAAATAAAGAGAGCCCCCAATTTATGATTTTAAAAATACCATGATTTTTAGGCCAATCTCATGATTTGTTGGGTCCTGATTCATCGTTTTTAAATGTTGAGGGTTGGCAATGCTCCTGCTATTCTGGGACTGTGGGAAGAGCTTGAGTTGAGAACCAGAACTTCCTCCCCCAGATCTTATCCCCGAGGGCAGGCAAAAGGAATTGCATGGGACAGAAAAAGATAAAGATTGAGAAAGAGGGGAAGCATAGGAAGGATAAGGCAAGATGTGGGCTGTGAGGAAAAGGAGGTCAGGCTTGAGAAAGGAGCAGGAGGAATAGGGGCAGCCAGGTGAGAAAGTGAAGAATGAAGAGAAAAAGGGAGAAAGAAAATCATGCAACCTACCTGCCACCACACCATACACTGCTCTGGCACTTGGCTGTCAGCTAGGCCCATTCTCAACTAACTGCAGAAGCAGTGTCAGGGAAAACTGAGCAGATGTGTCACATACAAGACATCTAGTATCCACTAGTCCCATGGTTTTCTACCTTTTTTCATTTGCAGACCCCTAAACATTTTCAAATGGAGGTGCAGAACCCTTTGGAAATCTTAGACAGTCTGTGAACCCCCAGGGATCCACAGACTGAAAACCACTGTTCTATGGTAATGACAACCTTTCACAGACCTCTTAGCCATAGTTTGCGGACTCGCAGGTTCAGCGGATCACAGGTTGAAAACTGCTGTGTTAGTCCATCACCACCAGAACAAAACCACTCTGGACTATCTCTCCTCCCCTCTTCCAGTCAATTGCCAGACATCTGCAGCTAGACCAATACAACAAAATAGCACCCATGTCTTTTGAAGTTACTACACCCTCCAGGGCGTCACCAGAATCTCAAATTTATGTTGACAAATGCAAGATTAGTGGTCAACGAGACCTCTGTCCTGATCCTCAGTGAAAACCTTGCCCAGGTCTGCATCACTGCAAACTGACTTGATTATGCTAGAGGCATAGTGCTGGCTCACCACATCCCCCTCTAGGCAGGACTACATTACAGACCCAGAGAGGGCAAAGCTGGTGTGAAATAGTCAATGCACCAAGATGTACACAAGTAAATTAGGAGGAGGAAATTAAGCAGCTTATATGATGAATCAACTTAACTAAATATGTGGAAGCTTACAAAAACACCTTTAATTGTGCAGGGCTAAAGCGATACACAACATGCTAATGAAACCTCAGAACCATAACAAGAGAAAATTTCTGGTTACGCAAACGTACTGATCCTGGATACCCCTATCCAGTTCATGTCACACATATTTCCGAAGAGAAATATGAAAGGCTGAAAGGCGGCAAATAGCATGCTGCTGTAGGATGAAGAACCAGAAATTTTTGGCTATCTGCAGTTTCCATCTTGTTGAACTAATAGGTTATAATTAAGAATCTAGGCCTAGTTCACTATGCTTATCACAATGTTACAGCCTGAGCTTATATTCTGCTTTAACTTTTTTCACTTGTGAGTTTTCTCTTTATTTTCTGTCCCATGCCAAATAAACTTGCTTTATTTAAGAGGTCTGGAATTGGTGGTATAGACTGTTGGTTTGTGGTCACACATGATCAATCACCCTGAGAGAAAAAACTTGACTGCTGTGACTTCAAGAAAGGTAGAGTCAGGGGAAATGTAACAGTCTGAGGATTTGGTCAAAGACAAGGCCAGGTAACTGTAGGGGACACCCCCCCCACCGAAAAGGTGCAATGAGGATGATGGCTGTGGGCAGTGTGGGCATAGGAAGAGCTAAAAGATCTTAAGGTTGATAGGGCTGGGTTATATAACTTGAATATATTAAGACAAATCTGCCTTGATACTCAAGGTTATAGTCCCCATTGACCTTGATGTGAGTTATACCTGTGTATTGAAGAACAGAGTTTCCAAAAAGTTTCATCTTTGGGTTGAGACTAAGCATGGAAATTGTCAGCCCTAGTGGAATTTGGGTCACACCTTGTATTAAGATTCCATTTATAAATGGTTTATAAATGATTACTAGGTGTTTTAATAAATAGTTACTAAATTATTATAGATTGTTAAAGAGAGTAACAGTGCAGTAGGTTGCTTGTAATCATCTATAACTCTACTGCAGTACTTACAGCCATCTATAGCACATACTATTCATGTCTTCAACATACTTATATGTTAATCATTTCTTATCCCTTTATAAACTAATATAAATGTTAATATAACGTGTGCCCAGAATTTGTTTGAGGATGTTACAAGCAACTGATAAAGGTGCTTCAAAACTGAAATTGTAACTCAGCTTTACCTGAAATAGATGTTATGGGCACTTTCTTCAAATTTTTATCTGATTTAACAAAATTCTTAAAGTTATTTAGGTAATGAAGTAGCAGTATATACAAGCTAAAAAGCTACTTCTTGCATCAGTGGATTATGGTTTTTAAATTTCCCTAGTATATGTAAACGTAATAAGGGACTTCTGCTGAAACACCAAGATGCAGCTAAACACAAGAGCAAGTCTAAGTGGTTAAAAAGCCCATCTATCTAGGGCTCCCAATATTGCTACCATTGGTGGAACTGAACCATAGTATGGGAACTATTTGCTAACTTTTCCTACCAGAGACAAGGCTAAAGTTTCTGCTCATGTAAGCAAAGGCTCCAGGATCAGGCCATTTGTTGTGGATTATTGGGCAAATGTACATATTGTTCTCCTGCTCTTATGGGAATTTCTCAAGTTGTAAAGTCCTTACTGTAAAAGTCAGTTGATGAGGGGCTAAACTTTCCCTCATTCTCTTTCTATAATTGCAGCCTTGGAGAGAGGCATTTATATTATGACATCCCCTGCCTTCAGTGTTCACAAGTATTCTCTGAAACAAACTGTTCCTTTAGCAGATGTTTGCTGAAGAGAGCTTCATTTTTTCCCTCTGCTGCAGGTTGAGAAGGTGAACACACATGCAATTATGGGCTTGATGGTCATAGAAATCCTGAAAGGACACAACTCTAATTCATCCCACTGTAGAAAAAGGGCACTCCAAGCTGGGGTGCTGAAGCCATTTTTATAGTGGGGGTGCTGAGAGCCATTGAACCAAACTGTAAACTCTGTATATAATAGAAACCACATCAAGCCAGGGGGTATGGTAGCCACTCCTAGCACCCCTAGTTCCAACACCTATGACTCCAAGCAAAGAGCTAGCCCTTGGTTTTTACGGTGCCCAGTGTGAAATAACAGATATGTGTCACCTCTCGGATGAAGTCTGTAGTCAACAACTCCACTCCTCAGCCACAGTGAGCTCTCTACCATAAGCAAAAATCCTTGTGTGCAGGAGAATCAACTCCTGCAGGAGCTAAGAACCATCACAGACCTCACCACCTTCCACTCCAAGTACAAGGTGCACTTCTTTGACATGCTTCTCTACCACAAACACCTAGAAGTGTCTAGATTTAAAAAAGAATCCTAATAAAACAAAACTCTGCAGACACAAATCTCCCTCTGGAGACAGGCTGAACCGTCCGTGACAGATGGCAGTTACATTGCTTAATGTACTATTGAAAGGTGCTCAGATATTATGGTGATGAGGGCAGTATAAGAGCCTATAGAATAGAAGCATCTAAATCCCTTTCCATCTATGACCAGGTCTCTTACCTCTGCATACTCGATGACACTTTCCAGGCCATCTCATAGGTGCCTGTAATCCCTCCTCAAAAGATTGTGTAAGGTGGAACTAAAGTGCAACTTTCCAAATAGTATGAAGGGAAGGCAGTGAGAAATCCACTCTACAGCCTGCTGGTATTCAAGTCAAACAGAATCACAGACAAGACTCAGGAGGGGTACTCTAGCTCTGCCGTCCCTGGTGTGTGTGATGTGGGGCCAATGAAACTGTGAGTAACAAGTCACATGTCTAAGAGACCTGCCATGTAAGTATTAGGGTCCAAAGAGTCAGAAGAGGAGGGAATTTGCAGAGTTTGATACCTTGTTCCAGAGAAGGCTTCATCTTGTCATTGGGAAGATCCAGCTAATTTCTAGTGATTATGGAAAATCTTCTGTACTAATTCTCCTTTGAAGTTATAGAAACATAAATTATTTTCAATCTTCTTGATGTAAGATCTCCAAATGTTATGCTATAGAGTAAAACAAATTATTATGCTAGGAGGAAGTTATGCTAGGAGGAAGACTAATTATATTTTTTAAGAGTTTTAACAACTAAGTCATTGTTTTCACATTAAAGAGTTAGTAAAATGACTATTTTACATCTTAAAGAATATGCCCCAATTAACAAACATAGGAATTATTCCGAATACCTTTCTGTACCCCTGAAGGTATTTCTAAAGCATCAGTCACTGGAGTAATCTGTATCTAATGAGTTCAAAATAAAAGCAAATGGGAAAAAGGAAAAGACAAAAGAATTTACAAGAACTAGACCAACCAACTGGGCCACTATCCTCTTTTGGAGCTCTAAAAGTCTATCCTTCAAACAACTCCAATATTCTGACAGGGTATAACTTATGATTTTTGTTTTCCTCCGGCTGGTTGTTTTTTTTATTTTTGTTTGTTTTTTTGTATACTGAAAACAGGTCTAATTTGTTTTCTTTGAAGCAGACTCTGCTATGTTTGCTGCAGAGAAAGACGAATTGACTCTGAAATCAGTTTGTTGCTCATTCTTCTCAAATGTATTTTGCTGCCTTATGTAAACCATGCTACCCCCACAAACTTCACAAATTTCCCAAGGTAACTGAGGTTTTCAAATCCCTTCAGATAGTCTGGTACCACAAATGATTGGTGTGGTGCTGATATGTAGATAGATTTGATTACTAATGAGTCAGTTGAGTCACACTTAAGTAGCAGCATGGGGATTTCCTTTAATGGAATGTACATCTTTTTCCTACTGTAAAATGAAAGCTATTGTGCAGCCAAAATGTTATGCAGATGGGAATGTAGGTGGGCAAATACCAGTAATTGTGTTAACTGCCGTACTTTTGGAAATAGATTTTCAAATACAGTTGATTGCTGGAAAGTGACTCTTTATAAATGGCTTTGTAGGGTTCTGCACATTTACTGTGTCTCGGTGACTTCCAGAGCCTATTTGCTTAGTTACAAGTAAAAAGAAAAGTTTTCTACCTCAGTTTGGGATCAGACAGTCAAGCTGGGTTCATTCTGGATTGTGTATCACCAGCAATAATAAAGATTTTGAAGATGGAACATAGGACAGTCTCTCCTTCCCATAGGATAAAACATGGAAGTGAGTCCTGTGGGAAAAGAAAACACTGAGATATTCCTCCAGCTCAAGCTGCATTTATTTTTTTGCAGATTCCCCATGGGTTAGAGAGGTTGATATGTACCTGATCCCCACACAGGACTCTCCATTGGATACGAGGCAAAACTCTCTTTGACTTCAATGGAGGTGGGAGGATTTCACTCCCTGATCTTTTGGGTCACTCTGATCAGGTCTAGTTTGAATTACCCCAGTCTTATTTTCCAATTCATTTTTCCAGCCACCATTTTATGTAGTTTTAATATAATATATTACAAGAACACAAGCTCTTTGTGGAAGGATATCCCTAGGTGTTTGAGCAGTGCCTAATATAATGATGCTCTGATCCTAATGGGGCATTTGCCACTACTATAATATAAATATGAAATAATTATGTTAATTAGGAAAGAAAAACCCAGATTAGGAAATAGCTAAGAGTGAAAGTATGCCTCAATGAAGTCTACTTAACCCCAATAAAATGTATTATAATTTCCATAAAATAATTCTTCTGCCTAAAACCCCCCCCAAAACCTCAGAAGTCTAGAAACAGCTAATTGAGCAAAGCAGCCACTTCACATATCATAGATGCCCTCTTCATTTACGCCTCAGCACCCAACCTACACTATGTCCCCTTGGAAATTACATATGCTGGATATATACAGAAGTAATAATGTGCTATTTAACTAGAATTAAAGATTCAAAATTAATTTGTTCCCAGGTGTTTAAGCATATCTCAGAGCTCCATCAATTGTTTGCTAGTGCTATACATATTGATTGAATAATAAGATATTTTTATTAATAAAAGGGAAAATCTTTGGGGTATGGAATTAAATGAATATAGGGTGTTTTGCGCCTACATAAGTGTAGTCAGGTCTTGCTGGTTAGAATATTTACATATAATGTTTACCAACTAAGGCGACAATACTGAAAACACTGATGCATGTGCTTAACTTTGTAGACTGTGAGACTGTCCTATTAAAATACCGGTAATGTGTTCTTAACTTTACACAGAGTTAAGTTGGGTGAAGAGGTGTAATCTGGAGGAAGTGATTCTGAGTGGAGAAGGAATATATAGTATGAGTGAAGTGGCAACAACCTTTACCTGTTCTTCTGCAGATTTACATAGCTAAACCAGTGAGTCAGCAGTAGGGTGACCAGATAGCAAGTGTAAAAAATAGGGACACTTTTTTGGGGGGCGGGGGGTGGGAGAGGGGAATAATTGCCTATATAAGACAAAGCCTCTAATATTGGGACCTTTTGGTCACCCTAAGCCCAGGGATCCCTAACACAGCTCAGCTGACTCAAGTCCCACTAACCCTGCGCTTAAACTGCGGTGCAGACTCACCCAAAGTGGCCACTGACTCTCCCACCTGGCTTTATAATCACCCCCACCCCCACTGCAGGAGATAGTTGGGGGTGGGCACATGGGAAACTGCACCACATCAAGGCACCACCCGCCCCTGCTCGCTGACGCGGCCCTCTCGGTGCCCTCTCTGCCTCCGGCTGCTGCAGGCTGCAAGCCCTGGCCAAACGCCCTCGTTGGGTCAAGGCTGCTGGCAGACAGCAGCCCGGGCAGGGCGGCTGCATGGAGGCAGCATAGTGGGGGCTGGGGAGCTATTTATCCCGCTGATGCACGCGGCGCCTGACACTGAATGGAGCCCATATGCCTCAGGGAGCTGTCCACACGGTGAGTGGGGAGTGGAGCTATGCCGTCTGTGGGCCAGGGCAGTGCCAGGGCCCCCTTTAGCCACCTGGAGCCAGGCAGTGGCGGCTCCCAGGAAGCATCCAGCAGGTCTCTCTGGCTCCTAGGGTCGGGTTGTGTTGGGTGGCAGAGGGCTCTCTGCCTGCTGCCAGCGCCTGCAAGCCCCACCCCCTCAGCTCTGATTGGGCAGGAGGGAGCCGGTGCAGCACATGGAGACCCCCTCCACCTCTGTGCCTAGGGGGCCGCCAGCACTGCAGGCTTCTTCCGGCGGGCAGGCACGCTGCCGGGAGCGGCCCCAGGAAGCGCCTCCATGCCAGCCCCGGCACTTTAGCGGTGATGGTGAGTGATCCGCGATATCAAGACAAAGGGCGTCCCAACCGATGTGCAGTCGGGACGCAGGACAAATGTGTTAAAATCGGGACTGTCCCAATAATATCGGGACGTCTGGTCACCCTACATTGCTACAATCTGAGGAATTCCACCTTGGGTAACAATGGTGGGAAAACTAGTACAGGCAAAGGCCTGTGGCCACCAGTGTTCTAAGTATTATGTCTACCCTTGCTCTGCCAAGGCTCCAGGGGGGTGGGCTGCACTCTGCTCCTTAAAGGTGCAGAACACAGCTAGCCATTCTTTCTATGGCTTTAACAGCATAATGCATATGCTAACAAACTTAAACAAAGGCCTTTTAAAAAGTTTGTTAGCATATTTATCGTGCTGTTAAATTGGTCAGGAGTCCTCAAGAGGTGAGGGGTGGGGCGGGGGACGGAAGGTGTTTTAACAGTGTGTTTGATTCTGTCTCTCCCCATTGATCTGAATTATCCATGACATTCATACTGCATCACATCAATCCAAATCATTAGAGGAATGCCTCTACTTGCACTGACCAGAGGTTGTTTGGATTCTGTAATCAGCCCAGTTCTGCAGCCTGACAAGTAGCAGGTGTTGTCCCCGGTGTACTTAGAATTCTTCTTTCCAGCCAAACTAGTCTAACATGCATTTTACTAACGGGAACTGGAGCAGCAAAACAAATAAAACAAATGCCTAATTTTCCAGCTTTGTGGGTGAGAGAACTATAAGTGAAGATTATAATGAGGACCTTAAACCAACTGCCTCAGAAATCTGCCAAGAACTTTGCTGAAAATATGTTCCTCATCTTAGCAATGGAGCTAAGACTTATCACACATCTGCCCACCTTTATTTGAATGACGCTCCTTCTGATCTGACAGCTCAGGCATTGTCAGTTTCATCTAGAACAATTTACAAATTTGGAACCTAATCCTGTAAACCCTTAATCATTTGATCAATCCCATTGAAGACAATGGGACTATTCGCATGTCTGTGGACCACTTTTGTGGACCACATACTTGAGACTCTATGTGACAGAGTCACATAGAGAACAGGAGTCTGTTCTGTTCCTATAAAGGAAGTTGAATCCCACATTGAAATGCAATGTTTGGGTACAATACCATAATGCAGTTTAGGATACAGTTCTACCTAAAGTTTGTCTTTTAATAAGTCATACGTATTATGAAATGGCTCCTCACCCAACTCCCATATTCCACATAAACAGACTGAAATAGTACATAATTTGGGGGAAAGTGAGTAGTTAAGCATGTTGATGTTTGTATATACAAACACCCATTTCATCACTGTACTGGAAAATGTAGCTGAACTTTGAAACTTAATTTTCTATGGAATTTGAAGAAAATTTAACAGCCCCAATTGTTTTCTGTGTTAATCAGTGTGAACCTGAAAAAAATACATGCCTTCTAAGAGAAAAGAATCAGTCCACACTTACTGACAAAAAAAATCCTTTTAACTGGTGTTCAGAAGAGTGCTACAAGACACATACATAACCTCATGAGCAGAGGGCAGAGAGGATACCCTCCCATATTACGACCAGCAAAATAATAATAATAAAATCTCAAAGAGGCAGAGGTTCACAGATTTGCAAACCTAAAAACCCATGTTATGCTTTAAACCACCTCAGCACATACCAGGTTTATGAATATTAAAAAGTTACCTGCAAAGGAACACTGAAGCCCATTAACCTGAATGTGTGCCAGCCAGTATGCCCTCACTGACTAAAGGTGCAGTCACACCTGAACAGCTAAAAATTAACCTTGCCCTCTTAAGCTAAATGGAATCATGTCACCGGCTCCCTTTCTGTGGTTACATAACAGATAACAAAACTCCAGTGGGGCATGGTGCTGTCACATAGAGTCTCAAGTATGTGGTGTGATTTTTAGAATCTCTTTTGGGAATAGTCATGTAGGTGAAATAGCTGGTACTTATGATTATGCTATTTCTATGCATGTATATTCATCTTGGTATCTGAAGTTATGAATATTAGCTCTGTTTATGACGTGTTTGCTCCTGTGGGTAACACCCACAAGGTATTTAGCCAGCACATGAAGGGACAAATCAAGTTGAATGGCCCATTAAGGAACACGTAGCTCACAATGGAGTCTGGAAAACGCCTGTCTACACTTAATGGACTTTTTGTGCATGTTCTAACTAGAATATGGGTGGGAGTGATGGATATGTAACTTGCCCATGTGACTCCAAACACCATATTTCACAGTAAGAACAAATTTCTCTTTACTTGGCACTTGGCAGAAGCTAAAAGGCCCTGACCTGGAAACATATCCATTTTGCCTCTTTCCTGCTCCAGCTTCTGGACTACGAACATATACTAAGTAATGGGAGCATTCTAACCAAGGGACTGAGGACTTTAAGCTAATCTGGAGCCTTCATATTTCCTTGATCATTTTCAGATGGACTTATGAGTTGGATATGGTACAGAGACTGTTCTAGCCTCATTGATTGCTGATTTCTCCCTTGCAATGGACAGAGATCAGATGTCTGCTGACTTTCTCACATGAGTTAGCAGCCTTTCATACCTGTGGTATAAGCAACATGGACCCTTGCTTGAGTGGTTTTGATCTTTCCTCTCCAAATGTCAAAGCCTGTTCCCATTGAACTCGATAGCAAAACTCCTTTTGATTTCAATGGGAACAGGATTTGGCCCCAAGAGATCAGAGAATGTGATTTTGATCAATTGCTTATCTGTCCAGAAACAGTTGTTATGCATGTTCTGCCAGGCTGATTTTGATTGCCCCTCCTGTATGTCATGGTGAGGAAAATAATAAAACAATTTGGGCTGTAGTTCTATCAAGATGCACATGGCACACACAGTTCTGTGCCTCTTTTCCATCAAACCCCAGATGGTGCAGCATCTTTGCTTTCCTGGTGCCTGGCGGAGAGCAATACTTAGACAAAGGCAAGTTGGCAGAAGCTTAGTTTGGACATAAGGGAGGCATTGATAGTGTGTTAAGGGAAAGTGGGGTGATTGTCCTTCCTATCCATCTTTCATTTAAGAAGTTTTAATTTGGGGTGCTGCTGGATCTTCAAAGTACAGGTGGCACCAGGGGCCCAAAGCATCATTTTACAACTGCATCTGTTTAAAATTTTAGACAGGTAAGGGAGGTGTCAGAGGGGACAGGGAGAGCGTGGGGGCCCCGGGCTGGGGGTGGGGAGGAGTCACATGGAGGGTCACATGGGGAGGTCACATGCCCTCTGTTGTGTCCCTCCCATGAGTGCAGTACCAGCAAGAAATGATTTCTACTTGCACCACTGTTTAGGATGCAGATACAAAGCACTGTTCACTCAGGTAAGTACAAATAAGTGTGGTTACTTTGGGAGGCAGCACTGTAGTGTTATGTTAATGGCCAGATGCTGCACTCTCAAGAGTCAATAGGGAGGTTAAAACAGGAGCAGAACCTAAGGAGTAAGTCTTTATCAGCCAATTATAGGGGTTTTTGAGTCACATGACATTAAAAATGGAATTCATGGCTCAAAACGTCAGGCACTACTGAGGTCTTACTTCTGAGCTATGAGCAGCTCATTGATTAATACTGTTATTGCCTTGGGAACAAAGCTGGTAAAGGACTTTATTAAAGCTTTAATATCTTTCAAAAGGAGAGTGTCTGTACAGATACTTCACATTAGGCCTTTCCCCAGCAGCCGGAAAATTACCCAGTGAAAAAAGTGGCATTACTCTAAGCATGGACTATTCTGTGCTCTGGGATTCACATAAGTTAGTAGGAATTTTGGTCTCTGCCTGTATTTCCCTTTAATATTTCTGAACAAAACAAAAGGGCCAACAGTGATTCATGTTTTACTAACCAAATTGCTCAACCATATTTCAATGTAAATCTGGGGACTGTGTTGTGCAATCCAGAGATTGTCAGTTTTGCATGTCTTGTGTCTTGTTATGGGTGATGCTAGCTTAATCTTCAGGCCTTAAATTCATTTGTTTATAATATTTAAGTGAGCAAGCCAAACAGATGTATATTTACTCTTTATCTGCACTCAGAAGCTGATAGAAAGAACCACAACCACTTTCTCAACTCATTAATCTATTCTTCATGCCATGGGAGCAAAGCAACCCCCTGCTCTGAACATTCCCAAACTTTGTGGTTTTGGCCCATCATTTCTACTTCATCCAAACCTGGAATAAGAAGGTAGTAGGGGCTGTTTGACTTTTGCTATTTATTCCTTAAGGGCATGATCTTGCAAGATGCTGCACACTTTCTGGGAGCGACTTGCTGGCTTGATCCCTAATTTAGAATCTAAAAGTCATTAAAATATCAGCCTTTTTCCTATAACTTAGTGATGGAAGGAAAACAAAACCTGAACTTTGGGGATTTGAATAAAATGGAACTTGGATCAAAACAGACCCAAACATGGCTTCCTCAGCCCATATCTGTTTTTAATTCATAGGATATTACTTACAGAAAGCTAGGAAAAGGTCACAGTAAGGGATTGATCTTGTTCCCATCAACTTCAATGAGCATTTTACCATTGACAGGGAAATTTATAGTAATGAATATAAATCAGAAATTGGGAATTGTAGAAAATTGATAAAGGAAGCAAAAAAAAAACCACAAGGGGAAATCTATGGCCAGCAGAATTATGGGCAAGACATGTTTTTAAGTATATTAAGAAAAAAATAATCCTAATGAGGGTATTGGTCCATTACTAGATGGAAATGGTAGAATTGTCAATAATAATGCAGAAAAATTAGAAGTGTTCAATAAATATTTCTATTCTGTGCTTAGGAAAAAGACAGATGATGATGTCATTATGATGATAAGACACTTTCCCTTCCAATAGTAATTCAGGAAGGTGTTAAACAGCAACTACTAAACTTAGACATTTTTAAATTAGCTAGTATGGATAACTTGCATCCAAGTGTTTTAAAAGAGCTAGTCGAGGAGCTCTGTGGACCATTAACATTAATTTTCAATAACTCTTGGAACAGTGGACAAATTCCAGTAGTCTGGAAGAAAGCTAATTTGACTATATTTAAAAGGGTAAACGGGCCAACGTGGGTAATTTTAGGCCTGTCAGCCTCACATCCATCCTGGGAAAAATAATGGAATGGTTGATAAGGTAATCAGACAACAAAGAATTAAAGGAGGGTAATATAATTAATGCCAATCAACAAAGGTTTAGGAAAATAGATCCTCCAAAAAAGATCCTGATTTTTTTTTTGTATGAGACTACAAGTTTGGTTGATAAAGATAATAGTATTGATATAATATATTTAGACTTCTGTAAGGCATCGACTTGGTACCATCCAACATTTAAATTAAGAAATTAGAATAATATAAAATTAACATGGCACACATTAAATGGATTAAAAACTGGCTAACTGACAGGTCTTGAAGAGTAAATGGGGAATAATCACTAAATGGGTATGTTTTTAGTGTGGTCGCACATGAATCAGTTCTGGGCCTTTGCTATGTAAACATTTTTTATCAATTCCCTGGAAGAAAACACAAAATCACCACAGATAAAGTTTACAGATGACACAAAAATTGAGGGAGTGGTAAATAATGAAGAGGACAGGTCACTGAAACAGAGCGATCTGGATTTCTTGCTAAACTGGGCACAGCAAACAATATGCATTTTAATATGGCCAAATGGAACATTATACATCTAGGAACATAACAGGTAGGTCATATTTACAGGACAGGGAACTCTGTCCTGGGAAACAATGGCTCCAAAAAAGATTTGGGCATCATCATGGATAGTCAGTTAAACATGAACTCCAACTGCAACACTGTGATCAGAAAGGCTTAAGTGATCCTTGGAAGAACAAACAGGTGAATCTTTAGTAGGAGAAGGGAGGTTGTATTACCTCTGTATTTGGCAATGGTGCAACTGCTATGGAATACCGTGTCCAGTTCAATTCAACAGGAATGTTGATAACTTGGAAGTTTCAGAGAAAAGTCATGAGAATGATTAGAAGACTGGAAAACATATCTGCTAATGATGGCGTGGAGGAGCTCAATCTGGTATCTTTAACCAAGAGACAGTTAAGGGGTGACTTGATCTCAGTTTATAAATCCCTACATGGGGAACAAAATTTTGATAATGGGCTCTTTAATCTAGCAGACAAAAGTCTAACAAGATCTGATAGCTGGAATTTGAAAGCTAGACACATTCAGACTAGAAATATGGTGAACATTTTTAGCAGTGAGGGTTTTTAACTATTGGAACAACTTACCCAGGGTTGTGGTGGATTCTCCATGATGGACAATTTTTAAATCAGGATTGGATGTTTTTCTAAAAGAGATGTTCTAGCTGAAACAGAAATTAATTATGGGAAGTCCTATGGGCTCTGTAATACCAGAGGTCAGACTAGATGATCTCAATGGTCCTTTTGGGTTTTATAATCTATAAAGATCAGAGTGTACATATTTTAACTAACTTGATGACAATCTCCCAAACGTGTTTCTGAATGGGACAGATGTGGCACAAATTCTAACCTTACCCTCTGTAGGACTCATTTACTTTGAAAATATATGACATATTTCCAGGGGCGGCTCTAGACACCAGCGCGCCAAGCAGGCGCTTGGGGCGGCCGTTTCCCGGGGGGGCGGCATTTGGCTCCGGTGGACCTGCCGCAGGCATGCCGGCAGGAGCTCAACCGGAGCCGCGGGAAGAGGGGACCCGCCGCGGGACCGGGGAAGGGCGGCGCAGCGCTCCGCGCTGCTTGGGGCAGCCCGATTTCTAGAGCCGCCCCTGCATATTTCTACTCTGTGTGAAAAATCAAAAGGTGAAAACTGTGCTAAAATGCTCATTTCTAATACACACTGAGGCATGAACTGTAATTCAGTCACTCAGATCCTGTGTTCAGTGTTAATAGAAACTTTTCCCCCGACAAACATTCTGACCGTGTAGTCACACTCTTACATATATGCAAATCCTGCAGCCTTAAGTCAAGCAAAGCTTTGTTTGGACCTAGTGAATTCAGATGCCTTCAAGAAGGTCTAAAACAGAAACAAGTTGGCTGTACTTTTTTAAAACTTAGATGAAGCAAAAATCAAATCAACCAATCTATCCAAACTATAGCACACACTGGAATGGTCTCTGCCTGCAGCATTCTGGTAAGTATTTTACACCTAATCCAGATCACATTTACAGACTAATGGAGACCCTCTGTCCTGAACATGGTAACGAATGACCCTTCAGAACTGCAGTCTCACCTGATGGAATGCATTAACTGGCTAAAACAAAAGGATTTCCCCTTACAGAGGGAGGCCAAAAGAGCTTTATTAGCTTTTAAGTGCAGAGTGACTGCAGGGTAGAGGTAGAATGTGAAGCAATACAAAAAATAAATCTAAAGGCCTATCCTGCTCCTGCTGTCAATGGGAAATTTGCCATGGATTTCATTTCTATTATACTATTACCTTCTGCACAGTTGGCTAACACAAGTGACCAACTGAGCTCATCCACATTATTGTATCAAATGGAACATGTCATATATATATCATGAAGGTTATTAAGATTAAGGGCCTGATCCTACAGGATGGAGGGGCCTATATTTATAGCCTGTAACAGTGATTGCACATTGACGTACACGCCTTCCACATTCAGTGCATGAACAGTACTGTCATGGTGCCACTAAAATTCTGGTTACAAGATACAAGCTTGCAGAGAATTTAAGACTTGGACTGAGAGTCAGCAATCTTGCATGCAAGCAGCAGGAGGGCAAATGGTACAATCGCTCCAGCTTGCTTCCTGGGACTCAGTAAAGGCCAAGTCCTGAACCCAGCATGTCGCCAGTGTAAGAAGGTTCTGCACCAGGGGAATCAGAGATGGAAGCCTCTTCCGCAGACTACTGCAGCCTCAAAGCTGCAATAGCCTCAACAGCCACTGCGCCCTCCACTGCAGGAAGAGAGGGGGAGCGTTTGGCTATTAGATCCATGCAGTTCACAATCCTAAATCACCAGTCATCCTCCACAAAAAACACTTCTCTGCTGCCCCCATCCTTCCACCAGTGTCAGTGCTCTCTGATACACAGGGAAAGGCAGTATGTGCACTACTTTTGCTGTATTCAGAAGCCTTCAAATCCTGGGAGAGAGAGTAAAGTTTGCACCACCTAGATCATGTCTAATTTAACTACAGTGGAGCTCTCTCTTATAGCACAATCACTTCCCCCCCTTCACTATACTTGGAGCATTACTCTAGCTGGAAGTACAGTTTGCACAGTATGGCACATTGAAACCATTTGTGACTGTAATTCTACACTTCATTACACATGGGGCATTGAGATAGCAAAGCGCAGTATAAGCAGGTCATGTGTGTGCATGCGTGCGCATGCACATGCACGTGTGTTTTTTCCTAGATATACTAAAAATTCTCTCATTAGATTTGCAAAACTACTTCACAGGGATTGCCATACAGAATTGGACAGTGTGCAGGAAACTTCAATAAAATAATGTATCATGAAAGCTGATGCAAACTTGCAGATCTCAGAGCTTGTAAGCACGGAAATATGCCTCAGTGGCTTGAAATTAAGTCCACTTGCCTCTAGCATCAGCTGGAGTAGGATTGAATGTCTAACCCTTAGCAGCAGCTATGTAAGCACTTTCCTGACAGTATAATTACCTAGGAAGGATGATGTAATTAGTGCTTTGGCCTAGTTGATATACTTGCCTTTGACAGGTTGCATGAGACCTCTAGGTCACTAGTTTGAGTTATATACATTCACAGTCTACAGTGGCTTGGATCCAAGCAGCCAAGGTTTCTGTGTAACCTTTACTAGTCCAGGACCTGTTCCACAGCAAGTCAATGTTCATTTTCTGACATAACTACAGAATGTAGTAAGGGATTACACATCGCGCAGCAGAACTGGAGTGAAGACTGACACGCTGGGATACATTTAAAAATAGATGCATGTCTGTGTTTATAACCCTTCAATCTGACTGGGAATTATATAAAGATCCAGGTAGCATCCCCTGCCCTCTTGGCTTTGAAATTTATCCCAATGAAACTAGGGGAGAGGGATGGGTGAAGGAATTATAATAAACATTTTAAATAATTAGATGACTGGAAAAGAAAGTAACAGGAAAGGCTATTACAGCGGTGAGCCAAAGGAATCTTCCATTCAGTTAGCTGCTCTGGTCAAAATGCTCTCCACTGCTGGAGACATGGGGAGGAGCAAAGCAGAGCAAAATGAGGTGGGAACACTCAAGCTGCAGAAGGATGGAGGCTGGAGAGCTGGCATGCTGTTGCCTCCCTGAGACTATACAACCTCTGCCACCCCAGATCCCAGGCACTGAAGACCCTCCACACAGAGGTTCCAGGTTCCGAGGAGTCGACACAATTTCATGTGGATGCTAGCGCTTGGCCTTTATTTCCTCCATGGTCCTCTGGCCCCCTGTGGCCTCCCAAGAGGACTGTCTGCTTTTCCATTGGAAAGCATAATATAGCTCCATGTGCAGTAGTCACAGCAGCCTTGTCTGCTAGAGGGAATTAACTCAGTGACAAAGAGTTGTCTTCAGAAGTTTCATTGTCATATTTTTCCAAAGCATGAGAGTAAAACCACCCTGCAAAATAAACAATATCGCCTCTAAACCCCTGCACCCACCAACATCCTAAAGCCCTTGTCAACTGAAGCGGGTTATGGAGCTGGAAAACTGTAACAAAATATTCTTAAAATATTCATTCTTTCATACAAAAATGTATGTGACACTTACCTTCTACATCATGTCATATGCAACCAGATGCCTATTGTACCAGCCATCTTCCAACTTCTTTGGTGCAACAAGGGCCAGTACTTCAGAGACAGGCATGTACAAATATATATATATATATATATATATATATGTATCTGCACAAATACCAGATGTGTGTGTGCCAATCAGATATTTGTGAACACACTTAGCCAATCAAGCAGATAACTGGAAGTTATTTATGCACACAGACCTGTTTTACTGGCATATGGTAGGTGTAGGCTCAAATATTTACATGTTCTTTATTTAGCAAATTGGGCCATTAAAATTATTATTCAACTTAAAATTCTCATATAGGTTGGTGGGTCAAAACCAAGCATGGACACTAGAGATTTGAAGTTGTTACCACGTGATGGACTGAGGCTTCTGAGCCAGTTCTCAGTGGACAACTGTCCTTCTCACAAAAATCTACCACCACAACCAACATAGGTTGGACTGATTCTTATTAGGGCTGTCAAGCAATTAAAAAAAATTAATTGTAATTAATCACACTGTTAATAAATGATAGATTACCATTTATTTAAATATTTTTGGATGTTTTCTACATTTTCAAATATATTAATTTCAATTACATCACCAAATACAAAGTGTACAGTTCTCACATTTTATTTATTTTTATTACAAATATTTGCATTGTAAAAAAACACTTTTTTTCCCTCAATTCACCTAATACAAATACTGTAGTGCAATCTCTTTATCATGGAAGTTGAATTTACGAATGTGGAATTATACACAAAAAAACCTGCATTCAATAAAACAATGTAAAACTTTAAAGCCTATAAGTCCAATCAGTCCTACTTCTTGTTCAGCCAATCGCTCAAACAAGTTTGTTTACATTTGCAGAAGATAATGCTGCCTGCTTCTTGTTTACAATGTCACCTGAAAGTGAGAACAGGTGTTCACATGACACTGTTGTAGCCGGCATCACAATATATTTACATGCCAAATGCACTAAAGATTCATATGTCCCTTCATGCTTCAACCACCATTCCAGGGGACATGCATCCATGCTGATGACAGGTTCTGCTTGATAACAATCCGAAACAGCGTGGACCAATGCATGTTCATTTTCATCATCTGAATCAGATGCCACCAGCAGAAGGCGGATTTTCTTTTTTGGTGATTTCGGTTCTGTAGTTTCTGCATCAGAGTGCTGCTCTATTTAGACTTCTGAAAGCATGCTCCACACCTCATCCCTCTCAGATTTTGGAAGGCATTTCAGATTCTTAAACCTTGGGTCAAGTGCTGTAGCTATCGTTAGAAATTTCACATTGCTTTCTTCTTTGTGAAAGTGTTCTTAAAACGAACAACATGTGCTGGTTCATCATCCGACACTGCTATAACATGGAATATATGGCAGAATGTGGGTAAAACAGAGGAGAAGACATACAATTCTCCCCCAAGGAGTTCAGTCCCAAATGTAATTAACACATTTTTTTTTAACGAGCATCTTCAGCATGGAAGTGTGCCCTCTGGAAAGATGGCCGAAGCATACAAATCTTTAGCTCATCTGGCACATAAATATCTTGCGACACCAGCTACAACAGTGCCATGCGAACATCTGTTCTCACTTTCAGGTGACATTTTAATTAAGAAGTGAGCAGCATTATCTTCTGTAAATGTAAACAAACATGTTTCTCTTAGCAACTGGTTGAACAAGAAGCAGGACTGAGTGGAGTTGTAGGCTCTAAAGTTTTACATTGCTTTGTTTTTGAGTGAAGTTATGTAACAAAAAAACCCCTACATTTGTAAGTTGCACTTTCATGATAAAGGGATTGCACTACAGTACTTGTATGAGGTGAATTGAAAAATAGTATTTCTTTTGTTTATCATTTTTACAGTACAAATATTTCTAATAATACAAAGTGAGCACTACAACACAGAATACAAAGTGTACAATTGAAATCGATATATTTGAAAATGTAGAAAAACCAAAAATATTTAATACATTTCAATTGGTATTCTATTGTTTAACAGTGCAATTAATTGTGATGAATTTTTTGAGTTAATCGCGTGAGTTAACTGCGATTAATTGACAGCCCTAATTCTTATTGACAATTTCAACCCTCACCTGTGGAAACTGAATGGGCATACAACTTGAATTATCATTACCCCATGGAAGTGGTCCATCAGCAGTGGGGCAGATTGCACTGCCACAGCTCATGCTACACCTGGTCTATGGATAAACAGGAATCTGATCTGTAGGGTTGTCAACACCATTCACATAAGCACTACAACCAATTTTAATAAAGCTCTTACCAGAGTGCCCTGAAGAACTGTTACTTCTTCTTCTTCAAAGATTGGCCGATCTGTGAAACTGCATATCTTTTTTTCTATCTTTTTTATTTTATTTCCCTTTAAAGCAATGAGCAAATCTGAGTCATTGTAAACATTCCGTTGCTGAGCTGCACAAACCAGTTGTTTCGTCTAGGTGGAGTTATGGGCTAACACTCTAATACTACAGTTTGGTTGAGTGCAGGTAACTTAATGACATAATTACTTCACTGCTAAGGAATCTGCTGCCTGGTCAACTTGTGGCACGTCATGTTTGCTGAGAGTAATTTTCAACATCTAAAATTTTGTTGTTGTAACCATCCAAAATCTTTATTGAAGTGGATTCCAGAAGCCTGAGTATCACTCCAAATTAGTAACTTAACTAGGGTTGGATCTGTACTTTTACTCCTACTATTAGTCACATCCTGTACATTTAAACTTCTAGATCATTGGTCCCTTGTATTTATGCAGTCATCCCAAATGCAGTACCTTCAGTATAAATGGATGGTATCTTATCAAAGAATCCACTTCAAAGAAGGACATTTATTTTCCTGCAAAACTTCAGCCATGTTATTGGTTTGCATTATTAAAATTTTTGTATAAACTGCACATTGTTCTTCTTTTACTAAGGTAAATGAAAAACATACGGTAAATTAGTCCACCTTACTTACAGTCTAGTAATTGCAAGTTAGAAGAGATTAAAACCCAAGTTTCCAAAAAAAAACATGCCATCCATAATCTGGGTGTGTAACTCACAGGAGTAGCTGGGTATGGAGATAAAGAGATATAGGGGGCCTGCTGCACTCACTTTTTAAATATTAATTTTTTTCATGAGCACCTTGGAATAATTTTCTGTTCCAGAGTGGGGAAAAGAAAAAGTAAAAAATAAAACAAAAGAACCCAGGGCACTGTTCATTGTTTTGCAATCAGTACTCAGTGGCATAAAGCAGAGGGAGTGAGGGGACTTGAGGGGAAAACAAAGTTGAATTTTGAAAATAATAATTTTTGAAAAATATTAATTGCTCCAGTTCAAACTCTGAAACAAACTCCTCCCCCCCACAACCTGGAGTTGTAGGTACTCTTTTAGGTATCATGATGAGCCCCAACCATGGAGAGCAAGATTTTGAACTTGATTTGATATTCTATTGGAAGCCAGTGTAGAGGACAGGTTTGATGTGCTCACAGTAGCCTGTGTTGCTGAGGAGACATGCTGCAGCGCAGTGTACTAGTTTCCTAAGAACTGAAGGCTTTATGCCTAGATATATCACACTGGTATAATCCAGCTAAGAGGGGACCAAGTTGTGAATAGGGGAAGCTAGATCATCATCTGCCAACATAGCTAAGCAGAGTTGGCAGAAGTTACTTGCAGTTGCTATGTGAGACCTTAGCATCCAGGCACCAGTGAGGAACCTAGATTTGGACTAAATTGACCAATTCTGGGTGTGTGCCTCCAACCAGCGGAGACTGCATTGTAGCTGCAAATTCTTTCCTCTGCCCACCAGCATCACCTCTGCCTTGCTCAGGTTCTGCTTCAGCCAGGTGTTCATCCATGGTCTGATCTCATCCAAGCACTGGGCCATCTAGGAGCGATAGTAGTAATAAATAATACTCTTATATAGCGGTTTTCTTCAGTAAATCTCAAAAGCACTTTACAAAGGAGGCAGTATGATTATCCCTATTTTCCAGATAAGGAACCTGAAGCACAGAGAGGGGAAGTGACTTGTGCAAAGTCACCCAGCACTCCTGCGGCAGAATCAAGAATAAAATCCAGGAGTCCTGAATCCCAGCCCAGTGCTCAGCCCACGAGGCCACACTGCCTAATGGTAGTAGTGTGGTTGTATGTTGTGAAGGATTGGTAGAGCTGTGTGTTACCTGCATATTGCTGGCACTTGAGTCTGGGTTGTCTGCCCAGGTCACCTAGTGGCTGTATGTGGACATTTAAAAAGAACCAGAGAGAACTGATCCTTGTGAGACTCCACAAGTGAGGGGCCTACTGGTGGAAGTGCACTTTCTCATCACTACTTATAGGATTCATCTGCCCAAGAGAGACTCAGACCATTTTAGCACATTAGTCTTCTACAACAGGCTAGCTGCTCCCTGTAAGTCTGTCTCTAACTGAGCTGCTCGTTGGCCTTTTATCCATGGACCAGGTGAACTACAGAACTACAACTATCACCTGATTCTTGGCCTCAAACCCCTCACCTGAGTCCCAGGTGGGGCTACCCTCAACTCCCTTATAGGGCCATCCCACCATGTGACATAGGTGAACATATGAAGACCAGGAGAGATAAAGATGATGCAGATATTAAAAAAAATAATCTGGGTATAATTTATCAATACTGGATGCTAACCATGTCAAAGAGGATACATACAGCAGCAAGGAGTGGAATGTACAGAGAATATCTGTGCCGCTCCCCCCCCCCCCAAATTCTGATTCCCAGCCAGGACTTTGGAATAAAGTAAGAGCTGCTCCAGACAAGCCATACAGGCTTGACACCAAATCCAATGCATACTGGGACAGGATTTGGGGAGTTTAGGGTCTGATCCTGTCCCTGCTGAAGTCAATGTGGAAGCTCCATTGATTTCAGTGGTGCAGGACCAGACCTTTAGTCCATAATCTGTGCCTACCCACACAAGAGACAATCAGTTAAATACTTCATGGTGGAATCTCAGTGCTTTGATTCAATGAACTGAAAAACTGGAGCACAAGAGCTTTGGGCACACTATACTTACAAAAGAGATATAAACAATGTATGATCGTGTTCTCTGATACTTTTAGGGAGGCTGATCAGGTTAGAAGCAACAAACTCACTAACATTAAAGAAAGAAGACAGGGAGTCTTGTAACGGTTTGCATAAGTAGGAAAGATTAATCATGACAAAAACAGAATTTACCAGAAGCCAGACTTACGACATTTGAATAAGTATAGTCCTTCTATGCATTTTTCAGCATCAATTTTGAAAGCTTTTTATTCACAATGAAACCAAGCACCTCCCACTCTTTACCTGTATTAAGCAAAATGAGCAATGTACTCATTGTCACAACCCCCCACCTCCCTCCGCAGTAATTCCAAGTATTTTCAGGGCTATCTCTACTAGAAAGTTTCGCAGTATATTCAAAAGTGACAGTCTGGGGGCATATATCTCATTGTGGATGCCATTTTCATTAGGGGGAGGAGTGGCAAACCCACAGCACCTTGAGATGAGAATATCTCATGTCTTCCCCAGAGGCAAACAGGATAATATGTAACCATTATATAGCTGTTCAAGATGTTATACAGATAATCAAAAGCCATGAGATGGGCAGATATTTAGGTTTTACAGATGGAAATTGTGTTTTTGCCCAAAGCTACACAGCAAGCCTGTAGGAGAGCTGGGACTAGTCTTTTGGAGTTCTGGATTCTAGTGTTCATTGAATTAGACTTGCCATCTCTTAACCAAAATGTCTGTACTGCCTGGCGGTAGTGTAAAACACACAACACGGACAAACATGGGGGGAACCCCAGTTACTTTGACAGGGATTTTATTTGATTGTATCCACTTCTGATATTAAAAAACTATTGCTAGCTAACTTGATTTTTTGAGAGAGATTTGTGGTCCAAGATTAATTGTGACTAAAGTTCGCATCTGATACTTCCCATCAGTAGTTTTAACATTAGAAACAATGCTCAGACTAGAGAGAGAGCGCTAGAGTTAGCAGCAACAGTTTTCTGTGGCACTAAGTGGCTGCCACATAAAATAATCTTGTGTGTTATGTGCCTACGCTTTGACATCAGCCCAGCATGATAGAGATGCAAAACCTCAGAGAAGTCTATGCCAACTGTGTACATCAGATGAGCCAGCCATTTCAAGGACGCCTGTGCCTTGACATCAGAGCAGAAGATAAAGGTTTTTAGGTCTGTGCCTCAGCATCAGCCCAACATGACTGATCATGGAACTTCAAAGGAACCTGCTCCTTGATGTTATCTCTGCAAGTTAACCCTGTACTTATATTTTGCCAGTAACCTTCCAGGAGCCGGTGCTTCGGCTTCTGCCCAGCAAACTAGAACTGGGCAGAGGCTTCAGTACATGGGAGTGTAACTTTCCATCCTCTGCTGAAGACAGAAGAGTTCCCCTCCTCTCCCTTTCCTGAGTAAGCTCAATCATCTTCCTCCTGTATTTTCAGTGGCTGAATGACAACTCATCAGGCAGGGGAATATGAAGCAGAAGCAGGAGTAAGGAGTCTGGCTGAGGCCTTTAAAAGGCTCCACCTATTGACGGGAAGGCTTGGAGCAGCAGTTGTCCAAAGCAGTCCATCACTCTCCTTTTTTTTATGGACAGATCTGTCCCCTTGTTGCTTTCCCCTCCCCTACAGGGGGAAAAGAGGGGCTCCTCCTCCAATTCTCTCCCCGCTTCAGGGACTTCACTGACTTCCTCTCCCCCAGCCAGAATCCTGGGGAAACAGAATCACTTGTCAGTCCTGTTCCCCTCCTGGAACTCCACAGAGGACTGTGGGATGGGAGCTGAAAGGATATTCCACAATCACATACACAACAGAGTGCTTGGGAACATGTACTCCTTTCACATACATTAATGCCTTCATTCCATTCTACTCCCTGTACCATGGCCTATCACACACTAGGACATAGGTGATACTTCACCACATGGGGTTAACACCCATGACTACATATAGCCAGTGCTGGTGAGCTCCCCTCATACTCTGATCTGCTTCAACCACTGGGTTGCAAGTCGACTGCTGCAGAAAAGAGGCTCTGTGTATATGTAGTTAGGGCATTTGCTCTATATTATGACGGAAGACTATCAAGACACCAAGGATCATGTGACAATTTTTGGGAAAAAATGTTAATGTGCAGAATTAAGCTGCAGCTCTTAAGAGCGTCACAACCTCACCCTTTACAAACACGACTCTACACATGGAAAGGGTTTGCAGAGCTGCACATCAGAAACTCGCAGTCGAAATTTAACCAATACTGAGCCCTATCTCTGGGACTCCATTTAAGAGCTCTTAGGGTAATTTCAGGCACCCAATTCTGGCTTTACAGCATAGTGGGTTTCTTTCTTACCTGAAGGAACACAGTCTTCTAAATAGCATTATTTGAAAGATTTGATTGTGATTAAAGATTCAGGTGCTAAGAGTCAATCCGAGATCTTATTCCCCCATCAATTACTGGAAACAGTATTCACCAACCAGGTTAGACTGCAAATGTGGGCTAAAAGCATGTAAGAGAAAGTCCATCTGTTGCAACATAGGAGTGGTGCTGTATTTTGTACGCTGACCGTGGTTTGCACAGACTACATAGCACTCTAGTGCCCCATCACAGTTCTGAAGAGTTAGGACACAATTCCACATAATGAACTACACAGCCAGCCATAAAATGGTGAGTTACATGATTTACATCATGTGACACATGCTGCAGCATTTTATGACACGTGTCCTGAATATCAATGAAGACATGACATGCTTTTTAGTTATAGTAATATCAACTAGGCTGTGCCATGGCATAAACTACATCTCAGCTCCCTTCACTGATGTGTATGACAGGGTACAAAATATTCCAGCTTTATCACTTTTCACAGTAATTTCTACACATTGTATTAAAAAAAAACAAATGAAAAAGTCACCCCTATTTTGCTCTTCCCAGAAGTTTTAGAAAGTGACAATTATCACATTCGTATCAGTTTAGAGGAGCTGTTTATCTTTTGAAAATTCAGAGTGCTAGTCTGGGGAAAAACAAAATTAAAAAAGGGGAAAAAGCCTCAGTTAGAAAAATCTACACAATTTTATTTTTCTAAATAAATGTGTAGGCAGATTGCTACAAAAACACAGAATTTCAAGTACAGTACATACTGAGTATTGTTGCCGCCAATAATTTACAACACATATACACAGTCTTCTGTCAAATTCCTATATGGATCCAACATGTACCTGTCATGTTACAGATGCATTTCTTACAATGGTAATGGATAAGGATGCATTCTCATGATCTTCTAATGGCGTAATACTATATTAATCAAAGCATATTGCATCAATATAGTTTATAAAGGATTATGACAACTGTAACAGCCAGTGGCACAGTTTGAAATGGTTTTATTTTAAATTAGTCATCCTCATTGTTTGTCATACTGAGGAAAACTACTTCAATCTGTGGCTATGTGCTTAATACTTTTTCATTGTATAAGAACAGTCCAATATTAAACTCTAACATGTGTGCACTAGCATCTACCACTCACCTCTGCTGTGTGAAAAAAAGATCTTTCCCGGTGGGATATTTCATCCTTTGGAAATTTGAAAGATACCCAACAGACATTAAGAAAGGAACCCCAACCAAACTCCTCACCCACAAAGATTGCATCCACACAAGACAATACCCAGATGTGATACATTTAATCCACCAAAACCCTGTGGCTACCTTTCCCAAATGATCAGAACAGTCCACTTTTGGAGTGTTTGGAATACTGTATAAACAAACAAACCCGAGCAATTTTTCTAATAGTAAAATAAAGGATCTGAAACAAAACAATTTACAAAGCAGATACCTAGTCAAAAGATCTCCCCCTGCCTCCGGGAGCAAGAACGTTGAATTACATCAGTATAGGTAAACATCTTTTACATATTCTAATTTTCAGAAAAGTTAAATGGCAGATATTTCTTCTATATCCCCACACCCGGCAGTTCACTAAGCTTGAACAAAGCCCATAACATCAGTAAGAGACTTTCCACTGTCTTTATGGTCCTTATCTAATGCATACAAGATTCAGACCCTGATTCTGCAAACACTTATGTACACACTTGACCTCATAAATGCAAATAGTTCCATGAAGGGCCATGCAACTACTCATATGCATAACTTTATGTGCATAAGTGTTCTCAGGATTGAGGCCTTTGACAAATTCTGTATACATACAACTTAAAAACAACAACTATTGTTCTAGTTTGAGTTCAGATTATTTCAATGTTGGTATTTCTTAGATGGGGCTCTGTAATTACCGCCCCCCGACACACACATATTTTGAGAAATTATTTGCTCTGCAATTCTCTTTTTGGTCACCTTTGTTAAGGTCTCCTTCCTTAACTCCTCCATAAAAATGTAAAACTGTCAATACTTTTAAAGACAGTTGCATACAGCAACCACCACGTTAGTCTGGGAGGAAAAGAAGGAGAAGAGGCTCAACCATGTTGTATGTAAGATGCTAAACCACATCTCTGCTGTACTCGTTTTGACGTCACATTTTCGTAAAAGCTGCCGATATTTTATCATTTGATTGTCTTGCTAAGGTTGGAAAATCCAATGCCAACACACGTCATTAAGACTTTCTCTCCACCCTGGAGCTCTTCATGAGATGGCTTGGTTTCAATTTTGAACATAATCTGGAAGAAGCTTCTCAAATGTCGCAGAAACTCAATTCTGAAAGGGAGAGAAAACAAGGTTTTTTTTTTGTTTTTTTTTTAAGAAAAAGAAAAGTGTTAAACTATCTTCAACAAATCAGTTACTCATTTAGTTAACACAGCGGTCTTGCCCTGTAAGTAGAGCACAGACTAACATTCAATGAGATGTGCAATGTAGTTGAAGCTGTGTTTGTCCCAGGATTTTAGGGAGACAAGGTGGGTGAGGTAATATCTTTTACTGGACCAACTTCTGTTGGTGAGAGAGAGACGCTTTCGAGCTCTGTGTGGCTTGGAAGCTTCTCTCGCCCACATTCTGGCTACTTGGTACAGAGGTAGGAAAATGGGTGCATGGGTTTGAAAAAAATCTTATTTGTATTATAGCAACGCCAAGAATGAAGGCGCCAACTGAGCCTGGCGCTGCAAAAAAAAGACAAAAAGACAGTCTTTGTCCTGAAGAGTTAATAATCTAAATAGACCACACAAAGAGTGGGAGGGGCAACTGAGACACAGAGGGAGCATAACCTGACCACACAGCAGGTCAGTGGCTGAATCAGAATAGAATCCAGTTCCCATGTCTCCCAATCCAGTTCCCTATCCATTCTGCCCCCCAAAAATGTTTAGTACTGAACTTTATTGGAATTTCTGAAAAATACTTTTGAGGGTAGCTAAGGAAATTCAAAATGTTTGGGTGGGGGGAGAATACAGTAAGCAGATTCAAAAGCACATATCTGATCAGTTTTACAAGCTCCCCACTACTAAAATATCTTTGGAATCTAACAGTATCGCTTTAAAAAAAAAAAGAATTCAGATTCTGGACTTCTTTTGGAAAAGTGTTTACACCTGAAAATGTATTTTTTCAAGATTACAGGTCTGAAAAGACTTCTCTATGGAAGAGAGACAAAACAAATTAAACAAAGCAGCTCTGAAGAGGAGACAAACTGGAGTGGATATGACAGAAAAATAATGAATGGTATAAAGAAGGTAAATGAGATGCACCTTGGGGATAGTCAATGAAACTGAAAGGCAACAAAATGGAAAATTGATAATTGCTCACTATGCGATGCTTGCCCTCTCCTCTGAAGCTGGTACCAACCACAGTTAGAGAGACATCGAAGTGGATGAACTGCTGGTTTAATCCACTGGGACAATTGCTAGGTTCCCAAGATTCTCTTCTCAGATAAGCTTAGCCTTTGGAAAGAGGGACATGCACACCACTCCTGAGCCTTCTTTTGGTAGGTAGCCTGTCCTAAGAGCTTTAATACTACATTGATCACACTTTTGAGATCAAATTCTTTTTCAGTTCTGTGCCCCCCGATGCTATTTTAAGAAATAGTTCCTGACATAGAGGACGCAGGAGGCAAGAGAGAGACAAAAATCACTGCTGAAGCACTACAAGACCTAAGAAAGTCCCAAGGCACTCCCACAGTAGTGGGATGGTCCAGAAATGGGGGCAGCACCAGGAGCACACTGTGGGAGAATGGAAGAGACAGAGCAGAGCAGACCATTCCGCCATACAGAAACTTCTTAGAGCAGTGAAAACAAACAGAATTTGGCAGGAAATGGCAGAGAACTGTGGTCTTCCTTTGGGACAGTGTTTAATAATCCTCCTCTGTCTTGTCACGTAAGTACGAGGGGTGGAAATCAGGGAAAAGAGGGAGGTGGAGAGGCTGCCAGTGTCCACACAAACTTGCAGTTCTTAATGTATGGAAGCCACCTCCAGGTGCAGCCTTGTCAGTCTGCAGGGGGAAGCAGAGTGCAGCATGGTGTGCAGCATTCCACTTCTCCCCAAACTTCAAACAAAAACCACTGCCTTGAACAAAACAAAAAGTGTTTACAGAAGCAGCATCTTTTTCCAGAAGGCCACAAAGTGAAATGAAGTGAGATACATCAATTGCACATGCACTTAAAAGTTTTTTTATGGGCAAAGCAGCTTGTTCCGTAGTTCACTAAATTATCGCTGCCACAAGTCATTTCACTGACATTGATTTACACTTCAAGCAGTAAAGTTAGGCTGACTTTACACTTAAAAGTTAGCTCGACCTTGTAGGTTGCTCCAAGCTGTGAAAAATTCCATGCCCTAAGCACTGTAGCAAAGTTGACCTAACCCTTGGTGTAGACACAGCTACATCTATGGAAGAATTCTTCCGTCAACCTAGCTACCACCTCTTGGGGAGATGGATTAACTACATTGACAGAAAAAGCCCTTCCATCAACTGTAGCAGTTGTAGTGTAGACATATCCTTAGACTCCAAGTGACACACTGTCCCAAAGCTAGCTAAAGTGGCCTAACCAATTAGAAATGTTGGTATATTGCACAAACACAGCCCTAGCTAACGGTTGCCTTCATAAGAAGGCAGATCTATTACAGAATTTGCTGTCAGATCTTTTCACTCCAGGTTTACTTACTCCCCAACCACACAACTATGATGACAAGAGTCTGTTCAACATTTAAATGTCTATATATACACATTTCCCAGACATCAGCCAGCCAATTACAGTTTATGATCCCTTGTGCATATTATAGAGCCACTAGACAAACACACCCTCCTATTTTTTTGAGGCTGTTCTGGTTAAAACATGCCAAATCTCAAACAATGAGATGATCTCAGGAAGTGTTTGACAATAAAGATGGGTGACATTTTATAGCCAAAGCTTTTTCCCCCCACGACTGAAACATTTTGTGAATTTGTGTTGATTTTGTCAAATTGTTTCAGCTGACATTTTGATTAAAAAACTAGACTATAAAATTAACAAGGCAGGCATTAAATGGATTAAAAACTGGCTAACTGATAGGTCTTACAATGTAACTGTAAACAGGGAATTGTCCTTGATAGACTCTGTTTCCAGTGGGGATAAGTTTTGGACCCAGGCTATTTAATGTTTTTATCAATGACCAGGATGAAAACAAAATCTACACTGAAAGTCTGAAGATGATAAATATTGGGGGGAGTGGTAAATAATGAAGAGGACAGGTTACTGATTCAGAGAGATCTGGATTGCTTGGTAAACTGGGCACAAGCAAACAATATGCGTTTTAATATGGCTATGTGTAGAAGTATACATCTGGGAACAAAGGATGTAGGCCATATTTACAGGATAAGGAACTCTATCCTGGGGAGGAATGACTCTGAAAAAGATTGGGGGTCATGGTGGATAATCAGCTGAACATGAGCTTTCAGTGTGATGCTATGGCCAAAAGAGCTAATGAGATCCTGGGATGCACAAATGGGGGAATCTCAAGTAGGAATAGAGAAGTTATTCTACCTCTGTACCGAGCTCTGGTGGGACTGCTGATTTAATTCTGGGTCTAGTTCTGATGCCCACAATTCAAGAAGGATGCTGATAAATTGGAGAGGGTTCAAAGAAGAGCCACAAGAGTGATTTAAGGATTAGAAAACATGCCTTATAGTGACAGACTCAAGGAGCTCAATCTATTTAGCTTAACAAAGAGAAAGTTAAGGGGTGACTTGATTACAGTCTATAGGTACACTGGGAACATCTATTTAATAATGGGCTTTTTGTTGAAACAGAGAAAAGTATAACATAGGGGTTGGCAACCTCTGGCACGCGGCTTGCCGGGGTAAGCACCCTGGCGGGCCAGGCCAGTTTGTTTACCTGCTGCGTCTGCAGGTTCGGCCGATCACGGCTTCCACTGGCCGCAGTTCGCCGCTCCAGACCAATGGGGGCTGCAGGAAGCTGTGGCCAGCACATACCTTGGCCTGCGCCACATCCCGCACCCCCAGTTGGCCGAAGCGGCGAACCACAGCCAGTGGGAGCCGTGATCAGCCGAACCTGCGGACGCGGTAGGTAAACAAACTGGCCGGCCTGCCAGGGTGCTTACCCCGGCAAGCCGCGTGCCAGAGGTTGCCAACCCCTGGTATAACACAATCCAATGGTTGGAAGTAGAACCTAAACAAACTCAGACAGGAAACAAAGTGTACATTTTTAGCAGTGAGAGTAGTTAACCAATGGAACAATTTAGCAAGGGTGATGGTGGATTTTCCATCGGTGACAACTTTTAAATAACTGAGCCAGAGATTAGGGGGTCTATTACAAGAGTGGGTGGGTGAGGGCCTATGGCGTGGAACTCAATAGTGTTTTGCTTCTCATTGTTATTTTTAAAAATATCTCCTGCATCTATGCTCAGTAGCTGTGGAGACAGATTTCTCAACCCTTAAATGTTAGCAGCACAGAAGTTGCAGACAGAAAAAAAACCAACAACTCTTACATGATCTCACATGAAACATGCTGATCTTGATAGTAACCCTCCTCCACTGCCAAACCTCTCCACCCTGCACTACCGTTACAAGAATGTCAACAACTAAAGCAGCTGAAATCAGTCCACTTAAAAATTAATGCTTTACAAACTTTGTGGTTTGAAACTGTAAAATATCAGATTATTACACTCTTAACTGCATAGTGTAATCACTGACGTTGGATGATATTACTGAACACTAAGTAGATACTCACCTTGTGATGGTCTACTTCACCCCTTCCATAAAGATAATCCTCCATTGCTCCCCTCAAAATCCATACAAACCCCCTTCCACACAACTCTGGTGGATCTGTTGGTTTCTGAGGTATCAGGGTTTGGTAGCAGTTATGCAGTTTGTAGCTCTCATGTGATGGCACCATCATTCTTCAGTTATCACAGTACTGTACCTTTCACGTATACAGCACCGGTACCATGATAACCGAAAAAGGACAGTTCATGTTCTAACTGTTTGATATTATCCCCACACATGCACATCTCTCCCCTTTCCCTTAAAGGGGTACTCTTTGATCAATTCAGTCTCTGGTAACTGCTTTGGTCTAGTCAATTGTTCATCAGCCAGCTATGATAACAGGAAAGCAGCATGCCTTTTGCCCTTCTGTATCCCAACCAACAATGGGGGAAACACAGCACTTCTCTCTCTTCAGACTGGTAACTGCCACAGACCTTGAAAAACTGTTAGAAAAAAGGCCAAAGCAAAAATAAAATGCAATCCATAACAATTCTAAGAATCCAGGGTCCCAAGCGTCTGAACGAGATACACCCTTGAGCTGTTTCTCTTTGACACTCATGCCATGAGCTGGATATGATCTTGGTGTTAGTCAGCCATTCAGAATACATTCCATTATGTGCACAACTACAACAGAGGTCATTAGGCAAAATAAACAATCCAAGACCAAGAACCAACAACAAACTGGCCTCTGAAAGTTTAATTGCCTTAGAATCAGAGGGAAAATAGGAAAGTAAGGAAGTCTTCTTCCAGTGTATAAAAATAAACACTAGGTAACTTATGATGTGCTGATCATTAAATGATCAGTACAAGTACGTCTGTTCATAGCCACAAACAAAATGTTCTGCACAAAAATACCTGTTATTTTATTAATTGCAAATTAAACAAGATGTGATATTGAAGTTAAAGAGAACAACTTACGTGTACGGAGACAGAGGTCCTAGTAGGACTTTGGAAACATCCTGCTGTCCAAGGGTCATGAGGAGCAGAACTAGGCTCTGGTTTGTTGAATCCACACAGCCTCCCTGTAAACACAAACATTTTAATTATTAATCTTTATACAAACCAGAAAATAGGAAAAAAGATGAAGGAACGTTTACTTAAAACACAGATCTATCACTGCTCTCACATTTCAAGGGTCAAAAGATAAAATCCAGATTTTGTAATAGTAACTAACTTCACAGGGCATATTTGGAAAGGGACTTGAGTTAAAAACCACAGTAAGAAAATTATTTTTCTAACACTATTGATTATGAAAACCCAGGGAATCTCTAAAATTTAACAAACAATATAAATAGAGGAAAAATATATTTATTTTGCATTTCACTTATTTGTGGCAAGTGAAAATAGACTACTCTCTTTCAGGTTCATGTGCACTAATAGATTACTGAAATGCTTGGGTTATAGCTCTTTAGGTAAATGTTTAAAATGGGGGACAACCTGAAAGCTATTCAACTTCAAAAAACTTGGTTAAAAATAGTTTCAGATATTACATCTTCCCAACCCCCGGCTGCCTATTATTGTAGCTGTGCAGACACATTTTCCTGTTTTCAAAGAACATTTCTCTCTCCTGATGTTGCTACGTGAAAAATCCACACAACTACAAGTAACACAGGCTATGTGGAACTACACAAAGTGCTATCAAATGCACAAAACAAAAACCCTGTGGGAAAATAATATTTTTCTCCCAAGCTCTGCCTCTCAAATTACACCCTGGCAGCTTTACTTAGGGCAGAGATAGGGAAGTGCGCTGTTTTGAGTGAAGCTCAATGCCTTTATATTGAATTATTGGCTGAGTATTCAGCATATGAATCTACAGCATCGTCCAAGGTTATGTCTGGGGGAACAGCTGAGCAGTACACAACCCCTAGAGTTAGTTTGGCTTTTGAAAGTCCGTTGTTCTCTCCATTCCTTGTGCTTGTTGCAACTTGACCTGGCTAGGGATGTAGGCAAGTGTGTGGTATCTCCATTAAATTTAGAGCAGAAGATATTTGCAAACAACTGGACATGGCAGTTGCCCCCTGGGCTTTCTTCTTCAAAGAGCAGACGTAGTTTGGAGAAATACTTTTGTTCAAATATGTCGAGGAGGGCATTTGTGACTCTGTTTTCAAACTATGAAGATAGCCTGTTTGGGGGAGAGGAGTTTCGCTCATGCAGGTTTAGCTAAGTTGAAGATCTACCACACTACTTACTTTCTGGTAACTTGTTCAGAAAATAAAGGTCTAGCCCCATTTCTGGCTCAGATGCCTTTTACTGCATTGGCTCAAAAGCAAGAATACTTGCTATGTAGTGAAAATGTTTCTATTATAGGGGGTCTGACCTATTTGCCTGATAAACTGCTAAAACAAATATATGAAAAAGAGACTCCTTATGACCTAAATGAAATAATGCATTTCTAACCCTTGTTAGTTTATTTTTGTATATTGTTGCAGGGATTGTGACTTTAAAGTTGTAACTGATTCTGGGGCAAGGCTGAACTTCTGTGTTTTGTTTTTGTATTTTTTAAAGAACTGGTATTAATTTTATTGAGTTATGTTGATTTTAAAACTCGTATTTATTTTATATGTATTGTACTGTGTGCTCTGTTCTAAAGCTAAGACACTATATTAATATAATTGAACTTTATATTTGTCTCTCGTATCTTTCAGTTACTATAAACAAAAGCAAAAACGTTTCAGACAGCAGTGTCATTTTGACATTGGCACTGCTCCTTTAAATCCAAACAAAAAATTGATTGGACATTTTGAGATAGCCTGTAAAGACTTGCGTTTACAAAATGTGTTTTATTATTAATAAAAATAATAATTAAATAACTAGTTTGGGAACAAAATTTAGGTTAACAGTATCCCTTTAATCAAGACAGTCTAGATGGCTTGGAAACAATTGCAGCCTTTCAACTTTACTTAGGAAAAAAAATCTCTCTTTTGATAATTAGAAAGTAGGGAACATGGTTCTGGATACACACCAAACCCGATTACACAGTAAAACCCCATTTATCCTAATGTCACATTTCCTCCTAGCATGAGCAGTTTATCCAGAAATTGCAAACTGACTATTCAGTCCTTACTTTTAGATGGCCCTGAAATGTTTCTGACAAACAGGGTTGAACTATAACGAATACATAGCAACAAGTCATTCCTGCAACTGCTTGCAGCTTTCTGCATTTGAGCAAGGGGATACATTTTATCTTGCTTAGTTGGAAGAGAGACTCGCTTTTTTATTACCAAATAAAGCTACTCAAAACATGTGAAAGAAAAATCTGGCATAAAATTAAATTTGGACTCTCTCATAGACAGCTTGATCGAAAATTCACATCAATCCGTGGATGGACTCTACTGACTTCAGTGAGTTTTGGATCAGATCCTTAATAGGCTCTCCAAAATGTTTTTTTGAGCCAACCAAACTAACCATTTCAAAAACTTGTACATGTAATCACACACTAGAGCTATTACTGTTCAGCCACATGGCAAGCAACATCTGCTCATTTTATTTTTCAAACCACTAAGCTATCCCTCCCACCTGATGAATGGGATGACTTCAGTGTTGAATTGGCTTAGTGAAGATGACAGGGTGGAAGGAAGGATCCTTACAAACCTTTAGGGAAAAGAGTTCGACAACATTGTAAGGACATGGCTGTGGAGGAAGATACGAGATGCAGTACCATGGAGGGCTGTGAACATCAGCACAGAGGCCTTGATTTGGATTCTGTACCAAAAGGAATGCAAAGAAAGCAAGAGACTGGGACAACATGCTCATGGACAGCTGTTTGATTTGGAGATTTTGAGGGTGTAACTTCATTCCTATACTAGGCTCCTTCCATTAACACTCCTTCCGACCCCAAGTTCTGCTGACATTACTTATTCCTCTGCCCTACACTTGGGGTGCTGAACCCCCCACGGCTGGCTAGGCATTGGACTTTTGGGCACTTGAGAGTGTGTGTGTCAAGAAGACTGCACACTGACCCTTCCAAAATGCAACTGTGGGGCCCCATTCAAATGGCTTTGTAAGGAGCGCTGAAATTGTCCTGCACTGACCCTGGTAGTTAGTGATTGAAGTCTTACATCAGTATTTACAACTAATTTGAATGTAAAATGGAGAAACAATGAAATGCTGTTCCTTTCACTTCAGTTTAGAGCCCAACTCCTCTATCCAGATTATCTTTTGCCTGTGAATGATTTCTCAAAACAGTGAACATTTCTGATCTTAACTTCACTGACTTCTGTCCAACCATTGCTGACCAATGCACACGGTTTTGTTTATTGTTAACTTTTTAAAGTGAATTTATTCAGCCTGGAGAGTACAAAGGTAACATGAAACAGAAAAAAGGCCAAGTGCCTGAAGTTCAAGTATTGCAATTGCAATGGTACAGAAATAATAAAGTGCAGGCTGGATGACTAAAAGTTTAAAGAGTACATGGCATTTGTCTTGTACTATTTATTTTCAAGTAATTCCCAGATGTTCTAGCTACATGTGATTGACTATCGTTATTTAAGCTTTTTTTTTTTAAAAAAAAATATTAGTCCAAGGGTCAGCAACCTTTCAGAAGTGCTGTGCCAAGTCTTTATTTATTCACTCTAATTTAAGGTTTCGCCTGCCAGTAATACATTTTAACGTTTTTAGAAGGTCTCTTTCTATAAATCTATAATATATAACTAAACTATTGTTATATGTAAAGTAAATAAGGTTTTAAAAATATTTAAGAAGCTTCACTTAAAATTAAATTAAAATGCAGAGCCCCCTGGACCGGTGGCCAGGACCCAGGCAGTGTGAGTGCCACTGAAAATCAGCTCGTGTGCCGCCTTCGGCACGCGTGCCATAGGTTGCCTACCCCTGTATTAGTCTATCAGCAACAACTTGCTTGTAGCAAATAGTAGATCAATTGCTCGTTAGTCACTGATCTGCATGATCTAAGTAGTATAGCTAGGAAAACAGTCAAAAGTTGTGTAGTTTTTCTCTTGTTAACTGTACGCAGGGCTGGCCATCTTTACTAAATAGACATCTGATCCACAGACAGGAAAAACTCGGACTTCCCCTCTCAACTGGTTCAACTCATAGCTGTGTACAAGAGCTTCTTAGACAGAACAAGATGGTGTATTATCTCCCCATGAACATTTGCTTTAGAAACAATCTGTGCAGCAAAAGAGGGCTTCAATACAGCATGAGCCTTAGATATCTGTTGGGATATATATTTTGGAGGGCACGTGCGGGTGTATAGTTGAGGCTCTCTTTCCTCAGCACATTCCTCTTCCTCTCCATAGAGGATGCTGTTTGCTCTCGACATGCTTTTTGCTATAACTATACTCAACATGGGAACACATCTTCCGATCATTGATTTTTCTACTTTGGCTGGCTGACGAAACTTTATGCCACGTTCCTACACTTCAATGGTCATGACTACTCTAGCTCCCCTCTTTAACCACTTGAATATGGATCTACATTCAAGAGAGACCTTTTCTGTTGGAAAATTTCAGATTAAATCCAAACTCTCCCCAAAATAATGGGGAAAGCAATAAGATCACTACTAAAGGCCACCAAGATTATTGTTGCCCATTATTTGTATTATGGTACCACCTTAAATTAGGGCCCCACTGTACTACATGCCAGATAGACACAGTGAGAGAGTGTTCCTGTGCCAAAGAGCTTACAAACTATATAGACAAGATGGACAAAGGATGGGAGGGGAAAGAGAAGCACAGGGAGGTGAAATGATCTGTCTGCACCACAAAGGCAGCCAGTGGCAAAGCTGGCCTAGAACCTCACCCTCCCGAGCCCCAGTCCAGTGCTTCCACCACTTTAAGAAACCCAAACAAGCAGGGGAAAAGCAGCTGTCAGGAGTATTGTCTATTGATGAAACTTTTCAAGGATTATTCCTATGAAGTACTATGTCCAATGGTGCTAAAATCACAGAAGATACCAATCTACGTCCCTTGAAAGGTCTGCAAGCTAATGTGGACAGGGATTGATTTTTTAAAAACAGCTTCTGAAAACTGCTTGAGTCTAGAGGCTTGGTTGAACCCTAATCAAGCAGGATGCACCCATCTAGGGCAGAGAGGAAAGAAATTTCCCCTCAGAAGAGGGCAGAGTGTTTGCACTGCTGCCTTTCCCGAGTGTGGGCAGCTTTAACATGTAGCTGAGGCGCCATAAGAATCCCAGGTGGGTGAGAAGGCATGCACTCAGTGTGCTGCCCATCAGGTACCAACCACTCCTTGGACTGAGCTGGCTGAGGGCCCCCAGAGAAGAGCTGTGCCACTGGAGCCCTTCTTATAGAAGGCTTTCTGCCACCATCCTCGGGTTACGAAGGCCCAGGCCAGAATAACCCAGGGATGAATCATGCCCTGGGTGAGTACATGGTCTCAAAAGATTCCCTAGAACTGTGCCCCATCCACACTGGTGGCATAACTAAGTTAGAAAACAGAATTTTAAAGCTGCACTAGCTAACAGCCCACATCTTAGACCAGGCCAGAATTAGCCACTTTACCCACAGCTCACATCAGCCCATTAATGTATAAAATGACCAAGGGGTCACCTGATCCACCAACAGTCCTATTCCTCTCTCAAACACTGCTTTGCACCTCACACCAGTGCCAACACACACAGACATCTGATCTGCTGCTCTGAGAACCTCGCTACCTTCCTACTCTGCCTTATGGCATTGCCTCTTTCTTAAAACTTAGCTGATTGCCAGCTATGCCATTAGAACATACGATCTTCAGGCCAGCCGCGTATCCATTTATTTTGCAAGGTATTTGGTACATTTTTGGGTGCTTAACAAAAAAAAAAAAAAAAACGGGGTAATGATTAACAGAGCAGTCTTCCTAGTGGCTGGATAACATATAGTTTTAATTTACAAAGAGCTAGGTGTTTTTATTGCTTTTTAAGTAAAAAATAGCCACCTCTGCTGGGAAGCCATGTGGAAATAAGGGTTTGATAGGAAATTGGATTTCTGATTCTTCCTATCATCTGAAGGGCTCTAGGGTGTTTTCATGGAGCAGCAGACTCAGAGTGGGGTTTTTAAGAATTGAAACAGAGGAGTAAGATTTGCAATTCAGCTTTTGTAAATAAAGCGCTGGAAGTGGCTGCTGCTGTAGGTAATTGCTATTGGAGGCATATAGCAGCAGGCTGTGACTCTCCTCCTCCCTGAAAAACACACTTACAAAGGGACAAGCTTTCAAATACGAATGGCCTTAGCTGCACTGTCAAAAATATGTGCACTCAGATCAGTATGTTGTAGGCCAGCACCCAGTTTGTGCACTCAGTAGAAACATGCCAATACGGTAACAGAGCCTGGTACCCCAATAACTGCATGGCTCATAACATCCCTCACAAGACCGTCACTGTTTGGGGATAGAGACTGCATACTCCCCCTTGAATCTAAGCCATTTGGAATAAAGTAGAGTACAGTAACTCCTTGCTTAATATTGTAGTTATGTTCCTGAAAAAACAACTTTAAGCGAAACGATGTTAAGCACATTCAATTTCCCCATAAGAATTAATGTAAATGGGGGGGCGGGGTTAGGTTCCAGGGAAATTTTTTTCACCAGACAAAATACTATATTTTATATTTATATACATACACACACAGTATAAGTTTTAAACAAACAATTTAATACTGTTCACAGCTATGATGATAGTGAACTTTGGTTGAGGTGATGAAGTCAGAGGGTGGAAGAGGGTGGGATATTTCCCAGAGAATGCCTTGCTGCTAAATGATGAACTAGCACTCAGCTGAGCCCTCAAAGGTTAAAACGTTGTTAATGTAGCCTCTCATACAAGGCAGCATGAACACGAGGCAGGGGAGACAGCATAGCAGACAGAGACAGACACACCCCTTGTGTGTGGGGGAGAGAGATGCGCATTGCCCCTTTAAGTAAGCTGACCCACTCTTCAGTGCATTGTCTTTTTAAGTGGATCAGGAAGTTGAGACAGCAGCTGCTGCCCCAGGCTCTCTCTGTCTCTCTCCGTCGTGTCCCTTCCCTGCTCTATAAGGAGAAGTGGTAAGTGGGGTGCAGGAGCAGGGGGGAGGGGGACACCCTGACATTAGTCCCCACCCTTCCTCCCCTGCACAGCAAGCACAAGTCTCTGGGAGCAGCTCCAAGGCAGAGGGCAGGAGCAGCACATAGCAGTGGGGGGAGGGACAGCTGACCTGCCCAGCAATTGCTAGCCTGCTGCAGCACAGGGAATTTAGCGGAGCGGGGAGCTGATAGGGGGGCTGCCGGTCCACCCTGGTTACAAGCACCCACCAGCTAGCTCCAACGGGCTGCTCTTCCTGCAAGCAGTAGACAAAGCAGGCGGCTGCCCAGATGTTAGAAGAGAGCATTGCACAACTTTAAACGAGCATGTTCCCTAATTGATCAGCAACATAACAATGAAACAACGTTAACCAGGACGACTTTAAGTGAGGAGTTACTGGAACTACTTGTGAGTTCTGAGACCTGATTCAGTGGAGTGGACAGGCAAACAGACTCAGACACCCCCCCATACCAGTGAAGTCCAATCGTCTGCATTTCTGACATGGGTTCCCAGCCTTTAGCCAACACTGTATTTAATGCTACAGATAACTGCCCATGCTAGGTAAGTGTGAAAAATCAATTATTCCTCCCCTCCCCAGCTATCTGTTAATATTTTGAGCTCTCAAGTATGTGTTAGGTACCTCACGGAAACAGGGACAAGAAATACCATTTTTGATGCATTGGAGGGGGATAAGGTGAAGAACCAGAAGACTGAAGCAGAAGTGTGTGTAGGAGGAAAGACAAGAAATGATAGGGGCGCTGATGAGAGATTTACCGTAGCCATGGACACTAAGGACCAGATTTTTTAAAACACTGTGGAAAAGCAGTAATGGGATTAAACTGCAGTCCGGATTCGAAGGGAGGAGTCACGGATGACCTCCTGAATACAGGTCTAGGTGATAAGAGTACCAGTGGTGCTATCAACAGCATACAATACTGAGACATTTCCTCATTATGCACTAGCCAGAGGTTAAGTCTGCAAATTTTACAGTTCAGTCATATGAAGAGAACAGTTAAGGTATTATGTTAAAACTGAAAAAGTAAGTTTAGCCCATTTGCCTAACTCATATGGATTAACAGATTTTTCACAAACTTAACCCCCCAAAAAACCTTTTAGCTGAGACCAAGTATGGAAGATTTCAGCCCAAAAGGAGATATTTGAGAAAGTTATAAGCAAGTGAAAAATTGAAATTTATAGCATAAGATGAGTTGCAATATATTCAAGAGACAGTTTACTGAGTTATAATCACAGCAACTATACTTTTATCTAACCTGGCAGCACTCACAGTGACATTAGTTTTAGCTATTTCCAATGAAATTAAATTTTCAGCACTAAATACAATCTGTACATGTGTGCCTCATAAGAGCGGGCTAAATTTTGTCAACACCAGTAGTTTCTTCTCTCATTTCAGAGTGCATTTGAAGTACTTAAAGTGGATAAGCACTTTTTGTTAATCAGAAACTATAAATAAGATGGCAATTGCTGAATCATTTGTAAGACTGAAAGCCCATTATCCACATGAGAATTCAGCACAATTGAACAGTAGTCATTTAAAATCAGTTTAACAAACACGAGTTTTTTCTAGAGTTAATACAAAGAGTATGCTTGTGGTAGATTGCAATACACACAATTTACCTACTCAAATGCTGCCTTGGCTACTTTCTAATACATAATTCCACCCCCCTACACGTACCAAATGAGCGGGTCTGTAAACTCATTTCCTCCCCCAAAAACCATATCGACTAAAGCAGATAGTGATAAGATATTATCTTACTTTAGGCAGATATAACGAAGTTCCTCCTTTATCTTGTATAGAGGATGGATGCCAGGCAAAGCACCGTCTTTCCCTCAGCCTTTCAACTCTAACAGAAAAAGAGCACACTAAGAGGGCTATCCTCTCTAAAACAGCCATTTCCTTTCTAGTACCATGCACTCTATCAATCAATAAGAGAGAGACAGCAAGATACAGTATCTGCCCCTTATGATCCAGATAATCAAAACCATTCATACACAAAATGCTCTGGATGACTAAGAAGATGCTGCCGTACAGTGCACAAACCAATTCTGACGACAGGTGTGCAACGCCATTTATTACACTGGTGAAGCAAGCATCACTGATCTAGTGACTAGAACCGAGATGTAGAGCAGGGATTCTCAATCTTTTTCTTTCTGAAGCCCCCCCATGCCATACAAATGCCAGGGCCCAGCAGAGAGGGGGAGGGCCCTCAGGGTTTCAGATGGACAGTGCTCAGGGCTTCAGCCGTGGGTTGGGAGCAGGGGGCTTGGGGCTCTGAGCTTTCTGCCCTGGGCCACCGCCAGTCTAATGCTGGCCCTGCTTTGTGGCCCCCCTGAAACCGGTTTGTGGCCCTCCAGCTGAGAACCCTAGACCCGCAGTTGAGAACCGCTGATCTAGATATTCCAAATGAGGCCCCCTGAGGCTTTCATGTACTCCCTTCCACTCCTCCCGTTCACTTATTTTGCTGATATTAACCACAAATCAGACCCATCGTTCAGGCAGTCGCTAATGAGACTACTGCATAGAGGCCACTATAAACACGTTATACATATTGTATCTTCTTCCTTTTACCTTGGCCCCAAGAGGCTGAGAGAGCCAGATGCCCAATGCTTCCAGTCCAACTGAAGAGAGGAAGCCCTGACACTAGGCCACCAACCCAATGGCCCTGAAGTCCTCTTTCAGTCTGGCATAGCTATATCTCAAAAGGACCCCACTAAGTGCTTTCTAGGCTTTTTTCAAACAGGATCCCTGAGCATGGGAAGGGAAAACATGAATCCCCGCACAAAACAGTCCAGGGAGGCTTTCTGCTGCGCCTGATATGACTCCAATTTTGTGCAGTAAGGCAGCATCTCAGATGTCATCCTTTGGCCTAATCACTGTGGTTATTTTGGGCAAGTCGACTCAACTGCTAAGCAACCAATTTTTTTTTTTTAAAGCAAAATGTAGATGGATTTTCAAATACAGCATGTAGTAGTTCTGCTAGGATGCACATTACAACTCTCCTGTATCTCCGGCAACATTTCACACTTGAGAGACTTTTTTCGTTTGTTTGTTTCTGGGCACTGACCCTGCAGCAATCTCATTCTCTCATTAAAAAGAATTATTACATTTGCTCAAGTGAAAAAGCTCATGACAACACAACAGAGACAACAAGCTTTTTACAGCCAGTCCAACGAAAGTAGCCCAGTTGTTTTTGGACAGAGGTGGGGAGTACTTGGGGCCCTGCAGTCAGAAAGTTTTGTCCCCCAGACTCAGGGTGGTACACATTGTAAATGTGGGACATCTCGCAGTATAGTCAATATTGTGGCAAGTCATTTACTTTTAATGGTGTCCACCACAGCGTGAGGAGGACAAGATCCACCAACAACGTTCTTCACACACTGATTAAGACAGCAACAGACACAGGTCGCTTCTTTGGCTGGATGCAAAGCAGGCAGTTCTATATCTGATTACCAACTACCTGAATCAGCCACTGTCCCACGTTTATGTACACCAACATATACGAAGATGGCTGCCTCAATAAATCCAGGGGAGAAAATGGCTGTCTGAATGCAATTTAATATACTTTCTATATTAACTACGCTTATTATTCTAGAAAAATAAAACCCTCAATTTGTGTTTTTAAAGAGCAGTAAACTGGTACTTGAAGCCCAGCAAAAGGCTAGATGTGACAGAAATATGCTTCAAATGAAAGCGACTCCCCTTGCACACTACCTTTCCTCCAGCTACATCCACAGGACAGTGAAAGAGAGAATACTTTGGCTACTTACTCTGTAAATCTCCTCAAGCAGCAGCTTTGCACAGTTCAGGCCGAGCTCTTCCGGGAGTACAGCAGTTCCCTGGCCCTGGGGATTAGATGTCAGTTCAGCACCCAGAAAAGTGCCATTGGTGGTTTCTGCGACAAGGGACAGGCCAAAACCTGGAGACCTGAAAGACAATGACAGAACTGAAAGGTGTATCTGATTACAGTATGTGAAGAGCTAAAAGGAAGAAACGAGTTCATTAACTCTCTCATACAGATCTCTTTGCTAGGAAGCTACTTGACTTGCACTGAATAACTGGTTACTCTAACAGCATTTCAGGATTAAACCAAGCCAAAAGCTGCCTGCTATTATGCTGGTTATATCGCTGCCATTCCCAAGCCTAACATGAATAGTCTTTATATGTTCATTTCATCTCTCTGATTACTGTTGCTTCCACCTCATTTGCAATCAAAAACAAAACAAACATTCTCTAAGGAGCCAAACTCTATTTGGAAGGATGCTTCCAGATTTGGCAAGATCAGAATACAAATGTAGCACCAGATGCAAGTAATTAATACTTTAATCCTGTATTATTCACCAGTTTTCCTTGATTGTTTCCACTTTAAGCCAACAGGTCAAAGCATCACTTATAGAGAAGAATTCCATAACTCCTATTTGTGGCAGCAGCCCCTTACCACGAAGCCCAGAATAATGCCAATATACAATGCTACTTTATTTTACTGCAGGTGTGAAGGTGGGGTTTGTCTTACCAGAAAGCCTGAAGAAGAGCTCTGTGTGGCTCAAAGCCTGTTCCCCTTTCACCAGCGAAGTTGGTCCAACAAAATATATTACCCCACCCACCTTATTTCAGAAATCCAGAGATAGCTGAGCACAGTTTACTGAGAAGTCCAAACAATACCCTTTGTCTTTTATTCATACAGTTGTCTCATTTTAAACTTTAGAAGAAAACTGGCAAATGGCTGCTAATAAAGTTAGCTTAACTCTCCTCAATGTGTAAGTTTTCTTACAACACATGAACTAGGGAAAGTGCCACTGGACTCCCTCTCCACTACTCAGGCCTTTTCATCAGAATGGTGTAAATCTAAATTCATTATTACTGACCTAACAGCAAGGAATGCCTCCATACCAAAACACAGAGCACGAGAGCTATGCAGCCAAACTACACAGTGTGCACCTCCTCAATGCTTCTAATGCCCCTGAGGTTTATTATGGCTCCTGAATGCCTGACAAGATCTAGTTCTGCTAGGAAAAGAAAGCACCACTGACTGCTGTAGGACAGTCAAAATATGTAGTTCGTTCACAAAAATGGCACTAAGGATGATTTTGCACCCAGAACTCCCAGGGCTCAGAATGATGGCAAGAAGTTATTGTTTCAGAAGAATATGCATGATCTACAACAAACGCCCCATACATGATCACGATGGAGAATTCTAGCAGCAAACTCACAAAAAAGTGCATTGTCTAGACCAGTGTTTTTCAACTGGTGGGTTGCAACTTCAGGGGTGCAGAGGTGTCATGAGGGCAATCTAGGGGGTCAGGAGGCATTGAAATTTTGTATGCAACCTCAAGCAAAGACAATCTCGATCCCTCACTCCTTGCATACCCTTCCCCTTGAAGATCAAGTATTCTCTGTTAATGACTTGAAACACACATGCAAATAAATTATATACTACACTTGCTGTCACTGATATATTTACTATAAAAGTAAGAGGATCGTGAAAATTTTTGCCTTTGAATAAGGGATCACCAATCTGAAAAGGCTCAGAAATGCTGATGTAGATGAATGCACAAGCCACCTGACATCTCCGATAGCAACTTCCTAAGAATCCCAAAGTATATGTGTTCACACAGAGTGACAAATAAAGCAGCATTCTCTGCCACCGACCAGCATATTCATAGCTTTTACTCTGCTCAGAGTTTGGAGAGATTTTTCTGTATCACTTTAAGGGTCTGAAAAGGAGAACTTTTGCCTTCTTCTCGTTTCTAATGGCTCACATATGACAAGCAAGATGAACTCACAAGCTATAAGTCTCCAATTGTTAATTCACTAATCACAAGGCTGAGAAAAAGCTCATGAACACAGACACAAAAAAGAACTTGTGGTACTGCATCTCACATATGAGACACAAAAATCAAAGCCAGTTTCCTTAGCCATGAATGCAATTTGCTTTAAACTGTTATCTCAAAAGAAGATCTTGAGGGTGGGAGGTATAGAAACAGGTAAATGATTGCTCAAAGGAGGGATACAACAAGACAAATCAAATGACTAACAGTTTAATCTTTTCTGAATTCAGTTTGAGTAAATTACATGTCATTCAATCCTAATTGCTGCAGACAATTATGCCACAGCCTGGCACGATTTCTCAGTGGCAATCTCTGCTCAGTCTCGTATGGAGACTGGCTGGCAAAGGGTCAATGAGGAAAGGGTTCTCTGGTATGAATGGGAGTTCAGTTTTAATTGTTTGTCTGGGGTGTGAGGGAAGGAGGAGAGATTCCATTTGAATTTCCTTCAACTACAGGAGTCAATTAGGAAACTCAAATTCCTCCTAGAGTTAAGCAATCCACGTTTCCACCTTTCATTTGCTCCTGTTCCCAACCCCCGTCTCATCTCCACCTCTGAATTTTACACTCTGGGATTTTTAACACACCTCTTTCGCCCCCTATTTCACCTCACTCACCTTCTTAGCTGAGCTACTCACTCACTCCCCACTCTGCCCCCACTCCCCGTGAGGGGATTGTTCTTTGACAGGACCCTTAATTTACTTCTTCCTGTCAGAGACCCTGCATCTCCCCAGTAATCCCTTCAATTGAGAAGGACAAGGTGTGGCTCCCTCAAGAACTCGTGGAGGATTCAGGCGGCCATAGCACAAGAGGACAGGTCCCTAACGAGCACGAGGTACTGCCAAACCATGCTGACCTGAAGAGCAAAGCAGTAAAATCAGCCCCATTCTACCACGCACTGCTGCTGAACCACTACTCAGCTTCTCCACCCCAGCCCCCCAGGAGAAAGCACCTGTATTGCTTTCTCCCCACCCACAACCCCACAGATCGCACGTCCCAGCAGCAGGCCATGTAGAATTAAACTGATGCACTCTTGGCCAGCTGAATACAGCTCATTACAGCAACAAAGGAAGTGCTACACACTGAAGCCGAACAAATATATTCTCTGGTTGTTGCTAGTTAGGGGGCGTACGCAGGATGCCACTCTGCTCCTAACTCTCTCCACCTAATCAAATGGAGAAGGTCCATTTCTTTCTACGAAAGCTTACTTGCCAGCACTACTGCAGAACAGCATCATCTAGATCCTCCCAAAAGGGAGTTTCAAGAGTGTGTGGAACGCACAAGGAATTGCATGACAGTAGTGATCCCACCCATATCTAACCGTCTGTGTTTGCAAAGTGATGTGGGAAGTATATTAAGACATGTCCTTTCTTCTTACCCTTCTAGTTGGAACAGAGACAGAAAGAGCATCTGGAAAGTAAGATGGGAACAATGCCAAAGGACGTCATTTCTTGGTGGCTAGCAACCATGACAATGCTCTCTTAGTAAACATGCTCTCTAGCTTTCATAAATTAGCAAAACCTGCACAGGATGATAATGGATTTGGCTCACACAAATGAAGATCTGATTTCTCCTGTAGTTGCAAAGGGCATCTGCTACCATTTGCATTGATGAACTTTCTGGTGCAGGTCCCAAGACACATAAACAGAGGAATACAACTCAAAGGATTTCTCGCTCCTCTTTTCAGAGGTTCTTTATAGGGGTTGTGAAAGAGGCTAAGATGATGGATTTCCTGAAGATGCTGGCATAGAGGAAGGGACTCCGCAATCCTTTTTACCTTGGAAGTCAAAATCCAGGATGGTGCACATGTGCTTGATTAGTCACTGCCAATCCTATTTATCCACAAGACAAGGACAATGCTGGAAATGACAGGGCAGGTTTCCACATGCTACTTTGCTAATTTGTGCCAACCAAGACCGAGGAACCTCATTTGTAAGAATGAGGGGAGTTCAGCATCCAGGCCCATTAAGTCCTTAACCCTTCTCTGCAAAGGCTGTCAACCCAGATGCCAAATGCCATAGTATTTTACAATGCAGACCTTTCTAAAAGGAGTTTGTCTCAGTTAACTTCTTTTTACCACTTTGCTGTCAGGTAAAATCATGCCCCAGAAGTGAAAGGGTTCACAACCTTGGCTTACTGTTAATACCTTGAGCCACAATACCTAGTCTCCAGGAGTGTTAAGAGAAGTGTGGTGGAATGACAGAAAAGAACATAGTTTCTAAGGAACTGTCTGAAACAAGCAATCATTTCACATAAAGTAGGTTATAGTCAACAACTATTCCGTGCAGATTTTTAGACTTGCAAACGTAACCAGAGACAGGGTAACACTTTCCAAATCACTTAAATTCCATTTTCAGGGGTGACAGCATCCTAACTCATTAGAAGCACCTTGTTAGATGCTTTTGAATTTTTATCCATAATCTAATGTAAAGAGCTTTGAGCTGTTCTGACTCAAAGGCACCGTAAATACAAAGGATTTCACTTTTCAGCTGCTGAGCCCTTGGCAGTTCCCAGCGGCTATGACTGGAGTTGTGGATATTCAACATTTCTGAAAATCCAACACAAAGTATTTGATTTACATGCAGTTTACATGTACAAGGTGCCAAACGAGGGGTAAAATGCACCCAGCAAGCAGGCACTTATATGGCCCTCATCACCACAATATCTAAGAGCTTCAAGACCATTTACGGATTTTATCCTCAACACCCTTATGAACTAGGGAAGTATAACCCTCATTTTACAAGTGGGGAACTGAATCAAAATGACTGGATCAAATGACTTGCCCACGGTCACACAGGCTGTCTTGTGGCTGAGCTGCAAACAAAGCCCACTTCTCTTAAGTCCCCAACCCAATGCCCCATCCACTAAGCCACCCTTCCTACCCACAACTTGTCGGACTCTGGGCCCCAAAGCACTTGCAATAGAAGACTCAGAGAGAAATCACAAATCATCAGCTTATGGAGCTGGACAGAATTTTCTGATGTGGCGGGGGAAGGTACTTGGCAAACATTAAGTGGGAAGCACTTCTAGGAATGCAAGCTCTGGCAAGAAAGTAGGCAAAAGGGAGCCACTAGAAGAAAGACCTGGTGCTTAAGGAAGAGATGCAAGCAGGGCACACTGACTACAGTATTAAGTATATTATTGTGATGATGCTATTTTACCAACTACAAATCCGTACTGAAGAACAGGTGTGAGGACCACGTTCTGCCCTTGGATGCATGTACAGGGCTCCCTCAGACTTCAGCAGGACTCCCGGGCATGCATACAAGAACATGGCACAGTTTTCATGAGGTACAATAGGCGTCAGCACTAAAACAAAAGTTCACATGTCCTTCACAGTGTTTACAACACACTGGCCTTTTGAATCTTTTGGAGAAAGAAACAGTTTTGCAGGTGATCATTCATGCCACCTCATAACAATGCACAATACCCTTTTATTCCTTTGTCTTCCAATTACCAGCCTGTTTTCAATTAAAGCACTTCCCCTTCCCTGTGGCCACCAACAACTAAAAAAAAAAAAAAAAAAAAGGTGCATCCTTTAAGCAAGTGAAAGAGAAAATGACTGGAACAGTGTTTGTTCGGGGTGTTGTGCATATTAGAAACAGGAAAGGCTAGAGACAGTTATTCAAGGTTTCCTCCACCTTCACCCACAAATGACAAGTTACTGGAAATTGGCAGGTCTTAACAAAACAGTTCCTCAGTTTGTCATGCTATGTCAGAACTACAATATCTCCACCTTGCTTCACGTTCACGTTTTGCTAATGAACCAGATCAATAAAATGTATTAGTATAATGACTTTTACATGCTCTCTCTCATTCAGTTCCTAGGCATCAGACTTCACAATTGAAGTGTGTATGGGGAAAAAAGTTACCACGTATAGGTCAGTAATGAGTTTTACTTTATTTAAATTGTTTGGTTTCACCCTGCAGGTATCACCATTTCCAACAAGAAGGCTATAATCAGTTTCGAATCGGAGCCTCACACCATACGTACTCCACTCACTGAACTTTTGTCATACCTTATACGCAGTGCTAGACTAAAACAACAAATTAAACACTCAAGAATGCACTCAGGGAAATGTTACCTTCATTGGATGTACTGTAATGTTACATTGCATAGTTAAGAAGCACACTACATAAATCTAGACACAATATTTTGAGGACTTGCACAATCAAGTATTTCATTTTTCTTGTAAAGACTCATTCATTAAACAGCAAAAGAGATGACCAGGTACTAAAGATTAAATGCACTATCAAACTTGACAGCATACTTTAGTCCAAAATAGCAAACTTAAAAAAACATTAGTATGATTTTAAGTTAGATTCCTTGGAATCCTCAATACTTACTTTCCAGAACTGGTCCCCTTCATGTGATCTGTGTAGATATAAATATCTGGTATAAACTTATTCAGGATGCTTCTCGCTGAATCCACGATTCTGTTTGCTATCTGTGGCGACACTCTGACAGAATACCTATGTTATGAAGTCAAGGAATTTATAACAACAGGAAGGTACTTTAGACCAGAAAGATGGCTAGTGCACAAAGAGGTTTCAATACATTCTTTTGGATATTTGGCTTTGCAATCTACGTCCACTCATGGATGCCAGCCCATCTTTCAACCTGAATTTATACTTTTCTATAGCTGCATGCATTCTTATTGCTTTCTACACATCTTTTTATAATTCTCTGATTTTGACAGTGAAGCCCGTACAGAAGACCTCCCCTCCTATTATAACTAAACAAACTCGTCTTAAAAGGTGACCTTCAAAGGATATTTTTTTTAAAGGGCTGCATTACCTTTTGCTTTTTTTAATGTGTGCAGGCCTGAATGGTTGTGGTTTTGTCCTATCCTTTTAAAGGACTGGTGGGGTGGGTGGGGTTCTTCTTGTTTTTGTGCTTTAGAAAGAGCAACAAAGTGAACTCTGGTTTTCCTGGGCTTTGCTGGAGGACCTCCTCTAGGGGAGAGGGTTTCAGATCTCTCTCACCTTTACAGAACTGGGGTACCAAATCTTTAAACAAAGACTTCCTCTCTCCAAAATGATCCCTAGTCATGGAAGTGGGGTTCATCTCCAATGGCCTCCTTCCATGCTTTTTAAATATTTCAGATTTTGCCATTAAAGCAGTAACGGCGATCAGTGATCACTCTATCCATAGTTTCAAGGAAGCAATACTGCCCCACTGTATGGTGGGGAGAAAACCATGTTCAAAAGTCCAGAATATTCATGTTCTTCCCGACGGATAGAAAGCAAAATGCCGGCGAAACAGCTTCTCGCTACACTTGAACAATATTGCTTTTCATCTGGCTTGACAGAGGCAACATCCTGCCACTGAGTCTGATAAGAGTGAGCAGGCTCAGGGAAATAAAAAAGAAAGGCCAGATTTAAAAAGGGGAGAGCCAATTCCGGTGTAGCTGACCTGTGATGGTGCATTGAAACAGGGGCAAGAAAGGAAAAGGGGATGTTAAGATTATGACCATGTATCTGTGTGTGAAGTGACAAAACAAAGTATAAATATACAGGGTGGAGGTGAGAGAGGCACGGAGACACTGTTCTCTTCATGCAAGTGACAGTTCTGGAAAGACTGTGACAAAGAGTGGAATGCAATCAAACACCTAGCTGCATCCTTGTTGATCTTACAGTATATGATTGAATCAACAGACTCTTTTAGTCTGGTGAGAATGTACCAATCCCAACGCTGCAATCTGAGATTCTGGACAAAGTGATCCATTCTCGTGTACATCACAAGGGAGATAACACGAAAGTGCCACAAGTAAAAGGTGAATGCACTATAAGTCAATGCCTCTGGCAGGAAACCTGTCTCTGCTCCAGCTTTCCCTTCAGGCTGATGGAAAGTGGATTGTTTGGGACCTTTTTTTTTTTTTTAAATGTATAGTTACATATGAGCTACAAGTTACACAATACTGAAGGAGAGCAGGAGCTCATGGGAGTGAACTCCCACACTGTTTCCCCCACAGGGAAGAGAATAACTACACTTCTGATTGAGTGAACTTCTTATTGTCTTAATACGACAGGAACAGAAGGTTTGAGAAAGATACAGTGTGAAAAACAAGAGGAAAGAAAGCCCTAAACATGAGGGTCTGCTCCATATGCTTGCACAGTATGAGCTTGTATTTTGCCATAGTGTACCATTTCCCTTGCATTACACATCATCCACTTCCGTCCCTGACTGTATTATTGGAGGTCTAAGAGTTAACAGACTATACTAGTAACACAGAAGAAGCATAAATGAATGTGTGTGCTGTGCAGTACAAACTGAGCTTAAATTTAGGCTCTCACCCTACACACATGTAGTATGAATCACTATTAAAAGAAAGGAGCCTAACAGGTCAACTTACAATAAACCAACGAAGGTTTTTTTTTTTTGTTTTGTTTTTAAATAAATCTAATAGTGAGATTCTCTTTTTGGTAGTGCTACAAGACACAGAATCATACAGATGTAGAGTTGGAAGGGACCTCAAGAGGTCATCTAGTCCAGTCTTCCATGATGAAGGAGTAAGTGATGGGAAAGCATTTCTATTTTCCTTGCTACTTAAGCATTTCTGGTTAAAAAAAACAAAAACACAAAAATAACAAAAACCCCACCCTTCTCATCTGTTTTCATTTTTTATTTACTTGTTTCCTGTTGAGTTTTGGATAAGGACTTCATACTGTTATGTTGCAATCCAATAACCTGTGTGATAAGCACAACAATACATATCTATATTACTCTGGGGTACGCTGAACCACATGATAAATTGCTATCCGCAGAAGGTTAATGAAAAGAAACACAGAGGGGGAAAAAAAAAAAAAAAAGATACGCTGTTCCTCTGATCCGTTTGATTTTGCCAGGGTCTATGGACTGAATGGGTCGCAAGACTTTCCTAACTGGACAGGCAAATGTCACCTCCCCACCTCCTTTGGGGGGCATTCCTCTTCTAGTTATCTGGCCACCACAGTAAAAAAAAAAGGAGCAAACAGGTTAGCAAACAAATGAAAGACAACATCTACAAATTCAAACAGATGACTTTTATTCCACTTATACTAGAACATTAACAGTAGAGGTCAGTGTCACACGAATCCAGGAAAGGCAACGCTAACACCTACAGCGATGCTAGAGCTAATTTACACCAAGAGGTAAAGATCATTCTCTGTCTAATTTAAAATAGGATGGACAGTGCCTGCCACTGAGAAATCTCCACTGAACATTAAGTGAAAGGGATAATAAAAGCAGCTCTGTGCATTGGTGCTGGAGAAATGACTTGCTTCTGAAGGAATTTAATGAAGATTCTCAGATGCTGAGCATGCAAAGGACTAAATCAAATCCCCAACTCATCCTCATTAACCAAACAGAAAGCAACAAGGATACAGATGTTTCAGTCTGTCAGAAACAGCAAATATTTTAAATAATTAACTCGCGTGCACACTAAGTAGATAATAAAAAAAAGTCAGCTAATAGTTAGGAACTCCTGTCTGGCAGGAAACAGTGAGGAAGGGTGTTTGTTTTGTTTTCTTTAAATAAGGTTAAGTTTGGAGGGACCACAATTTCTTCTCCTTACCCAATCCCTGACCCAGCTCAGACCCACATTTTGGGATCTGCCAAAGGTACAATAATTAGTGGATTGTGGGGGAGACGCCTCCCCAGATTGGAGGCAGCCCTGAATTTGCATAAGACTGTGGATTCAGTGGTTGTCTGTCTGCACTACTGGTAAGGGATGGGGGAAAGAGAGAGACAATCCCACTATCAGTACGTAGGGGTCAGAAGTGTAAGCAAAGGGAGATGCAAACTGAATGGATTGAAGAGGAGGAAATGATGCCGACCTTTTTGGGGGAAGCAGGAGAACATGGAGAGGAAGGAGAATGACTATTATTGCCATCTTCCAACCTCTCCCACTTAATAATCTTGGCATTTCTCCCCCACTGCACACTCCTGGAGTCTGGATTTGCTAAAACCCTAAAAGGCCAACAAGACAGGCAAAAAAATTCTAGTAACACATTTATTAAAACCTAGTAATGATAGTACGTCTCCTAAAGACAGAATAGGGCAGGAAACACGTAGCCCTGTGTGAACCAGGGCAAAATGTCATTTCAGCCAACATTAAAAATTATTACCTTCAATTCAAAACCTTCACCATCGATTCCAAATTTTTTCAGCAAAGGCAGAGCTGTTGCCTTAAGTACATCCACCTAGAATAAAGCACAAAAAGCCAACCTCTTTACTACCATGAAATGAAACAGGCAATATTTATGTTCAAAGAGAGTTAAAGAATCATGTAAAGGTTTTTAAAGGATAGTCAATTACGAGCAGTCTAACAGGGATGGGCCCTCCAGACTAAACAATACATACATATTATAGGCACAGCTGATGGTGCTGCCTACTATTAAGGTTGCCTGAAACGTCTCATTATAAAACCCTGTTTTCAGTTGCTTATAACTCTGCCCAAACTTTAACTGTTTGGACTGAAATTTCCCATGCCAGATGTGTGCACTTTCAATTGTTTGAAAGTTGCAGCAAAAACAATGCAGCTGCTTTTCAGAATGAGGTTAAAGAAAAACATGTTTTGTCCACGTTGAATTCTTACAACCATTTCTTTAAGAAACCTTAGCACCTCCACACTCTGGAGCAGGGACCTGAAATCAGGCAGGGGGAAGATGGCGGGGAGCTCACCCTGGTGTCGGGATGTTCCTTTTGCTCATTCTGTGGGAAAACAGCCCCCAAATTTGGCCAAGTTATGAGCCTGGGAATAGTTTCAGTTTGGATATGTTCAGACTTAAGAGTTTGGCAGTCCTCTGACCAGTCCGTCTGCACTGGGCATGCTCCAAGTCGACGGCTGAGCAGAGCCTTCCCTGCAATTGCTGCTCTTGGCAGTTGTGGCACGGGGCACCAGAATTGAGAGCAAGGAGACCATCTGTTCTTCGCTCTCAAAGCTCCTCTTCCTGGCACTCAGGCAGCATTGAGGAAGCTACCTGAATGGAATGCAGAGAGGACAAGAGCCAGACCTGGGAGAGCAGCAGAGAGAATGACCAGAGATGGATGAGGGGAGACTGGAATTCAGACAGGAAGCCCCCAGAGGAAAACTGGGACTGTCCGGGTAAGGAGAGTGACACTGGGATTGGAAGAGACACGACTAGGACAGGCTAGGTGGTCTGTGACCACTAGAACCAACACCCCTCCAGAATCTGCAATGGAACCCAGATTCCAGAGTCTCCCCAGTCCTCAGCTGGCAGCAAATATCTGTGAAATCCACTAGCAAAAAAGCACCCCATCTCCAGCTAGTCGCTGGCCCACATAGATGATTGCAACTTACTTCTGCTATCAGTTATTCTGCTAGCTCAACTGGCAGACATTTTCCATGTGGATCTAAAGGTTCAAACCCTATTTCTGAGCAACGTGGGTGTTGATATGATGCCACATGATGGAATTTGTTTTTGAGTTTTGTTTTTTAAAAACCTAGGATGATACATGCAAAAAACTATAATAAAAGAATGTTAGACTTGCAAAGTCGAGGACTAAATTTAGGAAATGACATAATTAAGGTTGCTTGTGACCCTTAATTCAGCCCCCTTGTGCATGAACATCATGATCCAGATAATCAAATATGATTCTTTTAGCATGGTTTTGTTTATGTATACACACACAGGTGCCTAAAGTTCTGAAAGTCCTCTTGAAATCCTGACAAGTTATCTGGGTTACATGACAGTTACACAATGCTTCTCTCTCTTTTAAGAAAGTGTTCTAGTTCTGGTAAAAAGAACAGTTCTACTGTGCAAGCTAGGAAACCCCCTTTTGCAATCCACTGGGTACAAAATAGTTCCTGGAGGAGGTAACTATGGGGAAGGCATGTTATGACCACACCATGGGACCAGATCAGCTTAAAGTCCAAGTTTGTCTTCAACAACTGCAAGAATTATTGTAATACTGTAGTCCCCAAACAAGATCAGGATTGTACTGGGCACTGTACAGACACATAATATAGACTGTCCTTCTCCCAAAGAGTTTACAATCTAAATAGAAAAGACAGGTGATGGGGCCCAAAGAAGGTCTACTATTCCCATGACACAGACATATTAAGGGTTTTGCCCAAGGTCAACACAAGTCTGAGCAAAGCTGAGGATTGAACCCAGATCTTCTAAATCCCTGTCTAGTGCCTTAATCACACAACCATCCCTCCTCCAGAGCATCCTTGGATGGGAGCTGTTCCATCACCAGAGCCTTAGTTGTAAACCGCAATACACTGTCATGCTCTACCAAGGTTTGGCAGCCATAACAAAACTCAGGACTGCATTACAAAAATGCTGCCAGAATTAATACCTCTGTCCAGTGGTTACACTTATACAGGTTAGCGTTTGTGACCAAATGTTTCCTCATTTTTTCCTTTTATTGTATTAAGAAAGCAAAATCGTTTTAAAAAGCTATTCATTTGCCAAGAAACATTTAAAAAAACACCATTTTAATGAGACGACAACAAAAGTAACCCCCAACAATAGGCAATCCTCCTTCTCCTAGACAACCATTAGTTAAAACTCTCCTCAACATAGTGCCTATCTCTGCTAACACAGATAATGCTGGCATGTTGGCAGAGAGTCAGACTGGTTCCTGCAGCAATAGAAACACAGGAAAACAGGATTTAGAAAACAGAAAAGGACAAAAAGTCAGCAGGGAAAATTTTTGTTTTTATGTTTTTAAGAGGGGATTACAAACAGCTGTTGAATTTAAACAGATTATTGGAGGGGTTGCTTTTTAATTGCTCCCCAGCTAGAACCCTGTATAATCAACTTCATGCCAGTGTGAACAACATTTCAATTATGAAGTCGTGGAACCCAAATCTTATGTTAGCACTCAAGAGCCCAGATAAGGTTAAGGAATTGTTAGGGGTATATATTTTAAAATCAGATTACTGCAGCCACGATACATTTGCAGTACGTCAGGATAATCCCGATCTGTTTTCCCGTTGTTTGAATGTTGTATTGGTGAGATGCCATCTCCTCCACTTCATAAAGAGGCACGTTGCCCATCTGAGTTGTGCAGGGGTATTTTGAGTGGTCTGTAGCTACACCAACTCTAGATGTGAGTTTGGCAAATCTCACAAGATAAGAAGTGGCAGGCCTGGTCAGACCACCATGCAAAATCCAGAGTATTGTAGAGCATAGCCTGGGTGACCCAGGAGAAAGGGTGGGAAGGGAAATTCTGCCATTTCTCTGAATAAACCAACACGGTGTTAGGAGCACTCTGCAGCTAGGGATGCTGTCTTTCTGGCAACATGTAAAACTTAAATAAAACTCTCGGTCATGTCACTTGCAACAGTGGAGGTGTCAATATCTGGGATCAGCATCCATCCAGTCTGGAACATTTTCCCTGCAGTTCAATTGGCTTTAGTATCCTCCACTTCCTGCCAATGGTTAGACAGTGTTGCTGCCTGCTGCTAAACAGCTGTTTGTTTCACTCCAGTGGTGGATGATGGGTATGTGTGTGCACACAGTCAGAAAGATGCTTTTGCATCCAAGGCATTATGGGCCAGATCCATAGCCCAGGGGAGTCTTTCCACAAGTCCTCCACTTATGGAAGGTATCACCCCCCTCCCATCTGCTCCACTAGTAGCATCTTCCCTGGCAGGAGGAGGAGTTTCTGCTGTACCCCTTCTCCCCTTGCTTAGGGAAGACTTATTGGATATGGTGAGGTCTTTGGCCCTCCCTTGGAGAGGGAAAAGAAGCCAGGCATCTGCTGCTCCCCTTCCTAGGCCAAGGGAGAAACAGCTAGAGCTCAGCAAGAGGCTGCAGCTCGGGTCAGCAATGGAAGGCAACTGAAAGGTATCAGGAGCGCTCCAGGCCTGACCTGGGCCAACCAATGTGAGGCTAGCAAGGGGCAGGGAGGGAACAAGCCTGGCCCAGGGGAGGTGAACCAGATGAGCAAATGATCTTCATTCTCCTTGTTCACCTGCCCAGCATAGAGAGCTGGAGGAATCAGCAGGGACTGTTGCAGCTGCTCCTCCGACTCACTTGCTCTGCAGCTGAACTGAGATAGAATGAGTGGGGTTTCCCCTACAGGCCTGACAGTGTAACAGCAGCAACTGCCCTCGCCACAACAGTGACCTTTGGTTAATGTTTTAAGATTTTCTTCACAGCTGTAAAGGCTGGGATCAAGGCATTTTGGGGGGTTGATTTTTACAATGAAAGCTTAGATTCTGCAGGTGAGGATGAGATTGGTTTTACTCACTTGGGGAAGCTTCCCACTCAGCTCAGGCCACCCGAACCCAACGTAAAGATGTTAGATCACAAAAAACGAGAACATCCCATTGACAACTACAATGGAAAAAGCTTCCTCAATATACAGAGGCTGCTCTCTTTCTTGTCCACATATTAAACTGTGATGGAGAGATTCTCTTCTCATGCTAATTACAGTGGGGGAAAGCATTTTTTAAAAGGAAATTTTAAACTATCTATAATATGTTAAAGTTAATTTGCTCTTTTTAATAAACAGACTGAGTCTTGGAGCCAGACATGCAGATGGATAAACTAGAACACCATTTTTTGGACAAATGTCCACTATAGCTTTTCCACGCACAGCTCCAGGCACCATCTGCTTATAAAATAATCAAAAACCAAGTCCATTTAAGACTAAAACTATACTTACCCACAAAGAAGTCTATTCAGGACAGCATTGAAGCACGTGTTTAAGACCTAGTTGACACACACACAATTGCATTGGTGTGACAAGAGGGGTATTTTAAAATAATTTTAGTTAAACAAGTGAAAAACCTTACAGGGACACTCTTAAACCTGGCTTATACCAGTAAGCTGACCAATGCAAGAGTGTCCATGCAAGGGGTTTGCATGGGTTTAACTAGTACTTGGATTTTTAGACCAACTTTAGTTGAACTGGTGCAATGTCTGTGTACAGACAAGGCCTAAGTCCCATCTCAACAAGGATGTGTTTTTCTGAATCAGGTCTAAATGTTTAGATGTGTGTCAAAGCTTACTTGAAAACAGCATTCAAGTTCGGGTGCTCTTGCCCAGTGAATTCTACAGGGAAGATTTTCTCCATCACAGTTAAAGAGGGGCAATTTAAAATAAAATTGCCTTTGATTTTTTTTTTTTAAACATTATTGGTTCGATGAATATCTAAAATAGCAGAAAATGAAAGATGAGAGAAAAACATTTCTTTTTTCAATTTCATTCTGTGCCATTTGACAGCCCGTTGTATATAACTAGTAACGCTCTTTGGAAATTCTCTGATGGAATGTTTTTCCGTCAGAGAATGCCAAATTGTCTAAATTAAAACGTTTTGTGGAGATTGTGACTCTGGCAGAATCGCACAATGTTCCAGGTTTCCTGGCAGCTCACCCGCCTGGCAGCCTGCTGAGAAGCTTGGCCTTTCAGGTTCTTGGCTCTTCAGCAGCAAATCTGGTGTGCCGACAGGGAGCTGAGAACAACTGACTCCCAAAGACCATTGCTCCTCAGTAGACTGGGTCTCCCAGGGTCTGCGGCAGCCCACCAAGTGTACTGTCCCAGACCTGGTACTCCATTCTCCTACACAGAGAAGTTCAATTTTTTTTCCCCATTCCAAATGGGATTTTTTTTTTAAAGATTAAAATCCTCCATGAAATGGAATTACCTTTCTCCACAGAGCAATAATACCCAGTTTTCCATTTCCCCTCCCATTTGAATGGATACTTACAAAGGAACAAGGAAAATAAAACATTTTTTTAAAATAACAAGAAAACGTAGTTGTAAACCATAAATACTGGCTGGGGACTGAAGGGCCAGTCTAACATCTGCAACTGTACTCAGTGCATTTTTAAACTGGTTAGATTTCCAGCTGAAAGCATCCCTTTATTCTAATCACAGGAAGGATGGCAGTCTCCAACGTACATTTGAAAGAAAACACCAGTTCTCTCACAGCCAATAGCTTTTAAACTGACATTACCTCAGCATTTTTACCCATATGTTTTCCTCATCCCTCTTCCATAATAAGACTATTTAGATGGAGCACTGAACTGTCACTAATGCAATTCATGGCAACTGTGGCTAATTTCAAAGAGCCATTTGAACTTGTGTTCTTATTAGCTTCTTTCTGAACAATCAGGCTGTTTCCTTTCTGCAAACTGGCTTGTAACTGTAAGGCGGCTAAGTAAATTATGTACTGCACTTTTGGTACTATAATTGAATTACTGTTGCATGACCTTTGTTTCAAATGAACTGTGGGCTTCACTTTAGCATCAGTACAATTCTGCACAATGCAAACAAGAAGCATTCCTACTTCACAGAAACAGCCCCTCAAAACTTTAGAGACAATTTCCTCTTTTAATAGTACTCTGGAGAATCAACCTCTCTCATCCTTAAGATTAGGAAAAGCAAACTTGGTGGGGGGGACAAATGGCAGGCCCAATGTGAAACCTAGAAGGATTGCCCAGGAAAGGATGAGAAGCAGTAGCAGCACAGAACTGAAGTCAGAAACTGGGTTAGAAGGTAGTGATGGGACCAGGATGCAGGGGTAGGGGAAGGTGCAGAGCTGGTCTGGAATGGGAAGTGCCATAACTGCAATAATCGGAAGGGAGCAGAAACAGAATGAAACCATTCATGGATATTTTGGCATTAGATGTTCTGTAAACAGCTGTCTTGTATACCTTGCTTTGATTCTTCCATCTTTCACTTTTTCTATTTTTTTGTCCTTTTGCTGTATTTTGGTGTCTCTTTCAGTGGTCTTTCCCTGTTTGTCTTCAGTGTTACCTCGTCACCCACCAACCCTTATTTCTCGGTGTTGTATTCTCCCTTCTTCCTCACTTTCTGTCATGTTCCCCTGCTCGTGTCTGCTCTACTTCCCTTTGTTATATTATTCTTTCCCTCTTGGTTTTAACTTGCATTTCTTTCTAAATCAGTAGAAGTCAGGCAATGAGGCACTTATGAAATCTCACTTGGTGCCTATCTGCATATTTAAAATCTGGCCCTATAATCTTGTCACAGGGGGCACACACAACCCCATGCTTGGGGCAACCCTAAAACTCCGACTGCCAGAAACCAGGAGGGGAAAACAAGGATGGATCACTCCAACTGACTTGTTCTGTACCCTCCCCCTGAAGTTCTGATTCTGGCCTCTGTGGGACACAGGATACCGGGCTAGACCATGGTCTCACCCAGTATGGCAGCACTTATGTTCTTATGGTCTTGGAAAGAGCTGTTGAGCCCAGCAAGGGGATAAAAGAACTGTGGAGTGGGGGAAAGACTTATTTTGATTTATGCTAATAGCTGAACTAAGATATTGCTTAAATAAACCAGACACCCTCCCCCCCGCTCCCAAAAGGGGGGGATAGTTGACTTGCAACTGGCTGGGTGTAGTTTTTGAGAAGCCCCCAAAAGGGAAAACTAGGGCAGTTGCAGGGTGTGATGCTGGATCAGTAAAACCCTGGTACAGATCTAAAAAGTCTCTTCCATTTCTAGCTTCTCTGATCCCAATTCTGTTTTGTCTAAATGCTGAAGGAAAATACACTGACTGAGATGTGGTGTTTACTTCCTGATTAATCTGATGGTTCCCGAGACATAACGTAGCATAGTGAGTGGTGAAACCTACTTAAAAATACAGTGGGGGTTTCTGTCGATGGGGGAGGAAAGAAGAAAAGAGTTGTCAGGGCACTTAATGACGTTTCGTTACTTACTGAAGGGTCTACTTGATCGTTTGTTACTCCCCTGAGGACGATTCTTAATGGATGTTTCATGAAAGGCGCCAAGCAGAGCAGACTTTCCAAATAATAGCCAATACTACGATGGGGACTGCAGTCGTGTTCCAACACCCCCCCGTACAGAAGGCCAGGCTGATAATATAGGGTGGTACCTTTAGAGAGCAAAAAAAAAAAAAAACCAACAAGTGTCATTACCACACTAGGAACTAAGGAAGGGTAACACTCTGATACACAATGATGTCCACAGTGGGTCAACTCCTGGACAGAGAGGAATTTACAACAGAGGCGGGCAGCAATTCCCATGCACTCCTCTCAACCCCACTTACCTCAGCAACTCACTCTGCAGCTCCGGGCACTCCAGGATGGAGGAATAGGATGGGCATGTTTTAACATGGTGTATCCGTTTTACCCATAAACCAAGGGATCTATCTATTACCGTCATCAAGACCAATGAACACTACACTAGCGGCTTTCACCTTCCAAGGCAGCTGAGTTATTACTGGCCCAGTGGGACAGGGCAATCTCAGCATGGAGTTCACGCTGGTAGGTCAGCTGCCTTACTGATTCTGTGCAGGCCTGATTCTGTGCAAGCATAGTTCACGCTGTAGTCCAGGAGTCGGCAACCTTTCAGAAGGGGTGTGCCGAGACTTCATTTATTCACTCTAATTTAAGGTTTTGCGTGCCAGTAATACATTTAAACCTTTTTAGAAGGTCTCTTTCTATAAGTCTATAATATATAACTAAACTATTGTTGTATGTAAAGTAAATAAGGTTTCAGAATGTTTAAGAAGCTTCATTTAAAATTAAATTAAAATGCAGAGCCCCCTGGACTGGTGGCCAGGACCCGGGCAGCGTGAGTGCCACTGAAAATCAGCTCGTGTGCCGCCTTCGGCACACGTGCCATAGGTTGCCTACCCTGCTGTAGTCAATAGGAACTAATATGGCAAGACTGACCCAGAGGTCTAGTAGCCGCCCCTGCAAAAGCAAGAAGAGGGCAAGGACTCCTTTATATGAGACATAAAACCAAAAGAGTGATGCTTGTATCTCATTTGCACCCATACTGGGCATAAGGTCAGTACTAACTCAGGGCTTCCCTACATTAGAGATTTCTGTACCTGTGCACGTGCATCAATGCAGGTGCCCTAGATGGATGTTAAATTGGGCTTACACTGGCGCAACTTACCCCCGTTTTTCTATACTGGGGGAGGAAGAGGAAACTGCACTGTAGCCTTTATTTTTATTTAAAGTTAATTTTAGTGATGTTATATTACATCATCAAGGGTTCACCTTGGGTGGCTACAGTCTTGAGTTAAACAGAGTCATCTCATCTCAACTAAAATCACTAGCAACAGCACCCATGTAGTAGCTATGCTGGGGTAACTACACCAGTGCAGCAATTCCTAATGCAGGCAACCCATCAGAAGGACTACAACCACCTAGTGAATCATTGCCACTAATTCAAGTTGTGACACAAACCAAGAATTCCCCTCCCAGAAAATTCCAAGTTATGACTGATTCATATTTCTCTGTGCCACAGCATTATAGCGGAAAGCAAACTTAATGGAATGTGAATCACTGTTTTAGAACTTCCTGGCTTTGGCTCCTTCTGACTCATCTCAGAGCATTTGTGTATTTAACACTTGGTCCTCTGGAAACAGATCACCATCTAATCTGTTTACCTCCAGCAAGCAGGTCCCTTCTCCCAGCTCCAAGTGACATACCATGGAAGAAAGGAACAGAGAAGAAGAGAGTTTACCTGTTTGGTTTATCTCAATCCTAGAGCCATTGGTCACTTTGTCAATCAGTCGTATAAAACTTGCTTCAAAATCTGTTGGGGTGGAAAAAGGATTGATTTTAAATTCTTTTCTTTAGGAAGTTATTCCTGGAAAAGTATTCAGCCTTCACGAGACACATGTTGATAAAGCTTTCTCTCCTCTCAGTACCCCTGGGAGGAAGAAGGTAGACGGCTGGCTACTATTACTCCCAATTTTAGATATGGGGAAACAGAGGCACAGAAAAGTTGAGTGAAGTCAGCATCAGGGTAGGGACTAGAACTCAAGAGTTTACTGCTACTTGGAGGTAAGGCCCTCCTCTCTCTTTCTGCATATGGACACTGGTAAGAGAAATATTCCTAATATGTTTATCAAATCTAATAGCTGGGATGTTCTCCCAGTACAGGCATAACTCTGAATTTACACAAAATCGCCAGTGAACCCTCTTTCATTAAGACTCCATGGAAAAGCCATTACTGAAGACACTGGAAAATGCTTAGAGCAAAACAAGAGCACACGTGTCCATGTGAGTGAGTGGGAAAGGGGAGTCTAGGCAGCTGAGCTGCTTTTTTACACTAATCATTTCACTGTTACCTGGGCCTCCTCCACTCTTCACTAGTTTGTTGTCTCCCAATTTATACTTTGACTGCAAGCTATTTGAGGCAATGGCCATCTCTGCATTACATGTACAGGTACAACATCTAACACAATGGGGCCCTTACCAGGACACTTATGTGCTACAAGTTAATAATAACAACCACCAGTTTTTTCCTGTAATTATAAGTTCTCTTTTTAAAGGATTTTTAAGCTTTTTGTTACAGAAGACAACTTCAAAATGCAAAGTGCTGCTGCTAAAGAGCTGTTAAACAGACACCATCAACATTCAGGTCTGGAACGTTTTTTATCTGCTGTTTCTACAAACATCTGAAGTGACAATAATAAAGATTATAGAAAAATATTTATTTTTCCCACCTACTTCCCATTTGTTTACTGTGTGCATTACAGCACTTTGGGCAGACTTAGTTGCTCAATTTCCCATTTACGGACTCTCTTAAACAGTAACAAGGAAGAAAGAAGTAAGTGAATATAGCCAATCCACCCCATATGAAGGGAGACTCAGTAGCAAGTGCAGAACCTGAAACTATGTTGAATTTAAACTTAAAATCCAGTCAGTTTGAAAAAGTAAAAGCATCCTCTTAATTGTGAGCAGGCTGTACAATTCTAGCTCATAAGTTATTAAATTATTATAGCTCCTTTTTAAACTGTGACCATATTTTGCTTTTTACTGAATTATTTCATCCACTGATCAAAGTGGTTGCATAAACCATTAACTATTTGCCACAACTACTGTTCCAGTTATTCACTATTCATTAATCAATATTTACATGCTGTAGATGGTTGCTGTCACATGGTGTTGGTTCCACTCTCAGCTTTGATGACTCCTACATTCACAAAGCTTTCAAGATGGCACTGTGATGATTTCCAGGGCGAATGTGTGTTTACGTGAATATTTACAACCTTTTCTGAGAACAGCCTTGCATACAAGATTTCACTTGCACAAATATTCAGTCATGAAAATCAAATAAAAGGGATTGCAAATACCAATGCAAATTCACTGTTTTTCATTTGAACACTTTTCTTGCATTAGTCACAATTCAAGTATTAATCCACCTTGGCAATCAATCAATCAATAAATAAAAGCTGTATTTTGTTAAAAGGAGTGGTAAAATCTATGTATTCTACCTCAGTGGTTCTCAACCAGGGATCTGGGGGGCTGTAAGCAGGTTTCAGGGGGTCCACCAAGTAGGGCTGGCATTAGACTTGCTGGGGCTCAGGGCAGAAAGCTGAAGCCCCATCTCATGGGGCTAAGGCCTGAGGCCCCAAGCCCCAGGGCTGAAGCTGAAGCCTGAGCAACTTAGCCTCATGGGGCCCCTGTGGCATGAGGCCATGGGCAGTTGTCCGGCTTGCTACCCCTTAACGCTGGTCCTGGCTTTTATATGCAGAAAAACAGCTATGGCACAAGTGGGCGGGGGTTTATAGCGGGGTGTCAGAAAGAAAAAGGTTAAGAACCCCTGCTCTACCTCCCACCAACCATCTGACTGGGGCAATAAAATAGTTAAATAGTATCATAGCATTCAACCTAAGTACTAATATTTGAGAATTTGGTGGTTTTGACAGATACTGTTGGGGCTGGGACGTAGGTGGCTGGGTACAGTGGTTGGAGCAGGAGTCAAGCCAAGGATCAGATCCGGTGACCAGGGGCAAGGATCAGGAGCAAGGCAAGGAAGTCAGGCAAGACCAATGTAGCAACCAGGTAGAGCCCAGTTGTGCCGACAACTTCCTGGGCCTCTCTTTGGGTTTAAATAGTTAGTCCAGACCAATCAGAGGTCCTGGTGTTCCTCCAATCAGGACCCAGAAAGGCCTCTGAGAGGAGCTTCAGGTTTCATGATGTCTCCATGCAGTCAGTCAGTAGTGAGCTGCTGAGTGGGAGTAGGGAGCCAACAACTGACTGGAAACTGAACTGACCCAGATTTAAGACCTGTTGGTCATGACAGGTACAGCCTTAAAACCACCCTGTAGACTGAAGTTTTCTACTTGTCAGGCACAGCTGTGCAGGCTTCCCCACACAGTTCTGCTCATGTACTTGAACACTGACAGAAGATGAACTCAGTTTTTGGGAGAGGGAGTGGCTTACTCTTGATGACCATTCATTCATTCATTGAGCAAGGGTGTTAACTAGCACAACTATGATGGTGTCTATTGTAATTTCCACCCAGAACTAGACTGAAAAACTCTCCAGAAAACTAATTTCTCAGGAACCGTACACGCAAAGAAATCCTAAGACACTCAACTGGAATTAGATTTTTAAAAAATGCATTTCTACAGAGCCATAGATGTGCATAGTGCTGTACAAGAATGGAGATGGGTTCCTGCCCATAACAGCTCAGGGTTCTCTCTTAAAGCTACACACATTGGGGGAAGCTTTTTGAAATCTTTAGCAGACGGATTTATTTCCATTATCTTTGCAGCTAGCTGCAGCTATTTGGCCAGAGGGAAGATGACAGCAAACAGTGAAAGAGGACCAATTAAAACTGTTGAGAATGGGAGGCAGAGGCACAGCTTGAACAAGCAATAGGCATGCAGGACTAAGTGCTGACACCAGCAGTCAATGAGTGGGACCATCTGATCCAGAATCTGAATGGTTCCTGGAGCACCCAGTCCTGTTTAGAGGCAAGCCATCCCTAGATCTGGCAATTCTAGTGAGTAAGCGCTCAGAGTGGTAGCCGTGTTAGTCTGTGTATCAGCAAAAAGAACGAGGTGTCCTTGTGGCACCTTAGAGACTAACAAATTTATTTGGGCATAAGCTTTCGTGGGCTAAAACCCACTTCACTGGATGCAAGCAGTGGAAAATACAGTAGGAAGAGATATATACACAGAGAACATGAAAAAATGGGTGTTGTCATACCAACTATAACAAGATTAATCAACTAAGGTGGGCTCTTATCAGCAGGAGAAAAAAAAACTTTTGTAGTGATAATCAGGATGGCCCATTTCCAACAGTTGACAAGAAGGTGTGAGTAACAGTAGGGGGAAAATTAGCATGGGGGGATAGTTTTTACTTTGTGTAATGACCCATCCACTCCCAGTCTTTATTCAAGGCTAATTTAATGATGTCCAGTTTGCAAATTAATGCCAGTTCTGCAGTTTCTCATTGGAGTCTGCTTTTGAAGTTTTTTTGTTGGAGTATTGTGACTTTTAGGTCTGTAATTGAGTGACCAGGGAGGCTGAAGTGTTCTCTGACTGATTTTTGAATGTTATAATTCTTGACGTCTGCTTTGTGTCCATTATTCTTTTGCGTAGAGACTGTCCGGTTTGGCCAATGTACATGGCAGAGAGGCATTGCTGGCAGATGATGGCATATATCACATTGGTAGATGTGCAGGTAAACAAGCCTCTGATGGTGTGGCTGATGTGATTAGGTCCTATGATGGTGTCCCTTGAATAGATATGTGGACAGAGTTGGCAACGGGCTTTGTTGCAAGGATAGGTTCCTGTCTGTAAGCGAGGACTGGTCTGTCTCCCAAGATCTGTGTACTGTTTAATCAGGGTGTTAGAATCATCCATGCCATTTCACTCTTGGCATATTCTCCCTTTCCTCTACAGTATCAATTGATCTCTCTGCAGCAGCAAAAGCCACAGAACAGACAGAATTATCTTCCATTCCCTACATGACCAGAGCTAACCAATGGCCCAGAGGAGAGCACAGCGAGATAGAGCGAACAAGGTCACTGGGAGGGGGAACCCCGCTCCAGTTTGGTCTATGAATGAAGATGCTTGGAAGATGACAGGGGATTCTGACAGCAATCTGTTGAAGTTTGCCTAACCAAAAGGACTAGTTCATTGGAAGAGGGGGTCAAATGCTACCCCATTGAAGAATGTAAAGGCTTTTAAATTCATTGCACAATCATAGGGAATTCCCCACTTCAAGGCCACCTATGACAATTCTCATGATAAGAAGAGAGACAGAGAAATGGGGGTCCACTGCATCCCATGGAAGCCCTCTGATTCTTTCCCTCTCCCTATTTTCTCCTGCTTTGTCACCACACAATGCACAGCACCTCTAAAACATCTCTTAGGGCTTGCTTCACTACAAAATTAAGTTGACTTAATTTAGGTAGACCTACAGCCACAGCAGTAACTCAATTGGCTGTTGGTGTTCACACTACGTTCCTTCTGCCAGTGGTGCCAGGAGCACTTGCACCGACTGAAGTAGGGCTGTCAGCCCGATGTGGGGCTCAAATTCACAGCAGGGAGCCTACCAGCCTTTCTTTTCAATTTCACAATTCCAGTTGTGAGGCCTTATTGAGTGAAATTGACAGCCAACAGCCCATGTAAGTAACGCAGTGTCTACAAGGACACTGCCTGGTCATAATTACACTGACATGAGTGCTACACCTCTCACAGAGGTGGAGTTATGACGTCAATGTGGCAGGCCACTTACTTCGGCAGAAGCAGCATTCTAGTGTAGACTATGACATAGTTAGGTTGAGGTAAACTGCCTTAGGTCAACCTAACTCTGTACTGTAGACCAAGCCTTCTTCATCGCCTCTCTAAACTACACAGGCCTGTTCTTTTCCTCACAGGGACCATCCCCTCCATGCCTTAAACTGTGTCCATCAGCTGACTTTGGTCCCTTTTCTCTCTTCTGTATCTTTTTTGAGTTAAGGGGACCAGAACTGAACACAGTGTTCCAATTGGCAGCCATGCACTGATTTAGGACAGGTCTTTCAAAGAAGCCTAAGGGACCTAGATGCTCTAATTCCAGTGAATTTCAGTTGAAGTAGGACACCTCGGTATTTTAGACTCCTACAAAAAATTCCAGTCTTATTCAAAAGCAGTATACTATTTTCTGGATTATTTTATAACTCATTTTAAATACTTAATGCTAGGGAGGGTGTTTGAGCACTGCTACACACTGAACAGATGTTTTCCTTGAACTGTGCACAGCAACACCCAGCTCTCTTAACCCAAGGGGTTAAGAGTTAATTCAGAACTCAGCAATGTGCATGGCATCATCACTAACAGGTCCCTGGTCATGACAAAGCACTCTCCCTTGGTGTGCAAATAACTGCAGTTCACCCTGAGAAGTGGCATTGGCAGAAGTCAAGAGGTTTAGATTGAGGAGGAAACCTGCCTGCCAAATAATTTATATTGAGCTCTTTCAGATTAACAGATCAGGAAACTCCGCAAGATAAGAAGCTGCCAAAAATACAGGGCGAGCTATAAGTGTTCATCCTCTATTCCTGGAGAGAAGTCCAAGAGAAGATGCATAAGATTTAAGGGTCAAATTCCTTATATTTGTACTAAATAGAATCATATGGGAGAAATAAGCTTTATATGTAAAAATACTGAACATGATTAAGGGACTTTATATTCACATCATTAGTAAAATGATTTTGTCACTTACAAGTAGTCATGATGCCTGCATCTATTTCCTGTGACTTATACCGTGTTTCACAGCATCTGCATCTCAATTCACCAATTCGTTAAAACATTTCACAAGGGACTAACTGCAGTGCATGGGGCCAGAGAGAGTACATCCACCAGTGCCTCCTGTTACACCGCACCAATAAAGGGACTGGACACATAGCTGGTCCATCCAGATCCACCAGTTCAGAAATGGGCCTGCTTGGCTTGCCAAACCTCACTCCAATGAGGCTGTTAGTAGATTCCTGTAAAAGCAGCAAAGAGTCCTGTGGCACCTTATAGACTAACAGACGTATTGGAGCATGAGCTTTCGTGGGTGAATACCCATTTCGTCGGATGCAGCATAGATTCCTGGACAGTCTTATTTCAAACTTTAAAACAATGTTCACTTTGGGATCTGCAATAAACCTCGGGAACATACTCCTGTTATTAGAAGGTATAGCACTGGGAGAGCAGTTCAATTCACAGAACTTCACTGGCACAAGGTATGAAATTGCTGCCGATGCATTTTCTTCTCTTTTCTAAGTGCTCTTAGGACTCTGTCAAAGGTAGATACAGTACATCAAGCATGCTCTCGGGAAAGGGCTTCACAGTGTAACTCGGGTTACGGCAAGTTCTTTAAGAGAACCAACAACATGGGGTTCAGCTCCTGCTCCAAGAACACCATGCAAATCCCTGACAGCGTGCTGGGGTGGCAGGGACCCATGCTCCCTGTCTGGAGGACGAACCCACATCTGCTCCCCCCTCCCACGCGCGTTATGAACGAAAACAAACCGCACTTCGGATTTAGTGCCTCCTTTAAAAACAACGGCTCCTTCCCCCAGCACCGATCCCAGATTCAGATTGTTTCCATTACACAAACCCGTCCCATCCTCCCCCAAATCACGGCCCCGCCCCGCTCCAAGCCCCCTGCCCCCCTAAAAAAACTCCTCTCCCGCCCCACCCCTCTGCATGCCACCCCCATGCACGCCCTCCCTAGCCCAGGCAAGCCGCACGCTACCTCTGAGGCCGGGGTTCTCCTCCTTCGCCCGGATCTTGCGGATTTTCACCGGCCTCCCGCTCAGCGTGGACAGCACCAGCCGCTGCCGCAAAAAGTTGCACCCCACGTAGCTGAGAGAGTGCGGCTGGCTCGCCATGCCGCCGCCCGGCCGCCCCCTGAGCGCTGCTGCGATCGCGGCGCCGCTGAGACCCCGCGGCAGTGCCCAGCGCGCCCACGTGGTTTGGAACAGGAAGACGGAACGCTGAGACATCTGGGTCAAAGGGGAAGGGGGCGGAGTCTCCCCTCCCAGAGGGAGAGGGGGGCTGAGTTGGAAAGTCCCTGTTGTGGATGAGGCTCAGAGCTGGCAGTGGGCAAGATAACAAGAGCAGTGCAGTGGCAATGATAGGGATAGCGGGACGGGTGTTAGTAGCCAGAACAGCAAGAGCCAGACTGGCAGCAGCAACATGCCAGTAGTAATAACAGAAGCAACAGCAGGGTTAGGAACTACAGCAACAGGAAAAGCAGTAATCGGAATACTATGAAAACCGTAGCAAAAATAGCAACAGCAGTAGTCAGAATACAGCAGCAGAAGCAATAGTAACAGTTAATCCCAGCAATAGCAATAATCATAGAAGTAATGGATCAATACTAGTCATAACAGAGAAGTAGGACTCCTAGCCCCAGTATTAGTAATAAAGGTCCTGATTCAGGAAAGTTCTGAAGCACATGCTTAACTTTGGGCATACCTAAGTACCCTTCCTAAACAGGGATGTTTTCCTGAATCAAGATCAAAAGCAGTGTAATAATAGTAAAAGCACCAATCTGTAGCCATAATTAACCCTCATATTAGTCAGACGCAACTACAAATGCAGAATATGAAAAAAAATAGCTTAAAATTTGTTTTAATCTATTTAAATCCTTTGTCTGAATTGGTAATAATAAAACAAAATGTACCATTATGTTACATCTTCACAGTAACAAACTAATGTAACTAATAATCAATGCTACATTATTTTTATTGAGAGTCATTTATCCACATTCTACATTATTTTTGCTATCATTACACATTATGGGTTAGATCTTCTCTTATACTCCTGTGGTGGCTACCCAAATCTTGAGTCCAGATACACAGGGGAGGAAGGCACTGTATGCTCACTACTCCCCCTTCTTCCCAAAGTCGGTGGGCAGGCAGGCAGGGATAGGGTGAGCCTTGGCTCTGCTCCTAATGTGCCAGCCAACAAAGCTGAGATAGAGTGAGACTGTGGTGTAGTATATGTATCATATGACTTTTAAAAACAAAGTTTGTTTTTGTGGATAATCTATACCCAGATGTACAGGCACTCTTCTCAACCTGTGCTTTATATAATTTTAACATTCACTTTAATAACGTAGGCTGCTGGGATGGCCAGCAGCAAACTACTATCTCCTTGAACAAGAGGCTGAGCAGAAGGGATTGTGGCTCCTGAACTACAGTTCCTTTCCTGGAATGCTCCTGGAGCCGTGTAGCATTCACCACCCCTTATTTGCAGCTGTCCTTGTGGCACAGTCCAACGTTATTAAAAAATTATCTAATGGCTGCATAGATCTGAATTTGGGTACTAAGCTTGTAAGGCACTAAGGTTAAGATACTGGGAGGGAACGGCTAGTGTCGCTTGCTTGAATTACACTCATGACTGTATTTTTAATAGTAATCATGACAAAGATAGTCTTCAATGGAACTATGTGTCCAGCAAGGTATTGTTCACATGAGTAAAAGTTGCAGTATCAAGACCCCTAATAGTAACATGAGTCTTCTCATGCAGCTATCATTAATATAGGGGAGCAAGTATACTGTCTTCATATGGAACACCCTATTAACAGCAAAAAACTAAGCTAAAGTAGACAAAATGCAAAACAAACAGGATCTCAAGTTCTCATCATAAAAAGTGAAAGACAAATACAGCCAGAAGGAGTCCTCCAATGAGGTTCTTTTCAGGGCCAACATCACAAACCCTAGCACTGGGTCAGCTTTCAAGGTGTTGCACCTCAATATTGAGGGAATCTCAGTGACCAAGAGGTATATCCTCCTCCAGTTGGTTATAGAACAAGAAGCACACGTCATCTTACGTCAGGAAACACACTCTACTACTGACACTCAATTATCAATTCCTGGTTTTGCTGTTGTGTCTCATCTTCATCATAGGCAACATAGGATGGCATCCTACATCAGGAAACGTATTCCAGCAACTCTAGTTTAATCATTAGGTCTAAATGATGTAACTGAATGGCAGGCTATAAAAGTGAAAGACATTACTCTTATCGGTGTCTATAAACCTCCATCTGCCAACTGACCAACTCCTCTTCTGTCCATCTTCTCAGGACCTTCAGACTACTGTGGTGATTTTAATTCACACCATTCCCACTATGGAGTAAGGCTAGAGGAGTGGATGTCAATAGTTGACTTGCAGCTTCTACATGATCCTATTGAACCAAGCAATTAGCCAATATCTGGGGTCTTGAAGGCTTTTTCCAGTAGGAGAAATTGGTGATGGAGTCAGCTATTTCTTGATCCACTCCTGTTTATTTATAAACAACGTACATAAAGTCCTGTTGCCCTGAGTACAGCAGGAATCAAAGAGCAGGAGACAGTTTCTTTACTGACAGTTCCAAGCCTCTTTCAGCCAGCACTTTACTATAAAAAATCTCTTTCTAGGCCTTTTTTTCAGGACCATGCTCCCAGTGCTTGGTCTGGCTGTCTCCTTGGATTTCTGCTGCTTCTCTGTCAGCTTCTCTGGGAGTTTCTGCTGTTTCTCTTTGCACACACAAGCATAGTTCCACCTCAGCAATACCCAACCTCCTCTGCTCATGTAGCTTGGAGTTGGACTGCTGAACAGTGTTGAATGTGTTTTGAATGGTAGCTTCTATTGTGTCAGCTATCTCATTCCAGAAAGAACGAGGAGTACTTGTGGCACCTTAGAGACTAACAAATTTATTTGAGCATAAGCTTTCGTGGGCTAAAACCCACTTCACCGGATGCACACAGTGGAAAATACAGTACGAAGATATATATATATATGCACAGAGAACATGAAATAATGGGTGTTGCCATATCAACTGTAACGAGAGTAATTGATTAAGGTGGGCTATTATCAGCAAGAGAAAAAAAACTTTTGTACTGATAATCAGGATGACCCATTTCCAACAGTTGACAAGAAGTGTGAGTAATTGTTTCTTACATTTTGAAGGGCAGCTGTTTACACCCACCACTTTCAGTGAGGTTTCACCCAACTCCCAGCATGACAATAACATACCAAAAAATTTATTTTCTAAAAATGTAATGACCATCTTTACTGATACTGATTAGTTACTTACTCTTCAAATAGTTCCTTGCCCACCACCAAAAGTTTCCTCTTGAGTTATTGAATCTGCCAACCTCAAACTCTCAAACCACCTCCTCAAAATGAAGAAAAAGCAGCAGCCAAAAAATGAGCAACAGACAAGGCAAAGTCCGGATAATAATACTTACCCACCTCTCAAGAGTCTTGTGAAGCTAAATTAATTAATATTTGTAAGGTACTTTGGGATCCTCAGTACTATTATACAAATATTTAACAAACTCATGGCTTGTAGAAGGATACATCAAAAGAGAGACAGAGCCTCATGAGTATACAAAAGCAGCTCTTAAGGCTTAATTACATTCCAAACAAAACTGACCAACAGAACTGCTCCTTAAACTGCAGGATGTGTTTCAAAAAGGAAGAGTTGGTGGAGCATGTATTGACTCCCTGAAAGAGCCTGGCTGGGAGAGAATATATGAACAGACACAATGAGATTGCCAAGCATCTGCATTGGAACCTCTGTGGCAGGTATGAAGTTAAACCAATGATGCAGTATTACAACCACCAAATTGAAAGTACTCTAGAGAATGAAGAGGCTAAGATTTTAAAGGATCTGGCAATTGTCACAGACTGAACAGTGCAGGCAAACAGGTCAGACATAGTCATTATAGAAAAGAAGACAAACAAGACCATGGTAATTGATATTGCCATACCAGCAGACAGACACACAAAAAAAGAAACACAAAGAGAAAATGGCAAAGTATGAAGAACTCTATCATGAAGAGGAATGATTATGGAAAACTGGAACAAAGATGTCCCCAGTGATTTTATTGGAGTACTTGGAACTATCCCTATGGGTACAAATGAGCAGCTCAGGAACACGTTAGGAGTGCAAGACATCACAATCCGTGACCCCCAGAGGACAGCACTCTTAGGCACTGTGAGAATTTTAAGGAAAATCAAAGGAGAATGAGTGCATTTGAGCACATAAAATGCAGGAATTCTGCAGAGGGTTTATCTACCCAAACCTATGAAGTCAGTTCATGGTCATGGGGGATAAATTGTTTTTGTGGATAATCTATACCCAGATGCTTTCTCCTTTTATGCTTAAAGATTTTGTATGTTGTGAAGGCTATTTGTTCAAAAAAATCCCTATGATATAATACAGAGGGATAATAATATTATTAATAATAACTAACTACAACTATCCATAAAATGGAGATAATAATCCTTGCGATGCAGGAATGCTATAAAAATTTATTAATGTTTGTAAATATCCTGTAGATGAAAATCACTGTGTATACTAATTACTAACTCTTAATTCTATATCTGACTCCATATGTGTGTGTTTGGTTTACAAGTGTGGTGTTTGTGTGGTATGTGGCCATAGACGTTAACAGTCCTTAGTAGCACTGTTATGTTATGCTGTGTCACTGAGTGATTTCATTTCTCTGAAACCCTTCAGCTCTGCATTTATTGACATGTAAATAATTCAAATCCTAGAGTGAAATGCGGTATAAGGAACTGGATACTGTCCCAAGGCAAGACTAAATCTGCTTCTGGATGGCATTTTCCTTCAGGCAGCGCTATCTTTTTAGTAATTTATCATTGGCTGCCTTGCTCTGCTGAAATATCCTGTCAACTGAAGGAAAATTAAAGCAGAAAGGCCAGCCTGGTTTGGGAGCACTGGTCTGATTCCTGGTCCTGCAGTTAATTTCTTTGGTGGTGCAGGTTTACTTTCTGATGTTACTGAGAGCAGAAGTTGGCCCTTGATCTTCTGGTCTGCATTGATCAGAGCATGGAATACTGTAGAGATAACAGGGTCAATCTGTGGTGTGTGCTTGTGTTTAGAGAAAGTAGTTTCTTGAATCATACAAAAGCAAGCCTGTTACTAATCAAAGAGCAATACTGAGCTCCTTTGAAGGAAAGTTATAACCTGAAGGGCATTAATGGCAATGTAGGGCCCAGAGGACGAGGTGTACCAAGTGGGGTAAAATGGAGGAGGACCCTTAGAGTTCCAACAAAGCAGTGGCCTGGGAATCAGCACTTTGGTGTACAATTCTCAGCTCTGCATTGATTTGCTGCATGATCATGGGCTAGTTATTCAGCCTCTGTGTGTTTTGCCTCTAAAATGGACAAATTATATACTGATTTTATTTATTATGAATTAAAATTGGCACTTCTATGTGCATCATTAAGTATAAAATGTGTCCACTTCTCAAGTCTCAGGTTGCATCTCCCTAACTAAGAACTGCATACAATTTTTGCTACAGTTAACCAGCAGAAATGGAAAGACAAATAAACTATCTCCCAGCACGTACACCTCACACTAGGCAAATGCTTGAGGAAAGAGATGTGACTTGGACCATGCACTGAATGGTAATGCTGAGGAATTGGTTCTTGGTTGTGTTGCAGTCACTTTGTGCTGCTGCTCCACCAACTTCACTGTGGGAGAGCCATGTATGATTCCTAGTCCTGGGGCCAATTTCTTTTCACAGGCAGAAATTGTGGAAAAACAACATCGCTTGCCTCACAACCTAAGTCGTGCAGAACGCAATGCCATCCACAGCCTCAGAAACCATCCTGACATTATAATCAAAGAGGCTGATAAAGGAGGTGCTGTTGTCATCATGAACAGGTCTGACTACCAAAAGGAGGCCATCAGACAACTCTCCAATACCAAATTTTACAAGCTACTTCCCTCAGATCCCACTGAGGAATACACTAAGAAACTGCACCATCTACTCAGGACACTCCCTACACTAACACCGGAACAAATCAACATACCCTTAGAACCTCGACCAGGGTTATTCTATCTACTACCTAAGATCCACAAACCTGGTAATCCTGGACGCCCCATCATCTCTGGCATTGGAACTCTCACTGAAGGACTGTCTGGATATGTGGACTCCCTACTCAGACCCTATGTTACCAGCACTCCCAGCTATCTCCGTGACACCACTGATTTCCTGAGGAAACTACAATGCATTGGTGACCTTCCAGAGAACACCATCCTAGCCACCATGGATGTAGAGGCTCTCTACACAAACATCCCACACACTGATGGAATACAAGCTGTCAGGAACAGTATCCTGATGATGCCACAGCACAACTGGTTGCTGAGCTCTGTGCCTTTATCCTCACACACAACTATTTCAAATTTAATGACAATATATATCTCCAGATCAGTGGCACCGCTTATGGGCACCCGCATGGCCCCACAATATGCCAATATTTTTATGGCTGACCTGGAACAACGCTTCCTCAGCTCCTGTCCACTCACGCTGCTTCTCTACCTACGCTACATTGATGACATCTTCATCATCTGGACCCATGGGAAGGAGACTCTAGAAAAATTCCACCATGATTTCAACAGCTTCCACCCCTCCATCAACCTCAGCCTGGACCTATCTACACGGGAGGTCCACTTCCTAGACACCACGGTGCAAATAAGTGGTGGTCACATTAACACCACCCTACACCGAAAACCTACAGACCGCTATGCCTACCTTCATGCCTCCAGCTTCCATCCCGGGCACACCACAAGATCCATTGTCTACAGCCAAGCACTGAGGTACAACCGTATCTGCTCTAACCCCGCAGACAGAGACCAACACTTAGAAAATCTCCACCAAGCATTCTCAAGACTACAGTACCCACATGAGGAAATAAGGAAACAGATCAACAGAGCCAGATGTGTACCCAGAAGCCTCCTACTGCAAGACAAGCCCAAGAAAGAAACCAACAGGACTCCACTGGCCATCACATACAGTCCCCAGCTCAAACCCCTCCACCGCATCATCAGGGATCTACAACCCATCCTGGACAATGATCCCACACTTTCACAGGCCTTGGGTGGCAGGCCAGTCCTCGCCCACAGACAACCTGCCAACCTGAAGCATATTCTCACCAGCAACTGCACACCGCACCATAGTAACTCTAGCTCAGGAACCAACCCATGCAACAAACCTCGATGCCAACTCTGCCCACATATCTACACCAGCAACACCATCACAGGACCTAACCAGATCAGCCACACCATCACCGGTTCATTCACCTGCACGTCCACCAATGTAATATATGCCATCATATGCCAGCAATGCCCCTCTGCTATGTACATCGGCCAAACTGGACAGTCTCTAAGGAAAAGGATAAATGGACACAAATCAGACATTAGGAATGGCAATATACAAAAACCTGTAGGAGAACACTTCAACCTCCCTGGCCACACAATAGCAGATTTTAAGGTGGCCATCCTCCAGCAAAAAAACTTTAGGACCAGACTCCAGAGAGAAACTGCTGAGCTCCAATTCATTTGCAAATTTAACACCATCAGTTTAGGACTAAACAAAGACTGTGAATGGCTTGCCAATTACAGAACCAGTTTCTCCTCCCTTGGTTTTCACACCTCAGCTGCTGGAACAGGGCCCCATCCTCCCTGATTGATCTAACCTCGTTATCTCTAGCCTGCTTCTTGCTGGCTTATATATACACACCTGCCCCTGGAAATTTCCACTGCTTGCATCCGAAGAAGTGGGTATTCACCCACGAAAGCTCATGCTGCAAAACATCTGTTAGTCTATAACAGGATTCTTTGCTGCTTCTACAGAACCAGACTAACACGGCTACCCCTCTGATACTTTTCTTTTCTCAGTTACACCAGCCCCAGCTCAGAGCTCTTGGCTCTATCAGACCAGCACAGAAAGAGCAGTACTGTCCACTGAGAATGAACCGTACCAGCCTCCAGATGTTTAAATCTAGGGACAGTCATCTTGAGTGGGTTTCAGATGATCTCTGCTGGCATAGTGGCCCCACAGACTTACCTATTTTATAGGAGTATTGTGAGGCTTATTTAAAAGTGCTTTCAGAAATTCAGGTGAAAGATGCTGTAAAAATGAACAGTATCATTCTTTATTTTCCCCACCTGCTTTTCAGTACATGGTCACTTTTAAAATGCTTATATCTATGTGTTATTATATGGTGTGCAAGAAAGCATAAGATCATGCATCTCTTGAAGACACTATGTTCACTGGAAATCAAACTTCGAGACTCATGTTGCCAACTTTTTGCAGGAAGAAGGAAGCAGTTGAAGCAATACTTAAAATGTAGAATAATACATGGATTGCTGTGATTCATGTACAGAAATAACAAACAACCCCGCAGACACCTCTCCTCACTCATTGTCGGGGGCCAGCGCAGCTAGGACTAGCTGCTCGGCTGCTCCCTGATTTCTAGGCAAGCAATGAGCCCAGCTGCACTGCCTTGGAATTGACAGCCAATGGCCACAGAACACTGACTCGCTGCTGGTTTAGCAGCCCTGTTTATAAGCCTGGCCCCTGCAACACATCAGTGGTTGCTCAATGTGCACCTTGTTTCTGTCTCCAGCTCCCTCTGGCTTCAATCCCTAGCTCTGCCTGTGGCTTATGACTGGTTGACACTCTGGCATTTGGCTTCTCTCTCTGGTACTGACTGTTGGCTTGTTCCTGGACTTTACCCCCCTTGAACCCAGCTCCAATTAGTATGCTGAACTCTTGTTTCAACCACTAGGCATGACTGCCTGCAGCCCAGCTGGCTCCACTCATGAGTGCAGTATGGAACTGGGCACCTTTAGAAATATGTTACACAACTCTCCAATCAGATTTGCAGGCACAATATTTCACTTTGAAACCAAACCAATCACCACTGCTAGAGAAGAAGTTTCTTATTGCTTCAGTGATGTGGAGTAAAAAATTAATGAAGTAGTGTTGCCAACTCTCATGATTTTATTGCAAGTCTCATGATATCTGGTGTTTTTCTTAAAGCCCCAGCTCCTGGGAATCAACTGATTAGGTGAAAATCTCAGCTTTCATTTTCAAAAATAAGTTTCTACCTGCTGTGGCTCTGGAGAGAAGCTGAGTTTAACCTAGAAAGTCAGAAACCAGAAGGTAAATAGAAAGATCCCTAAGCATATATATATAAAGCCAGCCTTGTGGTGGTCTTTTGTTTTGTTTTGTTTTGTTTTTAAGCCTGATTCATGATTTGTGAATGCTTAGGGCTGGCAATATTTTCAGCAGGGAAAATAATGCCACCAGAGCAAGATGTAAAGTAGCTTTGTCCGTATGGAGCAGAAGAGGTGAAGCTGCAGTGTGAGGAGAAGGGTGGTGCAGAAACAGGAGTGGTAGGATGGGAAGGGGAGAAGAAGCAGTGTATTCAGACAAATAAAAAGGCAAACTAATTTTGAATAACAGTACTATAATTATTTCCAAAGGGTGCTAGTGATATCATAAATCACAAGAGTGAAGCTTAATTGGTTGGTGCAGTCACCAGAACTTCTTGAACAGAATTATGAGGCTATCTATATTTATAACTGTAATTTATCATTCACTGTCTATATTTATTTAAGTAGAAAAGTTACTCCTGGAGGTGATATGCTACAAAATGGCTTTACATTGTAGAAGTTGGGAAGGATCTATGAACTAGATAATGTAACCAATATTAGCTTTCACTTAATGTAATAATGATTTATTATTTATTAGTTGTATTGCAGTACATGCCAAGCACACTAGATGTAGGCAGGCAAGCTCAGACCATCAGGATCCAAGTGTGGAGGGGCTTAGTGTGAGGAGATCCAGGTGTGTTTCTGGGTGGAGCAATCTCGGTGCCGGAGGGATCCGGATGAACAGGGGCTCGTTGGGGGGGGGGCGGGGGCGGGATTTCCAGGTGCAGGGACAATGAGACTCTGCAAGGGGGTCCAGGTGAAGATGGTTGGGGGCTCATTGGGGGAGTCTGGGTGTGGAGAGCTCAGCAGGGGGGTCTGGATGCTGGCTTTGTGGGGTGTGTCTGGGTGCTGGATTGGTGTGGCTCAGTGGGGTGTGGGTCTGGGTGTGGGTGGCTTGTTGGAGTGGTCCAGGTGCAGGTGGGGTGGGCTTGTTGGGGTGGGGGATCAGTTGTGGGGGGCAGTCTGGGTGCAGCAGTGGGGTCTGGATGCAGGGAGGTGGGGCTCAGTGGGGGTTCTGGGTTCAGAGGGGCTCCAGATGCAGAGGGTGAGTCTTGTCAGAGTGTGGGTTCAGGTGCAGGGGCTTGGTGTAGGGGGTGAGGTTTGATGGAGCAGATCCCCATACAGTGACCCTTCCCACCACAGCTGAGGAGCGATGGAGGCAGGAAGCGTAAGGGTGCGGAGCTTCCTGCAGCCAGAGAGATTTCTGGGGGTGAATCTGACCTAGCCCTGCATGCTCCTTGCAGGGGAAGAGGAAGTCCCGTCCTTCCAGCCTAGCCGGGACTAGCAGCTGGGTAGAAGCCACTGGCCAGGGCGTCCCCGGCCCTTCCCCCCAGTGATTTACCTTTCTGCTGGATGCTCCTGGCACCTGAAATTATGCACCCAGACTGCTGGGGAGCAGTGCATGACCACTCTTGCGGCTTCCCTGTGCTTTGCCATCAGAAAGTAATCTGTGGGGGACATGAATTCTGTGCATGCGCAGGGGCGCAGAATTCCCCCAGAAGTAAACTTATTTAGGTGGCTCAATGTGGATTTAGCAGCCTTATTTTAGGCACCCAGTTTTAAAACTCTTGACCTTAGTTTTCGAATGTGTATATGTGTGTGTGTGTGTGTATATATATATATATATATATATATATATATATATCTATCTATCTATCTTGAATATAAACAAATGTATGGTACTATAGCAGCTTTAAACATTTTAATTATCCTTTTCACATTAATTGTTGTGCTTTACAGAAGATTTGAATGCAGCATAAGTGTTCAAAATCAGAACTGTTCTGCATTTTTCAGAATGAGCAGTAGCAACCTATGTGTGTCTTTACAACTTGTTTAGCTGCACACATCTTTATAACAATGAGACCAGTGTTCTACAATAAATGATCTAAAACAATGAAATAACTCAATTGTGATGTGGTGTGTTTTGGACCACTGTTGTAAAATGTGCTAGTATTTTATTGAGAAGGTTCATTCATGCTTCCTTTCCTCCACTCCTTTCCTTTCACTCACCCCATTCTCTACATACATGTGGTACGCTTTCTGTCTCTCTCACACACACATGCTCTGGCTTTATCTAAACTGGAAATGGATCTATATCTGACATCCAATGCCACACCTCTGATCTTTCTCAGACATGGTTGAACACAATTTTAATGCTGTTTTAGATAAGGTCAAGCCAAATTCCACACCTAATGCAGAGAGCATTGTGGTTCCTCATTCTAGCAGGGACATAGGCGCTGACTCTGTGGGTGCTCCAGAGCTGCAGCACCCACAGGGAAAAATTAGTGGGTGCTCTGTACCCACCGGCGGCCAAGTTCCCCTCCTCACCTGCCCCACCTCCTCCTCCCCTCTGAGTGTGCCGTGTTCCCGCTTCTCCGCCTACCTCCCAGTACTTCCCACCTGGCCGCCACCAAACAGCTGTTTGGTGGCATTAGCATGCTTCGGGGGTGTGTGTGTGTGGAGCAGGAACATGGTGCACTCAGGGGAGTAGGAAGGGAAGAGGTGGGACCGAGGCGGGGATTTTGGGAAGGAGTTGGAATGGGGGTGGGGAAGAGGTGGAGTGGGGGCAGAGATGGTGGTCGAGCACCCCCAGGAAAGAGGGGAAGTCGGCGCCTATGAGCAGGGATGATCACACTAGATGCTGACTACAATTTGACCCTATCCACATCCGTAGCTACACTGTGTTCATCAAGGGGACTGATGTGTAATATGACTCAATTTCTCCTGTAGATGGGGCTGCTCTCTCATTCTCTCCACTGTGACCAATGTTAATTTATTTCTTTATGGGAAAGTCCTATAGAATTTAAGTTCTATACAAATGTAATAAGATTCTAGAGAAATTACTATAAACACCTACAGAATTTAATAGAGAATATCGTCTCCATATGTCTTTCTTTAACAGTCCTACAGGAGTAGTTAGCAGCATAGACAATACAGCCCCACGGGGAGGGGGAATAGGAAGCATTAAACCACCTTTGCACATCTGGACTCTGGGCTGCCTGGAAGCCAGAGTGGCCCCTAACATAAATTAGAACAGCCCTGGTGGCTTCTCTAATTTACAGTGGCTTTTTGAGGATCTTCTACTGGCCGCTTCACAGTCTGGAGCAGCTCAGACTCTCTGGCGTGCAGAGCACTGCAGTGGTTTCTCCTCCTACTCATGACTCACCCCATTCCATCCCCACCTCACTGCTGGGATGTCCCCAATCTATGCTGTGGGAAGGGGTGGGGGAAGGCACAGCATAGGGCTGCATATGGTGGCTGTATACTGCTTCTGTACCAGAGGAATTGCCCCTAAATGCTGCTAGAGAAGCATATGTAGGGGACAGACTGAGAGACAGTATTGGCTCCATTATTCTCCATTAAATTCCATGGACTGTTTCAACAAGAGTGCTCTCCCACATACTGAAACTGACAGGACTTATCAACAGTAGAGTTAAAACTGCATTTGCAATAGTTGTGATTAGGACTCACTGTTGTTAGTACAGCTTCTTTGATTAGTGTGCATACTACATACATTTTTTTTCTTATAAAGCCACCTCGTAAGCTACCTCCAGGGATAACATAATTTGACAGTATGGTTCTCAGGATAGAATCCTGGTCCCCACTAATCAGGGAAACTACTGTAACTTCTAAAGAAACCCTGATAACAACAGCAGTGTGAACAGTGTACCAGAGTTTCAACCATGATGTGGAAAGGAACAGCCTATAATGGCTGCTGGAATAGGATGATTATTGAGGCCTGCAGTCTATGCATATCAAGCATTGTAGACTTTACTGCTGTGGCATATTGAAAACTGTCTCACTTAGAGTGAGAGCTTGTAATTTGAAGGGGTTTCTTGGTCCTTCTGTACGCTGGGCTCTGTAAGGAAGCCTGTAATCTGGGTCTTGTGCAATAAGTGTGGAGAGAGTTAGCCTACACAAGGTAGGATGAATTGTGCCTTTCTATTTTAGGGTGCAGCCTGCTTTCTCTCTCTGTGTTTTGGGGTTCTTGTGTGTTAGGGTTCTGAATTCTAAGAAATTAGTGTTTGGTGCAACTGTCCAGCAAGAGTATTTTATGTTTTTAATCTAATTTCTATATATGAAACATAAACTGTTTATATGAACATAACTCTATAAATGCATTATGATGCTTTTAAAAGACACTCTCATATATTGTAACTGCATAATGCTTTTTCTTACATATTTAATTTTTCTCACTTTGGTTCCAAAATGTAGGTTTAATATCCTTACAAATCATAAACTTTCTGAGTGGCTTGTGATCAGCCTAATGCCAACTCTGCTTTCCCCTCATCCACTTTGCTGGATGAAAGCTCATGAAAAGTTTGATGTGAGATTTCTGCAGACTTAATCTTTCCTTTCCCCTCTATGCTGGCTCCTGCTAATCATTTTCACCTGTTCAGTCATACATTTGTTACTGAACTGAGAAGAGTTTCAAGTCTATATCTTAAAAGCATCACAGTACACGCACAACAAAGACTCTTATCTGCCTGACAAAGCTCTCTTTGAGGAGGGGAAAAATCAGTGCCAAAGATGTGCTGGCTTCTTACCCAGAGAATCCTTACCAGATAATTGATGCTAAACCACAAGTGGTGAATGGGTAAATAACAAAATGGGTAAAAAACAAAATAACAAGTCTTGACTCAGAGTCTAGTGCAGTTCGGCTATATAAATAGGGATCTTTAGCACATATTTTGGACCTAATATGCCACATAGTACCCAGAGCCTTGGTCATCAGGGTCTGACAGCAATGGTTCCGTTGGAGCAAACAAATATGCTGGATGAAGTCTGCATACGTACATTACCTCACAAGTATACTTTGTAGCATTTAGCTCCTCAAGTATATTACAGGGAGAGCTGGTTGAACAATATTTGAGGGAACATTTGTCCATTGGAAAATGTTGTTTTGTCAAAATAGAAAGGTTTCATAGGAACATTTCCACTTTGACAATTTTCAGACAAAGAATTTCTAACTTTCTCATTTTGACAAGGTTGGAATGTTTTGTTTTGACACCATTTTCTTTCAATTGGGTTGTATTGACTTTTCTATTGCATTTATATTAATTACAATGTAATATTTTGTCTAACTAAGTTATTGTCCCGGCAGTTTAATTTCTGTGATGGACTTTCTGTTTAAAACAATTGTGTAACATTGCTCTAAAATGTTAATTAGCTAAATTAGCAGCCACGTTTCACCCCTTGAGGTGGTTGCATTTCAGGAACTGCCAACAAGAATACTAATTAATGTCAATGCTAATAATGGTTTCTGTGACCTGGACAGCTGTTTACTAGGCACTGGACCAGGAGCTTCTAACTCATTTCTCAAAAGTCACCTTTCATTTTGATGTTTAAAACTGAAGAGAGAAATGCAAAACACACCCAAAAGTCTGGTTGCAATACAAATAATATACAGGGTGGTTATTTACTTTGGATCAAAACACATAATTGAAGCCCTAGCATGGTTTAGGTTGTGCAACATACAGAGTGCACTGTGAGAAGTGTCTTATTTATGTCTCCTTGTCAGGCTGTTACCTTAATCAACATACTTCTGGAAAGGTATAAGAATAAATTCGTTGTGGAATGATCGCTTAAATTAAGTTGGAAGGGGACAGAAGAGAATTCAGAGGATTGCCATTTGGGCAGGAATAAGAAACCAGGTCTTTCGAATATGCAGTTTTAATACTGAAATATAATAATTCATTCCTTAGGTTCATTATTAACTATCAACAAGACAAATCAATCACACTTTTAGACCATTGTCTACAGTTCAGCTGGATTCTGTCCCGCCATATAACTGGAGAGTGGGTGAGATAAATGTGACAGGTATTCTGAGAAGCTGAAGAGATTCAAAACAGCCCCTTGTAACAAATATGTAGTTAGTTGCTATTTCCTAACCCCATTTTCCACTACGCTCCATGCAGGGCTACTACTTTAACTCATCTTGAAATACGAAGGCCAATGTTTGCTACTATTTTGTGTTATCGCTAAAGATAGACCCACACACAAATCCATGTACTCCATTTCTTAAGGGGGAATAAAGAACAAAATGACATTCTCTCTTATACACGATTGTGTTATAATATACAAAAATAGAAAGCTCAGTTTCACATATACACATAATTAAATCAAGGTTGTTGTTTGTCTAGCTCAGTGGTTCTCAACCTTTCCAGATTACTGTGCCCCTTTCAGGAGGCTGAAGCCCGAGCCCTGATGCCCAAGCCCTGCTGACTGGGGCTCAAGCATATAACTTAACTTTCGGGGCCCCTGTGGCATGGAGCCCCAGGGGATTGCCTTGCCATCCTCTATTGCCCGTTCTGCACTTGTGACCCCCCTAAACCTGTCCTGTGACTTCCCTGGGGGTTGTGACCCCCAGGTTGAGAAACACTGATCTAGATGAGTTGACTAATGCCCTGGAAAACTGCTGTGTACTCCCAGGGATATGTGGACCCCTGGTTGAGAACCACTGGCCTATACGTTTCATTTAAACCCATCTATTAATAAAAGAATAACCTTGAGTATAAAACTACTGATGTGTATATAGCACCACCAAGCATGTTTCAATGAGAAGGTCATTCTATTTCTAATGCCTGTGATGAAGACTTCTATTTATGCTAGAAACTTCTGTATCTAAGGCCTTGTCTACACTGGATTTGCCTGATTCCAGCTGACCGTGACCAGTTAGCCACCTGCATACCTACATTAATGCAATCCCTATAATAAACTTCTATTTGCACCAAGGGAAGTTACTTTGGCTGGAAATCGGGGTAGGCACCATCAATGCAAATAGAAGCTTTGTCTCTCTTTTACAAGGGGCTTGCAGTTACAAAGCTGCACCAGTGGCTGGAATCGGGGCCAAAACAAAAAAGAACACACCAACATAACTAGGGGCGACTTAGTCCTATAGAATACATATTGTGTTATATCCCCACAGGAAGTGATGCCTAAGTTACCCAAAAGCTGCAACAAACTTTAGAATTTGCAACATTGTCTAAAGTAGAGTTTAAAGGGGCATGTTGACAGATAGAAATCAAATCTTTACATTTGAGAATACAGAAAGTACTGCTATATTACGTATTATAGAGGGAGTGGAAATAAATGGCTGTAAGCAACACATCTCAAAGAACACTTACCAGAAAGGTATGTAACATTTCCCCTCTCAACCCATATGGAAACACTAATAAAGTCTTTAGGTAACTATTTGTGTAATTTCTGAGTCATTTTAAATAAAACAAGAATTTTTATTTTATCCCTCTTTGGTTCTCAACTCCACTCCCCCTGCTGACCACTCCTCTTCACTCAATTGCCCTTCTCCTCCTATTCTTTGTAGCCAACATGCAGATCTGGTTCCCTTTCACTCTTCTGCCTCAAAAATGGGAGGTACAAGATAGATAACAGCGAAGTTGCCAAGTAAAGAGCACTAGAAGAAATATACAAGCTGAAATGAAGTGAATAGAATTTCTATTCAGTGCAGAATTTCATTCTAAGGCTCTCTGGACTTTATTATTTGAAATGGCCTTTTTTTCCTCTGGGTCAGACTGGGGAGTCATGGGCTGGGACAAGAGAGAACAGGAACCTCTGAGGGTCCTTTTGCCCTAGAAAGTGGGTGGGAGCCAAGGGACCTGGAGCTCCTTTATTTGCCTTGAGGATAAGGAGATATGGGGAAGGGAAGAGGAAAGAGATTGGGAGTTGAGGTCGGTGGAAGGATCTGGAGCTCCTCTTATGCCTTGGGGTGGAGGGTTGGAGAGTGGAGAGGGCCAAGGGTCCTTTTTATACTGGGTGTTGGGTGTATGTGGAATTTCTAATTAACTGACTCAGCTGCTACTGGATATTCTGAAAACAGCCTGAGTGATAGCTCTGAGTGAAAGGAGACATAAGTTACTACAACTTCTCTAGGTGCGTGGGAACTGAAAAAGGTGACCGATGAGCGCAGGTGGTGATATTTTTGTAAGGAGTAGCCAGGAGAACAAAAGGAAACACATTATGGATCAGCTTGCCCATGGCAAATTCTGTGCTGGGGCTTGTTCACATGAAATGGGGAAAGGAATGCATATTTTCTCACTTTAGATTGTTATTTACAATAGTTTGAAATAGTAAGAACTCCCAAACATCAAAAGCTGAATTTAAAAACAAAATAACAAACACAGGATGCAAGGGCTGAAGCTGTCATGAAGAATATTCAACACTATTAGGAGGAAGGACAATGGCATTTAAGCTAAAATCCAATCAAAATTACTTTTTATTTTAGTCATGAAGTGAAATCTCAGTTAAAAACAAATCCAGTTCCAAACTGCTATTCTGCTTTTCAGAGCTCTGCAAAGGCCTGTCCCACACCAACTCTGACTGCATACCACCTACAGCCTGCCCATTCATTCTGGTATTGGCTCCCTGCTCACTACAGGTTTTGCTCCTTCTCTTGCACTGTTCCATCTACAGTATCTCTGCCTCCCTTAAAGCTACTGAGTCCTCTCCTCCATATACATGTTGCCTCAAAACCATCTTTCCCACATCATTGCCCACAATTTTTAGCCTAATACAGGAATCCAGCATAATTTCAATATCTATTCAGAATAAACATATCTAAGATAGGAATGATGCTAAGAGAACATCTACCCTTGGAAACATGGCACCATGGAATGGAATAAAGAGGGCTATTGATACCATGGCAGTAACCCACTTGAATATAAAGACTGTAGGAGTCAGATGCTTGGCTGGGGTAAACTGGTATATCTCAACTGAAGCTACACCAATTTATGCCAATTGAGGATCTGGTTTTGAGAAACACTGTCTCACACTATTTGAACAAAATAGTCAGTTCTATTTCTAGCAGGCAGAGTAGGAACTATTGAAATGAATGTCCTCCTACAATTCCTCTTTCTTGTTCCTCTTTCCTGACCCTGATACTCCTAACTGGTTAGCTGTGAACTCACATGTTTACATGGTTCATTTGGGAAGAGAAGAGAAGCAGAATCAAGTAAAATTACCTGCAAGATAAATAATCTGTGGGACTGGATTTTTCTCACTTTGTCAAATATTATCTGGCAGCCCACCTAAAACATCTAATGGGGTGGATAACCTGGTACCACAAAGAACTTTGATACAAGAAGAAAGGCTGGAAAATAGAAGAAAGAAGGCCTGTGTCAAATAATTTTATGGTTATCAAAGCCTCCGAAAATGCCCACAATGAGCAACTGCATTTTTAAATGTCCTGTTAGCGACACCTATTGACCAAAATGTTGTTGACATCTATGTTAAAGATTCATTTACATTTCATTAAGGGGCAATTTTTCATCTTGAATTGAGGTAACTTGCATGCAAAAATCATTGATATGTTCTTTGGGTTTGACTGAATCCTACAAAGACCAAGATATGCAAAGATAAAGGTAAAAATCAGTCCCTTCTGAACTTTGTTGCTCTTGAGTATCACAACACTTGTGATACTTCAGATCACGCTGTGTCTGTTTATTATGTGTAGAACTGAGGATCACCTTTAACCCTGCATGTCCTTGCCTTTCCCGGTTGGAGTTCAATATACCATTCCTTTGTTGTCCCCCGCTTTATAATAGTTCAGATATTGGAGAATTAAATTTACATGCAATAGGTGACCTTCTGAAAATGGAAGCGTAAGATAAATCATAGTTTGTTTCAGATCCTCTACTGAGATTGAATCAGTGCCAGAGGAAATTGATCTCAATAGTATTTGTGAGAGCTTTGCTGGGGCCCAGGTTCAAATACCCTTAAGGCTTGTCTACGCTTTAAAATTAATTTGGAGTAAGGTAGGGTGTGAATTTAAAGAGCAATAGCTATTCCAGAATAACTCCACATGTAGACAAGTCCTTACTCCTCACACAGTCCATCATGCCCTAAGAAATTAAGACACTCTCTATAAAGATGACTCTGCTTCCAGGTGATCTCCTGAGAGCAGCTTGGTTCTCTTTGATCCATAGGAGACGGTGGTGTAACCCCTTTTCATTCTGCTATATTCAAGGCATAAGAACAAAGAAACAAGTGTAAGGTGGTTCATTAGTCTGCGTTTCCTGTCTTTTGAGTGGTTGTTTGATTTCTCAACCTGGATGTTGAGCTGACACTCCTATCTACAAGGAATGTCCTTGTTTTTAAACAGAGTAAGAATGCCAAATAGCACATATAATTGTCTTGATCTGGAGCTCTTGGGCTTGACAGACTTTGAATGGATGATCAACCTTAAATAGGGTGACCAGATGTCCCGATTTTATAGGGACAGTCCTGATTTTTGGGTCTTTTTCTTATATAGGCTTCTATTACCCCCCACCCTCATCTCAATTTTTCACATTTGCTGCTCAAACTTTTTAGGATGACAAACAAGCAAAACCACTCATAGCAAATTCTACCTTGTTAGTGTGAAATCTCCCACTTTAAACATTCATCCTTAAAACGCACTGGATCAATTTTCTTCAAGCCTGGCTTATACTTATGATTTCCCAAGCATCTACAAAACTATGATCAACAGACAAACTTAGGGTATGTCCATACTACCTGCCGGATCGGCGGGTAGCAATCGACTTATCGGAGTTCGATATATCGCATCTCATCTAGACGCGATATATCGAACTCCAAACGCGCTCCCGTCGACTCCGGAACTCCACCACCGCGAACGGCGGTGGCGGAGTCGACGGGGGAGCCGTGGACTTTGATCCCGCGCCGTGAGGACAGGTAAGTAGTTTGAACTAAGGTAGTTTGACTTCAACTACGCTATTCGCGTAGCTGAAGTTGCGTACCTTAGTTCGACCCCACCCCCTAGTGTAGACCAGGCCTAAGGGTCTAATCCAAACCTGATGGAAATCAGTGGAAAGATTCCCATTGATTTCCAGGCCCTTATTTCCCTCCTCCCCTGCATCCTCCCAAGCCATTCTTTTGTTATCTATGGACAACATTTCTGCACACATGGGGAAAAGGGTGTTTTAAAGCACCCAGTACATCAAAAACGCTGGTCTGATTTTGGCTCAAACTTTCCCCAAACAATATAATCTCTGGGCAGAGATAAAGCAGGAAAAATTCACTTAAATGTGGTTTGAGAAATTTTTGAGAAAGGGGTCTCAGAAAGGAAGCTGGAATTAGAACATAAGAACATCACAGCGGCCATACTGGGTCAGACCAAAGGTCTGTCTAGTTCAGTGTCCTGTCTTCCAACAGTGGCCAGTGCCAGGTGCCCCAGAGGGAATGAACAGAACAGGTAATCATCAAGTAGGGTGACCAGATGTCCCGATTTTATAGGGACAGTCCTGATTTTTGGGTCTTTTTCTTATATAGGCTCCTATTACCTTCCACCCCCTGTCCTAGTTTTTCACATTTGCTGTCTGGTCACCCTATCATCAAGTGATCCGTCCTGTTGCCCATTCCCAGCTTCTGGCAAACAGAGGCTAGGGACTCCATCCCTGCTCATCCTGGCAAATAGCCATTGATGGACCCATCCTCCATGAATTTATCTAGTTCTTTTTTGAACTTTGTTATAGTCTTGGCCTTCACAATATCCTCTGGCAAGGAGTTCCACAGGTTGACTGTGCATTGTGTGAAAAAATACTTCCCTTTGTTTGTTTTAAACCTGCTGCCTATTAATTTCATTTGGTGAAATGTGTTATGAGTTCTTGTGTTATGAGAAGGAGTAAATAACACTTCCTTATTTACTTTCTCCAGAGCAGTCATGATTTTATAGACCTCTATCATATCCCCCCTTAATCATCTCTTTCCAAGCTGAAAAGTCCCAGTCTTATTAATCTCTCCTCATATGGCAGCCATTCCATACCCCTAATAATTTTGTTGCCCTTTTCCGAACCTTTTCCAATTCCAATATATGTTTTTTCATATGGGGCGACCACATCTGCACGCCGTATTCAAGATGTGGATGTGCCATGGATTTATATATAGAGACAATATTATATTTTCCGTCTTATTATCTATCCCTTTCTTAATGATTCCCAACATTCTGTTTGCTTTTTTGACTGCCGCTGCACATTGAGTGGATGTTTTCAGAGAACTATCTCCAATGACTGCAAGATCTCTTTCTTGAGTGGTAACAGCTAATTTAGATCCCATCCTTTTATATGTATAGTTGAGATTATGTTTTCCAATGTGCATTACTTTGCATTTATCAACATTGAATTTCATCTGCCATTTTGTTGCCCAATAACCCAGTTCTGAGAGATACCCTTGTAGCTCTTTGCAGTCTGCCTGGGACTTAACTGGGACTTAATTCACGCTTAGCTATAGTACACAATGCCTAAGCCAAGTGAAATACTGGAACTCCTCCAATTACACAAATATCTTTATAGAGAGATTAGAATTTAAGTGCTCTGATATCATGTTTCTGAGGATCTAAAGCAATGTAGCTTTATATGTGTATGAATTCTTAAGCACATGATACTGCCAAGCATGTTAGTTAACAAATTCTTGACAAAGCAACAATTGCTTCCCTGCTTCCAACTCATGAAGTTAAGCCAAAACTCTGCATGTTTCCTTTGCATTTCAGAAATGTGTGGTTGTGGAAACTCCAAATCATATAATGCTGAATTCTAGACTGTACTTAATGAGGAAGAAATCTGATGCACTGACAGTTTTCTATTTTTCAGCTGAGCTATATTCACTACTTTTTTTTGCAGAACCTTAGGACACTAATTATACAGCTACTGGTGGCTAAAAAAATGATTAGTATAAGAAAAGAGATGATAGATTCGCCTTCCAGAATGGACCATTGTGTCATCTGGTCTGATCTTCTGTAGAACACAGGCCATAGAATTTCCCCAAAATAATTCCTAGAGCAGATCTTTTAGAAAACATCCAGTCTTCATTAAAAAATTGTCCTTGATAGAGAATCCACCATGACCCTTGGTAAATTGTTCCAATTGATAATTAATTACTGTTAAAATTTTCATTTCATTTCCAGTCTAGCTGCAATTTCCAGCCATTGGATTGTGTTATACCTTTCTCAGTTAGACTGAAGAGACCATTATTAAATATTTGCTCCCTGTGTAGGTACTTGTAGACTGTAATCAAGTCACTTAACCTTCTGTTAAGATAGACAGACTCCTATTGAATTCAATAGGAATTGCTCATATGGAACAACTGCATAAATGAGCTTCAGATGTTTCCAGCTGGGTCACAGATGTTTTCAACTACACAATCCTAAGAAAATCTATATCTCATAAATCTTGATTTGCATAGAATATTCCCGGCTTTCCTCTTTCACTCATTTCTACTCTATTCCTTTGTGTTCTTTCTCTTTTCTTTCTCTCCCCCCCATGCACACATTGCCTCTTTGCGGCCCTTTCTGTCTCATCCCATTGCTGTCTGTTACCCTCCAAGGCCTTCTCACTGTCATTTGTTATACAAATCCCTAGTGTCAGTTCCATGTGCAGCCATATCCAAACAAAGGGAAATAATTTGCTGTCTTTCCAGACTACTATTTTACAACACTAGCATGTCCCACAACTGACACTCTGCTGGCAGCCAGGGTATCCTGGTGTCAGAAATCATGATAAGATGCTCCTGAGAGGGTCCCTGGAAAGAAAGCTGCAGAATACAGCTCAGCTGGCAAGTTTATGTGACGAAAGGAACAGATGCTATATGAATGTATTGCTATATTTATGCAACAAAAAGATGTATCCTCCTTCCCCTGGCTGGCACCCCACTGGTGCTTGGGACCAGGAGTCCAGGGATGCTTGGATCTACAGAGGAAAGTCCCATTCCCTCATCTCTGACTGACATTCAGGGGCCTAGGAGAGGGTAAGGGACGTAGCAGGTAGACCTCAATGTAGATTACAAAATTGTTAATATAATTTATTCTTAGAATACTAGGTTATTACAAACTTACCTTTACTGATTTTTTAAGATATACAATTATTTTCAGAAACACGATGCTTGGAGAATGACAGCTTATGTTTTGGTTGGTTGTTTAATTATTTGAAATATTCAAGCTAATTAAGAAAATTCTTAGGAGGGCTTTGCTTTCTCCCAATGTGACAGAGCCTTCCCCCCGCCCCCATGTCAAGGAAAATAACAACTCAGCCATTAAATCTTGTTTGTTACCTGCAAGTGTATTCATACAGATTCTGAAGTGCAGCTTTATAACTTATTTTTTGAATTAAAATTCTATATTATTTTATGTTATACCCTGTTTTCAAAGATATGTAAAAGCATTAGTTATTAAAATGTGTGGATTCAGATAGAATATTTGATAGGAACCTTTAACTGCAAATTGTAAATGTACTGCCAATGGAAAGTTGTAAATCTAGGAACCACTTGGTCAAAAAGGTTTTAAAGGTGACCTCTGCATATTCCAAGAATGACCTAACTGTGGGGCTATATTAATGTAGAATATCCTATTTCTTTAAATAGTTTATGAGCTTTTTAGTGGTTCTCATTGTGTTCTGTGTTCTAGAAGACCCCTGAACCCAGCCAAAGCAGAAGTATAGCTGGCCTTACATGTTGTGTCTATATAATAAGCATGGTTATATGGATTCCCCATGCCCATGTAGTTTCTTTATATTATGCTATTGTGTAAAGAGCAAAAGCCAAAACAGTGACGAATGCTCTCAAGAAGAGTCCTGGTCCTATAGCTTTTAGTTTTACACATGAGTAAAGAGCAGGCCCAGCAGCAGTGAGAAGGGCATTCAGCACATAACCAAGTTAAACTTTAGTTAATGGTTACTTAGCATGTTAAGATAAGGGTAATCAAATCTCATGCTTCAGGCACATGCTGATGTCAGGAAAAATACTTTTCTTCTACATACAGGATTGCACAATTACATAGATAAATTAATTTAGACTTTGATGGACCAATGATGTACTGCACTACAACAAATCCTATGTGAGTTTGCCTCCTCTCTATCCTTCTATGTTGCAGCTATGATGAAACCCCACTAGAACAAGGAGCTCGCCTGTGGCAGAGTCAATGATGTTTTTTATTACAGAGCTGATTTTTGTAATATATTTACCCCTATTTTATAGCCCACGATCAGATGACTGCCTCCATTCTGTGCAGTGGCTCTACCTCTGAGCCCTTTGTCATCTGAACTGGTGTAAAACTGTGTACTGGCAGAGCCGCCAAGAGTGGGTTTGGGCCCCGGTGAAATTTTTTTTGAGCCCCCCAGGAAGGGCGGACCAGCTAAACAGGGCCGATAAAGCCGGGCCCCGGGCCCCCTTCCGGATCACTGGGCCCCGGGCCCCCTTCTGGGCCCCGGGCCCCCTTCCGGACCACCGGGCCCCTGTAATTTGTACCGGCTACGCCCCCCGTCGGCCCTGTGCACTGGCACCCACCTTTTTCTGCATTTTCTTAGCAGCTATGAAAATATTAACCCAAGACCATTTGCCACATGGCATTGGCATCCAATATCGGACTGACAGCAACCTCTTCAGCATTTTTTGTCTCTGTGCCAGAATTATTGTCTTGAAAAGTTTCATCTTTGATTGTTTGCTTCTTGAGCTGCTACACTTAGTTCCCTGAGGAACTACTGGACACAGAGCTGTCTTGCAGCCTGTGAACTGTTGTACAGCAGTGCTTCATTGTCTTAGCTAGAATACTGGACTTGTTTGCCAAGCATGATGTCCCAGCCAAGGCCTTCAAGGAGATGACTAGAGCAGTGCTAAAACTTTCACTCTGGGGGCAATGTTATAGGGTTGATATGAAATTAATCAGGAATCCCCTACTTTATCTCCTCTGTTAATTCCCACTCAGAACCTGGCAAGTGCTTTTGAACTGTGCCACTGATTCATGACCCGCGGAGGGCACCTTTACAGCTGCCCGCTTTCCTGCCCTGTCAGTATCTTCTTTCTTTCCTTCTGTATCTTCCCGCTTCCCTTCCTGCCTCTGTCTCTCCCGCTCCGACTTTTCTTCTTTCCCTCCTGTCACCCAACGAGCCCAGGGAGCCCGACCCAGGGCCAGCAGCTAAGCTAGGGGCTGCTCTGCCCTCGGCTGCCGTGTGAGTGCTCGATGGGGCATGAGGCGCCTTTTATAACCAGCGCCACTTGCTCCTACCAGCGTCCCCGCCCCGCCTCCAGCCTGCAACCTCCCAGGCCCAGCGCAGCGGGGAAGGGTCGGGGCCGCCTGCTGTAGGGAGTGTGGGCTCGGGGGGAGCTCGAGCTGCTGGCTGGGGTAGGGGGAGAGACGGGGGGCCCTGCTGCAGCGGGGAAGGGAAGGCTGGAGGCGGGGAGGAGGGGCTGGGCTGGGCTTTTTAGGCAGCGCTTCCACTTCCTGGCCCCGCGAGTGCAGCGCGGTCCCGCAGTAGCAGCTGCCTCCTGCTGAGCCCGCACCCGCGGCACTAGCCCTGCTGCAGCCCCGGCTGAGGCTCCCGGGCGCCGGCCAGCGGAACGGTTCCCTCCCCGCGCCCTAGCGCGGCGGCTCGGCATGGTGGTGCAGCAGCTGCTGCGGGCCGTGATCATGGGCCCGCCGGGCTCCGGCAAGGGCACCGTGTCCTCCCGCATCGTCAAGCGCTTCGCCCTGAAGCACCTCTCCAGCGGGGACCTGCTCCGGGACCACCTGCAGAGAAGGACAGGTAGGGGCGGGCTGGCTGGTAGGGGGCACAGGCAGCGGCAGCAGCAGCCGTGTCTCCTCCCAGAGGCTGCGGGCCCTGCAGAGCCTGAGGCTGGCTGGTGAAGTGACCCTGAAAGGGGGGATGGTTGAGCTGGCACAGGGAGGATCCGAAGTCCAGTAAGACCCCGTGTACCCAGCCTACCCACCCCTGGCTGTGACATTTATCCTGTCGCCAAGGAACGGGAGTGCTAGGAGCTGCCCTGTGTAGTGACAGCCCAGCTCCTTACGCCTGAATGAACTGGCTGTAGCCACAGGTGTCTGGGTAATGGGGATCCTGCTGTCCCCCGCTCCCTTGCCTAGAGCTGAACTTGAATTCCCTTCGGGGACTGTGTGGGCCCTTTGTCCTTCTGAGATCAGTAAATCAAAATAGCCTGTGGTGGAGTGCGTTCACTGCACTCAGTGAAGAGTTTGCCTGGGTGTCCTTGGTCATACCTCTCTTACTCAGGTTGCATGCTAGTGGTCCACCCATTCCCGCTGCCAGCTGTTTGCACTTCAGTGGTGAAACAGTTGCATGCTTGTTAACAAATCTCCACTGTTTGAGATGCCTGGCATATCTTTCCTCCAGAGGTACTGAGTGCTCACATCTCTGATGGACTTCAGTCGAAGTTTTGGGTGCTCTAAAAAACAGGGCCCAAGTTATTGACTTTGGAACAGAGCCGTAACTAGGTATTTTTGTGCCCAAGGCAAGAATATAAAATTGTGCCCTCCCCAAGGGCCGGCTCTTTGGTGGTGGGTCCCTCAGTCCCTCTCGGAGGGAAGGGCCTGCCACCGAATTGCCGAAGAATGAATGAAGCGGTGGCGGTAGAGCCTGTGATTTTTGGGGGGGTCTAACTCATGATTTTTGGCTGCTTGGGCTGGTAAAGTTGCTTCCAAGATGGTCTTTGGTTCCAGTCCAGTTCCAATCCAGAGAGGGACTCACAGGTTAAGAGACGAGGGAGGTGCTGGATATCAACAGTAGCCACTAGGGATCAGCATGTGTCCTGAGAATGCTGGGAGTTCAGGTCTGCAGGGCAGGATCAGGGGTGGCAGGTTTGTAGAAATTTTGGTGGTGCCCAGAACCCGCCCCCACCCAAACTCGGCCCCCCCCCGCCCAAGGCTCTGGGAGGGAGTTTGGGTGAGGGAGGAGGTCTGGGGTGCAGGCCCTAGGCTGGGGCAGGAGTTTGGGGATGGGAGGGGATGCAGAGGGAGGGGGTACAGATTCTGTGAGGGAGATGGGAAGGGTGCAGAGGGATGGGGTGCAGGGGTGAGGACTGTGGGTTGTGACTGCAGATGAGGGTTTTGGAGTGTGGGAGGGGCTCAGGGCGAGAGTTGGGGTGAGGGCTCTGTCTGGGGCTGGGAGGTTTGGGGTGTGGGAGGGGCTCAGGGTGAGAGTAGGAGTGTGGGGGGTGAGGGCTCTGTCTGAGGCTGGGGATGAGTGTTTGGGATGCTGGAGAGGCTCCGGGCTAGGGCAGAGAGTAGGGCAGTGGGGGTGTGAAAGCTCTGTCTGGCAGTGTGGGCTCTGGGGTAGGGCAGAGCTGGGGAAGAGTTTGGGGTGCAGGCAGGCTGCTCCGGGGACAGAGAGGAGGACTCCCCCCAGCCCTTTCCCTGCCGGCAGCAGCAAGCTCTGGGGGAGGAGCTCCCCTTCCCTGCCCCCCCAGCAGCACACTCACCCCCACCACTGTCACTGCATGCGCTCCTGGGGCCCCTCTCAGGTCCAGGAATCTCCTTTGCTTCCCCCATAGTGGGTGCCATCGGGTGTTGCGTGCACCTTCTCCCCTGCTGTTGCCCCTGACTGTAGCCTCACTGGGGGTGAGGGAAGGGGCTGCCTCCTTGCCCAGCATGGGGCAGGAGTGGTGACTGCGGGTGGGGGGCCCCCTGTGCTGGTGGAGGGTCCCGCTGGAAAAGGGAAGGGTCTGAGGTGGAAGGGCAGGCTCAGAGTCAGTCTGCCCTGGCAGTCGAGATAGGGGGCACTAGGACCCTGCGGCAGCAGTTGCTGCAGGAAGGCAGCATGGAGCTGCAGGGGAAAGACAGGGACTCTTTGCTCCGGGACTGGGAAGGCGGGGCTGGGGAGCAAGTTGGGGCCCAGGGGCACTCGGGGAAGGTGCGGGGGGTGGCAGGTGGGGGGGGGGGAGATCACCCAAGTTATAAATATCTCCACCGCTTTCTGTGCCCCTCAGCTTTGTGCGCCCCAGGCAAGTGCCTCACTCGCCTTGCCCTCATTATGGCATGACATCACAATTAGCAGGGGGACTTCTGAAGACTTGGGTTATAGTTTGTAAAGTGCATTGGGTTCTTTTGGGTCAGAAGGTGCTACATAAATGCGTGATATGATTAATAAGATCAACTGGGAGGGAGAGAGTGAGTCCAGAAGGAGACAACAGCTCCTCCTTTCAGAGATTCCAAAGGTTGGTAAGAGGGGAGTTTGGTTAAGGGATGCAAATTGGGAGAGCTGAACTGGTGAAATGCAGGGGGGCCTTTTTGGTCATGTGTTTAAATTAAATAAAATACTTAAAAAGTGTTGAGGTGCTGAGAAACAAATCTTATGTGTACATATAGTTAAATAGAAACACAATCATCTGGAGGTAAGGGGGTAGATTTAGTGTCCCAAATAACTGGTTAAGCAGTCGCATTTCATAATAGTGAAACACTGCTTCTTGGCAGTGATACTGATGACTTAAGGCTTTTTGTTGAATTTAGGGCTGTCATACTTTTTCTCATATGAACCATATCTTAATAGAGAAATTATCTTGTGAAACATGTCCCTTCTTATTCGTGATCACATAACATTCCTGTGGCAACTACAGTCACAGTTTACAGGGAAAAGTAATGGTGGTATTATTAGAAGCATTTTTAGCTGTTCCTTAATTCCCTTTCCTAGACAGTATCATGCAATTAGCTAATTATCCACAGGACACCCGTCCCTATAGTCCATGGACCACAGTTGGATGAACTGTGGTTTAACCATTTTACTGCATTGGGTAGGGGGGGTAAGGTACAGTCCTGACACCACAGATGGAATGCTGGGAGCTTTACAGCAGAGAGCTTTATCAGGAACCAGCAGAAATGGGGTTAATATTAATTGTGCACATTTATAAAACGGTCATCTGTGTTTCACCTCTTTCTAATGTTTTGTTAAAAATAGATGAAGCATTGAGTGTGGCTGGACTCTACATGCAGTATAGGTTAAAGCATTCCCCTTAATTTTTTTTACAATGTTATCCATCTGCAGAGGGTTTTTTATGTGTTTGCTTTGGCAGCTGGCATGAAACTCATTTAATGCATGACTATCTCTGTGGAATATTTATATAAGAGGATTTTAATGTCTTGAAAGCACTTGGATATAAAGCAGTGCTCTGTAAAAATACAGTGTATTGTTCAGTGTTTAGTTCTAGTGGTTTTAACATTAAATTGTATCTTAAACCTAGACTCTTAGATGTTGTCCCTGGACAAGGCATAAAAAGTCTCATAAGCACGCACTGAGGTTCCATCTATACTGCATTGTTTCCTGTGGGCCGAGTCCTAACACCCATGGAAGTAAAAAAGAGTTGAGATGACCCCTTAAGTTAGGGAATATTTAAAGGTGCTCACTGCTGTCATGGTTGTATTTGTAAGCATGGATGGGTTGTAGCTTCCTCCCCCCACCCCCCCACCAGGGCCGGCTCCAGGGTTTTTGCCGCCCCAAGCAGCAAAAAAACTGTGATCGCGATCTGCGGGAGCTCTACTGTCGCTGCTTCAGTATTCGGCGGCAAGTCCTTCGCTCTGAGAAGGACCAAGGGACCTGCCACCAAAGAGCCGGACATGCCGCCCCTTCCCTGTGGCTACCCCAAGCACCTGCTTGCTGGGCTGGTGCCTGAAGCCAGCCCTGCCCCTCACCCCTTATTAGCCAAACATTATTTGACTTTTTAGTGACGTAGGCCAAGATTTTCAGAAGTATCTAGTGATTTTGAGGTGCCTCAAATATTGGATGCCCAAACTCGGATGGGAGAGTGATAGCTCAGTGGTTTGAGCATTGGCCTGCTAAACCCAGGGTTGTGAGTTCAATCCTTGAGGGGGGCATTTAGGGATTTGGGGCAAAAATCTGTCTGGGGATTGGTCCTGCTTTGAGCAGGGGTTGGATTAAATGACCTCCTGAGGTCCCTTTCAACTCTGATATTCTATGATTTTTAAGAGGTCTGCCTTTTCAGAAAGTGCTAAGTACTTTCTTTCAAAATTAGGCCTCTTTAAGATGTCTCAGGTTCACCTACCAGAAAATGAGGAACCTGAAATCAGTGATTGCTTTTCAAAATGTTGCCTTAGTCTTGTGTCTTTAAAAACAAACAAAGACCAAAGCCCTAATATTACCTTGTTTACAAGGAGCTGTTGTAACTGTGTCAGCAGTGACTGTTTAAAAAACAATGGGCAGAATTTTCAAATGTGGGTATTGTCTACACTAACATTTTAATTGTTTGTAAGTAGTTGGGTTTAAACATAGCTACGCTGTGTGTGGATACTGACTAATAATAATAGTGATGTCAGCTGATAGTCTTACTCCCATCAGACTCTGATGGTAAGTCTTCACTACCAACATTAAAGCGCTGCCACGGTGGCTTTAATGTGGCTGTATAGTCGAGGCACCAGTGCTGGGAGAGAGCGCTGTAAAAAACCCACTCCCACAAGAGGAGTAGCTCCCATTGCTGGTGCACTGTCTATGCTGCCACTTAACAGCACTGAAACTTGCATCACTCAGGGTTGTGCTTTTTCACACCCTTGAGCAAGAAAGTTTCAGCGCTGTAAAGTGGCAGTGTAGACAAGGCCTTAGATTGGTACACGGTTGTCTTTTAAGACAAGCTAAACATTCCTAACATTTTGATTGTAGTGTGGACAGGACACTCTAAGCATTCTTTGACTTGCATATAAACCTTCTCTTCAGTTGTCTTGGCAGAACAATTTGAGTTTATACAGGAGTGTATAGGTAATCGTTGATTTTCAGCACTTTGACGCTATAATGAGTTACGTAGGTATGAAGTATTCTTGCACTACCGATGCTATACCTATTGAGGTAACTAAAACATTTCAGTCACTAGAGCAGTTAATCTAGCACCTTTCACAATTACCTAAAAATTTTCTTAAGTGATTTTGTTCTATAGATTAAAAATTAGATGTGTAGTTTTAAAAAAAGTCATTCTCTCTCTCTCTCTCTCTCTCTCTCATATGAAATCAATTGGTTGGTTTTAATTTGCCCTACTCATATACATTCAGCTGCAAAGATCATTTTCCTTACCTGTTGCTTTGACTCTTTCGGCCCCTTTGCATCCCTTCACTGGCTCTTTTTTTTTTCTTTTGCATCAAACATAAGCTACTTGTCTTTACTTTCAAGGCCCTGCATGGCCTATTTCCCCCTCTCTCCCCCCACCCCCGTACCTATTATCTCTCATTGAGGTGTTGACTCCCACCTCCGATCGGCATATGATCCCAGACACTGTTGCTCCCTTGTTAAATTTTCAGACGAGCACTATTGTTATTTCTCCTGTGCTACTTCTCACACCAGGTCGGTCCCTGTAAACACCTGCAAAGCTGCTACTTTATTTAAATTCCTTCTTAAAAATTCTCATTTGCTATGATGCCTATAACTAACTGGACAGTGGTTAGGCTGCTCTTGTGCTATCATGCGATCACTGCCTATCATGGTGACCAATATTGTCTCATTGTTTCCTTGTATTCCTACATCAGTCTTGTCTGTAGTTACCTGTTGTTTTGTTGTTCTGCGTTTAGACTGTAAGCTCTTTGAGGTTGTATTTGTACAGCGCCTACCACAGTGGAGAAGGAGAATAGAGAAGAGACTTTTGGAAGGCGTTATATAGCAAGTTCTGGATCCCTTATATATTTTGTTCACTGGGAGGTCATTGGTGACCTTGAGGAGAGCAGAGCCATCTTGAGTGAGTATCAAGACAGAAGCTGAGAGAGTGGGTGTAGATGGCACACTCAAGAAGTTTGGTAACTGGGAGGAAGGGGATGGATGGGAGGCTATTTGGAAATGCCTCTCAAAGTTTTAACATTACTGTGTAGGAAAACTGGGGGTAACCATCTTGTTTTCCACAAAGAAATAAATAGTGGAAAAAAACCCACATTTCTCAATTCTATAGCAGGTCTTATTTTGAAAAGCAAAAAGATTTACAACTGTTTACTAATCCATAGAAGGTTAACTAGAGTTAGACTTTGCCTTTTCAGCATCTGCCACCTTGTTAAAAACGTTGGCAAGGGTTCAGTTGTTGAAAAGAAGAATCCTATTGAATGCATGTTCTTGAGGGTCCTGAGAAGTCTGCATTTATTATCATGCTTTCCTGCTTTGGAGAGGAGATTTTGTGATCTCTTCTCTGTTGCTAAGCAACCTGTTGCCTGGTGAACATGGTCGAAATTTGTTGGCTCTGTGCAGTAACTTCCCACAAGGACACCCTAAACTATTGCAGAAGTTTTCTAAATAGACATCCATTTTATGCTTTTGGCAGGAACCGAGAATTATAATGGCTCTAGGTCCACAGTTCACCAGACCATGTCCTACATTATTTTCAGGGCCCAGATTTCTGTAAAAATGTATGGCCTCGTATACATGCAGGTTTTGTACCAGTATAACTATTTCAGTTAGCATGACCTTAGTGTGGATGTAGTTATACTGGCATAAAGAGCCTTAGTCAGGTAGAAGTTACTCCTGACAGAATTCATATGGCCCACATTTTTCTGTTCCCCCCCATTCAGAAAAACGCCAAAAAAAAAAAAAAACCTGCCATGGGACACACGCCTCTTCCCTGGCAGACCAGGCAGCACGTCTGTTCCAGTGTGTCTGGAGCAGCCTCAGAGATAGGGGTGGGGGTCTGGGTGTGTGCGCCTGGGTGATTGATCACCGTGGGCGTGTGGGAGGCAGGGCTGGGGAGGGGGAGACAACTGCAGCTCACTGACGTGTTGGGTGACCAGATGTCCCGATTTTATAGGGACAGTCCCAATTTTTGGGTCTTTTTCTTATATAGGCTCCTATTACCCCCTTCGCCCCCACCCCCGTCCTGATTTTTCATACTTGCTGTCTGGTCACTCTACTGGCATGGAAGTGTAGAGCTTTTTATTATGCATGAGGCAGACTAGAGGCAGAAATGTAGCAGCCTGCCTGAGTTAATTGATCTCATTCTCTGAAGCAAAAATGTAGCAGCTGCCTACATAGTAACATTGTTAATGTTTCTATTGTTAGTTAACTGTCAATTCTCCCAGGAGCATTCTCAGTCAATTCTCCCAGGAGCATAAAACCTGTGAAAGTTTTAAGGCCCCTACATTGCCAGAGTTATGTAAAGGAGCCTTATTATAAATGACAGTAAGGGAATCCTCAGATAGAAAGCACACAGATCTTCTTCACTTTTTTCCTGTGCTAGAGTGGCATAATAGAGTAGCTCAGGATTTATTTTACTTACCCATTTAGAGAGAGGGGGGGAAAAAAAAAAGACTTTGAGGGCAAATAAAACTTTTAACAAGCAGTCAATAAAATATCAGGACAATCAGAACCAAGCACTTCTCAAAGTACCCAGCCAGGTCCAGGATAATGATTAGCAAAACTGTATGACTTTCATGTGTGAACGTCTGAGCAATTTAAAATGTCATTTTACTTTTTTTCCCTCCCCTGTTTGGAGTTCTGTAATGTAATTTAAATGAAAATTCAGGATTATAACTTGAATGCAGGGTATTAGTTACCAAGTGTTTGTAACTTAACTTTCATGTGTTTAGGAAATGCTGAATAGTTATTGTGACTTCTTTTTTCTGTATTGTAGTTTAAATAAATTACCAAAACAATTGAAACTGATGTGATTATATTGCATTATTTGACAAATAAAATATGCACAGAATCTCCCCAGGAGTAATAAGTTTATTCCCCTTCCCTGTCTGCACTTAGAGGGTGTACCACTTTAGTTGTATCAGTATAAGAGGTACAATTTGCATGTGTAGATGAGGCCAATGGTTCTCTGCTGCAGCAATGAAATAAGGTATATTAAAGAATAGAGCCAGTTCCTTCCCCCAACCTCTCATATTGAGATCCTCTTTCCAGTTTGCAAAACATTCCAATTTTTGAAACACTAGGACAACCCTGGTGTTCCTGACACTGCTGCAGTGTTACAGCAGGGTTTAAACTAGCAAGGTTTTGCTCACAGTACGGACACTTCCCTTCCTGCTCCCCCCTCCCTCAAAGAAAAAAAAATGAAAACCCAGTCCCAATTGCTCTTTGTTTCATTGCTAAATGAAAATAGCTAAACTTGCACTAGAGTGATGAATCCAGCCCTCCGTGCTAGTAGCATGGGTCTGTAGTGTGTGCCTGCAATGTCATTAATGGGAATTCCCCACTAGCCTTACTGCTAGAGCACCCGGGATAAAAGTAGTATGGCAGCAGGTGGAGAGTTGACATTCTTTAAAAGTGTATTTTAAAATACACTTTTAATCTGTCTTGAAGCAACTACTTGCTTGGCAGTTGCAGTAGGGGAATGTATGTTGTCCCTGCCCTTTTTCCCTAACCACACCCAGAACTGGGTGGGTATGGGATCCGTGCCAGTTGTGGCAAATGGACATGGTAACAAGGGTGGGGAGCTCTCAGTAATGCTAATAAAGCAGGTTAAGCTAGGCATATGCATGATGAGCGCACGATGTTAGCACTGAGAGCTGGTTTCATGATATTGTGGTGGTGGTAGACACTGTTTACTAAATTACTTGAACTCGCATAAAATGAGAGGAATAGAGAAGATTGAATATTTGGATTTCTAAAATGTGTGACACAGTCTCCTCCAGGATAAGACACTCAGGACCAGCTTTAACTCAGCTACATTTCCCTAGTATAACACCCCTTGAATGAGAAACTTTACAGGATACTAGGTATTTGAGTCAAAGGTTTATAGTCTTTGCAAAATGTGTGTATATAGGATGATGTGGACAGTATAAAAATATATTCCTAGCCTGATTAGTATAGTAGTTGGCAGATTAATGCTTTCAGTTGTATGTACTCTGCTCTTGAAGCCCTCCTTCATCTCTGGCCCCATTAGTAAAGTGATCACTTTGTGCCTGCATGAGAGGTTTTTAGATCCTGGCTACTCTGCAGTTTGCTTTTGGGTGGCTGGAGAAAATACTGTTTGATAAAGACTTGGAATTTCAATGCATGAGAGTTTTTTCCTGAGGAACTGTAGTGCCATTGACTGAGTTCCTGCCCTATGGCTGCTCTGGGGTAACTACAGTGGAGATAAAGTAGAGTGAGTTTATACAACTAAAACCTAAATTGCCCACATGCTGTTGTGTGGGAACTGGTGGGACTGCAAAGGAGTGTAATCCCCGGCTTTGTGTTCCCCTGCCACCAAAACCTCAGGGCCCCAGCAGAGGGGAATATATGGTCCTAGGAGCTCCATTCTGTGGTGGAGAGAGGCTCGCCTTCCATTTTTATGAAGAAGAGGTTCTCCCACCCCATGTAACTGTATCTAGCTAACCAGGACTAAACTCGTGAGGGCCAGGTTTCCATGTCTTCTTCCTTTTGTGTAGCTGATCATGGTGAGGGAAATCTTTCCGCAATGTAGGCAGAGTAAGGAAAACCGGGCCTTTTGGAGAAGGATGGGCCAAGAGCACATCCTGGGACTAGGAAAGGGGTAGCATGGGCGCAAAGAAATAGAAGTGTCTGAATACAAGTTGTTTTGATTTTAAAACTGCCATGACTCTGAATTTGATCGTTCCTAGACTTGGGATATTTGAAATCTGGACCTGATTGGTGTGGCTGATGTCCATCTCTAAGTGAAAGTGCTATTTCAAAGACTAGTTGTGAATATGAACACTTTGCCTTAATTAAGGAAGATGTTCCTGCCCTTCTATTGCTGCTTTAAAAACAAACAAAACCTGAAGGCCACTTTTTCCAGTGCTTGAGTGCATCAGTTGCGAGGCATGTGAGACTTGCTAAGGAAGGAGCTAGTAATACTCTGTAAATGGAAAGCTTCTGTTTCTCTTCAGGTTTGCTTACTGCCATTGTCACCATAGTACTTGAGTGCCTTCTCCTAGGTCTTTAAGCATACAGAAAACTGTAATTAGACAAACTGCAGCCAAGATCTTAAAAATTGTAAGGTTTTGGCACTTGCAGTTTTTCAGTGTCTTCCCATCTCCATACAACTCTCCTGTTTGGGGTCCTGTAGCTAGCTCAAGAAGAAAGTAAGTATCTGAATGAACAGTAATGATCCAGTTCTGAAAATCTCCCATGTATAAAATCAATCATGTTCTACAGTGCAAGGACTGGGTCCTAATTTCGTAGTTAAAGGACAGAAGGGACTATTAAGATCCTCTAGTTCAGTGGCTCTTAACCTTTCCAGACTAATGTACCCCTTTCAGGAGGCTGATTTGTCTTGCGTACCCCCAAGTTTCACTTCACTTAAAAATATAAAAGTGTCACAGCACATTATTACTGAAAAATTGTTCACTTTCTCATTTTTACCATATAATATAAAATAAATCAATTGGAATATAAATGTACTTTCATTTCAGCATATAGTATATAGAGCTGTATAAACAAGCCATTGTCTCTATGAAATTTTAGTTTGTACTGACTTTGCAAGTGCTTTTTATGTAGCCTGTTGTAAAACTAGGCAAATATCTAGATAAGCTGATGTACCCCCTGGAAGATCTCTGTTTACCCCTAGGAGTATCCATACCCCTGGTTGAGAACCAATGATCTAGTTGACCAGGATAACATCAGTCAAAGGACCTCATCAAATGATGTCTGCATCAGACCCCTAACTTCTGCTTAAGCTATAGCATATTTACATAGCAATTTGTGAAGGCATGTTTTGTGTACGTGTTTTTTGAAGAAATCAACCATAATAAATGGTTGCCATCTAACCAAACCAATGAGGGAGTGCTGGTACTAAATGTTAGTCAATACCATGTGAATACAATAGTGTCCACAAACGATTTATGAAAGCAGATCACTTATAAACACTCCCTTGTAAATCTGGATAAATTGAAAGAAATAACATTCTCTAACTATAGTGTTTCAGACACATGTTGCTTTCTTAAATACTCAAGGAGGCATCTAGTTGGAACTTAGATATTGTCTTTTAGTGAAAACATCCTCCACCTGAAAAAGACATTAACATTCACCAGACTGTAGAACTTAATGCTGCTAAACTACATGCAGAAAAATAGTCAATAGGACCTTAACTTTTTGAACAGGAAATATGAGGCAGAGTTAGGCCCTTTCATTCTTACTGGACCCAGTGCATTCGTTTTCTTGGTTTGTTCTACCTTTTTAAGGAGGCTCCACTGGTGACTCTGTTTTCAGTCTTAGGACTTGATCCTGCAAACACACATGAGTAACTTTACTCAGTGTGAATAGCTTCACTGGCATCTGCTTTAAGTTGTAGTGAAAATGAAGAGGAATTTTTTTTTTTTAGATTTTTAAAAGATACGTGTCAGTCACTGATAATTTGCAACCCTTCCACCCTCAGGCTTCTGACCTAAAGTTATTTGTAGATTTCTGGGCTGCGAGGGGTATTGCTACATTGGTATATGTTTGTTTTGCTTCCATAGAGGTCGGTGTCATTGCCAAGACCTACATCGATCAAGGGCAGCTTATTCCAGATGACCTCATGACACGGCTGATGTTGAATGAGCTGAAAAATCTACACCGGTACCACTGGCTGCTGGATGGTAAGTTAAGATACAAGGAGAAATCATTTGTGTGTGGGGAAAAACAGGAAATGTGAAAGGGACAAAATCTTTCCAATCTATTTCTATGACAATTAGTGGACACTTAGTAATTATGCCAGGGTCTTGAGAGTCAGAAAATCAGAATTCTGCTTCTGACTCTTCCATTAACCTGCTATATGACCTTGGGCAAATTACAGCCTTTCTGCCTCAGTTTCCCCATACATAAAATGCAGATAATAGTATGTATTCTACTTTACAGGGATAGTGTGAAGCTTAATTAATGTTAATAAAGGGTTTTGTGATTCTTGGATGGAAGGCAAAAGATCAAAATGGCATTAGTTCATACAAGGCCTATCACAATGGGGATCTCATCCATGACTGGGGCTCCTAGGTCATATGGTGTAATACAAATAGCAGAATTTTTGTTCTAGAAGTTTTTTCTTTTTTAAAAAAATCCTGATTCTTTCAGCGTATAACCATTTTTTTTGCAAAGTTACAAAGTGAAAGTCAAGCCACAAAATTCCAGAACTGAGATTACACTCACACATTCAGCTGTGCCCTCTTGTATGTATGCAGTCTGAAATTACATGTTCACATACTGGCTTGTCTTTTTCCCCAGCAGGATCTCTATCTTGTTGGAATACATAGATTTAATCCTGTGAGTGAATGGGGCCAGGAATACCTACTCAATAAGACAGATGTTCTTCAGATCTGTGCCTTACTTTTAGACACATTTGATGTCAATTGCAACAGTGTGAATCTGAATGTGCAGCCGTATAGCTGACAGCATTTTTGGCCTTCATTGGACAGAATGAAGCAAGGCTCCACAGTTGAAACATGCTGTCCCCATGTCCTCTCTCAGTTTAGATTGCAAACTCTTTGGGACAGGGACCTAAGGCCAAAATCATTGTTAGTGTAATTCAGTGGAGTTCAATAGAGTTTATATGCTATGTAAATAATATTGGTCTACTAAACATGTTCATCTGAAAGTCCTTAGTTCTGTAACTGCAGTTCATCATGGATAGCTCCAGGGCAGACTGAGTTGCTTACTGAGCTGCTGATATGGCAAAGTATGAGTTTCCATAGGCTGAAAACAGTTTATTGGCTTTTACTGAACCACTACAGATGGAGAGACTTATAGGCACTGAAGTGACCTTTTTAGAGTAAGGTTTCTTTTTGCAGAGCTGTAAATGCTTTTTCGCTGCACTCAAACTATATCCATTGTTCATTGTACCTCTGCATATACTTTTTGGGGTTTGTATACATACCTTTTTTGATATAGCAGTGGGTCAAATATGATTTCACTGAAATGGTACTTACTGCACCTTTCATCCAAGTATCTTGAAGCACTTCAGCTCTCATAACAACCCTGTGAAGTGTAAAACCTGTTTTCCAATTGAGTAAACAGAGGCACAGCATGGCTGAGTGACAGTCACAAAGTGAGTCAGCAATAGAGCTGCAAGTCCCAACTCTCACACATCTAATTTTTTAGACACCTTCCCTCATCTACAGGTCATCTCGGAAATGGAATGAGAGGATTACCTGTTGTAACACAAATGGGATCCGAAGGACTGTAACATATACACACAAAGTGAAGTACTTGGCATAAGTGAACCAGTTCCTCGCTTTGTGGCATGTCATTAAGATGAAATACTAGCTGTAAGGCCTTCTCAGATTTTTCAATATGTGCTTTGTTGTAAGGCTCATTTGCCTTATTTGTCCTTACTGTGGTGATAGGGCGGTAATTGCCATTTCCTAATACTACACAAAAAGGGCTTTCTTCAGTTTAAACCTGCTAGAGCTTGTCTACATGGGGAAATTTACTGCCATAGCTAAAATGGAATTAGATATTCTGGAATAACTTACCCTATGGACACTATTCCAGAAAAGTAACTTTTATTCTAGAATAATAGCAATAGTGGAATAGTTGCTTCTGCTGTAGCTATTGCTGGTCAATTGCCCCATGTAAAAAAGGCTTTAGAAGTAGGTGCTTAAACTCTTTTTGCAGAGACATTGGTTCTCTTTCTCTTAAGGTAGATTAGGTTTATTCAGGAACGAAGATGTTATCTTAAAGACACCCCATTGCTCAGATCTGTTATTAATCTGAAATAATTTTATTAAAATTAACTACTGCCTTGATTCAAAAGTATGGTTGAAAGGGCAAAAAAAATCAGTATATTTCTAGTTTTTGTTAATGATGCCACAGACTCCTATACAATCTAAGTAAATATTTTTACTGACTTTGTTCTTTAGTAGAACTTTGGACACTAGATAGTTTAGGGCAGAGCCTGTTGTTAGTTTCCTTTTAAACAACATAATCCCTGGAACATCTCCAGTAAACTTCAGTGGTGACACAAAGGATGAATTTGACCCTTTATGGCTACTACCAGTTACTTCCCTACTTAGTCCTGACTTTTGCACTACTTTGGAAATAAATCAGTTTTGTAATGAATGTTGAAACCACCCAGGCTGCTCAGAATGGATTTTGTGGAGAACTTTTCAAAATCTGATGTCCAGTCAAAGTGGCTAGTGATGGAACAAAGATGAATGGGAGGAAACAGGAAATAAAAGCAGCTATGGAATTTTACTTTGTCTTGGAGGTAGCTGGCAAGTGAAATGAGCAAAGAGGGTAGGAGAGGACTAACAAAAGGGAGTGGAGACACTCTGGGACAATATCCAGAAAAACTAAAGGGGGTGAGGTAACCCCAAGTTAAGTGATACTCCAGAGTAGAGATTGTTGTGCTATCTGACTACCAGTTTCTTTTATGTTGGATCCAGGCCATTTACTATGTGTTAAATAATGTAACTCTGCCTTTGCTCTCCTACTAGTTTTATTTTTCCTTAAAGGTTTTCCCAGAACAGTTCCACAGGCAGAGGCTCTGGATGAAACATGTCAGATAGATACTGTGATTAACTTGGATGTGCCATTTGAGACCATTAAACAACGGCTCACTGCACGCTGGATCCATCCTGCTAGTGGCAGAGTCTACAATCTTGAATTCAATCCTCCCAAAGATGTTGTAAGTGTTAAGTTGTAAGATGTAAAGCTAAGTGAGAGTTGTGATTGTATTTATCTAATGCACCTGGAACCCATTCTTTCCCTACTTCAAGCAGAGGTCCTGGAATTATAATATGCATATTGTAGTGCATTGAAATAGTTTGGAACAGGAGCGAAATCAAGATGTGGATTCTCGAATGGTTGAAATGCAACAGAGTCCTTATAAGAGCATGATGTTTTTTCATTACTGACTTTTGATATGCTTATCACAGGATGCTACCGGTGCAATTTGTTAAAGTATTTTTAAAACAATTCCAAAACTACTTGCTAGTATAACTCACAGGTCAAATCAGCTTAATAAATGGCTAGTCAAAACTGTTAAGAGAACACTTAGGTTTCAGTGTACTTTGGGCCAAATTCTGTCCTCTGATCTACACAAAAATGACTTTAATGAGTGTTGCATGTGTGTAAGTGAGGGCAAAACTTGTATCTCATGTAAGATTAAGTTCTAATGACTTCCACTTGTTAGCAGTAGCCTGAGAAGACATTAGTGCTGTTTTAAATTACTCAACCTCACTATTTTAAGATGTAAAGTGCCTCCAAAAACAATTGAAAGTGCAAGGTGAGGTTCAAGTAAAAACCTGCTATTTAGGCCCACATTCTGTTTGGTCATTCCTGCAAATGTTCTGCTGGTTTTTATGCTGTTTGCTGTACACTAATCATTGTAACATCTCTTCCATATTCTAACTTCCAACCATATGGCCATGCTACTCTTCACCTTTTACAATCTGTTCTCAGAGACCATAAATCATATCTGCCTTTTAGTTCTGCCAGTTGTCCATGACATTACTGAAACAATTCTAGACATCCATTCTGCTCCACCATACATCAAGGGTCACTATGCATAGGTTCCTGTGTGTAGTACATGTGACTTCACTGACTTGTGCTCCTCTACTACAATCTGAAAACCACAGCTACTCCATGCATCTGGTGTTTGAGGAAGTATGTTTTGTAAACTGCTGAAAGTAAACATCTCACCAGATAAGATATGGATGGTAGCTTGTCCTCTAGTTTAGCTGAGAGCTGTTTTTCCTTTGACTAACTAGAAATTGATACTAACAGAATAACACAACGTCCACTTAAACAGATATATAAAGCCATTTTGCTCTTAACCACAATTAGGGCCTTGATGATATTACCAGAGAGCCACTTGTTCAGCGTGATGATGATAAGCCAGAGACTGTTACCAAGAGACTGAAGGCTTATGAGGCACAGACAAAGCCTGTTCTGGACTATTACCGGTAAGTAGTAAATAAACAAAAATACTTCTCACCACATTAGGATGAACAGGAACATCTGTTTTTCTCTTAAAATGCACAAATGCCACATTGGTGAATAACTATTTAGCATTTAAGTCACTTTCCCTCTCATAATGGTATATGTTATATTACTGGTAGATTCCCCCCTGCTATTTACTTGATTAAAACCTCTTTTCCAATAGTACTTCAGGAACTAAAAGGTACAGTCATGTATAGCACCTTTTACTGCTGTCATAGGAAGCTTTACAGTAACAATCAAAATGATCAACACTTCAAAAGCAAGGGCAAGTTCCACAACTGTGGAGCTCTGTTTCAGTAGCTATTTTCTTCCCAGAATTTTCATTGTATCAAATGTCTGCCAATTGTTTTTACCTCACTGGCTGGTCAAGGACTTAGGGTAGTAAAAGTTGCTAGGGGATAATGGGCTAAAAATCAGTAAGATAAGACAGGAGAGTGGGTAGAAAAATTTGTGAATACATACAAAATTTGAGTCAGATACTTTAAAAACAGGAGTGTGATGTGAACATGGTATGCTGCACTGCAGGGGGAAAGTGGGGAGAGAAAAGTACTCAAGCCTTGGAATAGTTGATGGGTTTTTCCAAATCTGTCTCTTTAAGCAAAGGTGCTCTAGTTAATGTGCAGATATCTTATGAATACCATTAGGGTGGTAATGGATGTAGATGTTAGACATTTACCCAAATACTACATTGACCGTTTGTCACTCAATAGTCCAAAGCCTCCCAGTAATTTCCCTGCATGTCTTGGACAGGGAGGGAGTGCTTTCTCTGGAGAGAAGAGGTTGGAGAGGGTACTTTAGGTCAGCAATGGTTTTACTGACTTCAGTGGACTTCCTTGCGGGCACAGATGTATTTTATCAAGTCATAGTACGACGACAGTGTACTCTATGTAAAAATGCCATTGACAGAACATCTGTGGCAACTAAACAGACACTCCCAAGGCAAATTCTAGTTACAGCTTTACTGTTTACATGGAATAACTTAAAAATTTAGTATGTTGCCCACTAGGCTATATATAACAATGAAATAGACTGTATTTGATTGCCTCTAAAAGCCTTGTTTTAGGGCTATGTCATTTTATGTTCAGCAATGATTATGTAATATCTGCTTACCTTAGGACTGACCCTTCATTAGCCCATGAAAGCTTATGCTCAAATAAATTTGTTAATCTCTAAGGTGCTACAAGTACTCCTGTTCTGTTCTTTTTGCTGATAAAGACTAACATGGCTACCACTCTGAAACCTTCATTCTTTGTTTCCATTTTCTTCATAGTTCTGTAGTGACTACGTCAGAGTGCTTTTTGTCCTTTGGAATAGACCAGATCTGATATGGTCACTAACTTCACTCACCCTTTCATGTGTACCACTCCAGAAACAAAGCATGAAACCTTTGACATCCTTTTGTTTTCTAAAAGAAGAAACTAGGGTTGCTGTTGGGGCTGAACTCTTACATGTCAACAATGTTGCTAATACTCCTCCACCTGGATAACCTTTGAAGTATCTTTCAACTCTGAAGTGGAGATGCTGATAGAATGGACAAAACTGATTTGTCTACATTTGTTCTTTTGTCTCCCCTTTAGGAAGAAAGGTGTACTGGAATCTTTCTCTGGAACAGAAACCAACAAGATCTGGCCAATGGTGCATGCTTTCCTCCAAACCAAATTACCAGAAGTGAGCCAGGAGGAAGCTGCCCCACACAGATGAAGTTGGATCTTTATTGATAAGCACAAGCTACCGGCTGTCTCCATTTTCAGAGTGATTCTGTCCAGAATGTTAGAAACTTGCAAACATTCATGGTTTTGTTTTACTGTTTTATATGCCAAATGGATCAGTAGCTAAGACTGAATTTCAAACTGTCACCCCTCAGCTTTTCAACTTTGTGCATTCAGATTTCACTTCTCTAATTTTAAAGCTGTATTTTTATATTAAATTTACCTAATTCTTGTAAAATAGTGACTAATTGTAATAAAAGCAACTAAAGTTTTATGTCTGCATTTGCCAAAAAAAGTCAGTGTCCTTTTTCTGAAACGCTTAGGTGGATTTTTAGAAAAATGAATTTGAGTAAAGGCACACTTTTTTTCTCAACATGCATTAAGCAAGATGGCTTATAAAAACTCATGAGCAGAAGTGTTCAAAATTCACATTACAGCAAGTGTCACAACTGCTCATGCTTACCAAGCACCTTTCAGCAAATGTAGAACAATGCATATTTATACTGTACTTACTATACTGTGGAAAAGATGCCTTTAGCTAGATACTGTGGATACCAAAGTCATGTAGCGAAAGTGGTGTAGCTGGAGGCTGAGTAAGGAAAACAATAACTTTCTCACAGTCGGTTACGGTTCAAACTCCTGTACTTGTTCGTAGGATTAGGTTGTCTTGATAGCCCCACTCTTCCGAACTGGATCATTGTCACAATGTAAATCACACAGTGAAAATTTGAAGATCCTAGTATCAGTGGGGTTACTGGTAACAGTAACCCAATGCACCATTCTGCCCCCATGGAATTAATTCAACAGGCAATGGAAAACTGAAACTTTGCTTATGATCATGGTAAGGATTTTGTACCTCACCTGGTAAGCTTTCACAAAATGGCTTAGGCAAATGCTGACCAGTCACTTTGAACAGTGCAGAAAATTCATCTGGAAAACTTAATCCAAAAAGCCATTCAATGAAAGGGGAAAAAAACTTGACAGCTGTATGAGATTTAGGCACATGAGTGCAGAGCATACCAGACTTAATATTCAAAGCCATGAATTTGCAATGTGAGGTCAAGAAAAAGGTCAAGGTAACTTTGGCTACATTCCTAGCCCACAAGGAGATAATTCTCTGTAAGGATCTGTTCCCTCTATTAGCAGAGGGGTAAAATGAGAATTCATGAGAGCTACTGAATTACAATGGAAGAAAGTAGGGCCAGATCCACAAAGGCACATAGGCTCCTGACTTCCACTGAAGTCAATGGACATTAAGAGTACTAGTGCCTTTCTGGGGCTGGCCCTAGATATTACACATCTAGTTGGACTACTCCAGCAGTAGCAGCATGTAGATCTACTTGCCTGAAGGAAGACTAATCATTGGGGCTTGTACTCCTAGGAGTAATGGAATGTAATTCAGAAGAGTCAAGTTTAGAATGAAAAATTTGCTCCTGAGATCAATGAGGCTATGGCCTGGCCTCTTACTTAATGTAAGAAGCCACCCTTATTTGAGAAGCTTGATTAGAAAAAGCACTAGAAAGCATACGGAAGAAAATGGATTAGAGATCTTATTTTCATGAATACAGTGAATCCTGAACATTGACACTATACAATAGTCAAGAAGGGGTTCTGGTCATCTTAAAATTTCAGTCACACGCAGCACTACAATAAAATGTTTTATTACAGAAAATTAAAATCTCATTTCCAAAGCAGTGGGGGAGAATCTTGCCACAAGAGTATTCAAGCTTCTTTGATTAAACATGTTAGCTTGACAAAACATAGCTATCTATCTTGAAGCCTTTATTTATCCACATTTAAAGTTACAAAACTGACCTTTTTGCTATTTCACTCCACTAAGTTACAACATTAACAAAATTCTGACTACCTAGTTGCACCTAGAAGAGTCCCACTGGAAACAAAACCACATTTGGTGTGGTAGAGTAACTTTAATCCTCAGTTAATGAGGTTATAGAGCAGAGATTAACAGTAGGGTAATAGTCTCTTCCGTAATATTAATAGAGATGAGTACATTGCATATTTTGGTGGTAGGGAAACAGCCTCATTCCCATTCCACACTGGACTCTGATGGCTGAGGTCAACAGCCCTCTGTAAGCCTGGCTCTTTCAAATACCAAGCAGTCCAGATTTTTGTAGCTACTGCTAGTCTTTACAAGGAACTCTCATACCCATTTTTTCAGCTTTACAGACTGTTGATTTCATTTCCCTCAATCCCACTTTTTCAGAAACTGGTCAGCAAGATCTAGGTACAGAAATCAATGTAATCATCACATCCAGATAGTTAAACTTTATGAAACCGGTATAACTGACAGCAGACCATGCTGCTGAGAGCATCACTCCTCTCTGGTATTGATCCAAACAGGTCATCTAGTAGTAGTGCCAGCACAGTTAAAATACTTTACAGTAGGGTTTTTACTCCAAAGTATTATCATCACCAGTACTGACACATTCCAAGAAAAGCATCTGAGGAATTTGGAAAGCTTTTCATTTGTTGTAAGTGTAAGGCTATTGAGGTAGGTACTGTTCAGTTTGGGTCTTTTTTTTTTAAAGAAAAGTGACAAATTTTGCAGCCACCAGCCTTTATGTCCTTAGAGACACCTCTAGACATACACATGTTCCTTGGAGACTAGATTCCTTTGGACAGTTGCCTTAGCATTCCCATACAAAACTTTGATTCTATATTTCCATTTGACACCAGCATTACTGGGGTTTCCGGACCATTTCCGGACAAAAAGCAACAGCTCTCCCCACCTTTGCACTAGCCTAAATGCACATTTCTTCACTTTCCATAAGAACAGGATATTGGCTGCCCTTTCTCCAAGATGGCCCTGAGGTTTTTAGCAGAAGTGTGTTCTGTTCTTCACATGCCTGCAACAACCTCAGGGCTTAGATACCAGAGCAACAGGCACCTGCAGATGGCACTTCAGTTCTTTCTGTAGGATACAGGATTAACTGTGTTTAGGAGATGAACTACGGCATAGCTAGGTCACGTCTCATACTGTGCAGACATTCTGAGGGGGAAGTTAGTGATAAGAGAAATGACATGCCCTTTTGCAATCTTTCCCTCACTGTATTCCACCGACACTACTCAGCTACAACAGGTTTTATAGCATTGGAGAATATACTCATGTTTTCTGCAGCTTTTGGCTAGAGCCCACTGAGAGCTGTTATCTTCTCTCAGTAAGGGACTGCCAGAGGAATCACAAGTGTTTAGGCTGGTGTACTGGAGACCTAAAATTAGAATGTGCCACTAAAGTCGTTTCTGTATCTCAACCATATCAGAAACACAGATCAGCCCCCTCATGCTAGTAGCTGACAGACATTTCAATGAAGGCCCAGCAAATGTTTTTGAAGCTTGACTGTTCTCACCCCAAAATTCCCATCCATAAGGCTTCTTTAGTACTTAAAAGAAGAAATGCTCTTATGGTTCTCTATAACCAAGCATGTGATGGGCCTGCTCCTCACAGAACATGGAGACAAAGGCCCAAATTGTGCTGGCCACGGGGGGGGTGGGGTGGGGTGGGGTGGGAGAGCAGAGAAGTGGTTCCTTTTCTGACACCGGTTCTGTGCCACCACTGGCCCCTGCATGCCTTAGGACAGACTAGGAGCCACTCCAAGGTACAACTACCGCCTGTGGTCACCCACTAGCAAAGAAAAGCCAAATCACAGTAGTTCTTCAAACTTGCTCCCTTCACTTGTGGCTACAGAGGGATTGCAGAGGAAGCTGACCAGCAATGCTAGTTCTGCACCAGCCTAGGTATTCTGTAGGCTGAAGAAATTTGGCTGCTTTCCAGCCCCTTTATGCCACTTAAGCAATGCAAAAGGGTTAGTAAGCAGTAGAGAATGTGACTCAAGAAGTATATATAAACTAATACATTGCTATTAAGCTTTCCTAATTGTTTTCTATATTTTTTTCACCTGTGTACACAGCCTCTATGTATCTGGGCTGTTTCAGTATAGGACTGACCCTCCCTGATACCACAGTACAAATGCCTAGATATTTTCTCATTTTACAGCGAAGCAGTAGTTTTGGATTGCAAAGACTGTTATGGCAAAATTCTGAAAATATTAAAGAGTTTGACCTTTGCAGAGCTCTAAAGCAGAGGGCTCTTAAGATACTGCCCTATATATGGTTACTCTCAGCAGTTAACCACTTGGCCTCAATCATTCGGCTGATATTGAAACAGAACTCTCTTCCTTTTAAACTGAGGAAAGCTTGAAATACCATAACAAATCTGAATTGTAAATCAATACTGTTCACTCAGTCTTTGGCACTCAGGCTTTCGTTGTTACTGGTATGAAGGAGAGAACCTGGCTGCAGTACAATCTTATCCTGAAGTTGTTTCCCCCACCCTCAATCTCCCTCACCCGAAATATTTATTCACACTGGAACTTTGTAATGCAACCTTAATATTTTAAGTTAACACTAAATGTTAGACAGAAGAATCAGCTTCTCAGTGACCATGCTGCTAGAAATGCAGCTCAAAACTCACTAAGCAATTATACACTTTGTCTCTAAAATGTACATAACTTATCAGAAATAAGTCCTTTGAAAGCATGAAGTAAAATTTTAATCCCTGTAGTAGAGGTAAAAAAACCACTGCTTTAATCTGAGCCTCCAAGTTGATATCAGCTTTTGATTTATTGCTATTAATATGATAAAATTGGATTTGAGCGCTTACTATGTCAGCAGTATAGCATGAGTACAATTGTGATCTTTAGTATTCATAGAGCAAGACACGTCCATGTCCATAATAAAAGATTATAGCAGATTCCAACTAGAATCAACCACTTCTCGTAAACATTGTATTTGTGCAGATTTGTTTGTCATACTTTGATTCCTAAAATTAAGAATAAAGGCAAGTTTAAGTAGCAGAAACAACATCCAGTTTCACATTCGGTAACATATGAGAACCCCTCTCCTAGAAGAGGACCAAAAATCTAGCAGCACATTTTCAAACAAAATGACAAATGTGTTTCTGGATTACCCTCCTTCCAAAAACCAAACGCAAAAAATAAAGTGCAGCACCCAGAAAAGTAAGTGTCAAGAAAAGAGCCACGTTCTTTTCTTTGTAATAAAAGTACTTGGCCTCAGTCTTAACAGTACTATATTGTGTCCATCATTTTGGGTTCCTCATCATCTCGGTGTACCAATGAGTTTAAATTAAAGAGACCTGTGTTTACGCAGCTTTGAAGAGAATCTGCAGTCTGCAACAGGAGAAAACAACATTAATTCTACACCAGTAAATACTGAGATTCTAATTTTGCACCTTGTGCTTTCACAGTCAGTTGCCTAGCTCCCTTTAATTGTCTGCATCTCACACTCAGGACGCAAGTTTGAATGTGATGCATAAGGATTTGCCTGTGACTAATAGTAATGGTAATTTAGCTTATTAAAAATGTATCCCCTCAAAATTTAGGAAGCCTTTTGACTGTACTAAGCTTTTATTCATCTTGTATGGAAAGAGAGCCTAAAGAGAAATATACATACAGTAACTCCTCACTTAAAATCGTCCCGGTTAACATTGTTTCTTTGCTACATTGCTGATCAATTAGAAAACATGCGCATTTAAAGTTGTGCAATGCTCCCTTATAACGTTGTTTGGCAGCCGCCTGCTTTGTCAACTGCTTGTGGAAAGAGCAGCCCATTGGAGCTAGCTGGTGGGGGCTTGCAACCAGGGTGGACGGCAGTCCCCCCCATCAGCTCCCTGCTCCCCCAAGTTCCCTGTGCAGCAGCCACCCAGCAGGCTATCACTTGCCAGGCAGTTCAGTTGTCCCTCCCAGCACTGTGGTGTGCTGCTCCTGCCCTCTGCCTTGGAGCTGCTCCCAGGAGCCTCCTGCCTTGCTGTGCAGGTAGGAGCGGGGGGGCGCTAATGTCAGGGTGTCCCTCTCCCCCACTCCTGCCCCCCATCTCCACAGAGCAGTGGGGGACATGAAAGGGCTCAGGATGACAAGACTCAGGATGAGGGAGGGAGCTTGCTGGCAGCAGCTGCTGTCAATTTGCTGATCTACTTAAAAAGCCAGTGTACTTAGAGTGGGGTCAGCGTATTTAAAGGGCAATGCACCTCCTTCTCTCACACACAGTGTGTCTCTCTGCCATGCTGTCTCCCCTCCCACCATCCCTGCTGCCTTGTAGAGTGTGAGGCTACATTAACAACGTGTTAACCCTTGAGGGCTCAGCTGAGTGCTAGTTCATCATTTAGAAGCAAGGCATTCCCTGGGAAATATCCCACCATCTGACTCCACCACCTCAATCAAGCTTCACAATCATCATTGCTGTGTACAGTATTAAAATTGTTTGATTAAAACTTATACTGTGTGTATATATATAGTCTTTTGTCTGACAAAAAAAATGTTCCTAGAACCTAACATCCCCTATTTAAGCAAATCCAATTTCCCCATAAGAATTAATGTAAAGTAGCATTTTTCACGAACATAACTACAGCATTAAGCAAGGAGCTACTGTAATCCTATTCTAAGTTACCTCAGATGCAGGTGAACCTGTGTAAATAAATATCTTGATCAAAAGGATGTCTTAATTTTGATCCCAATTCAACTATCCAAGTGGGGAAAAACCCTTCGGTTTCTTTTATGTCTGTGAGATAACCATTAAACTAACATTTAAATCATGCTTTGTAATCCAAAGCCACCTACACTGAAACCTCAGTGTTTTATTAAAGGTATCTTGCAGTTCCCATTCTCTTATCACAGGCTGCATTTTTCTTAGGTTTGATTACTTGTAGGTTTCCATTAATGAGAACACTATGCTCATTTTCACTTGGAAACTCATTTTCACCTCCTATAATATAAAATTCAAAATTTAATTACAGAATCATTTTTATAATAAGTGTTTGCTCCAGCATACTTGTGGCAGATAAAATTACTTGCGAGTAGGTTAAGTATATGAATATCTAATGCATTAGGGCTGAATTATCAGGTTATAAAGTGCATTTGGATTTGTACTTGGATGCTATTTGGGGTCTAGGAGACAAAAAGGTAGCTTTTTCAGTATCTATATGGAGGGCAAATAGTTTATGTACAGAATATTTAACTTTAGTCCCAGCTAGTACCTTACTCCATAAGTAGTCCTATTTGAAATCAAAGGTACTACTTCACATGAGCAAAGATGGCAGACTCTGGCCCTAAAACAATTACATGATTTCTGTAAATGGATTTATTAAAAACCTACCTGTGGCAAAAACTCCAACATGCCTAAGGAACTGAGACCAGTATGGGCAATGGGATTCTGAACTGACATAGCCTGAAAACTTTGTGATTGTGAAGAGATTTTCACTCTTGATTTAAATCCTTCGAGTTCATTTTTAAAAGCCTCAAAATAACCTTCTTCCTCTGCCTGTAGAAAGAAAAGATTGTCAATTAAGTATTGCCCTAAACTCAAAACTATAAGTAAAACTTTGGCTATATAAGTATATACATTACTGGGAAAAAAAAAAAAGCTACACAATGAAGCACAGAAAAGGGAAAACACCACCACCCTAAACTTTGATGAAAGTCTTGGAGAGAAACCAGTAGCAGCTTTATGAAAAATCAGTAGGTTTCTTGATTTTTTTTTGAAGTGTGTTTTTAATATTTTTGGCTGGGATAATGATAAAAGGCTATTTTCTTGCAGCTGAGGAGCGGTGAATAGATCCTAATTTAAGCCATTCTTCATCCCATCCTAGAAGCTGAAAGGAGAGGTGATCCTCAGTACTGGACTTTTCAGAAGCAAGTCAACACTAGTTAAAGCTGGGCCCCCATTAACTGACAAGGCACTCTCCCTCCCAAGTGAATCTGCCAGTATGAACAGTCAGACTAAGTACTTGAAATGTTCACAGCGATGCACAAATTCAGCCCCTATGAGCACTTTAAAGACATCCTTTGATTTGCAGCAATCCAGCCAGGAACAGTACAAACTGCAGAAGTGGGTACAGAAAGGTGCACTACAGTGATACAAAAATGCTGTTAAGTGGAAGGCTGTGACAAAGACTGACCCAAGTCAGGGTAAACAACGGAGTCCTTGAAAACAAGCTAACAGGGACACCAAGTCCTTAAATATGCTTTATTAGTTGCGACTTAGAAATCACTTTGCCTGCTTAGCATCTCTAACTCCTGTTTACAATTAAATCTTGACATCATCAGCTTGGATGGGCTTTTTTGCTAGAGTGTACAATTTAAAACTTACTCAGACAAAAGTGGATTTTGCAGTTAAACATCACTGATTTCAAATTTATGATGAAATATGGAGTTCTTGAATTCTTACAATAACGTTAGGGTGTGTTCCCCAACATCAATTCATATTTCAAGAACTCCATCTTTCATTAGGATTCTAGAACACTTCATTTAATATTTGTGAAGCACTCTGGAGCTGTGAACTGCACACACTGTTCAGCAAAAATACTTTTAACTATGATTAAGCAGTTCTGTACTAAGTTTTAATTAAATGTATTACACATTAATTTTGCACTACTGTGATGGAGTAGTTGCCAGACCAGATGCTAGTTTATTCAACTGGACCAGAGTTTCTGAAGAAAGTTGCTGACCACACTGCTCATGCAATTCTTCTGGAATAGCATTTTTATTTGGGAGCATGGCGAGGGGGGCAAATGGGCACTGCAATAGATAGAGGGCATTCCACAAGACCTCTTTGCCCCCATCCCAAGATTTTAACATGCCTTCAAGTCATAGCTCTCTGGAGCCTGATACTGTTGCTCCTGGATGGCTATACTTGGTCATTACAGAGGCATAAAAATGTGCCCTTTCCTTAAGAAGGCGCATGAAGTCTCCATGGCACACCATGAGCCCAGCTGCTTTAGAAGTTAATCTAGTCCTGAATCTCTCTCTCTGGTTAAGCAGTGCAATGGAGACACCTCCTGTCCAGTGTCTATAGCTTCTTCTACAGTTAGTTTTTAGAGCACAAACTATTGATTCTGCAGGAACTCTACTCTTTCAGAGAGTAAGGGTCTAGAGGAAATGGGAGAGTTTTCACCATTCTATATTACTTGTGCATGAAAGAATGTTACATTTATTGTATGATTATAAATGAAGTACACATTGATTTTATGTTCTGTTCTCCTTTTAGACACTCACAACAGCACAACAACATCCACAGAGCTTCCATTCTCATGGTTACACTGACCATTATTGCACAAAGGGCTGCCAACAACTCAACCTTTCCCCTAGAGCCTGGGGCTATTCCCTTAGCACATATTTAGCTTGCAGCTGTCAGGAAGAAATCTCAGCTGCTCTTGAACACTGATCCCTCTCAGATGCTGCAAGAGCTTCTCTAGCATTAAAATGAAATCATGACTTACTTTTGCTCTTTGGAAAAATAGACGAAAACAGCCTCTGGGATCCACATTACAACTTTTGGCCATTTCTATAATAAACTGCATAACAACTGCCTGGTGTGCTACTTGTTCCATGAGAGCTCTTTTCTGGAAACAAAAGTTACAAAGTTACATTTTTAAAGAGACTGTAAGCATGTAACTAAGATTTCAAATGTGTTTTACTTTCATGATCACCAGTTCTCATCTTACAAGATCAAACTGAAAGTGGGCTGAAAGTGGGGATGCGTGTGTGTGTGTGTGGGGGGGAACGGAGACAGAACTACTGAAGAACAGACATAATGCACGGTATTATCGAGGTTCCCTTCAGTAAGATAACTGGAAACATGGGGGGGGGGGGGTAAGGGGAAGGGGGAATAGATAAATCATTTAATGTGATCTATGTGGATAGTCTTCTGTAGCATAAGCAGGAAAAATGTATACCTTCTCCCAGATTCAAAGCAATTTAAGATTTGCCTAATACCTGTTCTGCTTCTAGGTGAAAACACCATAAGATGAGATATTTAGCTGTATCTTCACATACAAGGTACGGATGGTCAGACAAAAATCTCTGGCTATCATCCCATCTGCTTAGCATGCCTGGTGAAAAGGAATTAGAAAGCCAAGTGTTACCATAAAAGTACACTGCTTATGGTATTTGAATGGCAATGGAGACCAGATAGTTATTACTTGACCCCATATGATAGAGAGTTTTAGGCTATGTTTACACTGCAGACTTTATAGCGGCACAGCTGTACTGCTACAGCTGCACCGCTGTAAGGTCTCCCGTATAGCCACTCTCCCGCCAACATAATTAAACCACCCCAATGAGCAGCAGTAGCTAGGCTGGCGGCATAGTGCTGTCCCCACTGGTGTATTGTTTGTCGGGGTGTGTGTTATTTTATTTATTTATTTTTTTTACACCCTGACCAACAAAAGTTTTACTGCCAAAAGTGCCAGTGTAGACATAGCATAATGACAAATTCATTACCACTCAATGAATGCTCAACCTGCCATCAGAAGAGTGACACAGAAGACTAAGGCTAAGTGAGCTAGTCTCATTCCAACTCCTAATTGACATGTGACCAAAATAATGATTGGCACCTTTTTTGCTAGTTTCAGCAGAAAGACCATGTTAAGAGTCCATTAAAGACTGACTGACACTTTCACTTGTAAATGTGGTTTCTATAACAGGATTGAGGCTAGAGAAGCTTGCACTGCCTCTTCTGTATCTCTTCAGTGGCTAGAGTACTTCAGCTTCTCAACTACCAATACAGCTGAAGAATGAAGACAGAAAGAACAAAATAAATTTCCTCTATAATTTTCCTGTATAATGCACATAGTTCAACTAAACTCAACATGATCCAAAGATATGAGACAAAAAGAGGCTCATTAACTGAACTTCTGCAACACTAGAAAACCAGGATATTCCATGTTATCTAGTGCATCAGTTGTCAAACTACAGGCCTTTGACCACTGGATACCTGTGGAACACTTCTTGGTGGGCTGCAGAGAGCTAGCTGGCTAACCACATGTTGCTGGCTATTAAAAATTTCATATGATAAAAAAAAAGTTTAAGAACGCCTCATAGAGGAAACTGTGGAAAATATTTCTGGATATATCTGCACGTTAGATGTCTCCTATACATAAAAATTAGAAGTGAGTTTAGCATTTAGAATTTCTCATTTACTTAGAGCTTTTCTTTAGAACACAAGAGCATCAATAAAGGAATATTAGGTTTTATGAATTTCTGTCCAAGGTGACTGAGCTACACGGTATGGGATCAATTCTAGAACACTACCCAGTAGGCAATTTCTCAACTATAAGAGACTAATCCAGGTTTGAAGTCAGAAGCGGAAAAAGGTACTATTAGACAAAGTAATTAATCTACCTCTGATTTATAGGTAGGATGTTAAAATGCAGAGACCAAATACAAACAGACCAAAGTGTAAAATGGTATGAACCAGGAGGAGAAATCATCAAGTTGTATGGCTTGCAACTGTCCTAAACAAAGTGGAAAAGTTATATTAAAAACCTTTAAAACCAAAACCACTAGTGAAGTCAGAATAAAATAAAAAATAAAAAATAATAATAATAATAAATAAAATAATAATAATTATATTTATAATATAATAATAAATAATAAAAATAATAATAAAAATAATAAATAATAATAATAAAAAATAAAAAAAAAGTTTAAAGAGTCTCATGAAGTCCGCAAGGTTTTATATATTTACCTTATTTCATTCACCATATTCAGAAATTATGAGATTACAAAACAATTAAGTATTTGAGTCCTAGCAGAAGTCAGTCTAAACACAAATTTGGTACTTTGCATTCCACCCAGAAAGCTAGTAAGTAGATATTTCTGCTAAAATGATTAGTGGGGGAACAGTTAATATTGTTCCTTGTGTGGTCATCCTTGGACTTCAAAGTTATTTCAGTGACGTGGAGGCAGGTCAATCACGTCTGTCGGCATATACTGAGACAGCCTCATGCATCACTTCACATTTGCATGGTTTGTTCTGAAACTAAGAGGACTAGAAACCATTTTTGTTTTAAAAAATATACCACCACAAAGAAAAGCCAGTATGGCATACCAAGTGCCAACTCAACCCCATCCCTGGTTGGAGGGATGATTTCCATCAGGTAATCAACAGCCCCAATACAGCTATGCCCCTACACATACAGGAACCAATCAAAGACTCAGAACAATGGGACACATTCAAGATATTCATCAAAATTTCAGAACACTACATGACAAAGGGCATTTGAGTACAATGGTTTTGATCACATTTCAATTATAGAGTTAAAGTGACACCTAGTGGATAGTCTGATATACTTGGCTAAACTACTCTACACCTGGGTTACTATTAATAGATGGTTATTTGACTAAAAAGTTATTTTCAGTAGTAAATCCCTCATGTGTATTACAGCTATTCCTCTTGTGGCTTACATGGCAAAGATGTATGTAAAGGTGTTAAGTATTTAATACACAGGACTTGAAAAATCCACTCAATGCCCAGTAAATAGTGTTCACTCTGAAGCACATGTACATGTAAAGGGTCTGGCAGTAAGGAGGTTTGGGAAGTACTAATCAATTTCCGCAGATTTTAAGCTGATGCAGCGCTTTTTTCCTGATTCTGCACATAAGGCCATCATTGCTAATGCTGCTTATCTCTTTCCCCAATCAGCAAACAAGAGTTGCTCACTATGTTCTTGCTTGGTGAAAGCTGCAAGCAGCAGCCAAGGCAGGCACTAGAGCAGGGGTGGGTGAACTATGGCCCGCGGGCTGGATCCGGCCTCAGGGCTTTGGATCCAGCCCACAGGATTGCGCCCCGTGGCGCCACGAACCCCGAGCCACTCTCAGCAGCGGCCGGGCCAACATCCCTGCGGCCCCGGGGCCCTTGCCTCCAGGAACCACCCCCCGCAGCTCCCATGGCTGGGAACAGGGAACCACGGCCAATGGGAGCTTCGGGGAGGTTCCTGGAAGCGCAGCGAGGGCAACGCATGCAGAGCCCTCTGCCGCCCCCTCCCCGGAGTGGCGCAGGGCTAGGGACAGGACAGGCATGCAGAGAGCCTGCCCTGGCCCCGGTGCGTGCCACTGCTACCCTGGAGCCCAAACCCCTCCTGCATCCTGCACTCTCAACTCCCTGCCCTAAGCCCCCTGCCTGCACCATGCACCCTAACTCCTTGCCCTGAGCCCCCTCATATACCCCCCCAGCCCAACCCCCTGCCCTGAGCCCTCTCCTGCAGTCTGCACCCCTGCCCTGAGCCCCCTCCTGCACTTCGCACCCCTCCTGCATCCCAACTCCCTGCCCTGAGCCCCCTCCCGCAGTCCGTACCCCTGCCCTGAGCCCCTTCCTGCACACCACACCCCCTCCCACACCCTGCACTCCCTCCCACACACCAACCCCCTGCCCCGCATACAATTTCTCCACCCAGATGTGGCCCTCGGCCCAAAAAGTTTGCCCATCCCTGCACTAGAGCTAGTCACAGAAAGGATTCTAAAAGAGGTTAGGAGGAGCATACCAGAACCCCTGATGCCCCAGCTGCAACCAAGTAGCTTTAGTGTGGAAGAGAAATCTTCATCTTCCATCCAAGCAGTGGTGCTCCTTCCATCTTTTGTTTGTTTGCAACTAATTAGTGCTCTCAACAGTATTTTTTTTAAAAGGTCTTTTCCCCCAAAGCCAAAACTTTCTTGGACCTGTAGGTTCTTTGTGTTCAACCAGAAAACACAGCTGTAGTCTACAAGAGAGTCTAATAACTGAACTAAAATATTAGAAATTTAGCTACTTAGCTGCCATTTCCATGGCAGGATACACTTTTGATAAACATTGAGGAAAAAAATGCTTCCCTTTAAAAGAAAAATGCTTCAGAATTTACAATACCACTGTTCTAGTATCACTTTTCATGACGTGTCAGATAAAGTAGACAGAACCCTCTCTTTTGCAAGGACGTAAGTTATGCTGAGCACTAAAACAGTGTTTATCTAAAAAGCATTATTGACTGTAGGATTCAATAAACTTCTGCAGCATGCATCCTCTTACTTGGAAAGGACTATTTTGTAATGACTATCAAAGAAAGTCCCAAACCCTAATAGACCAGAAACCTGAAGCTTGATTCTGCTAGCCAGATGCTTGATTTCGAAGTGTCTATCTAAACAGAATGCATAAAGCTAAAACTACCAAAGCTGGAAAAGAGAGGTACTTACCAAAATGTCTAATTTTTTGTTCATGTTTCTGCATGAATGATTTGGATTTGTCTTCATCTTCTATTTCTTTTCTTTTCTTTTGATTAATAAAACTCTGTGGGGAGGGGAGGAGGGAGAGAGCTTAATCATAGAATCCTTTTTTATGCTATTTTAAACTATATCATTATGCGAACACCATTTTATTGAATTTCCATTTAAAAAGTAATGCTTATAGTTGTAGGCCAAAAACCTGCAAACACACTGATGCATATACTTAATTTAACGTACATGAGGTGGTGTCTGAGAAACTGGGCTTTTTGACAATTAACACCAGCGTTAAAAAAATGACTCCTTCTAACGTCTGGTCCTGGATTATTGCTTGGAATAGCATTGTCATCTACTAAAGTATTTAACACGGCAGGTAGCAAGGCACTGAGTCCTTAAAACTCGAGAAATGCCTAACTTTTCCCCCCCTTAGTACACCTCTACCTCGAGATAACGCTGTCCTCGGGAGCCAAAAAAATCTTACCGCGTTATAAGTGAAACCGTGTTATATCGAACTTGCTTTGATCCACCAGAATGGGCAGCCCTCCCCACCCCCCCGGAGCACTGCTTTACCACGTTAGATCCGAATTCGTGTTATATCGGGTCGTGTTACATCGAGGTAGAGGTGTATTTATAAGTTTAATATTGAAGTATTAATATGAAGAAGGTAGGATTTGATGCTAACTTTATCATTTGGAGACAACTGCTGTTTTGGAGCAATGCAATGTGAGATCCCTGCTAGCAGTACAAAAACATTTCTTATGTTTTGATATCAGAGCAGGACGTACTTTTTGGTGGATTTTAATAAAATTAATGAAAGGATACTCATTCAGAACTTAATCTTGTCATATGGACTGTTCTGGATACGAACAACACTCACAATGTTACAGTGACAAGTGCCATATAAATAACTTGATTTACCTACCAGTTCTATCCCTTGTTTTTACCTGCTTTTATGCATGTTGATATGGTTCGTACCTTATTAAATACGTCCTTGCTAACAGAATCTGTGTTCCACAGATTTTGTGTTTCCCTCTGTATTAGGGCCTCTTCTTTCTGTCTCCATTCTTCCTCCCTCTGTCTCAATTCTGAAGCATCAGTCTGTGCTTTGGCATGTTCCTGATCCAGGGACTCAGAGTTATGCAGTGCTAAACTACCAAGTTTCTGCTGGGCTTCTGCTAAATTCCATTTGCATTCCACAGAGCTCTTCACAAACTCCTTTTGTTTTTGGCAAGCCAATTCAATCCCATGGCCATATATCTGTATGGGGGAAAAAAAAATCAGATTTGTTTATTTGGAAAAGTGGAGAGAATTTAGATAGCACGCAAACAAGTAAGGTTAGTTGCAGAACAGAATTCTGAGATGGCAAATTTGTGAAAAGTGAGGTTAAATTCTGAACAGTGACTAAAATTGATATTATACAGTTGGATGTTTACTTCAATGATTTCCACATTAAATTAGCTCAGTTTACACATAAAATACATTTTAATAACTCCCAGACTTGCAAACTCAGGGATCATGTATCAGCAGTAACAAAGCTTCTCCAACCAAACAGCAGAAAACAATTTTTATGAAGAAGTATGGGCGAAAATAGGATCCAGCTGGCTCTCTCTTAGCTGTTCTGGTTCTGCAGTGCTAACAATAGCCAAAACACCAGAATTAACTCTAAATACATATAAATCTGTAATAAGAAAGTGGCATTTTTACAGTGTCTGACCATAACTGGACTTTCTGAGTATTGCTTAAATGCCAAACAGATTAATATTCTTTGCTTAAAACGCCTTGTATAAAGGACAGATATGTAGAAAAATAACCTATTTTACTTAGTTCTCAGATAAACATAGGCGGGATTTTTAGTACATATAAACCCCATTTCAGACACCCAGAAAAAAGAGTATGAATTCCTATATAGCTATCTGCAGTTTCTCATGCTTACTCTGGGCTTTGAAACATGGTAGATCTTCTTTTAACGAAAGGGGACAAGTTGCTGCTTGCTCAAACTTACCCAAGAATCAAAGGTGAAGAGAATGTCTTGAAAGGAACGAGATATATAGTATTCCAAGGAGTTAACTATGCGGCCTCTCTAGGATTTCCAGTTCCTGCTTGTTACAAACCCAGACTGTTACCTCTCAAAAAGGAGCCCCATATATCTGTACATTGACTTTTTCAACACAACAGTGATGGAATAAGTGTTTATGCAACTCTGCTGCACATAGTTCATTCTGTCAGTCACACCCAGCAGTGCAATGGAGAATGGGAAAAGGCAGCGTGACACTCAAGTGCTGGCCTGGCGACCACCCACAAACCCAGCGCTGAGTGACTGGGGGGGCACACACTGGCGTAAGGGTAGGCGCACGCTACGGCCACCTCTCCTTGCAGGAAACACTGCGCCTCCTTCAGCATCACTTCACTGCAGAGGCTTCACACTTGGCTCCCATCAGGAGCGTCACGTCGCACTCGCCGCTAGGGTGACCAGACAGCAAGTGTGAAGAATCGGGGCAGGGGGTGGGGGGTAATAGGAGCCCATATAAGTAAAATACCCCAAAATCGAGACATCTGGTCACCCTACTCGCCACCAACGCGGGCGAACGGCAGCCGGCGAGGGCCGCCGGGCAGGATCTAATGGGGGGTGGGTTACCGAGCGCCCCGGGGCTCTGCTCACCCCATGCGGGCGGAGCCGGGGCTGGAGGAGCCGAGCGGGGCCCACGGCTCCACGCTGAGGAGGGAGCAGCTCTGGCAGGGCCGGACTCGCAGCAGGCCCGGGGGCTTTGCCAGCTCTGCGACCCCCGCTGGAAGCGCCGCCCAAGGGCGGGCGGGCGGTTTGGCCGCGCTGCTAGGAGCGGGCCGGCGGGGCAGCCGCAGTCACGGCCACGCGAGAGGGCAGCGAGCCCAGCGCAGGGCCCGATCCCGGGAGTGGGGGGAGAACGTACCTGCGGGTCCGGCGGGCGGGGCGCGCAGGGCGGGTCCGGGTCCGGGTCCTGCCCCTCCCCCGCGCGGAGACCCCGGGAGCGCGGCGGCCACAGCGCCATCCCCGCGCAGAGACGCGCGCCACCGCCTCGGCCCCTCCAGCCCCCGCCTGGCTCCTCCCCTCGCGCAGGCCCGTTACCGTTACCAGCCTGGCCGGAAATTAGGCCGAGCGTCACTTCCGGAAACAGGGGGCGGGTGGGCCGCCAGTGTGACCTCACGGCGCACGCCACCGCCCGCTGAGAGCCACGGGACGTGGGAGGCTGCCAGCCAGCTCGTGCTGCAGGAGCGCGGGGGCGGGGCCACGTTTGTTCTTTAAGCCTCGTTGGGAAACTGACTAGAGAGAGGTGATGCTGGCCCCGCGCGGGGCTGAGGAAGCGCAGCGTACGTCTGGCTCTGGAGCCTTTGGCAAAAGGAGGAAATTGGCCAACGGAACCCCCCCCTAAGATAAATGTGACTCCGCTTGGTGTCGTTAGAATTCATAGCAAAAGTCCCATAAACACTCCGATCTCCTCCATCCGTTTGTCTGCCCAGCCAGCACGGACGTGTGTCCCTCATAGCGCCCAAATACAGCTTTAGAATGGGCTTCTAATAATCACGGTCCACAAATTAAACTTGGGATGTTTTGCAGATATCTCCACTAATGTATCCAGTGCATACAAACAGGTAACTGTTTGCAAGGTTATTGTAATCCATAATTAATTACATTATTTTTATTAACACCTTTGTCATAGCAGAACATACCGATTTAAGCATTTTTAATCTGACAGATGGATGTGCCAAAATAATCCTTTGTTAAAATAAAGTTATGGCTGCAAAGTCAAAAGTTAGGAAATGCCAGAATTAAGATAATGTTTGCAGAGTTGTTGTAGTCATGTTGGCCCTAGGATATTAGAGAGACAAGTGGGGTGAGGTCATATCTTGTATTGGACCAACTTCTGTTGGTCAGAGAGAAAAGCTTTAAAGCTTATACCCAGAAGACCTGAAGAGCTCATCTCTTTTGCCACAGAAGTTGGTTCAATAACAGATAGAACCTTGCCCACCTTTCTCTCTAAAATAGTGGCAGTCACATCCCTGAATTGCAGGCCAGAATCATTAAATTCTGGTCTACAGTTTCTTGTTTTCCTAGACTCTCATTTTTTGGTAATTTTTTAGGTAAAATCACTGTTCTCAGCACTTTGAAAAACAACTCGTTCCCCTCTTAATTATCCACCCTGTGCACTGAATGGGAGCCTGGGGGGGGGGGGGGAATTCTGTGGAAAAAAATAAAATGATCATGTAATTAAAGACTGTATCTTAATGCATATACAAAGGGGTCCAAACTAAAGTTGCACAGGCAGCCTGAATTCTATCATTTCTTAACTTTTGAAGGCTTGACTGCACTCTTAATTTTATTTTAACATAGTTTATTTGTATATCACGGAAGGTGATAGTACAGCTCTACTTAGTGCTGGTTTAGGTTAGGCTTCGGCTGGTGTACTGTGTCCAATTTTGGTCACCAATGTATAGAATGGATGTGGAAAAATGAAAGGATTCAGAGGTGAGCAACAAAGATGATAAAAAGGATGGAATGCAAGCCTTGTGAGCAAAGGCTGAAGGCACTGGGTATGTTTAGTTTGCAAAAAAAGGAGATTAAGAGTGGACATGATAACAGTCCTCAAATACTTGAAAGGCTGTCATAAAAAAGATGGAGAAAAGTTGTTCTCTCTTGCCACAGAGGGCAGGCCAAGAGGCACTGGGTTCAAACTGTAGCATAGCTCAGGGGTCGGCAACCTTTCAGAAGTGGTGTGCCAAGTCTTCATTTATTCACTTTAATTTAAGGTCTCGCGTGCCAGTAATACATTTTAATGTTTTTAGAAGGTCTCTTTCTAGAAGTCTATAATATATAACTAAACTATTTTTTAGTAAATAACTATTGTAAAGTAAATAAGGTTTCAAAATTTTTAAGAAGCTTCATTTAAAATTAAATGAAAATGCAGAGCCCCCCGGACTGGTGGCCAGGACCCAGGCAGTGTGAGTGCCACTGAAAATCAGCTCGCGTGCTGCCTTCGGCACCCGTGCCATAGGTTTCCTACCCTTGCCCTAGCATGTATCCAGGCAGCCTGTTTCTTTTCCCCTCTCTGCTTCTATCCTCCTAGGGCCAGCTCCAGGCACCAGCGTAGCAAGCAGGTGCTTGGGGCGGCCAATTTTTAAGGGGTTGCACTCCGTCCGGTATTGGGGCGGCATGTCCGGGTCTTCGGCGGAAATTCAGCGGTGGGTCCCTCATTCCCTCTCTTCCTCTCTGAGCTGCTGCCGAATTGCTGCCAAAGAGGAAGAGAGGGAGGACTCGCCGCCAAACTGCCACAGAAGAAGCGGCGCGGTTGAGCTGCCACCGAAGTGCCGCCACTCGTCTTTTTTTTTTTTTGCCGCTTGGGGCAGCAGAAAAGCTGGAGTCGGCCCTGTATCCACCCCCACTGCCTATTTGTGCTCCTATGATGCTACAGTCTTTATCTCCTCCCCACACTGAGCACTATCCACCCCCACAGCTTCTGCCACTGCATCTTCTCTCTGCTGTCCCCTCTGCCCTATCCCCCCATAGCTTGTCTCTAGCCCTATCCCAGTGGTCCTCAACCTTTTTGTGGCCAGTAGCACATTCATGTTTTCAGAAGAGTGTGGCGGGTGCCAACAATTTTTCAAGGCTTATTTTGTATTTGTACATTAAATAATACAAAAAACATCATATTTAATATTACATAATATATGAATCCAGAGAGAAGCTGGCGCCCGCAGCCCCAGAATACTCTGTCCCCAGCAGGCGCGGGGCCCCGGCTTCTCTCCTCTGCTGGGCACTAGGCGGGCCCCGCACCTGCCGGGGACAGAGAACACAGGCACCCGCAGCCTGCAGCCCCGGAGTTCTCTGTTCCCGGCAGGCGTGGGGCCGCGGCTTCTCTCCGGCTTAAGCCGCGGCCCTGTACCTGCCTGGGACCGAGAACACCGGCACCTGCAGCCTGCAGCCCCAGAGTTCTCTGTCCTCGGCAGGCGCTGGGCCGTGGCTTCTCTCCCCTGCTGGGCACTAGGCAAGGCCCACACCTGCCGGGAACAGAGAACACTGCGCCCGCACCCTGAGTTCTCTATCTCTGTCAGGCGGGTGCACTAGGCAGGCGCACATAAATGCCCCAGTGAGCACCATGGCGCCCGCGGGCACTGCGTTGGGGACCACTGCCCTATCCTCTCTCGTAGGCTTTTTGTCCCCACTGTTCCTATCCCTCCAGCCTACGTCTGCCCCCTCCACATCTATCCCTCTGTGCAGCCTATCTCGGCTTCCATTCTATGTCCCTATCCCCACACACTTTTCTTTGGCTCTATCCCCACAATCTGTCTCTGTCTGCACTGTGCCCCTATTTCTCCCCAGCACTAATTGTCTCTGCTTCTCCTTCTCCACCCCTTTCTGCATTCCAGCCAGGCTGAGTTCTTCTTATCCTAAGTGCTACAAGTAGAGGGAGCTTTGAGAGCACAGAAGAGACTTTTCCTCCTCTCAGTTCCTGTATCTGGCTCCACAGCAGCCCCCAGCTGAGAAAAAGAGCAATTGCCAGGAAAGTCCTGCTAATATCCTATAGCCCAAGGCTGGAGCATGCTCAGCACAGATGGAATCTTCAGAGAATTTAGCTGAAAAATTCTAACAAGACTGTACTGAGCCTATTTAAACTGAGAAAGCTTGTAACTTGGCTGAATTTTGGCAGATTTTCATGAGGGTGGCAAAAAGGCATATCCCTGACCCAGGAGCAACAACCCCTTTGCCAAATTTCAAGTCCCTGTACCAAACATGCTAGGGCTTCTCAATGAAACAGTTGAAAAAATGTTTTAACATGGGCAAAATAATATATTTTCTCTAGGGCTGTTGATTAATCGCAGTTAATTCACGCAATTAACTCAAAAAATTAATCATGATTAATCAGTTTTAATTACACTGTTAAACAATAGAATACAAATTGAAATCTATTAAATATTTTCGATGCTTTTCCACATTTTCATAGATACTGTATTCTGTGTTGTAACTGAAATCAAAGTGTATATTATTTTTTATTACAAATATTTGCACTGTAAAAATAAACCAAAGAAATAGTATTTTTCAATTCACCTGATACAAGTACTGTAGTGCAATCTCTTTGTCGTGAAACTGCAATTTATAAATATAGATTTTATTTGTTACATAACTGCACTCAAAAACTAAACAATGTAACATTTCAGAGCATCCAAGTCAGGGTGGATTTGATTTACATCAAATTAATTTAAATCATGATTTAAATCACTAGTCAGGAAGACTCGATTTAAGCATGGATTTCTACATAAAAATGCATTTTAGTTGTTTGTTATAACCTTAATACATACCTTTCTTCACAACTCAGAGAGAGAGATGTAGATTTAATTTTTAGAAGGTACACACTATACATTTTTAAAGTGATTTATTTTGAAAACTTTTCAGATTAGTTTTACAGCTATATCAGAAAATGAATGATTGTTTGTTTATTTCATTTACCAAAGGTAATTGAAGCAGATATTTATGAAGTAATTGGGAGGTGAACTATCTCCAATTCAACAGGTTAATCATTAATATTTGGAGGATTTTCTTGCCATGCTGTATTAGGAGGAGAACATCACCAGACAGACATTTAAATTGTTTTATTTAACTAAAACAACAACATTATGTATTCTGGATTTTTTCTTCAACAGCAAATATATAATACTTTAACAAAACAAGCACATGAATTTTTGAATTTAGTTAAACATTCAAGTTTTTTAAAATCTGGTTTGTTTTTGTTAAAATTGTTTTTAACTAAAATAGTTAAATGAAATATTTAAAAAAAAATTAAATCGACTCTGTCAGCCAGGTCAACATGAGAAACTTAAAATATTGGTTTCTGCAGCTAACTCAGTCATCTTCACCTTCATTTTCCTGTTTGTTCATAATCTGGAAAAGAAAAACAAGCTTTTCTGCTTTTTCAGGTTACCAAATGATTTCTCAGTTTGGAATGAATTAGTCCAAAGGAAGAAAATATTCTTTCTACACCAGCAGAAGAAGCTACTACTGTTAAAAGTGAGATTATCTCTTCAACAGTCTCTGAATCCAAGTGCTTAAGTAACTTCCACCAGTTCACTGGTGTGACTTTCTTTAAAACATCATCAGCAAACATATATTTCTTGAATGGTTCACCCTTAGCTCTGAAGTTTATTATAGTTGGCATTATGGAGGGATGAGTGCTGGCTCTCCATGTCATAGCCAACTCCTCTTCTTCAACAGTTAAGGTTTGACTCTCGTACTGAGTATTGAGAATATTTGCAAGAAAATGAGCTGGAGATAGTGTTTGTCCCATTTGTTTTTTTAATGCTTGTTATTTAACTCTGTCATTGCATAGTTCTCTTTTTAAGATCTCACTCAGCTCCTTCCAAATTTCAACCGTGTCAGCAATAAAACAGCTATTTCCCTGCATTTTGTTCAGAGCTACAGAAATAGGCTTCAGAGTACTCAGCATGTGTTCAATGTTTCTCTTAAGGCCAATGTTGAGAACTTTGGCTGTGATAGACAAAATCTATTTTTTCATGATTTTGTTCACAAACTGTCATCAGATTAGGCCAGTTCTTGATATAGTGCTCAAAACAGTCCACTACTGAGTTCCATCACATGTCTTATGGGAGAGTTAGCTTGGTTCCTCCCATTTTTTTAAAGCAGCTGCTGCAAAGTGGTTGTTATGAAAGTATTTTGCAATTTCAACAACATTCGCCTTTATTTCTGGAACACTGAAGTCTTTGGCTAGGAGGTGCATCAAATGAGCACTGCAACTGTATGTTATTAGCTTGGGACTCTCTTCTAAATTTCTTCTCATCTTGGATACTGTGATGGAGTCTGCTTACCCTGCACTAGCAGAAACAGGGTTAAGACCATACGATTGACAGCGGAAGTCCTGCCTCCCTGGCGAGACTGAGCATGCTCCAAATGCTCAAGCAGTATAAAGGGAAGGAACCCAGCTCATTCTGGGCTGGAGGCTGCAGGGAAAGGACTTGTCTGGGAAGCGTCTGTAGTGGGCCAGCCACAGCCCCTGACTGCACCGGGAATCAGAGCCGCCCTGGGCTCACCTGCACCCCGGCGACTGGAGGAGCCATTGGAGGAGACTGGCCCTGCTGACAACAGAGAACCCGACATCTCATGGGAGACCCAGTGCAGACTCTGGTAGGAAGTGACCAAGTGAGGGTGATGGAGTGGTACCTCCCACCCCGAGGGATGTGCTGGCCGCGGCTTCCCGCCACCCCCATTGGCCTGGAGCGGCGAACCGCAGCCAGTGGGAGCCACGATCGGCCGAACCTGCCGACGTGGCAGGTAAACAAACTGGCCCGGCCCGCCACAGTGCTTATCCTGGCGAGCAGTGTGCCAGAGGTTGCTGACCCCTATTCTAACCTGAGCACTGAGTCCCATTGGTAGATAGAAAGATTAACCTGAATAATCTATACCAGGGGTCGGCAACCTTTCAGAAGTGGTGTGCCAAATCTTCATTTATTCACTCTAATTTAAGGTTTCACATGCCAGTAATGCATGTAAATGTTTTTAGAAGGTCTCTTTCTATAAGTCTATAATATATAACTAAACTATTGTTGTATGTAAAGTAAATAAGGTTTTTTAAATGTTTAAGAAGCTTCATTTAAAATTAAATTAAAATGCAGACCCCACGGGACTGATGGCCAGGACCCAGGCAGTGTGAGTGCCACTGAAAATCAGCTCACGTGCCGCCTTTGGCACGCGTGCCATAGGTTGCCTACCCCTGATCTATACAGAAGCCCCTGGAATCCCATAAAATTGGGTCCCTAATCCATGAACTACTGGAACTCATTTACAAAACTTTTCTTAAACATTACATGAATATATTGTCTCATACTATAGAATTAGAATTTATAATCCCTATTCTATGATGAGATATCTTTGAGATATAATGTACCTTAATTAAAACTATCTTTAGATAGGGTTTTTCTTCAAAAGGCATTTTATCAAAGAAATCCAATTTAAATAAAAAAACTCTAATTTGGATTTCCAAGTTGGAAAGTGATATTAGTCAATATTGTATTTTAATGAGATTTAGAAGTTGGAAACAAAATCCCCAATCCTGCAAATGTAACATTGGTGAGCAGGATCGAATCTGGGACCTCTGGAGCTAAATGCATGAGTCTCTACCACATGAATTAAAAGCCATATGCCTCTTAGCTAAGGCCATAGAGCAGACTCAATCTTTCTCTAAGTTGTCTCGGTGCCACTGGATGGAACAGAGCACCACACCCAAGAGGTGTGTGGGTTACACAAACACTTAAGCACATGTGTAACTTTACTTGTGTGCATAGTACCATTGATGTCTACTCATCTGAGCAAAACTATGCACATTTGTACATGCTTGCAGGATTGGGGTTTAAGAGAAAAAACATCCCTAAGTGACCAACCAGTTCTGCCCAGACCATTAGCAATTACACCTTGGATCAGCAACGGTCCCTTGACCAATTTGGTAACTTCTTTTTAGACCAAACTAGTTTTGTAGTATATGTGGACAAAAGTTTAGACTTTTAAAAAGATTAAAAGCTTGTGTTTGTTTTTCCAAAGTCCAATATGTTACAAATTACCTGTCTGATTAGCTTTACCCTTTACAGAAAATAATCTGCTTTGGCTGGAGGCTGCACAAGTAAAAGGTCAAGTGGAAGGGAGACTATTTCCAGAAAGTTGGGGGTAGGAGGGACATAAAACTTGGGCTTTTTATAAGAGAAACTGTCACACGGTTCTACATAGATGTTAATATGCACAGCCCTACACCAAACATTGCATAGACACATTACTTTATACAGACAACCTTGTACATAAAACCCATTGCATCATGTACTCACACAACTATACACACTCAAATTACAATGTCAAACTGTAAGGATAGTTAATTATAATGATAGTTAAGGGCTGGAATAGGTTACCAAAGGAGGTTGTGGAATCCTATGGGTTTATGAGGTCCCTTCCAGCCCTACATTTCTATGACTATATGCACACAGCCTTGTGTTTATGCATGCATGTCACATACATCACACGTGCCACATCTACAGAACTCACACAAGATAGGCATGTGTTACAAATCTTATAGACACGTATTACACACATAGCCCAGGCCTACACGCAACCCCCCTGCATGCACGCAGATTGCACACAGTAGTTACATGCATAGCTCTGGGCAGGCTCCATGGCATGCTTGCATTCCGCCCTCAAGCGTCGCTTGGGGAGCATTCCCCCAACCCGCCGCTTCTCGCGGTTCGCAGGGAGCCTTAGCTACAGCCTCGCGTGCGCCTCGCTTCCCCGGGCTCCAGGGGGCGCGCGCCGGCTGCCTCCGCGTTCCGAAGGCGAACGTTGGCGCGTTTGAGTCTCCACGGCAACGGGACGCTTCCCCTTCCGGACAGCAGCGGCCGCGGGGTGACCGGGACAGCGGGGCGCGGGGGCGGAGGCGGGGAGAACCCCCCGCCCCAGGATGCCGCTGAAGGTGGTGGTGGAGCTGCAGATCCACGCGGTGAGGCGGGTGCAGGGCCAGCACTAGCCAGGGCAGCGAGCGAGCGAGGGAGGGGCAGGGCAAAAAGTGGACAGGGCTCCAAGGGGCGCGAGCGGCACATACAGCCTTCCCGGGTAAGTACACGCGACAACACCGAGCCCTGACCTGCATCACCACTCCGCTGCCCCTGTCCCCGGAGCTGTGCGTGGAGTGCTTCGTGTAGCACAGCCGGGTTAGCGCTGTCTTCGCCCTTCTCAGCGGCACTTAAAGGAAACTGCGTCTTTAAAGGATTCTATGCGGTAACTTGTAAATAAATAATAAACACTCTGTGAAGCAAAACGAAATGACCTTCTAATTGCTTTTACACGGCCTTCGCACTTCAGCCCTAGGACGTGATGGATGGCAGCCCTGATTTCATATACGATGTACACTGCCTGTACTGTGGAAACAATGGGAAGTACACAGAAGGGTGTGATCTAAATCAAGGGGAAAGGGGTTTAATGGTAAAGGTTAGGTAAATGTCAGGACTCTACAACACTGTGCAATATTAATTGTGTAATAGTCTTTTTAGGGATTATTGTGTCAATTCATAGTCTAGCAAGAGCAGATAATAATAATCTATTTTTTGTATAGTGCTTTTCATCAGATATGCAAATAGTTATTTTTAAACATTTCTCTCATCTCTTAGCCTTTGAATTTCCTATTCTGGCATCAGATTAAAATATTTTAGTATCTGTTCAGTAAAATGTTAAAATCCATGACATTTCATCACCATGAATACAGTTATTGAAAAAAGAAAGTCCCAAATATAGGAAGCATAAAACCAGCAAATGCACAACACACTAACACTTTTTTAAATAAAAGGAGCAAAACTAAAGAAAACATTTTGGGCCAGCTCACACAGCCACAGGTGTTTTTCTGCAGTGTAGAGGTACACTTTTAGCCACTTTTGAAAATTCCATTCCAAAAACTCAATTCTGCCCTTAGTTATACAGCTGTAACTTCCATTGGTGTAACTCAGAGGTGGGCAAACTTTTTGGCCTGAGGGCCACATCAGGTTTCTGAAATTGTATGGAGGGCCGGTTAGGGGAGGCTGTACCTTCCCAAACAGCCAGGTGTGGCCCGTCCCCTATCTGACCCCCCCTGAGTCTCGCCCTCTGATGGCCCCCCTGGGACTCCTGCCCCATCCACCCCTCCTCCATTCCCTGATGGCACCCCCACGGCCTCTACCCCATCTACCAACCCCCGCTCCCAGTCCCCTGACTGCGCCCCGCTGCCCCATCCAACCCCTCCTCTCATTCCTGACTGCCCCCCCCAGGATCTTTGCCCCCATTCAACCCCTCTGTTCCCTGCCCTCTGACCGCCCCGATCCCTATCCACAGCCTCACCCCCGACCACTCCCACGAGCTCCCCTGCCCTCTATCCAACCCCCCGTGCTCTCTGCCCCTTACTGTGCTGCCTGGAGTACCAGTGGCTGGCGGTGCTACAGCTGCACTGCCCAGAGCACCAGGACAGGCAGCTGTGCCACCCAGCTGGAGCCAGCCACGCCACTGCACAGCACAGAGCACCGGGTTAGGCCGCGGCTCTGCAGCTGCTCTGCCCCAGGAGCTCGCAGCCCTGCCGCCCAGAGCATTGTGCTGGCGGTGCAGTGAGCTGAGGCTGCGGGGGAGGGGGAACAGCAGGGTAGGGGTCGGGGGCTAGCCTCTGGGATAGGAGCTCAGGGGCTGGGGAGGAGGGTCCCGCGGGCCGGATGTGGCCCATGGGCCGTAGTTTGCCCACCTCTGGTGTAACTGAAGATAGAACTGGACCCTAACTGGCACCCTTGTCAACAGAGAAGCCCAGAGCACAGATATTGTACTACCTACTTGACCATAATGGTAGTCCCTGCAGATTGTGCATGAGGCACATTGATGGGACAAAGCGGGGAAGGCTGCCCTAAAAGAATTCTCATCACCATGATTGTTTTCTCTCTTTCATAAGGTCACTTGCCCTGGTGTGTTCCTGCCAGAGAAGCATGACATTTACCTCAGTGTCTGCATCCTGGGCCAATACAAGGAGACAGAATGCCTTCCTCCAATTTTCCCTCTCTTGTTTCATGAGAAGATGTGGTTTGAAAAGGTGATTCTCACTTATTACATGCTTTGGGATTGATTCTCTACTGCCTTCCACTATGGATAGTAATTTACACCTGTGCAAAGTGGGTGTAAAATGCTACCACCAGTGTAGAGTTAGTAGAAAATTTTGATTTAGTATCATTTTACACTTGATTCCTATGCAAGGTAGCAAAGAATCAGATCTGTTATATCTTTGAGGGACTGTAACTGGGAACAGGTTCTAAAATTTAACATTTTGCTATCTGAATTTTTATTCATGGCAATAACACCCAAGGTTGTGGCTCACTGGTTAAACTGGAGTGTGCTCCCGGGCAAACAATCCTATATAATCCCAGAAAGGACATAAGTGTGTTAGTTCTCTTGCTTGGTATTTATTTGGTTGTGATCCCATTTCTGTGGAAACAAAATAACATCTCCACTATGGGATGACTATCATCTGATTTTCATGATCCTGGCAGGAATAGAATTAAATATAATGACTCAAATAAGTGACAGATGAATGTTTTAACCAACATTTTACATACCATTTTAAAATCTGAAATAACCAAGAACACAAGTCTTCAGCCTGAATTTCCTTGGAGTAAATGATTTGGCTAACTCCAAAATGTTTATAAAAGATTTAAAAAACCCAACAAACTCTCTCTGCTCATTGGCTATCATATTGATGAATAGTACCAGAGGGGTAGCCGTGTTAGTCTGGATCTGTATATTGATGAATGGTGATTTATGCTTGATGATGTTTTTTAAAAATGATTTTAGCACAGTTTGGCGTTGCCCATAGTGACAAGAAAACTATGTTGAAGCCACTACAGGTAACATCGTTTTAATACACATGTAGAAATTTTTTAAGAGTACAGAGCTCATCTGTTACCCTTATTCTTTCCCTAATGGCTCTTGCTCTGCTCTGTTAGGAGAATCCCTGCTTTTTGCATACAGCTTTCTGTGTGGCTCTGTTTTCACAAATAAATTTTACCACATCTCTCATAAGATTCCACTTTCTAAGGAATATGATTAAATGCCTTTCACTTCCTAGGCCTTTAGTGACAGTTGAAGATGACTTGAGAGTGAAATGAGCCTTGTCTTCACTAGGAAAAAAGGTGTGTTCTTACCTTGTGTTAGCTAATCCGCAATAACTAACACGAAGTAAAATCCTGTGAAGACTAGGGAGTTATAGTTTTAACAAGTGTTAGCAGGTCAAGATAAATCCTAGGCTCCCACATAGTCTTTACTTTGACCTGCTAATGTGTATGAAAACTACAAGCTGCCATGTTTTCACTAAGATAGTGCCTCATTTTTGTTACCAGGTGTTATCTTACATGACATAAGACCATACCTTTTTTCCTAGCAAAGATGCACTCTTTGAGTTTCCTTCCTCCAAAAAGCCTACCACTGAAGTACTGTCCTGAAAGCTTCAATATTATCAGAGGTTGAAAGATGTTGACAAATTGGGTGGAAAAAAAAATCCTTAATCCTATCTCAGCACAGAGGGATAGGCTAAATAATCTCTTGAGGTCCCTTCCAGCCCTACATTTCTATGGTTCTGTGAAAAGCAACAAAAATGCTTAAGGGCGGGGTTAAAACATGACTCAGTGGAGATATAGCTGACCACAGCTGCTTGAACGAGGTAAAATACTAAGGGTTAAATCCTGGCCCTATTAAAGTCAATGGCAAAACTCACATTGACTTCAAAGAGGTCATGTTTTCACCCCAAGGCAGAGGAATCTCTTTTAGGGTGGACCAGCAAATTGTGGCTAGGAGTAATGGGATGAAATTAAGCAAAGTAAAATGTATTTATATTTATTTCATGTTCATAAAATGTTCTGATTTTATGTACAGTCTTTGCAAATTATATAATAACAAATAGGATTGTCACCTTAGACCAGTGGTTCCCAAACTTGTTCCGTCACTTGTATAGGGAAAGCCCCTGGCGGGCTGGGCCGGTTTGTGTACCTGCCGCATCCGCAGGTCCAGCCGATCGTGGCTCCAGGTCAATGGGAGCTGCTGGAAGCAGTGGCCAGTATGTCCTTTGGCCCGCACCGCTTTCAGCAGCTCCTATTGGCCTGGAGCAGCAAACTGTGGCCACTGGGAGCCGCAATTGGCTGAACCTGTGGACGTGGCAGGTACACAAACTGGCCTGGCCCGCCAGGGGCTTTCCCTGCACAAGTGGTGAAACAAGTTTAGGAACCACTGCCTTAGACGCCTGAACTCCTCTCTTGCCTATATAGGGCTTGTCCTGTGCTTCAGGGTGATGGCAGCCAGGGCACTGATGGCAGCCAGCACTGTGGGTTGAGGCCCATGGTTTGATCAAGAACCCTGTATTCTCAAAAAAAACCCTGTGTCCCCTCTGCACTAGCTCTTCCACCATTGCTTCTACTAGTAGAACTATACTAATGTTAGTGCAACAGTGGGAGATTTCCTGAAAAACCCTTTAGACTCACTTCTAAGTCTGACTCAGAGGCTACAGTGTGTGAAATTTCAGGTTTAAACAACTAAGATTTTCAAGACTTTACATAACTTTTTAAACAAATTGTTACAGTATTTTACAGCTGACATTAATAAACATGTCACACGGAGTAAAATATATAGTATTTCCCAAGTTTGTTTGTTTTGCTTAATGACAACACAGCATGGTGTAGGGAAATATTTGTTGAATATATAAAAATGTTCATATAACTGCTAGATTATAAAAATGCTTTTTGTATTATAAAGGACGAATATACTCGGTATTACTTTCCTGTAGGTATTTGAAAGTGCTGTAGACCCGGCTGCTGTAACAGAGATGCTTGAAAGTAAGTATAATTTAAAGAACATTCTGAGTGCATGTCTTCCCTGGAGGAAAATTCTTCCCCGACCCCAAATATGCGGTCAGCTGAACCCCGAGCATGCGGGCAAGACTCTCCAGCCATACCTCTGGAAAAGGTTAAGAATAACATTCAAAGAACATTCTGAGTGCATGTATAACTGAAGACAGTGTAGTTGCTCCAAATCTTTCTATCCATCCTTATTTTTTATTGTTATGCTACAGGAGTATTTTGAATATATTATAATTTCTCAGCCACCTTGACTTTTTTTTGTCTTTTTCTAGGCAATGTAACAACGTTTGGATTAATTCAACTAGTATCTTCAGGTAATGGGCTAGTAAATATTTTACAAAATAGCAGTTTATTAGACATTGAAAGGAGCATCCCAGTGGGTGTTAACTTTGAGCCTTGCCTCCCCACTTTCTTCCTCTTTCCCATCTCCTCTTCTAGGGGCTTCAACTATTTGCTGTCCCCAGCCCCAACTCTGCATACACTTTGATCATCTACCAGCGAAAATAAGATACATTTTCTGACTAGTGACTTACTGGTTGATTTGTTAGAATTATTCAAATTGATCTAATTTCTTTCCCCTTGCATCCGAAGAAGTGGGTATTCACCCACGAAAGCTCATGCTGCAAAACGTCTGTTAGTCTATAAGGTGCCACAGGATTCTTTGTTTCTTTCCCCTGTCATTGATCTAATTTCTTTCTCATCTCTGTCACTATTATTGTTCACCAATGATATTTAAATGTAACATGAATAATAATTTAGAGTTCCATTTAGCAGATATTAGCATTGGCTCTATAACAACTTTTTTTGTGGTTTTTATGAGTTAGAAAAATCAAGTGGACACAGGGTGGCAGAATAACCCTACTCTTTAAGGTAATCAAATATGGAACAATTGTATGTGTGGTAAAATCACTGGCAGTTTTCATTACTGAAAAATAGGTAGTGCTCTACCACTAATATAATATATTTAATGCATTTTTATATTACCGGTTGCTTTGTTAGGAGTATTCAAATTACTTTAATTTCTTTTTCTAGATTTTCTCATCTCTGTTACCATTATGGTTCATCAATGATATGTAAATATAACACAAATAATAATGTAGAGCTCCATTTTTTGTTGTAGCCCTGCAAAAATATGTAGTTTTTTTTTTTACAATGGGAAGTTTGTATCTTTTTCACTCTTTCTTCACTCAAAAAGTGGATGAAGGGATTTTGCTCAACTTTTAAAAAATCCAAATGTAATGCTTGATAGTGAAACCAGCACGGACTCCAGTTTGTCTTGTACCAGGGTCAGCACCAGTGCAGTGAAACTGGTTGCTGCCATGTTTCTATTTTCTAGTGTAAACAAGGCCCAAGAGGGAGTTCTAGAGAGCCCCTAAAAATGACCCAGCTATAAAGGATCAAGCTGAGAAGGATTAAGAATCTTGCTCTCTTTATTACCTTTTACTATAGTTTTCTATCTTTTTGACTCTTAGTTGTGCTAGCATCAGAGCTGCAGGCTCTAATATGCCATCGCTACAATATGCAGCATCTTTCATAAGAACAAACTGCAGCGTAGCCGTTACCCTAAATTTTGAACAAAAATAGTTGATTTTCTTTTGACGCAATACATCTCTCTGTGTTTTTCCCAAAGCTTCACCACCTTCCATCAGTAGCCTGATTGCACACTCTAGAGGGTGAGAACTGGCAGCTGCTCATTAGACAGAAGTAAAGGCCAGATTTTCAAAACTTGCACAGCACTCAGTACCTCCCAGTGTGGTCATTCCAAAAGTTGAACACTCTGAAAATGTTACTATTTCATTTATGTGCCTACTTAGGAGTTAAGGTCTTTGAAAATCTGGCCCAAAGCCTTTTATGAAAACCAATAGGCCATACATTGCCTTTGGAGAAAAGTCTGAAGTTTAGGGTGTTTTAGTTCAAAGGTTGTCTAAGGGTATGTCTCCACTGCAATTAAAAACCTGAGGCTGGTCCGTGCCCGTTGACTTGGGCTCGTAGAGCTCGGGCTAAGGGGCTGCTTAATTGCAGTGTAGATTGTTTGGGATTGGGCTGGGACTCAGACTCTAGGACCACTGCGAGGTGGGAGGGCCTTAGACTAAGTCTGAATGTCCAACAGCCCCTGAGCCTGGTGAGCCCACATCGACTGGCAAGGGCCAGTCGCAGGTGTCTAACTGCAGTGTAGGCATATATTCTAGGTGGATAAGGCTTTGCCTTTAGTCTCATTATGAGTGAGCCAGGGTCCTTGTATTTGAATGTCACAGAATCCATTCAAGCAGGGGAGTAGCAACTTTTCTGGCAGGTATTCAGAACATGTTCTTATCAGAAATTTGCAGGGCTGCTACTTGGGGTTCATGAACTGGTGTTTGCTTGACACTGCAGCAAGTTTAGATGCTGGTTTCAGGAAGGCTGTGCATCAGTCACAGTTTAGCAAATGATGCGTCACAGTCCACCTCCGTGTTAGTCTCCTATCCTGGGGAAGCAATGTGATGAAGGAGAAAAACGAGTTGCTTACCAAAGTGGCCTTTGTCTCTGAATATATAGCTTATATAGTGCCACCCTGACCGCTCTCCTCCCCTCTGCTTCAGAGCTCAATGTCATGGGCTTCTAGAAATAGAGAAGAACAACAGGATGGTTAGAAAGGTGGGGATATTTTTACTCTAAGTCAATTGAAGCCTGGACTCAGCAGTACTCAAAAGGGTTCCATGGTTGGGTGGCTGGGTATGTGACTCCTGCAGTGTGGCTGTATGGAGAGAGTACATTCAAAGAACAAAAGTTTCCTTGGTAAGTAACCCCTATTATTTTTCCTGTCATCACTTGTGATGAAGTAATATCTTTTATTGGACCAACTTCTGCTGGCGAAAGGGTCAAGCTTTCGAGCTACACATCACTCTTCTTTAGATCTGAAGCAGGGAACCAAGTGTCTGAGATAAACACAAGGTGGGGCAGGTTGTTAAGCATGAGGGATACATACATACTATAGAAGACACCTTTAGATGAAGTGGGCCATAACGGATTAGATTGTTAAGCATAAAGGGACCACAGCATGTGTGAACCTCTTATGCTTAACAATCTAACCTTTTGTTGCCCACTTATGCTTAACAGTCTGTCCCACCTTGTGTTAAGCTCAGACGCTCTGGTTACCTGTTCCAGACCACAGGAGTTTGGTATCGCTCGAAAGCTTGTCCTTTCCACCAACAGAAGTTGGTCCAATAAAAGATATTGCCTCACCCACCTTCTCTTTCTCATATCCTGGGACCAACACGGCTACAACAGCACTGCAAATCACTTTATGACGATAGCTATACTGAACAAACATAAACGTGTAAATATGATTTTTATAAGCCCATTACAAACATTCCTGTTTGATTTTATTTAAATAGACAATTAATTAGGTTAATTAGTAGTTTGTACAGTGCTTCAAAAAAGTAAAGCTCTCTCTAAATGCTAATGAGCTAAATCCTAGTGCCATGAGGATATTAAGAAAACTCCCAGTGTACATCAGTGAGATCAGGATTTGACCCTGTATGGATAGACAAATACACTCTGCATATTCTGGAAGGGCCATGCTCTGTAAAGGCAGAATCTTGAATGCTTTCTTCTCCTAGTCACGTCAGTGAGATTGATGGTGCTCAGGTCCCCTAAGCTTGGGCCCTAATAAAGGAAAAGCGAAGGACAGATTTGAATTTGGTGTGCTCTCCAAAGTTGCACTGCTTTGGAAATTCCCCACAATACATGTGGATCGTTTTGTCTCTGAGGTTATGCAGTCATTCCGATCCCAAAATAGTTTGGGGCACTGGTGACAAACTGAGTGTTAAAGATGGCATCAAGCTGCAGTGTTGCTGTGCTAAGCCTAATCTTTCATTACAGATGGAGGAATAAATGGACTCTCTCCCTTCTGCCTCCTTCATTTCACTTTCAAGATAGAGACATTAATCAGAAGCAGAGTAGTCAGCGCAATGGAAATGAGACTAACAAGTCATTTGATTTAAAAGCAGTTATTTTCTCAGTCCCTAAAATTAGAAGTATGACCTTACTGGAGCCTTTCTCACAAATTAAAAATGAGCACACAGCAGAATGGAGAGTGTTCACTGATTATCAGTGTTGCTGTTGTTTTCATTACACTGCTGAGGGTCCCCCATTTACCATTTGGAGAAGGGCAGTATACCAAAGAGGAGCAAAGTGCCGCTGTCCTGAAAGCTTCCTACATCATGGCCCAAAGGACTTGTGAACCTCCTCATACAATCTCAAAGCAGATCCACAGGGGATACCACCCTTTGTGATTCCCTGTGACACTCCTGCTGGTGCACACCTATCCCAAAGACCTCATGTACTCCTGACTGAGTCATTCCTAATGTGGAAAGAGGGGCAGGTCTCCTAGTGAGCCAGGGAGGGCTTGCACACTCTGTCAAGGGCTTGCTATAGAACGTGTGACTTTTAAAAAAAATATTAACCATCTTGGAAACAGTTCTTCCTTTTTTTCACTCTTTCAGTGGGGGACAGTCTCGCTTTTTATGAAGAGAATACTCGAGATTTTCTCTTCCCAGAGCCCAAGCTGACTCCTGTGTATCCTGGTGTGGAGAGAGAGTTACTAATGAAAACATCTCCTAGTTTCCCAGTAAGTTGTCTCCAAATGGGTGTTTGACATGGGTAGCTGAAAAGAAGAAAGTGGGAGAGGTCTGGCCCAGCAGGCTAGTGTAACAGGGCGTGCTACTTTGGGAGGATCTCAGTTTGAGACATGAATTTGGACTGCTCTTGAACAGAGAGACATGCTCAAGTACCTTGTATGGCTCTGTACTGTCCTGAAAAAGTACCAGGCATTACCTGACTGAAGATTAAACCTACTAGCCAGAGGCCAATGTAAAAGATGGGTGAGGGGGCCCGGCCGCAAAGTTCCCATCCTCAGCTGCTGTGAAAGGGCAGGGTGTTGGGTAAATTTCCAGGGCGCTGCTCATTGACTGTGCTAGGGGGCACAGTCTTTCCTAGCCATTTAAACACATGTACACACAAACATGCACACACATACATACATGCTAACACACACACACTCTCTCTCTCTTCCTTAGTTTAGCCTACTCTTCTCCGAATCGTCTTTTTTGGGGGGTCTTCTGTCCTTGTAAATGTGTCCAGTGCCTGTCTTTCCTGATGCTCTTAGTTTTCTGAAGCAGAAACACAAGAATAAAACTGACAAAATTCTCATCAGTTTCACTGACACTGATTGGATTATGCAGTAGAAGCAATAAAATTGACCAAGGTTTTGTTCATTTTATTCCGTTACTGCTTGGGAAAGCTATGAGCAGCAATACTCTGCTGGAGTCTCAAAGCTGCATTGGTTCACATTTAGAAAAATATTTTCAATACCATAAGGGCGAGGAATGTAATTAGTTTTAAATAAAAATTTAAATTCTGCATAAATTGCTGGTTTAGTTTCACACATACCAGGAACATTTTTCTACTCACCATTGGCAAGTTCTGCCTAATACAGAGATACTTTAATGGCCCCATATAAACTTATAACACCTGAGTTACTGTTGTACATTTAATCCAGTTTTCTTTTATGAGAATGGAATATTATAAAATAATATAATTAATATCAGCCACATGTGTAGCATTTTATCTAGTGTGTTAGGTAGGTCAAGGGCAGATTATCTGGAGATGATCATGTTGAGTATTTTGATGTGGTGTTGGAAATCTGAATATTTTATTGGTTGCCACAGTAATGAGAGAAGAATAATTTCTCAATGTTAAGGCAGTCAGTGTTTCAGGTAACAAGCCTTTGAATGGCTTTATTAACCTCAGCTTCCTGATGTTCCCTATAATTAAGATTAAAAAAAAATTACCATTGCCTTGATTGAGAGTTAAAATTTCTGTACACGCTTACTTCCGTTCTTTCTCTCATTCTAATTGTCTGTTGAGAGAGACAAAAGTGACATCTACGTCAATCATGCAATTCAGCAAAACAAGGCTAATTCTGCTCACTTATTTTCTACTAACCAACCTGCCCATGCACATCCTGATATTTTTCACAGGGGAGAAAGGGTCAAACTATGATCCACTCTAAAATCCTGGTAATTTAGCTAACTCATCACTTAGCATATTAACAATGCCCACTATTGCAGCAGATTCTCTTTTTCTAGATATCATCACTGTCTCAGTTAGTAAGTCTGTTGGTACTGGCGTTGTACGGCTCCCCTTCAAATCTTCCCAACTGCTTTGTAGGACCAGTGCTGGAACTTCATTTATAAAGAAGTATTTGGGCTGCAAGGATTGAATGTAAAAATAGCCCATTGCATTTCTTCATGCTGAGATTTCAATGTGGGCAAAAAATAGAAGGCAGCATTAGATTTAATTATCTAAAATGGGGCTCCACTAATAGTGCTAAGATTATAGCAGCTAATAGCTAGGTTTTGATTAATGTTGTCTTATTAAGACTAATTCTGTTAATTATTATAATACATTACTGTATTCTTGATACCACATTCATCTCTTTTGTTGTCATCCTTAATTTTTTCAGTATTCTAGTCCATGTGATGTTCTAGGTTTATCTAACTACTCTTATTTGCCGTGTCTGATTGTTTCTGTTAACAACGTATACATTTTTCAGTTGAGCTATCTTGATTTTCCAGGTCCAGTCTTGTGCTGTTTATAATTCTCTGCGGAGTACATTGCATTCATACTTTAATTGTGACTTTATTTACTGCAATAGTCTAGATTTTCACTATTATATTGATGACTTACTACTAACACAGTGGCCTTCTCTCACTCCCATTTATATTTTTGACAGGATGGTTTGGTGACTTGCAAAACTGGATGAATAAACCCTCTGTGTCCAGCAAAGCAAAAGTCAAAAGTCAAATGCACTGGGCCATCCACATTTTCGATCACATTGCTAAGTCCCATATTATGATCCTGACTGACTGAGAATGTATTTTTGTACATCATTTGAATTTTCTATTGATACTATATGTTACCTAACGGCTCAACCTGCAGGTTGACTCATGTGAACACTTCACTCATATGAGCAGTTATATTGAAATAACTGCAGCCACTAATACGAGTAAGGCTGGCAGGATTGGGCCCTGAATGTGTCCTTTCCTGGACTTTCTCTGAGCAGAATCTTTGGACACTGGGATTTTTATGTCAGGCTGTTGTTACATTGCTGTAAATCCATTGCGTTCACCACATTTACTCCTGATTTATAGCATTGTAAATGGGAGCAGAATCATGTCCACTCTGCATGTCCACCCCTTTGTGAGGTTTGGCTTTACTGACAACTGAAATATCAACAAGTAAATGTAAGCATCTTCCTAAGCGTAGCTGTTCCTAGGGTTTCCCTACAGAGAGCTCTCTGTCCTAGACCCAGGCTCCCTATGCGCAAAGCCTCTGTCACTTCCTTCACATATAGGGTAGAGTTAATGAGCCACATCTGCCACAATGACTTAGCAGGAATCAAGGGGCATCTCCCTGAGGGGTCCATCATCTGCCAACAGGGTGGATCAACAGAAGAATCTTGCCACCACATTACAGTTTGATACTCCTAGATTGTGAGACTGTGTAATAAAGAAAACTACCTGTTTTGCAGTGTTTTACAGTCAACATAAAGCATTTGTAATATTTAGAGATTAAATGCAGTAAAGCTGTGTTAGTGCAGCATTAAGGTTACACAGTTAAACCCTCAAATCAGGAAGTGCAAAACTTAAGTCCAAACATTCAACCTTAAATACTGTTCTACTGTGGAAAGTGACTCTGTAAAACACTAGTTTTGTAGGATTCCAGTTTATTGTCTTGAAATTAATTACATCTTCAGTGTCCTCCCCTCGGGCAAAAATTCTAGTCACTTGTCCACTGGTACCTAAGAATTCAGCTCTGACTTTTCAACTGAAAAGTGGTTGATCCAGTTGTGGGACTGTCTCTTTCTCTTAAGTAAATGTAAAGTTAAATATTGTTGCTGCTGTGGTTGTCTACGGCATTTCTCTGCATTCTGCTTGTTCAGTTTTATGCTGCTGTGACCAGGTGTCTCATTTTTAGTCTCTTATTTTTAGTGTGTCTGATCTCACTTGGTGTTATGTGTTTTATTTTGTCCCTCTTTTAATATAAATTTAAATGCCATTGCCTCCACCAGTCTGAGACAATGAGTCAGAACTGAGAGTATGTAACAATTCATTAAGAAACTGAGAAGAAAATTCTAATACTCAATAATATTATGTGAAGTGTCCAAGTGGACTTCTAGAAATCTAGATCTGACCATAGGGCCTGATCCAAAGCCCACTGAAATAAATGGAAAGACACCTTGACCTCAGGCTCATACGGAGTAGGACAAGTGAAGTGCTCCATTAGTGCTGCCTGTTGTAACTGTGAGTGAATCTGTAAATGTTCCCTGTCAAGCCAGAAAAGAATAGTCTGATGGGGCGGGAAGGTCTTCTACTCTGAGTCATTCACATGTTTCTACATCAAGTCCTGGCATGTGCTTTGCTGCCTCTATGTGCCTGGGCTTGTTTAGTTCAATTAAATTCATACAGAGACCCATGTTCTTCCACTGTAATGCAATTGAACAATGAAAACGGAATTTCCATCAAGGTCAATATGTCCTGAAAGCAGGTGGCCTGGTGGTTAACAGCTTTGTTAAATGTTCCTGCACTCTGTCATTTGTTGCAAATTTCATAGTATTTAAATGTAATTTTAGAGACAACAACTGACATATTCCTCTCCTTTCCCTCCTCACTCAGTACCTGGGTAAAGTGGCCTAGCAGATTGTCAGTTTGTACATTGTCATAATGGGTTGATTCTTCTTTAGTCACTAAGCCACTATGTGGAGTAAAAGCACTGAAACAATAGGAATGCTGATTTCTATAGCCTGATGAGGCTGCTGGCATCCAAATGTTCAATAGCAGCTTCAAGCAGATAAATTTGATTTTTCTGCAGTGTTGGCAACACAGTCCCAGAAGTTCTTGCCCCTTCAAATTTGTTACCCTTAAGGAGTTCAAAACAGTTTTCAGTTGGCCATTAATAGCAAGTGTCGTTGACCGGAGATTGAACCTAAGAATAAAATGTGCCTGAATGCATCTTGTAATCAAGGAAGCCTCTCTCACTGTGCTAACTTGATCATTTGGTTGTTAATTTTATTGTTCTGATCCAGCTAAAGTCATTATAGTTAAGCTAAAAGTCATGATGGACTGAATGGATTTCGGGAGACATAACATAACTCAATTTTGAAACAGACTAGATTGGAAATTGAATGTCTCCCTTTAGTGCTAAATTGTGCCTCTTAGAGGGTAAAGTGATGTGAGGGAGGGGGAGAACTTTTGGAGAAGTGTGGTGAGCAGCAGGACTTGCTGCTATACATTTAGGCTCTGGCTACATTACAGAGCTTACAGCAGTTCTGCAGTGCTGCTAGTGCAGATGCTCTAAGCCCATGGGAGAGAGCTCTCCTGTCGACTTAATTACTCCAGCCCCTATCAGCAGCAGTAGCGCTGTCCACACCGGTTAGGTCGATGTAACGTATGTCGCTCAGGGGAGTGGCTTATGTACAACCCTGAGTTACATTAGTTATACAAATGTAAGTGATAGTGTGTAGAAGTCCTCATAAAAGTATAGCCAGTGCTTCCCACAGAGGTCCCTTGCTTACAGTTGCTGCCTGTGCACAGGATAGGGCCCTGATCTGTCTTTTCCCTGTGCAGATGCACTTTCTCTAGGGCTCTGAGCCTCGCAGGCACTGCTAGCTGGCACTACCCTTTATACTGCAGAAAGTTTATGGCTTCTTGCTCCGTCTCTCGCCATCTCAGTGCAAAAATGTAGGGGCAGGTATAACTTGGTCCTTAATGTTCGTACAGTTATGGTGACTTCATAGTTACTGCTTTTAAAGAAATCGGAACTACATTAAATACAAATTCCAAAGCTGATTGCAAGTTAACAGATTGTGTTTGTTAATTACAGATTATAATTGTCTTTCTGCAATATTTGTCACCATTTCACCTACCTTGAAAGGAAAACTGAGATATTGATTCAGTTTTCACAGCTGTTTGGAGGGTGTCATTTGGAGTGTGAAGGGCCCATTAGGAAGACTGGTGTTTAGTAAATACAGCTGTTAAACAAACAGGAAAGAGCTGCCTGCCCCCTCAAATCTATAAAAAGAATTATTCTCCCATTTCATCCCAGCTCTTACTCTTTGAGCCATGGGATATCTCTGGGGTTGTGCTAGTATCTTACATATTTTTCTACATTGTTTTTCTCGACCATCATCTTTCTCCACTTTGCAAGGATTAGGTCCACAAAGAGGGCATTGCCTCCCTGCTTAATATCGTGTTGCCTGAATATGCAACCCAAGAGCACTTTGCTTCTTTTTGCTGCCATTTTGCATTGCAAGTTCATTCTCATTTTGCTATCTGTTATTACCCCTTTTTGGTTTTAGTGCTTCCTCTAGTCACTTCTGATTCTGAAATAATTAAGAAGCTTGAGGAAATGTTACTGAATTAGAGGTGCGGTTGCTCATCTCTATAAAATTGTAACACCTGCACTGTGACATTATTTTTAGTGATTTCACCTCTGTATTATTTTTAAGGGAATTGCACCAAAAATAGAGTTTTCTACAAGAACAACCATCATTGAGCTTCCACTTCAATATAGAAAGCAGTTTTATGTAAGTATTTTAAATAAAGGACACACACACGTGGACAGAAACATTAATGTTTGATCTGATCTGTCACAGTGCACCTGTCACCATTGCATTTAAGTGCCTCATACAGCAATAAGAATCACACTGATTCTGCACTGAAAGGCAAAATCTCTTTATTCTTCCCTCAGTTCACCTGCTATGACAAGAGGGCTCATTATTTGGTGGTTATTGTCAGGAGGATGTTGCTGATTATTCTGGGAAAGGCCAACACAAAAGAATGGGGCTTGCATTGTCTCCTAAAAGAGGCTAGACTTGGGCTGATTGTGATTTCTGGTGGGAAGGATTTCCCTGACCCATGGGCCTTTACTGAGAATGGTTTGCTTCTGGCTGTGAGTGTTTCATTTTTTTCAAGCTCTTGGTTGCTGTTTCTTCTGCTTGGTTCCCCCAAGCCCCCCAACATAGCTTCAGTTTTCTCTGGAACTAGCCAAGACACAATCTCCAGTGTCATTTGTTCCTCTGCACCAGCAGGGTTAGGTACATTACCAGATAATTATTCTTTATGGTCCAAATTTTGCAGTCCTTTCTGGAACGAAGTTCTCACTGAAGTCAAGGGAGCTTTTTTTCAATTAAAGGTTACAGAATTTGGCTCCTTCAGAATTACTGCTTCTTCAGAGCCAAATGCTCAGGTCCTTACTCAAGCAAGCTCTCATTGAAGTCATGAACTCAGGATTTTGACTTTAGGTCTCAATCCTTCAAGCTGCTGAATGCTTCTTTAGAGATTCTCTTAACTCCAGTTTAATTCAATAGATGTTGGGACTACAGGTCTGTTGCATCTTAGACACATCTAATATGTGCGATTTCAGCTTTACATGTTCAGCAAAAACAAGAAAAAAACAATAAAAAAGAAAAAAATAATTTAAATACTGTTTCTGTAGTGCGGGCGATTGTGCCCGCTATTACACTCAATGTAATTTTGACTATACGCAATTTTCGCTTTACGCGCTGACTGCGGAACGTAACCCCAGCGTAAGATGAGACAGACCTCTACTAGCACCACACAAGGGGCAATCAGCATCTCGCAGGATCAAGCCCTGGATGAGAAGTTGTCAAACAAAGGTAAAATGGATAAAAAAGATAGGCCTGAGTCCCTGCTCCCTTCTTTCTGTTATTGACTTTCTGTCGCTTCTCAGCACAGAATCACAGATTCCCCAGTTTTAATTTGTAGCCACATAGAGCCATATTCTGCTCTTAGATGTGTAGGAGCCTCCCATTGACTTTAAACACTGCTCAGCTGACTGTCTTTTACAGAGAGGTTTGCAAATAGCTTGTACATGTTTCTGCTTGGATAATTACTTTATGAGACAATTAATTTATCTAGCAGGGCAGAAACAGAATGAGGATACAAAGATCTGCCTCTGTATCACCCAGGCGAAGGAGCATTTCACCAGCACGATGTAAGAAAACAAAGAAAAAGGATAATAGGATCTGTAAGAGTCTTACAAGATTATTAAGATCCCGCTCTCCATCTCCAAATGCTACAAAGCGCCTGTGTCAGTTCTGCAAAGAAAACCAACAGCAGCAATCAAGGCTAAGCCTGGGATCTCTTGGGTACAAACTGGATGCTGAAACCAGGCCACCATTTGTTGTTAGACATGTAAGTCTTAAAATTGCTGTTACTAAATTATTTTTTTATTATTGTGATATTAGAGTAAATTGGGTGCTTCTGTTATCCTTTCTAAAACAAGAGCAAGAGGAGACTCAGAGAAATTAACCAGCAGCAAATTTGTAAATGTAAAAAGAAATGCTTAATTGATCTGTGGAACTCACTGCCACTAGATAGTATTGAGGTCAGCTAGTTAGCAGATTCAGGAAAAGATTAGACATTTGTATGATTAATAAGGACATCCAAAGTTACATTTAGATGGGATAAAAATTATAAGAGACTTAAACCCTCATTCTTTAGGCCATAAACAAACCACTAGCTGTCTGGGGTTAGGAAGAAGCTGTCTTCATGGGGCAGGTTTTTCCTTAATGGTTCATCATAAGATTTCTTCCACCTTCCTCTGAAGCATCCAGTGCTGGTCACTCTCAGAGACAGGACATAGGACTAGATGGACCATTAGTGTAGCAAGGTATAACAAACCCCATTTTTTTTCTACATTGGATTTCTTAAATGGCGAATCTAGAGAACATTCAAGTCAGTGGGAAGACTTCCATTGATTTCAGTGGGCTTTGAACTGATGGGGCCTTTCATCTGAAGATCTCAAAGTAATTTACAAACACTAGCTAATTAAGTATCACAGTGCCCATGTGAGGTGTGCGTGTGTATATATCTAGTTACTTATCTATCTACCTAACACCCCAGCCAGTCCACTAAATTATCTGTGTATCTTTTCCCCCAGTTTGTAGTTTTACTTTATTTTAAACGGTCATTTATAATGTTTTAAAATTCTATAGATACCCTCAAAAAGAACAGGAGTACTTGTGGCACCTTAAAGACTAACAAATTTGTTGTAGCATGAGCTTTCATGAGCTACAGCTCACTTCTTCGGATGCATAGATACCCTGTTGCAATCTGTGAGGGGCATACATTTTTTGAGTCCCCTGTTCCATGAAGATGAATGCATTTTTCAAAACTGTCCTAACCACAAATTTAAAAGAAAACTCGAAGTTCTAGTGCCACATCTGTGACGGTACCTCCCATAAGGCTTTATGGAAATATGCTTAGAATGTGTTTTATACTACATATGCCATGTAACATATCTCAAAGGTTATGATCTACTGAATGTATTAATCCTATTTGTATGCATGTATCATTTTTGTATTTGAAGCTTTGAATGTTATGAATGTTGGCTGTGTACTGCCTTGATTTCTAAATAACCTTAGTAGAGCATTTGGTCAGTTCCTGGAGAAAGGAATGTTGAAATTTAGTACCTAATCAAGAAACACTCAAAGGACAGTGGATCTTGGAATGCTCCAATCCACATAAGAAGTCTACTTGAGGACCTTCAAGGTAGCATGTAAACAGTGGATGCTGCCTGTACAAATTGTGAGTCATGCATGGACATGTGACTTGCCCAGGTGATTCCTAAACTCCATCTTGGAGCTGGACTTTGCATAGGAGTGAGGAGGGGTCTCCACCCACAAGAGAAAGTCTATTTAAACCCTTGGGAGACCCCTCCATTTTGTCTTCAGCTGGCTAAAGAGAGAGCCTCTCCACCCCCCTAGGATACCTGAAAGAAATTAGAACAAAGGACAGTGACTACAGTGTGAGTGATTGCTGGACCCAGGCTAAAAGGAGACTAGTCTGTAAAAGGGAGCATTCTGGAACTGGTGAAGATCTTATCTGTATTCAGTTTGAGTAGACATAGATTTGCACATTTTCTTTTCTTTTGCTTCGTCACTTACTTTGTTTTGTCTGTTACTACTTGGAACCACTTAGATTCTACTTTCTGTATTTAATAAAATCACCTTTTACTTATTAATTAACTCAGAGTCTGTATTAATACCTGGGGGACCAAACAACTGTGCATATCTCTCTATCAGTGTTCTAGAGGGCGAACAATTTATTAGTTTACCCTGCATAAGCTTTATTTATTTATTTGGGTTTAGACCCCATTGGGAATTGGGCATCTGAGTGTTAAAGACAAGAACACTTCTGTTAGCTGCTTTCAGGTAAACCTGCAGCTTTGGGGCAAGTAATTCAGACCCTGGGTCTTTGTTGGAGCAGACGGGCGTGTCTGGCTCAGCAGGACAGGGTGCTGGTGCCTCAAGCTGGCAGGGAAGGCAGGGATAGAAGTAGTCTTGGCACATCGGGTGCCAGCTCCCAAGGGGGATTCTGTGATCCAACCCATCACAACATCCACTACCTCTTTTATAACAAGATGATGTCTATATACTGGTCATTTCCTTATTCTAAAAACATCAGTAATGTCAGAATCCCAGTGTTTTTTAAACTAGGTGGTTTTGCTGAAATCTCTGCACTGTGCTGTGTATACTGTTCTCCTCTTTTGTATATTTTTGTAGTTGTGAAAGAAACAGAGGGAAGGGAAGAAACAATATTTTTTTATTCTTTTCTTTATAGGCTGTACACAGCTGCAAATATGTTCATGTCCAGACCTAGTTTTCACAGAATAAAAATGCAGCTTCATATTATTCCTTCATTTTAGATAGTTGTTTTCAGTGTTTCTGATTGTTGTCACATGCTGAATATATGAGTAGAGACACTGATTTTATGGCCCATGACAACTGTTTGTGACATATCCTGCTGCCTAATAACCCCCATTAGCCTACTTCTGCAGAAGTGTTAATTGCCCACTTCATTTTAAGTGGTCTCCTACAACATGTGTGAACCTAGCAATCAGTCCCACCTTGTATTTAGCCTGGACCTCTGGAAACCTTCTCCAGACCTGAAGAAGAACCGTGTGAAGCTCGAAAGCTTGTCCCTTCCACCAACAGAGGTTGGTCCAATAGAAGATATTACCTCATACCATATCTCTTTCATTTCAGGTAGACAGTGCTAACCCATTTGGTGAAAAAACTTCATCACAGTTACCTTATCGAAATCCAAAACAAAATGTGAGCTCAGCAAGGAATTCGCTTGAATTTCAATTGAAACGAGGTACTTATAATTTGTTTTTAATAAAAAATAAAATGATGCTAATTATAGAAGTAATAGCACCATTCATCCTAATTCTAAAGGTGTTTGAAAACTATGGCTCGCATTCTTCCACTCCCATTTCAAAGAGGCTGTTTGAGGATTGAAGCACTACTTGGAGTGAGTAAGGGTGGCAGAATCTGGCCTGAAATGCAAAAATATGCTCACTGCTGAATTGCAGCCATTGCTGGGATAGAGGAACATGACTGCTGTTTTACAGTATACATCAATACTACATGACAGTTTAGCGTGGGAGCTGATTTCTCTCTTGTTTAGTAGCATGCTTTTTTGAAGGAAAGAGTTGTTGCCCACAGACCAACATTACCTCCTCTTCTCCATTGTTATGTGCTACCTCAGTCAGGAAGTCTTTTCTCTAAGGGACTTATCCAAAGGCCTTTGAAGTCAGTAGAAATACTCCCATTGCCTTCAACGTGCTTTGGATCAGGCCCCCTGAGGCCATGAAGATATATAATTTTTTGTATTCTTTGTTCTGATTCTTGTCACAAGCTGAATATTCATCAAGTAATCAGCACATTGGGAAAAGAAATAAAGCCATATACTCAAAGAGGAAGTTCTTCAAATGGTCACTTCTACTCGGAAAAGTGACTTTGTAAAAATGCCACCTTCTTACTCAGATATTTCCTTTAGGGTAGTTAAATTCATGTCTGTTGCATTTCTTAACAATGCTATGTTTATAGTTCTCTTTGCTCCTGTTAGCCCTGCAGAGCCATCACAGGTACTACTGAGGACATGATCCTCCAGTGCATTTCACCTGGCAAAACTTCAGTGCCTCTAGAGCCTTTCTCATTGGTAATAATTCACAAGATGGAGACAACAAAGTCTGACATTCAGATCCCCCTCCCTGATCCTTGCAGCTCCTCCTCTCTATGCCAAACGGATGTTGGCAAAGGAGAGAATCTGGACCATAATATTTCAGTTTCTTGGTCATTTGAATTAACCTCAACATATCCACTGACAGGGGTTCTCAATCTTTTTCTTTTTGAGGCCCCCTCAACATACTGTAAAAACTTCACCACCCATCTGTTTTTCTTCATATCCAGTAGATAAAAAGCCAGGGCTGGTGTTAGTGAGTAGCAAGCAGGGCAATTGCCTGGGTCCCCATGCCACAGGGGGGCCCATGAAGCTAAGTTGCTTGAGCTTTGCCTTCAGCACCAGGCGACAGGACTCGGGCTTCAGCTTTCTGCTCTGGGATCTAGCGAATGTAACGCTGGCCCTGCTCTCTGCTTTGTTTTGGCAGACCCCCTGAAACTTGCTCACAGCCTCCCAGGGGTCCCTGGATCCCTGGTTGAGAACCACTGCACTATGTATTACTTCTGCAGTTGGCAGTCTAAAGAGACTAGATCATCTGTTGCAATTCCTTTGACCAACGGGAGGTTTTAAATTATGACTGTTACATCAGGCTGTAGAAATTGTAAGTGGCAGTGAGTTACAGAGGGATCTCACAAAAATGGGTGACTGGACAGCAAAATGGCAGATTAAATTCAACACTGATAAGTACAAAATAATGCATATTGGAAAGAAATAATCCCAATTATACAAATACAATGATGGATTCTAAATTAGCTAGTCCCACCCACGAAAGAGATCTTGGAGTCACCCATGGGTGGTTCTCTGAAAACTTCTGCTCAGTGTGCAGCGATAGTCAAAAAGGCTGACAGTATGTTAGGAGCTATTAAGGAAGGGATAGAAAATAAGCCAGAAAATACCATAATGCCACCTTGAATACTGTGTCTGGTTCTGACTGACCCATCTCAGAAAGGATATAGTGAAACTGGAAAAGTTCAGAGAAGGGTCACAAAGATGATCAAGGGTATGGAATGGCTTCCCTATAAGGAGAGACTAAAAAGATTAGGGCTACTCATCTTAGAAAAGACGGCTAAGGGGGGATATGATAGAGGTCTATAAAATTATGACTGGTGTGAAAAAAGTGAACAGAGAAGTGTTGTTTCTCCTTTACCACAATACAAGAACCAGGGGTCACCCAATGAAATGAATAGGGAGCAGGTTTAATGCAAACAAAATGAAGTATTTTTTCACACGACACACAGCAAAACTGTGGAATTTGTTGCTTTGGGATGTTGTGATGTCCAGAAGAATAATTGGATTCAGAAAATAACTGGATAAGTTCATGGGAGGATAGGTCCTTCTGTGGCTATTAAATCAAGATGGTCCGGGATGTAACACCATGCTTGGCATTACCCAAACCTCTGACTACCAGAAGTCGGGTGTGCAAGACTCCATAATTGCTCTGTTCTATACACTCCTCCTTCTTCTTAGTGTATGTGCAACATGCTTCAAGTGGGCGGAGGGATAGCTCAGTTGTTTGAGCATTGGCATACTAAACCCAGGGTTGTGAGTTCAATCCTTGAGGGGCCACTTAGAGATCTGGGGCACTTGGTCCTTGGTCCTGCTAGTGAAGGCAGGGGGCTGGACTCAATGACCTTTCAAGGTCACTTCCAGTTCTAGGAGATAGGTTTAAGTGGCATGTGGCTGGGATTCATCACCAAATTTGGTCTGCTGGGTGGATCATTGGTTTCCCTGGCCCTGGCTGGGTACTGACAGGGAATGCGACATGAATGCTGATCCATGCCCCTCTGCACTCCCCCTGAAGCTCTGGTACTGGCCACTGTCAAAGATAGGGTACCAAGCAAGATGGTCTGACCCAGTATGGCAGCTCTTATATTCCTATACTCTACAAGGAACATTTTTAGTCATCTTGTGATTGTTTTGAGTTCAATGCTGATATGTTGATGAACAGTGAAAATAGTAATGTAAGAGTAAATGCTAATAATCAGCCATTGAAATGTCTTTTTTCTTTTAGTTTTATCTTTTGATAGCTGTGACGCATCAAATTCCTCAGTTAAGGTAATTTAAAAAATAACTGTAAAATTACATCTCTTCCATTAGTAGTTTAATCTACATATTTTAAAAAGAGAATTAAATGAGGGGAGTTGATGGCTCGGGGGATAGTAATGGCTAAGTCTGGTTATCTGTAATGGGAAATTATGAGAAAAGTCCTGCTCTAGTTATGGGGGAAAAAAACCTCACAAATATGTAGAACACGATGTCAAAAAGTTACAGGTCACATTGTTTTCAGCAAAAATTCTTTATTTTACCATAAAAATAGGTTGAAACCATTTAAAAATCAGGCCAGTTACCCATACTTCATTACACTGGACAGCTACGGAGCCAAATTTGTAAAACTCCTTAGAAGAATCTAGCTCACTAGAGATCTGGCCAGGGTGACAAAGACCCAGGACTTTAGATATTAAAGCTGTGACAAACCTACATGGAAATCTGTTATAACAGAAATCATGTCCTAGACAAAAATACAGTTTTAATGGAATATGGCGCCATTTGCCCTGAAGTCATCACTTCAATTCAATCTCAGAGCAGTATTAACAGGAAGTCATTACTATCTGACAGCTGTTTGGTAAGCTACTGTATGTCTCTGTGAAATTAGTTAATAGTCTCAGTTTGGACTGGTATTCACATAAAAAAAATCCGCTGCCACTCTGATTGATATCCTTCTCAGCAACTTTAGCAGAAAGGCCAAGAAATAAATGTGAACTATCTCACTTCTACACGGTCTGTACACATCTGGGTTGAGGCACATCGATAGGATAGCATCAGAGGGTTTGCATTACTGTTCTGCAATACACATCTCCATCTCCGGTGCTCTCAATCTACCATCTTTCACCAGTACTAAATTCACTTTGAAATATTTAAATCCTATCAATGTGCAAAAATCTAAGACCACATTGGAGGAAAAAGGTTGCCCATTCTCCATTCCCATTCAATCATTGGCCACTGTAGTAGATGTGTTAGCGCCAATTGTGATTATATTTTTTTTCTGATTTTGACACTAGTTTACAAAAGATCAGACCAAATCATGTCACACAGACCATCAAAGAGCCATCAGACAGTGACAACTGTCAGTCATCACCAAGCTAGCCAGATTGACCTAGAGGTGGAAAGTTCCATATCCTATTACCAGTTCTAGGCTAGGAGTCAAAAAGTGCCCTCCAATGTTCATTTTTTACTCTTTTCTCTAAATAAAATGGCTCTTGAACAATGATATATGACATGAATAAAGTGTGGATTTGGGAAAATATCTATGGAGGTCTCTCAAGGAAATTGCAGCAAATTTTCAAATCCTGTCCTATTAATTTACTGTTAATAAATGCTGGTTGTTTTTCTCCCTAAATATCAACCTCATAATTAATGATGTATAACAGATATTAGACCAAAGAACCCTTCCTCACCCCCTTGCTCTCCATTGATCCAAAATGACTTTGTATAGATAGAGTATGATACAGCTGAAGGTTAAGATTCTGCAAAATCCCTAACCCAGAGCCATTCCTGTTCTTATAGAATGATCGATAGAGAATATGAATGGAATAGAACATAGTGAAAGGATAACCATCTGCTGCTATTAGCTGAATGTTGAGGCATGGGCAAATCATTTATTTCCAGAAAAGGAGATGCTAATCCTATGACATTGTTCTGTTATAGTGACTTTATTTCTATTGTCCCAAGTGACTGGTATAAATGTAATTATTTTAGCTATTGGATAGTCATGCCACAGATAGTTGTATTAGTGTGCTGCACTCTTGCTGTGTTCTGGCTAGCTTAGAGAATTTGCCTGTTGTACTAAAGGAGGGGAGGGAGAGGTGTCCAGGGGATTAGTTGTATATGTCCTTCATCTCTGAAGAGAGAGCTTTAAATCCTGCTTTAGATTACTAGTGGAAATGAGTTTGTTGTTCTCACCCTGGTTCCCATCTGCCCATCAAACAAAAACACCAGGCTGTCTTGCACAGTCAGAAGTCTTGGCTCAAAAGAGATGTATGGGGCTGAAATAGATATGGGTATTTTGGATCAGGATTGAGGTGTATTGTGCAAAGTTGCACCACACTTACCTGGCTTAATCAAGATAGCACTATCAGTGTTAGTTCCTGGCACTACAGTCCACCCATAGAATAAAAAGGACTGTGATCAGAGACTGGCTTATCTATCAGCATTTATGACCAGGAGTCAGCACACACGACCATGTGCAGGGGAGCAAAGCGACTGAGCTGACTTGCCCTGGTAGCTAGGCTAGGAGGAGCTCATTAGCTTGACCCCAGGAATGTAAAAGTCTAAAGAGGAGTTCTCTGAGCCAAGAGAGAGTCACATGGTTTGACCAGAGCTATTACAGGGAGGATCCTGAAGCACAGGTTGCTCAGGAAGGAGCTCGGGCTAAGATTTGCCTCAGCCCTTGCATTAGTTAAGAATAAATGCAAATACCAGGGATGGGGTGAGTTTGGACCAAATTCCATTGTGCTTGTGCTGCATTACGAGTGAAGTAAAAGTCTCGTCCTTTTACAGTGCCCCCGAGTCTTTCTCCATAGCAGAATATCTGATGAGTGAGCTCATTTGGAAGTCACCCTGTCTCTTGTTGAACTGTGTTACACTGCTTCGTCACTGACTGATTTGAATGGGAAATGGGAAAGTGTCTTACAGGTATATTTTTGTGGCAAACAATGGAATGAGGTACTTTTGCCCCAGGTGGCTCTTCTAAAGAAAGTGTGCCAAATTCTGCTCTCCTTTTTACCCAGCAATGTCATTAACTTCAGTGAGGTGGGTAAGATGGGTGTAACTGGGACAGAATATGACACACCACCTTGCAACAGGTTTGGATTCTACAAGGTTTCGGTTGGGTTTTAGCCAGAGAACTGAAGAGCAGTATCCAAAGTTGGACTGCTTCAGGGACTGAGAGAATGGAGTTGTTTGCTTGGAGCGACATTGTTGCACAAGCTCTGGCCCTGTATTTAATTATAAGCTCTGTAGACAGACTTCTTTGTTGTCCTATCACAAGCACCTTGAAGTCAATATTCCAAAAAACTCCCAACTGGCAAACTCCCAACTGGCAGGTGCGGGTTTTTTTATAGGCCTTTTTCACTGCCCTTCTTTGTGTTGTTTTTCTACTTAATCCCTTGCAACATCAAAAGTCAAGATGGCTGACTGTGTGGGAAGGAGCTTCATTCTAATACAGCACAATTAAGGTTTAGAGCATTACAGTAGAAATCGCTTGCTTATCTGTTCCTACGCTACGCTGCATTTTCACAAATAAACTTGTTTCTGACTGGCTGAAATGTTGACTTTTATTAGCTTTTGTGAGTGATTAATGGTTAGCTGTCCAGCAGTGTGATAGATTCTGTTTATTATTAGAAAATGTGGCTCACAACTAAGAGCTTCTGCTTGGTCCACATTTTTGAAGTGCTCCCATTTACCTGCCCAGATCTGGGGTTTGCTCATACTTAAAACAGTCCATTTATAGATATGGCATTATGAGTTTTCAACTTCAGCCTGATATTCCCACCCCCCCTTCATTGGAACAAAATACTGCAGACTGTCACTATTTCCTCCCTTCCCCTCTGTCTGTCTCTCCCCAACCCCTTCCCTTCCCCCTGTGTCCTTTCTAACTAAATAAAATATTTATTTGTTCCACAGGTTATCAGGGAACCGGATGAACAGGCCACATCTGAACATGATTCATCATCTCTTGAAACAGATGAACTTGTAAATTACCCGGGCAGTTCTACTCAAGGAGATTTGACATTTCACCGCACAGCGTCATTTGCCACCTCCCCACATTACAGATCACCTAGTCCTGTTCGGAGTCACTCTCCTCTGCAACACAGGTTATTGATCTTATATAAAAATCTGTAATTGAGTGACATGATGCTGTAAGTAGGAGCAGTGATGTTGAATGACCAAAAACATTCAAGCTACTTTCTAAGGGTGTTGAGTTTGTGACTCTCAGATATGTTTCTGTGGATCATGTTGACAGTACTCAGAGAGTGATTATTGAAAGATATAGACCTGTGAGAACGTACATGGGAACGTAGGAACGTTCATGGGAACGTACACAGCAACAAACCAGTGGTTCTTCTAGTCTAGTATATCCTGTCTCTGACAGTGACTAATACCAGATGCTTGAGAGGAACGTACAAGAACCCCATTGTGAACAATTGGGGAAAAATACATTCATAGAAGAAGTTTCTTCCTAACCCCAGTCAATTAATGGTTAATGGCTTCTGTTCTGATATGTGAGGTTTATGTACTGTAAAGATCTTTTAAATCATACTTTATCTAACTGGATGTTCTTATTAGCCATAAAAATGCACTCTTGGCCTCAATAATATCTAGTAATAATTAGTTCCACACACAACTGATCCATTGTGTGAAAAACAGACAACAAATGTATTTCTTTCATCAGCTTTAAATCTGTTGCCTTTAAGCTTCACTGACTGCCCACCTTGCTCTTATATTGTGAGAAAGAATAGCTAGGATTTATCTTCTCTGCACCATTCATTAGTCTTTATCCGTATCATGTCCCAAGATATTTGACTTTTAAAACGGAACAGTCCCAATCTTTTCAATCTTCCTTTAATGTATCTATCTATAAATACAGCCTGAGTCTTACTTTAACCTGATAGTCAGAAATTAAGGCTGATATCATTGCTGAGTTCAGTCTGCCTATCACCCTAAAATATGTTAAGGGCTGTTGATTGCCTTGGCTGAATGGGGAAATTTGTTGCCAAAAGTACAAGAAGAATAATTTCTCTGGTGTCCATTGGTCCTGTATTGCAGAACATGCAGGTCAGAGGTTAGAACAGTTTGTTGGCAGCTACATGTTGCACTGGGGGGGGAGGCTGGAGCTAGTTCAGTATGTTTTGCAGTAGAAATGGAAAAAGCTCTACACTTCAGAGAGCACATGGGAAACTTAATAGGGCAGAAAAAATGGTCTTTTTTTCTGAGAAAAATGGTCAAAAACATATATTATTGTTTGTTTATTTGTATTGAACCAGAACCCTGTTGTGCTAGGTGCTGTACAAACACAGAACAAAAAGACAGTCCCTGCCCCAAGGTCTGAAAATCTAAGGAACAGTTGTGTCTCTGCTTGGGTCTTTCAGAATAATCGTTAATCCCACCTTCCTCCCATCCCCCCGCAGTCCTCCATACACAGAGTATTTTGGATATCAATCAAAATAACTTTTAAATCATTTTCCCATTAGGCATCAATTCAGCAAAGCACTTAAGCATGTAGTTAACTTAACCATGAAAGTAGTCCCAGTTTTGCTACAATAAAGTCACTGGGAATACTCATATGCTTATAGTTAAGCACATGCTTAAGTGCTTTGCTGGATCAGGGTCTTTGTTAGGAATGGCTTGTTGCTGATTATTCCTTGTCCAGTTTGCACTGATTCTCTAACTGCTAGGTTCTATGTAGTATGTAGGCTGAAGAGTCCAGAAAGATAATGTTCCATTTACTTTCTGTTTATAGGTCTGTGTAACGGATGGGAAAATAGGTGCTTCTGTGTGAAAAAAGAGGCGCTGACTAGCCTCAGACTAAGGATGGCTTAATTTGGCTAAATTCCCCTTCATTACATGCCATGTGAAAATAAAGCACTGGTGACTCTTTATCTTCAAGAGATCATCAAGAACAGAAAAACATAGGGTTGTAAGAGGGTTCCTCTAATATGTTTGTCTGTGTAGATGGGACAAATTATATTGCAAAGCGTTTTGATTAGGTGCTCAAACAATTTTAACTATAATATAAATGGGCGATTAGGACTAAACTTTCATATTCAGATGCCTAAAGTTCAAAAAGCTAAGTATCCAATTCCTTTACTTATACAACCCAACAGGTACGGAAGTAGCTGTGGTGTTTTCTGATTAATAAAGCATCCTTTTACATGCTGTTTCTTTAATAAAGAGCTTTCCTTCCTTTATGCTGCTCCAATGGTTTTCTGGCACGAGCAGTTCTCTGCTCAAGTTTCCTATCCTAGCCTCTCTTTCTGGGTAGACTAAATGGCTAAAATCATTGATAACTTCAGGGCAGCCAGGTTGGGATGGAACTTAGAAAAATGACAGCCTCTTATTTCACAGATATAGTAGCATGATTGTTCTGTGGAAGAGGCCATCTTCACCAATTCAGCAAAGTCCAAATCTCGCATGAAACTCTTGATTATGGCCACAAGGGTAGGATGAACTTGTGGGGCCAAATTTTCAAAGTAGCCTCTTTTTGTGCACACAGTTGCCTGCCCCTGTGATTTTTGTGTGTGCAAGATCTCTTGGCTGTGTCAAGTGATATCATTTATATGTTCAAATCCAATTTAAGTGTATTTTATGCCATTTTGCACATGGAGACAGAGCTTCCATTAGGAGATCACTTGCAAATACTAATGTGCAAAAAAAAAAAATTGTGTGTGTAGAGGCTGTGTTTTGAAAACTTGTCCCATTATACACAGCAGTGTGAATGTTATTGGTACACGTGTGGTTTGTGTCAGAGTTTTATCAAGATTGGTTGTATCTGTGAGCAAACAAATGAATTAGGCAGCTCTTGCAGAATAGGATTTTGAACAGTTTAACTCATTAAACCTAAGGTGTTTTTTGTTGTTGTTGGAAAGTTATGATTTTCTGGCAGCTTATGAAATGGCAGCTTGTGGAGATAGTTTTGTGGTGCAATATACTGCAGGGCTAAACTGAGATAATATCAGAGTAACACTGGAGATCACCAGGACTGCACTTAAAGAACTGGATTCTTTCTGTTCATTATCATTATGTGCAAACAATATGTTGGCTCTGCACTTTGCGGATCAGCTCTGTAAAATACTGTTTTCTTTTACTGGAGTTGCAAAGCATAGTTACTCTCTGAATTGCTGCGCATAATGGAAGTATGGTGCTGAGCGCTGCACTTCGTTGATGAATACGTGTTGTTCCTTGGCGGTTGATGTTTATTGACTATAAGAAGAATCATTCTGGTGCTTTTTCATGTTCATTTACTTTAATGTGAGCTTTTGGACAAAAGAAAAAAACATCTTTATCCTGGACTTTATCTCTCAAGGAATAAAGGAGCAGTCTTGCATTTGCTTATAATAATCAAAGCAGGTCTAGCTGCACTACTTCTCAATAATGTTATTGTTAATGCACATTGATTAATCCTCACACCTCATCTGTAAGTTAGGAAACAACATTAGGCCCTTTTACCAAGTGGGTACCTGAAGCATACAGTGGTTAAGTGTCTTCACCTGAAAGTAAGGGAGTGGCAGAGCAGGCTAGAACCCAGAGGTTTGGCCTTTTGTTCTAACCAGCAGGTGACATTGCCTGCAAATTTTACTTTGCTTATTCATTTCCTACTTGTTATCAATGCACTGGTCCTGCCCAAGAGAGTACAAATCCTGCACTGCAGCACGTACTAGGCGTGACTTAAACCGAATGTCCAAATTGCCTGGAAGCTTCAGTGATAACGTTCATTTGTGCATTTAGTTACATGGCAGAACCATCTATAATGCAATCTTTTAAAGGTGTTATAGTTGATTGATGGCACTCTGTGCAGGGGAGGGAATGCTGCCAGCAGGGGAGGGGAAGACTTTTTTGGATTATTTTGCTGTATGCAGTGGGGGGAGGAGGGATGGTGCAAGAGAGCAGAAGACAGCATCAAAGGGGAGAGAAAGAGAATGGTGGGGAAAAGGAAAATATTTGAGGAGACGGGGGAAAGGTTAGGAAAAATGGGGAGAGCGTGAGGGGAAGAATGAGCTGGGAACCTGGTGTGGGGGAGAAAGGAGAAAATGTCAGCAAAAGGAAAATGAAACGTAATTCAAGTGAAGGAATAGGAATGAGCAGTAAGTATCACCAAATGTGAGCAGGGAGAGAGGGTGAGTGAGCGAGAGATGAATGGAGATAATAAAAAGCTGAAGGAAATGGCAGAATAAAAGAAAAATAGCATGAAGGGGTAGGTGGGTGGTTGGTGAGAAACCAGCCGCCGGTAAAACTATTGCACGTTTGAGAATAATGAGTGTGAGGGAGACAAAAATGAAAATGAGAGAGGAAAAGGTTCATAAAGATACAGAAGGGCAAAGATGGGGTGAAAGATCAGAAAAGGGAAAGAAGGAGAAGAAGGAAGAAAATACCTATTGCGCTTTAGATCAGCAAGACACTTAAATATGTGTGTAACTTGAAATATGTGAGTTGAAATCAATGGAAATCACATGCCTTACTGAACTGTGGCCTTGGCCACTAATATCTGCTAAGATACATTATTAGAATACAACAGTTTCTCCTCTCCTCTTTATTTGTACAGTACTAACACATCCATGTAAGAAGAACACAGCCAAAAGATTGATGAGTCCCATCTTAAGTGGGTCCTTTAAATAGTGGGTCATATTCTCAGTGACATGACATGAAATTCTCTTGCTTTTTCTTGAACTGGTTATACCTGCCAGCTCCAGATTTAATGGGCCAGTGTGTGAAAAAGGACATTATGAATAAGGTACTGGGCAAAAAAAAAAGTCTTTATGACAGAGGAGAATTTGAGATGTGACTGTTTTGATACATTTTTGCAGGTTATACTCCAATCCTCATTTCAGTTGGGAAAAGATCCACAAGAGAGTGCAGAATCTCCTAACCTCAAACCAGGCAAAGCAGAGACTTTCTTTTGTGAGTATTAATATTACTACTCGAGAGCAGCTGGTGCCGATATGACAGTGTTTTAACTCCCCTGGAAACAGCTGATAGGTTTGCTTTTGGCTAAGTACATTAACAGTGCTTATGAAGATGAACAATGAAATTAATCAGACAGGCTTTTTCAGGGAGCCACTGATTCTGAAATTGATGATGTCCTTGAAAGAAGGTCCATCTCTTTGAGGAGTTCCCCTCAGGATGACTCCCCTCTGGAGCAAAGATATTACTAAGTAGTTGTCATCAGAAAGGTAAGCTGCTTAAATGCTTCTCTTCACTTTTAGATTTACTGGAATTATTTCGGATCCAGGAAGTTTATAAATTTCTAGTATTTCTGCAGGAAAATCTATTGTAAAAGTATGCTAAGCAGCCTTATTTCCTGACTATACAACTGCAATTTACTTGTAATTGCCAAAATAAGCTATATTTTTTGTGTTCTTAAACTCCTAGTCACTTTAAGAGCCATTATACTCAAAAAAGTGACTCTAAAAGTGGCATAATGGATTTCCTTGTTTGTCGTCTCTCTAGGATACCATTTCATTAGTTTACATGAAAAACATTTCTCTTTCTCGCTCGCTCTCTCTCTTTCTTTTTGTTTACCAATTGCCAACGCTGCAAACATCATAGTGGGATCTGAAAGTCATTCTAGGTTCTTTCTGGTTAGTACATCATCACTGACAGCAAAGATTCTGTAGCTGGAACTTTGTTTAACAGTTCTTGTTAGGTTTTTCAAAGGAGTCTAGGCAAGTTAAGGTGCCCAACTTCCATTGAATTTCAGTGGGATTTGGGTGCCTAACAATCTCAGGCTCTTGTGCAAATCTCAGCCATTGTTATAAGAGAGAACAGGAATCCAGCTCAGTCTTCCTAGATGTTACCTCTACATTATTAGCAGGAGTAAAAAACTGGTCAGCTATTAAAATTAGGAAAAATGACTGAGGTCTCTAGTGTATGGTGACATGGCTCAAGATACATACATGGAGCAGATTTGATGAGTAAGAAGATGGCATTTTTACACAGCCCCTTTTCTGACCATAACCACACTTTAATATGTTTCTATTTCTCAAACATTTTTCTTCACTGGAGACCTAATTTTTGATCCATTGACTCTGTGTGAAACAGCAGTCTGTGATTTGATTTCTCAGCCAGCAAACGAAGGGCCAGATTCTATCATGCGTACATTGAGTGAAATCCCATTTAAGTCCAGGGGAACTTTGCCCAATTAAGGACTTCAGAATTTGGCTCACTGTGATTTAGTTCATTTGGATTTTAAAGGACAAATCCTGTGAGTAAACACACCTGTCAGCATATCCCTAAAGAGTATGTTAAATATTTTCTTCTCCATCACACGCTTGCTTTTTTTTTTTTTTTAACCTAAATGTCACTCATTTGGATGGGATATTAACATTTTTTATTAATGAAAAACTGGGCAAAATTCTGCTCTCAGTTAATCATGCACAAATTCAACCCTGTTAACTTTAGTTGAGTCGCACACATATAATTGAGGGCTTACCTACAAGGGGGACAAGCCTGGAGCAGCTACTGCAAAAAAACTATTGCAGAAAGTATTCATTTAGACAAGCCCTGAGGGAGCACCTTTCTCCACCTTCCTCTGCAGCTGAGGATGCAATACAACAAAACGGATAGTTCCAACCCTTGGATAACGGAATTGGTCCAATAAAAGATATTACCTCACCCTCCTTGTTTTACTTAACTAGGTTTTGGATAATCAGGGTTTTACTGTAATTCAAATGGGAATTTGATTGGGACACCAGGATTAACAACAATCGGGCTTGCATCCGAAGAAGTGGGTATTCACCCACGAAAGCTCATGCTGCAAAACGTCTGTTAGTCTATAAGGTGCCACAGGATTCTTTGCTGCTGCAACAACAATCACGTTCTTGCAAAAGGAGCCAGAGTATCTTTGATGACCACCCTGCAGCCAGGACCTATCTTTCATGTCTCATTTGAAAGGTGTCCTCTCCCATAGCACAGTGTCCCCAACACTATACAAGGCCATATGTTCAGTAAGGCCTTAAAAAGAAGTGCACCACTTTTCACCGGCACTACTTCCTGCTGCAATAAGGGCATTGCTGGGGTTTTCCCATCCAAATATTGAGACAGTCTCACTCTTAGCTTATGACATCTGACAAGATGACCTCCTAACATGGGAGAATTGCAGACAGCAGCCCCTGTAGTTCTTTCTCCTTTACTATACCTGGCATCCGCGTGAGCAGCCACCAGTGCTGGCAAGACTAGGGTGAACATAAAGGATGGCAAGAAAGGTGGAAATTCCCTACTTGTGTAATTAGCACTGAGATAGCCTATGTGAGCTTCTAGTCATGCTGCTGCTCCTCAGCCTAGGACTATGTTCTCTTCAAGGTGTGCAGTGACTTTAAGAAAAGTTATGTGGATCCTGTTCTGTATGGCTGCTGTCACAATTGATGACACTCTTGAACTGGATGCTGCTTATAACTGTCTCTGAAATGCCAAGTATAATTTAAAATGTAATTTTCACAGATGACAGTAACTGGTTTTCTTATTGCCTGAACTGAGAGGCTAAAGGTTGAATGGGCATGGAAACTGAACAGCTCTCTCACAATCTACAAGTGTTCCCTCTAGGTCAAATTGGAGTCATATGGGGGAGCTTTGTGGTGATGCTTGCACTGCTACTGATTATGCTGTATCTGGTTTATGGATTAACGAACTGCTTCAGTCTCCACCCTAACCAAATTCTCCTATAGCTTATTTAAATCCATCTCATTTTTAACAGGAATCCATCTCTGAGGCTGTACATGGCCAGAGGTGCTTCTCTCAGTGAGAAGTTTCACAGAGCACTGATAGTGCAAGTAACAGTTTCTGCTTGAGAAATGTAAAGTTGCACTAAAGACTTAGTTTGGCTGGTAGAATTACAAGTTCAGACTTAAAATCGAAGGGTTATATAGAGAGTACTTAGGTGGTAAATTTCATGTACTTAATTGCATAGTAATTACATTTTACAACAGAAAATCCTCCTGACAGGACTGGGGTAATTACTATAGGCCAGATTGATCATTTCCATGGAAGATTCATGGGAGCCAGAGAGACTGGGAGGTTTCCCTCAGATTTTTCCGAGATCATTTTGGGGGAGATAGGAAGGGCACAGTGTGTGCAGAGAGTTCAGCCCCAGAACTCCTAAGAGTTGATCCATAGGAAGCCAGGATGGTCTATTCCCCCACACTGACTCCAGGGCCCTGGGTGCCCTAGCAAGCTCCTTGGCAAGCAGTACAGCTGTAATGGAGGCACTTTAACAGGGTTTCCCTCCCGGGCCACTCCCTCTTGAACATCCCTTCCAGGAATTTTGAGGTCAATGGCACAAAAGCAAGCTACAGAAAAAGTAATAAAGCCTTAGGCTCTCTTACCTTTTCAATTGACTCTGCAGTTTTGAAGGGGATAATGTGCATAGCACACTGTCCCATCTGCCCCTCTCCATATGTGGCTTACTGCAGAAACAGAGAATTGGGGTGGTGCCACAGAGTGACTGAATCCCCTTCTTTGGAAGCAAGGTAAGATCTGCACAAAAGGATAATAATCCTGGTCCAAATCCTGTAGACCTGACTCAGGCAAAAGTCACATCAGATTGGGCGGGAGTTTCACCCAAATTAGGAGTGCAGGATTAGGCTCTCTTTGCTTATCTTTTGGGTACGGGAAACATTGTTAACTGGAGATAAATTAATAAGTACATTAAGAGGACTTAATTTTGTGTCCTGTAACTTAAAATAGTTTTTCAAAATTGTATTTCTCTGAGATTACAATTTACAATTACCTAAAAAACTACTTGCCTGGAAAACAGACTTCAAAAATAATTTTTTAAACAAAAATTCTTGGAGCTATTTTGTAATATACACTCTAACTCCTTTAGCAGGGACAACTCAACGACTGCTGGACTCCAATGTGAAGAGTTGAGACGGACATCTCCATCTCAGAGTTGATCAGGGGTTCATTTTCTGTGTGGCATTATGTCTAATCTCTTTCTTAAAGTGAGACTCTGTATTGTGCTGGATAAGCACGTCTGATTAAATGATTGCAGTGTGTGGCTCAGATATTTTCATAAGAGTGTACATATATTAGCTCATTAAGGACTAAAAATAATAATAATGGTGCTGGAGATCTTTGGGCTTTGGTTGTTGGCAGAATTTTCTGCAAGTATCACTTTTGGAATGACCTTACCTGCGACTGTTCCAGCATTAGAACTGACTGTCTAGAATGAGTTGCTTTTTTCAGAAGTCAGTTCTCTTCTCAATATATGCACATCATTCTCGTTGGTGCACTTGTATAGAGAGGAAACAAGACCCTTTGAATACTGAATTACTGTATGACATACATTTTTTCAGACAACCAGTTAAAATGAACCTATGTTAAATGTGTATCCTTTCTTGAAACATTTCTTTTAATAAAATATTTCAAATAATTGCATTAAATAAAATAATTTTATTTAAAATGAAGTTGTAATAAAATTATGAAGATAGCATCTAGAACCTTTTTCTGCATGTTTAACTGTAGGCTTGTCTGGTGAAGCATCATTTATGGTGTTATGCTAAGTTATTATTCATAATAATACAAGAGAATTATTGTCAGAGGCTTGCCAAGTACAAACCAACCACACAGGGTACAGAGAAATAAGAGAAAGTCATAGATGCAAACATTGGAAAGGAATTATAAGAGATCTTTGGAGGGAAACTAAAAGTTCTGCTGTAGCCCCACTAAAATGCATTGGAGAGAGTCAGAATGAAAACAGTGGCATCATCCCTTCCAGTGCCTTGATCCTACCAAGATCTATGCATATGGTTAGCTTTTTGCGGTGAATGGGACTGCTCACAGTGTGTAAAGCTAAGCACATGCTCTGTCTTTGCAGGATGAGAGCCTAACTAAAGACTGTGAGTCCGACTGTCCTCATAGACTTATAGACTTTAAGGGAAGGGACCATCATGATCATCTAGTCTGACCTCCAGCTAACCCTTAAATGAACCAGTCTTACTCATGCAGGTGGTTGTTTGTTGGCATCCTTTCATCTGTGAGAGACGGTGGGAATTGCAGCCTATGATGTAGATGGTTTGCAATGTCTCATGTGACTGAATAGTCCAATCCAAGATTTGCATGATCTTTGGCAGTTATTGCAAATTTATGTATCTTTGTTGGGAGCTCCTTGCTTCCTACGGGCTCTTTTCTCTTCAAGCTGTAGGAGCCAGCTCCTGTCATGGACTTTGATACCCTGATGGCGACAACGGCACCACTTGTTATGATCACTTGCCAAGATTTCCCATTGGTCAGGATCAATTCCAAATTCCTTCATATCTCGCTTGCATGTGTCTTTATAGCGAAGCTTGGGACGTCCTGTTGTTCTTGTTCCCTCTGATAGCTCCCCGTATAGCATGTCCTTGGATATACGTCCGTATTCCAACCTACTCAGATGGCCCAGCCAGTGCAGTCATCTTTGCTTGAGCAGGGCTGTCACATTTTGGTAAATTTGCCCTTTAAAGAACCTCTGTGTTGGTGGCTTACTCAACACCAAATGGCAGGATAGTGTGGCGTAAACAACGTAGGTGGAAACTGTTTAACCTTTTCTCCCAATGAGCATAAGTTGTCCATCTTTCCTCACCATACATGAGAGTGCTGAGGACGCAAGCTTGGTACACTAGCATTTTGGTTTTAATAGTAAGCTTCGAGTTGTTCCTTGCTCTTTTAGTTAGTCTGCTAAAGGTGATGGCGGACTTTCCAATGTGAACATTTAGTAGCCTGCATTTCATGCAGGTAGCCTCATTGAATTCAGCAAGTCTGGTTATTCTATAGCTGTACATAGGATCCATAGGCTGTAAGCTCAGCTTTGTATAGGAAGGAGAGAATGAACTGAGCCCAGTCAGGAGTCTGTTCTATAACAAAATCCATGTTACGTAATATTCCATTAGAAGAACACCCCATTTCAGAAAATAATTTAACCTTATCAAGAAGCACTCTTTTGTTGGTGAGATCTGGCCTTTTCAGAGTCATAATATGAACTGCCTTGTCTGGTCTCTGGAAACCAGCTCTATTGCCCTCGACTGATGGCTTTAGTCTATCAGCCCCATGGGTTTTGTGAGAGTTTTAAACCATTGACTGACAAAGAGATGGTAAAGGGCAAATGACACCATTCAGACATGAGAACAGAATAAATAAATACAGAAAAAGACCATTTTCAGTTTACCATTCATCTGAATGGGAGTCTGCAATACTGTACTACATCTGCCGCTGTGGGAAGCTGTGTGAAGATGTAAATCAGCAGCACTCCCCAGGGGATCCCCACATGTGAGAGCACTGCTGCCTTCTTCTAAGGTCCAGGGCCAGACTGCTAAGACAGTAGTTTCCTAAGGAAAGTAAGTAAATGCTTGAGTTTTCCTGCAAGACTGTGGGTAGGAGAATGGAAGAAACCAGCTCTGTAGTGTGCATCTTGCCTTTAGGCATCCATATTAGACTTTATTATAATTAGGATAAGTGACTGAGTTAACTCTTCATTATCTGTTCCCTGTGGGCTACTTCTTGCTCAGGGCTGATTTGTTGCATCATAGGACTGCTCATGTGAATAAGGCATAGGCGTCAACTTCTCCTAGTGCCGGTGGGTGCTCACACCTCCCCACCCGCGGCTCCACCCCTGCCACACCCCCATTCCAACCCCTTCCCCAAAGTCCCCACCCCAACTCCGCCCCTCCGTGCCCTTATTTGACTCCTTCCCCAAATCTCCGCCCCAGCCCCACTTCTTCCCCACCTCCTCCCTTGAGCGCGCCACGTTCCTGCTCTTGCCCTCTCCCTCACACAGCTTGTTATGCCGTGAAACAGCTGTTTCTCGGTGGCAAGCGCTGGGAGGAGAAGTGGGGATGTCGCACTCAGGGGAGGAGGCAGTGGCGGAGGTGAGCTGAGGCAGAGGTGAGCTGGAGCGGGGCGGGGAGCTGCCGGTGGGTGCAGAGCACCCACCAATTTTTCCTCGTGGGTGCTCCAGCCCCGGAGCACCCACAGAGTTAGCGCCTCTGGAGTAAGGGTTAGCAGGATCACACTCACAGTCATGCTTGTCCAATTCTCAGGAGTGCAATGGGAATAATAAAGTAGGAACGAACAAAAACTATTTTTAAAGCCTTTAAGATTCTCATTGCAGGCATTTTATAGACTGCTGCGGTAGAGGAGTGTAAAGGATCACGTCATTTGCAGACTTCAACAGTCACTTTGTTTAGGCTGTTCAGCTGCTGTGTGGTATTTATCCAAACTGCGTGTTGCTGACTTCTCTTTGGGTTTGAAGGCTTTTTCTTTGCAATCCGTGAAAAGCTTTTCAGAAATAGAAAGGTCATTCATGAATTAATCAGAAGCTAATGAAAAGTCAGGGTAATGATCTCATATCTATAGAAATGAGCTCAGTACCATGTCAGCTGCTGGTAGTAACCAACACACAGCTGTTTCCTTACCAGCACTCCCTTATTTGAAATGTGGAAGTTTTGCATATTATTTTTAGCAGTGAGATGCTAAGTCTGGTACTGGCAGAAGGAGGCACTAGAAGGTCTAATAAATCTTTTCCATCTATGACCCCTGTAGGTTTGACTCTGCCCGACCAAGACTAGAATTGACGTCTGTCCTGCAGGCCTCATCATTCCCACCCTCATCGTGCCTTGTCTCTCCCATATAATGTCTCACTTAGCACCTGCATTCTCTAGTAAGAATTCTATTACACCCCCTCAGGACCAAATCAGCAAAACCTATTGTCTCTCTCTCTCAGCTACTGTAAGTGACATGAGGGACACCCGGCCCCAGGAACTGTGTAGTATTGATGGCCATGGCTAGTCCAGAAACCAAGGGCCAGGTAAACATAGGATCTGCGCAAATGCCCCCTGCAAATGCCCCTGAGAAGGCCCCCTGCAGCAGAAAGTCGGCCTTGCGCGGGGTTGTGGAAAGCATGATGTACTCAGTCTCCTCTCTGCTGAGGGTCACACAGCCAGACAGCTAAGTCCCCAGAATGATTGATGCTGGCCAGGGAAAGAACGTGCCCAAAGAAGTTTATGCAGCACATACCCACTGCAGTTTCCACCTGCAGGACTTGTATAATGTCTGGGTGGAGATTAAATCAGCCCTTCCCTGGAAGAACTCACTTCCGCTGAGTGACCTTCTCCAGGCTGAATCCCCACTCTGGATTCCCTTCACCAGCAGGAGTTAATTTAGCCTGAACCCAAGAATCACAGAATCACAGCAAGCAAACCTGGAGAAAGACAGGTCATCCATTCCATCCTCCTGCCAGTGAAGGATTGCTCTTTCAGGGATGTTTTCTATATTTTGGGGTGCTAGTAGTACAGTCTTGTTTAAAATGGAGTTTGTCTTACTTTCTTTAAGACTATTCCCTGTATGGCAGCCTTATACCATCCTCAGTCTAATGGGTTTTCCAACTTTGCTTATGTTTTGAATATTGTAAAAATAAGATTAACACAAGTACTGCAACAGAAACCAAATGTTGGCTTTAGTTTTCCTTCATTTGGGGCCAGTTATTTGAAATGGCCTCTGGATTTGTGTGCTGATGTTTTTATGCACTTACTTTTTGCCTTTTAATTCTCAGGTGGGCAAAATTCCATTGTGGATTCACAAATGTATTTGCACATACAAAGCAGGTAGATTGGTGAGTTAGGTGCTGGGTTCTGAGTCCTTTCAACTCCTTTTGAAGTGAATGGAAATGAAGGGTGCTCAGCACCTCGTAGGCCTCAATTTCTCACTCTGTGCATGCAAACACTTTGGGCACCCTTGTTCAAGTTTTGCACAATCTCAAAAGTAAGCACCAAAATAGAAGTGTGCAAATTTGAAGGATGGTTGAAACGCCTTCAAGTATTTTGTCCTTATCATGCAATTTTACTCTAAAAAAAGTACTTCAAATTTGTTAGATCTACTGCTTGTGTACATTCATGATCATAGATGCTTACTTCAGTGGGAAAATATATATTTTTATTGCTTTTCATTTTCTAGGTACTGCAGAGCCATCACAGCTATGAGTGAATGAGCTGGATTAGTTTCTGTCTCTCACATACTCAACAGGTTTATTAATGATATTCTAGCTGCAGGGCCAAATTCTGCCTTCCCTTTTTCCTGTGCAAACTCAGTGTCTTCAGTGTGGTTGTATGTGTGTTGGCACAATCTGTGTTACACTAGATAATGTACAAGCCCTCTCCACCCCCAAAGCAAACAAAAAAACACCTCTTCCCAATAACAACAAAAACCCACCCAGCTTGTCTCTCAGATTCCAGATGAAATCTTTTTGCCAGAAGCTGGGAATGAGCAACAGGGGATAGATCACTTGATGTTTACCTATTCTGTTCGTTCCCATTGGGGCACCTGGCACTGGCCACTGTTGAAAGACAGGATACTGGGCTAGATGGACCTTTGGTCTGATCCAGTAGGGCCATTCCTATGTTCTTCTGGTAAATTGAATGAGTGATCTACATATTTTAAAACAATAAAGATTAATGGTAAAAACAGAAGTGAGACGTTGCAGGTTTATTGTGTTTCAAAATGTACATCTTTAAGTCAGTAGTCAATTTAACTGGCAGGAAACAGTTTCCTGACTGTTTTAGAACCTAAAGAGCTCTAAAATTAGTCTCTAAGACCCTTCCTGGCTCTGAAGTCAGTTCACTTAAGATTCATAAACATACATTTTACTTTTGTAAATGAAATATGACAGAATATTACAGCAAAATGTTTTAAATCATAGTTTTATATTGTGATGGGCATCTGGTTCTGGGGTGTTATTTCTTGTTAAGGTGTATTAATCTGGCAACAACTAATTTATTATTTATTATGATAAAGTGTGCTTTGGGATTTCTCTAGTAAAAATGTGTAAGGGATACAATAAATGTGGAAAGATGTTCTGATTCTGAAGGTAAAGTTTCTCTTCATGATATATCATAGCTAAGGCAGGAACTCAGGACACTGGGGACCAGTTTTGACATTGGTGCAAAACTCAAGAGCATGTACAAATCCCAGTAATCCATACTGATGTGTATCCTGAGTGGAGGGTAAGCCCTTAGAGGTTATTGGTGGAGGTAATGCAGATTGATCTTGCAGAGTCGAGGCAGCATGCCTGGCCAAACATTGTCATTAAAAAGAGATTGCTGCACCTCACTAGCACTGAGCATGTGCTGGGTGTAGTTAAGTGAGGGAAGGCAAAGATGGCTTATGCCTCCCCTGGTCCTGGAGCTGCTCGTATTGACACTGTAGAGCAGTTCCCTAGGGAGCATTCCTCCATTTGGGGAGAGGCTGAGAGCATCACTCTGTGGTCCGGCTCCCTTCCACCTACAGCCAGGCACAACACCCCCGGCACCTCTCCCCCCCCACACACCCTGTGTGGCAGTGGGCAATGTGTGTACCAACAGGGGCTGGTGTAAGAGCAACATAGCAAGCCTTCCCCCAGTCCCGGAGTCCCCAACACCAGGACAATCCTGGCTTTGCCTCGCTGACTGCACAGAGATCTTGGCAGGGCAGAGGATTTGGCCCATAGAATGGAAATTGGGAGTTGCAGACTCACCTTAGTGGTGGCAGGAAGGATGGAAACAAGTTATGGTTGTGCTCTATAATAAAAAGAACCTTGATTTTTTTTCATTTAAATATTCATCACTGAATGAATTGAACCACGCTATAGCAGTTCAGGAAAGAATTACCCCTTACAACGCATCCCTGTTTTGCTAAGAAACTCTGTGCCTTGCATAGTTCTGGCCTGCAATTCATTTGTTCTGGTCTGCTTTGCCCCGAGGAAGGAGAATGGCTTTGAGCCTCAAACTTCATCCCCTCCATTACATTAGCTTTTTGTGTGTGTATGTTTGGCTTTGTGACACTATTGACATAATATCCCAGTCTTCTCTGACCAGGTGGAAGTAAAGGGAAACCAAAACCATTCACCCATGAAATGACAAGTCAAAGGAAAGAAAAATGAAGAAACAAAAACAGCTTTTGCAACGTCCCATTCATCTCAATGGGACGCTGCACTACTACATTTCTGCCACCAGGTGGGGCAGTATGAGGTTATAAATCAGCGATACTGGCATGGGGTCCAATCACCTGATGCCAAAATGGCATCTCACAACAGTGAGCAAGCGCAGCTGGTCTTCTAGTGTGCTCCTGGATCCAGCGGAGAGCTAAAACAGTAGGAAAGAAGTTTCTTCAGGTAAGCAAGTGCCCAAGTCTCACTCTGTAATGTTGTGGGCAGGAGGAGACTGGAAGACCCAGCTCTTCAGTGTGCTTCCTGTTTCACTTGTTGGGCTTCAGGGAAGAGATGTTACACCATTAGGATAATCTTTTGGAGTTACCCTTCAGTGACTTTCCACCTCCTTGAGCTTTCTCTTCTTCAGGGGTGATGGCTTTGTCACAGTTGCTGCCTTTGGCAGACCATTGGACCCTTAATATGAACATTGCTTGTGGCTCGTTAACTAGGGTGTGACTGCTTTATATACCCAGTATTAAAATACACCACATATACTGAGACTTGCTAATGTAGATGTTGGCTATTTCATCTTAGCATATTTCAAGAGTGTTCTAAAATAGCTGATTCACAGTCTAGGAGTGAAGGCTGAGAGCATGTGAAAGTGTGTAGCTAAAACTGAGCTGTCAAGATATGCTTCAGGCTAGTTTACAGCAGAGTGTAAATTTTTTTGCAAATTACTTGGATTCTCTACTACTGGATGTTAGAGGCCCCAGAAGTCTAGCTATGCACAGAAGCAATGTGATCCTTGTCTATATAAATATGTGCTACAGTGATTGCTAGAGAAATCTGAATAATTATGTGAAATTATTGGAATAAATTGTTCAAATGTTATTTGCCAGCTCTAGCATCTATTATACAGGGATAGGGTATTTGCATGTTAGTTGTATTAGGGCTATTAATTCTTTCTTCTAAATGAGGGTAGGTGCCATAGCAGTGGTTTTTGTTCTATTGTAATTGAATATAGAGTAATCTGCAGGAACATGTGACTCTTGCTGTTATTACTATTTATTTAGAGTAATAACTAGGAGCTCCAATCAAGAATCAGGCTCCATTGTGATGGTGTGTGCGCCACAAGTATCAAGGAAGACATTCTGTGCCCCAGAAAGCTCCCAATATAAATACCAGACAGGACAAACTGGATAGGGATGGGCTAGGAGGACTAGGGAACAGAAAAACAGACCGTTCAGAAGAAAAAGAGAAGTCACAGTTTACCACTTGTCTGTGTGCACAGGATTGAGCCATAACTTTATTAAAAGACATTGTCAATCTGTTTCACTCCTTGTATTGACATTGCTTAAAACAAGGCAAATCCAAGCCAGTACGTTGTACATATTAAGGAATATGCATTAATAGTTTTCAGTTAATGCTTGGTTCCTTGGCATTGTTTGGTTTGAGTCGCTAAAGACTCAAAACAATTATTTTTTAAATGTTAGTTGGTCTGTGCTTTGATCTTACACTGGTATAACTCAGGAGTAATGGTGTCACACCTATGTAACAGTGATGGTGAGCATGTTTTCAGTATTTAAACAGCTGCCTGAGATACTTCATAGGATTATGTTCCTTTAAGGACAGTCAATTGGTAGCTTAAAAAAAAAAAGGCTGAGATGCTATTTAATTACAAAGTATAGTTCAGAATTATAGTACTGCAATGACATTGTAAAGAGAGGGGCCAATCATAATTTTGCCCTGCTTGAGAAACTGTAGTTTTTCATTCCCTAAAGTTTTTTGCTATGTCAGTTCACATCTTCCCTGAAGTAATCTGCAGTCACTCATCACACTTCGGAAAAACTGGTGTCAGCAAATGAAGATAATTAACTGAGTCTCCTGGACACTCACTTTTTCAGAGGGCTCTAGGCTCTTATTTCATCATTAATTCCCTTTGGGACAGGTGATATGCTGTTTCCATATTCCATGTGGAGTTGAACTCCTGAGATAAGTCTCCACGTAATGAGAAGCAAAAAAAAAGCTTGGAATTTTGTCTCATCTCTCTTCTTAAAGCAGGTAAACTTCAAAGGCCATTCATTTCCATTTCATTGTTATCTGTCTCTCTGAGCCAGGAAAACTGTCTCCAAACTGTCATTTTCTGAGATTGTTTATCACAGATCAGATTTATGTATCTCTTTGCATCCCAAGATGGATTGTTCCCATCTTGGTGCAGAGATGACCCTCTTATTTGGGTTTAAACTAAAACACCCTCTAAAGAGGGATGTCAGTGATTTGCAGTGGTGACATTCATCACCAAGGGAGATTTCTTCTCCCTGCATTTCTCTTGCACACAGAATGGGTCTCCTTATAGTCCAGAGGCTGGTTTTCAGAAATTGCAAGTTACAGGGGAGCTAGTAAGGAGATGGAGCAGAGGACAGGAATTTATAACAGCTAATACAGGTCACACAGGGAGGCTACTGACATGTTGCATGACAGGCATGTTGCATGTCAGTCAAATTTACTTAGGCATCAGAATTCACTGAGATTGTAGGGCTCCCTTTATATCACCACTGACATCCATCTGCTGACAGTGTCTCCTCTCAGGAATGAGACCAAAGCTCTGCCCGAGTCACTGCTCATGAAGTTTGTTATTTTGGGGCAACCTGCATTCTTTTCCTGCTCCCAAGAGCAGAGATTCTTTCATTCCCAGAGATGTGCAGACAGCAGGTATTAGCCCCCAAATTAACGCCGTTATAGTTGCATTGAAATGTGATACTGTACAAAGAAAAATCAAAGAAAAGCATTGAAACCATCTCAACTAGGCAAGGACATAAAAGCCAATGATAATATGGTCCAGAAAACATACATTCTGTCAGCCTCATAGATTCACAGTATTCACAGGCCAGAAGGGACCATTGTGATCATCTAATATGACCTCCTGCGTAGCACAGGCCATAGGACTTCTCTGAATCTCTAGTGTGATGTGGTAAATCCATGACATTGGTATTTTTATGCCATATGTTACCTTGTCGACTCTGAAACCTATTGAGTTTGCTTGTAGCTTATGCAGTATTAATACTCCCTTGTTTATTCTCAGTTGTTGGACATCTAAATCAGTCAGTATGAGCAAGCATCTCTTTAGTCCCTTTTGTATGGATCTCTAAAAGAGCGGGGATGAAGCAACAGCTTTCTCTCTCCTGTTATTGGGTGCCTCTGCTTTCAGTCATAAGAGCGGCCATTACAAAATAATAGGGAAAACCTATTATTATTTCCTAAATAAACCTTGCAGGCTCTAGCTAAGACTTGATGTCATTGGTGTCATAGGACTTCATTTGGGGAAGAGGAGGACGCTATCTTCAGTGGTAGAATCCGATTAACTTTGGTTTTGGCTTTTTGGTGCTTTTTAAAGATAAAATAAGGTGACCTTGGAATATCCTAATGTTTTCTCTCAAAGGAATCAGAACTTTTACTTCATGTTTGATCAGTTGGAAGAAGATCAAAGTAATCTTCTTTAAAAATTGCTGCTTTAAATGTTTGTCCATGATCAGCACGTTGTGGAAGTGATTTATAGAAATGAAAAGCAATGGCAGAACTCCTTATTTCCACTTCGATACTCCACAGTGCACAGCCACAGGGCTGTAGTTTTCAATTCATTTTGATCAATAGTGTCACTTAACCTTGGAAGGAGTAAAATCCCACATAGCAGGAGAAGGACGCAGCTTCTTCTTTCCACTCCCATATTTCTTGAATAAGTCTACCACAGAGTTCCAAATATGTTTCTCCTGTCTGTCAATTAAGAATCTTTAACATGAAAATTCCATTTGGATGCAATATCTGGAAGAGGAAAGGGCTGGAACAGTTTATGGGGTGCAGTGATACAGATTAGAACTATTGTAAAGAATTCTCATCTCTCTGAAAAAAGGGTGTAGAAACAGATGGCGATTTGCAGTCTGAAATAACAGGAACTCTGTTAAAGACAATAACAGAAAAGGTGGAAATGCTTAATTACTTCTTTGTTTCAGTTTTCACCAAGAAGGTTGGTGGCGATTGGACATCTAACATAGTGAATGCCAGTGAAAATGAGATAGGACCAGAGTCTGAAATAGGGAAAGAACAAGGCAAAAATTACTTAGACAAGTTAGATGTCTTCAAGTCACCAGGGCCTGATGAAATGCATCCTAGAATACTCGAGGAGATATCTGAGCCATTAGCAATTATCTTTGAAAAGTCATGGAAGACAGGAGACATTCCAGAAGACTGGAAAAGGGTAAATATAGTGCCCATCTATAAAAAGGGAAATAAGGATGACCCGGGGAATTACAGACCTGTCAGCTTAACTTCTGTACCCAGAAAGATAAAGGAGCAAATAATTAAGAAATCAATTTGCAATCACCTAGAAGATAATGAGGTGATAAGTAACAGTCAGCATGGATTTGTCATGAACATATCGTGTCAAACCAACCTGATAGCTTTCTTTGACAGGGTAAATAGGAAGTAAATAGGATGAAATTCAATAAGGACAAATGCAAAGTACTCCACTTAGGAAGGAACAATCAGTTGCACACATACAAAATGGGAAATGACTTCCTAGGAAGGAGTACAGAGGAAAGGGATCTGGGGGTCATAGTGAATCACAAGCTAAATGAGAGTCAACAGTGTAACACTGTTACAAAAAAAGCAAACATTCTGGGCTGTATTACCAGGAGTACTGTAAGCAAGACACGAGAAGTAATTCTTCCTCTCTACTCCACGTTGATTAGGCTTCAACTGGAGTATTGTGTCCAGTTCTGGGCGCCACATTTCAGGAAAGATGTGGACAAATTGGAGAGAGTCCAGAGAAGAGCAACAAAAATGATTAAAGGTTTAGAAAACATGACCCATGAGGGAAGATTGAAAAAATTGGGTTTGTTTAGCCTGGAGAAGAGAAGACTGAGAGGGGTCATGATAACAGTTTTCAAGTACATAAAAGGTTATTATAAGGAGGAGGAAGAAAATTTTTCTTCTTAACCTCTGAGGATAGGACAAGAAGCAATGGGGTTAAATTGTAACAAGGGCAGTTTAGGTTGGACATTAGGAAACACTTCCTAACTGTCAGAGTGGTTAGGCACTGGAATAAATTGCCTAGGGAGGTTGTGGAATCTCCATCATTGGGGATTTTTAAGAGCAGGTTGGACAAACAGCTGTCGGGGATGGTCTAGATAATACTTAGTCCTGCCTTGAGTGCAGGGGACTGGACTAGATGACCTCTCGAGGGCCCTTCCAGTTCTATGATTCTATGGCCCTTTGTGACCCCCCCCACTGTTTAAAAAGTAAACTATGACTAAGGCTCTAAGTAAATCTGTAGATTTATTTTATAATTAGTTCTCCAGGATGAATTAAAGCAGCAACACTATTAAATTTGGAGAGCAAAGCTATTTCCTCCACCTGCTGCAAGAAAGATTAAATATTTCATATATACATAACGTTCACTGTACCAGGTTCATGTTGTTTTATTGCTGCCTCATTTTTCCTTGAACATCATAACTAACAGTGCAAATGAACTCTTAGTTCTTTAGAAGTGGCACAAAATACTGTGTACAAAACTAGTACCTTCAAATCAAGAATGGAAACTAGTCATGTATGATAAAGTCAGATTTACAGTGCATTACGGTTAATGTTTACACGGCATAATTTTTCCAGTAACTACTGTACAGTTTTCCACACTTTGTCATTCTCACACTGTAGCTAAACAAGTTTATAAATCTGTATTGAATTTCCCACCTCCACAAACACACATTTTAAGAAGCAAACAGGCCAATAGACATCACTAGTATTGTTGAACTACTCTGACTACATAATGTCATGTTACAGAACTCTTAGTCTGTAACTTCTTGTCATATCAAGCCTTACACTGTCTTATCTGACTCCAGTGCTAGTAGCCTAGATTTCTTTTTTGTTGTTGAAGAAAGCAAGTGACATTTTCTGGTATCTTTTAAGGGCCAAATATTCGGCTGTGCCAATTTGCAGCAGCTAAGCCTCTGACCATATGTTTTCAAATGTTTTTACTTATAATATAGGAGAGAGCTAGACTCTGCAGATCATCTTACATGAACTGCCAGATGTCGAAGGGTGTACTATGTTGTAAAGCTAGCCAAGAAGAGTGGGCATGGATTGAATTTCTGATTCCTACAATTGGTTGGCAGTACTGATTGATTTAACCTTACTCTAAGGTCTTTACTCTCTCCTTCAAATCCCTCCTCAAGACCAACATCTACTGTGATGCCAGTAAGTTATTAGGCAACTAATAATGGCTAGGCTGGGGGGTAGTTGCAGACAGTTGATATCTAATTTTTAAAAATGTATTTTGTGTTTATCCCTCTCCCTCACCCATTGTCTGTTGCTTGTTATCTTAAGATTGTGAACTGTTTGGGACAAGGACTGGGTCTGTATGCTCCTAGCACACAGTAGGTGCTCTGAGTGGGTGCTGTAGTAATCCTAATAACAGCAACAAACAGCACCATCATAATTTATTTTGTAAAGAATGTAATCTTTGAAAGATGGGGGCCGTGCCTTTGCTCATGTTTGGAAAGTGCCTAGACCATTGTGGATGGGCCTGGAACCAAAAAAATAAAGAACTTGCCTGAGCGCAAAAGCTGATTTCCCCTCCCCCAGGTCTCCTTAACTTTGCACAGCTCTCTGTAGCACTTGAGCTCTGGTATATTTACAGCTCACTTGTGTCCCATTGACTGGATTTTGATCAAGAACTTCCATTGTAGTCAATGGGCATTTTGTCTGAGTAACTGTAGGAGAGGACCTTTTCCTACGGGATTGTTGAACTTTTCTGCTATGCATGCAAGTCAATGTATAGTGCTGTCTGAGAGTGATGACCCTATAGGTTAACTTTCAGTACTATGGCCCTGGTTCATCCAGGTACTTAAGAATGTGCATGACTTTAACCATGTGACTTGTCTTGTGGAAGTCAGTGGGACTAACCAGGTGCTCAAAGTTAGGCAGGTGCTTAAATATGCTGCTGGCTCAGGCCTTTAAGCATTCCTGTATGCTATGCCCGTCAAGAGTGAAATAAACTCAACAATTTACAGAATGCACAGTCCATACAAAGAAATGTAAGTAATCATCAGAAAATTAAAAAAAAAAGTTTAGCTTAAAAGTTTTCAAACTATGGGTATCTAACTCTAGATCAGCGAGGGACCATATATAGCACACACGAGTAAATACTGTATTAGCAAATTTAAAAGATGAATATGTTGCAACTCCTGCTTCAAATGAGCCACATGGATGGATATGTGAAATAATTACACCTCAGATGACAACATACAAATGACACTTCATCTTTATTTGATCTGATCCTGCTCTTATTTAAGTCAATGGGACTTGAAGTATTGGACTTCAGTGGGAACAGGACTGGACCTTAAATGGAGAAAAGTAGGGTTACTGCAGCTTGTGAAATAAAATGCACAAAAAATCAAGAGATTCCAAAAGTTAATGGTGCTTTCGCAATGCCAGCACAGTCACACTGCACACTCTGTATGTTATGGTTATGGTGGTATAAATTGTATACTAATAGAGGTGGATATCTCAAGATTCTGATGCCATCACAAATTGATTAAGCATCACCCAACTCCATGGTATAATGGGAGTCCCCTTGAATGAATACAGTCATATAGTACTAAGTGGCTGTTGTATTAGCCATATTCTCTTATAAAGGCATACTGTGGCACAGGCATAATCTTTTAGGCTTAATAAGTTTCCTCCTCCATTTACAGTAATAGACTGTAGCTGCAAGGAAACCAAAGCTCTGCAGTTTTAAAATTTGTAAAAATTGCCATTAAAAATGCAGAAAGAGGGGCAACACCATCTAATAATTTCTTATTTGAAAATAAATTGGCAAGGTACAGCGTCCCTGGAGGATTGTTATATTGCTTTTAAAATTAATAGTTCCTACAATAGCAATTTGGAGTGTTCTAATTTGAACTGGGTTACTCTCTACTCTCCCAGATTTGTCTTTGTGTATTGTGGTAGGTGACATTATGGTTTCATTATTGATCACAAATCATAATGCCAAGAGATAAATAGAAAACATTTATCATGTCTACTTTTTATTACTTGGAATACCTTGTAACAATGTTCCTGGGACTTTCTGTTATAGTTGGAAGCCTGTAGTGTCCAAAAAGACACAGTCATTGCATTTAGGATAAAGGATTTGCTTACGTTTTTGGGGTAAATGAAGGCCCATGTCTGGTTTCCTTTGCTGTCCTGCTTCCCATGTGCACTGCAGTATTTAACGTAAGCTCACTGAGTGGAAAGTCTATGTTTTTGCCTAACACCCTTCTGTACTGGGACAGACAACGCAAAATTTTGGCAACAAAGACAAAGAATTACTTTGGCAGGCCCATGACATTTTACTCTGATCATCAGGAAAGGAACATTGATCAAAAAAGAAAAAAAATTGGCTGTATATACACACACCTGCTATTGAGAAGGCAGTTGGACAATGAGGGAGGGGGAGATGGTCCGCCACAAAGATGTTAATACAAAAGAAAGTGTTTATTAATGGTACTTCTACTGTGTGTGTGTGTGTGTGTTACGACTGCATTACTGTGTGCTGCTTTCCTGGCAGTAGGCCCAGAAGAAAACTCCCTAGGCCTGGTTCTGCTTATGCACGGCTTTATACTGGTATACCTCCACTGATAGCACAGGGGACACTCCTCATTCTCACTCTTGTAAGTGGGAGAAAAACGGGGGTCCTGTGTTTCCCAATGCAAGTCTGTCCCCTCATTTGTTTTCTTAGCTCAAACATGAGCTCGGAAAGCACTGAACATTGAGCATGGACATTGAAATGTGCACCCAGGAATCCTGATTTGCTTAAATGTATTCAACATGCCCCAAACGGGCAGCTTTTGAACTGGAGCAGGCTCTGTGTACTGGCCTGATACATTCCTCACCACACAACGTAGCATCCCTATGTTCCCATTGCTGCACTTGTCCATTCTTACTCTTTTTCTGTATTGTGCATAGGCCAGACAGCAACCCACACTTGATTCCTGATCTCTGAAATGCCAGCAGATAGTGCCTCAGAGATCTAGGTTCTACAGAGTTTTGCTGCTTGCCCCAAAAGCTAGATGGAAAACAAAACTCTGTTAATATACATAAGAGATGTTGCTCTCCAGAAATGGAATCCATGGTGGCATATATGCCGTGAATAGAATATTTGTCTGGACCAATGCAGTCTCAGCTTGTTTGCCCTTACACCGTCAAATTTTGTCCAATCGGTAGCCCACACATTTTCCCCTTTATACTGTAGCTGACGTCATTCCAGCCTGACAGTACAGTGAACTGCATTCTTCTTGCTCGCTAGAAGAAGTCCTGAGCTATTCTAAGCACACACAGCTCTCTCACGCTTCAGTTCTTCTTTGTTTGCCTTTAATTCAGATCCAGGCACTTTTCACCTATTGCAGCAATTGTTTCTTCAGTTGAAACTCCATCCTCCATGCAATCTGTTGGGGTTCTTTCCGAGACACACCATTATCTTTCTACCCTAGGGAACATTCCTTCTTTGCAGTCACTGATCTTTCCACATGTGCCACATTTCTATTTTTAACTCAACACAAAGGTCTCTCCCTCTAATCACAAACATCTTGGGTTGATTCTATTACACTGCTGTAAATCTAGTGTAACTTCGCTGGTGAGTAGGATTTACACCAATGTAACTGGTCTTGTCTACACTGCCTTTTCTACCCTAACGTTTCCCCCAGTTGCTGTTATCTTTGCTGCTGCACTGATGGGAGCAGTGGTGTATGCAGGGCACTGGCCTTCTCGGCACTGTTGTGAGCAGGGTTAAATGACACCATAGCTAAAACGGCAGTGTATGGGCTACAAAGGAGCACAATTGCTACCTCTCATGGGGCTGTTGCAGTGGGGGAAATGGTAGAGATTTAGGAAAAATAGGCTAGCTTCAGTGCAGCTTTTGAAATCAGAATCTGGTCTCTTAATCTAAAATCTCAGTACTCAAGTTACGACATTTGATCAATTTTTGACTTACGTTGGTCTGCAAAGTGCTGCCGGATGTGTCACATCCATCTTGATGTTCCATGGATTTCAACAACAAGCCAGGTGAGGTGATGCAGCAGCAGCAGCAAAGAGGCTAGAATGATAGCACTCTGGTCGCGACAACACCTCCCTCTTTCAAACAGTGATTCTTTCTCTGGGTTCCACAGAGGAAATCCATCCATTTTAGGATTTAAATATGGTGTTGGGCAAACTAAGAACAAGTGAAACCGGTCCCTGGTAATGGAATTATGAGTTTGAATTGTAACAAACAAAAACATTTCCCATTTTACAGGTAAGGAAACTAAAGCACAGATATAGATGACTTGCAGAAGACCACAGTGGAAGTCAATGCAATCTCTCCAGCGCTTCTAGCTAGTCTTACTGGGATAAGTAATGGCACACCGAAGTTTCAGAAACACACAATACCATCATTTTTAAAAGTTATTAAAAAAACCCATAGCTGTCCTAGTGATTGTCAATGGCCCTTCATCCTTACAGGTAAAAGACCTGCATTTGGGATGCACCTTGAGTTGACACATCTGGCTTCTGACTAAGGGAGTGTCTGCTGCAACAGTTGGAACTGTTTTTTCCCTGGAGAAGAAATGACAATAATTTTGGAAGAAAGAGTCCATATAGGTGCTAGGATGGTGGCAAACAGCTGTGAGAAAAGTGGGGAATAACCAATGCTTGGGGACCTGGGGCATCAATTCCAGAAAATGGAAATGATAGGGCCAGATTGTGACACCTGTTTATACTGGCTGGTATCTTACTGCACAACTTTCCCAGATGATTTAAAAGGACTCATGGTGACAGGTACTGTTCAGTGTAAGAGCTCATACAGAGAGGGGGATTAATTTAGGGTCTGATTGTGATATCCGTACTCACACTGAATAGAACCTCACTTCATGAGTAGTCCCATTGAAGGAGACGTACTAAGGAGCTATTATTAAACCTGAGGAAGAACTTTGTTTCTATTTTTGTAATTTTAATTTTATTATTATTTGTTCTAAATAAATGTAAAGTAGATGAAAAGGAATTGAGTATGTGGAGGGAGGGGTCTAAATTGCTCACCCCTTCATCCAGCCTTTCTAATTTTCCATTTGTGGCATTGCTGTCTGTAGGAACTGGGTAGCAGAGCCCCAAGGAGCTCTTTTTAAAATAAAATCAGCAGAGAATTAATCCTTCTGACGCACTCGACATCACCTGTGCTGAAAACAAAAAAGAAAACCCAAGCCCCTGCACGCTACCACCCTCGCTGACCAAATGAAACAGAGGGTGAAGTCCTGGCCCCACTGAAGCCAGTGGGAATTTTGTCATTGACTTCAGTGGAGCCAGGATTTCACCAAGAATGCTCAAGCCCTGCCTAGTACAAGGCCATTTTCCTGCACTTTGTTACAGCCACCCTGTTTCTTCTGCCAAGTAGTTTATTTACAAAAAAATTAAATGGATGAAATGCTGGTGGAAAAGTCTAGCTGGCAGCCTTGGGTGGCTGAGGTCCTCCATGCATCCAGATGACTGGTACAGGCAGGGCCGGCTCTAACATTTTTGCCGCCCCAAGCAAAAACAAAGAGCGCCCCCCACCCCCGAGCGTCGCACTGCCCCAGTCCCCCGCCCCCCCGAGCGTCGCGTCACTCCGTGCCACCCAAGTCCCCCACCCCCCTGAGCACCGCACTGCGCCGCCCAAGTCCCCGCCCCCCCGAGCGTTGCGTTGCACTGCCCAAGTCCCCACCCCGCTGAGCGCCGCGTCGCCGAAGTCCCCACTCCCCCAGCATGGTGCCACGCCTCCCAAGCCTCGCCTCGCCTCCCCCCAGTGCCGCCTGGCCGAACCAAAAAAACCAAAAACAAACCCCGAGTACCGCCCCAAGCACATGCTTGGTAGGCTGGTGTCTGGAGCCGGGCCTGGGTACAGGACAAGCGGTCAACTCTAGGCTGTTCTCAGCATCACTTTTGCTCTCAGACTGGAGTTGCCTTGATGGAGCTTTTCCCAAATGGCTTTCTTGGTCAATTAATTCTTCAGGAGATCAGGTGTCAGACTGGCACAAGTGCCTCCAAGCTGTCAGTGTTTCCTTTCCTTCAGCAGTTGTGACCCCACTACTGGAATACTTGGCAGAGGAAGGATCTATAGATTAAGTCCTAAGTAACTGTCAAGTAGCAATAGCATAGGCTTGGTGCCAAGTAGAATCCTTCACAAGAATATGCCCTGCAAGCTCTTTGGAGACGAGACTTACTACCTTCAAGTGCTGTGTAAAAAGTGGCTGTGTGTCAATGAAGAATTCAGATGGCTTGTCTTTCTTAAGGAGGTACTGTCCCCCCTGCTATGTTATGGATAATGTGTGGAGACTAGGAGCAGATCCTATGAAAAAAAATAATGGAGATATCCTATCTCCTAGAACTGGAAAGGACCCTGAAAGGTCATTGAGTCCAGCCCCCTGCCTTCACTAGCAGGACCAAGTACTGATTTTTGCCCCAGATCCCTAAGTGGCCCCCTCAAGGATTGAGCTCACAGCCCTGGGTTTAGCAGGCCAATGCTCAAACCACTGAGCTATCCCTCCCCCTGTTTATCCCAGCTGGGGATCTGCCCCTAACTCTTTCTCGCCTGCGTGGGTTGCTCAGAGTTTCATCTAATGAATACCAGCATTGCTTTCTAGCTCATTTGCTACTCACTGTATGAGCCATTTGGTGACAGCAGAAAACTAAAGCTGCAGTTGAAATGACTCCTCAACCACTGATCTCAACACTGATTTCAAGATTCTCATGCCTAGGTTCAGGACACTAGGAACTGTCTGAGCCCAATCCGCCATTTGCCCACTTCAAGTTATTGTTTGGGATGCACAAGAAATGCAGGATCGGGCCCTTGGGGGTTTGTCCTGTGCGGGTTGCTGTGGCCGATAGGATGGCTATTATTCCTGACCTGTGTGAGCCATGCTGGTTGATGGTTTTTAATATGTGATGTGCCTAGTGTGGCAAATGGCCGACACTATTGTGGTGGGTCCAAAGCTTTTCCTTGGTGTGATGGATCAGGGCGCCGCCCCTTGCCCCTATTCTTGGGCAGCAATGGCTCCACTAGTGCCCTGGTTGGGGGGGGAAAGGGGAGTGGGGAAAGGACCCGGGTCCACTCCCTACTCCAAGTCCCAGCCCCTTTTGGCTTAGAATCATAGAATATCAGGGTTGGAAGGGACCTCAGGAGGTCATCTAGTCCAACCACCTACTGAAAGCAGGACCAATTACCAACTAAATCATCCCAGTCAGGGCTTTGTCGAGCCTGACCTTAAAAACCTCTAAGGAAGGAGATTCCACCACCTCCCTAGCTAACCCATTCCAGTGCTTCACCACTCTCTGAGTGAAAAAGTTTTTCCTAATATCCAACCTAAATCTCCCCCACTGCAACTTGAGACCATTACTCCTTGTTCTGTCATCAGGTACCACTGAGAACAGTCTAGATCAGGGGTGGGCAAACTTTTTGGCCCAAGGGCCGCATTGGGGTTGCAAAACAGTATGGAGGGCCAGGTAGGGAAGACTGTGCCCCCTCCCAAACAGCCTGCCCCCCACCCCTTATCCACCCCCTCCCACTTCCTGCCCCCCCTAAGAACCTCCAAACCCATCCAACCCCTCTGCTCCTTGTCCCCAACCGACCCCCTCCATCCACCCCACCCCTGACCACCCCTTCCAGGACCCTACCCTTATCCATCTTTCCCCAGCCCCTTTCGGAATGTGGCCCCGCAAACATGGGTGGAGGACTCAACAGGAGCAGGGGCAGCCGCACAGCCAGAGAGAAGCGGCGGTTTCCCCTTCAAAGGGCCGCTTCTCTCTGGCCGGCTGCGTGGCCTCCCAGTGCTCCCCCTGAGTCCTCCGCCTGCGTTCCCTGCGCTCCCGCCATCTGCACCGCCCGCCTGCATATGATTTCAGTGCAGCCAGTGTTGAGTTGCCCGAGTGCCCGGCCCTGGGTCCCCCTGTTGTTGGGGGGCCTTTGCCAGGGCACCCTGTGTTCACTTGTAAATCTGCCCCTGCACCGCACCGCCCAGCCCCGGAGCCAGCCAGGATGCCGCGCTGCCAGCACAGCAAGCTGAGGCTGTGGGGGAGGAAGGACAGCCGGGGAGGGGCCGGAGCCAGCTGGGAGCTCAGGGGCTGGGCAGGATGGCCCCGCACGCCAGATGTGGCTCGCGGTCCGTAATTTGCCCACCTCTGCCCTATCCACACCCGCGCCCTCTGACCACCACCCCGAACTCCTCTGCCCTCTATCCAACCCCCCCTGTCCCCTGCCCCCTTACCATACTGCCTGGAGCACCGCTGGCTGGCGGCGCTACAGCCACGCAGCCGCCGCCACCGTGCAGCACAGAGACTGGGTCAGGCCGGGCTCCGCAGCTCGCTGCCCCAGGAGCTCTCAGCCCCACCGCCCAGAGCATTGCGCCAGCGGCGGAGCGAGCGAGCTGAGGCTGCGGGGGATGGGGGTTAGCAAGGGAGGGGCCAAGGGTGAGCCTCCTGGGTCAGGAGCTCGGGGGCCGGGCAGGACAGTCCCGCGGGCCGGATGTGGCCCGCGGGCCGTAGTTTGCCCACCCCTGGTCTAGATCCATCCTCTTTGGAACCCCCTTTCAGGTAGTTGAAGGCTGCTATCAAATCCCCCCTCATTCTTCTCTTCTGCAGACTAAACAATCCCAGTTCCCTCAGCCTCTTCTCATAAGTCATGTGCTCCAGCCCCCTAATCATTTTTGTTGCCCTCCGCTGGACTCTTTCCAATTTTTCCACATCCTTCTTGTAGTGTGGGGCCCAAAACTGGACAACAGTACTCCAGATGAGGCCTCACCAATGTCGAATAGAGGGGAATGATCACGTCCCTCGATCTGCTGGCAATGCTCCTACTTATACAAGGCTTCATAGGCTTCTTACCCTCTTTCCCCTTGGGTAGGGTTTCTCTTGGTCTTCTGTGCCTGGGGAGTCCCTCTGCTCTGCGTGGGCAGGGTTTCCCTTCCCCTGGTTTTCTGATCCTCTGGTCAATAACAGTACTCCACCAAACTACTATCAGCTCTCTGTCCCTTCTCCTGTCTGACTGAAGAAGGGTTTTTTTATTAGGTCTCTGGCAGGGCCTTAATTGGCTCCAAGTGCTCTAATTAACCTGTAGTCTCCTCTCCTCTCCTCAGTCCACAGGGAATAAGGCCCTGATCATCCTGGGGCTTGTATACCTCCCATCTATCACTCTCCTGCTCCCCTCTGGCCCTGCTGTATCACACTAGAGACCACAATAACATGTATGTAGGATAACTAGTTATCCATCTGACTGCTGCTGTGTAGCTCTGAGCTGCTGCTTTTTCATTTTATAAAGACCAGGAGCCTAACCCTGTTATTGTCACTCACATGAGAGGATTTCAAGATTAAGCCATCCATAAGTGCCACACTTTTTAGGAATCTGTCCCCTTGTGCTTAGTAAATTGTAACTAATAATCATGGGTTTCCTTGCATGACAAATGCTTTTTTCTTAACAATGTAGGATGCCATTTTGTGACTTTTGTATTCATTAGCGATCAGAGCCGTCCCTTGGGTAGGGCAAATCGGGGAGACCGCTCTGGGCCCCACGCTCTGGGGGGGCCCTGCGGGCTGGTGCAATTGGCCAGCGCGGTCAGTCCCGGAAGAGACGAATCCATCACTTCTGCCCCGGGCCCTGTACCCTCCTAGGGACGGCCCTGTTAGCACTCCAGGCTGAGAAAGAGAACCCCAGCTATATTTCTAGTTAATATACTACAACTACAGGTGGGGAAAAAATCCCTGCTATTGCAGCAGGAAAACAATGAGCAAGCAGAACGGAGAGTTGTAAAATGCTCAGAGTCCATGCTATCAACTGCAGCCATGACCAACAGTGGATGGAGTTTAAAGTATTCATCTGTACGGCATGGGGCCCAGATCTTTGACTGGGTTTCCTAGGTACATTAATACAAATAATAGATAGTAACAGTAAAACTTTTTCTGCCATCATGATGAAATTGCCATGGATTTACCTGCTGTAAGTGGGAGCATAACTTAAAGAATGACACCCATTTGCTAAGAAAAAGAGACTGGACACTGACTTCCTCATTTCATTTAATAATTGCTCAGCATGTCGTAACTACAGTAACAAATCCGGTGCTTGTTACAGAGGGAGACCATGACTGGTTGTGGTGATACACTTAAAATTTAGGGTTAGACTGAAATACTCTATGCTCTAGTTCCACTGTCACCCTTTTCTGTGTACCCTGGAGATGTATTCTCAGGCAGAAGCATACAGTAAGAATGCACAGACTGTGTGTGTGTGTTACTGTATGAAAGTCTATGGGCCTGATTTTCCTCCTGACTTACACCACCATACACCATATACAGAGCAATGTAGGAGTAAAAGTGATGGAGATGAGAAAAGAAGCAGGCTTGGAAGAGAGAAAAAGGTTTTGTTTAGAATGGTATTTGCCACTTTCTTTTCGTTGTCAAGGCTAAATGAGATCAGCAAATTCCTCTGGGTCACATTCTGACCTGTTGTTAGGCACAACTCAGTTTCAATGGGAACTTCTGTGTGAAAACGAAAGGGCAAAATATGGCTCTTTAGATGGTAATTGCTGGGTTTCAGTGAAGCCAGTGGGAGTTATTCTTTTGACTTTGGTGGGGCCAGGAATTGGTCATAGGAAAATCCATGATAGCCACCACTCGTCTTTCTTTATTATTTAAAATATATTTGTATTTTCTTTCTTTCTTTCTTTCTTTCTTTCTTTCTTTCTTTCTTTCTTTCTTATTAAAATAAAACAAAACGTGCACTGGTGCCATTTTGATGTTGTTGAAAGTGGTGATAATGATCGCCAGGCTGTAGAAATGTTGTAGTAATACTGTGTTTACTAACTCAACACTCTCTAGGTTATCACTCCCAACTGTGGTTATCACTCCACTTTCTGTGCCAATTGTGGTTGGTCCGTCACAGGTGCACATGAGGGGAGGGTGCCAAGAGCTTTTTCTCCCCCCTACCCCACCTCCAGACTAGGGATGTAAAAGGTTAACCAGTTAACTGGTAAGCATTAGGCTTACCGTTAACCGGACCTTAACCATTAACCCCTGTGGATGGCTGCGCTGGGCCGGCCGGCGGGACCATGGCCCTGCCCCTACTGGGCCAGGTGGGCTGGAGCGGCCCCTGCTGGGCGGGCCCACAGGACCCCAGCCATGCTGGTGGGCTGGAGCGGCCCTGGCCTCAGTGGGATCCCAGCCCCTGCCACCCCACGCCAGCCCGCCACCGGAGCGACATCAGTTAACACTTAACTGGTTAAACGATATAATTTTAATCATTTAACTGGTTAACTTTTAAAACTGATATTTACATCCCTAAGCCAGATGACCTCTTTGCATATGTGCTCAGGTACCAGCTGCAACATAGGAGGGACAGAGAACCACTGCTCCATGGTAGAGCTAGCATTAGCCTTTACAAGGTAACATTAGGAACATGGCCCCATCCCTTCAGCAAACTGGTTAGGCCTTGGTGGTGTGCGTACATGCACCTGTGTGCGCACACACAGAGCGTTCTAAAGGAGAGGGGTCCAGGTGCAATCTGGTGGTCCAATGGGGCCTGAACCCCTGTAACCCAGAGGAAGGATAAAGCTGTTAGTCTGCAGTTTTTTGCTGGTGAAAACAAACAATAAGCAATTTCTGTTCTTCTCAAGGAAGATACAGGTATAAGCAAATAGCACGTCATGTTTGTGTGGCTTCATTTTTATCTTCTAAAGTTTACATAAATGTATCATATATGCTAACTAGTTGAAGTCCCTTTCTTCTCCATTAGTTCCTAGAAAGGTTTCCATTGAGACCTCCAGTCTCACTAAATTTGGACAATCCAGCCTGAAGGGTTTTAAGAGTTGTGCATGATTATGAACAAGTGACTCCCACTGATTTCAGTGGAAATGGCATAGCTAAAACCACGTGTGCCACTTAAAGAGTGTTGGGTCCAATTCCGAGGTTGCTTGTGCAGTCACATAAGGGCCGAAGGCAGCAGTAACATTCTGTTTCCCTTGTGTGGGGGGCCAGATATGTGGCGAACCCTGGAAGAAGGAATCACACCTGCATGCAAGGGAAGTGATTTTTGGTGTGGAATCTCAGCAGGATAATGTGGAGGGAGAAGGCAAGCGCTTGAGTTATACTTGGTGGTTCACACACTAACAAGCTATGTGGCCAAAACTACATGTGAGGACGGGCACTCCTGGACTTAATATCTTCAGTATATGGGTACGTTGTCTGGTGCTGCGGCTCCCCATACCTAGCAGTATCAGTTGCAGGTTGGCTGCATGGGATCCTTAGTGCTAAAGCATGTGTTGGATAGACGGATCCTTTCCCCTAGCCCCTCTGTAGGTAAAGGCTTTGCTTGCCGTCTTAAAATTGGGTCCCTGAGGGAACAGTCTGCTTTCCTTACTGAAAAGGGCAATCCATACATAGTAAAATGACAAATGTTTGCGAGCAAAAGCGATTTAGTAGTGTATTAGCAGTTCATCTGTTTCTTCCTGCCATAACAGGAGAAATACAGAATTCCACAGAGGGATGAAGAGGGGATGGTAGGATGGAGAAATAATGAAATAAATATTTATTTAGATCACAATGGGAACAGTATCCATAGTGCCTTATAAGAGGCTGGTTACAAAAAAATACTTTAAAAAAAAAAAAAAAAAGGCAAAGCACACTATAGACAACTATGGGAATTGGTGGGTTTTTTCCTCCTATTAACAATGCTGTACAAATGAAGATTTTATATACTAGTTCTGCACACGGTAAAGCATTGATTTACTTAATTTGTACACTCCTTTATTTTGTATAAACATATCAGTATTTTTACTTTAGAATCACGCTGTGTTATAGTTTACAATGTTTATTTTAAATACATACAGGATATTGTCTTGCAGATTTAATTTAAGGTGCAATTTATCAAAACCTACCATAAGGATTATTTTCTTCTCAGTTCTCTTTGGCACATTTCCAGGTTTACGTAAATACAAAAGTGTAGAGTTGAATTTACTATCTAACAATCCAGGAACTTGAATATTTTGACAGCATGTAAATGTAATTTTGTGTTTACTACAAGCTTATTTAAGAAAAAAGAGACTTTTGGGTATGAATTTCAATTTGCTCTGCAAATCAGATGGTTGACATGACGTAGATATGCAAGGCAAACAGTTTGTTCTTAACAGCGATTCCTCCCTCTGGGGAATGATGTTGCACCATGGAAATATCGTATCCAGCATTGTATAGAATGCTTGACATTATGGAATGTGTTTATGAAGAAGCCCATGGTGATGTCGTCACTTTGTATAACAAGTCACTAAAACACACGGCTTCCTTAGTCCAGAAACTTTGATAAAACAGTATGATTTAGCTGGTAGGGTTTGGCACTGAAATGGTGGGGCATAGGGCTTTTGCAGCTGCAAAATAACACATGTTCAACCAAGAAGTTAAACCAAGGAGCAAACAAACAAACTAGCTGTGTAAAAGCTTAGCTAGCCAGTAGCATCTCTCTAGAAAAAGGAGTGCCTCATCTACACTTGATATTATGTCCTCCTTTTTCCGAGCAGAAAAGATTTGGAAGTCACCCTAGGAGTAGCTATTTTAATCTTCATGACCTCTGCCTGCCCTGCATCTGAGAAATACTAGGCTAAAATAAAAAATGGACAATACTGAAGCTGTCTTCTTGCTACTTCCAATCGAGATGTTTTAATAAACTATCAAAGTGGACCTAAGTTGGCAGAGAATTTCATTTTGCAATAATTCATTCAAGTATAAGAAGAGCAAACCTGTAGCAATTTGCTTCACATGCAGAGTTCAGTTCTGCTCTCTGTTGGCATTCATAGGGCGGAAAAATCAACTATATAACATTAGAAGCTTTTCCTTGACCAATAACTTCCAACATCCATAATGCTTAAAATAAAAGCAACATAAAACCTCATAAATGTTAAAACACTTATTGCAGAACCCTTAAGGCCTGTTTTCTTTCTAAAACTGTTTGTCCTATGTGTTGTTCACTTCTGCAGCTGGTTTGAACAATTTGGCACATTATCAAGTTACAGTAGGTGTTTTATATGCAGTGTCATTTGTAAAAATGTGAAAGGCAAAAATATTAAGAAGAATTCCATACAGAGAGTGGGGAAATGGAAGAGAGGTGCGAAGCACTGCATTTTGCCCAAGAGAAGCACATTTGCTTCACTTCACTGGCCTGGTTCTAACATCCAGCTTATGAGCTAGATGATTCCAAATAGGCATTCCAAAGCCTCATCCATTTTACAGGATTAAAAAATGACACATTTTACAACTTGCCCACAGGGACCAAATGCTGCGAATCCAAACAGTGGGGAAAAAACCGGAAGTCTGTGTATCAAATCAAATATACTCAAGTTTGTTGTTAGCTTTTTCTTAATTATCCTTCAGTGCCAGCGGAACTGTAGGCTTCAGAACTGTGATGTCTGGGTGAATGATATGGTGTCAGATTTATCTATGGCAAAACCTCCATTGACGTAGGATTTCTTGGTCTCTGGTTCATCATTATCGAGTATTGTTGTTTCCAAGGCAAAAGGATTGACTATGTTGACTTCAGAAGAGACATTCATTTGCTCTAGCTCTCTTTTAGAGAGCTTCTCCACAATCCCTGCACCAAAGGCATCTCCAAGGACGTTTACCATTGTTCTGAACCGGTCCCTATGGAGTAAAAATGTTGTGTTAGACATGCCAGGATTTCTGGTTCCAATGTGCTTTCTTAGAAACTGTACGTTATTTAAATACAAATATTTTTTATTAATCAGTTTAAAATTAAACTATACTGTAGACACTGAGCCAGATGTTATACTGGTGTAACTCCAGTGGGTTTACTTTGGCTTTTCACTGGTGTAGGAATTAGGAGCAGAATTTTTTCACTCTTTCCTCTAGGCAATATTAATTTGAAAAAACTTGGAATTATTGGTACTAAAAAGTGATTTTTTAGAAACAGTAAGTAACATTACATTTCTGTTATGGCAGAAGTTACCAGGTGGCGGTTACATGTCATTTTACAAATAGAGCTCGGCAAACAAGTGATTTTTTTGATTCTCTGTCCTGTTTCCACCCCCCCATCTTCCCACTCCTCCTCCCCCCCCCCCCCCAAAAAAGAAAAGAAAATCAGTTCAGGTCAAACTACATCTAAAAATTGTGAAACATTCTGGCAAATTGAAAAAGTCAGTTTAGGGCTAAACAAATTCATTGTCTGTTGTATTGACAATGAAAAGTCAGAGGGGCAGGAAAAATGAGTGAGAATGCCTCTATACCTGGTTAGAGTGCTGCTAGAATGTGGGAGACCCAAGTTGAAGTCCCTGCTCCAATGACTGTTTATACATAGTCGAACAGTATAATCAGGTGAGATCCCTTAACCTAATGGCCAGGACACTATCTTGCAATGTGGGTGACTTCAGGCCAAGGGGAGAGTTGTAACCAGGCCTCTCAAACCCAGGTGAGTGCCCTACCAACTGGGCTAAAAGTTATAAGAGAAGCCACTGCTGCAATGCATCAGAGTCCGGAAAAGCCTTTTTGGGGGGAGAGTGGGAGGGGAGCAGGGTTGTCAGTACTATTTAGTGAATTGACACAGTTCATGGTTGGTCAAAACTGTGTTTTGGGGGAGAATAACTATTCCTCCAAATTTTTTTGCCCAGCTTTCTTACAAGTTCTTTTTCATGTGAGCACTATCCAGTCTTTGAAGAAATGCTGTGCTGTTGGTTGTTTTATTATGAAGCTTTTGTTTTGTTTTTTGCAGGGGGCGGGGGAGCTCTGGTGACCAGCTGGAGAGTTTGCTCTCTGCCTTAATCGTTCCAACTGGAATCAGTTTTCATTGCAGAGTTGCTCCCTGGGAAGAGGGCAGTTTTGGCTGAGAGTCCAGAAAGAGGGGTTGCCTGTGTGCTGTTTGTCTATCTCTGTTTAAAAACAGGTGTCTGAAGTGTACATAAAACAAATTACACTAAAAAATAGCTGGGCACCATGTCACTGGTTTCCTCTACAATGAGAAACTGACCAGAAAGGCACAAAATTTGCTGCTTAATAATAAATAATAATGCTACCACTTGGCAGAGGAGTGACCATACTTTGTCGTGTAGTGTAGTTTGAAATTTGGGGCCAGATGTAAATTGGCATGGAACTGGGACAGGGAATGTGAAAACTAGTGTGTCTGTTCCCCCTGCCGCCAGCTGTTGGAGGCTGAAGACTTTCCTTCCATGTGACCTCTGCATGGTTGAGACTTTGAGGGATGTTGATGCCAGTGCATGGGGTGGAGGCAAGAAGCTTTTCAAAATGGCCATGATAGTGCCTCTGGTGGTAATACTTGCACAAATGTTTATTCATGGTAGTTTTGTGACTATTCTTGCAAATAAAAAGTCAAATGTTCCCAAATACAAAGGGATTGCAAACACCAGTGAAGTGTATTTATGTTCTACTCACAAAATACTCTTGTATGGATACCATGTATCACACGAGGAAGCGCCTGAGTTAACCCTGTAGTGAAGATGTACCCTTAGAGGTGAAGCTGTGCTGGGAGCAGGAAGGGAGAGGAGCAGTGCTAGCTGAAGGCATTACGCTAACATAGTGTAGGTGGAATGCTTCTGGGAAATGGGGGAGCACACTGAAGAGCAGCCCTTGCATTAGCTTTTGAAAGACACAGGCTCAGGTCCTCAGCTGGTGTAAAATAGCTCTGCTGACTTTGGTGGTATGCTATGTGATATGCACCAGCTGAAGCTGTGCGTGGGGCACGGGTCACTTGCTGGAAGATTCTCTGCACCTTGAAGTCTTTAAACCATGATTTGAGGACTTCAATGGCTCAGACACAGGTTTGATACAGGAGTGGGTGGGTGAGATTCTGTGGCCTGCATTGTGCAGGAGGTCAGACTCGACGATCATAATGGTCCCTTCTGACCTTAAAGTCTATGAACTATGAATTGTGTGCTCCTTCAGCAAATCCTTCCGGGTGAGGTGGTGTGGGAGGCCTGGCTGCTAACTCAGCCCACTCAGAAACACAGCCCTTTGCTGCCAGCTGGCTAGCAACTCCTCACTTGGGGAGCGCAGCTGGAAAATTCTGGCTTCTTTCTGCACAGGAACGCTTCCCAAGCCCTGGCCTGCAGTACACCCATGCTGAACCCCATCTGAACACGCTGGTGGAAAAATCAGCCTGATGTTAATTACATTTTAAAAAATGAATTAATCTATTTAAGATGATTGAATCAGAAAAATATTTTGTTTGGCACAGACTCATTGCAGAGCTAGGTACTGCAGAAGCAGCTGCCTCTTCTCTGCCATGCAGGTGCTATCATTAGTCATTATCTTTAGAGCTTTGCTGATAAAGGGATTTTACTTTATGGATCCAGTTTTGTGTTATTTGTACTAAAACTGACTGTTGCTTAAGAGTGGTAGGAAATCAAATTTCAGTGCATATAAATGTAAGATTGCAGAATCCAAAGTTCAAGGGAGGAAAGAATCTGCATAAGACACAAAACACTAACTTAAAAAGAGGTGGAATATTACCAATTTACAGGCACTGTGCAGTAAAGTTAACTGGCTGTAAATATCAGTACACTGGTTAAAAGCACATAGTGTAGAATTTTGTGATTATACTGAATCCTTAGGAACAGCCCATCTTTTCTTTTGCATGGTGCTCTCTCATTTAGATTCTCTTCCTTTCAAGTAATTTCACATTGCTGATGTTAACTAGAAGATCACAGGTCCTGGTTTAACAGCTATGGCAACAACAAACTTCTTTAGGAGATTCCAGGGTAGGAAGGTCTGGTCTTGAAAATCTGCCCTATGAAATATATGGTATGTGGTATTATAAAAGTTTTATGGTTCCTGAGTTTGGGACTGGTCACATTACTACTATGGGTAGCACAGTAACAGCCATCTAAAGGCATCTTTAGCACTGAAAAATCTTTCTATTTAAGGGCATAGCACTTCCCAGAGGAGGGTTTTCTGGTAAAAGCATTCTGACCTCTTCCAAACACTTTTCATGCAAACAAAGATAGGTTATGTGTGAGTTGTCCTAGATTGGCTCCCCATTGTGGGTTGGATGCATCAGTCCATTGGTGAGGGGATGGGAGTTTTGTTCATTGAGGGGAGCTTTGTATGTCTAAATTAAATTTAATGGGACCCTGATAGTACAAAACACTTCATAATAATAAAAACAAATGACAATCCCACTGCCCTGTTCATTTGTTTTCTGTGGCTCAGTGAAGATGGCATAGACCATCAGTGGTTCTTCCTCGCTTGTATGCCTATGTCTAGACTAGGACATAGATTGTGTATAAAAACATGAGCTAAGTTGTGTTTATAAATTATACTACATTCCTAGTCTAGACAGGGCCTTAGGGAGAGGATTCCACTGTTCCCCCATCTGTTAGCCCACTTTGCAGATACTGATTGACAACTCCAGAGAGTCTCAGGCAACATTAAGGCAGCTGACAGCTAAGACGACCCTGGAGAGACTTTATCTGGCTGTTTTGGGAATACAGAAATAGAAATGCTCATCCTGTTATAACTCTGACAGCCATCAGCTGTCTGACTGTAACACACAGGAGGAATGGATGGCTGCACAAAGTGGGTGGCTCACAGATCAGAGATTTTTCCTGCTATGGTTTCCTTTTTTTTAAGAGTAATACTTGGTCAAACTTTTCACCTATAGGTCTCTAAGCCTCTTACAAAGTGGGTAGCACCACTATCTCCAAATGACAGATAGGGAAACTGAGGCACAGAGCAGCTGCTCTGCTCCAGCTAACACTGTACATCCATGACAGTCAGGACCCAGGATCTTACTCCAGTCTTCTACTCCAGCACCTCATCATGTTGCTTCCCTGGGGCTTGGGTGTCTCATTCTTAATCAGAGGATACTTTCTCCTCCATCAGTCCAGCACCTGGCATTAGGGGTGCCCCAAGATAACCAAATGGGCAAGGCCAACACTTTTGAGACCTTTCTTCCTGGAGAGAGGTCTGTGAGTAAAAGGCACATGACAAGCTCCCAGGAGATCTTTGTCCCTCCCCTGGAAAAATAGCTTAACGGGATCAGGAAAGTTTTCATGAGCTGGAAAGGGGGAATCAAGGTGTGTGTGGGGGGTGGGAGGGGCATGTCCATGTCGATCTTTCAGTGTGGAGAGCAGCTCATGCAGGAAATAAGTTGCCACTGCAGAAGCCCTGTGCGACTGTACATTGGACATGTGCTTAGAACTTTTCCCCTCTAAAACAAAACAAAAATAACAGAAGTAAAGGGTTTGCTTTGTGAAAATTAGCTGGAATGTTATGTTTGTGGCTTGCATCTGATTACTGCAAATAAATTATGTAACTACCATAACATTATTTTACAAATACCCTCTGATTGAAATGGATATTTTTGCTTACAGTTCTTTTCTTAGTTACATTTTGTAGTCTGTATATTTTGAGTTAGATTTTCATGAACTGAGGCCATTTTCTTGTGTACTCTGTATATGCAGTTACCATAACTGCATTGGTGAATTGGGGCACATGGGGGTATAAACAGGTATTTAACTATTGAGGTGCATATGCAATTGTGGTAATTTTTGTATGTATAGAGTGTACAGATCTTGGTCCTTGTTTTTTTTATCAAAATCTGGCCTTGTATGTCATCTTCACATAAAAGAATAATAAAAAGGGCCCAGATCTGATCAGACTGTTAGCTGTTTTGATTAACAATGATGTTGCTTATATAATTGTATTACAAATCAGATGTGTGGCAGTGTTATCTCTAACCAGCTTTATTTCTAGTTAATTTTTAAACATATTATTGAACAGCCTAGTTAGAAGGAGAAATAAATTCAGGTTAAAAGTCCGGTCACAGATGTTCATGCACCATGTATAAAATACACTACTGAAATAATTAAATGCTGAATATATTAAACTTACAGAAGCCAGTCAACTGCTATGATAAGGGTAACATCTTCAGCAGGCAGCCCAACTGCGCTCAGCACAATCACCATGGTGACGAGTCCAGCCTGGGGGACCCCTGCAGCTCCGATGCTGGCTGCAGTAGCTGTGACACTAAATCCCAGACAAATCAGTGAAAAGACAGTTTGAAAATGTCCTCCTCCTGCGTGGATTTCTCTGCTACATTCAGAATTGTGTGCTCATTGAAATATAAAACTAATGTTTAAAAATCTTTCTTCATGCCAATCCCATACTTCACTGGGAGTTATACCTGCATAGAGGCATGTGGGATCCAGGGCCCCATTGGGTTTCTATCATTTGCAGATGTTTTTATCAGCATTGTTGTTGACATAGTGGCTGATCACATTTAGGGGTAGATCCTGGCCTTTCCTGGGGCAGGCAAACAAGGCGTACAGGCTATGGAGCTACCATGGTTCTGCTGCACAGGGCAATCACCATGGTGACTATTCCAGCCTGGGGGCTTTGGAGCTGTCTAAACAGCAGCACTGAGGAGGAATTTAGAAGGGGTAAGGGGCATGGCCAATGGGATTGCAAAGTATGCAGATCTACTGGACAAAATGTCCAGGTTGGGGGTGTACTGCAAGCTTCAGCTGTTACTGTACCTACAGCTTCCAGACACTCTGGCCCCATGCACTGCTACCTCGTTCCCCACCCCAAATTCCTAGATAGGTCCTCTGTGCAAGGCTTATTTACTGAGGATTTGTGGAAGAGGTGAACATTTGACTCTTATTGCTAAGTGGTGTGAATGACAGGTGTGAAATCAGCAAGATTCTATTAGGGTGCCTGAAGTAAATCCACAATTCAGTAACAAAAATAACACAACTCATGTTATGGTATCACCCTCACCTAATGGTAATTATTTTGCCAACATCCAACTCTAAGTCATTAAGCTGTGCAATAAACACAGCTGCCACAGCTTCATATAGGGCTGTTCCATCCATGTTGATTGTAGCTCCGACTGGTAAAACAAATCTGGTAATTCTTTTGTCGACATGGTTTTTTTCTTCTGCACAGCGAAAGGTGACAGGCAAAGTTGCTGAACTGGGTCATAAATAAACAAACAAATAAGCACCACACCACTAGGATGCCTGTTTTTTATTAATCTGATGTACTTTTTTTTTTTTCCCCAAGCCAAACTGCAGTCAAATTCTGCCCTGGGGTGTAAAGGAGAATTGTGCCCATACAATGAAAGTACAGTTTGTCCCTTGGATTGAAATCATAATTCCCATCTCTTCTAATTCCTGGAACAATAACTGAAAGTTTTAATTATTCTTAAAATAACACAATAAAGCAATGACACAATTTAGCTTCAGCTATTTTGTGAGCAATGAACTAATTTACAGCACTATTTCCTGGATTTACACTCAAGAGACTAGAAACTAATCTCAAAAGCATTGGTATAAATCCAGGATAACTCCATTGTAGTCAACAGCACACTTTTGGGTGCTATATAAAAAATAATTATAAGAGTAATACTTCCTCTAGGTTTACACCCAATGGATTTACAATGGTTCATGTGAGATCAGGATGAGAAATACAGGCAGCAATAAAATCAGAGCAACAGATAAACTAAAGAGATGATGATTACAAAGTATATTAATGCTGGAGGGGAAAAAATTATTTTGATTACCTGGAGGAGATCATGAGGGCTGTCAGAAGTGCCTGAGCCATCCCTATGGCAAACTGAAAAGGGTTTTTCCTTACTGTTATTAAGTAGATCAGTGGCAGAACTACAACGGAATGGATTGCAAGTCTGCAAAAGAAAACAGCCTGTTCAAATAGTTAGATCTATCTGATCTCATGGTCTTAATGAGGAGGTGTTAACCTGTGTCCAATTCTGCCCTCAGATACCTGTGTGCAACTCAGATTGACTTCAATGATAATTACATGCATGTGTTCCAGGGCAAATTATGCCCAATTTATGTTAGTAATTTTTGGACAGATGCACTTCTCCTGAAACATTTTTTGGGGGGGATAGGCATTGTATGTCTCTGTTTTCAATGTACAATATGAAATCAGATGAACTAATTAATATGTTAGGAACAAAGTTAAACTGAAGATGGTAAAACAAATAAAAGAAATGAAGAATATTTAAACAGAAGAACAGGGGCAGTGTTGAAAAAGTCCAAAATATTCTTATAACTAAGACTAGAGGCTAGAGCTAAAAAATGGATTAGCACTATTAAAAAGTATTATATCACCTTTGGAAATATTTTCTGATTGGGGTTAAAGGGAAATTTGGTTTACAGATGGGTTTTCATAATGGCTTTGATTACATCCATCTCAACATCACATTTTTGTACTGTGGGAAATTGCAGATGTAAATTTGGTTCAAATTCTACTCTGTTAAATTAGTGTAAATCTCGATTAAATTCAACTGAGTTATTCCTGATTTATCCTGGTGTAAATGAAAGTATATTGCCCTGCAGTACTGAATGTTGTTAGATGCTGAAGGATTGTCATTTAACACTGTTACTTAGATCACTTTTATTTGTATTGATAGAATAAGGAGGACAAAATTCTCCCCTCAGATATATGGGAGCAACTCCTGCTGAAGTTAATTGGAGTTGTGAGCATGTATCTGAAGGAAGATTTTGGCCCTGGGTGTTTTAATTACTATACTTGCCTAGCACACATCTGGTAATCTGAGCACAGAGGTCATGAATGTGAATGCTGTAGCTCCTTTATCGGCATTGCCCTTATATAAATCGATGGTACGCCCATATCTTGAATACTGTGTACAGATGTGGTCTCCTCATCTCAAAAAAGATATACTGGTATTAGAAAAGGTTTAGAGAAGGGCAACTAAAATGATTAGGGGTTTGGAACAGGTCCCAGATGAGGAGAGACTAAAGAGGCTAGGACTTTTCAGCTTGGAAAAGAGGAGACTAAGGGGGGATATGATAGAGATATATAAAATCATGAGTGATGTGGAGAAAGTGAATAAGGAAAAGTTATTTACTTGTTCCCATAATATAAGAAGTAGGGGCCACCAAATGAAATTAATGGGCAGCAGGTTAAAAACAAATAAAAGGAAGTTCTTCTTCACACAGAGCACAGTCACCCTATGGAAATCTTTGCCTGAGAAGGTTGTGAAGGCTAGGACTCTAACAGGGTTTAAAAGAGAACTGGATAAATTCATGGAGGTTAAGTCCATAAATGGCTGTTAGCCAGGATGGGTAAGGAATGGTGTCCCTAGCCTCTGTTTGTCAGAAGGTGGAGATGGACGGCAGGAGAGAGATCACTTGATCATTACCTGTTAGGTTCACTCCCTCCGGGGCCCCTGGCACTGGCCACTGTCAGAAGACAGGATACTGGGCTGAATGGATCTTTGGTCTGACCCAGTATGGCCATTCTTATGTTCTTATGAGGCTGGAGGTATATAGCTTATGTTAAGTATATTTGAAGTGAAATGTTTATGAAAGGTCTGCAAAATACTTCTGGCATTCCAAGGTCACATGCCATCACAGCAACAGCAATTGTCATAGATAGGAATAGTCAGAGCCTGGAAAAGGCGTAGACCATATACGTGGCATGTACCATCTTGGAACTCCTATAGTACCATCACAGGATGTTCTTGGGAGCACGAGTGTGTTTGCAACACCATTTAATGATCTCACAGCAGCTGATAAAGATATTGAGAAAGTCTGGGACCACCTGTTCTGCCAAAATCAGGCAATTAACACAGCAATAGCTACCTACAGAACAGAAATTTACAGTGGCACATAAAATGGGCAAGTTATCAGACTGTAGGAAGAGAGATCTGTTTTACACCATTGGACTTCATAGTTTTAAATCTGTAATGTGAGTGCTTGGTCCAGCAAGCAGAATGGAAGTGTTGAGAGATTCTGGGGGCTAAGGAAGTGGATGGAGAAGGATTTTTACTCTTTGTAATATTGGAAAAAGGAACTTTTTCACTTTTCTTGTAAAAGCAAATTTAATGATCATTGGCCTATAAACAGGACGAAAGCAGAATTTTAGGGAGCTGGTTAAACCATAAGTGTGAAAAACAAAATTACAGTATATATCTAATCATTTAAGCCAAATTTGGACAGAATGGTTGTCTCTAAAAAGTCTGAACCAGGTGTTTAACAGAAAATAAATCAAGCCCTTTATGATGATGCACAGAAAGGATATTTTAGATCCAACACAACAAGTGAATAAAGAGAGAATGGAAAGAATGTTATGTGCTGGTGTTGGGACCTCTTTTACAAAAAGTTACTAAAGGTAAAATTTTCTATAGGGCCTAAGTGACTTAGGGCTTAACAACTCCCAACTGACTTAAGCACTTTTGAAAATTGTATTCTTAGGTATTATTAGAATCAGTAATTAATCAGAATTATCCCAAGTAAATATGTTTGTGCTCATCTCAGTACTCATGCCAGTAATTTAGTCATATCTTGCTCTACTATTTATGAAAATTTATTTCCATAAAACTTCCTTTCTCAGTTGATGATAAAATTTTTACAGTTTAAAAAATAATCCTATCAGCAGCAAGAAGGGAAGTTCTGGGAAATAGAGCTCTTCCTGAGATAGAAGCCTGTTGCCCAAGAACATAGAAAAACATCAGGATTTAAGCAGTTCTTTGCCTTTTAAAGGAGCAGAAGGAGCAGATTACAGGGACACCACTTAGTCCCCTGTCCTCTCCTCCCCAGCTTCTCTTTGGGCCCTGGTTCCTCTGGCCTGCTCATGGTGCATCTTAGGTCAATTCCTCTTTCTTTAGGCTGCTAAAGTGTCCCCATTTTAACACATCATCTGTGAGATGGAGAAGTACACACTGGGGTAGAGAGATACTGGGGAAGACAGAGAGTGAAGGAGGGAGACATTGGAACCAATTAGGGTTTGGGTGGGGGAGACACTGGGAGCAACATACCCTTGGATGACTTGAAGGAGAGACATTGGGGGTGAGATGCATTACAACAAATCTGAGAGTGAGACATAATGGGGTTCAGAAACATGAAGACGTTTGGGGATGTGAGAGAAATTATACAGGGATTTGGGGGAGTGGAATAGAGGGAGAGAAAGAGACATGGGGTAATTGAGGAACACATTAAAAAGTGGAAGGACAGAAGAAAGAAATCTGGGAAGAGATGAGATAGGAGATGGGAGCTGGAGACAGGAGAGGGAAAGAGGGGATGGAGTGAAAGGAGTGTACAAAGACAGGGACAAACGATAAAGGGTGAATGCAATGGAAGTTGAGGGTGTTCTACATCACACATGGATAAAACCCAAAGAGAGGCATAGGGAAAAAATGAAAAGATGATTGCAGAAAAATCAGAACAGAAACCTGCAGAAAAAGAGGAGACCAAAATATAAAGACAGAGAAGAACAAGAAAGAAGGTCAAAATGGAAGAGATTAATAATGAAAACCCAGCTGAGTCTAGGGGAAAATATAGTAATGAGGATGAGGAGGGACAACTACTGTGCTCTCCTACATAGTAAAGGGGAGCTAGGTATTTAGCTGCCTAAAGATGGGAGAAGGAAGAGCAGGCACCTTTCCCTGACCCTGCTGTCTAATGCCCGTTACATACATTGTCACCCTCACTTCTGTGAATCTTGTCATGAAACCCTTTCCCTTCTGTTCACAGTTGCAGAGAATGTGCTGCCCTTTGCCTTTCCCCATGGCAGCTAGAGCATGGCTCTCTGCAGAGTTTCCCATAAGTTCCTGCATAGTCAAGGAGTGTGCATCACTGGGCCTTGCAGAGTGAGAGCCTATTCTCTGCAAAGCTGAAAAGTCAGAGCTCTTGACCTTCGAAGGAGCACTTGGGGACTTATTTACAATTGTTATGCCCTGGGGCATTTGGCTGCTATCTAAACAGAAAGATAATATGCGTAACAATACTTCATTTACAGTGTAAGTACTCCAGGGCAGGGAGTGTCTCTACCTGTGTGTTTGTACAGCACCCAGGAAGACAGGGGCCTGATTGGGGGCCTTAGGGTGCTACCACATAAATAATAATAATATTTAGTGTCCTAGATAAAACTGAAGTCAAAGGGCAATAATAGTCCAGAAATATCAGAATCAAATATTCCATTTCTGAATATTTATATAGTCATTACATTTCAAACAATAATTATTTGAAGTTTAAATTTTTTTCTTGCTAGTCCCAACATGAAAGTGTACACAATTAAAAAAAAAACAAAAACCAAAAACTTTTGAAATAAAAAACCCAGTATCTAACAAAGATTCACTAAAAAATAAAGATCAGATCCTTCCATTTCTTTTTAGAGTGGCTTGTGCTAAACCCATTTATATTACCTTCCCCCCTGCTCAGTTTTCAGAAAGCTTGTGAAATGCTTTTGAAGAATAGTGTGTGCCTGTATACAAAGGGGGCAGAAGCTCTGAAGCTACTTTGGATCTGGCCTCTAAACAAAACATGAATAAATCATCAGTATGCTGATGAAATTTTGAAGAGCTGAAGCTTACGGCAGTGAACCAACACAATCTGGATGCTATGCTTCAGTGCCTTGGAAACAGACATTTAAATACACCTAACTTAATGGTACTGTAAGCGTGTATTTATCTTTCTAACAGTGTTCTTTGTGGGATATTCCTCAGAGATGTGGATTATCTATTGCTATAAGATAAATTGCTTACAGCAGTTAAACTGTCCTTTCTAAGGCCCCAGACCTGCAAAGGGATTAGTGTAGTGTAAGTGTCCACACACAAGGAGCACTTTGCAGAGTCATGGGGTCTAAAATAGATTTTTTTTTCTTTGAGTTGCCCTGGATTAAAATTAGAGAGTAAATACTGCTTTTGTGGCTTTGTCAGCTACTCTTGTCTTGAAGAACCAATGTCTCAGATCATGCCTCCAAACCAATTCACAGTGTAGACGCTCTGGATGCAAATCGCCTGCTCTGTGTGGAAATGGGGTACAGCTGCCTCCCTGGCACCATTTCCTCTCCCTCTCCCACACAATGGAGCTGGAGTTAAGCCACCAGAGGCTACCACTGGTGTAGGGGCACAGGTCCTCGATGCAGATCACTCTCACTTCCCAAAGATCCGTAGGGAGCTACCAAATTTGAGGAGGGCAACACATCCTTGTCAATAGGTTGGCAAACCCGGGCCACCAACAAGAAGTTGGCGGGAGCAGCAGGGTTCTTCATACCAGGAGACTTCCTTCCCTGGCCCCATCTTTCCTGTGTTTAGTGGAGGCATCACCCCATTTTCAAAAGCAACATACCTACTGAGGAGCCAGCTAAGAGAGAGGGAAAGTACTGAGTTCCATATGCACCTTTTCATTTTATGCTGCAAGCACTGGTGCTGGAACTAGGGGTGCTGGATTGAAGCAGTAATAACAAACACTATGGTTTCCATCATCAGCACCCCCACAATAAAAATTATTCCAGCACCCGTGGCTGGAAGGCAGCTGATAGTTTAAAGTAAAGGGTGCACTTCTAATGCAAATTATCCTCAAATGACTTCATAGATGGGATCTTTTCTCAGATCTTATTTTTATATCATTCTCTTTCTGGGTATAGCAGAGGCTGGTTTCTTGTAGATAATTAAAACCTAATAAAGTGTGGTCCAATCAAATCATACATTTTCATTTTACCTTCAAGGAATGACATACCCGCTTAGTACTGTAGCCATATAAAGACCCAGTTTGCGAAAGATTTCCCAGTCCTCAACTTCTATTATCTTCCCAGCAATCAAGAACAAAATGCCAAGTGGCATATACCTACGGTGCACAAAACAGCCTAATTAAAAACGCATCCTTTTTTAAAGCTAATGTTGCTATACAGATCTGGCACAATAACATTTTCTTTCTGCAAGAAGAAAGATTTGTTTTCATCACTGTAAAAATAAAGGAGAATTTGATAGAGGATTCTGCAATACAGCTGTACTTACTTTCAAATGTACTACATTAGAAGTGATTTTTAATATTAAAACATTAGTGTTTGCCTGTTTAGGCATCAAAGTAAATATAGCAGTAACCACAGTCCTACATGTAATGAGTAAAGACATATTAACAGAGGTTGGAGAGAAGGGTGAGCGATTACAGACTATGCCCCAACCCTGCAGAATCTTATGCATGTGCATAACTTTGCTCACATATGTACGAGTTTGCAGGATTGGGGCCTATAACCTTACCCTGCAAAGAGATCGAGGTGGGAAAGTTCCCTTCTTCTCACATGGACTGCAGTGCAGAATCAGGGTCTATATCTTTATACAAGAATATACATTTTACTATATCAGGACAATGCATTGGTCTTCGCATTGTGTAATAAAGAACAGAACTACCATTTAATTAAGGCAAAAGCTATTGCTTTACAGCCAGATCACCTCTGGCTCTGTTCACATGTGATCTCACATGCTTATAGCCCGATCCTATAAACTCTTATTAGCGTGTATAATGCACACTGCCAGGAGTGGCGGTCCTTTTCAGGTCACAGTAGTAAACAACACACTCTCATTATCAAGTGTTTTCAGGGTCAAATCCTATAAAGGCCTGGGTGAAAATTATGGCCCTGATCCTGTAATCTGATTTCCACAAAGTCCTAGTACAGATGATGGAGTACTGAACAGCTGTGTGGTCAGGCTGCAGGATTTTACAGTCGAACCCATTTATCTCGACCTCGGTTAACTTGCCAATCGTATTAAGTCGACGTTTTAGAAGTGGAACCGCCAAACTCCCTCTTTGTCTTATCGGTTTCTCATCGGTTATGTCGATTCTTTAATCTCGCCGAACCCTAATATCTCGAGCACAGAAGAGCGCTGAATTTGCCACTTACCGGTAAACTACTAACTCCGGCGGCGGCCCTGCCCAGCTCCTGCCCTGGCCCCGCGTCCCCGGCCGCGCGACTCCTGCCCGGCCCCGCGACTCCCGCTCCCGCCCCGCCGCCCGGCTCCCCGCGTCCCCGGCCGCCCCGGCTCCCAGCCCCCGCCGCCCGGCTCGCGGCCCCGGCCGCCCGGCCACCCGGCTCCCAGCCCCAGCCGCCCAGCTCCCGCGTCCCAGCCGCCCGCTCACCGCCCCCAGCCCCGCGCCCCAGCCGCGCGCCTCGCCCCCCGGCCCCCGCGCCCCGCTCGCCCCCGCCCCGCGGCCCGCCCCGCTGCTCCTGCCCCGCCCACGGCTCCGCCCCACGTCCCTGGCCCCCGGCTCCCGTGTCCCCGCCCCGGCTCCCCGCCCCCAGCCGCCCGCTCACCGGCCACCCAGCCCCGCGTCCCCAGCCGCGCCGCCCCCGGCCCCGCTCCCGGCATCCCCGACCCACGCGCCCCCAGCCGCCCGCCTCGTCCCAGCCCCCAGCCGCCCGGCTCCCCGCCCGCTTCCCGGTCCCGCCGGCCCCGCTTCCCCGGTCCCCGGCCGCCCGCCCGGCCCCGCATACCCGGTTCCCGGTTCGCCTGCCGCCCGCCGCCCGCCCGCTTCCCGGTCGCCCGCTCCCGGCTCCCAGCCCGCGGTTCCCGTGTACCCGCCCGCCCGGCCCCGCTTCCCGGTCCCGCCGCGCCCGCCTGTCCGCCCGCCCCGGCCCCGCTTCCCCGGTCCCGCCCGCCCGCCCGCTGGTCCTCGCCGCCCGCCCGCCCCGGCCCCGCTTCCCGGTCCCGCCCGCCCGCCCGCCCGGCCCGCCCGCTCCCCCGCTTCCCCGGTTACCTCGACGCTTTTTGGCAAACCCCTAGGCCGGCGACATAACAGGGTTCAACTGTACTTCAATTTCAAGATCAAGACCTGTGTTTGTAATCTGGTTTCCTTGTCCAAAGTATATGTAGTATAATCTCACAAAACCTATTAGTATTAGGCTAATGATGCTGAAGTTTTAAATTACGCAACCACTTTGTATTTGTGAATTCCGAATAAATGAGGGTTCAAATTCTAAACTGGCTCATATTATTGTTTCGTATTTTGAATTTGCAAGCCATTTATTGGACTTACTTTTCTTTTAAAGTAGTTTGCTGCAAGAAGCGATGTAAAAAAAAATAAACACAGAGCGTGATCCTGCTTCCATTAAAGTTAATGAAAAAACTTGCTTAAAGGAGGTAATAGGAAATATCAGGATATCATTGTACTCACCACATGATTATCTGAACAATTTTCATTGTAGCATCGTTCAGTGCATTGAAAAAGTCCACCAGAACTTGTCCCTTTTCTCCCATTTTCCCAATAACAATTCCAAAGACAAGACAAAAGACAATCAAGCCCAGCACATTAATGCCATCGGAATACATGCCCACTATTTTGTATTCTTTGGTTTTGTTCTGTAGATTGAAACCAAGAAGAGAGTTACTGAACAGGAACAGTATATTTAGTTTACATGAGTCCTAAAATGAAACCACATCTTAGATCTTTCACTGAAAAAACAAGGTGCCTGATTCTCTGGTCTCACACTTACAGCAGGGAGTGTGTGGGGGTGGGGGTGGGGGGAGGTTAAGGTGGCTTTAAGATGCCTTTATGATCCTAAATTATGCAAGCAGGGGTGCTGGAACAATCTGTATAGTGGGGGTGCCGAGAGCCATTGAACCAAACTGTAAACCCTGTATATGATGGAAACTACTTCAAGGCAGAGGGTGCTGCTGCACCTCCAGCACCCCTAGTTCCAGCTCCTATGAATGCAAGGACCTGTCCATACTGTAGGGTAAGTTACAGTGGCCCCGGGGCTGGTCTAATTTGCACAGTTTCCCAGGGCCCTGGGAAGCAGAGAATAACTATAGCATAGTGTGCTCTACCCACACCCCCAACATGAACATGATTCACTTCCTGCACTGGGGATTAAAAGCAGGGCTGATGTACAGTACAGCTCTTATGCCAACTCTGTGCCAGACAGGGAGGCCCTCTGTGCAGGGGCCAATATCCAGATCACTGTAAAGGGGCCTTAGTGCAACTGAGAATCATGTTCAAGGTATCCAGTTTTGCCCTTAGTTACATGAATATAATTCATCTGAAGTTAGTGGATTTGCATGAGTATAATGAGGTAGAATCTGATGCATGATATTTCAATGAAAGACCTAAATTGTATTATTCAATTAGTTATGGGTCTTAGAATCAGAGACTTTAAGGTCAGAGGGGACCATTATGATCATCTAGTCTGACCTCCTGCACAATGCAGGCCACAGAATCTCACCCACCCACTCCTGTATCAAACCTGTGTCTGAGCCATTGAAGTCCTCAAATCATGGTTTAAAGACTTCAAGGTGCAGAGAATCCTCCAGCAAGTGACCCATGCCCCATGCTGCAGAGGAAGATGAAAAACCCCCAGGGCTTCTGCCAATCTGCCCTGGAGGAAAATTCCTTCCCAACCCCAAATATGGTGATCAGCGAAACCCTGAGCATGTGGGCAAGACTCACCAGCCAGCACCCAGGAAAGAATTCTCTGTAGTAACTCAGATCCCACCCTATCTAGCATCCCATCACAAGCCACTGGTAGTCAAAGACGAATTAATTGCCAAAATTAGGCTATCCCATTATACCATCCCCTCCATAAACTTATCAAGCTTAGTCTTGAAGCCAGATATGTCTTTTGCCCCCACTACTCCCTTTGGAAGGCTGTTCCAGAACTTCACTCCTCTGACGGTTAGAAACCTTCGTCTAATTTCAAGTCTAAACTTCCTGATAGCCAGTTTATATTCATTTGTTCTTGTGTCCACATTGGTACTGAGCTTAAAAAATTCCTCTACCTCCCTGGTATTTATTCCTCTGATATATTTATAGAGAGCAATCATATCTCCCCTCAGCCTTCTTTTGGTTAGGCTAAACAAGCCAAGCTCTTTGAGTCTCCTTTCATATGACAGGTTTTCCATTCCTCGGATCATCCTAGTAGCCCTTCTCTGAACCTGTTACAGTTTGAATTCATCCTTCTTAAACATGGGAGACCAGAACTGCACACAGTATTCCAGATGAGGTCTCACCAGTGCCTTGTATAACGGTACTAACACCTCCTTATCTTTACTGGAAATACCTCGCCTGATGCATCCCAAGACCGCATTAGTTTTTTTCATGGCCATATCACATTGGTGGCTCATAGTCATCCTGTGATCGACCAATACTCCGAGGTCCTTCTCCTCCTGTTACTTCCAACTGATGCCTCCCCAGTTTATAACAACAGTTCTTCGTATTAATCCCTAAGCACAGGAGCCAGCAAACAGAGCTGTAAACAGGGGAGTCTGAGTGGGAGTTCACAGGGGGAGTTTTGGGGAAGACTAAGAGAGGCAGGCAGAAGAACACACAGGCTACTGAAAGGAGTGTGCAGTGTTCTAGCAGTGTCTTGGTGCTTGTGGAGGGTTTGTTTTGCTGTGGATGGTGGTGTTTTGGGTTGGTTTGTGTTTCCCAAATTTACAGGATTTAGGTGGGAAGCCTATGACAGATACAGAGGCAGCAGTTGTAGTGACCCAAGCAATGGAAGACACAATGAAGATGACTGGATGTGGAAGCTGCAGCATGTATATGATCCTGGAGGGGGTACCTGAAAAGAGTTTCGTCTGCATGAAGTGCCGCCTGATAGAGCTGATGGAAGAAAAGAGCCAAGGATTGGAGATGCAGGTGGAAACTCTGGTCGAGTTTAGAAGGGTGAAGGGAAAAGTTCAGACTTGCAGATGGAAGCAGGACCAAAGAACTCTTGAGAGGAGACCGCTGGGTGAGGAAAGTGGACGGTGGAAGCATGTGACTAAGCGAACCAGGCAGAGGAAAAGACGGGCTAGTGAAGGTGCAATGGAGCTCAGGAACAGGTTTGCGGAGTTGGAAAATGAAGAAGGGGCACAGCAGGTGGCCGTTGAAGGTGAGAGGGCAAGGAAGAAGAGAAGAGCAGCTAGTCCTATAAGGAGAGGGGAAGAGTCAATGGAGATGACACCAAACATGAGCCCCAGGAGGATATGGGATGGGTTGCAGAGGATTGCAAGGGTGAATAGGAATCGAGAGGACTTGCGGCCAGAAGGAACAGGAGATAGACCGGAGAATCGCACCGTCACCAGGAAAAGGCAGGTCTAGGTGATTGGGGACTCCTTATTGAGAAGAATAGACAGGCCTTTAACCAGAGCTGATCCAGAGAACAGAAGGGTGTGCTGTCCCCCAGGTGCTAAGATATGGGATGTATCTGAGGCTGAAGAGGATCCTAACGGGAGTGGGAAAGAATCTGCTGATTGTCCTTAATGTGGGAACGAATGATGCGTCTAGATTCTCGCTGGAACGTATCAAGGGAGACTATGCCAGACTGGGGAAGACACTTAAGGAAATCAAGGCTCAGGTGATCTTCAGTGGGATTCTGCCTGTTCCTAGAGAAGGACAACAAAGGTGTGACAAGATTATGGTGATCAACAGATGGCTCAGGCAGTGGTGCTATAAGGAGAGCTTTGGGATGTATGGCCACTGGGAAGCATTCATGGACAGAGGACTGTTCTCTTGGGATGGACTTCACCTGAGTAGGGAGGGAAATAGACTTCTAGGATGGAGGCTGGCACAATTGATTGAGAGCTTTAAACTAGGAATTGGGGGGAGATGGTTGGGAGATGTCCAGGTAATCTCCACGCCGAATTTTAACATTGAGAGGGAAGAAAACCAAGCAAGAAAGGATACTGTCATGGGTAGGAGAATGGACATACGGAGGAAGGGTACTGTAGATACAATTCTAATAGGTGATACTGGTGGTAGAACGTCTGGGCCTAATCGGGTAAAGAATGTGAGTGAAGCCAAACAGCAAGAATTAGGATGTTTGTACACCAATGCGAGGAGCCTAGGTAACAAAATGGAGGAACTAGAGTTACTGGTGCAGGAAGTAAAACCGGATATTATAGGGATAACAGAAATATGGTGGAATAGTAGTCATGACTGGAATACAGGTATTGAAGGGTATGTGCTGTTTAGGAAAGCCAGAAATAAAGGCAAAGGTGGTGGAATAGCATTGTATATCAATGATGAGGTAGACTGTAAAGAAATAAGAAGGGATGGAATGGATAAGACAGACTCTGTCTGGGCAAAAATCATATTGGGGAGGAAAGCTACTAGAGCCTCCCCTGAGATAGTGCTTGGGGTGTGCTACAGACCGCCGTGATCTGATTTGGATATGGATCTTAAGTGCAGTATAATTGTATGAGGAAAAAGTTAAATAGACACAGGGCCTGATTCTCCACTGCCTTCCACTTTAGCATTTAAGTTAAGTAAATCTCCCTTTGCTCTTATATTATGAGATGCCAGCTTTAAAAAAAGAGCATCTGATCAATATTAATTATACTGTTCTGCTCATAATTCTGTGTTCATCTATTAAATCCCTTCTTACTCTTCTCTTCTCCAGGCTAACTCTAGCCTTTGCAAGCTGTCATCATATGTAAGTCTTTCCATACTTGTGCTCATATTTGTTAAATCTCTTCTTTATTTTTCATTCTGTACTATATTTTTCTTGAGGAACTACCAAAACGCAAGAACGTTTAACTACTACCATTTATCAGAATGCCATCATGTGGTCACATTCTTTTCTTTTCTTTTTCTTTTTGTAATACCCACAGCTATTTTATTTGCTTCTTTAATCTCTATTGCACATTAGGCATATATCTTGAGCAAGCCATCCGTAATGACTATTTCCTTCAGTGAGTCAGCAAGTTTAGAGTTCATCACATGAGAACTTTAGATTATTTTCCCTCATTGCGTATTACCTTATTTTTGTCCAAGATAAATTTCACCAACTTGCTGTTTACTTCCTCCTCCAGATCATTAATATATTGAACAAACCACATATCAGTCTACAAATCCTTCCCTATTTCTTATACCTCTCTTCGTAACACAGAATACAATAATAAAAACCGCACCTCCAAAACCTCTGTTGTCATGACAATTGTAACAGGCTCTTCTGTAACTGTGGTGCTGTTTTTTTCCAGTTCATTTGTAAGTTTCACTTCTTCACGTTTGGTTTTATACTAAAATTTGTGGGAGGAAATGATAACATTTATTACAGTAGGAAAATTAACAATGGCAAATCTACCCAGTAATTCTGAGGAAAAGATGTAATTCTGACTTTCATAAGGTTTTTGGCCAGCAATTACATACAAACACGTAAAGCTTTCAAATGACTTTGAGTGACTGAATTTCTCCATTTGAGCCACTGGAAAGGGGCACACTCATACACAGATACCATCATGCAAATTCTGCTCCCCACCCTTCTGGTGCAGTGTGGAACTTGTGCAGTTCTGTGGGGACAGAGCAGGATTCCTGAACCCAGCACAAGAGATCTGCAATATGCGGGTATAGTGGAGCAGACGTTCAAAGAGGAATTTCTGAGAGTCACTGTTGAGAGGTTGGTAGTGAAGATGGAGCCAGAGCAACTATGTAGCTCCACCAGCTATTCCTCATTTGCTGGTGGAGAACATATACTCCACGAGGGAGATGCTGTAGCCATGAGGGTACAAAGATGGGTTATTGCAGGGAAGCCTTTCGCAAGACTGGTGCAAGGAGCAGGATTTGTCCTTAAAATATACATACAAAATTACTACTGCTATAAATACTTATACATACTGAACACACACACACAGTATTTTGTACAGAAAGATTAACATCTTTTCTTGGGAAAAGTTTAGTTCTGTATTAGATGAGCTTTATTGCCCTGCAATAACTCTGGTAGGCAACTGTTAAGGAAGGCAAAAAAAGGGAAGCAGACGACATCATGAAGTTCAACAAATATATTTGTGAATTTCCTCAAAGGTCTTTTCCCCAGTTTTAGATGCGAATGAATCGGGAACAGGACTGTTGGGTGGACGGATCTTTTTATCTCTGCTGTAGCACCAATAAAAACCTTAACTCTTCTAGGTCTAATTCTTTCTAAGAGAGATCTTTCAACTATAATCTGTGTATATCATGCAGAGTAGACACCCAGACATCAGTTCCATCCATCTACAGCAGATTTGAGAGACATGTGTGGGGTGTGTAGGGGGCGAGTTAGGGGTGTGTGCATACAGATTTCATCAGACAGAGGAAGAGTTTAAAGATTTTCTCAATGGAACTGTAAGAACAGGGCAATCAGGTAATTATAAAATTATTACACTTCTGCCCATGCATTATCTCTGAAGAGCAAACTTTATGCTCACATATTGCTTTGGTGGCTCTTCTAGTTCCCAAAGCAGTGGGTCTTGGAAGGGATGAATACATTTTTTTGAGCCAGCAATAAAAAGTCTATTTCAGTGGAAAGGAAAATGAGATTTTTTAACAATAGAACTCTTACCACTAGACATTTGTCTCAGTGTTGTGCAAGAGCCATCCTTTTTCATAACTAATTCCTACTACATTGCAATGCAAAGGAACATCCTCGGGGCTTGGAAATAAGAAGAACTGAACAGGTGGGAATAAAAACTGCAACAACAAAAAATATTTGACCTTACCTGTTGAAAACAAGCCTGGACGAGGTTTTCTGGGAACATATTCCTGTTAAATAAATTAAAGACTTTACAATATTATAGTGTACTAAAAACAATCTATTTTCCCAAATAAAATAACCAGCTAGTCGAAAAACAGAATGGGGCGTATTGCTGTTGTACACAATCACTCTTTCCAAACAGTGGTGAATTTATCACTGTCTGCTTTGAAGCACTGGCCAAGACAAAGCTTCAAGATTTATAATGCTAAGGTGTCTGTTTAATCTAATGTGGAATTCCAGGGTGACTTTTCAGTATTTGACATTTAAATTGATGAACCACCAGATCCAGGATCCTTCCTCTATACTGTGCTGTCTCCCTCATTTGCATGAGGAGTACAGTAATCAGTCTAAACTCATTTTTATATAGTTCACCATGTATCGGGCAGAGATATACAGGAAGAGGAATGATGTTTATTAACATTGTGGTGGGGGAACAGGTTTTTTGTTATAAGCCTGGATTCCAAAATAAATCTTGGCTGTTGGAAGATTCCCACATGTTCCAACATCAAGAACCATTTTCATTTAATGAAAAAATTAGGAACACAGAAATCACAATGCTGGATCAGACCAGAGGTCAATGTAATCCAGTTGCTTGTCTCAGACAGTGGCCAGTGCCAGATGCATCAAAGGAAGTGGCAAGAAACTCTGTAATGAGCAATTATGGGATAACCTACCCTGATGGAACGTTTCTTCCTAACCCCATTATTTAGAGGTTGACTTGTGCCCTGAAGCATGAGGATTTATATCCCTTCCAAATAATTTTTAAAATCCTCTTTATTTTTCAGATTCTTTAGTCAGGCAAAATTCCTTTGACGTCTTGGGCACTCTGCACAAGTATGGACTGAGTGAAACCAGAACCAGGACATCAGGATTTTCCCTTAAAAACAGTTGAGATGCAAAAGTGGCTATAATTCATAGTAGCAGAATTTTAGATCTCCATCATAACTTTTAGGTCATGACCTCCAGGTGGTTTACGAGACTGGTAGCCATGAGATTGTGACTAAAACTGGACAATTATCTAAACTAAAAGTAATTCAATTACTTTTTCTAAACCTGCATATGCTCCTCTTGTGCATTTACAGAATCATTGTGCATGCTATGCCTACATGATCATATGCATTGCCGAAATGGTGAGCAACAGGCCACCTTAAGTTTTCCAGCATGGCTGACCAGGTGGAGCCCAGCTGAGTGCTTCTGCTGCAGCTATGCTGCAATAGGGAGAGATGGTTTTCTTCAGCCACCTGCTGCTCCTGCTTTGCAAAGTGAGAGGGGAACAGAGACTGGGAATGTCAGGCTTTGGGGTGGGGGACACAGTGGCACCAGTAAGAACTATGGTCGTGGTGGTGTCACACAGGCCTCCTTGTGAGCTGTGAAGATGGTAGAGGAGGGACAGATATTTTATGAATATCATGCCAATAAAGATTTGCTGTAATCATCAGCCAGTTTTTGGTTTCTTTGATAGTGAAAGGTGATGAGAACATCTATCCTAGCTGTTCAGCTGTTGATTTTTAGATTAGAAATTAAGCAAAAATGCCACAGAAAGAAAAGCATCCACAGATGTAAGTGATTCTGGGCAATGTCTAACTGTAATTGTGGGGGGGAGGGGCGAGTTGGGAAGCCATAAAACATTGTTATCATTACTGACCCATTACTGGGAAAGAAGCCCATTGGTCTGATGTCGGCATTCCTCTCAACAAATTATATATTATTCAGCTGATGCCATGGATGAAAAATTGTATTGGGGAGACCAGTAGCTCAGGTCTTTTGTACAGACTTCACCTGGCTGTTTTTTTCTAACCACTTCATTTATCCATCATTGTACAGTACTGTGGACAGGGAAGGCAAGTAACCAGATTGCTTTGAAACCAGATGACACAGCAAACCAGTAGACTAGGCAAGCAGAGGAAATGTACAAACATGCTGTATATCAGTTACCTTTGTTCCTTTATTGAGAAGAGAAAGCACAGCTACACTATGCAGTCTTCTGTGCTCTAGGAAACAGAATTCCAGAGCTGCCATGGGGCAACTAGCCTTTTGATCTGTCTTTTTTTGGATACTCTTCTCATGATAGGACAATAAGTGTAAAATTTTGTTTCCATTGGAGGCAGAGGAAATAAATGGCAGGAGCAATGTTGATGCTGGATCCTTGGGTGAGTTACTATCGGAAGTGTCTCATGTACACCACCTTATATGCAAAAGCAACCCAGGCAGGTGCTAGTGTAGGCAAAAGGGTATTTTACAAAACTGTTTTGTAGGAATCCATCTAAAGCTATGTGATCATTTATCTAACCTGTGGGAACATAGGTTTTTTTCTGTATCCTTACTCTTCCAAATGATATTGTGAAGCATTTGTATGTTATGAACTTTAATCATTGTGCTTTATCATTTAGCCTTTTGAAGCAACAGTATGGAAGCTGAAAAACTCACCTAATCAGATCTAGCATGGCATCCACTGTTGTGACTTCAGGGGTACTGCCTGTTCTGTCAATTTCATCAGCTTTCTGAGATACACCAGGTTTGATGGTCACAACTAGCACAATCCCTGTAATCAAGAGAAACCCCGTAGTTGGAATCCTTAAAGAGTAGGTTCTACCAATAGAATAGAGTGGCAGTGGCAGTTCTATGATGCTACTGGTAGAGTCAGACCCTACTGACATTCTTCTTCTTGAGTTTATTATCTATTCAAACTATATATTTCAAGAGCAATTACTTTAAGAACAAATGGTTGCTTTTTCCTGCTGTGATGTTTTCAAGAGCTGGTCTAATTTTTCCTCACACAGCTAGTTTTCATTACTGCTTTCAGATGATAATGGGATTGCCTCATTCCATGAATCCACAGAACTGAATTTGCTTTTGTAAAGATAGCCTAGAGCATTAGGTTCACATAAGACTAGGTTTCAGAAACAGACAGAACTAAAAATATCTGTAAACATACTGTAAACATAGGGCCTAGTCTTGCTCACAATGAAGTCAATGACAAAACTTCCATTGACTTGAGTGGGATCAGTGGAATAATAAAAGCTAAGCCCTTGTCATGGTGTTCCTTCTTGTTCAAAATAAATGAACAAAAATAAATCAAATTGTAGCTCCGTGATCCCTCAACACCCCTGTCAATGAATTACTTTTATTGATACAGGCAGAACTAACCTCGTGTAAACTCCCCTCAGAAATTGAAATTCTAAAGCAGGAACCAGAAACTCCCAACGTATTCTGTATTCAATCTTGGTTTGCAATTAATCACTGAAAGTTCCTCACACACATATTTAAACTAAATAAAGTATTATCCTAAGCTCAGCAAGTCACAGGCCAAATTTATCCTGGTATTTGACATCAGTGAAGTTTTGCTAGGGATGAATCAGGCTCATGCATCGACACTCCCATTTTTTCAACTGTTAAGTAGCCTTTCCATGTGCAAATGGGTCATTTTTGGAGCAGACTTCTGCTTTTAAATGAGTTTACACTATTTCCAAAAATGGGAGATATCTGGGCCCATAATTTGTTCTTGTGTTTGACCCTACAGAGAAGTTGGCATATAGGGGGTTAATTCTCTCCTCTGGATTAAGAAGAAGGGCCACTGATGCCTGCCCTGAGTGCAGGGAATTGCAAGGTGGCTGGACTGGGCTGCTGCATAGAATTAGTGGACTACAAGAGGGCTGTGCTGCAGGAAGGCAGGAGTGGAACCTGGCAGTGAGAAGGAGAGAGGGAAGGAGCTGACCAGGGAAGCAGCAGCAGGGTTTCTCTCTCTCCGGGGCGGTGAGTCACACTGTGTATTTGTGCTTCTAGGACTGTGGCTGAAACAAGTCTCAATTTATAACTTTGCTTTTTGGACTCTGGTTGAGAAGATTCTATCTGCTTTTATGTTTGGCCTGCAAAAAGGCAGAATACTCTTCAGTCAATTACACCATGCTGATAATTAAACTTTACCTGGGCAGAGAGTCCCTGAACTGAAATCCATAGCAAAACTCCCACTTATTTCAGAAGTATGGGATCAGGCCTTTAGATTCTTTCTTGAAATCCCCATATTCATTACAGGTTTGTCACAGGCCCCTAAGAAAGATCTTACCCGACTTTAGAAGTTGGATCACTGAGAATTGATTCAAGTGCTAATCTCCATGTTAGCAGTGAAAACCCAGTATTTGCATGATGCTGTAAACTTCCAATTATACAATATTTTAAGGTTTCTAAAGGCTACAGATATTACCTAGAATTACAGCTATGACTGTAGTGCAGAAATAATATACAACGGCACGCAAACCAATCTTCCCAGAAACGCTGGAGTCCAAAGCAGCAACACCTGGAGAAAAAAAAGAAATGAACCGATTTTAAAGACTAAACGTGTTGTGTATATAAAGTGATTTATTTCTATGAAGGAGATAGTTCATCATCCTAAATCTTCCTAAACAACTAGCAAGCACCCAGTACTAATAATACCCTGGAAAACTTTCTGTAACAGGCTTACAGTGTTTGCTTGAGACACCACATTCTGTTCGCATGTGTGGAGCTTGCAGGAAAAAGCTTCAGTGTTTTGCTAACTTGCTGAGGCAAGTGACTTATCACCCCTATCTGGATATAATGGAATTTTTCCCAAGCTGTTGGAATATTCACTTTTAAAAGATCTCAGATTTGTAAGTTGCCACTTGGCTTCAGAATTAGTACCCACTGAAAAGCATGAAGGCAGTTCATGCCACTCGGAGCTATTGTTTCAGTCTGCTTGGGTACATACTCAGGCAAGAAACAATGCATTGGTTCTGCCATGGAAGGTTTTTCTTTGTAACCAGAAAAGCAAAAAACTTATTTTCTGTTTAAAAGTGAAAACTTAAAATTCTTCTGACAAGGGCAGGAGTGAGTAGAGCTGCTTCCACCACTGTGCTTAGATCTGCCACTGCCAGTAAGAGAGAACAGTTTTTGATGGTGCAGGAGTCAAGCAGGAATTCTGATGTGGAGTTTGTATTTGAAGTCACCTTTAAGAAATGTTAACCTCTGGCAATGATATATCAAATACCAGGCTTTTGAGAGGGGTTCTCTTAAGTTCAAAGCAATTCTGCACTGAAGATTTAACTATTTCAAAGATTTACAATCATGCCCACATATCTTAAGTTCAATAACCAGGGTACAATTGTAAAACAAGCACCAAAACAGGTTCTGAAACTCAATAATCTATAACCACAGCTAGTTAATGACTCACTACTATCTATTTGTTATACCTCTGAGATCCCCTCATGTTTGCACTCATCAGTATATGCAGTCAGGTTCTCAGAGGTTGGTTGGCTTCTCTTCAGACTAGAAAAGAAACGACTTACTCATGATGTTTAACCTCAGAAAAGTGAGTGGGTGTAAGTTTAAATATTTTCAAAGACAAAAATCTCACATATGGACCTCTCTCCAAAGCAAGGATTGTGGCAAATGTACTCTGTGCACATGATAACAATAGCTTGAGCATCAGGTGCTTAGATAATATCCTGATAGTACTATTCAATCGTTTTCCACAATATATATAAACAACAATTTAAAAAAAGTATGGAGATTCTCTTAGTATGTTGTTTTCTTCTCATAGACTTTAAGGTCAGAATGGACCATCATGATCATCTAGTCTGACCTTCTGCACAGTGCAGACTACAGAACCTCACCCATCCACTCCTGTAATAGACCCATAACTATTTGACTACTTGGACTTTCATGGTATTACAAGACCTAACAGAGAACAGAGAAGAACCAGGTTATGTACAGTAAGACTATATGTACGATGAAACAAACACTCTGGGCACAGTAAAAAGCCCTTTATATATATATATATATTGCAAATGGACAAAGCCCATTTCCCAGAATTCTCAGGTCATCAGCAGAAAAAACAGCACCACAATTAGTGCTGATTGTATCTTTGTGGTAGCAATCCCATCAAAGAAGCAAATGTGCAGGGAGACCAGACTATCATTTTTCACTTTTCATGTCAGGAAGTTGGTATAATACATAGGGTAGAGTGGGGGAGTTTGCACTGCCACTGTCCATGCTTGGATATCATAATTATAAGTGCTCTTGAGATATGTGTGATAATGAATTTTATACTGGCTTTATGTATAATAAAAGGATTTTGGTTTCCCGGGTTGTCAATCCCACACCTCCCACAAATGATAAATTCACTTACAAGATTTTAAACCATTTTGTAAAAAGGAAATGGATAGATTTTTGCTAAAATACAAATCATATTTTGGTAGGAAATATAAAGTTAAGGAAACTATGTATTTTGTATTAAACCTTGTTGCACTTAGTATCAGTTCTGGCCTCCAAGTGTGGCTTCAGTAGTAATAAAATATAAACCCTACCATAAACATTAAAAGGGATGGGGTTCCTTAAAAACAAGTCTCTGATTTAAGATTCTCTTCAATCTGCTAGCCTTGCTAACTCAACCTGAGAGCTGAAAAATCAAGCTAGGTTATTTCCCTCATGTATTTAATAATAAAGATTCTAGAACTAAGATAAGTTCCTGTCACAGCAATTCTATTGGCTCCAAAATGATGTTCCTATGCAGTCTCATTGTGTTCAATGGAGTTAGAGTGGCGTAACTTAAGGCAAAATATGGCCCTGCATTTTTAACTCATTTAACAATTCTGTTGCTGATGAGCAAGCCATGCTAGAATTCAGCTTACTCGCCCATTGCAGTACTAGGTGTGCTGCATTAATAGCAGTAAAAAGTAGTCCAAACCTAAAAAAAGAGTCCAAAAATATATTTGCCAGTAACATAAACTGAGGTGATGGTGAGCTGCTCTGAGTAAAAACATGCTATTCTCATGCAGTCATTTTTCAGAGAAGAGCTATACTTTTAAAAAAAGTACTTATAGAAAAATGGATTTTCTTCAGATTTTATGATTACACCACCAACCTCGAGAGCAAAGCAGTATTTCATGACAACTCCCACAGACAGTGTCTAGAGACGGAGATCTATACTGGTACATCAGGCTGATTTTAAAAATGTGCACTTTTCCTTTGCTGGGATTTGTTTCACATAGAAAAACGCAGTGTACACTTTATTTTTAAAAAGTAGAAAACAATTCTCACACAAATGCATTAGTCCCCCATTAGCAAGGAGTGATTGAGTAATTTACCATACTGGCATAGCACAAGGGTGTTGTACTCCCTCTTTCCCCCCGGCCCCTGCCCCCAAAATCTTTTTTCTGAAAAAAAAAATCACTCAAAAATCCCAGTAGAAAAAATTGAAAAGAGTATTGGAGGTTTTATAAAATGAAACACAGAAAACACACTACATGTTTCAGTTCATAAGCATATTTATTGCTCAAATGTGGCAAACACATTATCAAAAACATAAAGCTTGCAATTCTGTAAGTAAAATATGAGAATACAATAATAGCCCTACCATGCTTTTGTATCTGCCCTTAGATACCATAATTTTTTACCGGTTTTATTTACTTTTTAGCACCTTGATAGGTATCAAGTTTTGACCAAACCATCCAAGTGTACTGGAACAGAGTGAAAATGTACTGTATAGCGGAAAATGTACTGTATAGAGGAAAATGTGGTAGATTCTCAGTTATTGGAAGTCTAAATCAAGATTGGATGTTTTCCTAAAGACATGCTCTAGTTCAACCACAGCTATTGGACTTGAACAGGAATTAATTCCTGGAAGTTCTATGGCCTGTGTTAAGCAGGACATCAGACTAGATTATCACAATGGTCCCTTCTGGCCTTGTAATCTATAAATCTATGTATCAAATGTGCTGGAACAGAATGCAGGCATCTTAAAATGTAACAACATTCTGAAATCAATTGTCCTATCTTCTGGGATTTTACTTCCACAATTTGTCACCATATTGACATAATGGACTAAAACGCAAAATTCTCTGCAAACAGAAATTTAGTGCAGAAATATGGATCTTCAGTTTTAGAAGAGAAGGAAATAATTTTAGGTTATAGTATATAAGTATTATAATCGTTCAAAAATAATGATTGAAATTAAAAAAAAAATGAGCTTTTTCTATTTACGTTCTAGTTTTTGAGCTTTTAGGGGAGGTAACTTTTTCTTGCTTTTCTCCTCAGTTGTGAGGGCTAGAGACTTAACTTTAAAAAAGTGAGATTCTTACATTATTACAAGACTTCAGGAGCTTGGTCTTTAAGAAAAACACAAAATATGGCAAGACTTCTGATAAAAATACCAGAAGTGGCAACATTGACAATTGTCATGTTTCTTCCTTTCGGGATTCAATCTTTGATGTTTGCATTTGGGATCAGTGATGCTGGCTAAGTAATAGAAAAGATTCATAGCTTCTCTGGCCCATTTTTTAAATTTTGTATTTGTGTGATACCAATTCTTTGTTAATTACATCAAGCCAAATTTCCACTTACACTGGAGACTAGCGACAGTCACCTGTAATCTCTTAAATCTCCCCAAAACCTCTTTTGATTTTCTTTTGTTAAATTACTGCTGCTCTCTGAAAACCCTTGTTGTATAAAATGAATGATGTGTTCTGATCAAAATCTTCCTCTTGCCCAGTGCAAAGCTGAAGGCAAATGCAGAAACACAATGTTCCTTAAAGTGCCACCGAGAGTCATTGAGAAGCTGGGGCATCAATCATTTCTTTCAGATGCTTCGTTTGTGCTACATTGAATGTGATGTGTTACTATAAAAGAAACTTTCAGTTTCCTCAAAATCAAGTTTTTGCATTTCATTTTACTTTATGGAATAATCCTGAGTATCAAAGAGGATCCGAGACTGTTCCTGAATGAAGCTGATGTTTAAGAGCTGCTTGAAAACTTTTAACATCTTATTGCTGGTATATTTTGCAGGATCATTACTGTTTTGATCTTCTATTTCAATAGACGAAGTTTTCATCCAATAGTACATTTGATCTTGAAGAATCAGAAGAGATCAGGTTTTTTTACACTTTTTGAGATGGGCACCAGTCTTTTCTGTCTTGCTGCTTGACAACTTTCTTTCAGAAGTTTCAAAATAATAATCCCTCATTGTTTTTAGCTCCATGAACTCCTCTCTTTTCTTCTTCCAGTAACAGACAACTCTTTGCCCCTACTACCTACACAAGGCTCACTCTGTCCAATCACCAATGAACTCTACCTATTCTCCTTTCCTCTAGGCTTCTGAATAGTTCTATAACTTTCTTATTGTTTCCTAAACGTTGCCACTCATTCATTATACTGCCATGCCAAATTTGTATCACTCTGCTTTATTAGAACTCTACTTAGTTAATTCAAAAGTCCCTAGAGATTTGGAAGTAAACCGGGTGGAGCTATATACTACGGATATTTATGGTCTCTTCGGTGGATGAGCAGCTCTGTCCTGGCATGTTTCTCATTCCTTTCACCTGTCTCAGGAGCTATTCTGTTTGAGAGCAAGGGCTTAAATTCTTGAGACTTCTTTTTCCATTGCCCCTTACGGATGATGTCCATGTTAATGCAACCGCTTTTGTAGTGGTCCCAGTCCAAGACCAAGTCTCACATCGAGCTACTACCTATTTCCTCATGCTATTTTTCCCCCTACTGTTACTCACACCTTCTTGTCAACTGTTGGAAATGGGCCATCCTGATTATCACTACAAAAGATTTTTTTTCTCCTGCTGATAATAGCCCATCTTAACTGATTACTCTTGTTATAGTTAGTATGGTAACACCCATTTTTTCATGTCCTCTGTGTATATATATCTTCCTACTGTATTTTCCACTACATGCATCTGATGAAGTGGGTTTTAGCCCATGAAAGCTTATGCTCAAATAAATTTGTTAATCTCTAAGGTGCCACAAGTACTCCTCGTTCTTTTTGCTGATACAGACAAACATGGCTACCACTCGGAAACCTACAACTTTTTTTATGACTCTAGAACAGGGGTGGGCAAACTACAGCCCACGGGCCACTTCCAGCCCATCAGACGTTTTTATCCATCCCTCGAGCTCCCACTGGGGAGCGGGGTCAGGGGCTTCCCAGCCCCTAATTCATAATTCCCATGATATGCCTCATCTTCTGGCACGCAGAGCCACAGTGTGCAGGCACGACTTCACTGTGCTGTTTCCAGGATCAGAACCCCGCCCCTATGTGGCAGCCCCCCCCCACACGGCAGCACCCCAATCCCCTCACGGTCTCCAACAGCCCCACCCTTGAGAGCCTCAAAACCGCCCAGGGGCCGCACTCGTCCCAGCTAGAGTGCCTCCGCCCATGGCGGTGCCTGGTATGGCTGCCTTGGTGTCACTGCCGGCAGGGCCCCTACGAGTCCCTGGTACTGTCCCTGTAGAGCTGCCCATGCCCTGTGCCACACCCCATGAGTCCTCCCTGCCCCTGCTCGGTAACATCCCTTCTAGAGCCCCCCCAGGTTACACCCCATTGAGTCCCCCTTCCCCACCAGGCATTCATGGCCTGCCATACAATTTCCATACCCAGATGCGGCCCTCAGGCCAAAATGTTTGCCCACCCTGCTCTAGAAATAGTGAAAGTCATCATCAAATGCATATCTGCAGTATTTCTCATCAGTTCTCTTAGCAAGACTGAAACAAGTCAATTTAAGATTAGTGGAAACTGACAGAATCCATTTCTTCCACCATCCCACATAGCCCACACAATAAATTGGCCATTAAGTAGAATCAGCAAAAGGCAGACTATTTAACTGTGTTTTTCAGTGGTGCTACATTTGATGACCAATACTTAAACTCTCTGTATACTGAGACTGATTTCATACTGCTTACTTGGCCAATTCCCAGCCAGATGGCAACTGGTTGTGCTCTGTGTGGAATTGACTGCTGAGACAAACGACTTAATCAAAGGACCATTCCACTTCCTCTGTTACTTTAATGAAAAGATTATGGTGTTTACTGCCTGGCCAACAACCACCAGCCACCCAAAATCCTGCATGGTATTTGTATTTGGTCTGTAGAGAAACCAAATCACACTGTTGCAGGGAAATAATTGACATTTAGGGACATGCCCACTGGGGCATCATAGGGGTCAGCTCCCTCCCCCCGCCCCCATTCTCTAGAACCTAATTTGCCATTGTAAAATATATTAAACAGAAGTAAGGGCCCTTGAGAGGAAGAATGAGCTTTTGCATCTGTTTGCATCATGTTTATTATCAGGAGCGTGCACAGGAATTTAAATTTGACCGCTTTTGGAGAGGCACGTTCTGTGCCCTGGCCGGGGCAGAGGAGCTGTCAGCTCCCACTGAGGCCCTGGGGCTGGAGGCGCTCACTCTCCCCGTCGTGGCCTCAGGGCTACAGGACCTCTGTGCCCCCACCATGGCCCATGGCTGGAGGAGCTCTGTGCCCCTGTCGCGGCCCCAGGGCCCATACCCCTGCTTGTCCCCCTTTGTTCACGCCCCTATTATCTATATTTGCATAGTAATTCAGAGGCTGATCCATGGATAAAATGCAGTTTAAAACTGCACCAAATTGCATCTGCTTCACTGCTTGAAATGAGAAATTTCTGCAGCAGCTCAGGGAACCATTAGTGCAGTGTTCAGCTCACACCAGTACTACTGCTGCTTGCTGCTGCTTTATTTTATTCATTTATTTTAGCCATTCCAGCTGCCACCTCCCAATACTAAGCTCTGGAAATGCCACCATGGACATCCTATGTAAACAGAACCATATGTTTAAATTTTATTTATAGGCTGTCACAACAGTAGCATGAATGGGGGAAATACATAAGACATCTCAAAATGCAGTTAGTGCTTTTCAGCAGGCAGTAACAGTAGTGTAGTTTTGTTAGTATGAGCATAGAATCATAGAAATATAAGGTTGGAAGGGACCTTGAGAATGCATCAAGTCCAGCCCCCTGCACTGAGGCAGGACCAGGTAAACGTAGGCCATCTCTGATAGGTGTTTGACCAACCTGTTCTTAAAAACCACAGCCTCCCTTTGAAACCTATTCCAGAGCTTAACTATACTTACCGTTAGAAAGTTTTCCTAATAAGGAACCTAAATCTCCTTTACTGCAGATTATGCCCATTACTTATTATCCTAGTGCTGGTGGACATAGAGAACAATTGATTACAGTCCTTGTTATAACAGCCCTTAACATATTTGAAGATGGTTATCAAGTCCCGCTTCAGTCTTCTTTTCTCAAGACTAAACATACCCAATTTTTTTAACCTTTCCTCATAGTTCAGATTTTTTAAACCTTTTATAATTTTTGTTGCTGTCCTTTGGTCTGTCTCCAATTTGTTCACATCTTTTCTAAAGTGTGGCACCCAGAATTGGACACAACACTCCAGCTGAGGCTTCACCATGGCCCAGTACAGTGGGACAGTTACCTCCCGTCTCTTACATATGACATTCCTGTTAATACACCCTAAAATGATATTAGTCATTTTTGCAAATGTATCACATTGTTGACTCATATTCAAATTGTGATTCACTATAACCCCCAGATCCTTTCCAGCAGTACTCCCACCTATCCAGCTATTCCCCATTTTGTAGTTAGGAAGGAAAAATCAAATGCACAAGTGTAGAATTTTATACTTATCCTTACTGAATTTCATCTTGATTTCAGACCAGTTTTCCAATTTGTCAAGTGTGCAACACCTCCCAATTTGGTGTCATCTGCAAATTTTATAAGCATACTCTTCACTCCATGATCAAACTAATTAATGAAAATATTGAATAGTTCTGGACCCATGACTGATCCCTGTGGGACTCCTCTAGATATGTCCTCCCATTTTGACAGTGAACCATTGATAACTACTGTTTGAGTACAGTCTTTCAACCAGCTGTGTACCTAAGTAATTTAATCTAGACCACATTTCCCTAGTTTGTTTGTGAGAATGTCATGTGGGACTGTGTCAAAACCCTTACTAAAAATCAAGATATATCACATCTACTGCTTCCTCTCTGTCCTTTAGGGCAGTAACCCTGTCAAAGGAGGAAATTAAGTTCGTTTCTGGCACCCCCGAGCAACTGAGCCAAAACACAAAAAATGTCAGAGCAGCCAGGCAGTGTGCCCGGATATTCATTGGTGCCCCTGGATGGTGGTGGCTAGGGCAACCACCCATATCACCCCCCAGGCTGGCCCTGTCCTTCAAGGCATCGCAAGAGGTTACCCTAAAATTGAGGCACTTGAAATCATTCATCAGTTTTGAAAATTTATCTAAAGAGATTACTAAATTTTTAAGGGTGACCACTGGAGCTACCCACACACAAAAGCCCTGTAAACACTCAAATCCAGGGGTTGTTCCTCACTTTTATCCAAATTTGAATCTGAATTTAATGAGAATATAAAATAATCAAATCTAAGGAAAGTTATTCTGCCTATTTGTAACTTGCTGGGCAAGAGTGTTGTATCGTCCTCTAGTGGCTAGTCTAATAAGGATCAGCACTTACTACTGCTACCCGCTATGAGAGTTACTCTTTTATCTCTAGGAACTGAAAATCCAGGGTTCTATGTCCAGTGTTGGAGTCTTATTACATATACTCCTCCTCTTTTTATTATATAAAAGAATTCAAGTTTATATTCATCTTCCATAGGACATTAATGCTAATTAGTAGTAACAAACATATATGGATGTTAGTTGCAGTGAAATTTGGAAAATTTAATATTAGACTCTGCAAGTATTGTTTCTACCATGTTTTCATGTAATTCATGCCATCATATGTTACATCAGGCTATAGATGCAAATATCTTTTCACATGGAGAAGGGTCTTTTACACTATTCTGCAATTTCTTGAAAGGTCTGTGATCTTAAATTCAGCTCTCCAGTGACATGTGCATTCAGCTTGCATGTCTTCATGCATGTGGTCTCCTTTATGACTGAGTAGAGCAGGATGAACTCAAAGCCATTTTAGGAAATGAGCAATACCACTGTATCTAAGTAGGGGCGAATGTTGTATTCACCTGCCTGACAATAAAGAATGGGTGAATCAAATGAAAACATATTTGTTTTATTTGCAATGTAACATCAGCAGGCCTGGGCACTTCCCCTCCTCACGACCATCAGTGGGAGCAAATAATCCCTGGCCTCAGGCCTGCTGATGGGAGGTGGGGCAAGGGGGCAATTGACCAGAGGACTGGTCGATTTAAAAGGGCCCGGGGGCCCCCGGCCGCCAGCACAGCAGGGCTAGGGCAGGCTTCCTGCCCATCTTCGCTCCGCTGCTCCACACCGCTCCTGGAAGCAGCCGACACGTTCCTGCGGCCCCTGGGGATGGGGTCTCTGCATGCTGTCCCGGCCCCGAGCATTGACTTCTTCAGATGCCCGGGTCTGGGAGAAGTCTGCTGACTCTAGAATACTCCTCTGGTAACACGCCCCAGACTCCCCCTCTCCTTGAGAGGAAGGGAACACACTCACCTCATATTTTCAGGGGTAGATGACTGGCCTGCTCCTCCCTACCGTTCCTTCATTAGCTGTCCATTGCCTTGCTTCTCCCACCCAGTATCCCAGAGGGATAGCTAGTAAACTGTTTCTGTCCAAACCCTCAGTCTGGCAGTATAACTTTGTCATCCTGCTGCAGTGGGGAGCAGAAATGCCGCTGACTGCAGTGTATACTGGCCCTTAAACTATGGGTCTGAGAGATTCCCTAGAGTGCACGGGGCTAGGGGAATCCTTGAACTCGCAGAAGAACCATAACAGATTTTGTATAATATGTATACTTCAAAGATCACATCATTCAAGTCACAGTGCATAGCTCTTACTGTAGTAGCGATTGTCTTGCCATTCCAGGTGCTGAAGTTTGGCATGGTAATAACACTACACATTGTACAGTATTCTTGTTACACAAAATCAGCCTTCTCCCCAGTTTGTCCCCCTGCCCATATGCAGAATCTGAACCTCCCAGAACCCCACAAAACATCCCCAGTGGGTCAGAAGGAAATGGGTGAGTATGCTGCAGAGCTGATGCATCCCCACTGGTGCTCCCTGTGACTGGCTCTACAACTGCAGTCTCCTTTCTGATGTGTTAAACTTCTGTACCATAAAGTCCATTCAAGCTCACACACAATTAGAAGATCTCTGCAGTATCTAGATATGGCCAGGATGAGCTGAGATGAAGCAGCCTGAGCAAAGGATTCCCTGCATGTAGTTGGCTTAACAACTGGTAGTGTTTTTTTTTTAATTAGCGCATCTGAATCTGCAATTAGTGTTACAGAGCATTCAGTTTTTCTTGCTCCAGCAGTTATACTGTAACTCATCCTGTCTCCTTTCACAAACTCAGAGTAGATGAACATTTTTTTTTTTAAAAAAAAAGGTTGTAAACTGAGTTTTGGAGAGCTCATTCAAATAGTCTGCAGAATGACATATTCAACTAGTAGTCTAATTGTTATGCTTTTGGCTTGAGAGCTCATTCTGGCTGCATTCATGAAGTTAGAGAAATTATTTCACACCATTCACACCATTCTGGCAGTGTTCCTAAAAGTGGGTGAAATCTACACTTTTAAAAGCATTGTATTTGATTTTACTGTAAATGAGTATCAAGCCCTAAGTATAGAAGATATGGCTATACAAAGTGTCACTGGGCAGGAGTATGCACCTGTGTTATTGCATAAAGTGTCCTGAAATATTTTCACCAAATAGAGTGTACCATATCTGTAAATTGCGCTATCTTGCAGGTTGACTTGAAGTGGAATGTGATTGTGTATGCCATAAAATGGCCAGTTTTCAACGTTAAAAAAACCCCCAACCAACCAACTGGTCTATTTTAGTAAGACAAGTAGGTTAAAGGAGAGAAGTAAATGTGGAAATACAGAAGACAAAACTGAGCCAGACTCACGACATAGGAGGGCAGAGTTTGCTGTACATTGGAACAGCTTAAAAGGAGTGTGGAAACAAACCCCAAGCACTACCGCTGCTGTAAAGTGATGCTCCCAGCAGCATGAAGTTGCCACAATAGTTCTGTGCTGCACGCCTACCACCCTCAGCAGTGGAAAGGGTCTGGCTGGAAAGTGCTGTGCTGCAGTTAATCCCAGTCAGTGTGACCCCAGCATAATTAAGAGCAGCCTACTCCTATGGTTCAATGATGCCAGTTTTTACCCTCCTGTCAATTTCCCTTTTCCCGTTTCTGGTTCTGTCTTTTCTATACTGCCCCCATATCTGGAATCATCTTCCAGTCCTAGTTTACAATGACACCACTCTCTCCTTATTCACACCCTTTCCAAAAACTCATCTCTTCCACAATGGCCACGAATCTTGACTTTATAAAGTATAATACATGAAAATTAAATTTATTCCCTTATCTGGATTGCACAGTAAATCCTTCTTTCTTTGTGTCTTAGGCTATGTATGCACTGCAATTGGAGGTGTGATTGCAGTTCGGATAGGCATATTCACATTAGCATTAATCTAGCTAGCATGGCCAAAAATAGCAGTGAAGATGCAGCAATGTGGGCTGTACAAACCTGCCTGGAACCCTGGGTAGCCACTGACACAACTAGCCTGTGCTGAGGTCCATGCCACCGCTTCTTCACTGCTAGTTTTAGCCATGCTAGCTAAATTAAAGCTAGAATGGGTATGCCTCCCTGAGCTGCAATCACATCTTCAGTTGTGGTGTAGACATGCTCTTACTATGCTAAAGTACCTTGCTGAACTGGAGCCAGAATGTGGTCAGAAAACTCAGGTCAAAGATGTTTTGATGGAAAAACAAGACATTTTGGGGAGTAAAAATAAACAAAGAAAAACCTTCCATTTTCCAACCATCTCTACTCATGGAACACTAGAGTTTGCATAGGGGGCAGGGGAGAAGAGAGGGATCTAGTCTTGACTAAGGCCGTTCATTCTCCAGGACTAGATGACCTAAGAATTATGAAAGAGCTTTAAAATGTTGTCTATCTACATCTAGAGCAGCTAGCATAACCCTTACATTAAACACTGGTGTAATTGTCACTGCTCCACAGTTGTTAAGTGTTTTCACAGCAAAATTCAGTGTAAACCTTTCTAGTGTTGAGGCATTCTATGACTGCTAATAAAACACACAGTTTACATTTGTTTGCTTGTAAAGGTTAAGTTTGGCCCTAAAATTTTAACTGTAAGGAAATATTTTATGATGAAGGGAGCGGGCTGCCAGATTGTGAGTTGTATTTAATGGAAGCTGTTGGGTGCTCAGCACTTTTCAAAATCAGTCCAGTCAGTTAGGAATTTAAATATGGGCTTAGGAATCTAACCGAGCATTATTGAAAATCCTGGCACTTGCTTTTCTCTGTATAGGACTGCTCACTGTTCAATGAATTATAATGGAAGTTTGGGGGTCGTTTCAGTCCTTAGTTTAACCCCTCGCCACCAAATAATTAGGAAAAAAGGTAGTGTGCCTCTGCATATAGTATGGGCTGAGCAATTTGCACTATGATGCTGATGTAGGTTTTTTGGGCATATCTGACAGTGAGTGGGATCTCAACTGCAGGGCTGCTGAAAAATAAATGCATAGGTAAGGATTATACACTAATCACATATTGGTTTCTGCTTGTTCTAGAATTAGACCCAAGAATGAAACCCATTCTAGCTGTCCAGTCAAGAATGCACTACCTAGCTTTTGTTGTTGTTAACAGAATGAAAGAATACTGTCAGTTATAACCAAGCGCAGCAAGAGATAGTTTCGATAGAGTATAAAGAAGACACTTAAATGTTTGTCATTTGCTCTGACAACTCATGGAAAGCTAAACTCACTCACTAATTGATTTTTTAAAAAGTATCTACTGAACGTTTTCAGAATAAAAGACACAAATGAATTAAAAACAGATGATAGAAAAAGTGATCAATCATAATTATTAGAAGAATATAAGTATATAACATTTCAAATAACTTTTTCCATACCTGAAAGATATGAGAGACTAATTAGTAATCAGCAGTTTAATATGTGTTGAATACAAAAAGTACCATCACATACCAAATATGCAAATTCACCAACTTTAAAACTTTATATGGATGGATATAAAGTAATTTGCTCACTGCCGAAACATTTGCTGCAAAATTTCAGTAAGTTGTCATTTCGATAATAAAACATAAGACAAAAACATAGGAGACAGAATCCAACTTTAGAAGAAAAAAAAGAAAAAACTAACACACTTGCAAATGACATTTGCAGGGAACTTTAATCAGGTCTCAGAGGCTAGATAAGTCCAAGTTAATGACTATTGTTCCTTGAAGGGACACAATAACTAGGTTAAGTAAAGTCTTTGATACTTCCTGTGCTCCACACAAAGAGATATACTTACTGCTTTACCGGCAACAGACATATTCCAAAATAGACTATTTCATGATAGCTAGTGACCTGGTTACCTGTAGTATTAATTCCCACAGTGTTATATGGGATCATTCTCCAGTACATTTTAAAGTTTAACAAAACCCTTAGTATAGTACTTAGCTCACACAAAACTAAGGAATACATTAAACAAAACCAGATTTTATATGGCTCTGAATCCATGATATGAACGTAGAACGTGGGATGTACTAAAAGTCTAAATTAGAGGGGGGATAACACATCACTGCCAAACAAAAAAGGCTAACTGATTTCACAGGAAAATGTAGAGTTAGTTAATGGATATAGGAGACATGCAATTCCCAATTACTGCACATAAAATATGATGTGAATACTGCTAATGAGGCAAGCCCTGAAAATGCTTTATTTAGACAGGCATTACCAGTAGTCAAAGGAACAGAGGGGCAATTATTAGCTTACAGGCTCCTACAAAGGAAACTCTAAGACAGTAAGTATTTTAACTGCTTGTGGCATTAATGTTACTACATATAAGGAAATACAGGAAAGGAAGGGGGTCATGGCACATAAAGAAAGCCAGTACAGCACAGTGGATTACTTCAACTTTTGGTCTGATCAGATTGCCACAAGCAATAGATCCTCAGTGACATGAGTTGGAAAGAGATTGAAGGCTGCAGATACTGCAGCATGCTTTCTCTAGACTCTTTGCCCTTGAGAGTTGGTGGTGATCATGCTCTGTGAACCAGAACAGCACTTCAAAATTTTATTATTATAATTAAAAACCTTAAATAATGCAGAGCCTGCCTGTGTTTCATGATGGCAACCAATATTGATGGGACAGGACTGGCTGTACAGTCTTAAGAGAATGGAAGCAAATCCTTGTCTATTAATAGCCCATGACACTGCAGTTCTCTCTGCCTCAGTAACACTGAACATCATGGGGTGTTTGCTTTTGGCATCCTTCAGCCCAAAAATGTAAAGGTGACTTACAAGGGAAATGTGTATTTTTGCTCTTTACACAATAGACATGATGTAAAGTAACCAGCTGGGCACAGTGGGATCCAAATAACTGTTTACTAATGATATATATGTAGGGCCTAGCTACATATACACACTGCTGCTCTGCAAGACTATAGTGGCTTCTGAACTACAGAAGACAGTGAGGAACACTAAAGGGTCAAAACTATTTAAAGGGATACTACCTAATTCCTAAACACTACAGGAAACAAAAATTGGCTTATGCCTTTTTTGGGAGGGAGGGGGGAGCTCCTTTATGATTTACAAAGAAGGTATAAACAATTTTTCCTTTTTAAAAAAAAGTTTTTGTTTTTTTTTACATAGAAATGCAGGTCTTATTTGCTCTGGAGCACTCTGTGCTGACTTCAGAGCTAGTAAAATGGTATAATCACAACAAACAGTGAAAGTTGAGCAAGTGTAAGGGGAAAAGGATTTTTACTCAGGTCTAATCTGCATTTGGAATAGCCCCGATTCAGTCATTGATGGCTAGCAATCATTGCCACTGCACTGATGCTGACCAGCAAACAAGGACAAGCTGGGGTTTGCACCTGTTGTGGTAATCGGGGTTTACACGCTTACAAGGAAAGATAAATTTTGATTAGGTGAATCAGCACAAAGCTGACAATATTTACATTTTGCTTCAGAAGAATGATCTGTTTTCATTACTTCAGTCCATCATTTATTTCCTACCGCTTCCTTTCTCTTAACGCATATGGAGTCAGATGATTCTATGCACTGATGTTTGGCAGTCACTAAACATTATTCACGCATTTGCAGTATTCATCAGCAGCTTTCACATTTGCTAGAGTTAGACTGCAAAACAACCACTTTGTAAATTTAAGTCTGTGAAGAACAGAGGCTGAAACTAATCAGATGAGCTCTATTAGGAAACAGGTTTAATAGATGATACATACCCTGCATCTGCATACCTTCTGGAATTTTTTTAAATTCTAGTAAATCAAGCCCACAATAGCCCACAAACTCCCCACGGGCTCCCTCTTCAACAGTATTTCATTCCAATTATAACTGATTTCATCCATTAACCAAGTCCCTTTCTCTAATCACTAGTGAACTGTATCTAGTCCCTTTCTAGCCAGTTCTACAACTTTCTTATTATTTCCTATTAGGCATAACCATAACCTTTATGTGAAGAATTGCTGCAGATGAATGACACGTTATTAGGCAAATCTGAGTAAAATATCATTCTTTTCCTCTAGCTGATTAAGACGTTTATGTCTTTATACAGGTAAAGTCCAAAATGTTACCAGTCTTAGGGAAATTGCACTTTGAAAGATTAATTTTTCAGTGAGCACCAAATAAATTAGCTATTTTGGGCCAAATTATCTTTAATGGGCCCTTTGGACAGAGTCAAATTTATATCTACTAGCCAATAAAATTAGTTATGGGGAGATGAGAATAATTACAACTTGGTCTCTGAGGTAAACTAAAATTAATTAAAAAGAACACTGTATTATACTGAATCTCCTATATTCCCAGAGCTCTTGACAGCCTAATAACCACATTTCTCATATTTGAATAAGATCTTCTAAAGCTTTATCAGGGGAGATGGGAAGTCAGAAATAATATTATCACCTAGCACTTACATTGACTAGCTACTAGGGCCCGGTCCTTTTCGCTATAAGATCAAAGGCTAAATTCTGACTAGCTTCAACAGGAGTAGGCCTTTCATACTCACAATACCTATGTGAGGTAGCCATGCAAGTATTATCATCTCTCCTTTACAGCTTGGGAAACCAAGACAGCAGAGGAAAAGTATCTCTTGCCAAGCTCTCCATTTACACAAGAGAGGGAGGATTTTGCTTCCCAGTGTTGAAAATACATCAGGTAAAATCCTTGCCTCATTTAAGAAATCATTTGGAATTTTGCTATTTACTTCATTGGGGTTAAGATTTTACCCATCATGGTCAATTTATTTTAAAGTGTATCCTGTATCAAGGGAAATTCCAGAGACCAGATTATAAATGATTTACATAATGGCATAAAAAGTACATTTATAAAGTTTGCAGCCTATATCAAGCTGGGAGGAGTTGCAAGTGCTTTGGAGGATAGGATTAAAATTCAAAATGAACTGGACAAACTGGAGAAATGGTCTGAAGTAAATAGGATGAAATTCAATAAGGACAAATGCAAAGTACTCCATTGAGAAAGGAACAATCAACTGCACAAATGCAAAATGGGAAATAACTGCCTAGCAAGGAGTGGAAATGGATCTGGGGGTTATAGTGGATCACAAGCTAAATATGAGTCAACAGTGTAACACTGTTGCAAAAAAGGTAAACATTATTCTGGCATGTATTAGCAGGAGTGTTGTAAGCAAGGCAATTTGTTCCAGTGCTTAACCACCTGGCAGTTAAAAAGATTTTCCTAATGTCCAACCTGAACCCCACTTGCTGCAATTTAAGCCCTGGCTTCTTGTCCTATCCTCAAAGGTTAAGAAGAACTATTCTTCTCTCCTCCTAGTAACAACCATTTATGTTTTCAAATTTTGCCACCTCACTGTTTACCGCTTTTTTCAGATCATTTATGAATATGTCAAATAGGACTGGTCCCAGAACAGACCCCTGGGGGACACCACTATTTACCTCTCTCCATTCTGAAAACTGACCATTTATTCCTACCCTTTGTTTCCTACCTTTTAACCACTTACCAATCCATGAGAAAACTTTCCCTCTTATCCCATGACAGCTTACTTTGCTTAAGAGCCTTTGGTGAGGGACCTTGTCAAAGGCTTTCTGAAAATCTAAGTACACTATATTAACTGGATCCCCCTTGTCCACATGCTTGTTGACCCCCTCAAAGAATTCTAGTAGATTGGTGAGGCATGATTTCCCTTTACAAAAACCATGTTGACTCTTCCCCAACAAATTATGTTTATCTATGTGTCTGACAATTTGGTTCTTTACTATAATTTCAACCAGTTTGCCTGGTACTGAAGTCAGGCTTACCGGCCTGTAATTGCTGGGATCACTTCTGGAGCCCTTTTTAAAAATTGGCATGACATTCGCTATTCACCACTCATTTGGTACAGAAGCTGATTTAAATTATAGTAGTTCTGCAATTTCACATCTGAGTTCTTCAGAACTCTTGGGTGAATGCCATCTGGTCCTGGTGACTTATTACTGTTTAGTTTATCAATTTGTTCCAAAACCTCCTCTAATGACACCTCAGTCTGTGACAGTTCCTCAATACTATCATATTGTACTGTACATGTGGCAAAAGCAGTATCCACTCAATGTCTTGCACAGCAGGAGGAAGGAAAATAGTGATAGCAGTGTAAACAGCTACCTTGCATGTTTTGTTTTCTTAGCAAGCACTTCATAGCTATTTGGATAGTGGAAGTTATTGTCAATATCTCCAGGAGTTACAGAACTTAAAGCAATATATAAACTACTGAAAAGAACTGGAATGTCAATTGCCCAGGAAATGACACTGTCTGGAGCGGCTGCGGGCCCCCTGAGGCTCCCCTCTCCTGGCGGCAGCTGGAGTGGGGGCGGGCCCTGTGGGACTCCCCTTTTGGCGGCAGCAGGCCCCCGGATTTCCCCCTGCAGCACCCCACCCCCAAGATTGAATCATGAGTATTTTTAGTAAAAGGCATGGACAGATCATGGGGCTGTTTTTTGTTTTTTGCCCGTGACCTGTCCGTGACTTTTACTAAAAATACTCACAATTAAATCGTAGCCTTATTCACAAATAATTAATTTGGCTCCTCTGAAGCCTGTACAAATTAACCAGATTATATCACTTATTTTGAAAATCCAGGTCCAGTTTCATTCACCACTCAAAGGAGCGAGCCTACTTCACAGCTTGTTTGAAAAGAGAAAAGGGCTTATTTCCTCTTGATAGCTTTTCCTGGAACTCTTATCACTGACTCAAATTCAACATGATAAAAAATAGAACTCCTCTTTGCTTTCTTCTCCCTCCCATCTCCAGCACCATAAAATTGCCACTGCTTTCTCCATCATTTAAAACTCAGGGCATTTTTACTCCTCTCTTTCTCCCCCCCACATCCTGGCTGTTGGGAAATCTCTAAAATCTCCTCTTTCATCTTAATCACTTCTGATAAAACCCTTGTCTATGTTGTGGCCATTTCTCATCTTGATTCTTGCAACTTCCTTTTTGGTCTCCCTTTAGTGTATCCAAAATAATGTCGCAAAAAAACAAACAACAAAAAAACCAAAACAAAACCCTTCTCTGCTGCTGCTCTTGTTTCTTCTCATCTCAAATCCCTTCACTGGTTTCCTCTCACCTTTATACCATAATCATGCCTCCAAGGCTTGGCCAACTCCACTCCTGCCTCCATTGCTGCACTCATTTCCTGGCAATTATTGCATAGCATTTGATCCTGCACCACTGAAATCAATGGTATTTTTGCCGTGGACTTCAATAAACTCAGGATTGAGTCCCTTACAGCGTACACGCCTCTGACTGCTGCTTTTATTCCTTCCTACCAATCTTGTCTTCAACCCTTCTTTCATGCCATCCCTATGCTCAGCATTCTCTCACTCACTCTTCAACCACAAGGTGATCTTCCTCTCCTCAGTCAAATCCCTAAGGCCTTTCCATGATAACCCAGCCAAACAACGAAGGGCATGTTGAACACAAGCCAAAAGCAAAGACTGTGTGGAGATGATAGAGTAGAGCACTTTGGCAAACATGGGTGGGTTTATTATGGAATGTTAAAGGAAGACTACTTGAGCTTTTGTTTCCTGAACAAAAAATGAGAGAATAAAAAACAAACAAAATAAACAAATGAAAAAAACACCACAACGACCTTTTAGTTAGAGCATATTTGACAGCCAGTTCTGCCACCTTTTGCATTTAAAGCTTGATCCTGCAAATATTTTACTACCAGTTGTAGTACTTATTTCCGTGCATTCATAGAGAGTACTCAGAGTTAGAATTTGCAGATTTCGACCCATAATTGGTAAGGACTTAATCCACCATCAAGAATGGGGTGGGAGAGATGATTTACAAAACCTGCAAATGATTATGGGAGAGTTTTATCATACATTTGGTTTTTAGCAGTGTTATCTATCACATTCTGACTTAATCTTCTATTTCCATTCACATTCTATATAGAAACATTTCACTTAAATAGAATTTTTATAATCTAGGATTGCAGATAAAAGAGTTTAATAAAATATTCTTACACTTTATTTTCATAAAAATTTAGAAGAAATACCAAACAGTAGTTGAAGGAATATAACAAACAGCATATTTCTAGTCATACCTGTAATCATGCTTGATATGATCAAGGGTAGAATGATGAGTTTGAGCATTCTCATCAGAACCTCTCCAGGAAATGCAAAGTAGAATTTATCCAGATTGGAGAGCTTGCCATATTCTCGTACTAGAACTCCTACCCCAATACCTAGAGGGTACATTAAAAACATAACACATATTCAGGATTATGCAGTAGGTTGTCATAAATACATAGAGGTGGAGGAGAAGAAAATACAAGTATTAAAGAAAATGGATAAAACAAAACTGGCTACCAATTTTTTTTCCCCAAAGTAATGTGACTTTTTAAATGACTCCATGTTAGCAACAGAGATACATACACCTTAGTCTTTTCTCTTTTCCCTTATGGTCAGGTAACAAAGTAATACAATAATTAATAAAATAAGATGTCTAAGTTGAGAGGATCACTAATTTAGGCAACCAAATAAGGACACAAGGGCCTAACTTTAAGCATCTCTTTTGGAAAATCTTAGCGTAGGTCTTCTGAGGCTCAGCCCTGTCCCGTAACTACAAGGCCAGCAGGACTTTGTACAGCTTACTCTATTTACCTCTACCAGGAGGGTTTGCAAATGGAATTTTTAAAAAATTAAACATTTATCACATTAATGCTACTGGTATATTAAAAAAGAAACTAAGATGATCTGATATGTAAGGAATTTTCTAATTTGGCTTCTCCATATCAACTAAAATATATATAAATTAGCAATATTTTTAGTTCATATACTCCATATTGTTAGAAAAACATCATGTGAAAAATCACACAGCATCATTGTAGTCCCTACATTTGTTTAATAATCACCAGGTATTCAATCAACCTAAACCACTACTCAAACAAATTATACTTGCATTATTCCACCATTTGAGCCACCCAGAAAATACCAGCCAGTCAGTATAATCAATGGCTAAAAGAAATTACTAGACACATCTGTATTTATTCGTATCTTTCTCTTAAATGAATTAGGTGATTGCTCTGCTTAAAGGAATGAGGTAAAAGATAGTAAATATTATTGAAAACAAATCCTAGTCCAAGAGAGTTAATCCCTCCACTCTGACTGAACAAACCCTTTATTTTCAATTTTAACCTGGACTAAGAAATGAAAATCAGTGAGTTAGGACACGTTTACTAATGTTTTGTCAGCTGTTTAGCTCTTGTTTCCCTAAATAATTATAGAATCATAGATTCCAAAGCCAGAACTTCTACCTTGTTTATATTGCTTGTAAGTATGTGCAAGTTAACCTTTCAGCCAAATCCTAAGCAACTAAAAAGCTATTCCTGATTTATTTGTATCAGGGAGCACAGACAGTTTAACCTTCCTGCAACACCCTGAATCTTAACCACCTTTAAGATATTTGCAATATTATGTAAATGTCCTTCATCAGTGGAGGGAGACACACAAAACTCTCTGCTGTTAATCTAAGTGACTAAATGAAATGTGTTGGAAAAGAACTAGTCTGAGTTCTATGTTAATTCCAAAGAAGGCTCTTAAAGCCCTAAATGTAAAAAAAAACACCCCTGAATGTGTACTTATCAAGGTAAGTCACTAACGCCCTGATCTTGCAAACTCCTATGTACATGTTTAAATTTAGATCCCAGTGTTTTCAATTACTCACATGCCTAAAGTTAAGCACATTTGTAAGTGTTTTCAGGACTGGAGTTTACATTTAAAATAAGGTGTTGTAATATATATAAACTACAGCTCCATCATATATACAAATGCTTGTTAATATAGAATGGAATAGGTACAGTCTTGGAGCAAGGTTGGTCTTTAAAAATAATTCTGAAATCTTAGGGAAAAAGTCTTGCTATTTAACAGATCTGCTTCTTACTTCCTTTACTCTAGGCAGGAGCTCTGGCTGGGGGGCAAATGTGGCTAACTTTTCCAAAATGCCTTCAAGGGGTGAGATGGGAAAAGGAAACATTAGCTACTGATCTCCCACTCTAAGGATAAAGAGGTGCTAGCTAGGGAGTATGAACTGATGTCAGGCTGAGCCACGAGCTGAAGAGAACCCATCACTTCTGCCACGGAAACAGGGGCGGCTCCAGGCATCAGCACGCCAAGTGCGTGCTTGGGGCGGCAAGCCACACGGGGCGCTCTGCCGGTCGCCGCAAGGGCGGCAGGCAGGCTGCCTTCAGCGGCTTGCCTGCGGAGGGTCCGCTAGTCCCGTGGCTTCAGTGGACCTCTCGCAGGCGTCTGCTGAAGCAGCGGGAACAGCGGACCCTCCGCAGGCAAGCCACCAAAGGCAGCCTGCCTGCCGTGCTTGGGGCAGCAAAATGCCTGGAGCCGCCCATGCACGGAAATGTTCAGTGTTGCTAAGTATGCAATATTTAGGTGAGAGGGCAAATGGAAAATTAAGAACTGAGAGTGGCTGGCAGCATTGGATTGGGGAGAAGGGAATGCTAGAGACACCATCTACTTAAAATCTAGTCAGTTTCAAAAAACAGAGTTCAACGTAGCTTTGGGTGCTATACTTGCCCTTGTGCCTCCTGGACAATTTTTGTGGTTTCCAAAGCACATTGTCCTATTTTAAAAAACGTGTTTCTCTCCCACATTGCTGCATAAAAGACCAACACAAACAGGAAAACTGATTAAGGCCTTTGCTCTGCAAAGACAATGGTGCAGGTTGACCCCTGCACTCGCAGAGAGCCCCACTGATTTCAGTCAGGTTCTGCAGAGAGCCCAGCTTATGTGCTCTTTCTCCAGGATTGGGTCTAGTTGACTAGACAGGGGAAAAAGGGAACAGATTATACCCAAAGAGCTGTCAGAGGCACATGGCAAGCAAGTTGAAAAATAGGGAAAATATTTCTTTTCCTTTAATCTCTTTCAGTTACAGTCATCTTAGGTGTTACTTGTAAGAACAGTGTCAAAAATGTCTTTGAACAGTGTCTTTTTAATTATCCCAGATGGTGACTTACTCATGAAATGGTTATATATCTGGGTGATTTTCTCCTCTTATGGAAGCTGTATTATACCCCTAATCATTTTTGTTGCCCTTTTCTGAACCTTTTCCAGTTCTAGTATATCTTTTTTGAGATGGGGCGACCACATCTGCACACAATATTCAAGGTGTGGGTGTACCATGGATTTATATAGAGGCAATATGATATTTTCTGTCTTCTTATCTATCCCTTTCTTGATGATTCCCAACATTCTGTTAGCTTTTTTGACTGCCACTGCACATTGAGTGGATGATTTCAGAGAACTATCCACAATGACTCCAAGATCTCTTTCTTGAGTGGTAACAGCTAATTTAGACCTCATCATTGTATATGTATAGTTAGGATTATGTTTTCCAATGTTCATTACTTTGCATTTATCAACATTAAATTTCATCTGCCATTTGATTGCCCAGTCACCCAGTTTTGTGAGATCCTTTTGTAGCTCTTTGCAGTCTGCCTGGGACTTAACTATCTTGAGTAGTTTTGTATCATCTGCAAATTTTGCCACCTCACTGTTTACCCCTTTTTCCAGATCGTTTATGAATATGTTAAATAGGACTGGGCCCAGTACAGATCCCTGAGGGACACCACTATTTACTTCTCTCCATTCTGAAAACTGATCATTTATTCCTACCCTTTGTTTCCTATCTTTTAACCAGTTACCAATCCACGAGAGAACCTTCCCTCTTATCCATGACTGTTTATTTTGCTTAAGAGCCTTTGGTGAGGGACCTTGTCAAAGGCTTTCTGAAAATCTAAATACGCTGTATCCACTGGATCTCCTTTGTCTGCATGCTTTTTGACCCCCCCAAAGAATTCTAATAGATTGGTGAGGCATGATTTCCCTTTACAAAAACCATGTTGACTATTTCCCAACAAATTATATTCATCTATGTGTCTGACAATTTTGTTCTTTATGATAGTTTCAACCAATTTTCCCAGTACTGAAGTGAGGCTTACTGGCCTGCAGTTGCCAGGGTCACCTCTGGAGCCCTTTTTAAAAATTGGCGTCACATTAGCTATCCTCCAGTCATTTGGTACAGAAGCTGATTTAAATGATAGGTTACAGATGACAGTAAATAGTCCTGTAATTTCAAATTTAAGTTCCCTCAGAACTCTTGGGTGAATACCATCAGGTCCTGGAGACTTATTACTGTTTAATTTATCAATTTGTTCCAAAACCTCCTCTAATGACACCTCAATTTGGGACAGTTCCTTAGATCTGTCACCCAGAAAGAATGGCTCAGGTTTGGGAATCTCCCTCACATCCTCAACAGTGAAGACTGATGCAAAGAATTCATTTAGTTTCTCTGCAGTGGCCTTATCATCTTTGAGTGCTCCTTTAGCATCTCGATCATCCAGTAGCCCCACTGATTGTTTAGTAGGCTTTCTGCTTCTGATGTATTTAAGATGCAGAATAGGGGATGCGGGAGCTCTTGGTTCAATTCCTTGCTCCACTTAATTATTTAAATAAAAATGGAACAGCTTCAACAGGAGATATTGAGACACCTCTTCCCCAAAATACCCCAATGATTCAGGCACACTTAGGGTTGCCAACCCTCCAGGGCTGGGCTGGAGTCTCCAGGAATTAAAGATTAATTTTAACTAAGGATTTAACTAAGGTGTCATGTGATGAAACCTCCAGGAATATGTCCAACCAAAGTTGGCAACCCTAGGCAAACTCCTGTGTGGGAAGAGACTGAAGTTCAAATCCCTGTTCCACATCAGGCAGAAGAAAGAATTGAAGCAAGATCTCCCACATCCCAGTTGAGCACCTATAACTAGTTGGCTAATGGTTATTAAGATGGGCTCCTCCCCTTCCCCTTTTGTGACTCAAGCCCTTTAAAAATGCACAGGCACAGCACATTTCATTTAACCCAAAATAGACTTTTTTGATTTACTGAATTTTTTTTTTTAATTTCTGGATTGGCTTCAACCAGAATCAATGTCCCCCCCACCCCAGCTCCCACCGAAAATATTTTTGGAACTGCCAGCAAATGAAAAAATCAATTATTTACTAACCCTAATAGCAGTAGGTGTGATAAGAGAGGGTAACTACCCACCAATTCATCACAAAAGAGTCTCCACCACAGAAAGTTGTAGAGTATGGTGTCCTGCCTTTTGAAGAGGGAACCCTGTGCTTCTCCTAGAGCTCTGCCTAATGGAGAGGAAGCAGGAAATGATGTGAAATGATAGCATCTGGAGTTAGCTACACTGCAAAGCAGAACTGTGGTGCTACTCCTATCAAATCTGAGGCCTCTCAAAATCCGTGAGGGATGGGAGCTCTCTAAGTAGGTGATAGTACCTGCCTGCTCTGTGCGGGTATGAACCTCAGAGACTAGGTAAGCTGTGATTAGGGAACCCTCTAAATGGTGCAGCTGCAAACCAGGTACTTAGATGTGCCTGTCTCATTTGGGGCATCATGTAGGCATTCACCTGTTTGTCATAATCTGACACACTTTTAAAGTATGTCTCTGCATCTTGTTATTTATAGCTATTGTTTTTGAAACATTCTCTAGGACTGGTGCATAACATTAGCAGGGAGATAACTACAGTCACAGTGGTTCTTCCCTTTAACCATTGTGTTATCTGGCAAATGACAGAAATTTAGGAATTATTAAAAAAATAAAAGAGGTGCCTTGTCAACATTCTCCTGTTTCCTCAGGACTCAGCTGTGCACATGGGGGCCTTTGTGGAGCTACATCACTGCAGCCATGTGCCTTCATATCTCCACAGCCAGTCAGCTAGCTCTCCTGGTGCAACAAGGGAGGGCCATGGCCTCGGGGTTGCATGGAGGAAGCAGCCCCTGCACTTCTTCCAAGCACAAAGACAATAGTTGGGTTCTACATGGGCTGCACAAGAGAAGAGGGGTGAGTAAAGGCTCCTTGCACTCCTGTATATCCACATATGGCCCAACTCTAATCTGGCCTTGAATTAGGAGGCACAAATCCTCTAATGTATCTACCATTTTCCATTTGCCCAGGTGATATGGTAGGAGTGACTGACGCGATTTCCTTTGTATTGTTGTTACATTGTGTTAGATGCTAATCTAGCAACAGTTTATGGTGCTGCTTCCAGGAGCTGCTTGAGGCAAATGCTGCCTGGAGCCTGCAGCCCAACCCCCTCCCATGCCCCAATCGCCTGTCCCAGCCCTGATCCCCCTCCTGCCCTCTAAACCCCTCGGTCTCAGCCCAGAATATCCTCCTGAACCCCCAACTCCTCATCCCCAGCCATACCCCAGAACCCAGACCCCCAGCCAAAGCCCTCACCCCCTCCCATGCCCCAGCCCCCAATTTTGTGAGCATTCATGGCCGCCACACAATTTCCATACCCCAATGTTGCCCTCGGGCCAAAGAGTTTGCCCACCCCTGCTGCGGAAGCATGACCACAGTAATATACATCTTGTGACAGCTTTGTGTATATTCTTTGTAGCGGACAAAGTTTTGTTCTGTTTTTTCATATCAACAGTGTCATTAAATGGTTTATTTTTTATGATTAACCATTCATAGGATTGACAAGTTTAGGAACCACTGTTAACTGACATCTTTTGAAAGGCAGTACAAAAACTGTTCAGCTTTAACATGTTAGACTGCAACATGGACAGGCAACTTGTTTCACTTTGCAAGAGAATCTGCTCTCCTTCATTAATATTTTATAAAGGTCCATGTTGTTTCTGGTCTTACTAGAGGATTTATAATAGTTTGACTAACTTTTAATCACTCAGGTGTATCCAGTGCAACAACATTGTACTAAAATCTAGGTGTGTAACAAGTGGATTACAATAAACCTCTTAATTCATCTCTGCTCAGATTTGTTTTGCATGTTACTTGACAACTAGTGCCTTTTATGATAAAGATACTGATGCTGATGTAACACAGGCAAGATTCTGAGAGCCTCTAGAAAGCTGCATGGGCCCGCAAAGTCAGGGTTTAGTCTCACCAGCAATTTTTAAAATTGCAGTAACAGATTTTTACCCTCAGAATGCTGGCATTTTCCAAACTACCAACTTGCTTTAGAAAGATGTGTACAGTAAAACCCTTTTACAGCTCCAAACCCTGGCCTATGCTTCTGCTGAAGTAGCTCATGGTTTTGATGGAGTAACCCATGAAATTCTTATGCCTGTAGCCTGGCAGCACACCAGCCCAATGTGGCTAGTCAGCTGAAGACTGGAGAGGGATGGTGGGGCTCTACACCTGCTCCACAGGTGGCAGTGCAAACATGCTCTGGGAAAGAAAGGGAAGTTCATCTTGGGTAAATAAAATCCCCTGTTTTACTCCTGCAGCTCTCCACAGATTCTCTACATGGAGGCTACTGGACCCCCATGACTGCACTTTCCTCATGGAGATACTATGAAGAAAGAGAGGAGAACAAAAGCCAGATCCTTATTTAAAAAAAAAAAGATGGGTATGTTGCTGGGAAATGAACAGGGAGGCATAATGGGTTCTTTAGCCTGGTGGACCCTGCTTGGGCCCTCTAACAATTCAGCCACAGGTGCAGATTGTCTTCAGGAAAGCGCATGTAAGTTCCTGTGCACAATCTCACACGTGCTGGAACAATTTGTATAGTGTGGGTGCTGAGAGCCATTTAACCAAACTGTAAACCCTGTATATGATGGAAACCACTTCAACTTAGCGGATGCAACAGCAGCCCTACTTCTAGCACCTATGCACAAACTGTCAATCACTTGGGGCGGAACCAGCTGCCCAAGAGCCTAGTGTCAGAAGCTCTGAATGTACAGTGCTCCCCATGAATGCAGGTGAGGTGGAGTTCTGTTGAGGGGAAAAGTTGGGTACTACAGAAGCACTATGTGGTAACCACTGAGGTGTTCCCCTCACTCACAGAACGGGTGTAGGCCTCTGCAACCAGAGAGCCATGCAGTTTCCAGCCACATTCCACATCACAGAGACACTTGGCCAAGATTTGGCTTGTAGCAAAGTTACTTTTTTTCAAAACAACTTCACTATAAGGCAGCCTTGCATTAAAATTTAGTCGCCAAGCCACACATTCTACTCATCCACCTATCACACACCGAGGATGATTGTTTTAAAAAATACTTTATTTGCCCATGTAGAGAGGGAGAAAGAATGTCTCCAGGACTAGGGATGAGCAGAGTTTTGCAATGCTGCTATTATGACCAGACTGTAATGTTTACATTGCAGTTCATTTAGACCACCTGAATGTCTTTTCTGTTCACTGTAAACTTAGTTTCCTTCTATCTGAATTATTATTATTTGTATTACTGTATCACCTAGGAGCCATAGAGTCATGGCCTGTGACCCCATTGCCCTAGGCACTGTACAAACACAGAACAAAAAGATAGTCACTGCCCCAAAGAACTTACATATGACATAGGCAGACTCTATATTCACTCCACTTCCAAATATTTAAAACGTGTAGCTCAGAATACTGAGATAAAATGATACTGCTGGGAAGTTAGGGTAAAGTGAAGGAAAGAATGGGGTTTTATCCATGGGGACTTTCTATGTGCTGTATATACATGTACATACATTTCCTAAAGATGTGAGAACTGCTCCTTAGATTTAATCTGAATATGGACATTGTTCAGCAACATAATGAAAACTTTACAGCATAGTTATTTGGCGTCAAGTTCATTCATGATGTAACTCCACTGAAGTCAATGAGTTACACCAGAGATACGTTTTTGCTCTTTGTATAGATCAAACACAACCTGAAAATAGAACAAAACTAATGAATCCCTACAGACAGCCAAATAAGTAAAATATTTATAGCCACAACATAATGAACACTTTGTTTTTATTACAAAATAATTTCAAATATAATCTGAAAAACGTGCTTATTTCCCAACAATCAGATCTCCGTGCTTCCCCTAATGAGTTATTTTGGATGGGTCAAGATAACAACTCTAGTGACCTATTGGTTTCAGACCTCTATTTTTGTTGTTCTAAAAATCTGATGTCATTCACTGTGATATTTTTAAATTTTATTTTGGTCATTAATTATTCTTGATTACTAGGACTAGATAGATGACAAATAATAAACCTGGGTCTTCTCAAGACATAATATTCATTTCAGCTTCCAGTCTGCAGGAGACAAGCTTATCAGCTTTGAGTTACTCACCATCTGTCTCTGTTCTTAGCCTTCTTCCCATCTCACTTTACACCCTTTCTTTGGAGAATCTCCTCCACTCACATGGCTTCAACTATTGACTGGCAAATCTACTTGCCCTCTCCTGAGTACAGCAGGGCAAAAATCTTTGACCGAACCATTTTTCAGTGAAAAATGCAGATTTGGTGACACCAAAACATTTTGTGAATTCATATGGGTTTTACCAAATTGTCTGTGTTTCTTAAAAAAATAAAAAAACACCTCTCCCCCAAAATAAAAACATTTTATTTCTGACAAGTTCTAAATGAACCGTTTTAATTTTTCAGCTGGAAATGGATTTTTATTTAGAAATCTCATTTAATATAATGAAAAAACAACTAAAACATACAAAGCTCAAAATAAAAAAAAATGTTTCATTTGATGCCGAATGATTTTTTTTAAAACTTTTATTCTGGCTATAATAGTTGAGATTGGAAAGGCTGTTTAGTAAGAAACTGAAGACACACAATAGTGACGTGTAGAGAAACTATTACTCAAACTAATCCCTACAGCAAAGTTGAGAAATCAAAGAGATGACCTAGAAATGGAGTTCTGATTAAGCAAGGTCAGTTTGCTTGTGATTCCTAAAAGGTGTCGAGGTCTGAGAAATGTTTGTTTTGCAATATATTGTGAAAGTGTTAGGGTTGGAAAATTTGTAATCTTTGTAAATGGACATGATGTGTTACACTCTGTCTCTCAAGATGTCAACTAGTAAGCATGGAATGTGAAACACTTCAAACGAGGAACAATTTAAAAAAAATGAATTGGACTCTGGCAATTTTTTAATCTGTTATAGTTATGCCCTTCAGCATTAGAAAGCAATTAAAGGCATGAGACTATATGTACTCATCAGATGATGTATTGCTTGCAAGGGTCAGATGCAAGAATGCTACAGATGCTACAGTGTTTCTGGAAAAGGAAGAGGTAGATTACAATGCAAATATCTGTGATTAGCCTCAATTGGTGCATTATCTGTGTTTACTGGGGCATATGGGCAGAAGGTGTCTTTATATTTTTGTGGAATGGGAAAACAGCACCAGGAGTCCTACAGAGGTTCTTTTAGACAGTCAGTGGGAAATCAGTGGTAGGAAATATTTTACTGGTGGTCTTATTGCTTTTCAGGTAGGGGAGGAATGATCCATCAATTTCAGTGGCTTTACTCTATTTTGGGTTTTATGGCATGGAAAGGCACCTAAGAGTCATTCCTTCCAAATCTCCCTCTATTGAAAAATTCTTATAAAGTTCTTTATCTATATGTCCAAATTGCTCATCAGTTTGAACTCTGCATGTGGATCTAGGCCTGAAGTTTCATGTACAAAATAGGGCTGTCAATTAATTGCAGTTAACTCACGCAATTAACCCCCAAAATAAATCATGATTAATTGCACTGTTAAACAATAGAATACCAATTGAAATTTATTAAATATTTTTGGATGTTTTCTACATTTTCAAATATATTGATTTCAATTGCAACACAGAATACAAAGTGTACAGTGCTCAATTTATATTTATTTTTTATTACAAATATTTGCACTGTAAAAAACAAGAAATAGTATTTTTCAATTCACCTAATACAAGTACTGTAGTGCAATTTCTTTATCATGAAAGTTGAACTTACAGATGTAGAATTATGTACAAAAAATAACTGCATTCAAAAATAAAACAATGTAAAACTTTAGAGCCTACAAGTCCACTCAGTCCTACTTCTTGTTCAGCCAATCAATCGCTAAGACAAACAAGTTTGTTTACATTTACGGGAGATACTGCTGCCTGCTTCTTATTTACAATGTCACCTGAAAGTGAGAACATGCATTTGCATGGCTCTTTTGTAGCCCGCACTGCAAGGTATTTGCATGCCAGATATGCTAAACATTTGTATGCCCCTTCATGCTTCAGCTAACCTTCCGGAGGACATGCTTTCATGCTGGTGGTATTAGTTTAAAAAAATAATGCGTTAATTAAATTTGTGACTGAACTCCTTGGGGGAGAATTTTATATCTCCTATTCTGTTTTACCCACAGTCTGCCATATATTTCATGTTATAGCAGTCTCAGATGATGACCCAGCACATGTTGTTTGATTTACAAACACTTTCACTGCAGATTTGACAAAACGCAAAGAAGGTACCAATGGGAGATTTATAAAAATAGCTACAGCACTCGACTGCAGGTTTAAGCATCTGAAGTGCCTTCCAAAATCTGAGGGGGACGAGGTGTGGAGCATGCTTTCAGAAGTCTTAAAAGAGCAATATTTCGATGAGGAAAATATAGAACCTGAACCACCAAAAAAGAAAACCAGATGCTGGTGGCATCTGATTCAGATGATGAAAATGAACATGCGTCGGTCCGCTTTGCTTTGGATCATTATCGAGCAGAACCCGTCATCAGCATGGACGCATGTCCTCTGGAATGGTGGTTGAAATATGAAGGGACATAAGAATCTTTAGTGCATCTGGCACGTAAATATCTTGTGATGCCGGTTACAACAGTTCCATCCAAACGCCTGTTCTCACTTTCAGGTGACATTGTAAACCAGAAGTGGGCAACATTATCTCCTGCAAATGTAAACAAACTTGTTTATCTGAGCGATTGGCTGAAGTAGGACCAAGTGGCTCTAAAGTTTTACATTGTTTTATTTTTGAATGCAGTTTTATGTTTACATAAGTCTACATTTGTTAGTTAAACCATCATGAAGAAGAGATTGCATTACAGTACTTATATTAGATGAACTGAAATATACTATTTCTTTTGTTTTTTACAGTGCAAATATTTGTAATAAAAATAAATATAAAGTGAGCACTGTACACTTTGTATTCTGTGTTGTAATTGAAATCAATATATTTCAAAATGTAGAAAACATCCAAAAATATTTAAATAAATGGTATTCTATTACTGTTTAACAGCACGATTAATTGCGATTAATTTTTTAATCACGCAATTGCGATTTTTTTTAATCGCTTGACAGACCTAGTATTCTATTATTGTTTAACAGTGTGATTAATCATGCTATTAATTGAGATTAATTTTTTAATTGTGCAATTAATTGAGATTAATTTTTTAAATCACTTGACAGCCCTAATAAAAAGCCAATTTACATGAGAGGCAGGGGAATGTTTTAATTGTCAAATCAATGAACAAATCTTGCTTTGAAAAAAAAATGTTTCAGAACTTCTTGTCAGACAGCAAAGGAACTGAGTTTAACTTCAATTATCTTTGCTTTTGTTCTGTAGATAAATTTCTAGTCTGAGGATGCTTTTCGAACCTCAACACTAGTGTGAAACTTTGAAATAAAGCCATCCACCGTCTGTTTTGTGTCTTAATAGTCAATCCAGAGTCTCTTTTAGAGATTGTGTCTTGTTACTCACAGCACAGATTCTGTCTTTCTGTGCTACTATGTATAAGTTAATTGAATTGAATTGTACTGAGTTTTGGAGAAGGAAAGGGAGACAAGCATCACAGCTGTTTAAAGAGGTACTACTGTGTTACACTTAGTTTCACAGCAGGAAGAAACTGAAACCTCTCATTAAATTTCCAGACTAACTGTCGACTCAGGATGTCTGGTTTGCATTCATTAAAAATTCCAAATTAATAAAAGATGTATTTGAAGATTTAAAGAAAGGAGGTGAATATCAGATGTTTAATGGAGAACCAACATTATCATGAACCTATCAGACAGTAATTCACTTGCTTTATCATAATCTCTTTGTTTTGTCCTAATCACAAAAATAGGAACAGTTCTGTTTTCACAAATGTGTTTCCAATGATGGCTTATCCTTTTTTATAGGCTTCATGCTGTGTTTTGCAAGTACACAGAAATGGTTCAGGAGAAAAGCCAAGATAAGGGAACCCCAGAGATAACAGAACAAGGAAATGGAAATTGCAAACACTCAGCTCTTAGCAGCTCGAGTTAAAGCCTGTAGGGGAGCCTGAGGTTGAACTCAAACTACTAACCTAAGTTAGAACAGTGAAGACATGGCAACACTGCTATTTTAACCCAAATTAAGAACACACTTGTTTTTTTTTCTCCCAGTGTAGACAATGTAGACATGGATCTCCCTGTGCCGTTTCTACAGGCAGTTTTCAGAGAACAACTCAACTTTATAGGGGCCAAATGTCTGAGGATATTCGAAGCTAACAGTTCAATTCCTGGTAGCTGGAAAGAAGGAGGAAAAACTGGGGGGGAATCTTGTTAAACAGATGCTGACAACAGACAAAAGTCTCACCCACCTTTAAAAATAAAAGAGATTGAACAGGGATGGGGCGGAAAGGATTTTTCCTAATAAGGGGTAGCCCCCATCCACCAAGACTGCAGTGGCTGGGAAAAACCCATGCTCCCCATATTCAAAAACACACATGTAGAGCTTTAAAATGTTTTTTAAATAAAGAAAACAGATGATTTAGTTTCAGAGTAGCATCTGTGTTAGTCTGTATCTGCAAAAAGAACAGGAGTCCTTGTGGCACCTTAGAGACTAACACATTTATTTGAGCATAAGCTTTCGTGGGCTACAGCCCACTTTCATCAGATGCATAGAATGGAACATATAGTAAGAAGATATATATACCTACAGAGAACACCCCCAGCAGTATCACCTCAGGTCAGGCAGTGAGTTTACTCCAAGGGTAGGACGCATTCATGGTAGAATGATCCTTTCCCTGGATAGGGCTCTGTGGCCCAAATATATAAGGCTATTTTTTTTATAGTCGATTGCTCCTCTTCCTGCATAGATGACCTGCCACTAATTCAGCATCTATGGCCTTCTGGGCTTGCTCAACTCATAAAGCCATGGTTACATTTGACTGCAGCAGGCCCTTCGATGATTAAATACGTAGCACTCCTACTAAATTTTGAAGAAGAGCTCTGTGTAGCTCGAAAGCTTATCTCTCTTGCCAACAGAAGTTGATCCAATAAAAGATACTACACCTCACCCACCTTGTCTCTCTATTTAATTAGTGGCATTTGTAAGAAAATTTAGTAGATATAATTATACCCAGAGGCAGAGTCTCATGCCCTTGGCAATGAGATTCTCACACCGTGTTTTCTTAAATGAACATGTCCCATGGAAGATTGTCAAACTAATATTTTTACTTTGAAGAAAGGCTGTGTTTCTCCTCAAAATCTTAGGTAAACTCTTTTTTTCCTCCAGCATCTGTTTAACAAGATTTTCCCCTTTTTAACAGGGACTCAGGAGATTTGGGTTCATTTCTCAGGTCTGCCATAGACTCCTTGTGTAACCCAGAGTCTGAAAAAACTCCCTTTAACTTCAGTGGGCTCTGGTCCTTAATCTGTTTGTGCCTCAGTTCCCAATATGTAATATGAGGATAACAGTGTTTCCTTTCTCCCCCCATTTGTCTGTCTTATCTAGATTGTAAACTTTTCAGGACTGGAAAGATCTTCTACCATGTGTATGTATGGCACCCAGCATACTGAGACCTTGATCTTGCTTGGGAGCTCCTGGCACAATGGTAGTAAAAATAAATGATAAATTGATAACAGCAAAGTAAAGATTGCTCTATAAAGAAATAACCAGAAGTTGTACACATTCCCAAGTGCCTGTTGTACACATTCCCAAGTGCCTCTAACATTATCATCTTAGAGTATTGAGGTTGAGGAGAGTCTTGCTGATTGGCTGGACACTCCCATCAACTGCAGCTACAGAGGGGTTAATTTTCTTTTTATCTTTAACCCTTCCCAAATCAAGGTGGAATTTTTGTGTTTCCTATCTCATAAATAAGGCTACATTTCAGTCACAGGCATTTTTAATAAAAGTCATGGACAGTAAACAAAAATTCATGTCCTGTGACTTGTTCATGACTTGTACTATATACCCCATAACTAAAACTGATCTGCTCGGGCACCGAGCAGATCAGCTGCACCAACCGACACAGAAGTCACGGAGGTCACAGAAAGTCATGGAATCCATGACCTCCATCACAGACATGGAGCCTTACTCATAAATGAGTTGATGAAGTTACACAGCTACTCTAAAAGTAAATTTCCTCATTATAACACTTCCTTCCTTTGTCAGATACAGTGTTTCTCAACCTTTTTGATACCAGGGACTGCCTTGCTAAACTGTATCAGGGAGATCTCAGGACAAAATATGTATGACTACAAAGAGTGACTAATTGGCCAATGGAAAATGGAGGTCTAATAAGTGACGTGAAACCAAAGTCTATTTTGTAATCTTATCCCTGAAAGATGAGGTGTCGTCATCATTATCCCTTCTCTGACTCTGTCTATTATTAAGGGTTCCTGACTCTTCCCAGTATAAGGCCCTTTTTTCAGTTGCTTATAACTTTGCCAAATTTTAACTCTTAATGTTGAAAATTTCCATGTCAGGTAGCTGAGGACTTACTTCTGCAACTGAAGACAATGGGAGCTAGGCTTTGAATATACAAAGTGCTATATAATGCTAAGTACACTGCAAAATTGAGTCCTAAGGTTCTTAAATTGAGCACCCACAATTACTGGATATTTTTACCTTAATCTCTCTGTGCATCACTTGTCCATCTGTAAAACTGGGATAATACCACCCTTTATCTCATTGTGGTGTGAAAATAAGGTAATGTTTGTGAAGCACTGAGATACTACAATGAGTGCTATGGAATAACCCATGAGGAAATTAATAATTCTGCCTTCAGAACAGGGTTTGAATACGGTGCAGTAAATAAGCCATGGGGTCAGATATTGTTCAATGAAAAGACAACAAAATATTGACTCTCTACTCATTAAGGATGTACAATCCATCCTGTGCACTGAATCAAGCAGGGGTCCAGAGGAAATAGTAATATGTTATTGTGTAATTAAAGAGTGTAGCACAATGCATACACACAAGGAGGCCAAATTAAGGTTGCACAAGCAACTTTAGTTCTCGCACTTCCTAACTGTTGAGTGCTTGATTTTGCAGCCTTACTGTTCTTTTAATGTATTTTTGTGTGTACGATATCAGACAGACATATGTCACTACTATGAAATATAAAATAATCATATTTTAATTTTAGAATAAATAATGGGCAATGGTGAATTTGGGCCTATGATACTACTGAAGTGATACTGTTAAAAACAGAAATGAAGCGCCTGTAGTTTGTATAATAATCAAAATTCTGAGCAGGAATTATAGCTCTGTAATTCACCATTAATTACACTGTTTTTATTTACTCCAGTGTTTCTTCTCCTAGCACATATCATCCTCCTCCAAGGAGATGAAGGTGGGAAAACAAACATGGCATTAGTGATGTAATGCTTCTCATAAAAAGATTGGACAAGCTAAGGCTCTGATCCCATGCTCATTGAAGTCAATGACCAAATTCCCATTAGCTTCAATGGTGCAGGATCAGGCCTTCAATGAGCTCATTTCTCTCCTGCCTCCAGCATGGAGATGAACCAAGGATTCTCAATTTAGTTTTCTTTGTTTTTTCCCTCTGGCAGGATTCCATGGTTCTGGCTAACAAGTGCTTTGCAGAGAAGCATGTCGTCTTCTCCCTGCTCTCTTCTCTGCTCTCCCCATCAACCTTCTCTCCCCATCAATTATATTCCCACTTATTATGCTGCCTTCCCCTCCTCTGTTTCCTCAACCCTTCTCCCCCTCTCCCAACCCATTTTCTGTCTCTTTCCCATTGCTGTGCCTTCCTAACTACCATGGACAGCTCCTGCTACTTCCCTAAACCCTACCACACCCCATTCCCAGCTCTTCTTTAACCCCTGCCATATGTTTTGGCCTTCTTTGATCATCTCCTTTCCTCGCATGTGGTGACTGTAAGAAATGTTAACTGTTTAGTGGCCACCATTATAGTCCGAGTTCTGTTTGGGAATTCAGGAAGTAGTCTAAGTGAATAGGCAGATGTAGTGTGGAGAAAAGAAGGGAGTTAATGGCAGAGTACAGAAACTCTATTCCTCACTTCTCACAAATGCAGTGGTTACAGTCATTTTGGTAAATGGGATATAAAATTGACCACGGAAGGGGAATCTTGTCATCCTCAGTCCCATCGACAGGCAGCACTGTCAATATAGCAAACATATTTTTAAAATCTTGTTGGCCATGTTCCATGTAATGTTACAGTTTGAGAAGTGAAAGAATTTTTAACAGTAACTTCCATCATGGATGCTCTCTGTTTACTTTTGATTTTCTCTGGGGTTAGAGAATGAAAATAGTCTCGTCATTTTCTCTTATAGGTTCTTTAGCTATTGGCCTTCAATTCTGTAAAATATTATTTTTACAAAATCTACATTTGGGACAAATTTGACCTGTCAATGTTGCTTTGATTCTTAAGCAGATGCACAATATGGAGGGGGAGAGTGGGATAGTTGCTTGTCTAAAAGTCCTCCAAGCAAAATGACTTCATTCTCTTTAGTTAATATGCTTTGTGACTCTCTTTATTTAGTGTATGTTGCAGGAGATGGTGGGGGTGGAGGGGAAGGTTTGTTTTTCATTCTCAAATTCAGGAGTGAATTAGACCAGATTGTCTTTCTTCTTGATTAGTTAAATAACTACCTATCTAATGTCAGGTACCCAAACATATAATCACTCTATAAATAACATTGTAGTGTTCTAGATTAACTTGCTTACCTCCACACCTTTGTGTAGTCTTGCAATTAGACAACACGAACGTAGCACTATTGGTAACTGCTTACCCTGGCAAAGAAATGTGAACTGCTAAAACAGAGAGAGGGTATCTGACCTGCATTAACTCTCTGGTTCACCTACAGAAACAATCTACAAAATTTCTGTAAACTTTCTTTTGAATTTATAAATGAATTCACTTTGGCCAGTCTTGTGCTCTTTCCTTGAATATTTGTATTTTAGGCACACATATTTTTGTTAAAAGGAAATTTCAAAGTCACAAGCATGACTCTCAGAGAGACAGTTCAGTCCCTTCTCTGCTCTTACCCTTTTCTCAGTCTGGATTGTAAAGCTGTAAGCCAGTCCAGAAAAAGTATGCTTTCTAAATAATCACTTCAGTCTGTAGTTTTAATTCAAAGGGTCATTTTCAAATAAAAACTAAAACAGAAAAAATCCAACCAAAATTGTTCCAAAAAGTTCTTCTGCTTGAAATCTGAAAAATTATAGCATGTTGTCTGTGTTATTTCACTGAATACACACAGTATTTCTTAGAAACTAAGAATAAACAGTTCTGAACACAAATCCTTTTTTAAAAAAATCCTTATTCTTACTCTTCAGTTAATGCAGATGGATGTACTCACACACAAAAGAGCATGAGGCTTCTAAAATGCTTTCTGCATAAATCTTAAACCACAGATCATAAATCTCTTTTCAGATTGTAAAAAAAGAAATTCAAAACTACATAAGATGGGTTTCTAAAAATGAAAAAGGTTATTCATATGAAAAGATGAATAGCTCAGGCAGATAAATAAATGCTTCCCACATTATATTACAAGTATGCGGAAGAAAACCCCACCAGAATCTTGAACCTTTCTTGTTTTTGTTTTTAATCTCCAGAGGTGAGTGTGATATTGTTCTCTAGCTTACTTATCTTCCTTAGTGATGACTGGCAAAAGCTATATCAAACCACCATAAAATGCTTGCTTCCCCAAATAGTTTAACAATTTAAACATTCTTTTGAGTAATTTGCAGTATTCATATCCATCCCTTGCCATATATATAGTTTTCTATAAAAGCCAGGTATCTTTTCTATCATCAGAATGATCTCTGAATTACATTCTCTTTCTCTTTATGGGATGTTATACTCCTCCTTCAAACTAACCATCTTTATAAAGAAAAAAGCTATTTCCTAACTAAATTGTGTGCTCTAGTATGCAGAAAACCAGTATGTCTGCTAATTTAATTAAGAAAGGCTTACAATTCTGAGACTTATGGAGTTTTGGTATATTGCAGGGGTTCTCAAACTGCGGGTCGGGGGTTGTGAGGTTATTACCTGGGAGGTCACGAGCTGTCAGCCTCCACCCCCAAACCCTGCTTTGCCTCCAGCATTTAAAATGGTGTTAAATATATAAAAACGTGTTTTTAATTTATTAGGGGGGTTGCACTCAGAGGCTTGCTATGTGAAACGTGTCACCAGTACAAAAGTTTGAGAACCACTGGTATATTGCAAACATTCCTCAGACTGTAATAAGGAAATGACATTTTATTATTACAATTAAATTGTTCTGATAAGGGTTTTATTGATGTTGTGGTATATAAGTTATACCACCACCAAGAAACATAAAAAATATAGTAGATATCATGCAGCTTGTTGCAATAGGCAACTTTGTTCCTGAAGATCGCTTTATATCAAGCTGATTTACTCCGTTAATAATCAAAAAAGCAGACTAAGGTTCTAGTTTGTTGATTTTCAAAGGCACATACGGAATTTGCATGTACGCCCCCTATTTGTAATCTGAAAGTCTTCCCCATAATTCCGACATCACTCAACCTCAATATTTTGGCACCTCGTTTAACTCTTGCACTGTATAACTCCCCCTGGAGTCAGCAGGCATTTTGCTTACCTGGGGTTGCAGTCAGGCCATAAATTTCAGTTCTATTTGTTGACGCTAATGTGAAAATGAATATTGTTTGGTAGCATTTCTATAATTAGGAAATAACTAGTTCAGTTCATGAAAAACATATCTGAGAACAATAACTGTGTGTGGGTAATAATAATAATTAACAAATAGTGGTGGTGTATATAGAGCTCAGCATCCAGTGTAATGACCTCTTTTCAAAATCTGGCCACTTATTGTAGTGCCTAACTGAGCACAGATATTTTGAAAATCTAGCCCTTAGATGACAACACACACACACAAAAACATGCATGAGGACATAAACTGATTTTATCTCCAGATTAGAGTATGGGGGGAGTCACAAAATAATAATAATAATAATAATTATACCCCCGCAAACACACACATACTTCAAATAATTTACTAAGTAATCTGAAAAAAACAAAAAACGTCCAAAGGCAAATGTAAGTAATAAAACAATGGAAGCAACATATCTGTGTAGGAGCAAAAAAGTAAAGGATGCTGTCCTCATCTAAAAAGTCATAAAATAATAACCAGAAGAAAACGGGTGGGAGATATGCCAGTGACAAGTATTATATTTCATGCAAAAATATCTTTAAATGTGTCATGCAAAACTTGAATAACCACTCTTTCAGCCACTCTGGTCACATTCTCTGATTTGCAGAAATTCATGCCATTTTTTCCTCAGGGGGAAAAAAAAGATGATCCTTCCCTAAAATATTGAAATCCATTTGAAATCACTTTAGAGGGAACTAGATGGCACATTGGATTGGTAACAAAAAGCAGAATTTTTCACTGTAGGATGCTGGCACAAACTAAGCATCAGAGATTACCAAAAGTTCAGTGGCCTGTGACCTGGATAGGCAGATGCTCAAATACAAAAAACATCACCACTGTTTGCATCTTTGTTTACAGCCTCAACCTACAGGCCTAACACTGAATGGGCCATTGAGAATGAACTCCCCTCTTTATCTAGAGGGGGTCTTTCTTGTCAGATTTGAGGCACGCTGACAAGTCTGTAGGCGGAAGCTTCTTGCAGTGTGTTGCACCCGTAGTGTGGATACACAAATGACTTCAATTTTTCAGGGCCAATCAGTCTGATACCACTAATGAGCATTACATTCCCATGACATTTTAAACCCCCTATTGATACAGAAGATACGTTTGCAGATTTTTCATGTCAGACTGAAAAAATTTCAGAGGCCTATTAATTATATTTTTATTATTCAAAGTTTGTGGCATAAATATTGGAGACTGTGATGAAGTAGCAGAAAAGGCATAGACAGGGGCTAGATAAGCATACTATCAAATTTTAGGAGAGTCCATAATACTTCTCCCCCCCCTTTCTTGTTGTGGCTATAACAGCAATTGGTTTATTTAATTTGTGTAAAACTTCTGTTTTTAACAAGCAGAACAGCAAAGTTCAAGCTGTGGTTTTATTTTTATAGTGTAATGATTATATTCTGTCATTAACCTTGAAAAACAATTTAACCAACAAGAAAGCCAATATGCAGGAACAGAAAAATATTTATTCAGTCTGACATCAATTTGTCTCAAATTATTATTAATTATTTTAAGTTTCTGTCATTAACAGGTGTTAATATTTTATGAGAAGTGCATTGGCTACATAAGAGTAATTTCCACTTCTAACAATCCACCATACAATCTGTCAAGTAAATGAGATGACAAATTAATTATTTAGCAAATCCTGGCAGGAAAACCACGGAGGGTCTTTATTTATTTTACAGTGAGGCAAGTCGAAGCTGAAAGAGAGCCTGCCTACATGAGATTGAAGTGTCTGCCCCCGGTAAATAATTACACTGAAAGAACTCTCCATCTTGGGGGAGGGAACATTATCCCTGATATATGCCAGGAAGGAGAATTAAAAAACAAATGTGCCTGTGCCAGACATTCAGGAAAGACTTTTAGGACCTGGATCTTCCATTCCTTGTGTACCCAAAGCGCCCTTGATTTTAATAGTAACGTTTTGGTGCATAAGGAACGCAGGATAGGGCCCCTGGGTAGGCAGTGCTATAGAAATGAATCCCTGTCATTACTGGCATTCCAGCACTGGCTCTCTCTCACACACACACCGTGTGAATGTAAAATACGGTAATCGGATTGCTGCGCTGCGAGATCGTAACATTCATCAGCATCATCACAAACGTGCCGCTGCCTGGCTAAACTAGGATGCTGATTCTCCTGCAGCTGTTTCCACGGAGACATGCTCCAGAAAGCCCCAAGGGAAGGTATTTGGGGGTGGGAGAATTCGGACTGTAAGCCCCCCGGGGCTGCGTGGATGGGGGACTGTTAGAGCGGCCCTTTATCCCCCTCCCCCTTTTGAAGACCACGATGAAGAGCAGGGCTTAGCCACGAGGCAGGAGAGGAATAGCTGGAGGGAGAGGTGGGGCTGGGGTCTCTGCGGCTGGGCCGCGGAAATCACCCTGCTGCTTCCTCGCCTGGCTGGAAGCAGCATCCTCCCAAGCCCAGCCCGGGCGGATGCCGCAGCTCCCGCAGCCCGGCCCCACTCACCCAGCACCACGGCGCAGACCGTGCTGAGCAGCAGCCAGTTGTTCCTCAGGAAGCGCTGGCAGTCGCAGCTCCTCCTGCCTTTCCTCGCCATCGCGGCGGCGGCTCTCGGGCGGCAGGGGCTGAGCCGCGGGGTGTGCGCGCTGAGCGGAGCTCTGCTGCTGCGCTGCGAGCTCGGCGCCTCCTGCTGCTGCTGCTGCTGCCGCTGCTACCGCCGCTCCGCCCGTGTGGCCGCTACTGCGCTCTGCGGCTCCCCGGCGCGGGAGGAGGGAGCGTGGGGCGGAGGCAGGAGACAGACACACCTGGCCGCGCCACAGACCTGCGCTTCCGCCTCACCAGCCCAGCACCCGGGCGCCTTCTGGCACACAGCCCAAGCGCACAGCGGTGTCAGCCCCGGACCAGCCGCCCGCTGTAAGTTATACAGACTGGCAGGAGAAGCTGGGGGCACCCAGGGAAGTTGTCTTTAGTGGCCCCCCGCACTTCTCCTCCTGCGCTCACAAATCTCTCCACTTTTCTTCCCCCACCGCCACTTTTCTTCCAGACCCCTCACAAACCCCTTCCACCACTGGCCTTTACCCCTGCATTGCCTTCCTTGGGAAGAACAATAGGGACATGTCTTAAAGGCCATTTCAGTGAGCTGGACTAGGGGAAAATAGTAAACATTTCCCTAAAGCTGGCTTGTCCTGTCCAAGGGTATGTCTGCCCTGCCATTAGACACATGCACTGGCCTTTGCCAGCTGACTCCAGCTCTTGGCACTTGGCTAAGGGGCTGTTTGCTGTGTAGACGTTCAGGAGCCTGGGCTTTCGGCTCCTGGGATGGTCCCAGAGGTCAGACTCCACCCCACACCCTAACTCTACTCTGTAATTAAAGCATGGGCCAGCCATGGGTGTCTAATTGCAGTGTAGATATAACCCAAGAGTCTGACTCAGCCTAGTGACACACAGCGATTACACAAGTGTTGGCTGTAGACCACTTCTGGTGACCAAGTGGTCAACCCAATGTAGTACTACTACATACGTCCATAGGTAAGAACCAGTTACACCAGGAGTGAAGGTAAAGGAAAACCCCCACCCACTCAAAGACTGCTCATAATTACTCTATATACTGCACTCCATTACCAATGGCAAGCTTAGCTCTAGCAACTCCTGCCTGCAGTAGTCTGCAGTGGAGGCACTGGAGGCAGAGAGGGGAGCGTGCCACACCCAGGCAAAGTTATTGTTATTCTAGACATGCAAAATATAATCAGTCTTTGGGTGGGTAGGGGTTTTCCTTTACCTTCACTCCTGGTGTAACTGGTTCTTACCTATGGAATGCTTCATTGAGTAGGGAAACTTTCCAATTATGGTGAAATACTCTGCTCCATCATTTATGTCAGAAAAAGTTAGGGGAAGAGAAGGGAATAGGACTTTCTACTGGGGTTTTATCCTAGTAAGTTTAAAAATTAGAAGTCTGAAGAAACATTATTCACTTTCTCATATGATATGTTGACACTGTAATAGAAAAAAGGGCAAAATATTCTATGTTGTAAGCATGATTATTCAGGGCTTTGGAGCGGAGCCCAGAGCTGGAGTGCGGAGCAGCTCCGGAGCAATGGAGTTGCAGGTTTTTGCCTAGAGCTGGAATGGAGCCGGAGCACAGCTCCAAAGCCCTGTGATTATTGCATGTACTAATAGGATCCCATGCCTAGTGGGACTATGGGAAGGCTTCCTCTAATATGTAGTTGTAAATATATTGGTTCTGGCTTGGTTTTCCAATTTTGTTTAAATCAGTTGGCAAGTATAGGAAAGACAGTGGCTGGTACCATCAAGCCGAATCTTCTAACGATTCAACTGTAGTGGTGCAGAATGTGAGGTGGCAAATTACTACTATTCTTGTTATTTGCTTAAATTAGACATTGTAACTTACAAACTTTTCCAGTATAAATTTTGGATGATTTGCTATTCCCATGCAGAACAGATTAATGATTATGTGGGAGAACTAGTTGGAAGGTAGAAAACTTAGATGTTTTTTGGGGGAAATCTATTTTATCATATATTTAATTTAGATGGAAATTTCTCAACTAACTTTATTGCAGGTTCATCATTCAAAAGGAAACAGATGAATAAGTATCATGTTAGATTAATTAAAAATAAAAATGGTTATAGACAATTTAAAGTGAAAGCTGGCAGAATATTTGTGTTATAAAAAACAAAGAAGCAGCAAAACAAATACAATTTTGAACGAAGAAATAGTTAAGTAAAGGATGAAGACACTAATTTATAGTTTTTGCTATAAACATGTACTGTATAGTGTGATTTGACATCAAAGAAAAGACGGAGAGCAGGTCTACATTACCACTTAAATCAATCTAATTTATGTCACTCAAGGGTGTGAAATAGACCCTCCCCCCAAGCAACGCAAGTTTTGCGTTGTCGACACTGGTGCTATGTCGGTGGGAGATGCTCTCCAGCTAAAATAGCTTCTGCTTCTTGCTGAGGTGGAGTAATTATGCTGACATCAGAGCGCTCTCCTGTCGGCATAGTGTGTCTTCACCAGACACGCTACAGCAGCACAGCTGCATCGGTGCAGCTACATTGATGTAGCGCTGTAATGTAGACTTGCTCTAAAAGAAAAAGACAATGGGGCCTGAACTTACCCCCATTGGCTTCAAGAGGAGCAGGTCCATGCAGAACATTGAAACTCTGGCCCTGGTTTGCCACTGTCTTCCACCTTGCATTGACAATCAATCCTTGTGCACCATGGATGTACACTATCTCCACCATCAGTGAGTGAAGGATTAGGATTTGATTGAATTTTGCACCCACTTTGCACAAGGGTATTGACTAAACCAGCCTCAAGACCACAGAGAGTCAGAAAAAGGAAGTGAGCCTTTCTGTTTATGTACCTTTTCTCTATGCATGGCTATCTGAACACAGGTTTATATTGCACTACTCTTTCTTCGAGCTGGAGGTAATAGCCGTTTACATTTAGAATACTATGCTCCCTGAAATCAAACATTTACATTTTGGTAGGGCTAACTCCCAGTTCTGAGGAAAATAAATTGTTCCATTACATCTCTGTGACAGGTTGCCCCACTTTAAGGTGCTACCTGATGTACTAGGATACCATTGAACCCGTCTGTTCTGCCAGCCTGGGCCCTCTTTACCCTGTCTTGCTGAGCCAGGCTCTTAAGTCTCCTCTAGCACACACACAGGCAGGGCCAGACCCAGCTGCAGAAAGACACAGACACTGAGATCAGCTCTGGAAAGACTCAGTTTAAGGGACGTGCCCCAGCACTTAGGTGCCCACCTCCCTTGGAGTGCAGACCCAAAGGGATATTGTCTTGCGCTGTATAGAAAGATCTGCACAGCGCAAGCTCATAAAAATTTGCCCTCTCTCTCAATGTGAAGAGAGATGCACAACTTCTCCCCCCCGGTTAGAAATTGCACAAACTGGGTTTAAAAATAAACAAAACAAATTTATTAGCTATAGAAGGCAGATTTTAAGTGATTATAAGGGATATCAAGCAGAACAAAGCAGATTACTGAGCAAATAAAACAAAACATGCACACTAAGCTTAAGATCTTGAAGAGACTGGTTTCAAGAAGTAATTTCTCATCCTAAATGTTATTTTAGGCAAGTTGCAGAGTTTCTGTAGCTTAGAGTTCCACTTATTTGTTCTACAGACTGGACCCCCTGTCTCAGTCTGGACTCACCCCGGCCTTTCACCTCAGGTTGATTCCTTTGTCCCTTCAGGTACTTTCAGCAGCCCTTCTTCTTGGGTAGGCAATGGAGGAGAGTCCAGATTAAAAGGCAGGAAACCGTTGTTTGATCCCCATCCCCCTACCAAGGAAAAGGACCAGCAGTGTTCAAGGTGGCACTTTGTATCAGGTGATCTTATCATCTGACCTGATAGTGTCACAGCAATGTCCCAGGATGCCTATCAGGAAGGAGAGAGATTAGTATCTTCACAGTCTTATTGTTTCTTCCTGATGACCCATCAAGGCTGTGATGGCCGGTTGTCTGGTGGATGTCTCCCAAATATACACACAGTTGTAACTGTTACATAGTCAATATTCTTAACTTTATCCAATTTGTATGCATGTCATTTCTGTATATAATCACATTCAATAAATCATAACCTTTCCAATACCTTACAAGATCCACCTCGCATAAAATATATCTTAGTTAAGCCATAGTCATATCAGAAACACATTTCTATGAAGAGTATGGGGTGTAACATCACAGTCTCCTCTGTGTATGAGTATCTTTCTTGGGTTTTGGCCCACGAAAGCTTATGTCCAAATAAATTTGAGAGTCTCTAAGGTACCACAAGGACTCCTTGTTGTTTTTTCTTAAAAACAACATCCTGTCTGCTTCTTTGTGTGGACATTAAAGGTTTCATAGCACTTTTTGGGGGGTAAGAAATAGGGTTTTACCCCAGTGCCCTTGGCCTTAGTACTGGGCAGTGTGCTGATTGGCTGTTCTTTGCCACCTGGGAAGCAGATGCATTCCAGAGGTGCTGTACAGCTTTATAATTATCTAAATCGTTATGCTATACAACGTGTGAATGCTTTGGGATCTTTCAGAAAGAAATGTGCCATATAAACCTAAAATATTCTTCACTATTTTACTTTCTGGTGAGATGTCAAATATTCCTATTTGATCATACTGAATAGATCCATGTACCTCTTATTTACTATTGTAGGACACTGCTTCTGCTCCATTTTGCTAGTTTTCTGTTCCTAACAATATTTAATCAAGCCAGGATAGAACCCTGCTACCTTAAAACATTAGATAGTTTGCCGCCTTCATCAAATGTACTTCAGTGGTCATGAACTTAAGACCACAATGTGGATAACTTATTGCATCCATACAAAATTAAGGAATCATTTAAAAAGAGACTTATGCAGGTGAAATAGAGATGTTTTAAACTTTCTTATGAATAGGCTTTTAAAAATTCATCTTATTATTATAGAATGACAGAGATTGGGTAGTTAAGCATTGGAATAAATTGCCTGGGGAGATTGTCTAACCTGCTCTTAAAAATCTCCAATGACGGAGATTTCACAAACACCTGTCAGGGATGGTCTAGATAATACTTAGCCCTGCCATAAGTGCAGGGGACTGGACTAGATGACCTCTCAAGGTCCCTTCCAGTCCTACAGTTCTATGATTCTGTGATCTTGGATGTAGATTCAACTTGGCAGTTTCTGTATGGGGAGCTAGAAAATAATCTGTAATAAAAGTATCCCAATAAATGGAAAAGAATTACAGGCTCATAGATCACTCCTGAGAGACTGAAGTTATTTGAAAAATGAGCAAAGCTATGGAAAATGACCCCCCCCCGAATAATTTGGGTGGTTATCAACCATATAGCTTGTGTACCTAGTGATCACACTTGCTGAGCAAAACAAAAGGCTGTATGTTATTTAAAGAAGACACTTGAATTTTGTGTGACATTAAGACATTCTGGAATAACTATTAAATGTTGTGTGGAAGACTTTGATGAAATTTTCAGTATGTTTAATATAGAGAGACAATAGGGACCTCTTTAATAGTTATTTCATTCAAGCCTGTCTTTTGGGGAAAATGTTCATACCTATGAAGATCTCCAGATGTATCAGATTGTGACTAGGTTTGAGGAGCAATCCAGACCAGTGAGGGGTTGTATCACCACTTGCCCTACAACCCTGGGTGACTTACAGTGCTTTGCTGCTATAGCTCCCAGCCTGGGATGCTCACAACTAGCCTACAATCATGCATGTCACACACTGAAGTGTCTGTGTGCTAGACAGCCCTGGTTCAGCAGCTGAGCTTCGCAGCCTGTCTACAGTCCCACAGCCCCACTCTGGCTTCCACCACTCTTGGTTACAACCAGCAAGGTGACTCCCACTCCTGAATTTTCCCCAAACCATGTGATCTTGAATGTTTAGCCCTCTCCTGGACAGTTCAGAGAAATAATGTTAGGGTTTTTTCCTTGAATGACACAGAACACATCACAGCTTATTAACTTAACTGGAGTAAATACACTCTTCCCTTCAAACACAACACTGAAATAAAGTAAAAATAAAATAAAGTAAAAAAATAAAACAAATGGCCTGCACCGCTTCCTGCAGCTCCCATTGGCCGAGAACAGCGAACCACAGCCACTGGGAGTGTGGGCAGCTGTGCAAATGTAAACAAACTGTCTGGTGGCCTGCCAGCAGATTATCCTGATGGGCCACCTGTGGCCCATGGGCTGCAGGTTGCCCACCACTGCTGTAAACCCTATATATGATGGAAACCATTTCAAGCCAGGGGGTGTGGCAGCACCCCCAGCACACTTAGTTCCAGCACCTATGCTGGCACCTGGTCTGCCAGCCTCACACCCTGCTTAATCTCACTGGAGACAGGTAGATGGCTGCCTTGTCTCCTATCTGGAAAGATATCTTTTTCTCCCCATTTGGCCACAGATTTTCAAGCATAATATAAGTATCAATATTTCCTCATATATAATACAGACATTTCACAATTATATTAATCACCATTGTGTCCTTAGCTTACAGAAAAGACCTCACTCTATGCACTTTCATAATACAATAATATTTTATAAATTGACTCAATTGCTTATCAGTTGAGGTTCAGAGCCCCCATCTTTATAGACTAGTAAACCCCTCAAACTAAAGTTTATTCAAGCTGTCAGGAAGGTGACATGGAGTCTGGTGGTAAAGGAAGCTCCATGCACTTTCTTCCCCCATTTATTAGCTTAATAGCTTTGTTTACCTAATTTGTAAAGGGACCTTCATTATCTTTGCCTGAAGATTGGGCTGATCAGAGAATCAAATATCCTTTCCTTTGTGTAAGGCAGATCTGACATGCCTGTTTAAACACACTTTAGTCATAATTCTCCCATATACCCATAAATCTTAAAACCCACCACATACATACATCACGAAAGAATCTTAATGATCAGTGAGTTAATTTTCAAATGATACCTTACATTCAAATGATATGTTGTATTTTGTACAAATATTATTATGATAGTGCATAGGGTATGAATATGGGGGTGCTTAGTTTCACACACACAAAAATAAATCAGATCATGTAAATGTGCCATTACTGTTTTGTTTATGCTCATGAAAAAATGGACAAATTGGAGAGAGTCCAGAGGAAAGTAACAAAAATATATGGCTTAGTAAACAGGACTTATGAGGAAATGGTGAAAGAATTGGGCTAGTTTAGTCTAAATACGAGAAGGCTAAGGCCGGGAGGACGGGAGGGGAGGGAAAAGCGGGAACATAATGAATCTTCAAACATGTAAAAAGTTGTTACAAAGAGGAAGGAGGTCAATTGTTCTCCATATCAAGCAAGGACAAAAAGTAATTGATTTAGTTTGTAGCACGGAAGATTTAGGTTAGATATTAGGAAAAAGTTTTCTAACTATAAAGGTAGTTAAACACTGGAACAGGTTACCTAGGGAGGTTTTGAAATCCCCCTCACTGGATGTTTTAAAGAACAGGTTAGACAAACACCTTTCAGGGATGACCTTAATCCTGCCTCAGTATGGGGGTGGACTAGAACAACATTTCTCAATGACCGGTCTGTGGACCAGCACCAGTCCCTGAGATTTCCATGACACAGTTTAGGAAGGCAACAAGCTGTAGTCTGGTATCAAAAAGGTTCAGAAACACTGAACTAGATGACCTCTTGAGGTCATTTTCAGCCCTATTTTTCTATAGTTTCTATGAAAGTGCAAAGACATGAGTCCTGGTTGTTAGGGTGCTAACCTGGGACTCAGGTTCAGCTCCCAGCTCTGCCACATACTTCCTGTGTGATCCTGTGCAAGTCACTTATCTTCTCTGAACCTCAGTTCACCATCGGTAAAATGGAGATAATCGTACTTCTTTACCTCATAGGGGTGTTGTGAAGATAAATGTTTTAAGGGTTGTGAGGTGCTCAGGTACTGCAGTGATGGGAGATATATAAGTACCTAAGAGAGATGGCACTGGAGATTTAAATCCTATGCTGAGCCATAGAACAGGTATCGCATGGTGCAACCTTTCCCACCATTGTTCCTCAGAATTGACCTGAAGGCATCATCTTTAGAAGAGAAAGAACAATTGAGTCTTGCTAATTCAGTTCTTGCACTCTCTCTGCCACGTTTGCCAGTCGTTACCAGCTGTGATCGTTTTTGTGATGGAGACATGTCTACTCAGAACTGGATAGAGACAACCAAAGTCATTTCACATACTGCAAGTCACCAAACCACCATCAGATGGAATGGTTTTTAGTCATTACTGACCAAGGCTGGATATGAACAGCTGTCTCAGGGCAGTGCTGAATTCAAGGAGAATTCTTCCATTGTGAATATTAAATTTATTGAAATACATTGATGCAACTAAAGCATTTGGAAAAAATTGCCAAAAATAGTTGCTAATATCCTACATGAGCCATTGACAGAATGATTTATTCTGCCTTTTTATTAATGGAAAGTCCATTAAATTGGAAGGTTGCATCAATTATTCTTATCATGAAGCCTGGCAACCTCTAGGAAATTTCAAATTATCAGGTAATTTCACTTCTGCCTAATATAGCTAATTTTCAGAAAACATAATTTAATAAAAAATATGGCATTTGTAAGTACTCAAAACATTTCCAGTTGTCATCGTTTGGCATGAGTCCAGCATGCTGCACTGGTTACTCTTCTCACTGATGTTATATTTTGGCTATGTAGCAAGTAAGAGGAAAGCTGCAATCTTTTGTAGAATTATCTAAAAACAAGCCTGTTAAACACAATATTTTATTCTAAAAATTACAGAATTTAGCTTTCATCAAAATAGCCTTGCATTGGCTCTACTCTTATCTTTCCAACAGAAAACAGGCAGTGGAAATAAAAGGCCTGATCCTGGCCCCATTTCAGGAATGCAAGTAAGCATTCCCTGAATTAGGACCACAATAGATGCTGAGCACCTGCAGCTCTCAGATACCACCCAATTGGCGTGGACCTGATCCTCTCATGACATGACGTCAAATTTGACAATCGCCATAATTAATGACATAATCAAGTTTAAACCCTCAAGATAACTTTAGTGTCAAAATGCCTATTTAAAAAAAAACCCACAACCCCTTCCCCGCCCCCAAAAACAAAAAAAACCCCAACCTTGGGTAGAGTCTACCATTACCTCCAGGGGCAGAGATTACCAAATGCTGATTATTACCTTTTGATGGGGGGGTGGGGAAAGACCCTAAAACTGCAGCTTATCTGCATATCGAGTTCCCATTTAAATCAATGTGAGTTGCATCTGCAGTATCCTTCTATGTATTTAATTTATATTCTCTTTTTTAATTTTATAAGATTGTCTATGTATTTTCCTGTTGCTGCTTCTAAATTCACACAGAGATTCTTATTTGATTTTTCTGATCCCCTTTTATACTGCAGTAAGATTCCCTGTAACCACCTCTCCTCCAGATTGCATAGCTTCTTCTGCTGTTTTAGCAAAGATCTTCCATACCCTTATCAGATTACTAACCCTTCTCTATATCTTCCACAGCTGAGTTTGTTCAAAATAGGTTGGCTGATCAGCATGTGTGTCAACATGAATCAAAACAACAGGATTTGGCCTGCAAGCAACAATGAAAGGCTAAATAATATTTTTATAAAAGCAACAAAGAGTCCTGTGGCACCTTATAGACTAACAGACGTATTGGAGCATGAGCTTTCGTGGGTGAACACCCACTTCGTTGGATATTCACCCATGAAAACTCATGCTCCAATATGTCTGTTAGTCTATAAGGTGCCACAGGACTCTTTGCTTCTTTTACAGATCCAGACTAACACGGTTACCCGTCTGATACTTAATATTTTTATAAAAGTCATGCCAAATTAATAAGGCTATGATAAAACATTATGGGTCAAATCCATCCTTGTTCAACTCCACTGAAGCCGATAGGGCTATAGCTGGGATGCATTTGGCCCTATACATTAATGTATTCTTAGGGAATTTATCTTTCAAGTTGCAAGTGTATTGCCTGGTGGCGACAGCTTCTGCTGGATAGCTTTTCTCCATGAAACCCACATCACTTCTGCATAAACTAACTGGCCGCATCATAATAGCTTCTTCCCTTTGCGAGTATGTCATAAAAGTGCCAACTCCTTATCTCTTATTAAAAAAACCCAGAATAATTAATTTACATATTGTTTTAAAAAACCTTCCTTACTAATGACCCTACTATATCTTAAAAAATCACTCCAAATCTCTCATAACTTTTATTAAGGCCTGTTCCTGCTGGCATTGATGCTAACAGGAGTATTACCATAGACTTCAAAAGGGAAGTAGAATGGGTCCTAGCTGTATAATAATTAAAATAATTTCCAACAGAGGAAATATTTTGAAACTTTAATTTCCTAATTTAAGTGGTAAAAAAATTGTATGTGATGCTTGTGGGATTACCTGGATGCAGACTTTTTGCTTTGGGCCTATCCAGTAGGATCCAAAAGGGGTTTATCCTGGGTCTGATACTATTCAATATGTTCATTAATGACTTGGATAATGGAGTGGAGGATATGCTTATAAAATATGTGGATGATGCCAAGCTGAGAAGGGTTGCAAGTACTCTGGAGGACAGAATTAAAATTCAAAATGCCCTTGGGACAATTAAAGAATTGGTCTGAAATCAATAAGGTGAAATTCAATAAAGACAAGTGCAAAGTACTATACTGGTGAGGAAGGAAAAATCAATTACACAACTACAAAATGGGGAATAACTAGCTAGGTCGTAGTACTGCTGAAAAGGTCTGGGGGTTATAGTAGACCACAAATTGAATTTGAGTCAACTATGTGATGCAGTTGTGAAAAAGGCTAATATCATTCTGGAATGTATTAACAGGAGTGTCATATGTAAGACACAGGAGGTAACTGTCCCACTCTACCTAGCATTGGTGAGGCCTCAGCTGGAGTACTATGTTCAGTTCTGGGTGCCACACTTTAGGAAAGATGCAGACAAATTGGAAAGAGAGTCCACAGGAGAGCAATAAAAGCTATAAAAAGTTTAGAAAACCTGACCTGTGAGGAAAGGTTAAAAAAAACCTCAGCATGTTGAGAAAAGAACACTGAAGAAGGACCCGATAACTGTCTTCAAATACGTTAAGGCCTGTTATAAAGAGGACGGTGGTCAATTGTTCTCCATGTCCACTGATAAGAAGTAATGGCTTTAATCTGCAGCAAGGAGATCCAGGCTAGATATTCCAAAATCTTTCCAACTATAAGGATAATTAAGCTCTGGGATAGGTTTCCCAGGGAGGTTGTGGAATCTCCACTGGAGGTTTTTAAGAAGAGGCTGAATAAACACTTTTCAGAGATGGCCTAGTTATACTTGTTCCTGCCCAAGCACAGGGAATAATCTTCCAGCTCAGAGCAAGTGTTGTTTAATAATAGCAATGGTGTTCAAGCTCCAGGAAGAAACAGAAAATTTGGTCCTGCTTATGCTTGCACTGAATTCTTTTCTTCCAGGAAACTGAGAAATAATAGTGTGTTAAGCAAATATTGTTTTGCTCATGGAATAGCAAATTGTTCCACTAAAAAGATTATGCTGTTATGTTGCCATATCAGGTTGGCATTTTTTCCTTTCCATAGTGTGAAATGTGCATTAACAATAATGATAAATGAAGAGTGAAGGACAGAATAATATTTTATTGCCACTCCTGCACTTCTGCAGAATGACTCCTTATATAATATTGATGTGTCATACATGTAGCTACTTTAATATAATTATATAATTACTGATTTGTGCAGGCAATGGGCTCTTTGCCACTCTTTACAAATGGCGTAGATGGAACTGGAGGGCTTTGTTCACCCACATGCCATTTGAAGTTTTATTTTAATGAAGACATAATGTAATGAAGCAGAATGCTTTCCCTGCAGAAGATAATGATAGCAAATGACAAGAGGGTTTTAAAGCTTAAATCACTGAGTAACACATAGAAATGGATGAGTGGGTGAACATTAATCTGTACTGTGTTGAGCAAGTTTGACAAAACAGGTTAACTCACACTCCCAAAAGATCTAGAGGCCAAAATGGGGAAAGCTTTCAAAAATTCTGGACTGCAAAGCATACTAAAAATAATTACAGCCATGTGGCCAAACTTTTCAATTTATTTTCAGTACTGGCCATTGTTCACAAAATCCATTCTGGGCATAGATAAACAATGATTTTGTAGCCAACCCTCATGATTTTATCATGAGTCTTGCAATATTTGGTGTTTCTCTTGAAGTTGAATACATGAGAATCTCAGCTTCCATTTTTTTAAAAAGTAAGTTTTAGCCCTTATGACTGTGGAGAAAAGTTTAAAAATGTAACCCCAGTGCACCTTAAAGACTGGAAACCCAGAAGGCCAATAAAAAGAACTCAAAAAGTAGTATGTTTTAGAAATCTCATGGTTTTTAAGATAGCCTCATTGTTCTTTAGGGACTGACACATGGTTTTGTTAACATTTGGCATTGGCAATATTGTAACAAACACATCCTTGCAGAGAGAGTTTTATTTTTTGTTTTTTAAGCTCTTTGGGGCAGGACCCATCTCTTTTTTTGTGTGCTATTACATTGGCTAACATAATGGGGTCCTGCACCATACCTGGGACTCTAAGCCATTACCACAATATAGATAAATAATAAGGGGAAATAAATTTGCACTGGTGTTGATGCCCAACCTATCTAAATTTCGGTGGTGTCTGCAGCGAGGATTTTAAAAAAAGCATGCAACTCCATATTGTTTTGTGAGTAGTAGTGCCTTGTAATTCTCTGGAATCCTAACGGCTCAGCCATGTAGGAGATGTGAACATGACACTTCCAGTTTTTCTTGACAAAGGCTGAGTATCTTAAAGAGGTGACATACTCCGTCTCTGGCAGAGGGAACAGGCTGCAGCATTGACAGAAGTTGTGTGACTTGCTTTATTATCAAGAAGTAAAGGACTGTACAGATGACTGCTGACTAATAGTAAAGGTAGGGAAGTCTGGGAATATAAATGAGGTGGGAGGAGAGAAATGGGGAGCAAGAGAAGAAAAATGATGCTGAATTGATTTGGGTGAGGGCCAGGTTTTCAGCTTGTGCCGTATAACCCATTTTAATGAATCACACAGAGATTTTTCTGGTGAATGTCTACAAAGACAAGTATTTGAAATGGCTCATTCTCAACTGACAGAAGCTGATACAATTTGGGAATGGTTGCACTGGTCATGTAATTAAGTTCTCACAGTACCTGCTGCATACTGAACGCTCAATGCTGCCTGTGGCAGTCAAGACGGAATGCGTTTGTGAAAATTATGATTAGCAGGATATAGTAAGTGACCTGGGAGAAGTGGTTTTGAATCATATACTGAGTTTCCTACTTCTCAAAGAGATTGCAAAATATGATATGTCCAAAAACGATTAGTTAAACAACGAAAAAGATTAAAACCTTATTGGGGGTTCAAGTCAGAGAAGAACTATTGACAGTCTCCTTACCTTATCGAGATACGCATAAACAGAATTAAAAGTCTCTTTTGCTGCTGAAGGAAAATGTAGCAGGATGATCTGATTGGGATTTGTTTGCTTAATATTTCCTCATGGAAAACGCTCTTGTTATCAGCTATTTTTAGATGATGTTTAGGCCAATATACAGTAGATCTTACACTTCTGCACTACAGAAGATAATGTTGACACAGATAGCAATTTGGATGTATATTCCCCTTCATGTTTGAAATTGCTCTTAAGAATGGATTTCTGGGGGACAGTCTGCACCTGGGAGTCCGTAGTGGCACGGCTAATGCTATAGGGAACACGATGTACCTGAGTACATTATGGATTCATTGGTCTTCTATGCAACAACCTCCATTTTCCACAGGTGTCCTGAGAACTGTGGGATTTCTCCAGACATCTCAGGACATCCATGAATTTGGTGGGTCTTGCCCCTGCCTGTTTAACTATATGATGCTCTGGAAGAAACTCTGCAAGTTGAAATTCTGTGATTTTCATTATCTCTATGCAGGTATTTTCCACACAGATTTATCTTTGTCTGAAAGCACTGACAATTGGAGAGAAAACTGGTTGTTAGTACTGGAGATGGCACAACCTCAGCTGGTGGAGAATATTTAGGAGCAGTCCATTATGTGTTCCATAGTAAGAATCTCCTCATGAATGATATTGGAGCAAATCACAGATACAGTAGTTGGCTGTTTGAAGGAATGCTCCATAGGCAGGACACACCCCTGTACAACTTTAAGAGGGATGAGCATATAGGCCATGTCAAATTCCATCCTTAGTGCTGAGAAGCGGGGCTGGTGAATCTGGAAGGATCACTGGCATTTGGAAAGTTTCCTATGGTAAAGGAGATGAGATAACAATGACGCTTGGCACAAACCCTGGAAGCCGGAACGTAGGTATTGGTTCCTACTGACCAGAAGCGAAGGGCCAGGGCTAGTCTACACTAGAATCACTACAGTGGTTCAGCTGTACCAATGTAGCTGTGCTGCTGTAGCGCTACTAGTGCAGACGCTCTATGCTGACAGGAGAGAGCTCTCCTGTCGGCATAATTACTCCACCTCCCTGAGCAGCGGTAGCTATGTCACTGAAGAGAGAACTTCTTTTGCCAGCATAGTGCTGTCCCTTAGGTCTGTGTAACTTACATTGCCCAGGGGTATGGCTGTAGTGTAGTGTAGTACGATCTAGCCTGGTGAATGCTCAGTGTGGACAGCTGTTAGTTATACAAAAGACTATATGTTAGTGGAAGTTATATAAGTAGCTATCTCAGCAGTACTGTTAGTATTCCAAGGAATTATTGTTTATATTCATTCACAAGATACATAGGCATCACTAGTGCTCCCCCTCTATCCAGTGAGTCACTATATAATCTTGGGGAAATCACTTCACCTCTTTGCACCTCTGTTTCACTATCTGCAAAATGGGGATGTTGGTTCTCATTTACCTTGGTAAAGCTCTGTGAGATTTACAGATGAAAAGTGCTAACAAGTGCTAAGTGTAACTACTTTATTATTTATGTATTAATGGACAGATGGTGGGAAACGTGAAGTCCCTTGGATTTGCCTCAGGGCCTTAATCCATCTGGTAATTAACTACTGAGAAGTCCCTGACCTGAAGGGCATTAAAATGTGAAATATAAAAATATAAAGAAAATTAATGTAATTACTTTTGTATCTGTTGAAAGGTTAAAATTTGAGCAGTATAATAGCATGTTGTCATGGAGTCACTGCTTACTTTAGAGCAGTTATCTTTTCATAGCAGATAAAGACTGACAGTTATCAATAGGAAATCAGGACTTCAACCTGAGCATCCTGATAGGTTTATGATTCACTTTATTGACTACAGGTTTATCATATTTTCACAGTCCTGACTTGAAATGCTTTGTGAGTATAAACAAGCCTTTCTAAAACTCTGAACTGATAAAATAGTCTTTGTAAAGATAAAACAGTCTTTGTAAAGATAAAACACTGCAGATAACCCAGGAAAAATCTAATAACAGGACTCCCTACCTCCTTAGGAGGCATAATAGCTTGAGTGTGATCCCTGTGCAAGTGCAGGAATTGAGAGCAGGTGGCTTGCACCGCTGTTCAGGGACTGTGGGGCCAGTTCATCCCTGGCATAGGATATGAACAGTCCCCAGCATTCCCATTATCTCCATGTGGCTTTTGGCAGCAGGGAATTTTCAGGGCACAGGACCACTCCAGCCATACCTCCAACTCCAGCTAACCTCCAGTATGCCTGTGGATGATTTTGGAATGCCCCCAGCAACAGAAGCTTCTGAGGGGGCAGAACAGAGCTGCCTCTGTATTTGACACAGAGGCCCTCTGTGCCTGTGCTATTCACTGGGGTGTGTGTGTGTAAGTGCTTCTGCCTGCCCTATGCCTCTTTCCACCAGCTGTGCTTGCACAAAGGGGCTGAAGGACAATAATGAATCTGGCTCAAAATGTGCAGCAGAACTTCAAGTGCTATGCCCATTTCAGACTAATATGTTCATTCATAGGGATTGGTTAAACATTTTAGTATGACAAATAAAGATGTTCTCAATGAGAAAACCAAACCCCGTTTCACGAATCTGTGACTGCATGAGGATATGTCCACTGTAGTTCTCTCCCATATTCTATGACAGTGTGATATGAACCCACAGAGAAAGGCAGAACATGCCTTTTATCAGGGACAGGACTAGTATTATGGCGTTCCTCTTTGAACATAATATAACATGAAGGAAGGTCACTTTATCTTATAGCATGGGTGAGACAGTTAAATTGTGACATGTATTGTTAATAATTACGTAATCTGACTCCACCCTGATTAGGACTGAAGACCTACTCAGACCACTGAAGTGATTTAAATTAAAAATACATCCTGCATTGCAAATGGAAATAGTTTAGGATATTGGTCTTTGCAGTATTGTATTGCATATGTCTAGATTTTCTGGGTGTGTTAGTCAGCAGTGTGGTCGTGAATGACTTATTATCAGCTCTGCTGTGTGACACCATCCCAAGGACAAGTCAATGTATCATCTGTCTGCGTTTACATGGAAGAGAAGGAGATATAATGTACATTAAGGATTGCCATCAAACATTTCCTCCTTTTGTGATAAACGAATATGTGCACAATTCATTGCTGATAGTTTCCTTCTATTAGCTTATGTCACCTCATATATTACAGAGATGTAAAGAAGAAATTATAAGATATGTGGGGAGAGATTTGTTCTGTCAAATGACTTTCACCAAGGCCATGGTCACTTAGTTTATAGACACAGTAGCACTGCACAAAGATCACAAGGTGCAGGAAGCTGCAGAAAATTTAACTTGGAGGAAACTGCAGAAAAATCTCAGAACATGAGATTTCAAATGTATAAACTGCATTGAGCTAAGGGTATCAGTTAAGTTCTGAAGATCTTCTATGTGTCAGTCTTACCAGTGAAATTACCCTAATTAGGCACTTTGCAAGAGCTCTCTCTCTCATGAAATCTTGACATTAACTTGAGTAAAGCAAAGATCCATACTTAGGCTGTTTTCTGGTTGTAATGGTTTTTCTTGCCAGAAAAATGCAACAAGTAAATCACCAGCAGATGCTACTATTCAGTGAGAAAGCTTTGAAATGGAGTGTTTAAAAAGTACTTTTCAGATTACTGTGGTAGGTTACATTATCTATGAGTAGATGTTCGGGAAGTTTTCTGCTGTATTTCTTAAGGGAAGGGGTAAGTGCAATGGCAGGTGGGTGTTGAGGCAGTCAGCAGCAGCCTTGTGAGTCATGCTGCTGTTGCTTCAGTCAGGCCCAGGGAATGCATGGCTGCACATAGATGGTCCAAGATCCATGAGGACAAGACCTGCTGATCTTGAGCCACTGCACTTTGATTCATCCTGCTTGCTCTTTACTTTCCTCCCAGCTAGAGGGTAGATTTCACCATTCCCCAAAGGTATGGATTGTTTATGGTTAGGTCTCCATGTTTGGGCCTTTTTACAAGGCAAGAAATACATTTTGTGCAGGGGGTATGCAGAAGGGAAAGAAAGAAATAAAGGTGTGGGACATCCTTCTGGATAAGGGGGAGAGAATCAATGAATCATTGTTTCAAAACGGAAATAAATTGCAAGCTCCTACAGATGTTCAAACTAAAAATACAGTTGCAAATAGGGGAAACATTCATGGAAAAATACCATTTTATTAAATATGAGTTCAAACTAGAACATTTGGTCCATTTTACCTCACACTGTAGGGAAGTTTAGATCTGGATGACCACAGAACCATCGTGGCATAGACCCATCTCTGTTTACAGTAGTCCTAAAAGACTAGTTCTGTAGAAACCTATTTAAGCCTGCCTGCTAGTAACTCTCTGCCAGAAGTAGATCACTTTTCAGGTTTTCTTCAAAAACTATTAATGAGAAATACCTGGAAAAATACATCTTCCCACCCTGAACCCAACCCACTCCAACCCACTAGTTACTAATGTGCTAAAAATGCTTGACAAGTGAAGCAAGTGTGTAATGATACACAGATCACAGTATTAACAGATGTGTTCCAAGTTTTGTTGAGGCCACTCAGTCACAGATTGAAATGTGAGTTCCATAACCATATCACTAACTTTCCTGACAAGCTTGGCAACTTTTCTGTTCCTCCAGGCAGATTTTGCAGTTGACACCCTACCATTGCATAGATTACCATCTCAGACCATTTCCTGCACTCGCACCTTCTACTTGCCTAATGCTGTAAACCAAAGCAGTCCTCAGTCAGGAGGTAGTAGAGCCTCACACAGAGGCTCCATAGGAAGAGTAAAGTTAAAGGGCAATACAAGATGGAAAACAGGAAGATTAAAGATCTCACACAAAATGAGACAGAAGGGGACTTACCTCTGGGCCATCCTGGCTGCTGACAGACTGTCTTAGCTACTTTTCCTTTGCTGGTTTCTCAGCAAGAGAAAAGATCCACTGAGCCAGTGTCCAGTTAAAAATATTAACCCTCCTGTTATAATGTATTATTACAGTACATATATTAATATAAATTTTGTTCTACTTTACTGCAATACCTTAATTAATGCTATGGGCCTAATTCTTGTAATCCTTATTCACTCTGAATACTACTTTCTCACATGCATGCTCTCATTCCTTTCAATGGGCTTGTAAATTCTACTCAGTGTGAATAGGGTTTGCAGAATCAGCCCCTGTGTGGTTTACAGCTTGACACAAGAGATATCACAGTTGTTCCCCCATGTCATTTATTTACAAATGTTTATGTAACATTGTTATGACTTTTTCTGCGTTGCCCATACACTTTATAATTGTAATATTTTATGAATTAATGGGAATAGCATTGTGCTGTCCCTCATGAACATAAGACATCTTTAAAGAAGGTGACTACTTCTAATAGTGTGTGTGTGATACTGTAGTATTTATAGATTTGGTCTCACTGCGTGCAAAACTAACTAATCAAATAATTCAGTTCTTGGAGATTCTACAAGGCTAGACAATAAGGGCCAAATATTAAAAATGTTAAATTTGTTCCAGTTTTTGGCTCCCTAACTCAGACACCTTGGGCCTGATTTTTCAGATGTTTTGCACCTGCAGCTCCCTACAGTTGCTGATGTTCAGCACTTTGAATATCAGGCCTAAGGTGTCTCAGGCTGGGCACCCAAAATCACTGGTTCCTTTTGAAAATGTTGGCCTGCATTTGTTAATCAGATGTCATCTCTCCCCTAGAACTAATTAGAATAGTCCTTAATGTTTTCTCCCCCGGTCCTATCCCATCATGTGTATTGATCTTACTGCCACTTTGTCACTTTCTATTTGCATATTTGTTATATTGCTGGAACATTGCTTTGTGAACTTGGACTCTCATACAAAGCACTTTGGGCATCTCTGTCTTGGTCCCCCTTCATTCTCGGTAGAGTTGCCCTTGTTCTCATAGGCACTTATTTGATTACACTGCCACCAAAGTTTATGCCAGCTATCACAGTTACAAAGCTGGACTAAGAAATAAGTGGATAGACATTTAGCTTAAAAAAATGAAAACGAGAGAGAGAGGAATTATTGGTATTTCTTCTGAATTCCATTAAAAGAAGATTGTCCTACAATGACTCTGATTATACTTTCTTTGAAATGAGTGGCAAAACACCCATTGACTTCAATGAGCTGGATTGAACTCTGATATTATTGGTACTCTATCTTTACCTATGTATTTGGAGTTAGAGGGATGTTGTTATCCTTCTAATTTCCAGAAGACCTTCAGAGTCTAACTTGTGGAACTCTTTCTCTTTATCTTGGAAGATATGGTACATGCCTCTAATGTTCCATCTGCAGTGTAAGCCGTATGCCAGTTTCATTACTTAGGGAAATACAGGAGGTGTTGGTTGTGGCAGAAATAAACTAAAATATAGCACCAAATTAGGAAACTATTTTCACAGATCAATGAATACTTTAATGCATCTGCTTGTTTACTTTCCATATCAAGATAACTATGAAACAGGGAGGAGAATCTGATGGTATATGAGTTCCCAGATAATAACTCACAAAGTTTGTGAAAGAGGGGCATCTGATTCTTGTAGAAAGTGTGTGTGTGTGTGTGTGTGTGTGGCGGGGGGAGTGGAGTGTCCTATTAGGGAAGGAGAAGAAAGAATTGGAAGGAATTGTGATTGTGACTAGAGTGCCTTTCATGTTGCTATCATCACTGATACATGAAGCATGACGTTTATAGGTTCATTACAGCACACTGGTAATCTGATAGTCTATTAGCTGTAGGGACATTACCATATTTATAGATATATGTGTTCCACTGCTGCTGCTGCTCGCTGCATTATATGCCATGTACCAGTTACTTAAAAAGTTATGTGATAGGACAACATGCAGTGCACAGTTACAACAAATATTTCTTCTTCTTCTCCTCTAGTTTTTTTCTTCCTGTGATCAGTGTGCTGATTATTCATGAGAAAATATTTGGTCTGGTCCAACAAAGTCATTTTTCAAGAGATTTCATTAAGTAGACCCAATACATGTTTTAGGTGCCAGGTAATGATGGGCATTATTTAATGATACTTAGATTGTTGTGGCAGTCAAAGGGCCAGGATTAGGGTCCCATTGTGAGCGAAATGCTATACAAATACATGTCAAAACACGGTCCCTTTCCTGGACAGAAGACAAGTGACATATGAAGAATGAGGGGAGAGATATATAATTAAATACACGACACTTTAGAAAACTTATAAAGAGATGAAGGCATCCCCCCTGTCCCTCAAGCCATCTTTAACAGGTATTTTTCTCATACACATTTCAGCAGATGTGGGTCTTGAGAAGAGAATAGTGGTTATACAGATCAGTTCATGGTGGGTGGTCAATGCACAAGGAATAGCATGGAACATGTTGTGAAGATGTTTGTGTCCACAGATATCTGGATTTCCTAAGAATCTAGGCAATTTTCTTGAAAAAGAAAATAATGAATTTATTATTCAAACAGCATAAAGTGGCAAACCCTTTGAAGAATAGAAATGAAGATGACTTGTCATACATACAAAGACCAAACCTTGGTTTAGCTGAAATATATTGCATCAGTACTCATGTAAGGATGCTAAACTATTTGTTGAAGTCAGGATGCAAAGGTAAAAACAACATCCTGTGTGGCTGGATTTCTTTTTAATAACCAGTCATATGTTTTTCCAAATAATACTGAATAGTGCTATTCATTTCTTATGAAGATAACAGCTATTCTCCAAACAAATCCAAAAGAGCTATAGTGAAAGGTAGGATACAATTATCTGAATTAAAACAGTCATCTTTGTTCAGTGCATCTTCATGTTCCCTTAGGTGAGGAGTGGGAAACTATACAGACAGGTGTCAGGGCAACTGGACTAGAGAAACAGGTAGTGATGGAGGAGAAGGGGATTGCCCTTAAAGGGTCTGTCTTCATGGCACAGTTAACTCAGGCTCTTAGCTCAATCCCCCAAACCATCCAAACAGGAAAAACCCCTTACTTCAGTCTGGAGGTGCTTTAAGCCTAGGCTAGTTTACCCAGATGGGGGTGAAGGTTAGAACCTGAGCTCCAGTTTAATTCAGGCTGGACCCTACCAACTGTGCAGTGAGGACACAGGCAACATCACCTGAGTGCTGATAGTCCTCCAATTCCCTTCCCACAGTTCCCTCTGGTGGATAAACAAGTTCTCCTGCAATTGACACCATTGACTGTGAAAGAAACTTTGAGTGTCTCAGCATAAAAAACGATGGGACATGCCCCCAGACAAACACGGGCGAGTGGAGAAACAGCAAGTACACTGTAACACGGGTAAAGCTTTGCAGTGGGGATGCTTTCAGCTGCTCAAGGCTACCTTGGGTGCTCATACCCAGGTGCTAATCCTTGGGTGATCAGTGTAGTGAAGATTTAGCCAAGGAAACTGCTGGCTGAATGGCCTCCCTGGTGTCTAGTAATTTGTAATAAGCAACTGTAATCTGAGAATCTTCAGAGTGCATCATGTGGTTATTATAGAGGGAGAGAATAATTTGTTTTCCATTAATTTGAAGTTAAACAGCATTCTGTGTAGTTTGTGTTAAGAAAAGCACTTTAAGACGACAACTTAATAAAGGGGAAAATGAAAATATGTAAGCAGAAGTTCAAGGAAATGAGGACCAGAGCAAATTGGGTAACAAATTGGGTAGTTTTCATTCTACTTCACTAGACTGCATTGTTATGCAAACCTAACAAACTGCCACAGAGTATGAACTCATCATTAGCTGGGGGTGAATTATAACCTGAGGCATGCATCAAGGATTCTTCATTCTAGTAAATCTTTGACTTCAGAGGAATATGCCCATTGTCATGCCAAGAAACCAAAGCTGTGACTATAGGCAATGTTCAACGTGTAATTAGGATACAGTCAGGAATGGATGCATCCCAATCCTCTTAAAGGAGAACCATTAAAGAGCTTGCCATACAGATGGGATTCCTTGCAAACAAGATTTAGTATAACAACATAATCCACTGCTGACTTCAGGCTGTGATTAGATAATCCAGAGGGAAAGACAGTTGTGGCTTGAAGAGTGTGAGCTTAGAAGGTGGATCAGGGACAGTCTGTAAATGGGGCTAATGATGGCAAGGTCAGGTGTACATGTGATACTAACAAGGAAAATTATCATTTCTGTAAATTTGATTTGGAAAACCAACACTGTCCAAATATTTAAAATATAAATCCTGATATATTTATTCCCAAGATGTCTATTACAGTGTAAATAAATTATTGCACACAAAAACTACATTTAGAAACATTATTAAGGTTGCTAAATTAAGCACTAAAAAGTAAGGAAATGCCAGGATTAATATTGCCTGTGTAACCTTAATTCAGCTCCATATACATTATACATTATGCCATAGTTTTTAACTACATGGTCACATGCTATTTTTTCCACAGACTCCTGCCTCATTCAGTGCACAGCCTGGACAATATTTTGCTTTTTCCTCGTTGTTTAACGTGTGGCCCTATGCCTTATTTATCACACACTATTCAAAACCGTCTCTGAAGAGAGAATTACTAATTTTTTCATGAGCTTTTCTGTAGTGCTCATCACTATAGTATCCAAGTGGTTCACAAATATTAATTAATTAATTTTCACAGCAACCCTGTGTGATGGGGTGTCTACCGAACAGGATAAGGGAACAAGGAGTCTGAGAGATCAGCCCACTTTGCTTCACCTGGAGGCTGCTTCAGGTTTGATTTGTTATTAGACTCAGTGGGGAAGGAGCTGGGTCTTCATAAAAGAAGGAAGTGAAAGCTATATGGGAGGTCCAGGAGAGAAGAGGAAGGGAGTCCCAGCTTTCTGGGAAGGGTTAGGGTTAGAGTAGACTGAAGAAGGAAAGGGTGTAGGGCATGGTTGCCTACTTTCACGCAGTAAATAAGCACCCCAACTTTCACAGTAAGCCAAAAATCAAGCTAATTCCATTTCAAAACAAGGCCAAAACAAGCCAATCCCTAAGAACTGCAACGCTCTATGTGACTAGATCCCTCCAGCGTGCAGTCTGGGACTGTGGTGGGCCTGCTGTGAACCCCTGACTCTCTCCCTCTCCTTGCCGCTGCTTGTCCCTCTTTGCCCCTGCTTGCCAGGAGCTGATAAGGGTTAAAAAAAAAGAAAGAAAAAAAAGGCAACAAGCTCCAAGCCAAACAAGCACCAAGCTAGAAGCCAAAAACTAGCCAACAAGCAACTCACAAGCCAATTTAGCCAAAAACAAGCCCAATTTCTTCATATTTTTTGTGGGTTTGGCTTGTCTGGTGTAGGGAACAGAGGGGCAGTCCTAACAGGTTGGAGTTCCAGCAAGAGAAAGAAGGAGCTGGGAGGACCTAGGGAGAAGCCAGAGCCCTGGGAACCATAATAGAGCTATGTTATGCACATGTTGCAGGAAAGTAGCAAAAGTGGCTAATAGATAGGAAGTAGCCCAGGGAAACAGCAGTACATCTGAAATGCAACCCAGATGAAGCTACTATAACATGGGTGCATAACTGGTTGGAAAACTTTTTCCAGAGAGTAATTATCAGTGGTTCACAGTCATGCTGGAAGGGCATAACAAATGGGGTCCCGCAGGGATCAGTTCTGAGTTCTGTTCTGTTCAATGTCTGCATCATAGCATAGAGAGTACACTTATAAAGTTTGTAGATGATACCAAGCTGGGAAGGGTTGCAAGTGCTTTGGAGGATAGGATTAAAATTCAAAATGATCTGGACAAATTGGAGAAATGGTCTGAAGTAAATAGGATGATATTCAATGAGGACAAATGCAAAGTACTCCACTTAGGAAGGAACAATCAGTTGCACACATACAAAATGGGAAATGACTGACTAGGAAGGAGTACTGCAGAAAGGGATCTGGGAGTCATAGTGGACCACAAGCTAAATATGAGTCAACAGTGTAACACTGTTGCAAAAAAAGGCAACATCATTCTGGGATGTATCAGCAGGAGTGTTGTAAGCAAGACACGAGAAGTAAATCTTCCCCTCTGCTCTGAGCATTTCAGAAGTGGACTATCCCAGAGTGGATTATTTGAAAAAACTCTAGCATTTGCCTGTGCATATAAAACCGTGTATTTTTGCGAACTGTAGTTTTAAAATTGAGAGGCTAGACAGTATGGCCATGTCCTTTTACAAGACACCTACAGACACCAAGAAGCCTGAATTGTTTTGGGGTGCCCCTAGTTGTGTTCAGAAGAGATGCCCCATTTACACTTATTTTGCTAAAGAGGCAGCGCCGATGCTGAACCCCGTGTTTCAGCCTGAAATTGAACCAAAGAACCAAGAAGACTTTATGGAGTCATCGCCGTCTGTAAAAGAGGAAAAGGGTAGTGTGCGAAAAAATCTGTTGCCAGCTTTGGAGGAAGCAGACTCGAAGGTGGAGGTAAGGTGATTTATATTATTTTATAATAAAACGTTGAAAAATTATAAATGTTTTATATTTTATGATTAAATATATTTATGCTTTTTATAGGTAGGAATGGAAGAAGAGCCAGTATATGAAGACATGGATGCTGAGGTATTGTCGGAGGATAGCAAAGTCGAGAGCCAACTGATAGACCCTGAGCCATGGAAAGATGGTAACATTGTTACAGTAAAAGCATCTGAAAGCTTCACCAGGTGTGAAAAAATTATTACAATTATGTGTTTAAAATATAATTGTTTTTACAGATATCCAAGCCAGGACTGTACATGATCACAGTTCTGGTGTGTAGCAAGTGGCCATCAGGTGCAGAGCCAGAAGCACATGATGAGGTAAAAAGAGTTTAAATTATTCTGAAAGAAAAAAATATATACAAGGCTCTTGTTTACAACCTTGGTACGATAGGATTGGTTCAGAAAAACGCATTCTATGACAAAGCTGTAAAATGGCTTCTGATTGGTCTGACCGAGAGGCGGGGATAGCTCCTGAGGCTCGCCGCCCAGAGCAGTTATCATATCCCTACCGGCAGTCATTGGGGTAGGATGCTTTGCTCTGCATGTGTTCAGTAATACAAACTCTCTTGTTGCTTTATTTTTTATTTGTTTCTCTAAAACCTTCTCTCCTTACTCAGCCTAACCAAACAATCTTTCTATTCTTTCATAACAGCGCTCCTTACTCAACCTAACCAAATCTTTCTTTTTTAAAAAACTCCTTTTCTTTAAGCTCTCTCATTCTATTATTTCATACTTTTTCTCTAAACAAGCAACCAAATATGTCAAAACACAAGCATACAACATTCACAGAAATGAAACACAGAAAAATAATTTTAAAAAAATCAAAATGGCTGACAGCACCAAAAATGTACATGACTGGATACAGGAATGGGGAGTAGGACATAAGCCCTAAATGGGGCATGGAAACCTGTCAAAAAGTCTATGGTGATGAATATTATCAAGGTTATACTACTTATGAAGGCTCAAACCTAGTTGCTTGATACAGTGTTCCTGGGCTGGAACCCAGAACAGAGAGTGGGTCTGGGTTTCCCTGCCATCCTTGTGGAAGGTGTGAACAAGCCTGATATAAGGACTACTGAGTGGGGCTGGAGACTGATCCTTGAGGATGGGCTGAGGAGTAGCCCACGAGAGGGAAGAAGGATCTCTTATGTTAGGCTGTCTGTTATCCTGAAAGGGGTGGAAATAAAATGTGACCTGGCTGGAGGGCTGAGTCATCAGAAGAGGTAGAGCATTGCAGGGCTGGAGTAATATTATTCCCATTTTACAGATGGGGAGGCAAGGCACAGAGAGAGAAAGACAAAAATATTGACTATGGTTGAGTATTCTATCTGAGAAATACAGGCCTGATTTTTCAGATTACTTAACATATTATATGTTTAAAGCACAGATTCCAGTGATTTTAGCTGCAGCTGTGAGTGATCAGCACTTTGACAATTCAGGCACCAAGAAAATGAGGAACACACAATTAGTGACCACCAGTGAAAAGTAGGGCTAAGTGAGTTGCCTGGCATCACATAACAACTTGGTGGCAGGGGCAGAGATAGAATATAATTCTCCAGGGCAGCATTCAAAAGCCTTAACCATGAGACATCCTTTCTCTTCATTTAATCCCTTGCTTCAGTATACTTCCTCCAGCTTTTGCAATAACTGGAGCAGGGGTACTACTGATAAGTCTTCTTCACTAATCCAACTCTGGTTCATTCCCAAAGTGGGATCATCCAGTACACTGATCGAGGCAGAGGTCCTGTGGGAAAAAATAGTATGTGAACGTGTAATTAAAGAGTCTTATCATAAAGCATATACACAAAGGAACCCAGTTAAGGTTGCACAGGGAACCTTAATTCTGGCATTTCCCAACTTTAAGTGCTTGACTTTACAAACCCTAACAACATACTTTTAACATGTGTTTTGAGTGTGCATATTTCCATGTGAGCTAACAGAGTAACTGATAGCAATAGCAGTAATTGTCATCCTCTGTGTGGACCAGCACTAGAGCAGGAAGGGAGTCATACACTTTTGCTAGTGGGTTTCACAAATATTTGCTGACAGCAAAGGAATGGTCAGATTCAGGAATCTTGGGTTCTATTCCAGGCTTGGGAAGGGAGTGTTCTCTAGTGGGTACAGACTCTTCTGCTCTTTCCCCCCATCAAGCTTGACTCTTTCTGCCCTCATCCTCTCCATTATGAGAGAGGATATCCTTGATCATATTTCCAACCCTAACAGAAACAGGAGAACTTGGAAAATTCATCGTAACTCTCTTGCTCCTTTGAGATTTCCAGCTTTTCTTGGCCACAGATATTTGGAATAACATGACAACTTTTAGGTGCGGATAAGTACTAAACTGTGAGCCTGATTCTTCTCTCTTGAACAATAATTCCATTGATTGACCTCAGTGGAATTATTTCTGTTTTTTCAGTGGAAAATCAGGCTTGCAATGAGAGCTAGTTGGGAACTTTCTGTTGGAAATTTTTTTCAACAAAAAATGTAGTTTCCACAACAAAATTGAGAACTTCCATGGGAAAACATCAAACATTTTGGCAAAATTGAATTTTCTGCTGGGAAAAGTTAAGCAAAACTTTCCATTTCAGGTCAGTTCAGTGTTAAATGGAATTTTCCTGTTTTGACACATTGCTTCAAGGGAGCTGTAGTTTGGAGGCCTGATCTACATCTCCCAGGATGCAGTAAGGCCTACCACTGACAGAGCAACATTGTGCATCATGGGAGTCACATGGCTGCAGATGCATTGTGGAAGATGTATTCCAGCCAGAGAGCCTGGCCTATAGGGGAGAATAAGGGACATTGAACCCATACTACAACTGCAATGAGGCAATGGCCACCATAAATATAGGTAATATAGGTAAATATAGTTTCTATACTACTGAACTGACTCAAAATGAAATGGTTTGGCATTTCTGAATAAAATTTTTTTGGAATACATCATTCCATGAAAAAAACCAATGCTTCAATTCGTACTGATTCAGGACAAAAAACATTGTGAAAATCTAATATTTCACCAAGGGATGGAAATTCCAATTTTGCTCAGCTTTACTGGGAACAAATGTTTGTGCAGTGTCTATGCTAGAATTTAGAATTATGTTAATTAAAACATATTAATACACAGCTAAAATTGTAAACCATCTATAGGGCCATCAAATGTAAGCCATCTATAGGGCCCCATTTTGTCCTTTGTTAAGGTCACACAAATCCCATTTAAGTCAACGGGGATTGGGAACACAACTGAGAGCAGAATCTGGTCCATAATCATTACACTGCACGTTGAATTTCACCCTAACAGCTTGCGGAAATCAATAAAGCTGTATGTGGGAAAAATCCTACAGTCCTGGCACACTCAAAACTCAAAGTGAAGACATCTGGAGTTTTAGGTATACAATGAATGCAGGTTGAAACTAGGATATAACTCAGGGACAACTTAGCCCCATATATAGAAGCCTGAGTAAGGAAAATAAAATTCGGTGAGAAGGAAGCTAAGCACTTTGCTTTAATGGGAGGCATAATGGCACTGATCTTGGGGTCTGGTATGGCTGCTTTACACTACATCACAAGATCATTCTGTCCATATAGCCAACATAACTAGCTGCAAGAGGCTCACTCCAGTGGACAGAGATTCCCTTAGTGGAATAGAGTTGGCTTAGAGGCTTGTATGTCTTCCTCTCTGCTGCCCATGTTGGGAATATGGCCAGCAAGAAGGGGTTGTCGCCAGAGGGTCCTAGCACCCTCCTGTCTCCCAGATGCTATATTGGCCCACTAGGACTGTTCATTGCTGGCAGTAACTTAGATCAATTTTTGGGGTGCACTGATTTATGTCATGGGAATGGACTGGCATCTAGTAGGTCCAGGATTGGATGAGTGCAAAAGTCACCTTTGCACCCCTCCTGCCATGACCTCCACTGTGTGCCCCTTTGCTGGAGATCAGGATCTTAGCCACTGTGTCTGAGATTCCTTTAGTAAGGAAAATGCCTGGGAATGACATCTGTGAAACAAAACAAATTTTTCTCCTAAATACTTAATACAACAAAATGACCAAAACATTCCAGCATATAGCCAATTACAGTAAACAAACTGATCCAACATAGCCAATTAAAAAAGTAAGGTAACTGAAATATCATGTGCCATCTCACGGCCCAGTACTAATCTCCCTGAAGTCCATGACAAACTTTTCATTGACTTTGGTGTGAATAGGAACTGACATTTAACACATATAGCTGAAATTGCAGTGTTGAATTTCTTGCTGAACATGTAAGTTACTGGTTAGCTATGGCTGTGTCCCAAAAGATACACATTATTTTTCTCTTACCTTGAGAAAAGACTTGAAGATTGTATGCATTGGCTAATCTATCTTCTAATCAGTAGCTGTCTTTCCATCAAGATTCAGTAACGGGGCTCAGATAGGGGAGTGGGGGGGGATTCTGTTCTCAGTATAGTAGCTGGGCATCTGTGTCTGTCTCTCACGTTCTTGTAAATCCTCCATTATGATTGCCTTCACAGCCCTGATTCATGGACAAGCATGCCAAGCATCCTTTAACTATTTTATGTATACACAGAGTCCTCCTTAGTATTGATTCCCAATAGCTTTGCTAGCAATTCTTCCATAAAAGCCAAGATAGTTCTGACTTTGGTACCATGGGAACACAGACTAGATCAGACCCAAGGTCCATCTAGTTCAGTATCCTGTCTCTGACAGTGGTCAGTACTAGATGCTTCAGGAAAGGTAAAAAAAAACACCTGCAGTAGGCAATTATGGGATAATCTGTCTCAAGGGAAAGTTTCAGTCTCATACCTGTTATTTAGAGCAGTGGATCCCGACCCATCAGTGGAACGTGGGAAGGTTCTGTATGGGTTGCCACATCCAGGGTTATATTAACCTGCCACTGGGCCCTAGGCAAATATATGTTTCTTCCTTCTCAGGGCAGAGGTGAGGCCCGGGCTGGGGAGTATTGGAGAGTGAGCCCTTCCCATACTCACTCTGTTCCACAGGGCTGGGGCTTGCTCCTCACTCTGGGTGTTCCAACCTGGCGGATGGGGTTGCAGAGCCACTCACTCAAATTTGGTCTGACTGCACCTTCCTCATGATGAAGAGGCATCCAGACCAAATCTGAGTAACACTGCAGCCCTGTGCATCAGCTCGCAACGCCTGAAGAGGGGCACTGGGACAGGAGCTGCTCCTGCGAGGTGTCTGTGGGGTGGGCTCACTCTCTAATCCCAACCCCCTGAGGCCTCCCCTCTGCATGTGGCCAGGACTAAGGTTGTAGTGTTGGGACAGAGAGCTGTTGATGGGTTGTCTTAGTAAAAAGTTTGGGAACCACTGATTTAGAAGTTGGCTTATACCCTGCAGCATGAGGGTTTATATCCCTTTCAAAACACTCTCTCTCTCTCTCTCTCTCTCTCTCTCTCTCTCTCTCTCTCTCTCTCTTTTTAAATCCTTTATTACTACCCTGGAAGTTCTTGTTATACTGATTAATATCCAGTCCTTTTTTGAATCCTGCTGAGCTATGGGACACAATGATATTTTGTGGTCATGAACCTGTATCTCAATATCTAGCAAGTTCTGAGAACAGGCCTGGTTTTCTGGCAACTGAGTTTGTCTTTGGGAGTAGGTGTGTTTTGTAATTGCTGCTCTTAATATAATTACCTCCTCCACTCGCATACAGTATCTTTGAGTTTCATTTTCCACACCTTCAAGGTTCCTGTTCAGTGTCAATCCACCATTCAGCAGTTGTCATTCAAGTGGTGAGCAATTCAGTTTTGCCCTTCATTCAGGCAACTTTTAATTCTTCTCAACTAAATGTAGTGTTCATGAAGTATGTCTGACTGACAGCTCTGGAGTGTGAAGCTCTCTTTATCCACATTAAAACTCCAGAACAAACAGCAGCAGTGCAAGCATCTCTGTAATACCCTGACAACATTGCTGAGCCCTGACCTGTTGTGGGTGAGAGGGGAGTTCAGTTTCCAGTTCCTTGTCCTCCCTGCTGTGACTTGCTAACAAGGGTGCTTGTTGTGGGGTTTGTGATGTGGACCCTCTTTCACTAGCAGTTGGTCTGAGACCCCAGACAGGTACCAAAGGGGCAACAACTTTTATTTACAACTAACCTGGGCTGGATTTGAGCCAAAATCTATAAATAAAAGCTTATTTTGTTATTTTGTTAAATACCAGAGAATTGCCTATAAATAAACTAATCTTTTTTTTTATTGTTAGATATTTCATTATCAGCATACAGCCCCACATTAGCAAGAAGTGGCTTAATGAGGGCCTGTGGATCCAATTAGCCCTGCTCTGTTACACCTGTAACAGATTGCAGGTGGGGAGAGGGGATTTAAAAGGAGAAAACCAGTCAGTGGATGTCTGACTAGAAAGGAAAATATAGTTCTGCTTCTCCTTTTGTGAAAGAAGCCAAGAGTCTGAGACAGTTTGCTGGTTGGATGATTCCTGGTGGATTGGAATCAAGATAACAAAATGAGTGGTTGTTTGAAGATAGGCCCGGGGTGCTGCTGTGGACTTATGGGACAACATTTTGAGTTCCTGGTTTCTCTTAATTTTGGACTTTAATATCTCAGCATTGGTGGAAATGAAGAGTGCATTAGCTGGAGAGCTATAGCACCACTGCATTGGGCCTCATGGGAGGTAAGGGCTGACCCCTGAAGACGGTGAGGTAGGGTAGGTGGCTGGCCATGGGGATATGTTGCAGAGGCCTAATCTATCACACATCACATTGTCCATTTTATGATTTAGTGTCTAAGAGTTCTCAAAGAGATTTCTTGAGTAAGTAGATTAAGTGAGGTGTCTATAGAGCCATGCCTCCAGCCTACCACCAAATGTGGAGAACTCTGTGCTCTGATGGAGTGATGTGAATTTTTTTTCCAAATTCTGTTTTTGTGGGTAGGCTCTTGCTTTGTACATTTTTTAGTACAATCTGGCTCTTGTTCACTTTCATCAAAATAAGTGTAGTTGCCCCAAAAAAAAGTATTGGGCCATTCTGCAGTATAAACTTGTAAAGCCCTTATTCTTCTATCATTTACACCAGTGCAAACCTGAAGTAACTCCACTGAACCTGAGTGTTGCTCCATGTGCTTTTGTAGCTGAGAGCAGAATTTGGTTCGCACAATTCTCCGAAAGCATGTTTGTCTCATGGAATGTTTGCCCTGCTGCAGTTTGTATTTCATTTTGTGTTCTATCTTGTTTCCATTTATGTATGAAAGAAAATGTTCATTGCTGACTACTCACTGTTACCATGGCAATAAGATTAAGGCTGCCAATATTTCTAAATAGACACTACAGCTGTGAGAAATTTTATTTGAAATTAAAATCATTCTTGAATCTGCCTTTCCAAGAATGCAGTGTTCTCTGCAAAATTTATCAGATCAACCAAATTTTTGTCCAAGTTGGGCATGACATTTCCACCTTGCTATTTGGATGTCAGTGAAAATTTTGATAGTCTTTTAGGGTGTGGTTTTGAGCTGGATTGGTTGGATTTCATCACATTATATTTTTTTCTTTCATTCTTTCACTGGGTGAGCCTACTCCACATGCTCTAGAGGATAAGAACTGAATTAGACTGTTTATGTGCAGACAACCATTGGAATGTAGAATAGAAATGTAATAGCCATTCTGTACCAGGAGCATAAGAGAGCAGTGACTCATTCTTATTCAGGCAAAATTCCTACTCACTTAAACAGGATTTTTGCTTTATTAGGTCTGAATAAGAACTTCAGGATTTGGCCCAGTGTTTGAGCGATGAAGGTACTTTCTAACTCTGTCTAACAGACACTATGGGGGAATTTAGTAGGGGCCAAATCTTACTTTCTTACTTGGTCTTTGATTTAAATGGGAGTTTTGCCTAAATGAAGACTACAGAATTGGGCCCTTATTTATGCATAATATAGGTATCTGATCAGGAATTTGATCAGACAATGTTCACACAGTATGTGGTGATATATCATGTTAACGCAGAGGAAAGTGGGGCCTCTACTGAGTTAATAACATTTCCTACAACACCTAGGTTTTCCTTTCGAGACAAGGATGCTGGAACAACTTTTATAGGGCTGGTGCTGAAAGCCATTGAACAAAACTGTAAACCCTATGTATGATGTAAGCCATGCATGCTATTATTACTTCAAGCCAGGAGGTGCCCAGCACCCTCGCTTGCTTAGGGGTGTCCCATCCCATTACAAACTGAGGCCAGAATGCTAAATTGATGATTCTGATGAAGTTACAACCCAAGAAAGATGATGATTGCAGGATCAAGAGTATAATCTAAACAGAGCTGCTATATCTGCCATGGTTAAAATGAAAGTACTCCAAGAACTAAATGGTGACAGACAGTGGAAAAATCAGTCATATTGTAGACTTACTGTCCAGTTAGAGGTAAATGAGCATTGTATTTCCAGACTTCCTTTTTGTTTAGTTTGTCTAAATTGTTAACATTATTTTAATTCATGTGCATTTTGTCAGATTCATATTATGTACTGTCTGTGAATTTAAAACAGGCCATTAAGAAAATGTAAACATTAGCTAAACTGAATACATTTCTGTGTTTTCCCCAATGGACATCCAAGAACATGCAGCACTATAGTAAAAATGTAGGAAAGGTATGTGCCAGAATTTTTAAAGTTGTGATTAGCTGTTTATTGAATATTCAGTGCAGGCACAGAACTAAATGTTTTACACTCAGAGATGGCACTAGGCAAAAGCAGACTAAGCAATGCCTGGTGCCCTGCCTATTTGCTTTTTATTATTATTGGGGAGAGGGTACAAAAATATTACTGCTAAGGGTCCTCAGTGGGCTAGCATTGTCTCTGTTTGCACTCGTCAAAATAATTAATCTGCTTAATGAGCCTTCTATAGCAACCAGTGCCTGATATGTGCTGATGGAATTCATGAAAGCTAGAGACAGCGAATCTTTTTGCTCTTTGGGTAATACTGAAATACAGCGAAGGCTCTTTGTGTACCCATTTCACTGCAGCAATAGTAAAGGTTATACATGTATATGGGGAAGGGAGAATATGTCCCTAAGTACTGCCATTAAATAAAGGGGTGTGTCATTTCCTCCTGGGTTATTCTGCTGGCATAATGCAGGGCAGGAGGCTTCAGCTGGTATAAATCTGTTTTATTGTGGTTTAAAGTATCTGCTCTATCAGGGGGCTTGCAGGCAGCCAACACAGGCCTTATGGGGAAACTCTGAGGGAAGGTGCAGGTACAAAACACCACCTGTATCTAACCTGGGATGCATCTCCCTTGGGAGTCAGAGCATTTCACAGGTGCAGAGATTGCAACTTGCAGCTCTCTGCGTGCAGGGAGGTGAACTAAGCCTAAGCAGTGAAAGAAAAGTAAAAGTTTCCGTATGAAAAATTGGATGAAGACCGATAACTGTCAACCTTTGAAACATCTTGGCATTGAAACATCCCAGGTCCTCAGATACCATGGCGATGAGCATGGTATAAATGCCTAGGTAGACAGATGGCAAACCTATCTGATCTCTAGTACCTAGCCATCTGAGAAGGCAGAGTATTTATATACAGTTTATTCTAGTTGGAGCTTTTTTTCCTAGTGTAACCTTTGCCAGGTGGTTAACAGCTTCAAAAAGGGCAGCATTCAATGTAGCTAGGTTCCCTCTTGACAAATGACTAAACCATCTCATGAATCCCATCCAGAAACCTGGGAAAACTAAATACACCCTCCCTGGAGGCCTTTTAACAGGCAGAATGTTCTTGCTCACAAGCAAGCCAAGACTGTACAAACAAGGAATATTGATTAGGGGAAAGGGACTGCAGTTATAAACTTGGGAAAACACAGCAACAGAAAGCGTATGCAAATAAAGAGTAAAATACTCTCCTTCCAATAATTTTGGCAGCATCTAACTCCCTTCCTGTTCCCTGGTGAGAATGTCCCACAGGTGACAGTCCCTTGGCCATATCACCTCACCCACCCACCAAACACCACTCATGATTGGGATCAATGAGTAACAATAGCCCTTGTGTCTCTGTGCAGGTCTGTCTCTAGTCCAAAGGGAGCTGCTTGCCTGGAGGCACCTTCCCCTAACCCAGCTTCGTGATTCAGCTTTGTTAAGGTGCTGGGTAGCTAGGATCTCACCAGAGTCCACTCAGCTCTCTTGTTGTTCTCTCTGTGATTGCTCTTGCAGCAGAGTCCTTGTTCCTCATTCCCTGTGGGAGGTAACCAAGAGCATTAGGACCCCTGAGCAGTGGTCTGGCTGCACAGAAGGGAGCTCTTTGTCAAAAGGTAAGAGTTCTTTCCCCTTTCTGGGAGCCCACTCCAATCCAAGATCATGTAATTTTTGGTGTGTCCCCAAATGTCACTAGAGAAACAGTGGGTAGGTAACCTATGCAAATGAAGCTCTCTATGGCAGAATGTTTCCCTTTTCACCCACAGAGGGAGTGGAGAGTCTTTTCTCCTCTGGAGTGTCTGGCCATAGGGTGTGTAAGGACATTGTAACGCAATTATAGTTAGATGGGTTGTATTTTTTTATGTATTCTGTACACACCTTTTTAATGAGATGCTTGTAGTGTTTGTCAGTGGTGGATTAACCCCATTTGTTACTCTGGCCCTAGCCTAAAATGTCATCCCCCTTCTAACTAGCTCATTCTAATGAGTAGGAAGTAAAAACTTGCTCCCAAGCCATGTAAGCTGCCTAGGCTAGTGGCACTACGCTCAGCTGATAGACAAAACCACAGATGTGTGTGAAGGCATTGGATGCTGTTTCTGAGTGATTAGTGATTAAAGACTCATCATAGGAAATCAAAATGGGAACATCATGAAAAATCACTTGTCCTTTCTCTCTCTGCCTTTTGACCATAGGAAGTTGTCCACATTTATTGTTGCTTCTGGCTGTGGCCCAGGCACCCACAAATGACAGTGCTTGTGAAAGTATAAGTACGATGCCACTTGTTCCCGGAGAAATTGATGGCTACTTCTATGCCTAGATCTTCCTTCCATGTCTTTCTGCACTAGCAAAAATGTTCTTTTGTATTACTGCTCCTGAAAGAATCAAGAGGGGCTGAATTGCAAACAAGAAAGACTGTGCAATTTTGTACAGTGTTCCTGGAAGTGACTGGATATGCTTAGCAAGCAGTTTAAATTATGGTAACACATTGGAGGGGGGAAAAAAGATAAGGCTACATCTATCATCACAATAGGACAGTGAAACTAGTTCACAGTGCAAGAATCACCCTTCTCCCAGCATTTGTCACTCGGCTCTTTCTGCCGGTGACCGATGCAGGGGCAGTGCTCTTGAGCCAGCATTTGCTCCCAATCCTATTCCTGAATCTGGCTTAATGTACTGGGAGGATTCCTCAACGCCCAAACTGGTTTCTGTTCCAAGAACTGGCACCATTCTATGCCATACGTAGGAGAACCCTCCCTCCAGTCCTGAACTGGCTTCCTTTTCCAATCTTCCCCCCACTTTGAGAATTGGCTCCAAGCATTGGTGATGGAGAGGGAGAGAATTGTGTGTGGCATCTTGTGTGCCAGTCAAGGTGTATTCTCTTGCACCAGCAACAAACAATGTAAATGTTTTGTTAATGTCAACTTTGAAAACAGTGAGAGGTCTATCTCCTGACCTGGTAATATATAGCCTAGCCACTGGTCCCTGCTTGTCACCACAGGTGCTGGAAAAGTGGGCTTTCATTGGAACACAGCAAAGGGCTAACAGCTGGCATCATAATCCTACTGTGATGATGCTTAATTTCAAAGAAAAAAAGCAAATTGTAAATGGACTGTCAGGACATATAGGATATTGGGGTCATGCCATTCTGACCTTTTGAAAGCACAATTGACTGCTTCTGTCATTCTCTTCTTCACTGAAGTACAAGATATAGTATTTATGAAAAGCAGTCTTTATTTTTTTAACAATAAGTTGTTCCAGATACTGCCCAGTATGAAACGGGGCAAAGAATGAGAAATGCTAAGTGTAATGTTTTGGGATGTAATCCAGACCAGTAAGGAGTTATATCACTGCCTACCTTGCATCCCAGCCATGCTTTAAATGCTCTGCTGCAGTAGTTCCCAAACTGAATGCTCACAGCCAGCATGCACTTAGTGTCTGTCTGTGTGTTTAAACAGCCCTAGTTCAGCAACTCTGACTTAGACAGACAGCTTGTTACACCACAGCCTGGTCTCCACCTGCTTTGGTTACTACTAGCCAAGTGATCAACACACTCTGTCCTAAATTTTCCCCAAATTGTCTGCCCTGGAGGATCCAGCCCTCTCCTGAGCTACTCAGAGAACTAATAAGGTTTGCTTATTAATTTTAAAGGGACAATACCCAGCAGTTTGCCACATTAACTGGCATTAACTATCACTTTAATTCAAATGCAGCATTGGGTTGTTTAGATTAAAAGTAAAACAAGTTTATTAACAAAAGGACATGGTTAAGGGATACCAACTAGAAGTATTGAAGTTAGAAAGGCTTACAAACAGTAAATGTGCTGCTAGACCAACTTCAGCAGCTTACCATTTTTGTTCAAGGTAGTTATCTATCCCCTTGGTGGAAGGACCCATCTTTCTCAGTTTGCAAGAGCTCTGGCTTCTTATGTACGTCTAGTGATGGGTGCCAAGATGGCTTCTTCTCTCTCCTTATATTTTTTCCAACTCACTGCTTTGTCCCTAGACTCAAGATGACCTCATGCTGTTCCTCCCTTCCTGTGAACTTCCCATCTCCCTGCTGATTCATATGTAAATGCAGCTTCCACTGTTTTGGTCACACCTTGCTTAATTTCACTGGAGAAAGATAATTGCTTTCTCTCCTATCTGGGAGGGAACTTGTTTCTCCCTGTTTAGTCACAGACTTCAGAGCATGATATCACTGAGTATTCATAATTCCTCATTGTATTAATACATAAATTTCACAATTATATTAATCCAGTGTGCCATTAGCTTTTGTAAAAGACCTTAGTTGATGCACTTTTATAATATTGTATGCATGCAGTTGATTTGATTGCTTATCATTTGAGGTGCATGCCCCTGTATTTATAGCCCAGATAAAGCTTCTCTCTCTTGCTGGAGTGTAGACAGCAGGCTGTCTTCTCCCCCACTTGTTAGCTTGATAGCTTTGTTTACCTTATATGTAAATGGATCTTCATTGTGTCTGCCTGACGACCAGGCTGGACAGACACATACACACTCCTTTGTCAAGAGCAGACTGTGCTTATGAATTTCTTGCCAAGCAGATATTAAACATAATTTGAGTAGGTATCCATAACTCCTTGCACACATCCTGTACATGCATCATGCAAGGAAATTAACGATCCAATGAGTTGTTTTCCAATGATATATTACATGCCACCTTTTGGGTATATGTCATGACAACAGTGTTAGGTGTAGTGAGTATGTCAGGCCTGACAAGAATTGCTGACACAGAGTAATGAACCACCAATGGGCCTGTGTCACACTAAGGTTACAAAGTCGAAGCACTCAAAGGTTAGGATATGCCACAATTAAGGCTGCCTGTGCAACCTGATTCAACCCTCTTTCATAAGATCTATGCACGAGTCTTTAATTAAATGATTACATATTTTTTTCTGCAGTGCAGTGCACAGGATGGACTTGTGTTGGGGATAAGTTAGAGTTGATCAGGGAAGGAGACCATTGTTTCTGAAATTGGAAGGTGTTCAGTGAATGAAGCAGGGAACTGCAGCAGGAGAAAGGGTGGTCTCCTGGCTAAGGCCATTGAATGCTGCCTGGGAGAGCTGTGCCTCTGCCACAGAGTTCCTATATGAGGAGCTCATGCTAGTTAAATTTCTGATTTAATTGGAAATCACAAGACCTATTATACCATCAGACATAGTGAAGTAACCAGGTGATAGTTCTGTATTTAATCATGAAGCTATTAATTTTCTTGTGCTTTTAATTAGTTCTTTCATAACTGGCCATTTCTACCACTTCTTTCAAATTCCAAAGTGTAAAAAATTAAAGACAAGATTCTAAACTCTGGAGTAAATCTGGAGTAACTGTAATTGTACTCCAGATCTATATATGTGTAACTGGGAGTGAAATTTGGCCCTCTGCTAGAAAATCAAGTAGGAAGTAGATTTTAAAAAATGGGCTTCCTGTGATGTTTTATTAGACTGAGATAATTATTCCAACTGAAAACTACTACATTTAGTCCATGATCCTAATCTGTGATTGCCATGTAAACACAACCTATGAATTAATGTATTGGCTGGTGTAGATACTGTAGCTCAACTAACAGGATAAAGTGACAGTTTTAAATAGAATAATTAAATATTGGAAAATTTTCTTGTGGAAATTCAGCTAGAGTTACAATAACTATTGTGCAAGCATACCTCCTGTTAGCTAAGCAATGCCATTGTTCACATTAGTGATATAAAGCATGCTCTGTAGTGTATTAGAATGCTCATCATCCTGATGCTCTACTCTCAAGTTAAGTGAAATGCTCATAATTAGGAAGAAGATTAATATAAGAGAATATGCCAGTAGCATTCTCATCTGTTTGGGGCAAATGTACTATCCTATTAGACTCAGGGCCAAATTCTACTCTCTGTTACATTTATTTCAACAGGGATGAGGTAGTGTGTGTGGGAATGAAGGCTTGGAGTCTTTGCCAGTCCTTCTAGCTGATGCTGTATGGTTCCCACTGCTGGCTCACTGAAAGTATATAATGGTCCATGCTAGCACCAGGCAGGGCTTCTAGCATGGCATTACAACGTAGATTTAAAATAATAAGCATACCACCATTAATAGTCATGGGATACAGCTACACTTGGAGGTAGGGGTGTGATTCCCAGCTTGTGTAGACACACTAGATGAGAGATAACACAAGCTAGCATGCTAAAAATAGTCATATAACCATGGAGGCATGGGGCAGCCACTGCAAGTACAAACCCACCTGGGTCCCAGGCGTATGTATTTGGGGCAGTTAGTCTGTGTTGCCATGGACTGTGCTACCTCAGCTGTGCTAGTTCAATGAGAGCTAGTGTGAGTGTGTCTGTGAGCTGGGAATTGCACCCCTAGCTCCAGGAGTAGATGTAGCCAGGGTATGGCTGTCTCTTGGGGACGCTCTAGTGTCCTTTTCTTCCTTTGCCATGCCCTTGCTTCCTCCTCATGCCCCTTACTCAGGGCTGGCCAAATCAGTCCTTGAGCTTTCCTGAGTACAAAGATTGCTCCCTGTAAGTATTTTCAGAGCCCCAAGAAATGGGGCTGTGAAGGAGGAGGGGCACAGGGGACAGATGCTGCACTTCCTAGTGGAGTAGAGCACTGGCCATGGCCTTACTAAATTTCTGGCAAGCAAGTCCTCCCAGAGCTCTCCCTAAGGCAGTGGGGCCCTTCCCTCCGCCCATATGGGACTGTCACGGAAGACTTGAAACTTCTGTTTGAAATGTGTAATTTCTGTACTGCACTTCTTGTATTGCATGGTGGCAAGGCCCATATGGCCCATTAGTGCACAGCAGGCTGGTGCACAGCACTGTATGTTCACACCCCAGCTGGCTGTGCACTAACTAGCTCTGTAGGCAAACCCTGAGACTATCCATCTTGGCTTCAATCAGCAATGTATGCAAGAAATTGGAGCTAGAGAGGTGATGAGGACTGGTCCTTAATGCACACTGTGACAATATGGTCACTAATTGTATGCTAAGAGGACTGTTTTAGCCAGCCACTCACAATACAGTATTTCTGAATCCAATGTTGTTAGTACTAGTTAAACAATGAATGTTTAACCCATTGTAATTCATCTAACACCCAGGGAGCTTGGATTGAGAAACTCCTTCTCTAGTGGCATGATACTTAGTGATTCAGCTCTAATAACTTATTCAGACCCTAACTTGAAAAACATGACTGCTGAAAGAAGGCTGAGCAAATAGAGGGCCATATTCTGCCATTCTTACTTCCCTAGAGTAGTATCTTACTCTTCAAGGAATGCCATTAAAATCAACGAGACTACTTGCTGAGTAAGATTCTACTCCATGTCAGTAAGGGAGTGTAATGGGGTGTCTACCCCATATAGGTGAACAAAGGGTTAACGGGAGTCTCAGAGCTCAGTTTTCCCACCTGGTTGCACCTGTAAGCTGGGCTAGGCCAGCATAATGAAATCCAGCTGGGGAGAGACTGGATGGTCCTATAAACAGGAAATCTGAAGTGGAGGGGGTGCAGGGAAGAACTCTGTTGTCCTTGCTACTGGGAGACTGAGTGGAGAGATGTGTGGGGAACAGGAAGGCACTTCCAGGGTGAGGAGAGAGCCCAGGAAAGAGAACAAGAAATCCAAGGTGGTAGCAAGGAGTCTGTGGAGTAAACCTTGAGCGCCTCTCCTAGGGTCCCTGGACTGGAACCCAGTGGAGAGGGCAGCCTAGATTCCCCCCAGCACCCACTGGTAAGGTGGCATGAAGCCCCTGAGAAGGGGACATGGGCTATGGGAATCTCTGAGAAAAGGGCACATGGACCAGTGGGTCTAGAATTGAGAGTGGCAGACCAGAGGGAGGGATTGTTGGATTTGCTGTGATCCCAGGATGGGGGGGACTAAACATGGAGAACTGAGAACTGAGTCATGAGAGGACACAGGCCATGGCAGGGCTGGAACTGCTGTCCATAGAGGGCACTAGAAGAGAAAAGGTTGCTGTGTCATGCTTAGCTGTGCGAAGACGTTCCAGCGGTGAGTTGATTCATCCACCTGAAGGTAGAATCAGGCCTAGAATGAATATGGATATTATGCTGGGAGAAAAGTTATATGCCTAATGTGGAGGGGAACAAGAGAGGGGCAGTCTTTACAGCATAGATGCAAGGAGAGGAGCAGAGAAGGGGAAAGCCTCTGTTACGCTTCCCCCCTTCTCCCCCCTTTTTAAAAAGGAAAAGGGGTAATGGGGATGGGGGTGGGAGAGGGGGAACTGCCAGAAAAAATACAACAGAAAGGATTAATTTATAAAAGGATTGCAAACTTGTTAATGAGAAACTTTTGGGGGTTGTGTTTTAAAGAGTGACAGGCAGCAGTACTTGTCACTTGTACAGCTTTCTGTTTTCTAAACACTCTTCTATATACAGCACATGTGCAATACTGCGAGTTAACAGTTGTCATAGTTGAATGCCTTTCTTTCCACTTCTGCAAAACATTAACAGTGTTAATTTAAAATTGTCCAGAGGATAGTGCTGCTCCGTCTATCATTAACACGATACGGTAGCTAACTAATACTTATCTGGTGTCCTCAAATTGACTATATTGGACTGTGTCCCATAGTTAACACACTGGAGTAATAAAGCTTCAAGAAACTGTCTCCATGCTCAAAGCATGAGGAGGACACAAAGCTGCAGAAGAACATTTAATTGCCTTCACATAAATGGATGGTGCAGCCTCATCTGAAATATTGTGTGGAGTTCCTGGTCACCCCACCTTAAAATAGATATTGCAGAACTGGAGAGGGTTCAGAGAAAGGTGACAAGCATGATCACGGGCATGGGGGGAAAAAATCACAGATGACCAGCGAAGGAAAAGAATCATAGAATGTCAGAGTTGGAAGGGACCGCAGGAGGTCATCTAGTCCAACCCCCTGCTCAAAGCAGGACCAATTCCCAACTAAATCATCCCAGCCAGAGCTTTGTCAAACCTGACCTTAAAAACCTCTAAGGAAGGAGATTCCACCACCTCCCTAGGTAACCCATTCCAGTGCTTCACCACCCTCCTAGTCAAAAAGTTTTTCCTAATATCCAACCTAAACTTCCCCCACTGCAACTTAAGACCATTACTCCTTGTTCTGTCATCTGGTACCACTGAGAACAGTCTAGATCCATCCTCTTTGGAACTCCCTTTTAGGTAGTTGAAAGCAGCTATCAAATCCCCCCTCATTCTTCTCTTCTGCAGACTAAATAATCCCAGTTTCCTCACCCTCTCCTCATAAGTCATGTGCTCCAGTCCCCTAATCATTTTTGTTGCCCTCCGCTGGACTCTTTCCAATTTTTCCACATCCTTCTTGTAGTGTGGGGCCCAAAACTGGACACACTACTCCAGATGAGGCCTCACCAATGCCTAATAGAGGGAATAATCATGTCCCTCGATCTGCTGGCAATGCCCCTACTTATACAGCTCAAAATGCTGTTAGCCTTCTTGAAAACCAGGGCCGGCTCCAGACCCCAGCGCGCCAAGCGTGCGCTTGGGGTGGCATTTTGCCGGCAGGGCGGCAGCCGGCTCCGGCGGACCTTCCGCAGTCATGCCTGCGGGAGGTCCACCGGAGCCGCGGACCAGCGAACCCTCCGCAGCTGCGGGAGGTCCACTGGAGCCGCGGGACCAGTGGACCCTCCGCAGTCATGCGTGCGGGAGGTCCGCTGGTCCTGCGGCTCCGGTGCACCTCCCTCAGGCATGACTGCTTGGGGCGGCCAAATTCCTAGAGCCGCCCCTGTTGAAAACAAGGGCACACTGTCAACTTATCCAGCTTCTCATCCACTGTGACCCCTAGCTCCCTTTCTGCAGAACAGCTGCCTAGCCATTTGGTCCCTAGTCTGTAGCAGTGAATGTGATTCTTCTGTCCTAAGCGCAGGACTCTGCACTTGTCCTTGTTGAACCTCATCAGATTTCTTTTGTCTCAATCCTCTAATTTGTCTAGGTCCCTCTGTGTCCTATCCCTACCCTCCAGCATAGCTACCACTCCTCCCAGTTTAGTGTCATCTGCAAACGTGCTGAGGGTGCAGTCCACGCCATCCTCCAGATCATTAATGAAGATATTGAACAAAACTGTCCCCAGGACTGACCCTTGGGGCACTCTGCTTGATACTGGCTGCCAACTAGACATGGAGCCATTGATCACTACCCATTGAGCCCAAGGATCTAGCCAGCTTTCTCTCCGCCTTATAGTTTATTCATCCAGCCCATACTTCTTTAACTTGCTGGGAAGAATACTTTGGGAAACCATAACAAAAGCTTTGCTAAAGTCAAGGAATAACCCATCCACTGCTTCCCTTCGTCCTCAGAGCCAGTTATCTCATCATAGAAGGCAATTAGGTTAGTCAGACATGACTTGCCCTTGGTGAATCCATGCTGACTGTTCCTGATCACTGTCCTCTCCTCGAAGTGCTTCAGAATTGATTCCTGGAGGACCTGCTCCATGATTTTTCCAGGGACGGAGGTGAGGCTGACTGGCCTGTAGTTCCCCGGATTCTCCTCCTTCCCTTTTTTAATGATGGGCACTACATTAGCCTTTTTCCAGTCATCCGGGACCTCCCCCGATCGCCATGAGTTTTCAAAGATAATGGCCAATGGCTCTGCAATCACATCCACCAGCTCTTTTAGCACCCTTGGATGCACTGCATCCAGCCCCATGGACTTGTGCTTGTCCAGCTTTTCTAAATAGTCCTGAACCACTTCTTTCTCCACAAAGGGCTGGTCACCTTCTCCCCATACTGTGCTGCCCAGTGCAGCAGTCTGGGAGCTGACCTTGTTCATGAAGACAGAGGCAAAAAAAACATTGAGTACATTAGCTTTTTCCACATCCTCTGTCACTAGGTTGCCTCCCTCATTCAGTAAGGGACCCACACTTTCCTTGACTTTCTTCTTGTTGTTAACATACCTGTAGAAACCCTTCTTGTTACTCCTAACATCTCCGGCTAGCTGCAACTCCAGTTGTGATTTGGCCTTCCTGATTTCACTCCTACATGTGAGCAGTATTTTTATACTCCTCCCTGGTCATTTGTCCAAGCTTCCATTTCTTATAAGCTTCTTTTTTGTGTTTAAGATCAGCAAGGATTTCACTGTTAAGCCAAGCTGGTCACCTGCCATTTTTACTATCTTTCTACACATCTGGATGGTTTGTTCCTGCAACCTCAATAAGGATTCTTTAAACTACAGCCAGTTGTCCTGGACTCCTTTCCCCGTCATGTTATTCTCCCAGGGGACCATGCCCATCAGTTCCTTGAGGGAGTCAAAGTCTGTTTTTCTGAAGTCCAGGGTCCATATTCTGCTGCTCTTCTTTCTTCCTTTTTGTCAGGATCCTGAACTTGACCATCTGATGGTCACTGCCTCCGAGGTTCCCATCCACTTTTGTTTCCCCTACTAATTCTTCCCTGTTTGTGAGCAGCAGGTCAAGAAGAGCTCTGCCCCTACTTGGTTCCTCCAGCACTTGCACCAGAAAATTGTCCCCTACACTTTCCAAAAACTTCCTGGATTGTCTGTGTGCACTGCTCAATTGCTCTCCCAGCAGATATCGGGGTGATTGAAGTCCCCCATGAGAACCAGGCCTGTGATCTAGTAACTTCTGTTAGTTGCCTGAAGACCACCTCATCCCCCTGGTCTGGTGGTCTATAGTAGACTCCCATCATGACACCACCCTTGTTACTCACACTTCTAAACTTAATCCAGAGACACTCAGGTTTTTCTGCAGTTTCATACTGGAGCTCTGAGCAGTCCTACTGCTCTCTTACATACAGTGCAACTCCCCCACCTTTTTTGCCCTGCCTGTCCTTCCTGAACAGTTTATATCCACCCATGACAGTACTCCAGTCATGTGAGTTATCCCACCAAGTCTCTGTAATTCCAATCACATCACAATTCCTTGACTGTGCCAGGACTTCCAGTTCTCCCTGCTTGTTTCCCAGGTTTCTTGCATTTGTGTATAGGCACTGAAGATAACTCACTGATTGTCCTGCTTTCTCAGTATGAGGCAGGAGTACTCCCTTCTTGTGCTTCCTCCTGGTATCCCACTTCCCCACTTACTTCATGGCTTTGGTCTCCTTCCCCCCCCCCCCACCCCCCCGGTGAACCTAGTTTAAAGCCCTCCTCACTAGTTTAGCCAGCTTGCTGGCAAAGATGCTCCTTCTTCTCTTTGTTAGGTGGAGCCCATCTCTACCTAGCAATCCTTCTTGGAACACCATCCCCTTGTCAAAGAATCCAAAGCCTTCTCTCCGATACCATCTGCATAACCATTTGTTGACTTCCATGATTCAACTATCTCTACCTGGGCCTTTTTCCTTCCCCAGAGAGGATGGACAAGAACACCACTTGCATCTCACACTCCTTTATCCTTCTTCCCAGAGCCACATAGTCTGCAGTGATCCACTTGTCAGCTTTCCCGGTTGGGACAGCAGCTAGATGACTCAGTCCCCCTTAGGAGGGAGTCCCCGACCACCACCCCCTTCTCTTGGGAGTGGTGGTCTTTGAACCCCCATCCCTAGGACAGTGCATCTCAGGCCTTCCAATCGGTGGAGTTTCTTTCTGCTCCCTTCCCTCAGATGTATCATCTAGTCCCCTCCGCATTAGTACCTGTGGAGAGAATATGAAAACAGTTGCTCACCTGTATCTGCATTGCTGGTATGGATGGGATTGTTAACTTCAAAAAATGACAAGAGGAGAGACAATAAAAGTATAAAATTAAATGTTAAAGAAAAAGCAGATCTGTGACTTCTATTGTCCCTGTGCCATAACACAAAAGCAAGGCACCATTCAATGAAATTAAAAGGTGGCTAATTTAAAACTGACCTAAGAAAATGCTTTTTCAAACAATTAGACTGCAATTAGCTGTTCAGATCGCTGCCACAAAATGTTGAGGTCAAGAATTTAGCAAGATTCAAACAGGGATTGGACATTTATACAGATAACCCTGGATCGTCTTGTAACCATAATTAGTGTTAACATATTTTGGAAAGGATGCTAAATCTCAGGAGTCAGGATTTAAACCAATTTCTGACTACTAGAGTCTGAGACCTAAGGTGTCATAATCTCCTCTCCCATTTGCCTACTGAGGAAGGTTTCTTACACTTTCTTCTGAAGCATCTGGTACTGACCACTATTAGGGATTGGCTATTGGACTAGATGGCCTTTGGGTCTGATCCAGTAGGGCAGTTCCTAATGAAAGTCTGCTATTTCCCCTCCCCCCCTTCCACTTGTAACTAGCTAACCTGAGGAGGTGATACTTCCATCAGTGACACATTGGGGCCAACAACTCTGCATTTCCAGAACTGAAATACGGGGGCATGATTTTCTTCTGGGTGGCTTTATATCACCCTTACTCAGTTGACTTCATTGGAGTTCTGATTCTCACCTGTCTGAGAGCAGAATCATCCCATAAATTCTGAAAATGACAGATCAGATTCTTCACTGTCTTGCATTGTGTGTAGTCATTGACACCAGTACAAAGTAGGGGCAAAATGTTTGCTCACTGTGGAAACACTTTATATTTAGTTTGCATAGGGACACATGGACAAGACAGTGGAGAACCAGGCACATATATGCCAACATCTAAGGAGAGAGCATATATCCTACTTTTTTTTTTTAAAGAGAAGGAAATTTTCCATGCTCTGAAATGGCTTTGGAAGTCATCCTGCATGATCTAAGAACCTCTTCCCCAGTGGGAACAAAGTCACTGATAAAAGTCACAATGCTGGAAAATAAAATCTGTATTGGAGCCAAAAGGCAAATGACAATGAGAGAACTGGATTAGACACATACCAAAATGGTAGAACAACTCCTTTCCTGAAATCAAGCAAAGAATACCGGTATATCAAATGAGACAAATGCAGTCACTTCCTTACATGAAGGTTATGTTGCAACACAACATTTTGAAAGATTGTGCAATTTATTCTAAGCAATATCTCTGAACTCCAGTCTGGTTGCTATAAGCTGAACTATGTGGCTCCAAAGCTATATTTCCCTTGGAAAAGGAAAACTTATAGCAAAGTGAACACAATTGACCTAACAGGCAAACTCGAGGTTGAAAGAGAAATAACTAGGGGGAGGTTGGCACTGCTGTCTCCTCTCCTGAATCAGAGAAAACAGTCACTAGCCTCACACACATGCTTTCACTTCAGCTCAACAAGCTAGGAGTGCTGATCCAATACCATCAAAGTCTTTTTTTCTTGATATCAGACCAGCGGGCTAGAGCTGCTGAGCCAGTAACCTCACAGAAGCCAATTCCTCAACATCATGCTAGTAAGCTAATAGTGTTCAGCCTGTGAACTCCTAAAGATCTGGGCCATGGCATCATCCCCTCAAGCTAGAAGTGCTGAGCAAGTAACCTCATAAAGACATATCCCTTGACATCAGACCAGCAAATCAGAGGAGATGAGTCAGTGAACTTACAAAGACCTGCAACTTGACGACATACCAGAGAACTAGAAGGGCTGAGAGAGTGACCTCTGAAAGGCTAAGTCCTTTTCTATAAGCCCAGGAAACTAGATTTGCAGAGCCAATAACCGCCCCCAAAACCTGTTCCTTGACATAAACCCAGCAAGTTTAGAGGTACTGATCCAGTGACCTCAGAGGCCTGTAAACTGGCCAGCAAGCTTGAGGTGCTGAGTCAATGAGCTCACGGGGTGTGTGTCAGTCACTCATCAGCCCAGCAAATTCATGATGCTGAGCAGTGGATATATTGGAGTGCAGCTCCCCTCCTCTACCTAAAGTAGGACAGTCTCCATTTCTCTTACTTGTGTGTGCTCTCCTAGAATGCTCCTTCCTTCTGCATCTTCACTGAATGGGGAAATTTGGACTCAGCAGTTGGCAGAGTGTGAAGTAGGAAGAGCTGGTGCCTGGCTGAGGATTCCCTTGAGCTCCAACTTCCTTGAGTTTCAAGCCTTCGCACCAGTAGGTGAAACAGCTCCCTCATCTCATGCGGGGGAAAAGAAGAATTCAATATAATTGTTCCCTATCTTCCTGGAGAAGAAAGGAGGAAGATGGACAGAGCATCTGCTAGTTCCCCGCCCCCTCCAGCCATCATTCATTTTCCAGGGGAAAAGGATGACTGTGCCCCTGGCTTCCCCTTCCTTATCAGATACCAGGGGAAACAGCATGGCTCTGTCAGTTCCCTCTCCCTTCTTGGCAATCCATAGTGGCGTGTGTGGATGGCATGTTCCCCTAGCACCGCTCCATATTCATCTCTTGCTTGCACTCCCCAATACACTTACTTGGCTGAGTGTGGGCCTGGCTGGGGACATAGACTCTCCTATCAGGTACATTTATTTTCTTTTTCCTGTGATGTATCCCAGCCCAGATGATGCATTGACAGTTCACTTCACACTATCAACAACCATGATGAGAACTGGTGAATTTCCCCCTCTTTTTTGGTCTATTTTAACAATTGAGGAAAATGCCCCATGTGAAGGCAGACTTACCTCTTAATACACCAAAGCCACCATAACCTGTATAAATCAGCATTCGGAAACAGGCTGCCAGATTCCCTCAATTAGCCTCCATCACTCTCCGGTATAAACTAAGCAAAATGCAACGGCTGCAGCCCTAACATGCTGATTTAATAGTTTTAGTGATTGACATAAAACTCTTAGCCAAGATCTTGGCAACTAGTGCAGAAACCACTATAATACAAATAAGGGTAGGGGGGAGCCCCTCTGGTGTCACTAAGCTGATTTAATACAGTATTTTACCCACTAAGTAATGGGAAGATGCCCCTGAGCCTGGACCTATGCATGTGTGCAACTAAGACCTATTCGACTTACAGTATTTTCAGGTAGTTCATTTTGTAAACAGGTTCCCTGTTAAGAGCGAGCAGGCAGGAGACAGAGAGGTTGGTGACCAGCAGGGTATTGCAGACCTCTAAGGGAGAAGGCATGGTTTGTTGAGGCAGGGGAGCAGATGTGGGGTCCTGGTTCTCTTCCTGACTCCGTCACTGAGTTTGGCAGATCCTCCCTTCCCCCCTAATGAAGGGGAAACTGTGGCATTACAATGGGAATATTATTACTTACCTGTCTACCTTACACTGGTTTTGTGAGGCTTGTGCTAACTTGCCTTGTTGGACCAGGGCCTAAGGGTGGAGGCAACCTAGTTGCAAAACACCCAGAATGGCATGGTGGAAGCTATATGAGAGCAGAGATTCTTACTGACAGGACACACAAATGTACTTACAAAAGGACTTGATTTAGGCTACGGCTACTTTAAAGTTTACAGTGGTGGGAGAGATCTCTCCTGTCAGCTTAACAGTTACTGCCACTCGCAGGTCTGGAGTAATGTCGGCGGGAGAAGCTCTCCCACTGACATAGTGCTGTTCACATCAGCGCTTAATTCGGTGTAACTTGCATCACTCAAGGGGGTGGGGGATTTACACCCTTGAGCAACATAAATTATACCACAGCAAGTGCTAGAGTAGACAGCCTACAGGCGGTTGGGGTGGGGTCTTGTCCTAGAGCTATAGCAGTTGGAAGCCAACTGAAATGCATTTATGCCGTGGGCTGGGGGAACGGAAAACTTAGCTTCCATGTCAGAGAGCTTAGATGAGTAGTCTGATCTCTGTGGGGTTTAAGTGATGCATCGGCTTTGTGCTGGCTCTCTTCCAGGCAATGAATTTTACCCAGTGTCGATTAGAGGTGAGCTCAAGCCAGCAATCTGGGCCTGGATTTTGGAAAGACAGGGTTTGACCCCTATTCACAACTGTGCGGCTCAGACCCATCTCTAATGTGGATGTTTAATTAGTGCTATTTTTAAGTAAAGCTGGCATTTTGTATCTTTACCTCCTTCACTGCATATATAGCTCTAACTTCAAGCTGTTGAGCCATGTCTAAGAGTTTGCTCCCACGGCCCTTATACAGACAAACACCATCACTGGCTTCAAGAAAAATTTCACCCAAATAAGAACTGCAGGACAGAACCACCAGATTTGGTGTATTTCTTATTGGCACAGAGTAGCAACTGCTAGATTTATTAGAAAATCTTTTGGTAAAAACATTTTAATTTAAACTGGGCATCCTCTTTTTTCATCCCTTAATCCACTAGTACCACATGGAATAACTTTGTCTTTTCTAATGTCAGTGGGCTGCAGAAGTGCACACAAGTTTTGTTAACTTATTTTCTACTAGGATTTGGTGCAAATGGACTCGTCCTACTCTCTGTAATCATGTATCCATCTGGCCCCTGCTATCTGTTACTTAAGCAATAAGACACCACAAGGCCTGAGTTATTGTGCAATAATGACATGCTGGAGGTAGGACATGATGAAACAATAGCCAAGAATACATTATTACACAATAATCAGCATCCCAGGGTATTATGTTGAGATTTTTCTCCCATCTCACCCCCCACACTGTTTTTAAGATATAAGTGTAATGGGTCAGAATCTGTGGTGTGGTATACTCATTTTATGCCACTCAGCCTAGGCAATCTGTCACTAAAGACAGTTAAACCAGCTCAGGGAAGATCACTACAATGTAAGAATGATGTCTGGTGGTGGTGTAAAGTGACACTTACCCCTTGATGCCACTGTAACCAGGGAGGGCTCCAGGCACCAGCACGCCAAGCACGTGCTTGGGGCGGTATGCCACGGGGGGCGCTCTGCCGGTCGCCGGGAGGGCAGCAGGCGGCTCCAGTGGACGTCCTGCGGGCGTGCCTGCGGAGGGTCCGCTAGTCCTGCGGCTTCGGTGGAGCATCCGCAGGCAAGCCCGCGGGAGGTCCACCAGAGCCGCGGGACCAGCGGACCCTCCACAGGCATGTCTGTGGGACGTCCACCAGAGCCGCGGGACCGGCGACCGGCACAGCACCCCCTACAGTGTGCCGCCGTGCTTGGGGCGGCAAAATGCCTAGAGCTGCCCCTGACTCTAACAGAAAAAAGAAGCTGTGATACTCCTGGGTTATGCTGATGTTCCGCTGTGTGTTTTTGGCCCCCTGTAACCACTAGAGTTAATGTTGGGGACAACTGCTGTAACACAGTGCAGGGTGACTGGCCCTTCACAGAGCAGCAGTCCAGGGATGAAACAGTGCAAAGTGGGATTAAACTCACCATCACAATCTGGCCTGTGCTCTCCACAGCTCAGCTAACCCCAGCATCTGCTTAGTGATTTTAGTTATTCTATTTTAGACAACAAGAAATATCCTAGGAACGATGATGCAAAGATCAAAGGAGATACCTATGTGTTCCCTCTGCTGTATGATGACATTTGAATGCCCCATCTAGTCCAGTCTCCAAAGAGTCTATGGTGGCATGTGATTGTGGGCATCTTAATTTTTAGGTGCCCAACTCCAGAATTCTTGTGCCTAGTCTACAGAAGTGCTGAGCACCGGGAACTGGTCAAGTCACTTCTCTCTGTCTCACTGATTCCAGATATCTTGTACTGACTGTACTGAGCAGCAGTAAACACCTGAGTAGAATAATGCACAGCCAGGGCTGGAAACTTCTACACAATAGCCAGTGTTAAAAAGAGTAGGGTCAGTGAACAGAGTCTTAAGGGCATGCCCCAAAGTGTACTTTTTGAAGAAAAGCGAATCAGATGTATCATCCTTTTGAGAGAACTTTTTCTTCACATAATTAATGTTAAAAACAAATAGCCCTTTATTTCAGTCATTGGCAATAGTGGCTCAGGTGTGTGTTGTTCCTTCTCTTCGCGCCCCCCACCCCGCTCCAGGCACAAAGGGGAGTTAGGTTCCCAACTCCCATTGAAAGTAAGCTCCCGTTTGTACCTTTGAAAATCTCCTATGTTATGTTTGGGTTTCTAAAGACCCAAGGCCCATATTTAATGATCAGTTACTCTAGTTATAACAACACTGTAATTGTCCCAAGGCATTGTTCCCCAGGATCAGGCACCACTAATGTATGGTGACTCCATCTTAACTATAAATTGTTGTGTTAGGGAGCTGCATGGCAAATTGAGGGCACTGATTTGTGTGCATTTATGAAAGATTATGAAGCCTTGTGAGACAAGCTGGGTGAAGCAATATCTTTTATTGGACCAACTTCTGTTGGTGGAAGGGACAAGCTTTTGAGCTTCATGCAGCTCTTCTTCGGATCTGGGGAAGGTAACCAGAGTGTCTAAGCTATATATATATATATATTGGGACAGATTGTTAAGCATAATGGGATCTCACATGTTGTAGAAGATCTCTTCAACAACAATAATACTGCAAATATATAAAGCCATGTGTCTCAAGTAAACTATGAATTAGGAAGTGGTTGATCTTGAACAGAAGGGCCCAGTTTTATTCCAATGGTGAGCTTTGTCCAAAGAGAACGGTGTGCATATTTTCTAAATCACTTTGCGAACATTGTGCTGAAATAAACCTAATTTTTATTTCCTAAACTTTTATTAGGCGTTGGTGACATCTTGTGGTAAGTTAGTCTAATTGGAAGTAAATAGTCTCTGTAGCTATCCCAGGATTTTTCCATGTCTGCTTTCTTATTTTGAAGTGCTAGTCTGAATTCTTACACACTAATAAAACAGTTCAGTAGTAAATACAGTATCACTCCATAACACCAACTTTACATGGGAGGAAACTCCACGAATTCAATAAAGGTAAACTGGAATACAACTAGTTTAATGAACTGATAAATCAGGCCCCTAGCTATAAGTTTATCCCTTTTTTTTTGCTTCCCCACTTCCAAATTTTATTTGTATCCCTTGATCTCAATTCTTGTTAAAAACTCTTGAATGAATTCTGCCAGCAACTATATGAACTTTATTCAATAAGGCCCTCCATTTTTAACTTCTTGTTCCCTCCCAGAGTAAAGGCAAGGGCATTCTGCTTTAGCCCTTGAATTTCAAGTGTCCTTCCAATTCAGAGCCCCAATTCTCTATCTGATCCTATGGCTTTGGGTCTAAATGGCATCCAAAAATAGATTTTTCTAGATCTGGCATGGATGTGAGTGACCCAAGAGGGTCTTGTGAGAACAGCCACAATCTCTCACTGGTATATTTCCATTTATGAAGAACAATAATTTCACATACTGGTACTTATTTTAGATTGAGAAAAGCAACAGTAAGAAAGAACAAATAAAGTCTCCATCACAGGACATGCTGCGTGTGTACGCGTACATGTATGTCTCCCCTCTTCACAGGCTGCAACAACTTTGAAGACAAAATAGCTGCTGCTTCTGTGCACTGACAAGTCTTTTGATTTTTTAAAAAATAAATTTTGGCTTGCGGGAGGGCTGTGTTGTAGGTGGATGTGCCCAGCAGGAGATGCTTCTGGTACTTGCCCCTCTTCCAGTTCCTGGTCTGAACTTTACAGTTTGCTTTCTACAGAAACACTTCCACCCACAATACATTATCATCAGGCCTGTATACAATGCAACAATTTACCTTCCCTGTATTTACATCATCTTGAGTTTCTAGTTCCAGGACCTCCCTTCCTCTGAACCTTTATTGTTTAACAATGTTTCCTCATTACTTCTCCTGTTACTAGCATGTGTGTCACTGGTCCCAGTCCTTTCTTGGCAACACCTTTACCCACCCTTCCTTATTTTCTTCCTGGTAATTTCGTACCAAAATCTTCTTGCTGAGCCCGGGGGAAACGAGGATGCTCAGCACTTGCAGAAGAAGCTTAGCAAGTTGAGGATTTGAAATCCTTGGGTTCTTATTAGTGAAAAGAACTGGTCAGAATTTTCCAGCAGAATATTTTTTTCCTTTGGGGAAAACCCCATTTTGTTGAAATCTAAACTTTCTCCAGAAATGTGATTTTGATGAAATTTCATTTAAAAATAATTAGAAACAAGCATTTTGAATGTAGGAGAATAGAACACTTTGCTTTTGTTTCTAAATTCTTTTGTTTATAAATGTTTGGGTTTTATTTTTATTAAATTTGATTTTTACATTGACAATTAAGCCCTAATTTTAAAATGTAAAATTAAACAAAATATTTAAAAAATCATCACTGATACAAAACATTTCAATTTTAGTAAAACAATGTTTTGATTGAGCTAAAATTATTTTTTCTTTAACAAATTCATTTTGAAGGACATTTCAGAATTTGAACTCTTCGTTCCAGCAAAATGGAAATTCTGAGGTTGTTTTTTTTTTGACCAGCTCTGGTCTTGAGCTCTGAGTATGATACACTGTAAATCCCACACAGGGGCAACCATGCCACTTATTCTGAGTGCATGCACGGTTGCTTAGAACAGTGGCATGGGGAATCACCACAAAATGACAGCAAAAATATTTCTAACAAATAGTGAAAGTGTGATATCTTCTGAGACATCACAAAACCTTAGTTTTTTTTTTTAAAAAAGCCTTGTCTTCTACTCAATCTTTTATAACCATTTAATACAGTAAGAGCGTGGTGGGGTTTTTTGTTTTTGTTTTATTTTTTGCTGTTGCTACCACTGCTTCATCTTAATCGGTGATTGCAGTCATAGAAGTGCTAATGGAGACATGGTTCTGGTGGTTGCTGGCATATTGTACGCTGTCTTATACAGCATAGGGAGGAACATTCAGAAGGGCTCAGCAATGATTAACTCTGCTCTCATTAAAGTCCACACAAATTCTACTGCTGACTTTAGTGGGAGAATAGTTATATTGACACTGAACATCTTGGAAAATACAAGTCATAGTTAGGCTTTGAAGGATTAGATTTTCATTAGGGCTGTTAATCGCAGTTAATGCATGCAATTAACACAACAAATTAACTAGATTTTTTAAAAGAAGTTATGATTGATAGCCATTTTAATCACACTGTTAATAATAAAATACCAATTAAAATTTTTAATAAATATTTTGGATGTTTTTCTACATTTTCAAATATATTGATTTCAGTTACAACACATAATACAAAATGTAGAGTGCTCACTTCATATTTTTATTACACGTATTTGCATTAAAAAAAACAAAAGTAGTATTTTTCAATTCACCTAATACATTTCTTTTGTTTACAAATATTTGCACTGTAAAAAAGATAATCTAATAATATGAGATGAGCACTGTACTCTTTGTATTGTGTTGTAACTGAAATAATATGTTTGAAAATGTAAAAAAAAAATCCAAAAATATTTATAATAAATTTTAATGGGTATTCTATTATTGCTTTACAGTGTGATTTTATTTTTTTTAAAAAGGTGCAATTCATCACAGTTTTAATCTCCTGATTAACTGTGATTATTTTTTAATCATTTGACAGCCCTAATTTTAATCAGTAAATGTCAGTAAACATCAGTTTCACTGTACATGCAAAAATGACAAAAATGTTTCCAATAATCAAAATTAACAGGCAAAGCAAGGAAAAATGCTGCTTGAACTTTAGAATTTGATTTAAGAATATTTATTTTGTATGTTTTGACCTGCAGTGTTGACAATTTGTGTCTGCCGCGTATTTCCCACAATTGTGAAAATTTAAATGGATTTTAAAAAATCAAGAATATCTATATATAGTTAAAAAACATTGATTTCTGCCAAGGCTATCCCACATGTTTAAAATGCCAGTGGACACCTGAAGCTCTCTATACTAGAGCTCTTTCTGCTGCTTCCACTGGCGGTGCAAAACTGCTGGTAGCAACAGTGGGAAATGCTAGCAAAAAACTCCAAGGGACAAATCCTCAGCTATAGCCATTTACACCAGCTGAGGACTTGGCCTTGAGTGTTGGCAACGTCTTTTGTCATTCTGGTTGCTTGTAAATTGTTAACTATTTCAGTTTCTAGGAAAATGTGCTTGTGTCCACTGTGCTTCATGCTAATATTTTCCATCTTGTTGTTGCTTTGTTTGTTCAGCTATGTGCTAAAAGAAATTTTGCTCTCTAGCCCAAGAAAGAAAAAAACAGTTGCTATTACGAGTAGCCTGTGCCAGAAAATTCATAACTCACAGCTTGAGAAAACAAACACTCCTAACTGAAGAGATCTGGCTAAATGAAACTTCAGGATGGAAGAAAAAATATGTAATAATCAGAATTAGGGGATCATAAATGTCACAGTGAGCTAGCCTTGCTTTCCCACTCATGATATGGATACGGTGAGATGCTGCCAATATTTTGACCCACCAGTATTCCCTGTGACCTGTATTTAAACCACATGCACCAGGGTGCATGCACAACAAAGTAAATAATGGAGAGTCTGGGGAAATATCTTATTTCTATATTTAAATAAAACTGTTTGTTTCCCTTCTTGGTAGTGAATAGAAGAAACACAGTGGGAAACCAGCAGAGTAAGCCAGATCCATCATTATATGGAGGGTATACCTACACAGAAGCTGGGAGCATGCCAAACTGCTATTTTTAGCACACTAGTTTGAGTGGAGGAGGAGGAATGCATGGATGGAGCTCCAAAGCCAGTACCTCTGCACAGTAGACAGCTGCACCCGCAAATGATGGTTCACTTGCAGTTGGTCCAGGCAACTCACTCTCAGAAGAGGCTCCAAGCAGCTGTGTGTGCACAGCAGCACCACACACTGGCGTGACTTTGCCTCGGCTGGCATGCTAAATCTAGTGAGGGTAGCTAGTGGCAAAACTGCTATGGAAAGGGCGCATCTGGCTCTTCAAGTGCATCAAGTCTCCTATGACAAAGCTCGCACTTTTACCAGTATAGTTTGTTTCACTCAGGGACGCTGGAATAAGCTATGCCAGTAGGAGCCGCATCCATACTTGAAGCATTTTACCAGTATGTCTACACCAGTTCAGCAATCCTAACATAGACTTCACCTCAGCAAAGAAATAAATCCCAAATCTGAGCCAGGAGAAACGGAGGAGGTTCCAACTTCGCAGACATGCCCCAGGCTACAATTGCAAAACAATTCATGTTTTTATGGTACACTCATCACCTTGGTTTCTGAGCACCTTTCAGTGAGAAATAAATGATTAATGTGTAAATCCCTCTCCATTGCTTTATTATTACTAACTAGCTGCTACTGCATTCAGAAAACTCAGAGATCTGAAAGGCTAAAGACATTTTGATTTAAAAACAAAAAAAAAGTGCATATGAGACCTGTCATGTCAATACTGCTGATGTTATATTAGTAACGTGATCCCATCCATTGCTTCCAGTATACCAAACGGAACAAATCTGGTGATAGTGTGCATCCTTGTTTCATTCCTATGGTTGTCCTGAATAATTCCATCAGCTTCTTGTCTACCCTCACCAACTTGCTATAGATGTTTTCTAGCAGCTTGATCAATTTTTCAGGGATGCCATACTTTTTCAAAACTTGCGATAAGTCTTTCTGCCAAATGCTATTAAAAGCCTCTGAAGTCTGTAGAGTTGTTGTAATAAGTTTGGTTGTGTTCTATATACTTCTCTGATATTTGTCTTATCACAAATAATGGATATATTGTACTTCGTCCTGGTCTAAACACCTGTTTCTTTGCAAGATCCACTTCCATGTAAATCTTCATTCTCTCTCCTGTGGATCATTCTAAAAATTTATCAATTTCTTCCTTGGGCTCTGCTGAGGTCAGGACATTCAATAGTACAAGTGTAACAGTACAGGATTTGATTCTGAATCTCCTCTTCAGCATACAAAGAGATATTGGGTTAAATACCATGAGAGCTGGGCTTGCCTTTAGCTTCAGCACCAATGCAACTCCATCCTGATATCCACCATCTTCTCTTCCTGATGTCAATATCCTGTGTTCATCATGATAGAATTCTCCATTGCCTTTCCATATCATTTTGCATAGACAGATGATTTCCCACTCATATCTTTTTACTTGCATCATTACTGCAAGTGCTCTAGCCTAGGATAACATTGTGTTCCATCTTATCTTTCAAGCACAGCATGTAATTCCCTGTTCTGCGTGTTGTTTTTATTTGTTCAGATCACATACTTTTCACTCCTGCCTTGGTTTCTGAGCAGCAAACATGGCCTTTGTTTAACTGGGTGATGACTCGGCCACTGTACTTTTCCTTTTTTTCCCATTCTTCATTTGGTTCTACGGTCCAATAATCATCAAGAGTTTTTATCCATGACTCCCCAGCTTTGTGGTTCAGTGTATTGTAATCTATCTGCAACATTATTATAAGCTATCAACTAGCTTGTTCCAGCATCATTTCCGCCAATGATACTTTGAAAGTTTGTTTGGTGACTGACTATAACTGCATCTACACTAAAGGCTCTTCCCGGCACAGTTATGTTGGTCACAAATCATCCCTTATCACAGCCCTGACTGGAAATTCTGGCAAAAATTTGTAGTATAGACCTGGCCTTGATCCCTTGTTAGTAGCATCCATTTAGAGGGTCTTGCAGAGGCTGCTCTGGCTCATAAGTAGACAAGGAGTCTTCATGCAGCTTATCTGATAGTTTGTGGCAGGCTGGATTGGCCAGAGGTGTGTTGCGAGCTAATGGAGATGGGGGGCCTATTTAGCAGTGTGCAAAAGAGCAAAATGTGGTCCTGCCCATTTAAGACCTTGCTTACACTGGTAACTCCCCATGTGGACACTCTGTTCTGATATAAGTGACCTTTTATTTATAGTTTTAAACGCTTTCCCAAGTCATACGTGCCTTTTTGGTTTAGCATGTATGTCAAATTGAGTGTCTGTGCTAGGGATTATATTGGCATAACTCGAACAGTTTAAATACACACCTTAGCCTATACCAGTATAACCTGTCTCCCATAGACAAGCTCTTAGATTTTGCAGGGCACTAATGAATGTAAGTGCTCAGCTAGTCTGGTGATCAGCATGATATGAATGCTTAGTTAGTCAGATACACCAACCACAGAGCTGTTTAACACAGCATTTCCCAAACGGTGGTTCCTGACCACCAGTGGGTCGTGGGTAGGCTTCTAAATGAGTCACATATCCAAGGCTAGATTAACCCATCTCTGGGCTCTAGGCCTGGTATGGAGATGGGGAGGTGCCACCCTGCAGCAGCTGGGTGACTCCTTTCCTGTCATATTGCAGCAGCAGCAGGCATAATCTGAATGGTGGTGTGATCCTATGCAGGTTGATTATGGGGCTGGCTTGTTCTCCAATTCTTTCCCTCTGCATTGGGCCTGGATTAGGGTTGCAGTGTGTGGGTCTCAGAAAAAGACAAAATGCAGTTGGTGGGTCACCTTAGTAAAAAGTTTGGGAACCACTGGTCTAGCACCATGCTGGCGCACTGGTTAAATACTGATTCAGAGGGGAAGAGTGCCACCTGCTGGGTCCACCAGCACACTTCCTGTAGTATTTTGGGTGTATCTAATTTTGTCCTATTGAAAGGTTGCCCATTTTCAGATCCAACCCTGCTTAGCTTGTGAGATCTGGTAAAGTAACAGCACTAAATGCTTTAGCTGTAGTGATAAATGGCTCTTCATTCCTCTGAATAAATTCCACAGAAGGGAAATGCTCTGAGGTCTCTATTATACAAAGGTCTCTTGCCTTGCCTAGACTTTCTCCACTCACATATAGGTACCAAGTTTTCCACATAGGACTGTATAACTCATTCCTTGTTAATTTGTATGGAAATTAAAACAATTAGAAGAAAAAGGCCATTCTTAGTCTTTTTACTGAGAGATCACTATCTGACAGGCATTTGGATGTGCCCTTATTCTCCCTGCATTCACTCTTTAGGCTGAATATGTAAAAATCTTCCCTCTTTCCCATTTTGTAATGTTTCATTTATTTTAATTTTGGGGTTTTTTTTACAGTTGAAGGCAACAAGGTGTTTGCTACAAATCAAGTTTAGAATTCACATGTTGCTTAAAACATGCTAGATGCTATGGTGAGTGCAGCACTAGAACTACAGATACAGCTGGATATTCTCCTTTTGTCCTTTTTTCATATCCTCTACTTTTGAAAGGATAGACCCAGCTACCTGAAGTGTCTTTTCCATCTATAGCTCTTCAAGATCCTCTCAGTGCAGTGTGACACTCTGCTATTGTGGAGCAGCACCCAGACACTCCACTCTGAAGGTTGCAGCTGAGTTTCTGGTGAAGGTGAATTTTCCATCACCTCTAAACTCTACAGGCAGAGACAGATCAGCCTGAAACTTGATAGGCTAGGGTAGAGTGCATGCAATATGAAGTCATTTGAATAAGGGTTACAGCACCCTGTAATTGAAGGTATTGTCAAAGCTGCTTTTTGTTCAGAGCTGGGGGGGAAGAATGGTAGATAGGACAGAGGCATATGAAGCTTATCCCCACCCTGGGCTCCCCTAGGTCAGATCTAATGCATGAATGTCCAGGACTTTAAATATGGAGAGTTATCAGAGCTTGGGAGGGATTTAGCCCTCTCTCCCCAGTCAGCCTGCAAGGAGAATTCCCCAGGCACAAGCTTAGGTTGGCCCTATGCTGCCCCTGGTATAAGTCTGGGTGCTGGGTGTTGATTGCTGGTGGATCTATAGTGTATGATGGGGATTGTGGGTTGCATCAGGCTGTGAAACAGCCCTCTGCAGGCTGCTGTAAATTAGAGCAGCCCAGAATCCTGAGGGTGCTTTTCCTCTCGCTGGGCTGCTCATTCTTGAATGGCATGGCACACAGAGTGGAAAGATGATATGCTGGCAATTCACTAATGGGTCTCTGGTGCCATGTGCAGACTTCTTAGCACAGCTGTTAGCTGAACTCCTGCCAGGGCTTCAGTATAAACTCCCTCTCTCCAAATCGGATAGAGCTTTTCAAGCCTTCTCTAAGCTAGCAAAAAGGTGTTTTAATGTGAGATAAGAAAATTTTATACGTTTTACAGGTGAAATCCCAGCCCCATTGAAGTTCAGTGGCAAAACTCCTATGGGTCCAGGATTTTCAGTTTAGCATCTAGTATAGTCAGGGTTTAACACCTTTTAAAAATGTTAGGACTTGACATTGTGGGGAAGCCATTGCAAAATCAGCTAGGGTGTAAATTTAAAGCACAATAGCCATTCCACACTTAGCATGGATTGTGCAATTTTTACTTAATCCACTTTAAAATAGCAATAGCTATTCTGGGTTATACTCTCCATGCCCCCCCGCTCCCCTCCAACTCTTAGCTGCTTCATTTGCCACCAGTTCTATTGCTCGAGGACAAAGAAAGGCCATTCCCCCTCCCCTCCCAGCCCCCCCACCCCAAAACCTGACACGTGGTTACATGGTCTTTGCAATCTTCAGCTTCCTTACTGCAAGCTTCCTTGCTGCTGCCCAGCGGTCAGATTCTGATCTCCATTACACCAGTGTACATCCATTGACTTGAGTAGAGTTATTCTGGGGTTCCAAGGGAACTGGCTGGTAGAACTATAGCTATGCCACACTACACCAGCATAAGGTCACTTTTATTCTGGCGTAATTACTCTGTTTACTCCTTTGGAAGTACAGTAATTACACCAGAATATAGTCACTCTTGTTCTGGAATAGAGTGTCCATATGCGAAGCTATGCTACCATAACTATATACTGCTACAGTTCTGCCAGTAAATGTTCCTGGGAAGAATAACCCACAGTCTCTCTGGTGTCCTGATACCAGTAGAATCCATTACACTAGCTCCTTCAACCAGGTTTGTGTGTGTGTTTTTTTTTATCTCCAGGACACTCTTAAAATACTCATATTTTCTCATTCACAGGATAAATGAGGGAAAGTGGGTTACAAATTCAGGCCCAGCAATGACAGGATCGTACAGCGCAAAGTCAAAGTACAAAGTACATTGTAGTGTATCTTGCATTGTTAACTAGCTTTGTGTTATACATGTTATGAGCTTCATGCTAACACTCTTAAAAGGTAGTGTTCAGAAAATAATGGATACCCAAAGAACAATTGTGTTCATCTGTTGTGGAAGGCTGATACAAATTGGACTAGCACAAGATAAATAATGTATCTCTTGTTGGAGACTGTTATGTATTTAAAATGTTTGCTAGCTCCTAAGACTGTAGACTAAAAGGTCATATAACCAATCCAGAGTTTTCTGGAGTGAGTTTGATCAGTGATAGTAACAGCAGGATTGCAGCATGAAAACTGCAATGTTACAGTAAAGTTTTTCTGACTCCCTATTGACTGGCCAGAGGTCAATAACTCAAGTCCAGAGCATCAACTGGCTTCTGCTATCAAAACTTCCTTGCCTAAATTGTTTTGTCACTGTAAAGAGTCTGATTGAAGGTGGGGCGTTGTAACTTGTCTGAGCTCTACAGAGACTCCTTAATTAAGGACACTTTTTTTAAAGTGCCTTTCCATGCTATTTTGTGACTGACAAGCTATTCATTGATGTTCTGCATCTGTACTGGAGCCTCTTTACCAAAATGCATGCTATACACTGTAGGCACTAGAACAAGTGTGCCACAAGGATCCTTATCAGCATTAATTGCTGTCAAGGCCAGGATTAGACAAAATGGCACCCTGAGGATTGTCTTTGGCACTCCCCTCCCGCCCCCACCTGCATTTGTTAAACTTTTGAATACCTTATTTTTTATTGCATTTGTAGCCCATTTCACAACTTTGCATAATTTGCATGCATGATTTATCCCTGTCATGTAAGATAATAAATTTGCATGCTAGGATCTGTAAATCTGTATTTAATCATGCCATATATAAGCAAATAAAAAATAGTTTCCTCTAAGCTTATAGAGACTTCTTAATTTTAAGAATAACTGAAATGTACTAACATCAAGAAATTGAATTGTGCACCAACATTGGGTGGACCAGTATTAAATAGTGTTACAGTGGGTGACAGCCTTACAATGTTAATCCTCATCCTTTAGTTCAAAAGGTCGCTTTTCTCCCCTTTGCTCTTGCGAACTGAAGCACATCTCATTAAATATGTCCTTTATTAGTCATTACTTACACTCGACAAGTCTTAAAACACAAGTACACTTTCACAATTACACAATATAACAAGGTTCACAATATCACAGCTGGGCTCTCACTTCACTTTTTTCTTAATCTCTCTGATTGACTTGCAGCGCCCCACCCCTTATATACCCACGAGAGCATGGCTGACAACATTCTAGGAGCTTCAAGGAAAATGTAGTTCTCAGAAAGTCTGGAAGGTTCCATGAGATTCTACAAACCTCTAGAACATTCTAGGAGGTTAGTGAAAAAATGAATCCACATATGGAATACCTGCAATGGTGACTGTCAGAGAGCATTTTCTAGAATGTATTGACATTGATGCTACTACAGGGGGGAGGGATAGCTCAGTGGTTTGAGCATTGGCCTGCTAAACCCAGGGTTATAAGTTCAGTTCTTGATGGGGCTACTTAGGGATCTGGGGCAAAATCAGTACTTGGTCCTGCTAGTGAAGGCAGGGGGCTGGACTCAATGATCTTTCAGGGTCCCTTCCAGTTCTAGGAGATAAGATATTTCCATTAATTTTTTTTTTATACAGGAGTTGGTATGACAAATGTGCTTCTTAAAAAGCTGGAAGATTTGGGAATTGCGATAGCTGATATGAGAGGTCAGGGCTACGATAATGGTGCCAACATGAGAGGAAAGAACAGAGGAGTGCAGACACAGATCCCAGAGTTAAACCCTCAAGCTTTTTTTGTCTCATGCAGTTCTCATTCATTGAACTTGGTGATCAGTGATGCAGCATTAGCTGCTAGTGAGGCTGCTGAATTTTTTAATGTAATTCAAAGCATCTATGTATTTTTCTCTGCATCAACTCATTGATGGCAAATTTTGAAGCAACATCTGGGAACATCCTCTCTGACACTGAGACCACTGAGTGCCACATGATGGGAAAGTCAAGTGAACGCAATAAAGCCTATCAAACACCAAATTGGGAAGATAGATGATGCCATAGTTGCCATTATGGAGGATAATGCTATGACAGGAACTGTTCGTGGGAGAACAGTGGCAGAGGGAAATGGAATCACCAGAAACATACATAACTTTAATTGTCTGTGTGGCTTAGTGTTGTGGCATGACATACTGTTTGAAATAAATGTTATAAGCAAGAGACTCCAAGGTGTTGACCTTGATATATCTGGAGCAATGGAAAAACTGGACAAAGCAAAGTCATACCTACAGTCTTACCGGTCAGATGAGGGATTTCAAAATGTTCTGAAGAGTGCACAGAAGTTGGCAGAGGAACTTCACACTGAAGCTATTTTCCCACCCATTCAAGAATACAAGAGTCACTGAAGAAGACATTTTGATTACGAGGTACGGGATAATCCCTTAAGAGACCCCCAAACAACAATTCAAAGTTGAATTCTTTAACCAGTTGCTAGATTGTGCAATACAGTCAGTTGAAGAACTTTTCATGCAGCTCAAGGAACACAGCAGTATATTTGGGATGTTGTATGATATTCCAAAACTCCTCACTATACCTGAAGGAGACCTACACCAGCAATGCAGTGCACTAGAAACAGTGTTGACACATGATGACATGCGGGATATTGATGCGAGTGATTTAGGTGATGAATTGAAAGCCCTTTCAGGATACATTTCAGCAGGATCAACTCCAAAGGCTATTCTGGAATATATGTGCACAAATAAGATGATCACCCTCTTTCCAAATGCTTTTGTTGCTCTGTGCATACTTCTAATACTTCCTGTAACAATTGCCAGTGGAGAATGCAGCTTCTCCAAGCTGAAGTTAATAAAAACACAGCTATGCTCCACAATGACACAGGAGAGGCTGGTAGGCCTTGCAACCATTTCAATAGAGCATGAGTGGCCCAGACTGTGGACCTTCAGGAAGCAGTTCAAATCTTTGCAACCAAGAAGGCACAGAAAGCACCACTTTGATTATTCAAACAGATAAAAATGCCAGTGTTTACTATGCAGACAAGAAAAGTTACATTTGCTGTTCAGGCGTTTGAAAGTTAAGTGTTACTTACAATTTTTGAACAAGGCATTTTAAGTTGTTAGTTCTCCTTTATTGGGATAGGTAGCAGAGCAGTACCATGAGAGGAGTAGAACAGGAAGACGGCAGACTTGAGACCTTTCAAAGTTTTGGCCCAAGCAAGGGGGTATGGGGGCATCATTTGAGCTCCCTGCCTCAGGTGTGAAAATGTGGGCTGGCCCTAGCCATTATCCCTGCATATTAATTGTGAATAAGGCATTTCCCAATGCATTCTAATGGAGGGCATGAATAAGCATTTGCGTTGCACTTCTCGTCAGTATTCGTCCCAAGCTGGAGAAGCTAATGATACAACCAGCGGACCAAATTCAGTGATGAATTCTGGTCATGTGCCACATGAGGCACATTACGCATATGCTAAGAAGAATGCCTTCTAATAAAAGTGAACTCAGAACCTGATTGTAAAGTACTCTTACTTGCAGCACATTCGAAGGTGAAGTGGGGAAAAAAACTAGCAGCTTTCGTTCCCTTTTGTACTAATTAAATCACAATAAGATGATGCATTGGTACCACTGTTCGATCAAGCACAAAGCTAGCAGCCTGAAGTTCAGGGTTCTAGTCCTGACTTGCAGTGCAATCTTGTATTAGTAAAATGCAAGGATTTTTGCAAATACAGTCCTTTGAAATCAATGACTTAAAAAATCAATAGGATTTCTGTATGCAGATAAACTGAAGGAATAAGTATAGAAGAGAATGAATTACAGTTTCTGTGCTCTGGTGCTAATCTCCTCTTAGTCCTTTGACAAGTAACTAACCAGTGCTTACAGGATCAGGCCTTCTGCCCTGCACTTCTCTGGTAGTGGTGCTCCACTGAAACCTCTGCTCCACTGGACTTCTCCACCTGCTGCTGTCCCTGCAACCCATCCCAAAAAAGGGTTTCACAGAGTAGAAGGGTTCTTTAGAAACTTTAATGCAGCCACAGATATTGCATCTCAGCGGGTTCCTTGTGATTGGATGCATCTTGACCCCAAGGTTGGTGATCCTCCTCCTCCTCCTTCCACACAGAGACGGAAAGATCTGTGCGTGGAGGATTTCCACCGTACGTGGATCTGTGGGGGCACAAACTGATCCAGCATGATTATTATTTCATGTATCCTAGCTTGGAACACAAGTGCATCTATTTTAGGTCTATCCTATAGAGGTCACTGCAAACTCACTTGTGAAGAAGAGACAACATTGTGTTTCACAATAGAATTGATGTTAATACTAAATGAAGGCTGAAGAATCCTTATCTGTCTCTAAGCAATGTTTATATCTCATGCATGTTTGTAGAGTGACAAATGAAAATGACTTTTACTCCACATAAATGAGTCCTAATGTACCAGAGAGGAGGGCATTAACAAAAGTTAGATTTTCAACTTGTTTTTTCTATGAAAGAAAACCTGATGCTAATACCATGCATGTTATCATTTAATCCTGATCTCTAAATTAGAATACAATTCTCTCATCTACCTTGCATTTTCCTCCATTTTAAGGTAGATCTGCAATTTCCATAGAAACAACATCATAGCTTTCTATGTATTGGCAAAGGTGGTTAGCAAATAATTTTCATTGTACTTAAATCATGTTCAAAAGTGTGCACATAATGATTTAAAAAAAATTACAAAGCCAGCCTGGCTTCACCAGTAGCAGCTGAGTGCTCAGGTAGACAGAATGAGGTAGCATTTTAGCAAACAGGCTCCACCTTAACAGGAATCTGTGATTATTTTTATACGTGGATTTATTTTCCAAATATATTGAAAGGGCTTATCTGCTGTATTGGAGTACAGCAGGGGATAAGGGATGTAAGGAACCTCTTTCTTTTGAAACAAGGGGAACACGATCCTCCTTTAGTACTCAAGAGCACTAGAGGAGATGGTTAATGATCCTATCTTCACCCTACATTATTTTAAAATTTGTATTATAGTAGCAACTTGAGGCCTCACTGTGCTAGACCCTAGACAAATCTGTAGTAAAACAAGGTCCTGGTCAATGGGATTTTGGCAACTAAGTGCCTAGATTCCTTTTGAAATGAGACTTGGGCTCTTAAATCAGTGAAGTGTTGCAATGGTGAGCGCAGCAATGCCTAAATACCTTTTAAAAATCTGGGCCTTGCAGTCTATATAGATAAGGTAGACAGTGGAAATGTTATTCCCATTTTACAGATGGGGAACTGACAAATTTAAATGACTTGCCCAGGACATATAAGAAGTCAGTAGCAGAGCTGGAGTTGAATCTAGAATTCCTGAGTTCCATGCCAGTGCCTTAAGTACCAGGCAATCCTTCTTATTACACAGATTTACATATAAGGGTCCTTTTCCAGCTTCCCAGATTATTAGCTGAGTGTATTTTGCATCTTTTCAGACAAACAGCAAAATGAGCTCTACAGTGCATTCCAGCCTGTCAAGAAGAGTTCTACCCACGCTAATAGCAAGCACCTGAGAGTAGACTTGATCCAAGAGTGCTAGGATCATTTTGGAAGTCAGTGAAAGACACCTTAAAAATAGCTCCGGGGAAGCCTGGATGTAGTAGTGCAAGTAGAGGGGCGAAAAGTCTGTCCAAAGCAGGAAGAACTATGTTGTATTTTTCCCCCTTGGGGTCCTCTATCTCCCTTCTAGACCCGTAAGTCTGTATTACACTCTCCACTCTCAAAACCAAAGCCCACATCACTTTGGAGGAGCAAGATTAGGGTGGATTCTTTTTGTAGCCTATCCACACATTTCCTTACAAGTCTAGAAGTGTTGTGAACTACTACTAGTGACATGAACTATTTCCCACCTCAGAGCTTAAAGATGCTCTAGCTACAGAACTCTAAGCATCTACCATTCTAGGAAGCCAGAAACCTAGGTCAGGAATGAAATTCAGGTCTTCTCTGCCTTAATGCAGCACTCTGCCACTGGGCTAGCAGGATCACCTGGCTTCAAATGTTGGTATTGTAGTTCTATTTTAATTTGCACAACAGCATCATTATTGATTTGTTTGTGTTGTAGGAGTGCCCAGAAGTCTCAATCAGTTAAGACAAGACATCAAATGGACGTAACAAACATGATGGGAGGGATGGAGAAAGGAAGATGAGAGTAACAGCAATACGAACAGGTAGGTTACGTAAATTGGCAATCTGTATACTTCAATGATTCCAAGACACTTACATTTTTATTTAATATGTCTCAGTATATGCATAACTATTACAGATATTTTTAATGTAGATATTTACATAGAGCTATTTTATAACAGCAAAAGGTCAATCCAAAATATATGTCATGCTTGACTATCAGGCAGAAAATTAATCCATTGATTTTTATGGCTGTTATTTGAACTAATCAGTCTCTCTCATTATATAGCATGAAGCAGATTAATCTCAAAATGGAGCTGATGTTACAATAGTTGCTCTGTCTTGAGTTGAATAATTATAGGAACCTAAAAAATCATTTACTGATCTCAATATGGCACGTAACACAAAAGCACTTAGGAATTATAACTGCAATATAGTAACCAGAGGCAGAGGTGGCATTTTTTAACATGCAGTTTAAATGACTAGTTAGTAGTTTATGATTTTAAAAACCCCACAAAAACTGACTGAAGAGCCAACTGACTTCCAAAATGATTAAGCACATGCTTACCTTTAAGTATTTGAGTATTTCACTGAAGTCAAACTACTTTGACTACTTATGCAGGCCTTATAAATGTTTCATTGTAAAAGCTATGTATTGAGCTGTAAAATGGCAGAGCTGGAAATTAAAAAACAAAACAAAACAGCAGTAACTGTAAACATTAGCAGTTGCTACTTAACATACAACATTATGGCATTGGTTTCTGTTTTGTTTTCAAGGGTAAACATGGCTTTTGTTTTATATAGTAATATAATTTTATATAGTAAAGTCGATGCCATTCTTTCAGCAGCTAAATAAATAACCTTTTTTTAGGAAGTCCAAAACTCCAGGAAGCATAAAGGTTTTGTTTTTTTAATCTTGAGTAGTTAGAATCTTGTACTGATGAAGTTTTGATTTTATAAGTTGGGTATGTGATAGATGGGGCTATTTTTGTGTGTGTGCATGCATTTTCCCCCTCTACAGGTTGAGACATATTGCTTCTCTTGAAAATATGTTAGTTTGTGTCGAGGCTCATGAAGGTATTTGGGTGCTGATAAGTTAACAACATTTATTCCTTGCTAAGTAAATTACTTTAACAGAAGGAAACAATGCCATGTACCTATCAGTTATTCAGATTTTTCAGTTTCCTATTCATAAAAGATCTGAATCTCTGTGCTCTAGTTTTTCTAAAATAAATTACATATCTCCGGATTGTGCAACAATAAGTGGACAGATTTGGCACACAAAAGAGGTGCTTTAGCAAACACCCCTTTTGTATACAACCCCGGCAACAACAACAAATGAGTTTTTTTTGTTTGGATACAGCTTCCCAAGAATCATCTTTCACTGTAGGAGAGCATTAAAAAGATTAGGATAGTCATTCCTCTCTCTATTGGTGTACTTGGGGGCAAGAAGACCTCATGAAATCACTAGGGCAGGATTTCAACCTATTGCTCAAGAGCATTAGCAGGCTTTTTCTAAAGGTAACCTTTAACGGGCTTGCTACCGTAGTGTTAATGTAACTGAACACTTTGAAGAGTGATACTCATCCAAGCACATTCTCAGCTGAAACTCTGAATGCCAGTGGTTTTTGCGGAAATGCAAACTTCTCCAGCTATAATGAATAGTGGATTAATTAAGAATTTCTTTTACAGCCAAACTATAGGCTTGGAAATTTTAAAAGGGGCTTTAACTGTCTTTAATAGAGTAAACTAAATGAGGGGAAACTGCATTGAGCAGGGGCGAAAACACACTTCTAGCAATGGAGGGAGAACACATAGACATGAATAGGGCCAAATTATCCCTTAAGATTTGTACTCCCATTCCCACTGAAGTCAATGAACTGCATGTGCATATCAGAGGGCAGAATTTGGTGTAGCAGAAGGAAATGCATTGAACTGAGTCAGCAAGGGAGCATTTGCAAGCTAAAATGACTAAGATGACTTAAAGAAATGTGTCATGCTCAGTGAGCCAGGTTTTAGGTCAATTCAATTTTCTGGAAGTCCTAAAAAGTGTATTCCACCAGGGCCAATCAGGGTTGTATTTTCAACATGAACTGAGGAGTTTTAAATTCAGACAGGAGGATTTGATCTATAGCTTTTGTAACAGAAATTGCCTGCTACATTGTGATGGAGTATTTCTCGAGGGGAGATACATGATTTACAAACTATAATTAAAATAGTTTTTATGGTGTTTTTAAATATATTTAATTATGTCAGGAAGACACTTTTCACTGATGATAGACCTGTTACAGTTTTTACAGTATCTGAACTTTTGTATATCTGCAGTCCAGGGTATCCTAGTGCTAAATTAAAAAAAAACAACACTGAGCTTGCTAAAGTGGCATTATATGATTCATTACTTATTTAGCTGTATCCCTGCATTCTTTAGTCATTCACACTGCACATCTTGTGCCTGATCAAGAGTTTATAACCTGAACTGTTTCTACTGTTCCTCTACTTAGAGCCCTATTTTAAGAGGAATAAAGATAGTAATGTAAAGAACTATTGATAGGTACCATATCATATTGTTAATGTATTTTACATTTATTGGGGAACTTTTTATATAAACGTGAATGAATTAAGCTTCACATTATTATGCCCATTCTACAGATGAGTAAACTGAAGTACAGAGATTTTTTTAATAGTGACTTGGCAAAATCAGAGGATAAAGAGCAAATGCAGGAATACAGACTTCCAAATCACTACACCCACCACTAAATAAACTTCTCGTGGTTCAGAAATGTGTGCATGCTTGTATGTAGACCCAAAAGCAATGTCAGAAAAAAAATAAGATTTTGATACCTGTTTATCATCTTTCTTACTTCAGATATGTGCAAACATAGACTTAGCGTGTGAACAGCTCCAACCTGGGACCTGAGCTTGTATTCAGTGAAATCAGTTTTGTCAGTAACTTCAAGAGGAGTGGGACCTTTCTAGGAAATAGACATAACTGTGTAGGAACAAAAGACACAAACCTCAAATGGAGCAAATAATGGTAGGAATAAACAAGACATTTAGTCTATTAGAAATAATTGCCTATTAAATCAAATAATGAAGAGATGCACAACATCATTTAGGATGCATGGCTCTTTTAACTTGTAGATGCTGTCGAGATACTACAGTGGTGGGCACCTAAATGCAGAAGCTAGATATATTCTTTTCTAAAGGAATGATAGAAGGAACAGTCAATCCGCGTTAGACTTCTATGATCTGATTCTAATATTGTTTGGACAAGTTGGAGTGATATTTAGTTAAACAAGGCCAGTCCCCCCCAATAATTTCTTATTTACAGCTTTTAAAAGGATTTTAATTCTCACCTAATGGCCCAGGCCATGAAGTTTTGGAAATTGTAGCTGGCTACATAGTGCATGCATCTGCCCTATGATTCCATGATAAGTTAATGCAAAAGAATGACAGCTAATCAGCCCAGAAAATTATCTTCTAACCATTACACTAGATATCAACTATTACACTAGAAATCAACCTATTGAAAGTGATGGGCTCATCTTGCTCTCCTGACTCTGGACCTGATTGTCCACAATGCTACCTTGCATTGAGCCAGATCGGGTACATCTGAAGCGGATGTGGAATATGAAAGGGAAATACCAATTTTGCAGCATTATTCCCTGCTCTCTTTCCTGCCCTCCCCCACAAATGGGAGCTCTAGGGATTGGGGGCTGGAGGCTGGTGTTGGTAGCGCTGAGGAGCAGCCACCACCCATCAATCAACATGCTTCCTCCCAGAGATGGCAGAGAACCAACACAATATCTGTGCCTAAGCACCACATCTTCATGCCTTTCGGAGCTGAGGGTTTTGCACAAGGTGATTGGCCAGTGGGAATACAACTCCTGCAGGAGCAGTGTTCCATGCAAAGGTGATTGCCTGGGCAGAGGCACTGGACCTCTGCATGATTGGTCCTGCCCTTTACAGGTGTACCAAGATTCACACAGATCTCTGGACAACTGCATGTTTAGGGTGTTAAGTCCCCTGTCACTCTAGGATTTTTTTTGTCCTTTAGCATGCATTTTCTGGACCTTAGTGCTTCCTCAGGTAAAACTTCCATTGATTTCCAGGAATGGGCTATGTGTGTGGATATATTTATAATAGATAATGAAAAAGAACTTGAACTCCAGAAAGTGTGGTTAAAGTCTGAAGGTATAGAAACAAGAGAAAACAGAAGACTAACCATGTGTGTACCACAGAGGTGATTAGAAAAATGCTGGTGCTCACAAACAAGAAAAGTGAGTTTCAGTATTGCACTTATCAGACAAACAATCTCAGGTTGCTGGGGCTTACACAAGAAATCATTATTAATATCAGAAGATCTTAGTGTAGGACAAACAAATGGTGGTTCCACTTTCTCAGCATTTCCTTCTAATGTTTCTGTGTGGGCTGTGGGAAATTACTTTCCTTGCTGCTTATTAAAGTTGTAATCATTGTACTATATGTAGTGTCAAGACAGCATATACTGGGGTAGGATGAGTTCATGCCAGCTCCTGATATTGAAATAAGAACATACAAACCCTTTGGATGGTAATTAGGCATGTATGGCAGAGTATAAATTTTCCATAAGTTTTGCCAACTCAGATCAAAGCCTAAGGTCATGTCTACACTGTAAACTTTAGCCAACACAATTTATGTTGGCATAAATGTATTGCACTTGGTATATCACTTGTGCATGTGCATGCTTGGCTCCTTGTGTCAGTTCTGTGTGTACTCACCAGGAGTGCTTGCACAGTGTGGTGCACCATAGGTAGATATTCCAGTGTACAGCTCACCACCATCCAGTGCACTGTCTTTCGGGAAGTTTTGTCAATGCATGGTGAGGCAGAAACAGGGGTGACTGGGAGAAAGGTGTAAAGTTCCTGACATGCAACTTTCTCCATACCATAAAGTCAACCTATAACTTTTGTGCCTTTTTAAAAAATCCCATGAACCTGCATGGCCTCCTCTCTGTCCACCGTTTCTGACAGAAACCTGGATCCTGCACAGCTCTGCACTATTGTCATGAGCGTTGCAAGCAAGGCTGCACCATACTCCAGCATTTCCAGTGCTGCAAGAAGAACCACATCAGTGAGGAAGAGGACAATTTCATGGAGGACAGATAGGTGTGGGATATAGCAAAAAACAATTTAAGGTTGTTGGTGAAGTTCATGGAAAAGATGCAGATGGTGGAGCACCACTTCCGGGCTTGAGAAACCACCACTGACTGATGGTATCACATCGTAATGCAGGTTTGGTATGATGAGCAGTGGCTACACAACTTTTGGATGAGAGAGGCCACATTCATGGAATCTGTGTGCCGAGCTCACCTTAGCCCTAGTGCAGGGACACTAGAATGAAGGCAACACTGGCAATGGTTAAATAAGTGGCATTCACACTGTGGAAACTTGTGATACCGGATTGCTACCAGCACATGGGAAATCATTTTGGAGTTGGAAAGTCCACTGTGGGGGCTGTTGTCATGTAAGTTTGCAGGGCCATTATTAATCTCCTGCTACACAAGACTCTGACTTTCAGCAAAGTGCAGGACATAGTGGATGGATTTGCAGCAATTGGATTCCCGAACTGTGCTGGTGTGATAGATGTCATGCGTATCCTAGGCACCAGCCCACCTTGCCCCAGAGCATCTAACAGAAAAAGCTACTTTTCCATGGTTATACAAGTGCTGGAGGACCAACAGGGATGCTTCGCTGACATCAGTGTTGGCTGGTCAGGGAAGATGCATGACACTTGTGTCTCTAAGAACACAGGACTGTTCAGAAAACTGCAAGCAGGGACTTTGCCCGTGGTAATCCGCTGGTTAGGAAAGAATGTTGAAATGCCAGTAGAGATCCTGGGGGACCTGACTATTCCTTGCTCTCTTGGCTCATGAAGCTGTGCACAGGCCACCTTGACAGCATCAAGGGAAGATTCAACTACAGCCTCAGCTGGTGCAGGATGACAGTTGAATGTCCTTCTGGTAGATTGAAGGGACCATGACATTGTGTACTCATAAGACTAGATCTCTGTGAGAAAAATATCCTAATGATTATAGCAGCCTGCTGTGTTCTGCATAATATCTGTGAGGCAAAGGGGGAATGTTGCTGCTGGGCTGGGGGTGGGGCAGTTGTCCTGCTAAGTTTGAACAGCCAGACACAAAGGCTGTTAGAAGAGCTCAGCACAGAGCTATATGGCTGAGGGAGGCTTTGAAAGAGTATGTTAACAGTGAGCCACAGTAATACATTGTGAACTGTGCTGTACCTGGCCTTGTAGTTTTGGGGCTTGTTAGGAATTATATGGTGCTTGGTGTGCACCTGTGTATATAACACTGTCAGTGCGTCTATTAATTTTCTGGTCCTTGCTGTATGTTTATAACTATTATACTGTTCATCACTAATCCTATGAGTTCTGTCACACAGTACAAAAACAAGTAAGTGGGTGCTTTCAGCACTGCTAGGCATTCTGCAGCATACATTGTGAATTAATAAAGATGAATTATGTTCCAAAGTGTAGAATTTTATTGAGTAACAAAACCAGTGGGAAAAGTCTGTGCAATTTAACAGCAAATACATTAAAAACCTAAGTTCTGATCCATTAGTTTATTGACAAAAGGAAAGAACATTCATATTCATTTTGACTACATGTACAGCAACCGTGGCGCTCTCAGGTCAGTGTATGCGAAGCTGTGGTTGTCCTTACTATCTCCTGCTGTTGAGTGGTAGGGGTAAAGATGCAGCCTCTGGTGCCCTGAGGAATGTAGAGACAGGGGAGGGTTTGGAGGTGCTAAAGTGCAGCACTCTATGGAATGCAAAGGGAGACAAGCCTATGATTTGTGTACCTATAGGTCCACAAAAATGTGCAGCATCAGTGTTTACTGTCAGAGAATCCCCCTAGTGCATCTCCCTCTCCTTGTCCTGCTGGGACTTTCTCCTGTTCACTCTTTCCTTCTCCAAGCAGCTTGAAATATTCACCCTCCAGGCCCTCTGCTTACGGTCTGATGCAGCACTGGCTTGCAGGCTCTAGCTGAACATCTCATCCTCTCTCTCCTCCTTATCAGGCTCAGGCATTCCATGGGTGTGGAGGGAGAACCCTCAAGCCTGCAGCTACAAATAAAACACACAGTGGTACCATTGTCAGAATAGTCACAATGGAAAGCAAATGTTACGGTTCTGAACTCCCTTCCCTTGCTCCCAAAGTTTTAAACCAGACATGCTTAAGACACTTCTGCTTCAGAGTACTTGTGCACAGCACCAGTCATGGTGAGAATGGCCCCTCGGGGTGAGAGAAATGAGGAAATTGCTCAGTTACATGAAACTGAATCTAGGGCAATGGCACTGAATACTGGCACCATTTTCCCTGGCCAGGGGTGATTTTACTGATATCTCACTTCTCAGGGTAACAAAGGCACAGATCACAGCTGCTGCTTGCATCCCAAAGTTGCCCAGGCCTGTATGCCCCTAGCCTGTTCACAGCAATGGTGCCTGCCAAAGTCACCAGGCACTGGTGTGAGAAAGTGTTCTACTGCAGTGGAAAAAATAAGGCTGCCATCCCTAGGATCCTTTGGGAGAGGATTGCAGAGTACCTCCATGAAAATTTAATTAAGATCTCTCAAGGATTCAATGCAATCCTTGTGTACATAAACTGTTCCACATGCTCCCCTGCCTAACTCTGCTCTCCAATCAGCCAGGGTTTTACCTTGCTGTAAATGGGTCGACTCACCCCTGCGGCGCCTCCTGCTGGTTACTCTGGGAATTAGCTTTGTTCAGCACTGGAGCGCCCTCTGCAGGCTGGTGATCCACCTGTTCTCAGGCCCCCGTGTCCCTCCCTGGACCCGGTGCCCCTTTTCTCCGGGGTGCTGCCCCCTGGCAGTAACCCCTTTTCACTCTGGGCTTCCCCTTTTGTCTCAGGGAACCCCCACCCTCTATCCCTACCTTGCCTCAGTATGTGGCTACTGTCAGTCATTGTCTAGCCCCACACCCTGGGGCAGACTGCAGTATCAGCCTATTCATCATTGGCAGGGTTGGGTTTGGACCTGCTGCTTTGGCCTACCCCTGGGCTGCCCTCTGCAACCCCCAGTACCCGTTGGCTTTGTGCTAGGCCACAGCCTGGGGCTTTCCTGGCTAGAGCTCCTCAGCCTTTCCCCAGCCCTGCTTCACCCTAGGTACTTAGCTCCTAAGCAGCCAGGCCCATCTCCCTCTGAAGGCAGAGAGAGACTGTTTGCCTTTGGCTCCCTGGCCTTTTATAGGGGCCAGCTGTGGTTCAGTTTGGGGCGTGGCCTCACCTGCAGCCACTTCCTCCATTAGCCCAGTCTTGAGAACTGCCGCTCTCAAGCCCTGCCAGGCCACTTTTAAACCTCTCTGGGCCGAAGCAGGGGGTCACCCTGCTACACTTGCCCAACCCCAGCCCTCTGCAGGGCTTTTCCAACCCCTCCAGGGCCGGAGCGGGTGCTCACCCTGCTACACCCCTCTCTTGCTTCTCCCATAGATGTCCATATTTCTATGGCTGATCCATAGCTGTTCTCCCCACAGGCCCAGGAGATCCAATATCTCCTGTCTACTCCAGCCCAGAATGCGTTTAGAGCATGTAGCTGGCATCATTGGCTGGCCAGTTGCACACAACAATGGAGAGCTGCTAGATGTGCTTGCCAAGTTGGGCAATCAGGAAAAGCCATTTCAAAAATTTGCAGGGTTTTAAGGGAGGGGGAAGATGGGCTTGTGGTTTCTGTGAGCCCTGGGAAGTGAAGTTCATGACTGTAAACAGAGCGGCCAGTGTCAGGCATTGTGGAACAGCTGCTGATGGATGATTAGGGTCGAAATAGATAATGCAGTGTCTACACTTGGACTGCATTGACTGCAGTACATCAACCATAGCTCATTGCTGTTTGGACAGGGAGTGTTACTGCGTCACCACAGTGAGGTTCTTATGTTGTAGAGAGACACATTTTAAGTATAGACACATGCACAACTAGGTCAATGCAAGGCAGCTTATGTCAACCAAACTTTGTGGTATAGACCAGGTCTAACCCTACTTATGTTTAGACACACAGATTGAGTCTAGACCAAATTTTGGTCTCCCTATCTTCTTTCTCCTATTTGAAAATACACTTGGTGCTCATACCTTGAGGTCTGAAAGCTTGTGTATTAAAAAATTAACTTTTGGTCCCCCAAAGAGTATTGCATTAGCTCTCCTGTCAACTGTATTTTGTTATTCCTGTGTCTTTATATGAGATTTATAACTGAAATGATTGACACCCGTGGTCATTAGAGATCTGATCAAACTTTTGTAGGAACTGAGGTGTTCATTCCATGAATCTAAAAATCCCCTGCAATTTCAGTTGAGTAGAGTATTCTTAACTTCCTGTCCCTAAAAGGTCTCATAGTGTCACTGTATACTGTTAAGCGGCTGTTGTGTTTTTCCCCCAAAGGCAACTACATTTTGTTGAAGAGATTCCTCTGTATGTTTGTGTATAATAGATAATAGACCTGAATTTTAATGCTCTGATTCCTATGTGTTAGCAGAAGTGTTTTCTGAATAAGAACACTGCAGAATCAAGCTCATAATTTGTCGAGTACTTTAAGTGCTTCAGTATGAAAGTGCTATAAAAATGTGTGGGTTTTTTCATTTGTTTTCTAACACAGCTTTCTGTCACGTTGAGTTCTAAATGCATGTGTCTTAGCTTCCACTGGTGTGTTCTGTTGTTTTGGTGACTTCAAAATTAGGCTTGCACATGAGTGGAAGGGAAAAGAAGCTGGCTTTGTTGATGGTGATAAGAAATTTAGAAATCTTACAGAGGTATTCTGAAATAGAGTGGTTGTACTGTAAGGGGGAAGGAGGGAGATGGTGGTGGTTACATAGCAAATAAGACTCTTTATGATGGTATTGTTTGTAAAATTTGGCCAAGTAGATGGAGAATAAAATTAGCGATCCAAATTCTGTAGCCCTTACTCTGTAATTATTCATGGAAAACTCTCATTGATTTAACATAAGGACTGAGTCAAAGGTACAGGCTTTGGCTAGCACTTATCAAGCTGAAGAACAAGACCTTGACCCAAGAACTCGCATCTAAGCATGCCCCGTTTGTAGGACTAGCTCTTAGCTGAAAACTGACCACAGTCAAGTTGAATAAAGAGCTTTGGTTCCCTCCAGTCCTGCCACATCTAGGTGTTAAACATCTACGTTCAAGGAACAGGAAGAGGTTTCTGGTTGAAAGCTGCTGGAACGACAAACAATGGGGAGAAAGATGCATTTGCATATATGCTCCTCTCAAGCGTTTCAGTCTGTTTCCTGTGGTGAGACACAAGACTTGCTTTCCCACTGAAAACTGGGGAATGCAACTGCAGCATTTTGGAATGGATTTAACTTTAATCCTGGAAATCTGCTATTCCTTATTTTACATAGGGTGCACTTCAGTCTCTTTTATCATTTCACCTTAGTTAATGTACATTGTATCAGTTACATGACTACTACTATTGAAACAGAAGATAAGATCAGAGATAAAATTAAAGAATTAGACTTTTGAATCAGCTATCAAGATTGTTTTTGGACAAGGTGCCACAAACATCTGAAAGAATAAGCGAAGTTTTTTTCCAGCTTTGAGAGCAGAATGTTCAGACTTACCCCTGTATTACATTGTAAGAACAGCACACAGGCATGAAAAGCCAGCTAACCCTAAGCCATCCATCACACATCTTTTACCTGGTCCTCTGGTGATGTAGCCACTTTCTCCGTGTCTCCTTTGCCAGTTTCTCTCTGGCTAAACTAAGCTTTGCCCTTTCCAGGGTAACAGAAGTCAAAAATAAAATCTTCAGTTTGGACAAAAGAATTCAACAAAAATAATTCACCACCTCATCATGTTCCTTCTTAAAATGGTACTGTTTTTGACCAGCTGTAGACTAGAGCCTTATCGAAAGGGTCAGTGCACCCTCTTACAGCATCTAATTACAATTTTCAACATGGGGCACCTAACAAAAAGATTTTTCTAGGTCTGAAGGTCTAAACTTGAGAGCATGGTCTGGCCCTAAAGCTTTGAGACTTTGTTTTCAGCATCCGCACACCATGATGCCATGTCTTAGTGGGGCAACTAAATGAGTTCATGGATACTCACATAGATTCTATTTTTATTTCTATTAAAGCTGTCTTATTAGGTATGGGTTCTCAATAAGGGAGAGAAAATGTTACTATGGAGAAAATGTATCTGGTCTGCTAGACAAGAGGCTAGTTTTCTGAAAGACTACATTAAGCCATTTCAGTCTCCCAATAGTTGTGTGTAATACCCTAATAAATAAAATGAATCAAATAGCATGGCTTCTCCCATATGCACATCTACAGTAACGGCACATATACTAAATATTGGCTTTAAACTGGACCTGACTGACTAGATTGTTGGCTGTTCAGCAGTTAAAGCATTCTGGATATGTTTACATGTAGATTTGCTAACGTGTCTAATTTGGTTAGTTTTCAACTAACTTAAATGGCTTGTGCAATACATTGGAAATTTAAGCCAGTCTTTGAGTGCGATGTGGAATAGTGACACATTCCATCTTGCTTCAAATGAGATTGTAATCTCTTTGGGTCAGGGGCCATCTCTTCCTGTGTGTTTATACAGTGTCTATCACAATGAGGCCTCAATCCTTGATGATGCATTTGCATGCTACCGCAGTGCAAGTAGTAAATCATAGTGCTTGAAAACCCACTGAGAGTAGTGCTAATAGATTCATGTCAGCATCCGAAAATCAGGCTCCATTGACTCTTTGGTTTGAAGGAGTGATACTTTATTTTCCATATATGGAGACACTTTAAAACAGACAGTAGCTTTTTAAGGAGGTCAGATTTGGTTCCTGACAGTCTTGTCAAGTATCAGAGGGGTAGCTGTGTTAGTCTGGATCTGTAAAAGCAGCAAAGAATCCTGTGGCACTTTATAGACTAACAGACGTTTTGCAGCATGAACTTTCGTGGGTGAATACCCACTTCGTCGGATGCAAGACAGTGTCAGTGTCCCTTTAAGGTGATGCTCTGTCATTGGAGTTTGACATGGTACCCCTTATCGGTTAAAGTGTGTGTTCCATTGCTTTTGTAGGTTTGAGTCATTAATTTAAAGTTATCTTAGTCTTTATCTGGCAAATTTCCTTATTAATAAGTTAGTTCATTGTATAAATCTATAATAAACAAATTTGTACTGGCTCCAATGTAAGTCCAGGGATAAACCTCATGAATTCTTAGTGATGGGATCCAATAAAAATATAACTTAATGGAAAATTCTTGCATATGATATCAATACAAATATAGTCAACATAGTAGATACTGTAAAATATTTGTTGTTCCGTCCCCCCCCAAAGTTCTTCTATATAAGCTATAAATTCTCCTTGAATTGTTCATGGTTTTAATGTGGTTTTGAAGTGAAGCATATCTTACAAATACTTTTTGCATAAAACCACAAATGTCCTATATGGCAGTTACACTTAAGAGCTAATCCACTCACTGCTGGGGCATCCATATACTTAGCAGTAAGTAGACTGGATAACAATGTAAGTTTATGGGAACTCTTGATGCATCAATATCTTCAGTAAATTTGCACGGACCCAGGAAGCTTAAAGAAAATAGTATGGAAAAGTACATTCTCCTCTTGTACATTTCCAGGCTTCTTTAAATTAATATACAGAAGTCAAAATAAGGCCAGACTAATGGAAAAAGAGCTTTAGCTCTAATTAGGTCTCACAAGCTATAGGCTCAAGGCTCAATGAAGGCAACTCAGTGTTTTATGCATAGCATGGAGCTGCTCCTCCTGAGGCCCTGTTCCTATGCTATTACTTCAGTGATAGTATAAGGTGATGAGTGCACAGTACATACAAGCAGTAGCACACACAACTCTTGCAGAGTACAAACTATGCATGACTTCCTGCTGGGCAAGCCCCAGAAGGAGATAGACACTGATTCAGTGGTAAGTTAACTCTTTCAAATGAAAGATTGTCCAGATACTAATGTGTTTTAACATCCCCTCCATTCCGTCCCCTTAGGAAGTGAGTGGCAGAGCTACCTATAGGGAACTCAAACCTTCTATGTGCTGCTATTCCTGGTTTTCAGAAGAGTCAGTCTCCCCTCCCACAGGCGCACAGTCTGTGGGAGTTACTATAGGGCTCTTCCATGGCCATTAAAAGGTGAAAAAGGGGTGAGGCTTAGGAGTGCTGGCAAAAGAGACTGAACTTTCCTAGTCTCATTCACATCAGGGTTATAAACAGTTATAAACAATTAACTTCCCAATCAAGTGACAGGATCTTTATCCACTGACTCCAGTGGCTACTCTTACACTGTTTTTCTTAAAACCTCTGCTTTTAAATCCAGGCTGCGTTAGGTCCCAATCCTACACCCTCTGATGTCAATAGCAGCACTCCCACTGCCTTCAGTGGGTGTAGGATCAAGCCTTTAGGTACCATTGGTGAAACCCTAGCCCCACTAAAGTCAATGGCAAAACTCCCAGGGACTTCAATGGAGCAAAGATTTCACCCCCATTATTCTAATTGCCTCTCCAGGCCTAAGAGATAAAAATTAGAACATACATTTTTAATCAACCAACCCTCTTAAAAGTTCTGAATTAGTGTTTTCATACTTAGTTATGCTGTGCTGCTAAGGTCCGATATCTCTGTAACTTAATCATAGACTTTAAGGTCAGAAGGGACCATTATAATCATCTAGTCTGACCTCCTGCACAACGCAGGCCACAGAATCTCACCCACTCCTCTATCAAACCTGTGTCTGAGCCATTGAAGTCCTCAAATCATGGTTTAAAGACTTCTAGGACTCCAAGCAAATATTGTGTGTCCCATTGGAAATCTGGCCATCTCCTCTTTCCAAAAGCGTAATGCTCCTCTTTCTGTCTATGAAACACTGTGATGTATTAAAGCTTAAACCTATCTCTGGTACAAGATTGTACGTTGTCTGGGGCCTCAAGCCAGTGTAATTTGGGGGGCAAACTCCACCTTTTGGGGGAAAAGGAAACATTTCTCCAGGATTTATTTTTTAAAGGCAGGTGTTGGCAGCTGCTCAGCAGTTTGGAATGTTAGAAGTAGCCCTGGTGAAGATTGAGTAGTGGGCAGTGTACTGGTGGTGATATATTTAGTGGCCATAGTTCATAGGAGGAGACCATAAGCACCTGACCAATACAATTTATCACAGGGCTCTGTAGTTCTTCACACATTAATGGGCTTGATTCACCCCTGTAGGTGCAGAATTTACAATCTCCATTGTCTGTGGAGGCAGCTGCATCTACAGTACCACAGCTAACCTTTCTTGCGATTATATTTAGAGCAGATCCCATCACAGAATGCATGATTGTTATCCCCTGGGGCTTCTGCTCTGATGTACTGCCCCAGGATCCACAGCAGCTTATTTCATGCTTCTCTAAGGAGTTACCTATACTAGGATAAAAAGTGTATTTTAAAAAAACATTAGATAACAGGTTTTAAAAGCCTAATGAAGGCAAGGCAAATTGCATTTTAACAGGTGTTAGAAGTATGTGTTCATGCTGATGTGTCAGTATGTCTATTATCCTGGTGTAGGCAGGCCCTACTATAGACTGACACTACACCTACACCCCAGGATGGCTTTGTCCACTTCCTAAGCTGTGTTTGCCTGCTCTGCCCTCCATAGCACCCATCCGCCTGGTTCCACTGGCTAACCCTAGAAGAGAATTGAGCACAGTGTATGGCTGTGGATATGCAGTATAATAGGAAGAGGATTTGATCCAATATCCTGGCTCCATTGAGAATCTGAACCAGAATCACATTTTACAGATGGATTTAGTTCTTTAATGGGCTGAACCAAAACACTGGGCAAATACCCCTGAACTCTTTTGGGAGGGGTGGTCAGAAACCAGCCTACCTATTTGTCTGGTCCTTTCTGTGGGGTTACTGGGCTTTCCATGTTCTCTCTCAATGTTTCCAGAACCAGGAAGCAGTGCAGGGGGATTACATGGAAACAGCTCTACCCTTATTCACACTAAATCAAGTACAACTATAAAGAATGCCCAGGAAGGCAGGGAAGTGGCACCAGCCTGTCAGTCGCCTAGTTTCTCTTTCCCAGTCTCCCCGTGTGTGAGTCAGAGTGAGTGCCGAGGGGGAGAGACACACTCTGCCTTTGAATTAGCCAACCGGCTGACCAGGAGTTACCCGCCCCCTTGCCCCCTCCCTCCCCTCCTAGGCTCTGGCACTCGGGCGGCTGCTGGCTGGCGGCCCTTAAGCATTCACCCCCCGCCTCCTTCCCTGTACTGCAACCCCCCTGTCCACACAGCACTGATACAACCAGCGGAGAGCACGGGCCGCCCAATTCCTGGCGCTTGCAGCCCGGACCCCCTTCTTCCCCAGACAAGCCTGGACAGACAGCACCTCTCCCATCACAGGAACAAAATTACAGCAGTGAGCTAGCAAGGTCATCATCAAACAAGTCAACTTCATCTTCCTCACCTACGGACACTGACTGCGGGACCCGGCAGTGAGAGGCGAGCCCCTCAAGTTGTAAAACCAGATTCCCCCCAAGAAAAGAAAAAGCAACTTTCCCCACTCCTCTCTTTGTATGTGTCTTCCCGAGCCCTGATGGAAACTGTTCGTGCTCAAGTGGATAGCCTCTCTCAAGTGTGTTTGAAGGGAACCAAAGTTGCTTTTCTTTATTCGGCTCTCTCCTTGCAAGTAGTTGCTGTCATTCTTGCTTAGAGGAGAGACAGGCTCTGCCTGGAGAAGGAATATGCACCTTGGGCTTTGTTGTGGAAAACCTGGTTACCTGGTAAGTGGATGCTGCCATAGGAACTTTGCTTGCAGGCGCACGCACAGAAAAGTAAAAGCTGACCTACCATCAAACCAAGCTAAGAGACGCACGTTAGCAAAAACACCACGGCAGCAGCAGCAATCCTGTGGAGTCTAAACTGTTTTGTATACACACTTTCCCCCTCTCCTTCTTCATGGGGAAGTGTGTTTCAGAGGGAAAGGTAGAGTGTGCTTTACTTATCAGCTGAGAGGTGGGCAGAGTACAACTTCCCACAAGGAATCTGGCTGTATGTATAGTAGAACGACAATGTGTAAAAATGAAAGGGGCGGTGGCTGCTTTAATCTGACCATAGATGGGGGTGAGATTTATTTGCAGGAGGAGGCGAAGGGTTAATTGACAAGAGACGAGGCTCATGAAATCCTACAGGCAAAGCAAAGGCTTGGTAGTTTGTCAACTAGTAACTAGTGTAAACTTTAGACCTAAGGAGACTTTAGGGAAGAATAAGAACCGGGTGAATGAATGACATGAGGAATGCTGTCTCATAAATACTGTGTGTGCATATGCAGGCAATTAAGTCTTCATTAGTTATAGTTTATTTTAAGTGTAGTTGTAATATATATTCGTTGTTTTATAGTGTGTGTGTGAGTGTGTGTAAATATAAATGCTGAAGTTGGGCTATGTATACACACCCAACAATTATATGTAAGACCCTTCAACGCTCTGTTTTTGTCAGCTCTCCAACAAACATATGCGTTTAAATTTTATTCATGCCTAGTGTCAAATATTATTCCCATGTCTCATCCCCACTGTAAGGGACTTTATCCTGGTTCTCAGCTCCAGTCCTATACATTATCTGGCGTTTTTCTGCAAACTGCCCAGTCTGCATTTGGAAAGCATGAGTCTGCAGCAATCTTCTTTCAGGCTTCAATGTTTGTTTGTTTGTTTTTGTTTTAAATCTTGTGGTGAAGTTACTCACTTATGAGAAGTCTGCTGTAGAGGAAGAGAAATAGCAATGTCTGGAAAGTTGGCACAAGTATTCTCTGACTCCGGGGGATTTGTCATCGTGTCGATGATTAAGCCGAGACTTAATACCTTGATGAGGAAATTTTGAACTCTGGAAAGAAAATGACTGATGCTCTCCCCTGCGTTTGTTTGCGGGCAGAGAATAGAGTAAAGCACTAAGGTGATATTGACACTGCAAGTGTCTCATATTTACCCTTTGGCAGCTGACCGGTACCTGTATGATCTCCATATAGATGGTGCATTTAATAGATTACTATACCCGTTGGCAGGGGTCGGCTAATTTTTTCTATGCACACGTCAGTTTCTGCTGTACTGAAATGCCGTATTCAGAGCACCGCAGAGAGGACGGGAGACAGGGGCGCTCGCAGCCCGGTTGAGAAGCCCCGTGGTGGCCCCAGCGGTGTGAAATCCACCTGAGCGGTCACCTCAGTTTACCAGGGCGCCTTCCCTCCTTTAAGCCCGCCTTAGAAGCGCGTTCAAGGCTGAGCCCAGGTGGCTTTGGTGCGCTCGCTCGGTAGCCAGCGCTGCTGCTAGGGGGCCGCGGGTGGGGAGCTGACCAGAGGCAGCTTGGCTGCAGATCTGCTTGTACCTTCCCCGTTGCAGTCTCGGGAGCTAGGGATAGTCCCCGTACCCAGCCATTAGCCGAGGGCACTGCCCTTCCCCTCCAGCAGGGGACAGTGGAATGGGTGAAGCAGGAGGCAGTGGGAACCAGGGGGTTCCTGTCCCCCTCCAGCAGGGAGGAGTGGGAGCTGGGGAAGGGTCTCACTGTAGCCAGGGTTGGTGCTGGTATTTCAGCTGCAAACCAGAGCCAAGGGGTGAACAGCCGCAGTGGGCACCCCATTGCACCAGTGCTTCTAGGAAAGGAAGGGGGCTGCAGCTGGTCAAAATAGATGGACAGGTTTCTCTGGGAGCTTTTGTGAATGCTCTCCTGAAAAAATGTTGTCAAAATCTTGAAAAGCTTCTCCCAGCTCTCCTTAGAGCTAAGTTCTGCCCCTTACACTGCGGTTTCTCTCCAGATGGTAGAAATCTTCCCCTTTAAAAACAAAACAAAACAAAACAACAACCCTGCACTTTCTGTAATCCAGAGGCAACCACAAGTGTCACTCACATCAAAGAAATACCACAGAGCCGTTCAATGCTCACCAAAGTGACAGCTTAATCTTCAGGCCTTTTTGTGTCACTGGTAATTTCTGTTTGTTAAACTTCGCTAAGTTGTCATTTCTGTTCCAGGCTTCAACTGGATATTTGTTTCCTTCTCCTCCGAGACACTAAGATAGTTTGTTGGAAACTGTTAACTTTTTAATTAAAAGTTTTGGAAAGAGAAAGTGAGAGAGGCTGCATCTCCACTGCTGTTTTTCTTAATATTTCTCACCACTGCATTAGCCACAATAGGAGATCTAGTGTCCAGGAGATGCCAATGGTGCCTGTGATTCTACCACCCTGTAATCTAAGCCTGTTCTTAGTTGGATAGATAACATGGGTGGCAAAAACATACACAGCTGCTGTTGTCCTTTCTGCACTGGAGCTCACCATAGCTAGCTCTGGTGGTTGGCAATGGAAGACTGGGGTGAGGGCACTAGTGTAGACAAGCTAATGGGACTGTGAATGGGGAGTATAGACTTTTCACATGAGTATGGATTTGCAAGACTGGGCCTGGGGCTGTTGACCTCTCCACATCAGAGATCCACAGTCTGCTCACTACAAGTGTTTGGAATTAGTTGTCAGACATAGTTCTGCTTAAAACTGACTCGATAAGTTTTCAAACATGGCTGTAATTAGCACTGTGTGTGCTCTAATGTGAAAAGGGCTTTAGAGAATAATGCCCTCTGTGGGTTCGTTTACTTTCTTCAGTACTTTGTTTTATTTTCTTGTAATGATTATATCAGTTTAGATGGAGTCTGAAAGTTAAGAGGCCAGATTTTATTCTTAGGTACATCAGTGTAGATTTACTCCGGGGATAGACTCTGAGTTATTTCAGATTCATACTAGTGTGAATGAAAGAATTCTGCTCTGGATGATTTAAAATCATTTTTATTCAAATTAATACTTAAATGAATTAACATGGTTTAAAAGTCACTTGTTGTAATGGGTAAGTGCCAGCCATTTAAGGAGGAAAAATTTGGATTTCAGCCTTTAATAGTGACTTAATAGCAATACCATTTTGTGATCCTTGAACTAGAGCCAGATAACCCTAGAAAGGGCTTTATCCTGACCTCCAATTCACAACACACATCCTCATATATTAAGGAAAATCAGCTTCTAAGTTTGAGCCTACTCTAGACTAAATCTTGTCCCCAGCAGCCTCTGTGACACAGAAACTGCAGGAGCCCACAAGGCCCACTTGGACTCTGCAGCTTCTGATGGTTCAGAGGAAGAAACCCAAAACTGGAGTCAGACATGTAGCACTTACTGGCATCCAATCCCTCTCCTTCTCAGGGTGAGTACAGGATTCTACCCAATGACTCATCAGGCCTTGGACATGATATGAAGGAGGGTACTGACTTTTCACCATTTCAGTGGGGGTAATGTGTATGGGTTTCTGACTGACTGATGGCTGTGAAAGACTGATTGAGGCCATATTATCTGAAGACCTCATATGGCTGACAACTTCAAGCTAAAATGGACAGTCAAGAAGCAAGCAGGGAAACCTGTAGGGTGAAGAACAGTGTTCTTGTCAGAGGGGGAGCTTTGCTAACCAATTTGAGTGGCCATCATGACAGCTCCGTTCCCTCCCAACACCCCCTTACCCAAACATAAGTGCATGGTGTTTTTTAAAGACCTGTGCAGAAAAGACAGTAGGGAGAGAGTCTGGAGGAAGGCTGGTTTGTGAGTGGTGATGAGGAGCTTAGGGAAGGGATGCTGGAAGGCTGCATTCCTACAAGGGCAGAGTTTTATGGTTGTGGTGTGTTATCTGAGGTATATGCTGGTTATGCCAGAGGTGAGGTGTGTGTCTCTGGGTGGAGGAGTAGATAATAGGGACTGTTAGATGCCTTCACTTTCAGTCTTCTTGCTTTTGTGGCTTTATGTTAGGTAATGTTATGTGCAGAGCAATATATACTCACACGTCATGTAGCAGTTTTGTATATTAATACTTTTGTCAAGAAATCTTTGGTTAATAATACTTATTATCCTAGTTTGTTGAGATGCAATGCAAAAAAATGCATAACATAAGATTAAAAGTCTGAATATCTCCAGAGAGAAGACACTTCAGAAAGGATCAGTCTTTTTTCTGAGTATCTTCCAAACAATGTTATCTAGAGTACTGTAAGAGCTGCAACAGAGTGAGTCAAATGGCATAAGAATATGAATCCTTGAATGTTCAGTATTTTTGATGATTTAAGTTAGACCCATAAAATATTGTTGACCTATTCTCTTATAGGGACCCAGACTTGCACCTGTCACTCAAACAAAACTACTGTTGACTTTGTTGGGAATTTTTTCCTTAACAGGGATTATAGGATCAAATTGTACAGGTAAGATTTTCAGACACTCAGCATTGGTCTAACTCTACTTCTATTGAAGTCAATGAGTTTTATCTTCCCAGAGGACTACCCTCAATGTATTTATACTGTATATGCATACCGTAGTAGGGGCACAGATATTTGTGAATTCATCTTTTGTTTCTCTTTATGAAGGAATTGATTCAGTTTTTCCAGTCCTGCAGCTTGAATTTAAGTCATACTATGTGGTTTACTGAGAGTAGACTCATGAGTCAGACATGTGCATTTTGAGTAACTGTTGTCATGTTGTTAGTAACAATGATGTCAGCTAAATAAAACACAGTTTTAAAAATAGTGGGCCTAATCATGCTTCTTCAGACATCAGTGGGAGGAAGAATAAACCCAAGAATGGACTTTACCCATTTTTAAATGTTATTTTCAAACTATAGACAAAATAAAATGTTCATGTTCATATCACATATCTGATGATGTTACAGTAAAGCAAAATCTGTCTAATAAATTAATACAATCTCAGGACAGTTTTCATTTTATTGGTAATATTTTTGTCTCTCTAAATTCTGAATGGTAAGTTGAATGAAGATATTACATTTGATACATTTGTATTTACATGTTTCAGTTTTAATTTTGTATTCCATGATTTTTTTATGCAGTATACTTACATTTTCCATGATTAATATGGTTAGAAGGATTTTTTTTAAAACTATGTTAGGGCGTGGTTATAGGTCTAAGTCAGCAGTCAGTTACTATTCAGCAAAACATTTAAGCATGCATTTAACTTTCAGCATGTGCTTAAGTCCCACTGACTTGTAGTTAAGCACATGTTTTAGTGCTTTGCTGAGTAGGGATGGTCTCAAGCACACACTTACATGCTCTGCTGAACTGGTGCCTGTATGAGTAATAGGCATGACTGAAACATTGTTAAATGATAAAAATCAGTGTGATATTATAATACTTGACTATAATCTATCCGGACGGGCAGACTAAACTGTAGAGGGAGAGGAGTAGCACTATCTATAAAAGATTCCATAGAATCTAGTCAGATAATATTTCTAAGTGATAAAGACCATACAGTAGAATGTTTATGGATATAAATCTGAAGCCACATACAAATAATAGCAGGGTTATGCAATCATAGAAATGTGGGGCTAAAAAGGGACCTTGAGAAGTCAAGTCCAGCCTCCTGTACTGAGTCAGGACCAACTAAATGTAGATCATCCCTGACAGATGTTTGCCCAACCTGTTCTTAAAAACCTCCAGTGAGGTTGGAAGTCTATTCCAGAGCTTGACTACCTTTATAGTTAGAAATTTTTTCCTAATACCTAACCTAATTCTCCCTTGCTGCAGATTAAGTCCATTACTTCTTGTCCTCCCTTCAGTGGACATGGAGAACAATTGATTACTGTCCTCTTTTTAATATTTGAAGACAGTTATCAGGTCCCACCCTCAGTTGTCTTGTTTCAAGACTAAACATGCCCAGTTTTTTTATCCTTTCATCAGAGGCTTCCTGATCAGAAGTGGGATATTGTATGCATAATGTTGAGGGAGATCAGATTGCAATTAAGGCATTATCGATATGGTTGATGGAACCAAAACAGCAATATCTGTTGCACTTTACATCCTTAGTTATTTTGGTTTTAATCTCTGTGTGGACACTCTTATTTTTGTATAACAGTGCTTTTATAGCAATATAACTTAAGTTGTTTCCTTATCAGTTTAACAAAATCAATGTAAAGACTCTGAAATAAGAGAGTGTGCACACAGACTTAAACTGAAATAATGGAGTGTGAATTCTGACTGATATAGCTCCGTTGATTTAATTTGCCATGTACACAAGCACTAAATGTAATAAAACTAGCAAAGGATAACTTCAGCTACAGATGTAAATTGATCAAATATCAAAATGGGGCAAGGTTCAGAGAAGCAATTTCTCAGCTGTATAAATGGTGGCTTCCTGGAACACTGATTTGAGTGCACGCAAGGGTCCTCCTGCAAGTTAGCCTGAACTGACAGACAGGAGTTGGTCCAAAATATAACACTTGTTGACTGACTATGTAATAATGACCCCAATAAAATTAATTTCACCATTGCTGAGAGAAGTCATAACAAAATCTAGGCCAGTGGATTTACCAATGAGGAAGGGAATTAAAAATACCCTACAGTAAAAACTACAGCAATTAAAATCCTTATGTTTGGCATGGAGGCTACAAAAGTATAGGTAAAAAGTCACAGAAATCATGCACACCGTTAACCAAAAAAATAAGTAGGATGGGCTGGTGGAAAAAACAAACAACAACAAACCCCCCACCAGGGCTAAATGGCGTAGTTCAGGAGATTATTTAAACCAAACAGGTATTCTGCAGAAAACAGAAATCCAGCCCTAGTGAAGCCAATAGAATGCAGCATAAACTATGCCAGGTAAAGTGTAGGATGGAAATGAGGGTGAAGAGGGCATTTAAAGAGCAAATAGCCAAAGACACAAAAACATTCTCAAAGTATATCCAAATCAGGAAACCTATGAGAGAATCAGTGGGTCTGCTAGGCTAGCTGGGAGTAAAGGGGAGAAAGGGTACTAGCCTGGGTCTCAGAAGACCCATGTTCAGTTTCCTGCTCTGCCAGATATTTCCTCTGTAACCTTGGGCAAATTAGTTAGTCTTTCTGTGCGTCAATTCCCCATGTGTCAAATGGGAATAATAGCACTTTCCTACCTCACAGGGATGTTGTGAGGATAAATACATTAAAGATTGTGAAGCAGTCAGAAACTACGGTCTTGGGGGGCAGGTAAGTACCTGTAACAGAAATATGGGGAAACTAAGGAAGAAATTGCAGAGAAGCTAAATGCAATTGCCTTCACCACAGAGGATATGGGGGACTTCTGCAGGTGCTGTAAATTTGCTGCGGTTCAAAATATAAATTATGTGTATGTATGAAAAAGGAAAAAGGGGCAGAGATGGTAAATTAGATTATTAAAAATTGGCTTATTTTGGAAAATTTACGGTATTTTTAGTCACACAGATTATTATATTTTAAAATATATATTTATTTTGACAGTGTCCCTTTAATATTGTTGACTAATGGGTGTGTTTTCTTCCATGCATATAAATTTCAATCAGTAGTAAAAAGTTACACATACCTATCAAGTGAAGAACATCAACTTAAGTATAATTGAAATTAATTAATTATATTGGTACAATAGTTAGCTTGAAATCCAGTGAAGTATAGTAAATTTCATCTGTAAGTGTGAAAAACAGTAACATATGATAAAAATATGACAAAAACAAATCCAAGTATTACATCTTATTGTAGCATACAGTATTACAGAAAAAATAACAACGAAATCAGAGTATTAAAAACACGTGGAATATATTGACCTGGATTTGATAGGGCCCTTTAGGTATATATATTGTATAGAAATATTCTTCTGTCAATCTAAATACACTGTTGCTGAACAAAAGTAATAAACCTGTCATGTATAATCTCCTCTTTATTATGTTTGCACTTTTCTAATGTAGTTAAAAATTATAGACAAGAATGATTTTGGCTTGCTGCTGATTTATACTGCTGTAGTGTACAGCCTTGCCAACAGCATGACAGCTTTTTGTTTATAAGCTCTTTTCTAAAGAGCCAGTCACCTGTGTTAGGGCAAAGTACATTCTGCTTACTAAAATGAACCTTGGGAATCGAAGAACACTCAGCTCTGTCTGTCCTTGGTTGAATTGCAAAATGTGATTTATGCTGCAGCCATGCATGAAAATAAATGATATTGCTTTTTAACCAATATGTTTTCTAATTTACATTCTTGTAATATAAAAAAATGAAAAATAAGGGAATAGGATTAGACTCTTTGTTATCGAATAACAAACTGAAATATGTGTATGCACGTGTGTATATATGTATGTCTAATTGATATATATTAAATGTTATATATATAAAATACACACACACACACTTGATCTTCATAGTTCTGAGCACTAGGGTCCCAATTCATCAAAGAAGTTAAGTGTATGCTTAGTTTTTTTGGACAGAACAGGGCCATAGTGCTTAGACCCTGTAGGATTGAAGTTCTTAACTCTAAGCATGTGAGTAGAGTAGTCTGTGATGGCTCTCTGGGTACCTGGCACTGAGAGTCACCTTGTTAGCCCTGCCTCCAGCATGTGGGAGTCTTGCTAGTAGTAACTGAGTGTTAGCTCTGTGACATCACCAGCCTTTCAGCCACTCAGCCACTCTTCTGTGGGCTATGCCACCCTGTGTCTGTCTTGCAGGTTAACAAGAGATGCGCCCGAGTCCCCGAGTTCCCTTGAAGTGTTCCCCTGTGATATCTAGCTCCTGACACTGGCTACTCAGAGAAATCCCAGATTCTCTGCCCCCAAAGGAGCAATGTGCCCCCGTTTACTGGTCGGACGTTAAATCACCACTCCTGTGTAACACACCTCACTTATGAGCACTTATACGAAAACAAAAATAGCTTTATTTTAGAAAGAGTAGAGATTCAACTAGAAACAAGACAGAGTGGTAGAAACAAATAGTTACAATACAAAACAAAGTCATAAAATGCGAACCTGGGTCTACCCTTACTAACAGTTACCTTTCCTATCTAATAAAGTAGTTTTCTCTCAAAATTTCAGTCTGTTGCAGAGCTGGTTGACTTTACAGGAAACAGGATCCAAACTTTCATGAAAACACTCTTGCCCCACAAGATATTTCCTCAGTGAATGAATACAGAGCGTCTCTTCCCACTCTGTGATATACTGAAACAGTCTTTTGTCTCCGGGAGAGCCCCTTTCTATTGAAACATTGCCCCCCCTTTTTTAACTTCCAGATGGTTTTGATTGTTTGCAGTTGTCTCTGATGGGTTTCTATGGATAGTCTTGGGATGGAGTAAGACTAGACAATTAATCTTGCATTACACCACCAGCTAATCAAAGAGTGGTGACAACTCCATTCTGTCTGAATGGGTCATCACCAAAAAAATATTATCCCATGGTGACTAACTTTTACTCCAAGACCATAAAGCATACTTTCAATATAGTTACATTATTCCTTAAATCAGAGGTGGGCAAACTACGGCCCGCGGGACCCTGCTGCCCGGCCCCTGAGCTCCTGGGCCGGGAGGCTAGCCCCTGGCCCCTCACCTGCTGTTCCCCCTCCCTTGCAGCCTCAGCTTGCCCCACCACCGGCGCAGCCCTCTGGGCAACAGTGCAGCTGCAGAGCCGCAGCCTGACCTGGTGCTCTGTGCTGTTCTGTGCCATGGCATGGCTGCCTCGGCTGCCTGTCCTGGTGGTCTGGGCGATGTGGCTGTAGTGCTGCCAGCCATAGGTGCTCCAGGCAGTGCGGTAAGGGGGCAGGGAGTAGGGGGGGTTGGATAGAAGATAGAGGAGTTTGGGGTGGTGGTCAGGGGGTGGGGATGTGGATGGGGGTGGGGCAGTCAGAGGGCGGGTAACAGCGTGGTTGAATGGGGGCAGGGGTTCTGGGGGGGCAGTCAGGAAGAAGAGGGGGGTTGGATGGGGCTGTGGGGGGGCAGTCAGGGGCAGGGATTCCGGGGGCGGTCAGGGGACAGGGAGCAGGGGTGGTTGGATGGGGCAGAGGTCCCGGGGGGGCAGTCAGGAATGAGAGGAGGGGTTGGATGGGGCAGTGGGGGACAGTCAGGGGTGAGGCGGTCAGAGGACAGGGAGCAGGGTGGGTGGATGAGGCAGGAGTCCTGGGGGAGCTGTCAGGGGGCGAGAAGCGGGGGAAGGGGGTATTGGATTGGGGCGGGGGCGGGCCACGCCTGGTTGTTTGGGTACAGCCTCCCCTAACCGGCCCTCCATACAATTTTGGAAACCTGATGTGGCCCTCAGGCCAAAAAGTTTGCCCATCCCGCCTTAAATATTACCTGTACATACATCTTGCAATGGTAATGAGTCTTCATAAGTTATAAGTTTTCTGTAGATACTTCACTTTATGGATAAATACCCTGCAAGACATGTGTTTGGTGTAGTGAGTTTGTCAGATATGAGACGAGTTGTTTGCAAAGAACAGGGGGCCCTTTGCCAAGCGGCCTCTGTGTCACGTAGTCCTATGGACTTCAATCATGAACCGTCTGGCCCTGTGTCCATTGGTTTCAGTGGGGCTACTCATGTGTTTAAGTGTTTTGCTGGATCAGGCCCAGGGTTCTTGGTCTTTTGCAAGATAGAGTCCTTAAGCATGTTCTTAAATTTAAACACCTGAATCTGGTGGTTAAAATTAAGCATGTGCTTAAGTGTTTTGCTGAACTGGGACCCATTTGTGTGATATCTTTAACCAACTGATTTGAATCCACAAATGCTACTTCTGTTCACAGATTTGATTGTGTCTGTATACGTGAACATTCATAAAAATGTAAGTGGAAAAATACTCTGGGGAAAAACTTGCACAATTAAAAGGCTGCCTTTGAAAATTTGGCCCTACACTTTATTAGGACATTAAAAATAATCTGAATCTAGAAGATTTACATCTTGATCCATCTTTGCAATGATTGCAATTATTTTTATGAACTTGGCACAGTAGAGCACTCTCACAGTATTTTTCCTAGTGGAATCGTGTGCTGTGTAGTAGAGAAAAAACCCTCTGCAATCAGTTCTGCTGTATTTCTGACCTCTAGAATGTCAGCTGGCATCTCTTTCATGTCTTATATGTGTCTGAATATTGCTTGTTTTGGTTTTCAGCACCTTTTTAATCAACAGAGTGAAGAGCTGGCAGAATGGGGTAGTGGTGCTCATCCTGGTGATGACTTCCACTCAGCAGCTGCTTTTCACTCCAGGCTGACTTCCTTGACTTGCTCAGCATTCACTCCCTTTCGTGGCTAGTTTATCTAGTCTGAAGACAGTTGACCTTATTGTAAACTTCTGCTTTTGAAGGGGCAGGCTTTCTTGTTACAATTCTGAGTCATCATTTAGCTTTGTCCTCTCTCTTTGATTGCCTGTATATTGCTCATACTTTGCTGCTCACAATCAATATTTTTTCATATAGTTAAATATTGTGTACAGTCCTGTCATCATATATTATTTACTACAGTGTAAAATATTTTCATTTATGTATTTTTAACAGGCTTAATCACTATGGATAACATACTGACCTTGGCCTGATGTCATTGATACCTGTGGATTTGTATAACACCTTTTGATCATTGCAACTACTTGACAATGAATGGGAAGTCATGCAGTATGAGCCACCGGACCTCGGGTACTCCCCATGGTCCTGGGATGATCAGCGGACAGCAAATTCCACCTATCAGAGTTCATGCAGGAACACCCTGCCCATCTTCAAATAGCAGCACCCCAAGCCCAGCTATTGGAAACTTGTCTACCAGCCTCCACTTGAAGATGCCCCTTGGAGGAGGAGCAGTTCCTCAGAGCAACATCACTGATAGTATCATCCACCTCCCTGCTTTAAGTCCCAGGAGACAAATGGTTACAAATGGGAAGCCTTTATTCCAAGTCCCACAGCCTCCAGGGCTGCCAGCACCACAGTCTTTAAAACCAAAGCAGCAGGAGTTTGGGAACACTTTCTCCCCAAGCACAATTAAAGGTAGGAGCAATTTTCTAATGTTACTAGTACTATTTTTCTGATTATGATCCTTCCTTTGCTGCTATCTCATGCTTAACAGTATTGGACAAAAATTTAAATAGTTCATAGTTGGATTATTACCACAGGAGTTGCAATATCTAGTGATTGCCCAAAATTGTTGTATTGTGCAAAAATGCCAGTGAGCATGTAATCAGTGTTTTCTGACTTTGCTTTGCTACTGCAACGTCTTAGATCAACAAGTCCAGGTAGCAATTTTATTTGCTTTTGTAGCAAAGTTGTGCAAGTGCTACAGGAAAAATTCTATAGTGGATGTAAGAGCACAGCCTCCTATGAATGACTAACAACTGCTCATTGATGGAAGCAGCAGTGTTGTCGATGTTTTTGAAGTAAGGGTGCTGCACAGTATGTAAAGCTCTTTAGATACTTTGAAGGGCTACTGGCCACTGAGCACCCTTCAACCCTGACTTACTGAATGGGAACCATTGCATGCGTCATTCTAACTAGTGACGCAGACCTCACAAGGTGTGGAGTTCAGTTCTGCTTGGATAGGCATTTGCTACTTCAGAGGCTTATCTGAACTCCATGAAGCTCTGGAGTCTGCAAAACAAGGCTGGAACTGGGGGATCTGATTCAGGTTGGAAATAGTGAGGACCATTTTTAGGTATTTTGGCACCACCCCTTCCAGTCCTGGAAATGCAGAGAATTACAGATTTGAATGAAGGAAAAAAGTGAAACTTTTTCAAACATCAGGAAAAGGTTTTAGTCTGAGTGAAAATTCGAGGGGTGGGAGTGGGGTATCCTCTTTATTCCAAGTGGTTTGCTTCAGCTGTCTCTTGCTTTTCACAACTTTATTCTAAGTGTGTGGCTGCAGTATTTGAGGGATTTCTTGACTTTAATGAAAATGCCATGTCTACATCTGCTCATAACAGGTATATTGGGCATACTGGATTTTTTTTTTTTTGAAAACTTTCCCTGCTCTTTTAAATAAGGGATAAAGTGGGTTGAATATTTTCTTTGGCATGGAAGGAAAAGCAGAATGTTTTGGGCTACCTGGTATGTGAATTGCTTTTAGTAAAGTTATATATATAGGTATTGGTGCTGAAATAAAGAAAAGAAAACGGTAACAGTCTACATTAAAAGATGCTTGCTCAAGATACTAGTAGTTCTACATTTCTATTTTGTAATTATGTTGCAAAAGTTCAAAAGGAAGTGTTATTCAAAATGGTACTCACCTTCTGTCCTATTAAGAGGAATGTTTTGTAATGCATTTATGTATGGTAAGAATCCATAACATACAGTTTTCTTCTTATTCTCTGGATAAGAAAGGCAAGTCTGAACAGGCACTATTGTATGTCTCTTACTTTAGTTAAGTATTACCTTACTTCATTTGTGGCACTGATTGCATAATATGGCTACAAGTACAGTGTTAAGGCATCTAATAAAGAAAATATTGGACATCATGGGATTTTTCAGTACATAAAAATATTATGAAATAGAATTTATTGTTAGATGTGTGTATTTAACAGCACTTTGTGAACAATCAGTTTCATTTTTTTTAAAATCTACCCAGGCTCTGCAAAAGGATATTCACTAGTAACGGCATCAGCAAAGCTGAAAGTGACACTTAAGAGGCAGCAGGCAGAGTGGCCTGAGAGAAAAGGGATTAGGGCAGGAAGGAAGAGACATGGGCCTGGGCCTGCTTGGTATTGCTTTGAGGCCTGCCTAAAAGACCATTTGAAATATCACAGGGAGTAGAAAAGTCTTATAATTAAAATAAATAATTACCAAAACTCCCGGATATATTATTTAAAGGGAGATGTCTCAGGAAAGAAAAATTTAAAAAATGTACCATTTTCACATAATCAAGTTGACATCATCCCTTTAAAGTGTAATTATGCTCAGAAAAATGACTCAGTACAAATGGCATGTGATTGCATAACATATCTGCTCCCTATGTCTTTTTCAGTTGATTGCAGTTTACTTTTCTGGCAAAAATAAATATTTTCTATATTTTTACTCCTCTTATCCCTACATTTACATAGTCAACAGTTATGTGAAAATAACCTGGATTTTGTTCTGGCCTGTACATCAGCTGTAGAATTGTTAACTAAGTTACACTTGCAGACTCCTTATGAATGGTAATAATGCAAGAACCAAAAATAAACAAGTGTGACTTTTATATCCCATGGTGAGATTGTAACACTGGAACTTAGAAAAAAACCTTTCCATTTGGAAACGTCATAAAGTTGATCTTGAAATCATTGTGTGACCATAATCATGAAACCTGCAATGCCATTTTTAGATTTACTTCTCAGCATATAACCATACTGCAAGATTAGCCAATAATTGGCAACAGAATATTGTGCTCTCTATTTGAGAAGGAATTACCTCAACAGCTAACCATAGCGTAGTAGGATTTTAAAGGTAAGATCTCAGTAGAAAACTTATATAGGAAGACTATTTTTATGCTTCAGTTCTGCCTCTTATGCTGTGTGTTAATTTCACATTCTGCATGTAAACTCCTCTCTAGAAACCTCTGTATCAGAAATGTAATTTATGCTCTTACATATACTCTGTAATCTTCTTGGAGAAGGAGCTATCTTTATTCTATTGGTAAAGAATCATATTTGTCTATGGCACTGTTTGTGGATGTTCAAAATGCTGCTGCAAAGCTCATTCTCCTGGAACATCTCTATGACCATCTCACCCCCTTCTTTGCATCCCTCCACGGGCTGCCCCTTCTCCATTGCAACAAGCACAAGCTACTTGTCTGCACTTTTGAGACCTATAGCCCCAACCCACCTATTGTCTCTTACACAGTATTGAGATATTAACTGTCATCTTCATTTCACAAATGATGCCAGTCTTGACGGCCCATTTTTATAATATTCTTACAAGCACCTCCATGCTTCCACCCATGCTTCCTCTAATGCATGGGAGGAGCTCATGGTAAATACTGAAAAAGACACTTCATTATCCTCCTTCAAATCCATCCTTAAAACTATGGATGTTTTCAGTGATGCCTCCAAAAATCTCGATTATGGTTAGGCAGCTGGTTTGGTGTGACCACTGTTGTCATGCTGACCAGTGTCAACTCATTGTTTCCTTGGGCTCCCCCACTCTATTTTATTTATCCACCTTTTGTCTGTAGTCTTACACTTAGATTGTAAACTCTTCAGGGTAGGAACTGCCTCTTTGTTGCATGTTTGTATGATAGTAGCACCTAAAGGTGCATATTAGGGTCTGAATCAAAGCCCATTAACTTCAGTGGGCTTTGGATAAAGCCTGTAGTGTTTTTATTGTAATGACAGTTTTTGAACTAGAAGGAAATATACACATAGTTTATCACCAGCCCAAGCACCATCAAGACACTAAGAAAATAGCTCAGAAGAAGGAACACAAAGAATGTGGTCATACCACTACTGCTCTGAATAGCGTCATTGTTTTCTTTGGTCTGACAATTTTTATAATTTTTTGTTAGAGAATTTTATTAGAGTATAATGAGTTTGAATAGTAAAGTGACATAAAGACCTATTCTGGGTAGGATTTTCAAAAGTGTTCAGTTTTCAGGGCTATCTCTAATACCACTGAATTGTAAAAACTCCCATTGACTAATAAAAACAGAGTTAGGCCAACACTGACTGTTTTTGAAAATGCTCCCCAATGAACTTGGTTAGATGATGAGAAACAGGAGACTTAATACTCAAAACAGTGAGGGGATTTAGTTTACGCATCTTCCATTGGAATTAATCCCTGGCCAGCTTTGAAAATCTCAACTAGATACTTAATTTTTGTTGTTAACTTGGGCAAACCCAGGGCCTGCACCACTGAAGACAATGATAAAACTTCCCCTTATCTTAATGGAATCTCAGTATCGAGCCCTCTGTCTTTAACTCCAACAGCATCCGCCTTTTACTAATAAATGATTGATGTAGTCATGGCTAAGACTTTCAGCAGCTCTGAAAACCAAGAGTCACTCACAGCTCACTGAAAGCAGCATTTAGGGCACAAACAGTGCTTCATTGTGGGACAAACAAGTAAAAGAACTAGCTGTACATAGTGCTGCTCGAAGGAGTTCAATTTTCATAAATTCCATGCTTGGAACCTCCTGTTCTTGGAGTCCCACTGGGCTTACAGTCGTCAGAATGAGGTGGTATGTGAGCCCTATTCTGGCCTGGTAAACGGACCTGTGTCTTTAAGGGGATAGTCTTATCTTTTCATGTTCCAAGCTACAATCCCACAAGTACTCAAACTCAACAATGCCTCAATAAAATTATTGAGAAGATGTGAAGGTGAGAGAGAAATCTTCTTAGTCATGAATTTGTGCATTGATGCACTCAGATATCACATGGCAAAAAATAAAAATCTCTCTGAAAATGATGAATATTTAAAGAAAGAGTCTATAACTTCAAATGACTTTGCAGTTTTTCCTGCAATGTTGGTTAAAACTTTGCCGATTACAAATTTAGGGCTGGATTTTCCAATCCAGTAAGGCCAGCACAAAGTGGCCTTAAAGCAGCAAAAGATGGCTAATGGAGAATTCTCCCCAAGCAGAGAAACTCTTTGCTGGCATACGGTTGATGGAGGTGGCTGCTCTGCTGCTACACCATCCACCCCTCCTTTGCCCAGTGTAAGAGGAAAGAGGGGGTGCATAAGGGGCATGGCATGGGCAGGACAAGAAAGGGAGGGAGTGTGTCAGAGTGGTGCTCTAATCTACTACATCCAATCCTCTAGGGATCCTATGCCAATGGCATAAGTTTGAGCTGTCCTGTGCAGCAATACCTTGCACAAGTGCTGAGCATGTCTGAATCAGGGAGTTGCAACCAGCTTCTTGTGGCCATCACGCTGAATGTAGTGGAGAATCAGCACTTTGGAATCAAATCTGGCCTTCAATCACACCAAAAAAACTGTAGAAATCAATGTAGTTGAAGTACAGGGAAGTAACTGAAGCTTGAATCTGACTTTAGAGTGTGACTTTGGAAATATTTGAGATACGTTATAAAAAAATCATCCAGGTACATTTGTTAGTAAAACTACCAAACTGGAGCCATTAAAAAAAAAAGTGCACATTTAACAAGTTGTGCTTTAATTTACACAGCCACATAACCTCCAGCAAAAGCCTCTTCCATCTATAATTCCTGTGATTCCAACAAGCACTAAGCTTGACTCATCTGACAGTTAGAATCATAGAATATCGAGGTTGGAAGGGACCTGAGGAGGTCATCTGGTCCTATCCCCTGCTCAAAGCAGGACCAATCCCCAACTAAATCATCTCAGCCAGGGCTTTGTCAAGCCTTATCTTAAAAACCTCTAAGGAAGGCGATTCCACCACCTCCCTAGGTAGCCCATTCCAGTGCTTCACCACCCTCCTAGTCAAAAAGTTTTTCCTAATATCCAACCTAAACCTCCCCCACTGCAACTTGAGACCATTGCTCCTTGTTCTGTCATCTGGTACCGCTGAGAACAGTCTAGATCCATCCTCTTTGGAACCCCCTTTCAGGTAGTTGAAAGCTGCTATCAAATGCCCCCTCATTCTCTTCTGCAGACTAAACAATCCCAGTTCCCTCAGCCTCTCCTCATAAGTCAGGTGCTCAAGCCCCCTAATCATTTTTGTTGCCCTCCAATTTTTCCACATCCTTCTTGTAGTGTGGGGCCCAAAACTGGACACAGTACTCCAGATGAGGCCTCACCAATGTCGAATAGAGGGGAATGATCACGTCCCTCGATCTGCTGGCAATGCCCCTACTTATACAGCCCAAAATGCTGTTAGCCTTCCTGGCAACAAGGGCACACTGTTGACTCATATCCAGTTTCTCATCCACTGTAACCCCTAGGTCCTTTTCTCCAGAACTGCTGCCCCTAGCCATTCGGTCCCTAGTCTGTAGCAGTGCAAGGGATTCTTCCGTCCTAAGTGCAGGATTCTGCACTTGTCCTTGTTGAACCTCGTCAGATTTCTTTTGACCCAATCCTCTAATTTGTCTAGGTCCCTCTGTATCCTATCCCTACCCTCCAGTGCATCTACCACTCCTCCCAGTTTAGTGTCATCTGCAAACATGCTGAGGGTGCAATCCACGCCATCCTCCAGATCATTAATGAAGATATTGAACAAAACCAGACCCAGGATCGACCCTTGGGCCACTCTGCTTGATACCAGCTGCCAACTAGACATGGAGCATTGATCACTACCCGTTGAGCCCGACGATCTAGCCAGCTTTCTATCCACCTTATAGTCCATTCATCCAGCCCATACTCCTTTAACTTGCAGGCAAGAATACTGTGGGAGACCATATCAAAAGCTTTGCTAAAGTCAAGGAATAACACATCCACTGCTTTCCCCTCATCCACAGACCCAGTTATCTTCTCATAGAAGGCAATTAGGTTAGTCAGTCATGACTTGCCCTTGGTGAATCCCTGCTGACTGTTCCTGATCACTTTCCTCTCCTCTAAGTGCTTCAGAATTGATTCCTTGAGGACCTGCTCCATGATTTTTCCAGGGACTGAGGTGATGCTGACTGGCCTGTAGTTCCCTGGATCCTCCTTCTTCCCTTTTTTAGAGATGGGCACTACATTAGCCTTTTTCCAGTCATCCGGGACCTCCCCCGATCACCATGAGTTTTCAAAGATAATGGCCCTGGCTCTGCAATCACATCCGCCAGCTCCTTTAGCACCCTCTGATGCAGTGGATGCGGCCCTATGGACTTGTGCTTGTCTAAATAGTCCTGAACCACTTCTTTCTCCACAGAGGGATGGTCACCTCCTCCCCATGCTGTGCTGCCCAGTGCAGCAGTCTGGGAGCTGATCTTGTTCATGAAGACAGGCAAAAAAATCATTGAGTACATTAGCTTTTTCCACATCCTCTGTCACTAGGTTGCCTCCCTCATTCAGTAAGGGGCCCACACTTTCCTTGACTTTCTTCTTATTGCTAACATACCTGAAGGAAACCCTTCTTGTTACGCTTAACATCTCTTGCTAGCTGCAACTCTAAGTGTGATTTGGCCTTCCTGATTTCACTCCTGCATGCCTGAGCAATATTTTTATACTCCTCCCTGGTCATTTGTCCAATCTTCCACTTCTTGTAAGCTTCTTTTTTGTGTTTAAGATCAGCAAGGATTTCACTGTTAACCCAAGCTGTTTGCCTGCCATATTTACTGTTCTTTCTACACATTGGGATGGTTTGTTCCTGCAATCTCAATAAGGATTCTTTAAACTACAGCCAGCTCTCCTGGACTCCTTTCCCTCTTATGTTGTTCTCCCATGGGATCCTGCCCATCAGTTACCTGAGGGAGTCAAGGTCTGCTTTTCTGAAGTCCAGGGTCCATATTCTGCTGCTCTCCTTTCTTCCTTGTGGATTTGTGGGTTTGATTGCTGTTGTACTTTTGCTGAAAACTATGTGCAATAAAGTGGGACATGCTTGATACATGAGGCCATTAAGGGATTGTTTCCATGAACGATTAGACCACGACAAGCTGAGATGCGAATCTGCCCCATACTAGCCTTCTGTGGTCTAACTGTCTTTGTTCTCTCTGCTGATGCATGGTAACAGTTCATGAGAGTACTTTGATCAAGTCTGTCACAATTCAGGGCAACTGCATCTGTATTTCCCCCCAGTGGTTCAGCAAGGGCAGCCACTCTCAGGCTTTTGGCTCGCTAGCTGTTGTCTTTCTTGTGTGCAGACCCTCTCTCTCCTCTGACTGGGTTATCTCCAGGTTGAATGGTTCCCTGCCTTTACTGTGTTATTCCCAACAAAAGACAGGCTTCCTAAACAGGCTTGCTTGCTTTCTTTTCAGAGATTAATAACAGAGTGATAACTAATAGTTATAAGTCATCACATGGCATTTCCTATACAAGCAGTACAGAGACAACATATTAAAAACAATGAAACCATGTACACACATGTTAATAAGTTTACCGGAGATCATCCCAACTTTAACATGGACTCTGGCAGGAGATTAGTCATTCAAACCTCACCAAAAGGGTCTCTTCTAAGGTCACAAGTTCATAGCTGATAGTGGAAGGAATTACATTAGCACCCAAAGTTACATACAATCTCAAAATACTATATAAACAACTGTATTTTTAATACAATGGACCCTGAAGCTATTACATCTAATTCAATAAGGTTTAACATAATTCCATCAGGTTTATCCAGGATATTGTCAGTCTGTGACCAGCTCATAACACTCTAGCGAACTGTTAATATGTGTCAGCAAAGTGCACATAAACAGTTAGACTGTGGCAGGCTGTTGTGGAGTAGATTTACACCCCAGTTTACTGCAGACTAATTGTTCATGCAGACAAGCCCTAAGACTCTTCCTCACTGTAAAAAAAAAATATATTGTCAATCATGTCAAGGTTTTTGGACTAGCTGTGGAAAAAGGAGCAGCTCTCAAACTGTTAAGCTGTGTGAGAACTGTGAACTTGGTCAGTAAGGATCATTTGTCCCTAGTTGTCAACAAAGGCTTGTTTTACCAGGAACAATAACCGCACAGGTTTGAGAGGAGTGTTATGTGCAAAAGCATTAATCAGTAAGCAGCTTGAGCCACATTCAAAATCTTTTACAGAGTTATTTTCCTCTTTAGTACTGTTGTTTTTATGTGTTAGTTGGCACAATCTGAAAAAGAAGTTCATCAGTATGCTGTAGAGCTCCTTACATGGAAAGCTTAATGCGGTCTTACTATTTTTCCAGTTGTTCTCTTTAATCAGTTTTCAACAGTTTATAAGCCTGGTTATTGACAATGTTTAAGCAGGAGTGAAGTGATTAAATGATACTGATCTTAGTTTGTATCCACATACTTCAGCAGACTTGACATGGTTAAAAAAAACAAAACTAGACTTGATCACAAGGAGATCACAAATGGGGACTTCTGGCAGTTGGCTGGGAGATGCATTTGAAGACAACAGAAAGAGGCCTGGCCTGGGTGAATTCTTCAACCAGATTTGGCTTTTGCCAAAAGAACACAATTTAGTGCATGAAACGTTCAAAGCTTAATTACAACAACCTATACAATAGTATTTGTATGGATTGGTAAAGATGCTGGAAAAAATATATGGTGGGGCTTGGCATACTGCAGATAGTGTATTTGAGGTATATTTCCCCTGATTTCCATTTAAGCTGTACTGGGTACATTATTGTTGCAAGAGGTTCCTTTGGCAGAGGATGTTTCAGAATGCAATTTATTTTGCATTTGTCATGCTTCAAATTTAATTCAACTATTGAGACACCTTGAGCATAAAAGATGTATTTGATGTGCAGTTTTTCAAGTATATTGTCACACAATACCCAAGTGAATCCCAGGAGTCATTTTTGAGGAGTCTAAAAGAAATGATCTCAAGCATGAACTTCTGGTTCTTTTTCTTATTGTTTGGTTGTTTGTTTTAAATTAAAGAAAATGTGAACAGACAAGGAAACTAGCAAACACATAGTCACACACATACAAAAGCCCCAGGCAACTTACAAAGATCCCTCAAGAGTATTAGGCCTTGTGCCAAAATGGATCTACTTTTATATTGGAACTCTAAAATCCCTCAAGAGTATTAGGCATAATTCCAGCACTTATCCATTCTATGTTAGAATTTAATTTATCTCCTTTTATATTCAATCCCTCACCCTTTTTCCCAGTGCTTTGTAGGTTATGGCAATTAGGTTTTTTTTAAAATGTTTTTTTAGATAAATCACATGTATCCAAAATACAGCGTAGCAGAAAAGTCCAATCAAACAAAACACATACACCTCTACCTTGATATAACGCTGTCCTCGGGAGCCAAAAAATCTTACTGTGTTATAGGTGAAACCGTGTTATATTGAACTTGTTTTGATCCACTGGAGTGTGCAGCCCCGCGGCCCCCCTCCCCCCGAGCACTGCTTTACTGGGTTATATCTGAATTTGTGTTATATCGGGTTGTGTTATATTGAGGTAGAGGTGTATATGCAAACTTTGGAGGCCAAATTCTCCTCTGTTACAGTGGTGCAACCTAACTGAAGACAGAGGGTGTTGTTCAGCACTGTCCTATGCCACTTTGTGCTTCACACTGTGGGCAGGTTACAGCAGTGAAAAGTACCTGAGGACTCTGATCTGCAGGAGGCCTGCAGCTGGCTAATGAAGCCCCCAAAGTTGGCATTACTGGCTATTGAGGAGGCATGAACAGGCTGCAAGGGGGAATGATATGCGATTCAGCAAATTCTATAGGCTCCTCTCAGTGGTGGGGTTCTTAAAGAGCACTGGTTGTAAATTAGAAATGCCCTCCTCAGTGTGATCTCTGGAGAATGATGACAATGCAGATGCCAGCTGCTCTCTCCTGGGGCTCAGCAGCTCTCACTGGTGCAGGAATGTGGATGGGTGTGAATGCATTTTACATCCCTCTACACTACAAAGGGTGACTCAAGCTCACTAGGTTTACATTAGTGTGACAGAGGAAAAATTGGCTCCTTAAGTTTAAACATTTTTTAAAACCCAGATAAAAACACAACAAACAAAAACTAACAAACAAAACGCTCAACCAACTATTTATCTTATTTCATTAGCCTTATTTGAGAATCTCCACATTAGCAAGTGATTTTCAGTTCTGCTTTTTCTCCAATAGGCGGCAACACCAATGTCTGTGTTCATCCAGGAGGTACACATTGTAACTGTCCTTCCCTTGGCTGAAATTTAGAACTGGTGTATCAGCAAATTCTTGAAATCACTATAATATCTACCTAGAAGGTAGCAAGGTCTAATGTTGAGTCCTTGTCTGGTGCCCTCTACATGTGTCCTATTCTCTGCTCTGCTATAGACTTGCTGTGTAACCTGGGTAAGTAACTTAACAGCTCTGTGCCTCAGTTTCCTCATTTATAAATTAGGGATAATATGACTCTTTCACATTTTTAAAGCACTTTGAGATCTTTGGATGAAAAGCATTATATTAACACAAAGTATTATTAAGTACATTTCAGGGCTGCATTTTCACAGGAAAGGGAAATAGGTGCACATGCTACTCCCGAGCGCATTCTGCACGAAATAATTAAAAATTCTGTGCCAAAAAAATAAAAATTCTGCACAAAATGTTTTAAAATTCTGCAAATGTTATTTGTCAAATAAATGTGGAGGCTCCAGCATGGCATTGGGGAGTACAGGCCACTGGCCGCACAGAGATGGGAAATCACTGTGCAGCTCTCCCCCGGGGACATGGACTCAGCAGTGAGGCTATACCCAACCCTGACACAGCTCAAGGACTGGGCCTGCCCCAGAAACACCCCAGGGCCTTGCCCATCTGTGCCAGGTGCACCCGGGGTGGGCAGGCAGGCTCAGAAAGGCAGGATCTAAGTATGGAGGGGCTTAGTGTGGAAGCATCCAGGTGTGGGTTGAGGGTTTTGTGTGGGGCAATCTGGGTGCAGGTGGCTCAGTGGGGGATCTGGGCATGGGGCGATCTGGATGCACAGAGGCTTGTTGGGGGGTTCTGGGTGCAACAGTAATGGGACTCTGTGGGGGGTCCAGGTGCAAGTGGCTGGGGCACAGTGGGGGGTCTGGTTGTGGGTGGGAAAGAGCTCAGCGGGGGGTCTAGGTGTGGGGGGTTTGGTGGGGGTCCAGATACTGGGGAACTGGGGCTCAGTGGCGTGGGGATCTGGGTGCAGATGGCTTGTCAGGGTGGTCCAGTTGCAGGGGGGTGGGGCTCAGCAGGGAGGTTTTGAGTGTGCAGGGTGAGGCTTGGCGGGAGGGTTTGGGTATGAGAGGTTCTGGATGCATGGGGGTTGGGCAGATGGGGGAGCAGCTCCCCAGAACAGGGATCCCTCCCCCTGCAGTTGAAGAACAATGGGTGCAGGAAGCAGGAGGGGGGAGACTTTGCAGAGCTTACTGCAGCTAGGAAGAAATCTGGAGGTGGGTTTGACCCAGCCCTGGATGCTGTGCAGGGGAAGAGGAAGTCCCATCTTCCCTAACCCAGCGAGGACTAGCAGCTGAGCCCAGCGCCGGGTAGGACTCACCAGCCAGGTCTTCCCCAGTCTTGCCTCCTGCCCCACAGTGATTTACCTCTCTGCAGGCTGCCCTAGGCTCCCAAAACATACTGCTGGGAAGGATCATGTGACCGCTCTTGTATTTTCCCTTTGCTTCCCTGACAGAAAGTCATTTTTCTGCAGGGAAGCAAAGAAATCTGCAGGAGACACAAATTCTGTGCATGAGCAGTGGCACATAATTCCACCAGGAGTAACATGCAAAAAATGCATAATTAGGCATGTGTGAATCCCAACTGAGTGACTGGGTGTCCACTAGGCAATTTTGTGCAGTTACCCAGATATGTGCAAATGCAGGTTTTTGAAAGCCACTTTTGTACTTACTTGTATTGTGCTTTCTTTGGACAATTTCTATTTATTTAGCTATATTATACCATGTTCTTCACCATGGTATATCTCAGTGCTTTATTTGGTCCTCATTGTCACCACCATGCTTGGATTTCCCAGCTATTGCCTTTGCTTCAGCTGTTCTTAATAGGAAGTAAAGAGGAGCCATTCTTGCTACAGCTGCTCTGTGCTTGGAGTGCAAATATGGCCTTCCAGAGTTCTCATGTATGCAAAATCTTTCAGATTGTAGCAGTGCAAATGAGAACAAAATTTGGTCCAAATATGTGGGCAGAGCTGATAGGCTAAGAGGTACATTCTCTATTCAGTACCGTAACTCCTCACTTAACGTTGTAGTTATGTTCCTGAAAAATGCGACTTTAAGTGAAACGATGTTAAGCGACTCCAATTTCCCCATAAGAATGAATGTAAATGGGGGTGTTAGGTTCCAGGGAATTTTTTTTTTGCCATACAGTATAGTATTATAGTTGGGAGGTGCCCCCGCCTTACCCCACATAGGTACTGGAGACAATGAGATAGGCAAGGAGGCTGAAGGTGCTGTAGGCTAGGAGAAGCAAGTTGCACAGCAGCAGCAGCAGCAGCTTCCCCTGCTCTACAAGCACCAGGGGTGGGAGGCTCAACCCTTGGCCCACCCCTTCCCCCAAGCCCCCACCCTTAACCCGCCTCTTCTTCTCCCCATCCTCCCCCTTTACTCCACACGCTGCATCCTCGCTCCTCCCCACTCCCTCCCCTGCCTCCTGCCCGTGGCATTCAGCTGGCTTGCAGCGTTCAGGAGGGAGGGGGGAGGACACGGCGTGCAGGCTCCCCCTCCCTCCCCTGCCTCCTGAACACCGCAAGCCAGCTGATTGCCATGGGCAGGAGGCAGGGGAGGGAAGGGGGGAAGTGCGCTCCCCCCCCCTCCTGAATGCCGCAAGCCAGCTGATTGCCGTGTGCAGGAGGCGGGGAGAGGAGGGGGAAGGCGCTGATCCCTGGGGTCTGCCGGTGGGTGGGAGGTACTGGGGGGGGCATAGGGGAGCTGATTGGGGGGCTGCCTGCTGTGGACAGAGCAGGCAGCCAAATGACATTATAGAAAAGCATTGCACAGCTTTAAATGGAGCATGTTCTGTAGTTGAGCAGGGAACTAAGATCGAAACAATGTTAAGCGAGAGGATGTTAAGTGGGGAGTTACTGTATATGCCTGCTCCTGCTCCAGTTGAATTTGATAGGGAGCCATTGACGTCAATGGGAGCAGGTCTGGGTCTTGTGACTCATTTTAAAAGGACCTTGTTGAAATATTTGGGATTCTGTTTGGCATAATAACTGTCTTCAGCGACTTCCGGTGTGTCCTGTTTCTTAGTGCGCTGGATAGTGCAAGCATGGCCTTTCTCATGGTATATTAGCACCTACATTTCTGGACCATGTGGCTTTTATCCTCTCTAGGGGGGGTTGCACCTAAAGTCCTATCCCAGCTGTATATGCCGTTTGGAGTTGTATATGCCATAACCTACAAAGCACCCTATTTTCTAAAATGAACTAGAATGTTATGCTTTTCACTGCAATTAGCACCTTTCTAGGTTTTGTTTTAATGGGCAAGCTTTTCTTTAAGTGCTTAAAAGAAAACACACACCTTCTCACCAGTGAGGCAGTGAGGTCTAGTGGATTGACTACTGGGATTCAGGGGACCTGGTATGAAAATCTGCCCCCACTGAAGTCAATGACAAAACTCCTATTGACTTCAGTGATGCTGGGATTTCATCCTTGGTTTCTGTTGCTGGACTCCCTAGTGACTAGCTATGTGCCCTTGAGCAACTCATTTTACCTCTTTGTGCCTCCACAAACACCCATCTCTGCCCCAGTATTTTAAAGTCTTCTCAAAGAGATCCAAATCTTTTGCTTCTGTTCTCAGTAATTCTACATAACTGTAGAGAAAACTTCACCTGTTGACCCTTGAACTAAATCTGTTTCTTCCCCCTGATCACTTCCATAATCTGATTTTACTCAGTAACTGAAGAAAATATGTAGGCTCTTTGGGGCAGCATATCATTTACTATGATGGTACAGTTCCTAGCACAATGGGCTTTGACTTCAGTTATGGCCTGTAGACTGTACTGTTATATAAATAATATGGTGATGGGTGTGATGCAAATGCTTATAGTAAATACCGTATTTTCCGCACTAAAAAGGCCACGGATTATAAGGCGAGCTCTCAATACGGGATCTATTTCTGTACTTTAACCCATACATAAGGCGCAGCAGATTATAAGGCATGCTAAAAAAACATACAGAAAGAAGGTAAGGTAAACGCATTCATCGACTGCAATGTTGTCTATGTTCTCTGATTTATTTATCGCCGCAGCCAGTTAGTTTTCGATACGCCCCTCCCCAAAAAAAAGAAAAAAAAAGTCAAGTCAATCAAGCAACAAAAGTCAAACACAACAACACAGATTTTTTTTTTTTACAGCACACAGTGCACATAAGCATATATAAGATTTGAGACGATTTAAATTTCGCCAATTTAGAATTTAATTTATGATATAGTGTAATTAAATCAGAAGCTTATTTTCTTTTGTACAATGAGCAAAAGTTTTACAACTGCTGTAAAAATTAAGTTTTCAAATACAAAGTTATGTTCTGGTTAGTGTATTCCCTTAACAGTGCTGAAAAATGAACTGCAGCAGCAAAATGCATTTGGTATCTTTTATCTCCATTGCTAAATTTGTTGGATAAATAAAATGATGACAAAAGTGTTATTAAGTTTTGACACTTTTATGTGCAAAATTGCTAGCATGTGATGAAACTGTGATACCTCTCTGTGATGGCATTTTTAAGGCATCTAAGTTTTGATTTGCCCTTTCCCACTCCTGGACCATGGGCAAGATTGCTCCAGATGATGTCCTTATTGATCACTTTGCCTTTGACCATATTTTACAGTAATATTGCAAATCCACTTGGAAAATTAGCCACTGCATATGCATAGGCAAGATTAAAATACAGTACATGGTGATCTGTACAGTGGAGTGGAGTCAGGACATATATATGAAAGTTACACATTTTTCCTTGAGGAACTTGGAAAGCTTCAAAAAGCTAATATGCAGCTGCAGTTTGTACTAACCTGTAAGCCCCACTCATCTAGGTCCACTGTGTTTTGTAAATCAATATGAAATTATATGGAAAGATGAGCTACAATTTATTTTCTCCTCTTTGCTGTCAGGAATAAAGACTGATTCATATAATTTCTATTTATTTATTTCTGCTTCTCATGCCACGATATAGCCCAGGACCTTCAAGAAAGCAAACTTGACTTGATAGCTGTTTTCCTAACAATAAACGTTAAATAAAAACACTGCTTCTTTTCTACTGATTTCATATCAGTGCCCTTGCCAGCAAACAAAATCTCTGGCTCGTTGTAAATTAACCTAATGCACAAAAATGCCAAGCGGAAGAGGTACAGGTGGGTAGGGTAATATCTTTTAATGGACCAACTTCTGTTGGAGAGAGAGAAAAACTTTTGAGCTTATACAGAACTCTTCTTCTTTGTAACTTAAGCTCAAAAGTTTGTCTCTTACCAATAGAAGTTGTCCATTAAAAGATATTACTCCACCCATCTTGTCTCTCTAATAGCCTGGAACCAACATGGCTATGACAACACAGTAAAGGAGGAAGAGGTCTTTGTTTATCAAAATGTAAGTAAGGGTACATCTTCAGTACAGGCCGGATCGGCGGGCAGCGATCGATCCAGCAGGGATCGATTTATCGCGCAATAAATCAACCCCCAAGTGCTCTCCCGTCGACTCCTGTACTCCACCACCACCAGGGGCACAGGCAGAGTCAACGGGGGAGCAGCAGCAGTCGACTCACTGCAGTGAAGACACCATGGAAAGTTGATCTAAGTATGTCGACTTCAGTATGGCATTCATGTAGCTGAAGTTGCGTAACTTAAATTGATCCCCTCCCCTAGTGTAGACAAGGGCTAATAGTGTTATGATGCTCTCATCCTCATCCTTTGTATCTGTTATAAACAACAGTGTATTTGAAGGAAAAGAGACAATGGCAGGAGTCCAGCTGGTGTGTGTGAAGATAGACACTTCTATGCTCATTTTCATAATGATCATTTGCAGTGCTTAGGGAAGACAGAACCATTGTATCTTACTGCTATTTGGTTAACTGACAGACATAACCCCCAACCCCCCCCAGCACTGCCATCTTCATTTATTGTCCTTTAGGCCCAAAATGTTGCACTACAGCTCAAATAAGATAAAATTTAGGGAGAAATGTTCAAAATTCTGGTCATATGTTTCAATTATAAAAAATGCCAATGCACATAAGTAACAAGTTTGCATAAGCATATGGAAAGTACTTGAATGTGAAAAGATACATTTATATACTGTCCGTATATGCACTCTCAATCAACTATGTGCTTGTGCAACATATGCAATTAGCTTGTTTGTGCATGCAACCAGCTGTGCATATACATTTTTGTGGGTGAACCATAGACCTCCAAGTTTTGAAAAAAATCTCCTTTGCTGTTTAGACCCAGTCACGGGACAGACATGTAGGAAGGCACTCCCTATCTCCAAAATTATAGTGTAAAAAGATAGGACTTCATCATCAATGGAACTACTGAAAGAATAAGATATGCCTCATTGTGCCTAAGGATGATGGAACCCAGCTCATAGAGTGCCCAATAAACACACACCTGGGTAGCTATTTGTTTAATTTAACCTCAACTAAGGAGTGTCACTAAAACAGTCAGGTACATTAGCTTTCTGTTAGATAAATAGGTTAATCACATGTAATGTTTGTCAATTTCAAACATTTGTAGTGTGCAGTGAATAGAAACCTATTGTGGTACTCTCGTTTATTTCCTTAAAGCTAAATGATATACATCCAAGAGAGAAAAATAATTTCTAAGACACCCAATTAGTGATGCTTTTTCCAGTGTCCTAACTGTCCAAATACCAGTCCTGCTTCAACACACATCACAGTTCATGATGAAAGTTAAATGGAACAAATCCCAACACAGAATAGGGTAATTGCTCCTGAAAGAATTTTTTCTCTCTGATCATCTTGTCATAAAGGCTTTCAAAAGTGCCTTTTTGTGAAAAGGCAGCAGTGGTAAAATTGACCCATATTCTGTTTCAGGTTATTAGTGTGTCAAATGGTTAGGCCAAGCAGGGATGGATTTTCTGCAAACTCAGGAGAAAAGAGCCTTTAAACACTGATTTCCTCTATTGTGCTGTATCTGTTGGCGTGACCAGATAGAACCTGAATTGGGATGTTTATTGTAAGAAAAAGCTTTCACTTCCTCTAGCTAGAGTAGCAGTTTTTAGCAATTGGAAGTTTATGACCCAAATGCATGTTGTGTCATAAGGAACCACACACCAGCTCAGAGCTTCAAAAACCTAGGAGCACTACAACTCACTTGGAGGCAAGGGCAGGAAGCTGCCTAACCTCTCCTTCCTTGTTGCTGTGGTCGCTCTCTCTGCCCCTTCCCTTCCTTTTTCCCTCCATCCACCTGGGCTTATTATTCCCACCATTCCCAGACTTTGAGGTGCTGTGGATTTGCCTTCTCTAGGCCTCGAAGCAGCATCTTCCAACTTCCAGATCTAAGTACCGTGCAACTCAGCAGTACACCCAGCTCACCATCAACTAGGGTGACCAGATGTCCCGATTTTATAGGGACAGTCCTAAGTTTTGGGTCTTTTTCTTATATAGGCTCCTATTACCCCCCACCCCCGTCCCGATTTTTCACATTTGCTGTCTGGTCACCCTACCATCAACACCAGCTCCCTCCCCACACCTCTTTTGATCTACATGCCACAAAATGGCTGAAAATTTTTCCTGCGACTCATACTATCACAGTGAATTACAAATGTCAATTAGAAATAAAGGCTGCAACATTCTAAATCAGTCCCACAAATACAAAGGTAAAATAATAAAACATACAGGCTTAAATTAGAAATGCAGCACAATAGATTTCCCTGTTTTTTTGTTAAAGTCTCATGAACTTTCCATTTCCTCCCTGCCATTTTTTCCTCATGTTCAGACAATCAGGAAATGCATATCCTCCTTCTCTTCCTGATCCTAAAAGATATACTTCCAGGGCCAAATTCTGCTTTTGGATGCAACTTCCTGGTTGCACTACAGTAATTTTTAAAATAAATTGGCCCCTGAATTGTTTAAAACACCAAATGAACTAAAACTGCCACATCCAGAGAGCCTAATTGATCACAGATTAATTTTTCCCTTAATTTGAGTGGCTTTGCCTAGATCCAGAAAGTGAAAGAAGAATTCTTCCATTGACCTAGCTACAGCTACAGTGTCGGGGTTAGGTCGACTTAACTGTGTCACACAGGGTGGGAAATTTTACACAGTCCTCAACGATGTAGCTTGGTCGACCTAAGTTTTAGCTGTAGGCCTGAGTTACCCCAATCTTACACTAGCAAGAAAGGAGCAACAGTTCCATAGTGTAAACTACAACTTCGTTTATGCACAAGCTTGAGACAAAAGCCATCTTTTCTTTTATATTTATTCTATGTGGGAACAATGAATTTTTAAAATAGCTTTTAATGTGGCACACAAAGTATCTACATGGTGAGATTTCCAAAAACTCTCAGCATTTGGCCTAACTCTGCTCCCATTGAAATTAATATTTTTAACACTGACTTCAGTAGGTGAAGAGTCAGGCATGCTCTGAGTGCTTTGAAAAGCCCACCCATGCAACTTTACAATATACATTTTTCAAGGTAGACCTTTTCTGTAGACTATAGGTAAGATTTTCAGAAGCCTCTAGGTGGCTTTCAGTGGGATTTTGTTACCTAAGGGACGTTAGTGCTCTCAACATTTTTACCTCCTGGCTCAACAATGTCCTTTCAAATACTTTTATTTAAACATATGATGTAGAAAACTGAAAATAAATCAAAGACTGTATTAGTTCATCTTAAAGGTTTTACTTACAAGGGAAAAAAGGACTCTATATTCTTACCCAGGGCCGCCCAGAGGATTCAGGGGTCCTGGGGCAGGGCCGGGTCTTCGGCGGCAATTCAGCGGCGGGTCCCTCTTGGAGGGAAGGACCCGCCGCTGAATACAGCTGAAGAATGAAGTGGTGGCGGTAGAGCAGCCTAAGTGCCGCCGATTGCGGCTTTTTTTTTCTCGCCGCTTGCGGCGCTTGTACTCACCGGGCAGCGCTCCGAGGCTTCGGCAGCACCTCAGTGGCGGGTCCTTCACTCGCTTCGAGTCTTCCACTGCACTGAAGGACCCACCGCTGAAGACCTGGAGCTAGGGAAGGGCCCGCCGCCGAAGTGCCGCCGAAAACCCGGAGCGGCTCGCGGGGCTCCTAAGGGGCCCGGGGCCTGGGGCAAATTGCCCCACTTGTCCCCCCCTCTGGGCGGCCCCGTTCTTACCATGGAGACATTTTAAAGAAGCCAAAATGATCTTTTAAGATTCACCTGAGTTCATGTTGTATTCAATATCAATGCAGGACAGTCTTCTCCACTCTCTGACATTAACAATGGGAAATCTACTTTGGCAGCCAAGAATAGTGAATAGCCATATTAAAGTATACCTTGTTATATCCTATTATGACATCTCTAAAGCCTGGTTTCTAAGAACAGTTCAGCTGCAATGTAACTGATCTACAGTGTATATTTATTGAAGATTACTGTTGGAACATGTATTAATAAATCTGTAGTTGCTTTGCAAACTACAGCTAATCAATTGTAACTATTCTCTCATTAACCAGCATTCTCAGAACATATAGTGCTTTTAAAAAAATCAACTTAGCACTAGTGTCTTTATTAATTAGCGTTGGTTCAGTTTAATAAGATCTGCAATGTTTCTTGTTAACCTTTGACCACTTTTGGCAGCACCGAGAGAACTTGCGGGTATTTGTTTAAAGTGCATAGCATGAAGGTCACCTAGCTTTCAAGGAACAGGAAAGATGTTTTAAAAATCTAATCAAGATGCAAAAACGTATGCTTCAGTCCTAGCAAACAGACTGAAGAACATTATTACCTAGATATATTAGCAGTTAACAGATAATGTTCAGAATTTTAGACCTGATCCTCTTCGCAGACTCTGTCAATGAGTCCCATCTATTTTTTATCACTAGAAGCAGAGCTTTGACAGAGTGACCTGGAAGTTCTTCAAAGATACTATAGATACCTTTGGTTTAGGCCCACATTTGGATTTTCGTCTTACAGTCCAACCCACCTGCTACTGTGAGAGTAAACAGATATTGATCAGAAAAACTCCCCCTTAGAGAGAGACACCAATTATGCCAATTATAATGTCTTCTTTATTTTTGCTGTGGTAATGGAGTCATTCACCCAAATAATCAGAAATAATCCTCATATAAATGGAATTACAATAGGAAACAGGGAACACAAGTTAGTTTTATATGCAGATGATGTCATGACATTTGTTATAAATCTAGCTCACATGTTACCCAAATTTCAAGACAAAATCATAAAGTCTGGCAAAGTGTCAGGATTTAAAATAAACTACAAGTCAGAACTCCTGATTTATAAATGTGTCCTCTGATCTACAGAACACTATAAAAGATAAATATGAATACAAATGGGTAACTACTCAATAAGATCCATGGGAATATATATTTCTAAAAGATGGCAAGACTTATGTAAAATTAATCACACTCCTTTGGTTTAAGAAAATCAAAACAGATCTGGGAAATTGGTCCAAATATGAAACTTTATGCAGAACTGTGGCAGCTTCAATGAATATATTATTCTAAATTAATTTTCTTTTCCAAACACTCCCAGGAAGTCTCTGAGATCAGTGGCAATCCATGATAACCACATTTATTTGGTTAAATAAAAAACCCAGAGTTGAGCAATCTAGGGTATGCCTACACTGCAAAGAAATATCCACTATGCCAAATCTCAGAGCCCGGGTCAACTGACATGGGCTCACAGAGCTCAGCCTGTGGGACTAAAAATAGCAGTGTAGATGTTCCTGCTCAGGCTGGAGCCTGGACTCTGAAACTCAGCAAGCGGGAGGGTCTCAGAGCCTGGGCTCCATCCCAAGCAGGAATGTCTAGACTGCTATTTTTAACCCTGCATCCAAAGCCACAATTGACCTGGGCTCTGAGGGTACGTCTACAGTATGAAATTAATTCAAACTTATTTTATTCAAATTTTCGGAAGCGATTTTATACATTCGGTGTTGTGTGTCCCCACTAAAGTGTGTGAATTTGGCAGAGTGCATCCACAGTACCGAGGCTAGCATCAAATGTCAGAGCGGTGCACTGTGGTAGCTATCCCACAGTTCCCGCAGTCTCTGCTGCCCATTGGAATTGTGGGTTAAGCTCCCAGTTCATGATGGGGCAAAAACATTCTCGCGGGTGTTTCTGGGTGTGTGCCGTCACTCGCTCTTCCCTCCGTGAAAGCTACGGCAGACGTCATGCTACCAGCAGATGGTGCAGCACGGTGCACCACCTGTCTCCTGGTACTATGAATCCACCTCGCATGTCCTCTCGTCTTTCTATCTACTCTTTCATCTAACCATTTGCTGCCTTTTTTTGGCTACCATGAACAGAGCCACACAGCTTCCACCGCTTTTTCCATGTTGTCGGACATGGGCTCCCATGGAAGCTACAGAAGGCAACAATTCCCTGCCGTTTTTCAGCCATCATGAACAGAGCCGCACAGCTTCCACCGCTTTTTCCATATTGTCTGGCCTGGGCTCCCGTGGAAGCTACAGAAGGCAACAAGTCCTTGCCGTTTTTCAGCCATCGTGAACAGAGCCACACAATTGTTTGCCTCCATGCATTCAGCTGGGCCCTATCAGTGCAGGAGGACTGCATGAGCTCGGCGAACATGTCTTCCCGAGTTCATTTTTTCCGCCTTCTAATCTGGACCAGCCTCTGGGACGGAGTAGATAGGGGCCGTGTTGAAACATTTGCACCTGCGGGAGGAGAAAAAGGGAGGGTAGTATTTTAAAATATACATTTCAGAGAACAAAGGGGACACTTTGGTATGAGTAAGCCATCACACACAGCTGGGCAACAGAATTCAGCTTGCAGGCAGCCTAGGGGCACGTGGGGTTCTGCTTCTTCTACATTCATTTCAATGTTTTCAAACTGCTGGGACCTCTTTCCCATAGCAAGCAATGCCTGGTGGGTTTGCCATAAAGGAAAGCCTGCGGGCTCTCTGGGATGATCACTTCACCCAGACTCCCTCCCCCTCCCCACATCCACCATGTGGCTCCGATGAGGCTCTGAGCAAGGATGAGCCCTTTAAACTATACGCGAACAGCCCAGCGCGCCTGGGTTTTCCCCCAGCCCGGCACCGCGCGGCTCCAATCAGGCTCTCACTCACCAGAAGTACCTTCCCCAGGTTCATGGTCTGGGAGCCCGCATTCGGAGTGCGGGGAAGCTGTTGGCTCCAGCGTTAAGCATAGTTCCTGGCTAGGGGGGGAAACGGATTCCCCACTTGCTGCCTGTGCAATGTCCTCCTCCTCCTCTTCATCCTCCAATGACTCTTCCTCCTCGCTCCATGCAACTCCCCCTTTGCAGGTGTCCACGGACAATGGTGGGGTAGTGGTGGCATCACCCCCCATAATTGCATGGAGCTCACGGTAGAAGCGGAATGTATGGGGCTGTGATCTAGAGCTCCCGTTTGCCTCCCTGGCTTTTTGGTATGCTTGCCTGAGCGCCTTGATTTTTGTACGACACTGCTCTATGTCCCTGGAGTAGCCTCTTTCCGTCATGGCCCTGGAGACTTTAGCGTACATATTTGCGTTCCTTTTTTTGGAACATAGTTCTGCCATAACAGACTCGCTCCCCGACATGTGATGAGATCCAGTACCTCCTATTTGGACCATTCTGGAGCTTGTCTGCGAATCCGGGACTGCGTGATCTCTTGTGATGGTGGACTCTGCATGGTTGCCTGTGATGGTGGACTGTGCTGATGGTCACCTGTGCTGATGGTGACCAAACAGGAAATGAAATTCAAAAGTTCCCAGGGGCTTTTCCTGCCCACCTGGCTAGTGCATCGGAGTTGAGAGTGTCGTCCGGAGCGGTCACAAGGGAGCATTCTGGGATAGCTCCCGGAGGCCAATAACGTTGAATTGCATCCACAATACCTTTAACCCGGGATTGTGATCTCGATTTAAGCGCTACTCCACTTGCCAAGGTGGAGTACAGAAATCAATTTAAAGAGCCCTTTAAATTGAAAAAGCTGGTTTGGTCATGTGGACGGAATCATTTTTTTTAATTAACTCGGCTAATTCCGAAATAACAGACTAGTGTAGACCAGGCCTGAGACTTGGCACTGCGGGAATTTTTTGCAGCGGAGACTTACCCCTACTTTACAAAGACCATGGCAAAAGGGATGATTGGCTTTACCAAACATTAAGTACTATTATCATGCTTGTCAGATCAGAAACCTGATGTGCCAAATAACACTAACCGATAGAGTGGGTACAGATAGAATAAGATTGCTATCAACTCCATGTGATCCCCTGGACAAAGAAAACCTATAGGCCCGAATTAGTATATAAACCAACATATTTTCTGAAGGCAAAAATAGAAATTTGGAATAATGTATTTGGAAAACTAAGCCCATACACATTACCCCTATTGCCAGCGCAGACAATAAAGAATTTAACTCCCAATAAAAGCTTGGGAAATTAGGACATTTGGGAATTTTTATAGGTGTATTACAATTTGGCCAGCTGTTTAGAAACAATACATTTAGATCACTAAAAGAAATACAACAACTCACAAAAGACTCCAATATATCAGAGCCTACATTCTTCCACCCACTGCCTCAAAAAGGCAAACCTTTGGAAAACTGACAGAATTTGAAAAACTACTACATCTGTGAAGTGTATACTTAGAAGAAATAACTATATTCAGGAAAAGATGGAAAGTTGATGTAGACATAGACACCAAAATGGAGAAATGGGAGAAAATATGGGACAATGGTCCCCAGCCTTAATAAACACAATAAAAGAAAATGATGTTAAAATTATTTATCAGTGGCACATAACTCCCCTTAAAATTAAACAAATTTAGTGTACAGGGACAAGCAAATGCTGGAGAGAATGTAATGAAATGGGAAGATTTCTCCATGTATGATGGACATGCTTCAAAATCAGATAATAGAGAGTCAGCTGTCAGATAATTCCTTAGTATTTTTGTTAAATTGTCTTGTAAACTCTGCATCTTATGAAAGAAATGAAGGAACTCATCACTCCTTTCCTAGTGGCTGGTAGAATTACCATATCAAGGTGGTGGAAGAGAAGTGACAGGTTATGAATCTGAATGTAAAAAAATCCAGAAGTTTGGACCTAAACATGAGATATAGAAAGGTTTTAACCAGCACTAAGAACTCACAAGACAGAAGAGGAAGAATAGAAAAACATGACCACAATATGTGATCAATAACACAAAGTTGAAGAAAGTGTCTGGTAGTAGGTCTCATCACTACAGCTGTCGGAACGTCCATAGGCCAATTCATAATTGTGTATTGTGTATATATTAAGTTTCTCTCTATTTAAATTGTAAAACAAGTTTTATAAGATTTCTGTTAGTAAATAAATTAAAAACTGTTGTAATGTAGGAGAAATTATGCTTTCACTGGGAGCTCAGTGTATGTAACAAGAGGACTGTTTGCATGAAGGAGTTCCTTTTCTGGCATGTTGCTGGGTAGTGGTGGAAGCAAGAACATTACTTGTTCTCTCCATATCCTCCCACAATTAGGATACTGCAGTCTGTCTGGAGATAGTGGCTCTATGGATGAAAATATTGGAGTGTAAGTTTTAATGGGATGGAAGAAAAGGAGGAACTTTTTCTGTGTAATAGAGGAGATATGGAGCATTTATTTAGACCATGTCACTTGATCTGACCTGGATTGAAACCCACATCCCAGCTTCACTAAACCCCTGCTCCAACATGTAGAGAAATGGCTCAGAAGCCTCTTCCCAGCTTCAGAACCTCTTTCCACCCCATTGTCATGAGTGTCGGGAAGAAGTTTTAGGCAGAGAAGAATGCAGAGTTCCTTATCCCTTGTCATATCCATATCAGAGAGGTCAGCTCAGACCCTCTGTTAACACTAACATTAGCAGGAGTAAAACATGCATTGTAAAGACAACATTACACTTTCATGTCTAACTATTAGTGTAGTACTGAATCAGTATAGTTAAAGTTTAGATTATTACCCTTAAAATGTAAAGATATATGTAAATATATAGATATCTTTATGCTGTATATTTTCAATAGTTCTTTTCTCTTGTTTCATACTAACAATCGCATTAAAAGGTATCTTTGGTATTTTTAAGTGTTCATCTACTTCTGCTGCTTAATTAAGTCACTATTGTCTTCTATGGTCTTTGGATCAAGCCATGTATGGGGAAATTAGCTGTTTCACAAAGTAATTTTGTATATTTAACAGCTCACTGTAACTGGAGTCTTACTTAGCGTTTAATGCCATTAGTTCATTACATTTTTTCCTCTGACTATTTTGAATTCCTCTCCTCATTTTAAAAAAAAATCCTTTTCTTACTAAATATGGAAGCTGTTAAACTCTGAGACTTTCATTTACCTCATGGCATGTCCTGTAGAATTAAATTAAATAGGGCTAGCTTGTTGAATATCTCAACATTTCAGACTATTATGAGCATTTTCACTGCTACTTGAAATGTGGAACATTTTTTTGAGTCAGCCCCAGAAAATGTTTAGAAGACAAAGGGGACTAGATGGATGATGAATCTAATAAGGAGTTGTAAAATCTTTAACCTCTATTGCTGATCCAAATCTAGCCCAGGTTGGTAGTGACAGAAAGCTGCTTTCATCTCACAGCAGTCTGGTGGGCAATATGAAAGTCCTGTCAGTCTCAATATTTCCCACGCTGTCCCTGTCCCTAAGAGGCCTTCTCCCTCATCTAGCCTCTTTAGCAATCCAAAGTGCTGCTTCATGGTATACTTGTGAGCTGAGGCCCTTTTGTCCTCTTACCTTACACAGAGTCCTTTTCTGCTGCTGTCCCCTTATAGCCCCACTCAGCTCTTCTTGAGCCCCATCTCTCCCCACAGATTTTCCCCTGCCTTACAGCCTGTTTCCCCTGGAGCCCCTTGTGACGAACAGCACTGATGAGAGAGGAAGCAGGCCGACAGTGTCCAAGAATGGAAGTAGAAAATAGAAATTGCAAGTTTTGTCTTACAGAGAACCAATACCGTAGGTTATAGTAAGTAAGGAGAATAACTTCTAGTTTGTGAGAAGGGTTAATTATTACATTGTCCTTCTTTGCGCTGTTATGAAAATGTCTGAGAGCATGTAACTTGGAGTTTGTAGGGACTGTGGCTCTTCAGTTAGAGGAGTTTGAAAAACACAAGTTTCATAGGAAAACATTGTTTTTAAACATTGCCTTTGTCAGAGATACTGAATATTTGATCCAGAAAATATTATAGGGCCAGATTGTGAATCCATTATTCATGATGAATATTACTTTACACCAAAGATAGTCTTATGGAACGCAATGGGGCTATTAGTGGAGTAAGGCACTACTCGCTGTGAGTGAAAGACTTTCCTCTTGCCCATCAAAACATTCAAATGCGCTATGCAGAACGAGCATATTAAAATATGTATGCACATTAACTTGAATCATGCAAGTATTCCCATTGACTTGAATGACTGCATACATACTTAAGGTTAAGCATGTGCGTAAATGTTTTGTGGATTGAGACCTTAGTATCTATGAAGCTGCGAGGGTGTCTCCAGAGCATAGAAATAATGTATGGTCCCTTGTGGCCTTGGAATCTATGAATGTGCTTTTCTTTAAAGCATGAAGCAAAAAATCGTAGTTTTCCATTGAAGTAGCTCACGTTTTAGTCTTTGTGGAAAAGTCCTATAGAACTTAGTAGAAAATATAAACACTTTATAGAGTTTATAAAGTTTATAGAGTTTATAAAGAGTTGCATCCGACGAAGTGGGTATTCACCCACGAAAGCTCATGCTCCAAAACGTCTGTTAGTCTATAAGGTGCCACAGGATTCTTTGCTGCTAATATAAAATTATATCTATGCTATAGAATTCTATGAAATGGTTTAAAAACATATATTCTGCATTATATTGTCTAGGTTTTTAGCGCAATTGCTATGGAAAACTAGTTCATTTTCTCCCAACTAAATTCTGTTTTCAGACTTTTCCATAAGAGAGTCTTCCAGGAGATTCATGTGTTAAAAATAAGTTTGAAAGAAGGTTAATTCACAGTTTAGAGACATACTAAACCAAAGTGGAACCAGACTGCTGGCGCTAAACATTAAAAAGGTTGTAGAGCAGTTTTTAAACTAAAGGATGGGGGGAAAGAAGCCTGCTGCAGAGAGCGTGTGTGGATGAGACACAGACTTTTCTTAGGGAGTCTGATGATGAGAGATCTCCAGTTATAGTCAGAGGGAGGAGAGGAACACATAAAAAGAATCTGGCACATCAGAAAAGGCAGGCTAAAATAAACAGGGAAGTTTTTTAAAGTGCTTATACACAAATGCCAAAGTCTAAATATAAGATGTGAACTACTAGAGTGCCTTGTGATAAAGGAGGATATTGATATAATAGGCATCACAGAAACCTGGTGGGAGAGCTGGATAGAAATTTCATGCTCTAGTAAAATATAACATTAGGGATCTATTATCGACCACCTGACCAGGACAGTAATAGTGATGATGAAATGCTAAGGGAAATTAGAGAGCTATCAAAAATAAAGAACCCAATAATAGTGGGATTTTAATTATCCCATATTGACTGGGATTTCAGGACAGACTTCAGAATGCAGATACAAAAATGAGGGGTTAGTTAGACAAAAGTTAAAAGTATTGACTAAAGTACTTCCTTTAAAAGTGGAAGTCAAAAATAGTGAGCTGCCATCTTAAGTGCAAGAGTGTAATAAGAAAAGCAGAAGAGTTTGATGAAAATACAAAAGGAGCGCTTAAGATGATAAAGTCATTGTGAGAGAAACTAAATGGATTCTTTGCCTCAGTCTTTCGGGCTGAGGATGTTAGAGATTCCCCCACCTGAGCTGGCTTTTTTTGTAGAATCTGAATCTGAGGAACTGTCACAGATTGTGGTGTCAGAGGAGGTTTTTGATTTGATAAATTAACAACAACAAGTCAAAGTCACAGATGGCAGATGGTTCTCACCCAAGAGTTCTGAAAAAAAATGAATGTGAGGAACTATTACTATTAACTAAGGTTTGTAACCTGTCCTTACCCAATGATTCCTATGAAATGAGCTAATGTCAAATTAGTTGAAACAATAGTAAAGAATAAAACATAAACTCTTGAGCAATAGTCAACATGGTTTCTGTAAAGGGAATCGTGTCTTTACTAATCTATTAGAGTTCTTGAAGTCCTTTCATGGATTGAGAACTGTCCTAGGACCAATCCTATTCAATTTATTCATAAATGATCTGGAGAAAGGGTAAACAGTGTGGTGGCAAAGTTTGCAGATGATACTAAACTACTCTCAAGATAGAGAGACCAGAAGCAGATTGAAGAAAAAGAAAAAGATCTCCAAAAAACTAAGTGATTGGCAAAAAAAAAAAAATGAAATTTAATGTGGATAAATGTAAAGTAATGCACATTGAAAAAATAACCCCAACTATACATGAGTCAAAAGCAAACAGGATGTTAGGAATCATTAAAAGGGATAGAATAAGACTGAGAGAATATTATTATTGCCCTATATATCCCCCATGACCGCCATCCTCGAATACTGTGTGTAGGTACAGATGTCTCTCTCAAAAAAAAAATTTACGAGGTATATAAAATCATGAGTGATGTGAGAAAGTGGACAGAGGATGGAGATGGATGGCAGGAGAGAGATCACTTGATCATTGCCTCTTATGTTCTTATGTTCTTATACTGCCAGATAGAAGAGACATGTTAAATAAGTAGAAATAGTTTTGTAAAAAAGTTGGAAAAATAACATACAGGAGATGCCTGTATTCTCTGAATGTTCAAAAAGCCACAGATTATTCTGGAGCAGAACACCAGTAACTGCACACCGCACCATAGTAACTCTAGCTCAGGAACCAACCCATGCAACAAACCTCGATGCCAACTCTGCCCACATATCTACACCAGCAACACCATCACAGGACCTAACCAGATCAGCCACACCATCACAGGTTCATTCACCTGCACATCCACCAATGTAATATATGCCATCATATGCCAGCAATGCCCCTCTGCTATGTACATCGGCCAAACTGGACAGTCTCTAAGGAAAAGGATAAATGGACACAAATCAGATATTAGGAATGGCAATATACAAAAACCTGTAGGAGAACACTTCAACCTCCCTGGCCACACAATAGCAGATCTTAAGGTGGCCATCCTGCAGCAAAAAAACTTCAGGACCAGACTTCAAAGAGAAACTGCTGAGCTCCAGTTCATCTGCAAATTTGACACCATCAGCTCAGGATTAAACAAAGACTGTGAATGGCTTGCCAATTACAGAACCAGTTTCTCCTCCCTTGGTTTTCACACCTCAACTGCTAGGACAGGGCCTCATCCTCCCTGATTGAACTAACCTAATTATCTCTAGCTTGCTTCTTGCTTGCATATATTACCTGCCCCTGGAAATTTCCACCACTTGCATCCGAAGAAGTGGGTATTCACCCACGAAAGCTCATGCTGCAAAACGTCTGTTAGTCTATAAGGTGCCACAGGATTCTTTGTTGCTTATTCAGATATTAAGGTGCAATATAATTTACTGACAATAGAGTTTAAATTATTTTTATTGCAGTAGGTGTGTTGTTGCTTTTAACTCTGTATGCTAGAGTTTACTGTTGTTTGATTCTCCTAAGAATTATTGTGGCCTCTCTCTTCTATGGAATATCTTAATTGCTTAAAATATCGGAACTTGGTATCCATTTATGTAATGATTTGCATAGAGGGTCTAAATTTGTATGGCCATAGAGTGACCAGATAGCAACTGTAAAAAAATGGGACAGAGGTGGGGAGTAATAGGCGCCTATAAAAGAAAAAGTCCCAAAAAAACAGGACTGTCCCTTTAAAACTGGTGGCATTTCCAGGGCCATATCTAACTGGTGGCATTTCCAGGGCCATATTCGCTGTGGTGTTTGAACTCTCCTGCTTACTGCTGTATGTTTTGTGATAACCCAATCACAAAAGAGACTGAGATTAGCCAAGATCCTTCACAGCAACTGTTCTCTTTGTACTAAAAGACAGAACCTATTATGGCAAATTTGCCCCATAAAGAACAGAGCATATGAAATATGCATCCTCCCCAGATCTGCCAGTTTTTAAGAATTAGTAGTTTTTTTCTGATTTTTAGTTTTGCTGATTTCTCAGTGCCTGCTCTTCAAGACACTGTCACTATTTGTTATTGCTATGTGCCCCCTACTCCATTGTTATTTCACCGAAAATACACAGCTACAAGGAACATTGCTGTCTAGTAGTGACTGCCCAGTGCCTGCAGCAATACCTTTTAAGTACCAGACATATGCCTTCAGTATGTCTCTTTTTGCCTGGAATATGCCTACGTAGTTCAAGTCACGGTTCAATAATACAGTGCTTTGCAGTATACCTCTACTTATACATGCACTGTGAATGTTAGACCGATCTGCATAGCACCTGTACAGACATATGTCAATGCCTGTAATAGGAATGATAGGTGTGTATATAACCATAGCCTGTTCAGTGAGTACACCGTGTCTGAGCTGCTGATGCAGCAACTCCTTTGGGGAGAGGGGCCTTTCACTGTCTCTGTGAAGTCAAATGAGGTAGAGGGAGCGGGGTGTTTCAATTTAGGCTTTTACCTCTGCTGCTTTTCTTCTCCATCCCAATCTCTCCTCCTTCCTCTTTGTACTCTTGCTATCTTTCCCCCACCCCACCCGTTACTGCCTTTGCTTTTTTCACAAACATCCTAGTTTCCAAAGCACTACCCAGTCCAAATGCTAAAACCCCTAGTCCACCTCCAGTCTTTTTAATGACATGGTGCTACTGTACTAGCACCCATATGCTGCTGTTTAAAATAGGTAGTTTACAATGAGAAGTTTACATATAGCTATGTAAATAGATTCAGATAAGATAGGGTACCCTTCAAAGACCCTAGGCACATACTTGGGGGTTGGCTTGCCCATCCCCCCACTTGTGCTGCTCCACTCTATTTTAACACATTAGCTGGATGAGAGCTAGCATGAGTATCTCTCCTCAAGCGGAGAATCACACCCCTGCTCAAAGTGTAGACACCTGTAGATACAATGTAATAGGAGCCTATATAAGAAAAAAAAAAACCAAATCGGGACTGTCCCTATAAAATCGGGACATCTGGTCACCCTAGTTTTTTCTTCTTTTTAAATTTTATTTTCCAGGAGAATGAAATAGACTGAAATTCATTTGGGCCTTGGAGCTAAAGGCATGTGCATGCGCATATGTGCAGTGTTTAATTAACTGCCCGAGAGGCAAGGGTAGCCTCTGTTTTGTGTCTTGTAGAATGGGGTGCATGTCATCTGTAATTTAACAAACAATTTTTATATATATTTTACAAGCTGAGAAGCTTTATGTACATTTCAAGTGCTGTAGATAATAAAATAAGAAATGAATAGTTAAATTATTAACAGGACCTGATATTGAGAGATGCTGAGCCCCCTCAGCTCCCATTAATTTCAGGGAAAGTTGTGTGTGCCCACCATTAATGAAAATCAAGCCAGAATACCATGGTGAATGCACTCTAAATCCTGCAATGAAAGATGATCACATAACCGTATAGGATAGCATTTTCAAATGCGCTGAAGTGATTTAGGATCCCAAGTTTCATTAACTTCCAAGGAAACTCAGGCTCCTACATGACTAAGTCACTTTTGCAAATGGGACCTAGGCTCCTAAATCATTTAGGTACATTTGAAAATTGTACCCATGGTCATATGGTGAGTTGGCTACATTAAATTTATTTCAAGCTGCTCTTGCTCTTTACTTTTAGAGGCAAAGTTGAGAGAAACAAAATTCTGACTGCCCACAATCCACTGGTTACAGCACTTCTTTACAAGATTTCAGTCTCCATCAAGAGTACTTTCTGTCTTTTCAACAAAGGTGTTTTATTCTAGTGCAGCACATGCATATGCCTGGCTTTTATGTGCTTCCAGCCATGAAAAATTCTTGACATCTTTCAGATTGTTCACCCTCCACCACCCTATATGCATACGCACACAGTTGCTTTGGTATGCCAATATTGTTTCCTACATCTTTACATTAGATGTTATTCAGTAGCCAATTTCAGATCCCAAACTATGTAAACTCAGCAGCCTTCTGCTTGGTGAAATAAAAGCTGTGGTTAAGATGTCATTCTCCATAAATCAGTTTTGGCAAGAATGAAGACTGAGGGCAGGAACTGCAGTAGTCTTTACAGGGCAGGATTCATTCAAGTGGTCTTAATCCTACCTCTTATTCCCACTAGCTTTGTGGAAGGTAGATGGACGCACTTTAACATGAAGGAATAAGCTTGCTTTTTTTTTTTTTTGTCACAACAACAAAAGCCTTGGGAAATTCCAGTTAATTAGCATGCCTTGGGCTAATGAAAGAATAAAACTGAAAGAGAAATGCCTAAAGCTTTGGGATGAGTGGAAGCATGTAGGGACAATGCATGTTTTAAATATTTGTGGCTGTTTGTATAATTTTCCCAGGGTTTGCCTCCCTGTGACTTGATGGGATAAGAGTGGAAAGACAAGTGGAAGGTTTTGTGTGGGTCATGATGTAGTAACATTTCAGCTTTTAAGGAACATAAATAGGCCATAAATTGAAGAATGCTGATAATGGCTGGCCTGTAAAAGTCAGTGTAATCAAGACTATTAGAATGAGACCATTTTCTGTTTGTATTAATATAATCTGCAGTAGTGACCACAAAACAACATGGAGTGTGAGGATGATTGTATAAACTTCAAAGGAAGGTGCAATAATCCTCAGTGTTGCCAATTATGGAATAACCTGCCCATTTGTGAAGCGACTTCCTAAACCACTCGGAGGCTGATATATGTCCTGAAGCACAAGGGTTTATGTCCCTTATATAAAAATTGTTCATCCTAACTAATGTTGCTGGGAATGTTCTCATTGGCCACATTAACAGCTTTATTAAATCCTGTTAAATTCGTGGCCTCAGTGATACCATACAGCTGCAAATTCCACAGGCTAATTATATGTTGTGTAAAAGGGCTTACCTCTGCAGGAACTGAGCTTCTCTGATTTGTAGAAAGGAAAGCCAAGACTATCCTTCTTCCATGCAGGAATGCCAAGAACTGCTAAGCTGGTATCATGGAGGGGCTTGAGCAGAGCATGTAGCGATCAGGGCATTGCTTTATTTAACATTGAAAACTGTGCGTCTTTGTTTTTCTATACAAAAGACATTCACTTCTAAAAAAATATTTCTTTTTCCATTTTAGCCTAGCCTGAGATTTGCCTACTGCTTCAAGATACTGCTCCTGTAGAAATTCAAACTTTGATAGTGTCTGATAGACATGCTTGAAATGTATATATCAGTTAACAGGATTATCACTTGAAAAGACAATTGTATTTTTACTGAAAAGTTTTTTTGAGGCGATGAGATGTATTGATATTTAATGAAGCATGAAGCTTGTAAATGAACCATGAAAGCAATAGCTAAACTAATTAACTGAGCATAAAGCCCTTAGAATACATATGTTATGTGGGCTGCATGCTTATTATTTCTGCCTGGTTAAATTGACATCTAGGATAACATACTCATATAATCTTTTAGGAGAAACAACATTTAATTTTGCTCTTAATGCTGGTTTGCTTTAGGCAGAGGTTATGCATAGGTAATAACTATAAGAAAAGAGAAGCTGTCTCTTTAAAATGCCCTGCTCTGTCCCTGATCCCACGCGGAAACTACATCAGCCGCACTTTCACATTACTGGCATAGAGGAGGAAATCGCCACTTAAATTTCCTGCAAGCTCAGATGTGGAATATTTAACTCAAGCACTACAGGTTTAAGAGTTACAGCAATGTAGCATCCTTGCGCAATGTCTTTAACTTGGGAAGCAGGTAGGGATTTAGTGTAATGTCAAGTTATTTACGCATTCCTGCTTGCATAACACCTCTGCCATTTCCTGTAACTCTGTCGATGTTAAAACTTTCATCCTCTCAACGTATGTGATGGCAGTTGGCCTGTTTTGTCCTACTTGTGCACGTCCGTCTCTTGGGGAAAGAGAGAGAGAGAGAGAGATACTTTACTGAGAAACAGAACTCCAATATTCTGGACTATACTAAAAGACTCATTAGAAATTTTCTATTGCAATCACAATTTAAAATCTGACAAATCATTCATTGTATGCTTGTTCATTGCACACTTCTTCGTTGGTGTCCTGCTAAACAATGATTCGTGTTGGTGAGGTGAGAATAAGATTGGACTGTCCTGCTAAAATGTGAAGAGTGAGACTGGGCCTTGCTCTAGGTGAAGGAGGCGCAAGGAACCTCTCTATTCTTGCATCACCTGTGCAGTAGCCCTGCCGTGTTTTGGGGGTAGATCCTCAGCTGGTGTAAATTGTAACAGACCACTGGAGTTCTGCTTCTGAGGCTCTGCCTACACTATAGCTGATGTTGGCAGAACTCATGTCACTCAGGTGTGAATAAACCACTCTCCTGCGTGACATAAATTACTCCAACATAAGTGCAGGTATGGACAGCGCTATGTTGGTGGGAGACTGGCTGAAGCAGGGTCATGCCCTCCTCCACACAGGCCATCTAAGCTAGTTGACTGCAGAGGGGAGTACATACTGCACTCTTTTAAAGGTGCTGCAACATGTGCTCTCCCTGTGCACACCAGGGAGCCTGTCCCTGCACTGGTTAGTACTCATTAAGCACAATTTTGACCTCTGGAGACAGCAAGAAATCATAAGTTACTGTCAGAGTCAGAGCTGTGTGTCGCTACCTGAAACTACAAAGTCTTTTCAGAAATGAACTCCAGTTACCCGTGACTGCACAAAAAGAGTGATTGTTCCAAAATGGAAAAGCTCTTGTGTCCCACTTCTAAAAGATTGGGATGCTGGCATGACAGAAATTGCCTCATATGAGCAGCCTATATATAAGATTAATGACAAACCTGAAGAATTTCACGTGATATTGCAAAAATATATCCCCTATCTAAAGAAAAGCACAGAGGTACAGTGAAAAGTAAATGATATTGCTTGGGAGGTGTTGTGGGAGGTGAAGTGGTGTAGCAGTCTAACGCATTGGTTTTGTAAAGTGTTGGCTTGTTGTTTATGTCCATAGTCTGCTGTTCTTACGTACAAGATAGTATAGTTTCACTTTGAAATTATTAAAAATATTTTTTGCAAAATTCATTCTTTACAAAAATCAGGCTCCTTGTGGTCATTGTCCAATGTCCTAACATTGCTTTGCAGTGTCTTCCTGGTGATGTTGCATCAATACATGATGATGAATTCCACTGATGTGACATCTTCCAGTACAACATCATGGCTACATACAGCTTTATTTTGTGGCTATCTGCAATTCTGTTTAATATCAAAGTGACTTTCTGATACATGTTTCACTGAGCTGTACTATTCAATATACCAGGGGTCCCCAACACGGTGCCCGCGGGTGCCATGGCGCCCATGGGGGCATCGTAATGCGCCTGCATCCTGGCCCCCGGGAGAGCACCCGCCGAAATGCCGCAGCGGCATTTTGGCGGGGACGCCTCTCGATGACGATGCTTGCCGTCGACAAGTGACGTCATCGAGAGGTGTTGCCTCCGAATTTCGGCAGTGACACCTCTCGATGACGCCGCTTGCTGTCGACAAGTGATGTCATCGAGAGGCGTCGCTCCCGAATTTCAGTGGGGACGCTTCTCGATGACGCCGCTTGCCATCGACAAGTGACGTCATCGAGAGGCGTCACTCCCGAATTTTGGTGGGGATGCCTCTCGATGACGTCGCTTGTCGATGGCAAGCAACGTCATTGAGAGGTGTCGCCGCCGAAATGCCGCGGAAATTCGGTGGCATTTCGGTGGGTGCTCCACTGCCGCAGTGGTCCTTCGGCTGTCGCCCGCCAGCCAAAAAGGTTGGGGACCACTGAATATACTATATAGCCCAAAGTTTTCATGATATGTGTTGTATTTAACCACTCAAGCAATTTACTTTGCATGATAAATGGTGCACATATAAGTGAACCCTGATACTGTACACTTGTTTTGCCCAACATCAGACATCAAATCAGTGGCAGAGTCAGGAAGGAGAACCATTGTCCTGACTTCCATTACGCTTCCTTGTTTTTTCATGTGTGTTTGTTTTCATTTTGATGATATTCAAAGTTTTCTTTGTGTTGATATTGTAACAACTAAACTTTAAAGTTCTGACTAGTAATAAGAGATGAAGATTTGTCATTGTCCTACTTTTACTCTGCTATCTAGAGATGGAGGGCCTGATTCTGTTCTTACACTGCTTTAACTCCTGTATAACTCCCTTTTCTTCAGTGGAGTTATTCTGATTTATACTGGTGTATGTGAGAAGAAAATCAGGCCTAGATAGTATGGATAGTATATCATTAATGGGTGGGAGAAAGTAGTTTATTCATCTTTCAAGAATAAAAGTTCTTTATACCTGAAAATGTTTGGGTTAGTTGTCTATCTGTAAAGCTCATAGGGTACATATACAGTGCTGAAATAGGTGTTGGCCTGGAGCTGAGATGGAGGGCAAGAGATCTGCTGTAACATAGGAATACAGATATTCCGTGCACTATGTCATGTCAAGCAGAATAACAGGAACAGCTGGCAAATCATTTTAGACAATAAACTGATATTGCATAGAGCTCATTTAATCCAATATTGCTGATAATTAATTAAGAACTACTCATTGCAATTTTACTGATAGTGAAAAAGAAGAGCATTAAAAGATTCCCACTCCTTCAGTTTAACATTGACTGGTACATGGAGTTAACCAATAACTTATTTGTCCTTATGCAAAATGAGAAAAAATCCAAAACAAAACAACACTTCCAAAATAACTTTTTATCAATGTGGGTCTTGCTAATGTAAATACCAATACATAATTAATATGAAATGTTATAAATATATATGCGGACTCCAGAGCTAAGTGAAAAAATTTTCAGACAAATTGTCTTTGTGCTACAGCATTTTCTCCTGGAAGCCTCACAAAGTTCACATTTTATTGTGCATTCTTAGTTTAGCCATTAGAAAACCCAGTGTTTTCATTTGTCTAAACTCAGACGCTAAAAATTGTTTCCAAGTAGGTGATCTCATTGCTGTCTGCTTTGAACCAGCCAAGTTAATTACCTGCATGGTATTGTTTGCACCGGTCAGTGCTGGATAATTTTTTACCCCAGTTCCACTTGAAGGGAGACATTGTTCTTCATGATGCTTTGTCAGTCTCTTTCGTCTCACATTTGCACTGCTGAAAGTACATGCCTGATTACCTCATGGAACTGAACTGCAAATAGCTTTGGAAATTAATGCAAGCTAATTTACCAAATGTGCTCTGGCAGCAAAGGAAACTGCCTTTCCAAGATGCCAAGTACTGAAGGTCTTTTACTTTATGAACATACAATTTTCTCATAATAAAACATGTAATCATAGATCTCTGCCGACTGTATTTTACCTGGACTATTGTTCACGATAGTAAAGATAAGGCCTGTGTAAACAGTTAAGAACATAGGAATTGCCATAACGCGTCAGACAATTTGTCTGTCTAGTTCAATATTCTGTTTCTGAGTGTGGCCAGTACCTCATGGTTCAGAGGAAGTTTCTTTCTAACAAAGTGTTGCCAATCCTTAGTGTTCAAAATTCAGGAGTAAGGCCTCAAAAAAAATCAGTTTAAGAATCATGAGATTTTTTTAAAAATTCAGTTATTTTTATTTGTTTTCTGGTTTTTGAGCCTGTCAGATGCAGTTGGGTTGTGTGTCAAGCTTTTCTCTGTAACTGTGAGGGCTAGAAACTGAATGGGAGAAGAAAATAAAAAAGCAGAGACTCTCACATAGTCACATAACTCCAGGAGCTGGGTTCTTTAGGAGAACCTCCACCATGCTTCACGTGACACACAGTAAAATTGTTTCTTGGCAAAGCAGTTAGTGGCTGGCTTGTACTCTGAAGTATGTGGGTATAAATATCTCAGAAATTTTTATCAGATCAAGTGAAATTTTGGCTAAATGTAGTGTAGTTCAGCTACAACCCCTGAGCCCTCCTGAAGTCAGGTTCGGTTCTGGGCATTAGCCCTACCTGTGAACCAGTCCCAAGTTCTCAAAGATTCGCAGACCTGGATTGATGCAGTAGGTATCATCCTTGGGCTCCTCCTCCATCTCTCCTGCTTCTTCCTAAAAGGCTCAGGGAGACCACCACTCCAGTTTTAACATTGCTGTCTTCTGAGGGGCAGGAAGGGGAGGTTCCCTCCTTCTCTGCTTTATGAGGAAGGTACAAGCTGCTTTCTGTCCCCCGAAGAGCCTGATAGGTGTGCAGGGCAGTGGCTCTTACCTGGTGGCTCCTGCAGCTAGAAAATGTCAAGGAAGGGGACACTGTGCTCAAGGAGGAAGCATGGGGATAGTCACCAACTCCCCAGAAGTCAGCAATGGTGGGGTTGTAGGATCTAGGGGAAGGAGCTGACTGGAGTTGGTAGGGAGCTTTGAGGCACAGCACAGGAGTGGGCTTTTCCCCTTCTAAGTGATTTTTTTTCCAGCTGCAACCACTGTAAAGGCCCATGGCCTTTCTGGGTGATCCATATGAACAGAACCTTGCAGGCAGGGTTTAGCTGTAGCAAAGGTGTATGTGTTAGATGGGATATACAATCCATGAAGAACTACGCTGTGGTGTGGGAGTGATGGAAGATAGTTCAGAGGGGCACTGTTGACTTGAAATGTAGCCAATTAAAATAATGTGTTCAAATAATTTCAGGAACTACACTGGCTCCTGAGCCATCCTGCCAATTTTTATAGTTTCACAATCTCATTCTGGAAAATGTTTTTCCCTCCTTTATTGCTGGATGAAAGACCCACGCAAACAACAGGCAAAACTGACTGACAGGGGAAATTGTGAGTATTCACAAAGTGCTATCAAGTGCACAAGGGAAACAGACTGAAAAAATAGAGAAAAAGTTTTTTGTCTGTTGCAGTCATCTTAGGAGTCACTTCTACCAATATTAGGTAAAAGGATTTGACTGAAGTGTGTGTGTGTTTTTTTAAGATGATGCTATCCTTTCAATATATACATTTTCATACTGACCAATTAAATTAATGCGAAAATCTTACGTAATATTGCATAACTCAGAAGTGCATCACTATAAGAATTGTTTGGGTTTTCTGTGATGAATGGACAATGCAAGAATGATTAATTTTTAAAAAGATTTTGAAGATAATACACCATTTATTTAATTGGAAGACTGATTTGAATTTTGATGTGGTGCCTAATTCAAAATATTGAACATTAAAACAGTTTTGGCCTAGTTGGACATTTTTGCTGTACTATCATTTGTCAATTTTTAAAAATAGTTTACAGTTACAAAAACAAGATAAAATAGTTGCATTGTTTGAGGATATGATGTGGGTAGCATTATACAACTAGCAGATACCAAGACTTGGGGACAAAAAATTAACTGTTTTTTACATCAACATCTGTTAGAAGAAAATATGTTTAAATAAAACGTCTTCCTCTTGCCCTCTCAAAATGGTATGAGAATGATTTAAACAAGAAGATCTATTTATCTGAAGTTCAGTCTGCCAAAGTACGGCAGTTAGATTTTCTTGTATTCTGTGCATATTGGCTACATTCTTGGGAAGATTGCAGTGGCGTATTATTGCATGTCAGAGATGAGGGAGGTTTAGCTATTAACCAAATACAAAGGGTAAAGGAGGAAATAGGCTGAGGAATGAGGAAATGGATGGATTAAAATATTTCCATAAAATATTTTTACTGTTTACACTTGTTAATTATTAATGTTAATTATTGATGGGGAAACTGTTTTAATTTACATGTATTATGTTGATTTGGAATAAATTATTTACTACTTATCTGCAATTATTCCTTTCAGCCAATTCTGGAACAATTCTGCCTTCTCACCAGTTTTACATAAGTATGATTCCATTGACTTCACTGGAGTATCTCCTGATTTACACCAGTATGAGTGAGAGGCGAAATAGGATCCTCTTATCATTTCAAATAATGAATATTATTCACTGTTGCATAAATGTTAGTTTTCCTTAGAATTTGAGGCCTAATCCAAAACACACTGGAGTCGGGGGAAAGGCTTCCATTGATTTCAGTTGGAGTTAAAGAAGACAGGGCTGATTCTCCACTGAACCTGTGTCGTCATTTACATCTGTGTAAAGGGAGTGTAAAATGCTACCTTTCTGCTTTGGTAGTATTTTATACCCACCGGTACACTCACTGTGCATTAACAAAGGAACATAAATGGTGAGAGCTGATGATAGCAGATTCCTAGTTGATAATTAATGTTTCTTTGATGGTAGAGATTGCGACCCCACCCCTTCTTCATAAAAACAAAAGCATAATGAAAAATTTACCACAGGCAATATTCACTCCCTTCCAGCTCTGAGTTAGAGGAATTGAAAGACAAAAGTTTCCCATTAACAGTTTCATGAATGTAGGAACTGAAAGACCAGACCCTTTACTCACAAGTGAAAAATACAATGTAATGTATTATGGGGCTTGTGTCTCTTTGTTTAACAGTTCCTTTTTGCACTGATCACCTTTCTGACTTTTTTGGCAGGTAAATTCCAATGAGCTCATGGTTAATCATGTATAAACAACAGTCTAATTGTATGGTTTCAAATTTTCGTTTGATCAGCTAAACAAAAATATGGCCTATCCCCCCAAAGAAACCTGATAATCTCATAGTCTTCGGTTTCTTGTTTCTCTCTCCTTGAATTTAAGAAAGTGGATGTTGTTATTGTTGCTTAACATTTCTAGAGAGTGGCATAGGATGTGTAGCACTGAGAAAATATCAGATCGCATTTGCCAGGTTTCTGAAGCAGGGCTCTTCTTTTCAAAGCTAAAAAACAAGTTCACCGAGCTAAATTATGCATTTTCTTTACAGATCACTTAGGCCTGGTCTACGCTGGGTGGGGGCGGGGGGAGGGGGGAATCGATCTAAGATTCATAACTTCAGCTATGAGAATAGCATAGCTGAAGTCGACGTATCTTAGATCGACTTAGAATCACTTACTTCATGTCCTCGCGGTGCGGGATCGACGGCTGCCACTCCCCCATTGACTTTGCTTCCGCCTCTCGCCAAGCTGGAGTTCAGCAGTCGATGGGAGAGTGATCGGGGATCGATTTATTGCGTCTACACTACACGCGATAAATCGATTCCCTGATAGATCAATCGCTATCCGCCGATCTGGTGCTACAGAAAACTCTTTGGTCTTCCCCAAGATGGAAAGACCCTATAAAATGACAGCAGCTGATAAATTATTTTTGGTGTGGTGCAAAAAAGTGCATTTTATTGCCAAGAGGACAGGGGACAATCTATGTTATTTTCCTGACTTGTTTCCAGTTAGAACTCATCCAAAACATAGGGACATCTATTAAATAGTAAGTTCTTTACTCTTTGCTTAGGACTAAGTGCAAATGATTAGCCAAGAAAGAAAAAAAATCCCTCTCTGTTTTCTTTGGATTTGGTTGAGCCTCCCTGGGAAGAATTCATAGTAACCCCCAGAGGTAGGTGTATATAAAAACATAAGAATGGCCATACTGGGTCAGACCAGTGGTCCATCTAGCCCAGTATCCTGTGTTTTGGCATTGGCCAATGCCAGGTACTTCAAAGGGAATGAACAGAAAAGGACAATCAACAAATGATCCATCCCTGTCTTCCACTCGCTGCTTCTAGGCTAGGGACACCTAGAGTTGCATCTCTGGCCATCTTGGTTAATAGCCATTAATGGGAGTATTCTCCATGAATGTATCTAATTCTTTTCTAACTCAGTTATAGTTTTGGCCTTCACCGCATCCCCTGGCAAGGGGTTCTACAGGTTGACTGTGTGTTGCATGAAGAAGTACTTCCTGTTGTTTGTTTTAAACCTGTCGCCTATTAATTTCATTGGGTGGCCCCTGGTTCCTATGTTATGTGAACAAATAAATAACACTTCCTTATTCACTTACTCCACACCCTTAATGATTTTATAGACCTCTATAATAGCCCCCCTTAGTTGTTTCTTTTCCAGCCTGAACAGTCTCAGTATTTTGAATCTTTTCTCATATGGAAGCTGTTCCATACTGTTAATCACATTTGTTGCTCTTGTCTGTACCTTTTCCAATTCTAATGTATCTTTTTTTAAGAAAGGGTGATCAGAAATGCATGCAGTACTCAAAATATGAGCATTCCATGAATTTACATAGTGGCATTATTATATTTACTGTCTTATTATCCATCCCTTTCCTAATGGTTCCTAACATTCTGTTCGCTTTTATGGCTGTCGCGCACATTGAATTTTCAGCGAACTATCCACAATGACTCCAAGATCTCTTTCTTGAGTGGCAACAGCTAATTTAGATCTCATCATTTTGTATGTATAGTTGAGATTATATTTTCCAATGTTTTCCAACATCACTTTTCATTTTATTAACATTGAATTTCCATTTTGTTGCACACACACCCAGTTTTGTGAGATCCCATTGTAACTCTGCTTTGGACTTAACTATCTTGATTAATTTTGTATCATCTGCCAATTTTACCATCTCACTATTTACCCCTTTCTTCAGATCATTTACGAATATGTTGAACAGCACTGGTCCCTGGGGGATATCACTATTTACCTCTTTCCACTCTGAAAACTGGTCATTTATTCCTACTCTTTGTTTCCTATCTTTTAACAAGTTGCTGCTCCAAGAGAGGACCTTCTTTCTTATCCCATGACTGCTTACTTTGCTTAAGAGCCTCTGGAGAGGAACCTTGTCAAAGGTTTTCTGAAAGTTCAAGTATAGTATATGCACTGGATCACCCTTACTACATGTTTGTTGACCCCTCCTCAAAGAATTCTAATGGATTGGTCAGGCATGATTTTCCTTTACAGCCAGAGAGCTGCTGTTTTGATGCATGGAAGTTCCCTCACTGGAGATTTTCAAAAGTTTTCACCTCTCTTAGATGGTTTAGATCCAACAAATCCTGCATCTTCATAGGGGGTTAGACTAAATGACCCTTGCGGTCCCTTTAACCCTATGGTTCTATGATTCTGTAGGTAGTGCTAAGATGTGCTATATGGAATTATCTTTAGATACTCACTTTCAGGGATTCCAGCCCGCTTTCCATGAATGTGATCCCCACTCATAAAGAACTCTATAAAAGCTTCCTGTGCTTCAGTGTTATTTTTAACAGTTTTACTTGAAGCATTTCAGGGCCTGTTTCATGCTCTTTGACTATTATGGTGGTTTTTAATGCATTTTCCTTGTTCTGCAGAGAACAGCTTGGCAGAGTACTAAACTATAGCCAGTTAGATCATTAGGAAATTACTGCCATTCTGCTGTTAGATTAGGGATGAAAAGAGAGTGTGAAAGCTGCCAATGCTTGTAATTTATATGTAGCCCTGCTGCCTTGTGGATTGATCCTTTCAGGTTGCACAAGCAAAGCACAGTCAGGTCAGCAGCTAGTGAAATCCATAGGACACACACAGGTGCTGCTGGAAATGGTGATTCAGTAGGTGATATCCTTCTCTCTGAGCCTGAACCAACAGTCAGTCCTAGGTACGCATGGACCCTGTGCCTCTCATGGGAAGACAGAAAACTCTTGGTAGAAAGGAGGGAACAGCAGCAAAAATAACTATTTTAAATAGGAAGAAAGTAGGAGTTGTGTTAATGTGGCAGCCTCATGGAGTGGGAGATAAGATCCAGGACCTTCCTGATGTAAGGGGACCAAATAGTAATGTTGATCTCTGTAGTAGTTTTGTCACTTCTAAAACTAGGTAATATTGTCATGGAGCATTGAACCAATGCTCTAGCTTTGTGGTAGGGGTGCTGTGCTGTTGGATATGGTCAGATGGGATGAAAAAACTTGTAGTTGTTAAAGATTCCATGTTATTTCTTGTAAGAAGAGTATTGCTAATCCTTATATCCTCATCAAATTTCAGGTTGGGTTATTAAGGGCTGCCTGATTTCTTTCCCCTTGTAGTTCCAATTGGACACAGTATTCTTCGCTTCCCTTCCTAAATAGTATAGCATTGGTACAGTGTGTCTGGTTAAATTGCTGTCACATCTCTCTGTCTCTCACTCACTCATTTACACACACACACTGCATTTTGGTGGTAGGTGATGTGCTTCCTATGTAAGATTTGTACATTAGTTTTGGTTTATACAGCACATTAGGATCCTTAAGGATAAAAGGTCCTGTGTAAATGTAAGCTATTTCCATTATTATTACTCAGATAAAGAGAAAGGAAACAATTTTAAAAAGAAGTGTAGAACTGTGAAACTGACATAACTAAACATTACTCACTCTTTTTTGAAATGTTTGCCACATCATGTGGAGTTTCTTGAATGATTTGCTTTGATCATTTCCTCCCAGTTTTAAAGGGAATCCATTTTGATCAGGAGGAGATTGAAGGGTATGGATTTTTTTCCCTAAGCCTGCCTTTGCCACGAATGCCTTAACATGCCTTTTTGTGAAGTTCACAACCCTTTGAGCACTCTTAATAAGAAACATACACCAGGGTTATATGCTAGAACTCATAGACAAAAGGTAGAGAATAATTTAAATCAGTAGTAAGGGACTTCTCATGGTATTCACCTTCTGTAATCCTTTCTGGTTTGGGGAGGATTTGGAACAAAGAACAAATAGAGATATAAATACTTTTAGTACTTATACCTAACTGTAATGTCAGTGGGATCATTTACTTTATATCATCTGCCTTTCATGTACTTGACATGTATTTAAACTCATTCATCTTCGCTTCTATGAACAAAAGTGAGCTGTTAAACTTCCCTTCTGTAGTCTTAAATCATTATCTTTAGGACACAAAATATTCTGAATGTTTTGTGGTTATGTCCCACTTGCCTACACTCCTGATAGTTTCCCATACTGCTGTATAATAGTCCATCAATTTGAATCATGGCAATATTGATTAAAGGCTTTTAAAGAACTAGCTATGTGTGGGAGGAAGGAGCTCTGGGAAGTTCTTCTCTGCAGTGGGAGCCCTAAGAGAAACACCGACTCAGCCAGAATTTCTCCCAGGGCTCCAAACTTCCTTTAGACTGCAGGCTGCAATGGCAGGTCTGTCCCACTTTGCACAGTGTGCAACATGCGCTCCCCTCTACACCTCTGCTGTCTGTGTGGGCTAAGGAGTCATGGGCCTGCCTTTATCCCCAGTCCTTTCATATAACTAATGATACTAGCGGTGCAGTGGGTCCCCAGATCTGGGAGCAGTGCCTCTCATTCCCAGCAGGATTCTGGATGCAGGATGTGCATGTGGGCAGACCCCCAAAGCTCTGCAGGGATGGACTCAAACCAAGGCTGGTGCAAGGATATTTTGTGCCCTACGTGAAACTTCCACCTTGCGTGCCGCCACCCCTCCCCCCCACACCCCGCACATCAGTTCATTGAGGGGCAAATCCCAATGAGCCTTTATAGACCCCAGGGGCCAGCCATGCCCAGGGGCTGCTCCCCAGACCAGGTTCCCCCATTCCCTGCCCCCTGAACTCCCCTGGAGGGTGCACAGCCCCCCCCCCATGAGTCCTCCTCACCCCAGCAGCCCCCACCCTGAGTCCACTCACTGGCTTTGCCAGGCTTGGGCCGCTGCAGCACCTCGGCAGGGAGGAGCCACCTTCTGGAGGCACCAGAGAGCCAGAGTGTTTCGCTTGCGGCAGCAGCGAGCCTCAGGCATGGAGGAGCCAGCACAGCACAGGGGGGCAGCAGCCCTGCAAAGGCGGCGGCGCCGCTAGTGAGGAGCAGCCTCCCCGCAACTTCTCCTGCCCAGGCGGCGGGCCGGCACCCTCCCCGCCCCGAGGGGCTCTCCTGCAGGCTGCAGCAGATGCATGTGGGCACTGGTCCCCATGCGCCCCACTGGTTCCCCCCTCACCGCGCTCGGGCTCTGCGGTTCCCGGGCATGTGAGCCGCTGCTGCCACCGGGGCACGGGGCCCTGAGCCTGCTCCGGGAGGGGCAGTGGTGGCTCACATGCCTGGGAGCCACAGAGCCCAAGCATGGTGAGAGGGAATCGGGGGGTGAACGGCGGCCGCCACCCGCATGCATCTGCTGCAGCCTGCAGGAGCCCCTGGGTGGGGGGTGCCGGGCCGCAGCCAGGGCAGGAGGGGTGGGGGGCACGGCTGCTCCCTACTAGATGCACCGCTGCCTTTGCAGGGCTGCTGCCCCCCCCCCCCGTGCCGTGCCGGCTCCTCCATGGCTGGGGCTCGCCATCCCCGCAAGCCGACGCTCTAGCTCTTTGGTGCCTCTGGAAGGCGGATCCTCCCTGTCGAGCCAGGGCACCACTTTTTGGCGCCCCCAACCATTTCGCGCCCTAGGTGACCTCCTAGTTCGCGTAGTACAGGCAAGTCTCATCTTACGCTGGAATCACGTTCCGCTGTCAGCGCGTAAAGCGAAAATCGCGTATAGTCAAAATTACATTGAGTGTAATGGCGGGTGGAATTGCTCGCACTACAGGTACAGTATATAAATTGTTTTTTTTCTCTTTTTTTTGGTTTTGTTTTTGTTTTTGCCGACCGTGCAAAGCTGAATTCGCACGTTAAATGTGCGTAAGATGAGACTCACCTGTAGTTGCACTGGCCCTGCCTCAAACCAGTCTCTAATTATGGCTCAACTATTCCTGGGTGTCTTGTGACTTTGAATAACTCCAGTGAAGGTGATTGTGTAATCTTCTTCAGCAGCTTGCTCTTTTACCCAGATTGTTCTTACAGTGGTTTTCCCAATATTTAACCTAGATGGTCCCTCTTGCTACTCAAGTCTGTTCGTTCTCATTCTGTCCTTGTTTGATTAGCATGTATAACTGATTCTACTTTGGAACGTCGCTTTATATATTTGCAGAAAATTATAGGGCCCTCAATCATCTTACATGCTCAATTCCAGTAATTTCTCCTCACTGGTACCGCAGAAATGGGCGCAATATAATTGTGAAGTCTCTGTTCTTGTCATGTGTAAAAGAGACATGAAAACTAATCTTCCTCATTTATTTTTAGGAGGTCTTGGCTATGGGCCTCGGGGCAAGTCCATTGGAAAAGGCAGCTGCAACAATCTAGTTGTCACCAGCAGTCCCATGATGGTTCAGCGACTGGGACCTATATCACCTCCTGCAAACCAGGTCTCAACAGCATGCAACCAGATCAGTCCTAGCTTACAGAGGGCTATGAATGCTTCAAACCTGAATATACCTCCATCAGATACAAGGTCCTGAGTTACATTTCTTCTCTTCAGTATTACAAAAGAGCATATTCATTTTACTATCATTTAAGTACTTAAACACAACCTGTTCTGATAAGTGTTAATGGAGTTACTCTGATCCATTATATCAGTGATGCTAGTCTGGATTTACACCACTATAACTAAGGCTATGTCTACACTACAGAGTCTATGGTGGCATAGCTATGCCAGTATAGTCCCCTGGCATAGCTGCAGCCTACAGTGACAAAAGGAATTTTTCTGTTGGGGTGGGATCACTGCCTCCCTGAATGACGTTAACTGTGTCGACAGAAGCACTCCTCCGTCAACATATCTGCATCTGTACTGGGAGGTTTGTTGACATATCTGTGTTGGTCAGGGGTGTGGGTTTTGTTTCATACTCCAGGCCAAAATAACTATGCCCATATAGCTTTTAGGTATAGACCAAACTTAAGAGCAGAACTTGGTCCAAAGCTTCCATGCTCTGTAGTTCTTTTACTGAATGAAGACTTTCATAACTGCAAAAAAAATTACTTTTTTTGACAATGGAAAAATTGTGGCTCAGTAGGTGACTTGTGGGATGGAAACAGCAAAACTCCTAATAATAAATCCAATTGGTGCAGGGTTTCATTGTATTTTATGTCTGGTACAGTGCTTTGTATGTTGTGCCAGTGCTTACCAAATTATACTAATGTCAAACTCATGGTGCTGTGTCTCCATGAATTTGTAAACTAAAATATGGCTATTGACATTGCAAATGAAAATATTATAGAATCATTGACATTAAGGAAAGAAAAGAACTGTTATATAGACCATTTTACTACTAATATAGCATGTCCCTGATAGACTAGTTGTATAAACACTGGGTAGAATTTTCAAAAGTACCTAAGTGAATTTAGGAAGTTGTACCATTTTCAATAACACCTAGGTCACTTAGGTACTTTTGAAAATTAGACTTAGTCTCCTAAGTGACTTAGGCACTTTTAAGAATTTTTGTCAGTGTACCTAACCCAGGGATTGGCAACCTTTCAGAAGTGGTGTGCCGAATCTTCATTTATTCACTCTAATTTAAGGTTTCGTGTGCCAATAATACATTTTAACATTTTTGAAAGGTCTCTTTCTACAAGTCTATAATATATAACTAAACTACTGTTGTATGTAAAGTAAATAAGGTTTTTTAAATGTTTAAGAAGTTTCATTTAAAATTAAATTAAAATTCAGAGCCCCCTGGAGGGGTGGCCAGGACCTGGGCAGTGTAAGTGCTACTGAAAATCAGCTTGCGTGCTGCCTTTGGCACGCGTGCCATAGGTTGCCTACCCCTGGTCTAACCATTGTGTTCAGTGCTGAAATGTATTTTTTTTAAATTTACAAAATGTAACTGTTACTGTTCTTTAAAATATCTTGTACTGTATCTCATAACTCTGGAATTTGCAGTGAAGTAATCTTGAAATGGTTAAAAACAATACTAGTATTTGACTAGGTTGAAACGTTGTTTTCATCTATTTGTAAGCTATATCGTGAAGAGGGGATTTCCATCATTTTACCACTGAAGATTGTGCTCGTAGGGCCTCCATATGTTTTCTAACTTGCAAATTAACTGTCCATCCAGTGTGTGTCACTGTCAGCCATTCAGATCCAAGGCCATGCCTCCGAGCCAAAAGCCATCATGATTAATGTGACAGCAGTCATAATGTAGTTACAGTTAAAGCCATATATGTGTGTTTTGTATATGTATATACTCAGGTATTTAAATGTGTCACTTTTATTGAGTTTAAGCTGTGCCTTCCAAGTATCTATTTTTAGGCTCATCTTTTGCAGAATTTTAATTCACTTGGGTAATTTCATTTTAAAGAGACATTTGCTAAAGATTAATTGAAATCATCAGACTGTCAAAATTCAAGGTCCTGTATTTCTCCTTTTAATAACATGCCAGTAACTAACACCAATGGATCCCACAGGAAATTTAAATATTTTGACACTTGTTTTTGTCCTGAATTGGAATGAAAAGTCAAAACATTGAAACTTGTTCCAAAAAGTTTCAATTCAGAGATGTTGAAATGTTTCATTTTGGGTTGTTTCAACATTAAACTGCATCTGCCTAAGGTGCGGCAGTGTCATATGTGTGTTGTAGTTGGGGGCCTCATGACCCCATTCTTCTGTATGAGTTGGGCTAACCTATATCTCCTGTGATGCCTCACAATGCCATAATGCACGCTGGCAGCTCAGCATGATGCAAATTAATGTTGAAATGGACCAAAACAAAATGTTTCATTTTGATTTTCCCAGTGGGACCAGTACTGGGATCTAGGAAGTGCGGGGAGTTCTTTCAGGGGAAACAAAGAATGCTGAACTCAGGTGATCATACCTGAGTAAAGGAAAACAAGGTTTTCACTCTTGTTTCATGTTTACTTCTAAAGTTCAAATCAGCAGTTGATAATGCAGCACTGTTGCATTTCAAATTATAAAGAGAATGAGTAATTATAGGTAAACTTAAAAGATTCTGGTCCAAATCCTCAATTGGTATAAACTGAAATAAATGAAGCTGTGCCAGTTTACATCAGCTGAGGATCTGGCTCTCTGTATTATATAACTATTTCAGATCCTCAGTCTCTACAGTAGTACATATAGTGTTCCCTGTAAGTATTTACTCATCAGCATGGGACAGATTTTCAAATGAGTTCAGCATTTTGGTTGCTGACAATCTGTTTCTAATTCTGAATACTGAACACTTGAAATTCTGGCCATAATCAAGTTTAATTTTATAAAATGCAACTTTAAAAAAAAACCTAGTGTGAGCATCCATTCGCATTTAAAACATTTCAATATCTTTCTGAATGAGCCTGAGTCTGATGCACATTTTTTGGTTTATGAATGGGCAATTTTTGGTTTATATGTAAAGGAGGAATATCCATGCTAAATTAATTAAGCTAAAAAATCCCCAATTTTATTTTCTAGAGAAATACTCAGCCTACCATGTAAAAATCAAATTTTATTATATTTTACTTGCTTATTCAGCAGACAGTAAGTATACCTGTTTAGGGCCACATCATAGTAGTATTCAGGGCTACACTGCAGCCTAGAATTTGGGCCCTCACAGGTGCCTAAACACAGGGGCGGCTCTAGACACCAGCGTGCCAAGCAGGCGCTTGGGGCGGCCGTTTCCCGGATGGGCGGCATTTGGCTCCGGTGGAGCTCTCGCCGGCATGCCTGCGGCAGGTCCACCGGAGCCCGCGACGAGCGGACCTGCCGCAGGCATGACTGCGGCGGGTCCCGTCTTCCCGCGGCTCCGGTTGAGCTCCCGCAGGCATGACTGCGGCAGGTCCGCTGGTCCCGGGCTCCGGTGGACCCGCCGCAGGCATGCCGGCGGGAGCTCCACCGGAGCCGCGGGAAGAGGGGACCCGCCGCGGGACCGGGGAAGGGCGGCGCAGCGCTCCGCGCTGCTTGGGGCAGCCTACTGTCTAGAGCCGCCCCTGCCTAAACAAAAGCAAGAGTTCTCCCCTTACATTAGTGTGTGGACTACTGGACCTTGGGGCCAGGCATGCAGAAGCAACTTTGGGATGCCGCAAAGCTATTTACTTCTCACTCTGGAACAGCTGGCTGAGGAGTGGCAGTGAATAGGTAGCTCCACCTCCTACCCCAACAAAGCACATCAGCCAGTAGAGCTGAAAGAGTCCCTGGGAGCTGCAACTTACTATCTCCTTGAAGCAGGGAGGCAATTATGACTACCCGAGTCTGTTTCTTTCCTGAGATGCTCCTGGAGTGGTTTGTCTTTGTGGTACAGTCTAGCCCTCAGCCCAAATTACTAGCTGATGCCTTTGATCAATTGACTCCTGACCACTGTAAAATGCTTGTTATGTTAAGTAACAGGAGAACTCAAACAGGCCCTGCCTCCCAGGTGAAGGAGAGTAAGTGTTTCAGTAGAAACAAACCCAGTGAGGATTTTTCAGTTGTAAACTGTATAACTGTGTAGAATTCAGTGTCAAAAGCCATCTGTTTCTCTTGTCTAGTGTTTCATACACTCTTCCAATTTGACTGATCTGATAAAAAATTCTACCAGTCTCAGAGGTGAAAAGTTGTAGTATCAAACAGAATCATGTCAAGGACAGCCAGCATACAATTGCATCATTTGTGTGTGCTTTGGTAAACATTACCTCATTCACTGGAAATATCGCACCAGCCATTGTTTAGATCCTGCTCCTGCTCACGCTGAATCCAGTGATAAGAATCTTATTGATTTAAATGGGATTAGGATTTAGCCTTAATCAAAACTGATAGCAAAACTGTGAACTATATATCTATTGCTATATCTTTGTCACATACATTCAGTACCAGTACAACTAAAGATGGAATTTTGGCTTTATTTTATTGAGTGTTGCCCCTACTTCTGACACCATTGTCCCATCATGACATTAGTATTGTACCTCTTCCAAATAATAGCAGAATTCTGAGGCTTTATAAGTTGATTTTCCAGAGGAGGAAGATCAGAGATGTGGCATCTGGGTATACTCTAACTATAATTTTGTTTAATTACACGCATACCCCAATTCTGAGATGAGATAGTCAAAAAGCATGCAGGGCAATCTCAGCCCAACACCAGTGCCTGGTTTCTAGGGCTGAACTCTTCCTCAAGAATTGACTCTAATCAGATACCAAGGCAGAGAACAATCTCTCCTGCTGCTCCCTCTCTCCTGAAACTGTATCTACACAAAGACTGTGCGTAACTCAAACAGAACGGCAACGCAGCATGTCTTCCCAAGAGTCAAAACTTGCTTGCACTCTAAGAACAAGATCTTGGAAGACTATGTGTAATAGTGCCACCTGGTATTGCCTGCCATAGCAATATCTGGAATATATGCAAATATCAGATGAGGTTTATTTCTCTTTTTTGTTTTTGTTTTCTTACAGTAATTTTTGAACAATAAAAGTGCATAGTAAAATAATATTAACCAATTGTTTATGGCAGTATATGTTTGTAACATCCAGGTAGGCATAGTTCTTTAGATTAAAATACAGAAAAAAAACACTTATCCCAGGAGCTAAGTGCTCTGACAATTTTTTCCATTATTTAGTAGTTTTCTTATGGTGTTCATCATAGCCTGTAAATCCCCCACCCCCCACAAGCTTTAATTAATTTAGCCTCTGCCTTGTGCGGTAGATAAGCTATTAACCTAATTTTCCAGAGAGGGAACTGAGACTCATAGAGACTAAGTAACTTGCGCACAGTCACACAAGAAGTGAGTGGCAGAACTGGGAGTAGAAGCCAGATCTCCTGAGTACTGGTCCAGTGCCTTAGTCAAAACTCTGTGCTTCTTAAAAACACAAAATATGCAGTGAAAGTAACAAATCCAGTAATTTTAACTTGAACCCACATGCTATAACTATCTTAACCAACGATATCTGCCTATATGTCTAAATGCTTATAAGGACCCCATCACCTCATCTCTCTTTGAGTACTTCACAAATATTAATGAATTTATCCTCCTAACACCCTCAAGGTGGGAAGTTCTATCTCCAGGTTACAGCTGGGGAACCGAAGCCCAGACAGATTAAGTGCTGTGCTGGAGCTGGGAATTGTAGCCCCACCCTGCCTCTCCTCCTCCTGCCTCTTTGTGGAAACCAGTGCCATTATTGGCTTAAGATGTTAGGGTGACACTTAAGAAATCCCAGGCGTAAGCAAATTTCCTGATATTTCTGTGAAGAATTTATATGACAAGTTTGGGAATGTGAGAATTTCTGAAACACTTGTTCTGACTTAGCTGTGAAAACATCATAAAAACAAAACTAAAACTCCTCAAATTGTTGCTCTTCTTTATTTTAATTCACTTATTGTGATTTTGTACAGTTAAATATTATCTGCATTTTAAGCTTTAGTTATATCTTTAAAGAGTGATATTTGCCAGCTTGCATCCATTACAGTCTATAATTTCCTTTGAGTTTAATACTTATTTCTCTGCTTATTCATTGGCTTCCTATTTTTTCCACCAACACCTGCCACCAAAAAGGATGGATAGGCAGGTCAACTCAACAGAAGTTAATATCTGTTTAATAAGAAGTGGAAGCATAATGTTTTGCGCTCAGGGCCTACTTGTGCTCCTGTTGAAGTCAATGACAAAGTTCCTTTGACTTCAGTGGTGCAGGATCCAGGGGCATATAGAGTAACTTCCAGGGGCGTATAGAGTAACTCTTAAAGTGCTTTACAGATTTTCAGTTGGCTTCTGAACTATCCAGCATATGCATGCAGTGCCTGGGTGTGCCTGCAGGTATAGTAACTGAGCGGGCAAACCCTTGAAAACATAAAATTAGAGGGCACTTTTAAAAAAATCGGCCCTGCTATGACACTATGTGAGACTATGCCAATTGAGAGAAGATAGAAGAACCAGTATATTAGTAATATATAAATTTATGAACCAAACTTTTAAGGTGACTTTCTAAAACCCCTGTCTTTCTTTTTCCTACCTTTATTCCAGATCCCTCATGTCACGTGAGTCTCTGGCCTCTACAACATTAAGCCTGTCAGAAAGTCAGTCAACACTGAGTGTGAAACATGAGTGGTCTCATGGGTACAGGATTCTTCCTTCCCTTCCTTCCAACCAAGGATCCCAAAATGGCAGTGAGCTAGGGGACATACTGAGTATACCACCTGGAACATCCATGTCCAACAACAGTGTATCTAACTCATTACCCTCTTACTTGTTTGGTATGGAAAATAACCATTCCCCTTACCCGAGCCCTCGCCATTCTTCAACCAGATCACATTCAGCCCGCTCCAAAAAAAGGGCCCTCTCTCTGTCTCCTTTGTCTGATGGCATTGGGATTGACTTCAATACAATCATCCGTACATCCCCAACCTCTCTGGTTGCCTACATCAATGGTTCAAGGACATCGCCAGCAAACATATCCCCACAGCCTGAGGTCTATGGGCATTTCTTGGGAGTAAGAGGAAGCTGTATTCCCCAGCCTTGCTCTATTCCAAACACTCAGAAAGGTCTTCTTGTGGCTAACAGCAACATCACCCTCCCAGGTTACAGTGAAAATGGGACTGTGGAATACGAGCGGATGCAGCAGTTGGAACAAAGTAGCTTGCAGTCGGCAGTCATGAACAACATGGTGGTTCAACAAGGTATGCCTCTGATAGACAGACAGCCAATGGGCATGTTAAAAAGTGAACGTGTGGATGATTTTTCAAGCAGCACAATTGACATGCCTCCTCCTCCCCCTCTACCACCTCCTCCACCACAAGGTCCACCACCCCCTTACCATGCACATCAACACAGACATCAGCATGACCTCATAAACCATTCCCATCAACTTGCCTTGCCTTCCTCTGCCCAGGGCCCTCTGTTGGATGAGGATGGTGAATTAGATGATTTCAATGGTAAACACTGCTGTCGCTGGATAGATTGCAGTGCTCTGTATGACCAGCAAGAGGAACTTGTGCGGCACATAGAAAAGGTTCATATAGACCAGAGAAAGGGAGAGGACTTCACTTGTTTCTGGGCAGGATGCCCTCGAAGATACAAGCCATTTAATGCCCGTTACAAACTGCTGATTCACATGAGAGTTCATTCAGGAGAGAAGCCAAACAAATGCACGGTAAGTCTAAAGTGACAGATCCTGTCAGGTAGAAGTACAGTTCACTGCTTATGAAAGTTTAGATAAGGTTTAATTCTGCGCTAATTTCTGCTGGTAGACAGAATTTAAAAAAAATTAGAATGAATAAACGACTGCCCATATTTCCACCTACATAGTTAGGGAGACGTGTTCTCTAATATCAACTCTTTACATTTGACCAGAAATAACTTTTTCTGCCTATCTGAATTATTTCTGAATCCAACCTGAGAAAGACACGTGAGACTTTCATAAAGCAAGGAGTAGATACCATGAGAGTCTGAACTTGCCTGCATAATAAGTACTGTGGGATATTTATTACTGGTTGTAATTAAATTGTCTTGCCTCAGGTTAACACTTTTTTCCTGAGCAGTTAGCCAATATTCAAGATCTTGGTGGTGGTTTCTGTTAGGAGGAGAAATAAAAGATGGATCAGGTATTTCTTTGACACAATCCTGTGTGTTTATAAAGCATGTACAAAAGTCCTGTTTCCCTGAACACAGTAGGACTCAAACAACGGGAGACAGCTTTTTTCCTGACAGTTCTACATATCTTTCAGCCAGCACTCTACTCAAAAAGCATTCTCTCAAGGGTTTTTTGCAGGGCCACACTATCAGTGCATTTCTGGCTGTGCCTGGGGCTACCTTGGTGCTGCTCTGTGTGCTCCTTCTCCCTCTTAGAGAGACAGAGCTACAAGCAAATCAATCCCCCATCCTTGCATTTACATTCAACCCACAGTGAAACCCTTCTGACATCATAGCTCAGATTCCTGAGCAGCCTTATATGTATCCTATGTTTTGGGTGGTGGCTTCTGATCTTTCAGCTATCTTGAAACAAAAGGACATTTAATTTTTCCCCTCATCTGGCCTGAATGGAAGGCAACTGTTATGTTTACCAGCATCAGTGAGGTGTCTCCCAACTACCAGTGTAACACCTCACAACAAATGAACATATATTTTCTCAGAATAACTGCTGATGGGTACTCAACTAGGAGGAACTTACTGGGTTTTCTCTATATCATGTGGAACATAAATCAATCCAAGGAAGTTACTGTCAGTCTGCTTCCAAGTAATTGTTTGTGGGTATAATACATGGAGAGGAATTCTTCACTTAACATTGTACCAGTAAAAACCTTACAGGGTGTAATAAAAACATTAGTAAGACTAGTTAATGCTTTTTTGTCATTGTAAGGTGCCTGAACTTTTCATTGTGACTAAAAGATGCTATATTTATGTCACACCTATTAGAAACATTAAAAATGAATTAATGTTTTATGAACACAATGTAACCCGAAGGACAACAGGAAGGATTTGCTGCATTGCAAAAAAAAATTTTTTTCAAACTTAAAATGAATAGCATTTCTTTTACCTTAGGATGGGTAGAAATGATTGTGTATAGCAAATGTTCCTGAACCTGATGAACTCTGTGTATATAGCATATTCTTCCATGTCACTGGAAGCATGAAATAGAATGTGGCAACACAAAGCACGGTTATCACGTAGGGAAGAGACTAGGCAAAATGGAGACATCTTTTTTTTTTTTTAGTTGGTGCTTTCCGATTTTACAGGATTTCTGCCCTATGCAGTCGTGTATAATTGCAGGTGTTTTGAATTATGCCTGATTAATTTTAGAGGCAAACATACCATGTCTCAACTTATTTTAGGTTAATAGAGAAGGTGCTATTCTCCTGTGCTCAATTAAATGATCTTTGCAACTGCATCCTGAATGGATGTGATTGGGGGAAGATTGCATTTTTCAAGGCTAGAGAAAAGGATGTTGCAGTAATCAAGAGCTGAGATGATGAGAGCTTATATGAAAGCTTTTGCTGTGTGGATGGATAAATAAGGTCATAGCTGACAGATACTATGTGGAAAGAATCTGCAAGGATTAGATATAGCCTGGATATGAAGACTTAGGGTACGTTTACACTTACCGGGACGGTCGACGCGCGCGTCGACTGCTCTCGGAGAGTTCTACGCGTCTGATCTATCTCTAAGCGTTCGAACCTTCCGAAGCGCTTTTCGAAAACCTCCACTCCGCACCGCGAGGGGAGGAGAGTGTGGGAGTCGACCTTGAGCCGCGAGAGCATCTGCCTGATCTGTGGTAAGTAGTCTAACTCAAGTTCATTCTTCTATTCATTCACGTAGAATTCATTCTTGAACCCGACCCCGACCCAGTGTAGACCAGGGCTTAGAGAGATGTCTGAGTCAAATTTAACAGGCAGGTTACAGGCCTGAGTGAAAGGCAGGATAGCAGAGTTGTCCAGAGTGAAGTGACCAAGAATGGAGGTGGTGTGGATGGGTTTGGGGAAAGAAAGGAGTAAGAGTAAGAGCTCTGTTTTAGTCATGTTCCTCTTGAGCTGATGGCTAGACATCCACAAGGAATGTCAGAGACAGGCCAAGTTTTTAACTTGGACAGAAGGTCAGATGTCTGGAGTAGAGAGGTAGATCTCTGAGTTATCAGCATATTTATGTTCGTGAAGGAGATTTCCCTCCATGCTTTATTTCTGGATAAAGTGAAGGGGACCAAGAACAGAGCTCTGTGGAACCCCCACAGAAAGCTGAGGGAGTGCAGGTGATGAGGAGGAAAGGGGAAAAGAAGGTGAGCCAAGGAGAGGTGGGAGGTCATATCATATTTTGTCAGTTTTCTCTTTAAATACATTGACAAGTTCCTGTGTAAAGAGAGAAGCTGAGGCAGGAGGGGAGGGTTTGAGGAGTGAGTCAAAAGTGGCAAAAAGGTGACTGAGATCATGGGCATGGGATTCAGTGAAGCTGGAAAAGTAGAGCTGTTTAACTAGCAAGATGGCAGAACTGAAAGAGTGGGAGAATGAATTTGTAGCGGAGGAAGTCAACCTGGTCATGGGATTTCTTCCAGAGGTGCTTAGTAGCATGAGAGCAGGAACAGCAGAAGTGGGTGTTGAGGGTGAGCCAGGGCTGGGAGTAGGCAGAGCAGACCCCAAAGAGTCGAGGGTGGGGGAAAGCGAGAATTGGAAAGAGTCAACAACCATAACAATGGAAAAAAGGGAAGAGAAGGCAGGGAGGAGAGGACTGAGAGCAGATGAAAAGTCTTCAACACCGATGAACTGGACATCACAGAAAGGTTGATGGGGGCAGGGCACTGATGGGTGATGCTGAAAGAGACTAGGTCATGGTCAGAGAAGGGGAAGTCAGCAATGGAGAAATCAGAGAGAGAGCCATGTGTGATGAAGACCAAGTCAAGTGAATGGCCCTTTTGGTGACCTGGGATGCAAGTTGAATTAAGAGGTGAAGGCGAGGAGACATGCAGCTATGGGTTGGACAGGTCATCAACATGAAAGCTGAAGTCACTGAAGCATGGGAAATTGTGAGGAGAGGAAGAGAGGGAGGAGGAGGAGGAGTTGGTGGGTGTAGATGACAGCAGCATGGAGAGGGATAGAAGAGTCAATTGGAGTCTTGCTCAAAAGAAAATAAAGAATGGGAAAAGGGAGGAAGGGGGGATTTGAAGCACCAAGAATGGGAGAAGAGAAGCCCGACACCACCACAGTGGTCTGAGCCAGGTCAGGGAATGTGAGAAAAGGAGAGAGCTTCATAACAGAGGGCAGCTGCAGATGGCAAGTCAGACTAAGGGATCTAGCACTTTGTCAGTGCCAGGAGCTGGAGGGAGTGAGATATGAAGAAGCTGTGGATGAGTCAGATCCTTTTAGAGGAGGAGTGGGCATTCCAGAGACAGTAAGAGAAGGAAATGAAATAACCCTCAGGCAATAAGCTAACCATGTCATACTGCATGAACATTTCAGTGAAATGATGATTGTTAGCACCAGGCAATTGTCTGTAATGGAGAAAAATCCTCCTTTTATTCATGTGTCAGAAAAGGCCATGGTCAGTACATTCATCATCCCATATTCTGTGCATCTGTCTATCTGTTGGAGTCCATTGTCAATGTAATATATGGTGTATTTGATTATTTTACCTAATCTCCTAGTATTGTAATGACATTGCTTTTCAATGTACCATCAACACAATACAGGGTCAAAGATGCTTCTAAGCTATATTACGCCAATACCAACAGAACTAATGCAGACTAAGACCCATAATTAATTGTTAAGGTTAAGATGAACTAGAGAATTCAGTTTTCCTTCCTACAAATAACCTTTCATAATTCTATGCTAAGTTATACATCTGGAAAAAAAATCAAGGAACTGCTAAACCTGCAATATTGTATCTTCCAATGATTATAAACATCCAAGTGCACAAGGTTACATAGGTACGGTTAGTGCCAAGAAAAAATTTCTCTATTGAATTAAATGGATTTATACCAGGGACGAGCTTGTGTCTTTATGTTGATGAAATAGAGGTTTGGAATAGCGTGTAACATATCGCAAGATGAGATGATGTAGCCACTGATAGCATCTGGTCATGACTAAGCAGTCTGCTATGATTCTGAAAGATATAGTAAAAGTAGTGTATGCTATGAGTCAACCAGCTGACAGTAGATATGATGAGCGGCTAATGATTGTGTTTGTTAGATTCAAACTTAGTGACATGCACTGGGGATTTCATTCCCAGGAATCCAGAATATAATTGTACTATCGTACCAAGAGCTAATAGCCATGAAACAGTGAAAGCAACAATTACAGAGGTCTACATAAGAACACAAGAACAGCCATGCTGGGTCAGACCAAATGTCCATCTAGTGCAGTATCCTGTCTTCCAACAGTGACCAATGCCAGGTATCCCAGAGGGAATGAACAGAACAGGCAATCACCAAGTGATCCATCCCCTGTCGCCCATTCCCAGCTTCTGGCAAACAGAGGGTAGGGACACCATCCCTGCTCATCCTGGCTAATAGCCATTGATGGACCTATCCTTCATTAATTTATCTAGTTATTTTTTGAAACCTGTGTGACTATAAGGAAGTGATCATACAATGAAACTAGGGTGTAGTGGCAGAAACTTGCAGATTGGTCCTGACTAGACTTACTGCTAGTACAGTGAGTTGTTCTGCACCTGTCTGAGCTACCCTGTAAATTAGGCTTCCTGTATAGATTTGGCTGGATCTACTGATAGAACTGCACATTCAGATTAGGCACTAGAGTTGGCTGTCCCTTTCCGGTACATTTTTTCTGTGCTAATAAATATCCTAGTACATTTTTTTTTAAGTTGGAGAATGCTTCATGCATGGGAGGGATTTTTCCCACTGTTGACTGTGTTTAGAGAAGGAATTCCATTCAGTGTTTGTTAACACTTACTCCATTCTCCTAAGGCTAGAACTCCCATGAGATTCTGTCCTAACATGTAAATCTGCAATGGATTCTTTAGGGGATCCTGTTGCTATTTTCTAATTACCTGGTTAAGAAACCAAAAGAATCTTTCCAGGACATTACAATTGGGACATTAGATTGCCTTTATCTAAACTTATATCTAAATGTAAATATTTCACATTCAGATTTGGCCAGTGTACTCCTTTATTCACTTTTATTTAAGAGAAAATAATTTTTCTAAATAAAAAAAAATCTAGTTTGATGGGTAAAGAAAGACAGAAAAACCTGAATCAAAAATTGATATTGACATGCCAATGACTATTATACCTGTGGTTGCCATTAAAAAACCCCGAAATGTTTGCCAACAGTTACCACATAGCAGTAATTGAGGTTTCCAGTTTCCTCTGATATTAGAAAAGGCAAGTTCTGTGGTAACTGTGTGAAAACTGTACAATAGCACTTGGCAAATACTGACTTTTTAATGTATATGTGAGTTTATTTCATACCCTGTGTTTTTTCTACAGTGGATGTAGAACATTTTTGTACTTAAATGTTCAGCGGCTATGCAGGGTATTTAATTAATTTTCTGCCAGTGTTATGCAAATGATAAGCTTAAATATTTTACTTTAATGTAATAATAGAAGTATGCAGTTAGAAATTTCAGGCGCTCTCCTCACATTTTGTTACAGGTACAATAGAGGTGCTCTCCCTTGGAAACAAAATACAACCTTTCTGCTTCTAATAACACCTGAACCACCCTCAAGCACACTACTGCTCTGAAAAATGAATCTTTCCTGTGCCATCAGACATTACTAAGGGCATGAACCAGGCTCTGCCATCCCTATCTGTCTTGGATCACTCTTTGTCCTCTGTGTTGTTAAGTCCAACAAGTGTTCTCTCTCTGAGTAGTTTTTGACAGAGGGATTCTTTCAATCAGTCCCTTTTTCATGTTTCTCCAGATGCCCAATGGGAAGCCTGCCATGACACATGCTCCGGCTTCATTCTTAACACTTGTCCCAGACACTTCATCTTCTTCTCTGGAAAAATCTTTGGTGATAAGAGGTCATTGAACTCTGTGACAAATCTTGGCATTTGTTATAAATTCATTCAATTTTTATACCTAATATTTTCCTGAGGCATTTGCTTTAGAATGCATTTAGATCTCTGTGCTTTTTGGTGGATTTCCAGTTTTCACATCCATATAGTAAGGCGGAGATGACATTTGAGTTGAAGATTCATAGTTTGGTCTTTAAATTTTTCAATGACCAAATCTTGTTTAAGTTGGTAAATACAGCTGCCACCTTGACAAATCATGACATTAGTTCCTTCTGGATAGTCCCATGGGCTGCTACTGCTGTTGTTAATATTTTTGAAGTGTAGGATAATTACAAAAATATTGAATTTTCCTTTTTATCTAATATGCTTGATGTGATTTAAATTAATAAAATTAACAGTAATTTCCCCCTGTCAGGTCTGAAACAACATCAACTGAACATCTGTTAAATATCAGAAATATCTTGGCTTCCAGAATATATCACATGACACATCAGTCTAGCAAACACATAAACAGTTGATATGTTTACAAAGAGAGACAAAGATCCTAAAACACTCGAGTGATTACTAAATGAAACACAAGGAAACCTATTCTATAGTGTATTTATGTATTGTTTGAATAATAGCTGCTCAGAAAATTTCCATAAAAATGAAACTTTGATGAAAATCAGAAACAATTTTTTTGCAAAATCTTTATGGAAATTTTTCCATTTTCTAATGAGATCCAATAATGTACCTACATACATACAATATACATTTGTACAGCATATACCATGCATTCAGTGTGTACAATACGATATCTATATTATAGGGGGAGCTTTGTAGCAGATCCTATATTGAGGTCATCTAGCACTTTCCATTATAAAAGATTACTGCAACCTTTTTTGAGACGTTCTAAGAGCTCCACTGGACTTTTAAAATTTGACATGGAGAAAACCCTCAGGCCAGAGATGTTCCTTTTCTTTGTCCCATGAAACTCTGTTCAAGTTTGGCAGAAATGTAAACTGTTAAAAACTGCTTTTCCTTTCTCATCCTTACATTCCTGAGGAAAGTTTTGTCAATGTGCCAAAATAACAACTGAACACAGACGTTCTTAAGAGTTGGACTCATGCTGCTAGCAAAGCCGCAGGAGCTACAGCAACAGCAGACACTGCACTGGGAATGCCTGGGAGCCCACTCCCCAAAGGTGCATGGACAACAGTACGTACCCTCTCTGGGAGTACTACATCCTGCAGGAGCTTACCCTACCTTCCCAGAAGAAGAGAGAGAGTCAGTCCAGGCTCCCTGTGACCTGCCCATGAACCTAGGACATGTAGCCAGTGGCTCACCCCCAGCTCTGTGATAGCATCCTTCTGCTGCTAATGTAGTTAGTTTTGTAGTTCAAGTGGTTGACATCTGTGCTGCACTGCTGACATTTCAGCATTCAGACTTCATTGAAGATCCATGATGAGGGGTTTGTTACAATCGTACATAGTAGTTTGTTTTTACCTTTTAAAAATTAGGAAATTATACATTAAAAAATGTTTAAAGAATGTTATTTAGGTTGCACAGTCAACCATTTGAAAGTTCAAAAATGCCATGTTTATGGTTGTCCAGGCAACATTAATCCTGCCCCTTCTGCATATGTACTGATACAATTTTCAATTATATGATCACATACTGTTTTTTCCACAGAACCTCTGCCTCATTCAGCACACGGGATGGACATGCAAGGGACAACCGTAAGATTGCCCAGGCCACTGTAAAACTGGCATTTTCTAACTTCCAGGAGCTTGACATTGCAATTTAAATAATGTTCTTTTAACACAGTGTTGTTTGTTTGTAAAATAGATAATATAGTCAGAGAGCAGAACAGTTAGTGAGATACTACAACTACTCCCAATTACTGTGTTGGATGTTTTGGTGGGATTTTCAAAGGAACCTCAGGGAGTTAGTTACCCAAATCCATTGTCAATAGGCACCTTACTCTCTAAAGTAATCTAAAAATCCCAGACTAGAGTATATACATATAGTTATCCATGCTATATATAAAAATACAGAAAGAAGTCCCAGCTGCGGCACTGTCATCTTCAGGAAGGTTATTTGTGAAACCCAGTTCCACACCACAGAACACACTTTAGGAATCTTCCATTTGATGGTATTTTAAATTTTATCACCCATACGGAGGTATTTGATCCAGTTTACCTGAAAAGCTGTTCTCTGTTTTACAGACTTTTAATCTGTACAAAATTAGTTTCAGATTTTTGTAGATGTGTCCAAATAGGCTTCTTTTCTGTTTCACTGTAATTCAGAACATGAATGTAAAGTATCCAAGAATGTAAATGGAATTTCCAAGTAGTACCAACACTTTTTCTGTGATCAATACTAGATTTTTAAATAATTACTTCACCATAGAAAGTGAGTGGGTAGCAGTACACTAATTTATATTTGTTGTTGTTTTTTTCATTCCCTTGTGCTGTGTTTTAGAGGAATGTTTTCCAGATTTTCAGATGCTTCAATAAAGCTTTTGTCAAACAAAAGTAGAAATGAGCTTGAAACAAATCTTCAAATCCTGAATTATGGATCTGGTTCTAGAGTTGGTTCCAAGTTCTGTTTCTCTCTAACCGGCCAAACAAAAACCCCTTATCTGATCGCTCCTGAACCTAGGGTTTGGAATCCAAATCCAAACTCAAAGCTTCCCAGATTTCAGAGGACTTAGATTTGGAGTTTGGATTTGGCTCATTATAGGGTTATGGTTGAGCTACAAATTTTAATCTGAATTTGGGTTTATATTTGAGGTTTCAAGTTCAGAGGTATGTCTGAATAAGCATCAAAACATTTGGATCCAAACCACCTGAATGTACAAAATTGGGCTGGAGATTTCATGAAATTAGATGTATCCATTAGTTTATGATGAAAACAGATAATGGGCCCAATCCTTCAAACACTTCAAATTGTGAGTAGATCTTACTTAAGCGAGTAGCTCCATTGACTTCTGTGGACTGTGTCAAAGTTAGACTCAGGACTCACAGTTTGTCAGACCACTCTGTTTTATTAGCACAGCGCTCTGCTAATAACACCCAGATAATGTGAGCACCATGCAAGACACAAACTATCTTATTTATACAGATAAAGGGTGAGAACTTAACAAGGTAACAAAGGAAGCAGAATCAGATAAGTTTACCTGGGCTAGGCATGCATATCTTATTTCCTTACTAACTATTACCCATCTTCTGTTAATGTTTCGCCATTAGCACCATTGTTTATGCCTAATGTTTCTTTTCCTGGCACCTGTATTTCAACATTTCTTATTTCTGCTTAAAGGTACATACAACATTTCTTTAATCCATTCTTATTTTTACAATATAATTCATTCTACTTTCACAACTGCTTGATAGAATTAAGGATTAGTCATGTAAGCAGTGGTGAGCTGCAGCCAGTTCCCACCGGTTCGTGGGAACCGATTGTTAAATGTATAAGCCTGTTTAGAACCGGTTGTCCCGCGAGGGACAACTAGTTCCAAAAGGGCTTTTAAATTTAACAAAAGCTCTAGCAGCTCCCTGACCTTTCCCCAGCCCCAGCTCACCTCACTCCTCCTCTGCCTCCTCTTCTGAACGCTCCTCCGGCTTCTCCTCCCCCTCCCCAGCTTCCCGCAAATCAGCAGGAGAGTTGGGGGGGTGGATTAGTGTCGGAGCGGTCAGAGGGCAGGGAACAGGGGGATTGAACTGGGGCAAGGGTCCTGGGGGGGCAGTCAGGAAGGAGCAGGGGTTGGATGGGGAGGTGGAGGGCAGTTAGGGGTAGGGATTCCAGGGACAGTCAGGGAACAGAGAGAAGGGGTGGTTGGATGGGGTAGGGGTTCCGGGGTGCCATCGGGAATGAGAGAAGGGGTTGGATGGGGTGGCAGGGAGCAGTCAGGGGACAGGGAAGGGGGGTGGATAGGGCAGGGGTCCCGGGGGGGGCATGACCCCCTCGTGGGGTGAGGAGGAGGGAACCGGTTGTTAATATTTTGGCAGCTCATCACTGCATGTAAGTAACAATTTGTGGAATGAGGTTTTTATTTCCTTGTAACTTCCAGTCTCTATCTGGGTTGCCAGCTTTACCTTGGCCTTGGAGAGCAATGCTTGCTAATGGCTGAAGTTGTATCAGGAGTGGCATGAATAAATGATGAAAAATAACCCCCAAACAGGCTTTTTTAGCTTTCCATTTATTGGTAGACATGTCTAATTAGACCTATCTAATACATTTCTAGAAAGATAAATGGTAAAAGCCATTTGATTAAATTGAAGCCCCAATTATGATACACTACTTGTATCCCCCAGACTGTTTGTTACACCAGAAACAGACAGAAGCCCCCCCCCAAATATATATAGCATTTTTTAAAAAGAAAGGCATAAAAAATTACTAGTTAATAATACTCTGAAATACGTCTCTTACTTCAAAGAGGAAATACAGTTTTAGATAAAACAAAAATTGTCAGCTTCTGCTCAGAGTACTGACAACTCATTTGCTAGGGATTAAGCTTTTAATTAAGAATTGATGCTCTAGCCCATTGCAAAGAACCTTCTAAACATGTGACACTTTTGATTTATCCCAAGTGTTCACACTGAAATTCAGTGGTATGCACAGTGAAGGACAAATATGAAGGTTTATTTGTGAATGTGGGTCTTAAAAACTAATGTTGAAGATCCAATCTTATAGAACAGGTATCTGATTGTTCGTATAGAATAGTTAAGAAGTGGACAGTTGCCATAGTCTTTGTGTATGTGCACATGAATAACTTTCCATTAGTTAAATATGTTGCAAACCAAAGGCAAATTAACTGCTCGTAAGGATTTTGATCACTGCTCCTTATTTAAAGTTCAGGTAAACTTAATTTTTTTTCAGCATTCCAGTTTACTTTAGACTGTTTCTGTTAATAGTGAAATGAATGTGTATAACATAGCGTTTAAAGAAATACAAGTGAGGGGATTGATCCTGCAGATTCCTACAAGAATACACTATGTGTACATGGACAGTCCCATTGACTTCAGTGGGGTTCCTCATGGGCATGATCCTGCAATCAGTTGTGCACTTCTTTAATTCAGTTGATTTAAATGAGACTACTCAAGCACATAAAATTAAGCACATGCATAAGGCTTTGCATACCGAGGCCCCTGTGCATAATTCCGTTCATGGATTAAAAAATCTAGGGGTTAAGAACCCATAACACCTAGGAAATTCAGAATTAAGGGCAGAATGGGTCTCTCTGATCATGTTGCATCCCTAAGTCACGTTGATGTGCCTACATTTTTCAGCTTGTATGGTATGTAATATATCACCCACTCTTCTATCAAAGAGGACTGTTCCATCCTTAATTTCTTTATTGTGATGCTCCATTTTAGTAGCATGTCAGGGCTACTCTGTGATTGAAGGATTGCAGCACTCCCAATGCACAGCTTCTGACTTACTGTTACCTCTTCTGGTCCTTTCTCCACCCCACCTGTCTGACAGGGTTTGTCTTTATTAGAAAATTTGATAATGATAAACATGACCTTGAGGAGTCATGGTAACCGCAGATGATACTTAGTACAACTTTGAAGTCAATGTAAACAGGGACAAGTCATGTTTGACATCATGTCACCTGACTGTGGTTAACCCTACTCCAGTGGGGTTTACCCAGGACCAGCTGACATAATGTCTATCACCAACGTCCACCTGGACTCAAAGCAGTGTTTAATATCAAGTTCGAAGTGGGTATTCACCCACGAAAGCTCATGCTCCAATACATCTGTTAGTTTATAAGGCGCCACAGGACTCTTTGCTGCTTTTACAGATCCAGACTAACACGGCTACCCCTCTGATACTTGACAAGTTAGTTAACATGACTACTCAAGGTACTGCTCTAACATAATCCAGTTTTCTAGTGGAGACAAGCCCCCCACATGCAACATCCAATCCTGCATCCCAGGAACCTCCTGCCACTTCCAGGAACTCTGCTCCTCTCCCAGTCATCTTTCTCACTCTGCTACTCATCTTATTTCCCCATCCCTGGGGACACTATTAAAAATATACAGGGTGTAATTCTGGACTGCCTTTCTGTTGTGGTTTTAAGGGGAAGCCTGAATTAAACAACAAGATATGACAGGAATTGAGTTAGGTATTCATTTACATTGAGTGGTATATTCTCCTTTTGATGCAAGCATATAACTCCCTTGCTTATTACCATGTGTTATGCACATGTAATAAGGGGAGATGTCAAGGCTCTGAGTTATAACAAAAAGTGGATGATTTTTTGTCATATAGACAGTCTCAGCTGGCTAATGAAGGAAGGAGGAGGAGATCCAATCAGTCAGCCTCAAATTAGCTGTTTTCTATCTGTAAAATAATATTTATTATTTGGGGGCTTTCTTGGCCCTGTTCTGCAGTTCTCTATCTGACCTAACCATGTTCCTCTTTGCTCAGCTTATGAGCATAGCCATTCTCTTTGCATGATAAGCTTTGCCCCTTCTTTATTCCGGCTTACAACCTTAAGTATGTTCTCCCTATAATATTAACATTTTGTAAAATATTATTTTCCTTAAAATTCTATTTCTTTGAAACTTTGTAACATTTTGTTCTGATTCAAGAGAATTAGTAAAAACAACAAAAGCAAACCCCCAAACTTTATCTTAGTGATGCATTGCCAATCCTTAGGATGCTTCCACAAACACGTTCTGCCTCAGACTGTGATAAACCTTTTATATCGGAGTTGCAGTCCCCACAAAATTGGAGGAGTGAAGGACTGGAAAATGTAGGTATTTGTTTTCCTATTTAAATAAAAAATACATTCTTATTACCAAAACCGAAAAATGGAAACAAAATCATTTTGCAAACAACCTGATATTAATTGCCCTTCACTGGAAATATTTATTCTTTGTTTCTGAAAACTATATTGCATGTTGCAATAGCACAGAGGTGAATGTGTGCTACTTGACTGTCTATTCCTCCCGACCAAGCTTTGCACAGTCCACAGTGCATGTGCTGATTTCTCATTGTCATTCTTCTACATGCCCCCTGTATTTCTGAGTAAGACTAAGGTGCCCTTTTGGTGGAGGCAGTGATGGGGATACATATTAGGGCCTGGGTACATTGCTAAGATTAATAGGAGGTGGCTAGTAGGGAGCTATGGTGATAGGGGGTGCTAAAACCACTTTCCCCTAGGGACAACCAACATACCTAGAGCCAACTTAGGTAACTACATCTGAGTTCACTGTAAGTGGGTTCAACTGCTTTGCAATAATTTTTTGAACTGTTTATTACCTGTTTAGAATACTCATTTTCCAGTGTCTTTTTAATATTGGTTTGGTACTTTGCTCACCATTTTCATTGCTGCCACCATCATTTATGAGGATGGACAGCAATTTCATCCCACAAGTGCTCAGTTCTTGAGGACTAACACATCATGACAAAGTTCAAGATCACAAGTGAATGGTTTAAGAGAGATGTCACTGTGCTAGGCAATTCTTTTTCTGTGTTCTGTTTTGCTGCCTGTGGTACTGAAATGTAATATTCCCCCCATCTGTTCACAAAGTAGCTTTCTTGGTATAAAGAGTTCTTATGAATGCTTTCCTCCTCCTTTCCCTCATGGAATGCTTTCTTTTGGTCATGAACTAGCACATGCTTAAGACAAAAATGATAATAGGCTTCCCTAGGCACTTTTGGTACATTTCAATAAATACATTCCCACAAAATGAAATTGCTTTGGCTCTTTACTATGTTCTTTAGTGGTTTACACTTTCAAAATTACCCCAAGGAGATCAGATGTAAACATCATGCAATGCCACGATTCCTGTACAAGGTCAATCGTAGAGCACGGCTGATGGATATATTTCCCTAGTAGCATTCAGATCTGTGTTTTAAGAAAGTGCAACTATGCAAGAAACCTTATCTGGGCCAACAATTAAGTATCATTGATTCTAATTAGGATTTGTCACATAATAGAAAGACAAAGTTTCTTTTGTTTGGTGAAAAGCCTACTTTGCCTGCTTACTAAAATGCAAGGATTTCTTTCCAGTGGCTTTAGATAATCAGTATGACAAAGTTTCAGTCCTGTGATCTTTCAGCTCTCCTCAAGTGATTCAGCCTCACTTGTCGAAACTTGTTTAAGGTGTTTATGTGACAGCAATCCAGCACAGAAGTTGTTACATGGTGTGACAATGAGGTCTGCACTTTTTGTTTATAGAAACCTGTGACTCCATCATCAATGGAACTAAGGAACATTTATGCACTTAATAGATTGTTGGGTTTATTAACTTTATCTGTAGTACTCCTGTTAGTAAGCATGCCCATGGTGAAAGACAGGCTTGTTCCTCTCTGACCATCTGGCAAGGACTGGCTGTCTTTTCTGGCTGTCTGGGTAAATGAGATCTGAATCTATTGTGTGAATTAAGAATTTGAGCTGCTAGTTGTGATACTGATTTTGTTTTGGGCCAGTGAAATGGGCCCATTATGGCAGAACACGTCAAGGAAAGATGCATATGAGTTGAGTGAATATTCCAGAGTACATTATAGTTAGTATCAGAGGGGTAGCCGTGTTAGTCTGGATCTGTAAAAGCAGCAAAGAGTCCTGTGGCACCTTATAGACTAACAGAAGTTTTAGAGCATGAGCTTTCGTGGGTGAATACATGCATTGCACAAATACAGACAGATACCCGAAGTGGGTATTCACCCACGAAAGCTCATACTCCAAAACTTCTGTTAGTCTATAAGGTGCCACAGGACTCTTTGCTGCTTTTATAGTTAGTAGTTCTGCAGAGGTAATAAATCAAAATATATCAGTGAGTCACCAATACTTTCCCAGACTTTTAAATTCAGAAAAATGAATTTCTGCGACCCATGGCTCAAAAGCATAGAATATTAATGAAACAACAGGCAACTTAATTCAAAATTAAAAGCAAACATCAACCATCTGCAGTTTCATTGATTTATTTTAATTGTGGGAATTTGCTAAAAAGTGTATCGTGTAATTTGTGTGAGTTGACATTTCCTTTGAATGTAGAGGTTTGCTAATTCCGATCTGTATTGGTAAGGATTGATGAAAGGTCACTGAGTAAAATTCTAATCTCAGCTAGTGAGACTGCATCACCATGCATCTTGAAAAATCACTGCTGGGTGATAATCTCTGTAGAAACATATCCTTCCCTCCTCAACATCTACCCACCTATGTTGATCAGCCCCAAAGTTTAATTCCCTTATCTCTCATATGCTCCTCACTACCATATATACCATAGCCATATACTGCAAAGCAAATGACTCCTATGATGTATCTATCCAGGCCTGGAAGATAGCCAGAAGGGAACTCCTCATGGATGGTTTAAATTTATTCTATCTAGGTTTCTTATACATTGATCATCATCCTGCTGTCTGAACACCATTAAATATCACACAAGTAGGACTAGGAAAACTAAGACTAAAGGTAAATACACTTCTGATTTATGCTGTTTTGTTGGTATAAACCAAGGCACAAGGGCAGCTGATGGTGGAAAGCTCACGAAGAGATGGTTGCAATAAAGTAAGACAGACACAAACTCCCCTCCAGAGGTGTTGCAGGTGATCAGTTCAGGCTGAAAAATGGCAGTGATGACTTGCACTAATTTGTGTCCAGGGGTACTGCAGACTGTGCTGATGGCAGAAATTAAAGTTGCCTTCCCCTATTGGAACCCAGCAGGAGCTGGAGATGGTCCTGTCACAATGAATCCACACATGGGGAGAATCTACCTGTTAGACAGCCTCCAGGCTTCCAGGCACCTTCGAGCTGACTTGGTGGGCTTTTTGTTTTGCAAGTGCCTGTCCTTTTAAATCTGCATTTTTAACTTCAAACTTTTTAAGGGTCAGATTAAGCCAACTTTGTTCACATTGAATAGTCATTGCTCTCATTAAGTAGTCCAATGGATTTTAGTGGGACTAATCAATCACATGAATAAGGTGTTACTCAGTATAAATAAGGGTGGCAGAAACAGGACGACATTTCTAAAGTTGTGGAGGAGCTTCTGAACTCAGTTATACTGGTTTAAATCTGAAGTAACTCCAGTGAAGTCGATGGAATTGTTCCAGATTTAAACTTGTCTCAAAGGGATCAGAATCTGGCTCATTGCCATACTTTTTCTGTTACTTGATCCATTCTTGTCCTTCAGTGCTGTGTTTTGCATGATTCTTCACCTCAGCTTTGATTGAAAAGAAATATTAAAATAGAGGAAAATTGTTACAGTATTAATGCATGCATGTAAAGTACAGGGGCTAAATTTTCAAGAATGATGGCCTACTTCTCTGAAATTAAAATAGAGCCTACTGAAGATAATTTGAAAGTCTTTATGAATAGTAAATTTTACATTTTCATTTCTCAATGTATAAAAAGCAACTCATACTCTCCTAGTTTACTTTCTCTCTTGTTCTGTTGCTTAAATACAGTCGATATTTTGGCTTGATTATTCACTAGATTTTCCAGAAGAAAACACACAGCTCTGCAGTTAAATGTACAGAGAAACACATAATTCTACTTAACACACTGTAAATCTAATTCAGTAACATGATATAGGCTTTTCTTTTTAAGTCGATTCAAATCTTTACAAAGAAAAAAAAATAGCATGAACTGACTCCCAGACAAATAATTTCTTGTTTCAAATCTCCAAGGGAATTTATTCATTCAAGGCTATAATCTAATAAATACCACATATAATTAATTTAACACCCCCCACCCCAATGTATAGCACTTGAAAATGTTGTCAAACAAATCAAGGCCTTAAAATTATACAGAAAGTCTATGTAGTATTGGATTTGTATAGAAAATACTAGCAACATTTAGGGAGAGGACAAACAGAAAATGAAAGGCACCATGTCCCAGATCCTTAATGGCAGTGACCGTGTATTGTATTTATTGTTTGCCTAGAAGAGGGGTTATCACAGCAACTTTTTTGATGGCCTCAGAGTGCGGCCACCATCTCTTACTAGTGGCTGCTCTGACAATTTTTCCTAAAATATTTAATTAACTTTAGGTAAAACAAATAAATATGCACATATACATGTCCAAATTATTGTAATTTATTTATGCAGGGTGGTTTTTTGCAGACTTAATAGTATAAATAATGTACAGTTGTCTCTGTTCTTTACTGGACCTAAACAGAATAGAAACAGAAATAAGGTGCTTTGCTTATTTTGCTCTTTTTGGTTGATTTTCTTTCTTAGACTTGCTAGCTAGTAAAAAGTGATAGTTGTATATTTGTTAATATCCCTTTTCACAGCAGAGTTACTCAGCCCTGGCAAGCTGAGGGACAAATTAAGCCCTGGATTGGGAGGTGGGTAGGGAGGCAGGGGGGCAGAGGTGATGGGGGGCTGGAGGAGGCAACAGGGGCCCTGGGTGATGTGGGAGAAGGGGGTGAGCCCAGGGCCGGACTCCGAAGCCCTGCAGCTGGGGGACAGAGCCTGGTGCCTCATGGTCTGAGCCTGCTGCCCACCACCCCCGGACTGAAGCCCAAGCCCACCGCCCCCAGAAAGGTGGAGAACTCATACTGGTTGCCTGCTCCTACAGTGTTAGTGGCTCCAGAAGTGGGCTGGGACAAGCCCCTGATGGTGGCTTTGGGGGAAGGGCCACTGCTTTGTCCCCCCCCTCCCAATCACCACCCAGGAGGCTGTGGCCACAAGAAAAGCCCCTGGTAGCTGCCTTCGTTTTCCTCTATCATTTAGTTTCACTGAACTGTAGATAAACAGAGATCTTCTAGAAGACTGTTTAAACCAGGGAAGGTGAATATTTTATTATTTTTAGGATGATTAATTACTTTTAAAAACTGATACCAAGCTTCACTCTGCAAACAGTTTGTTGTTCATAGAAACATGTTTATCTGACTGTAAATATAATCTCAACTGTCCAAACACAGTTCAAACTGTTCAAAAGCATGTGTTTGTTTTTAAGTAACTGAGCTTGCAGTAATTTGCAAAGTTGCAATGGTTTACTTTTCCCCCCCAAAATAAATAATTTGTTGATATGATTGCAGACAGGATTGTACAGCTGGGAGGATAGTGAAATGCTTGATATATGATTGTACATGAGGGGAGGGTGCTTCTGGATACATGATTTTATGCAAGTTCCCATGTCTTTTGTAGCAAGCCTGATTTAAATTCTCCAGCAATCTTCACACTTCGGCCCAATTTCTTCAGCAAGCCAGTTCTGGGGCATGTTGCAATTGCTGTGGCAACATGGAATAAACTGGAAAAAAAATGGAAGCATATGTTTTTATTTAAATATTAAAATGAATAACCATCAATACAGCATGTTGTGTTACTAGCATTTGATTCTACTGAAAAACCCCTCTATTACAAAATATCTAGCTCACATGCTACAGGAATGACAATTCACTATGCAAGGTAATATCTTTTATTAGACCAACTTCTGTTAGTGAAAGAGACAACAGAAGTTGATCCAATAAAAGCTATTACCTCACCCACTTTGTTTTTTTAATATCCTGGGTCCGACATGGCAACCACAACATTGCAAATTCACTGTACATACAATACTGATCACATCTAACTGCTCTCTGGCCAGTGCTGGGGCAGAAAGTGGAGTGGAAATAGAGGAAAACAAAGGATTTGACAGCTGTCCCTATGAGAAGGAGAGAGAAGCTGTTTCAGAGGTGTTCTCTGTGAAGTCCTGTTCATTTCACAGCAAAAGAAGAATTTTGTGGCCATTTCTGCTAGACAACTGCTTGGGCCAGGAAATAAGTAGAAAAGATTAGAAGAAAGTCATTAACCGCAGGAACAATTTATCAGTGGAATTTATTTGCTCAGATGGAAGTTTTGACACCATGACTGCAGGAATTCAAGAGCAGGATAGGTTGTTGTCCTGCCAAATACACAGGTGTAGAGTATATGGGCTTGCAGTGTGTTTCAACTAGGAGCCTACCCCAGGAACTGTAAAGTGTGGTCTGACTTGATTAGCTGTACAGTAGAACCTCAGAGTTACGAACTGCCCAGTCAACCACACATCTCATTTGGAACCAGAAGTACACAAGCGGCAGCAGAGACCAAACAAAACAAAACAAAAGAAGACACACGCACAAAAACCACACCACAGTACAGTACTGTGTTAAACGTAAACTACTAAAAAGTTAAAAGGAAAGCAGCATTTTTCTTCTGCACAGTAAAGTCAAAGATGTATTAAATCAATATTCAGCTGTAAACTTTTGAAGGAACAACCATAACGTTTTGTTCAGAGTTACAAACATTTCAGAGTTACAAACAACTTCCATTCATGACGTGTTCATAAATTTGCTGTTCTACGATATATTTCAGTGTGCAAGTGCAAGTTTGCATCTAGGTGTGAATCATTATTTTATGTGAAGAAGCTCTTTAAATTCTGCTTTGCTTCACCAGCCATATGTAAATAGAGATTTAGATTTCTAAGAACAACCATTTCAAAAAGTTCTGCTTCTCATTCCCCAAGAACATATCTTAATAGTATATCTTCTATCTAAAATGTGTTGGCTGTGTTTATTAATCATTCAGTTGGCCAACAAAATATCAGCATCTAGGCTTTTGTACAAGAACATGGTCTTTATGGCTTATGGTAATAAAACTTTGTCAGTTTTAGTCAGGCTGCCCTCTGTTAAATAATGTTATTTCAAAGTCACCATATGTTAAGAGAAAGAGTCAGCAGATTTTATTCTCTCTTCTTATTTCTGGTTTTCATGTGTTTGTTTTTTGGATAACATGAAGCAGAGATACTAGGTGGTATACAGATACATGTGTGTATAATTTGCAGGGTTGTTATAGATATACATTTTCAGGACACAGCAAATAATCGAGTGATATTGTACTGATTCTTTTTCACAGAAACAATAGATTCTGTTGAGAAATTGGATGTCTCAGGAATGATACCTGAAGGAAAATCAGACAGAAAATAAAGCAATACACTTTGAGAATAACTAGAACTAAATGATAGATTTATAAGCACATGAAGGGTCTGAGCCTTCTAAACTTACTCATACAGACACTCCAGCTGACAACAATAGGAGTTTTGCATAATCAAGGACTGTAGAATCAAGCTCAAAGTGAGTAAGGTTTTATTGTAATTTAATTTGGCATAATTCTAGCATCACAGCCAAAATAACAGAATGCTAGAAAGGTTTTAGTACTATTATGGCATTTGGCTGACCTAACCAGAAAATGGCTGCCATTGCTTGGCAATTTAGCTTCACTCAGCACTAAACCAATTGACTGGCTGGCTGTTCTTAGAATACCCACTTATGTCTTGCTAAATCAAACAGGTGACAGGATGTATTCTCTTACTTAAAACTGCCATCAGCTATATAAAAACATTCCCATGCAAGAAGGTTTCTTCTATGTTCATTTTATAAGTACATCAACTGGTACATTTATTTTACTATTTAATTTTGTAAAGCTTATCAGTAAATTATGGAGAAAATATCACATGACTTAGACTGATATTGTATGTACTAAACATCAAAAATAATGTTTTTAACATAGGCAAGGAGCCAGCACTAAAAGGACAGCAGAGGGGATGGGTGACTTTTTCCTTGTGACCCAATGTACAATAGTAACTAGGAAGTTTAGCAATATTGATTTCTGACTTTTTAAAAAAAATAAAAGTCATGTCTGCATTGTTTTCAGTCTGTTGAAAGAACTGTTGCAAAGGCCTTAGTTCACAAACAATTAATCTTCCGGACTAATTTGTTTACCTGATTCTGTTGCCAGATGTACTGTACACGTATGGGTTACTCTTTGTGGTGGATAAAGAGACTTAGCCAATAGTGCATTTTATTCTGTTTCTGCGTTGTAAAGCATATTGATCTTGATCATGGAAAATGTTAGCAGTTTTCCTTTGTTTGAATCATTCATCTAGCTTTTTCAGTGATTGTTGTGTCACTGAAGTAGATCTCATTAAGAATATGCCAAGGTCATTGAATGGCATGTCAATATAATTACAGTGCCCTTCAAGCTGAACAATTCACAAACCTGCAAATAGCAATTCGCAATGAGGTAAGAGAATAATCTGAAATCTTAAAACTGGGGACTAGTAATAATATTTAGCTCTTAGAGAATCCGATCCAGAGTTATCCAGTGAGGTAAGTCTCCTTCAACTCCCGCTGACTTCAGTGGCATTCTAAGGGCACTCAGCATGTCAGAGGACTGCTCAGCACCTTGAAGGATTGACCCCATATTGCAGTTGTCATCTATACATCTCAAAGCACTTTATAAATGAGAGGAAAGTACCATAATCCCCATTTTATGTCTGGGGAAACTAAGGCACAAAAGTGACATGACTTGGGCCAGGTCATACAGCAGGGCAATGACAAAACAAGGGATACAACCCAGGAGTCCTGATTTCCAATCCAATAAGCAATCCCCATGCTCCTCTTTCTAGTCCCTTCTTAAAGTCATTTCTTTAAACAAATTTAAAAGTCCCATGCTACACTCAGGAAATTATTTACAAACCAGACCTCTGACTTCCCTACTTCCCAGTGAAGTAAAAATATAGTAAAGTCGCCATAAAAATCATGGAACTAATAAGACCTACTTCCATAGTTCCTTGTTCAATCACTCTGCTTTTGTTTAATGTTATTTATTTAGAAAGAAAATTCCATTAAAAGGTGCAAAGCACAGTAATTCATTCAGCACAGTAATATGTGTCTGTAATGGAAGTTATATGGAGATTTCCTCTTTTTCATAGGGATTTTTTTACTTTTCCACATAGACTATTTGGTGAGTGCTTTCTAACTGCCTGCCACTTTTTCTTTCAGCAATTCTTCCTTTCTCTTCCTCCAGCTTCTCTCACTCTTTTTCAACTAACTGAGTTTTTGACCTTCATGTCTGCCATTACTCTGGTTCTTGTCAACTGAAGCAAATGTGGGTATCGATTTCAAATGGCTAGTGATTTAAGATCACTGGTATGGTATGACAGATGTCCAATTTCTACAGAGCAAAATTGTCCTGTGTATGTAAACAATGAAGCATCATAAATGTTTTAAATACAGAATTTAAGGAGGGAAATTTTGGTATCCCTTTGCCTGACTTAGTTATTATGAGTCCAGTTCTGTAATACTCAAAGGAAGCCATATATCCCCCTAAAAAGTATCTAAAATAGTTTCTATACATACAAATGCCATAATTTTAAGGTCCAATATCATAGGTCTTTCCAAAGTTAGAATGAGTGCTGCCAAGGTCCATTTGGGAATTTAAGAATCTCCCTTTCCTGTAGGATAAAGCTTCCATTTGTAGCTCTGCAGAGTCATGAGATCAGTTTGTAAGGCTGGGGCTACATTTTTTGATGTAGCTCTTTACTGAAGTGACATCCACATAACTTATATAAATCAATCTAATGTACATTTCCATGATACATTCAGCTTGTGCATTTATCCTGGACATCTGATTTTTCTTTTGTTGTTGCATCTCTCTCCATATATGTCAAATGAATCTGAAATAAAAATATCAGAACACCAAACAACAAAGCAGAGGCACTGCATAGATGGTTCTGGGCAGTTACATCAGTTAACCTGTGTGAAACTCATTTAGATTTTTCTGATTTACGTTTTTAACTTTTTAGTTTAAAAAATGACCTGTGTCTGAGGTATTATCACTCTAGATTGTACAAAATGTTAGTTGTTTAGCTGGAGGAGCCCAGAACAATGTGATAAAAACAGTACACATTTTTTAAAGACGTGCTGGCATGCTGCACTCTGATAGACTTCAGTTGGAGAAAGGAGCATTCTGCACTCCTGAGAATTTTTTTTACTGGAGGGAAGAACCCTAACAAAATTCAGTTGTTCTATGAAGAGTTTTTGTGGCAAATCTGAAAATTCAATTCAGGAATGAATTTATAAAATAGATGGATTATAGTCCTGCTTAAAGTCTATACTTAAAGTCTCTATTGAGCATGTGCAAACTTTTTTTTTTAATAACTTGGCTAAATATAGGTGGGTTTTCATGAGACGAGCAAAAAGCACATTCCTGACACAAAGGCCACCCCTCTGCCAAATTTCAACAGAAATGTGCTTGTTACAAAGCATATAGGCATTAGATTCTGTCAACAAAATGGTTGGAAGAATTTTTATTCACATGAGCAAAACAACATATTTGCCCTAATGTTGTTCTGAGAAATGGCTGAACCATTTTTGCTGAACATTTCCAAAATAATTAAGCCTAAGACAGACACATGAGACAGGAAATTTCAATCCAAACAGTTAATGTTTGTTGTACTTATGAGCAACTGAAAACAGGATAATATGATGGCAAGTGTAGGGCAACCTTAACTGTAGGCAGAACTAGCAGCTCTGTCTATAATATCCCCAGATATGGCATTTTTCTCATTTTCTGTCAATGTTAAAACATACAATAGCTGAAGCACTAATGACAGCTGTAGTTAAGGTCATCTAAACATTTCCTTTATAACTCCCAGTTTTCAATTGTGCATGACTTTCAAAAGTTTCAACTTCCAGGCTGAAATTTTGCAGACCTAGTGTCTATTGAAATGTGATTATTTCAGTAAATTTGAGCAAAAACAGCTCATCTGGTTTTGAGTATAAGGACATGTGTGTAGTAGGGAATACATTTTTCCAATTGTTAAAAAAAATCTTGTAACCTTTTTGATCATCTGCAGAACTGAAATGGCAGGTGCTGAGAAGTTGACATTTGGCCAGGAAATAGTATTTACGGAGAAGTACCCTTGAGTGTTCCAGTGAAAACTGGTTTGGATTTGGCCTAGTTTAGAAAGTATGAGAATCAGACTTTGCACAAATGGGTTGTGGTTTCTTAGCCCTTCTATTTAATGTTCTGAGGGAGAGGCAAGGCTGTACCGGAATTCTGCCACGTGCACTGCCAAGTAAGGTAAGCATTAGACATTTAATTTGCACCTTAACAAATCAATGGGAGGTGCAAGCATTCAGCACCTTGCTGGGTCAGGCCCAAAATATAATTGACACTATTGTTTTTGTTTGTTTTTGAGGAAAAAATTGATATGTTCAATTTGTCACTGGTTCATCCACCTTTATAATTATTAGGAATATTTTGTAGGCTCACAGAAGTCACAGATGGGAAAGACCTATTAAATCCAAGCCTATCCTTATAAGATTGCAGAATGTGTTCACCAGCAAATAAGTATTCTGTACTTGAATTTATAGCACACTTCAATGGGCAACTTCAGGCTTTTAATATTAAAATTATCTTCTGCCCAACTTGAAAGAGAAATTCTCTGCTTGTATTTTGAAATAATGGTTGAAGGGCTTTTTCATTCCAGCTCTACAGTGTCTTATGGATTTGGTGACAGCACATGCAGTTAACATGCAAGTCCTCCAAGTGACTTGCAAAATATACTGTGATTACAGGCAATGTTGGCCTGAAACATTTTTGTCTTCCTGTGAAATCATATTTATAGATGAAAACTGTCACAGTTATCGAATAGAAAATGTCTGACTAGATTCCAGGTTCACACTGTCAGAAGTGAGTGTTGATTTCTTAGTGCCTTTTGCTAGGGATGGCTAATATTTATAGCATGTGGGCTGATGATAGTTGATACTAATCAGATTTTATGGTTCATCTTGACCTGTTGCCTCATGGGACACTGATCAAAGTCTGTGAATTCTTCTAGTGCAAAGAGTTATTCATTATACCTCTCAGCACATTAGTTATGTACTGTCAGAAGATTTTTGCTAATAAATCAGAAGCATACAGCATGACCATGGGTCAGAGGTACTAACCTAATATTTCTGCATGATGTTTTTCAGAAGACTTATGGTTGTTGGCTTGTCTGCTTGGAGAACATGTTTGTTAGTAGTCACAATTTGTTTCTAAGACAGAATTCCTTTAGTCCTCTTTAGTGCTCTTATTTGAAGGATAACTTATGCAGTATCATTATTCATAAACATACTGTGTGTTGAAAATATTGGGAAAATGTATAGAATGCTAGTTAATTGGTGCTGACAATCATTGACACTGTGACATTGTAGTTTGTCCATGAATCTTTACCCATTACTCTGAGATGTAATTATTTTGTTGGATTTTGGAAAGATATCACCTGTGATATTCATTGATCAAAACTAGAACTTATGGTAATGCAACAGCAATCCTTCCAGAGAATAACAAAATTGGCCAAATTCATTACTGGTGTAAGTGGGAGCCGTGACACTGGTGTTATACATCTATCGGCAACATCTGTAGACAGGTTTTTGTACTCAACTACTTATCCAAATTTTGCTGCTCAGGACCATTTTTGTGATTATGTATTTGTGCCAGGATATTTAAGAAGCAAGGGTCAATGTCAATGATTGTTATTAACTTGGCATTTCATTAATATTTTCCTTTGTTTTTTGATGTGGGTATTATGAAATGCTTACAAAACAAACAAACACGCTTTGTTAAGCATAGTTCATTAAGTGTAGTTTTAGGAAGTTTCATCATTAATGTAACTGGTTAACTGATATAATACCCTACAGGCACAGCAAGAGATATAGATATAATGATAGGGTTCAGTTGTGTGAGTAAAGCAGACATGAAGTTATCGTGTCATTTCTAATCTCTGTTTGGATTTCTAAAGCATTTATCAGTGTAGTATATGGGCAGAGGTGAACTATCCCCAGGCAAGCACCATGCGTCCAGGAGCACACCACCCCAAGGAAGGGTGCCACATATTTCCTTATGCTTCTGCAAGAGGCCAAATGCAGTGGGGTGGGTCCATGGCTACCACCTCTCTGTCCCCTTTGGAAAGCCAAGTGTCATTATGTATACCAGACTTGGGCAGTCTTTGCATTCACAGGAATGCAAGGACTATAACTATGCCTGGGGATGGAAAGAGGGAAACTCCTTGTGTCCTTTTTCCCCCCAAGAACATTTGCTCCTTTGCAAACTATTCAGGCATAATCTGCTCTTTATTATAGGATATCCAATGTATGTATGTGTATATTCCATACAAAACACTAGAAGAGGAAATTAAGATTGTATAGTTAAACACTCCAAAGTCAGGAAGTGCAATATTTATAGTTGCATGCATAACTTTAACATTATCTCCTTATGCACATGCACTGGATAATGTCTTTAATTGCATCATCATCACTGTTGCCCCTTGACACCAGTGTCACTCCTATGGGCCTTGCAAGTCAGTTTCCCAGTGGAGGAGAAATCAGTAATGTGGAAACTGGGAATACTCTAAGTATAGCTTTCCCTACTCATACATATACAGGAACTCCTCACTTAACATTGGAGTTATGTTCCTGAAAAATGCGACTTTAAGCAAAACTATGTTAAGTGAATCCAATTTCCCCATAAGAATCAATGTAAATGAGAGGGTTAGGTTCCAGGGAAATTTTTTTCACCAGACAAAAGACTATATTTCTATCTCTATCTCTATATCTATCTATATATAGTCACACACGCACACGCACACGCACACGCACACGCACACGCACACACACGCACACACACACACACAGTATAAGTTTTAAACAAACAATTTAATACTGGTACACAGTGATGATGATTGTGAAGCTTGGTTGAGGTGGAGGAGTCAGCGGGTGGGATATTTCCCAGGGAATGCCTTACTGCTAAATGAACTAGCAATTGACTGAGCCCTCAAGGGTTAACTCTCACAACACTCTACAAGGCAGCAGGAAAGGAGGGAGAGCAGACAGAGATACACACCCTGTGTGTGAGAGAAAAAATGTACATTTCCCCTTTAAGTAGCTGACCCCAGGCTTAAGTACACTGCCTTGTTAATTAAATCAGCTTGCTGAGACCCAAGATGGCAACTACTGCCTAGACACTCCCTCCCTCCATAGTGTGTCCCCCCTGCTCTATGGAAGATGGGGTAAGCAGGGTGCAGGAGCAGGGGGGAGAGGGAGACACCCTGACATTAGCCCCCTTCTTTCCCCCTCCCCCCGTACAGCAAGCAGGAGTCTCTAGGAGCAACTCCAAGGCAGAGGGCAGGAGCAGCACATGGCAGTGGGGGGAGGGACAGCTGCTGCACAGGGAACTTGGGGGAGTGGGGAGCTGATAGGGGGAGCTGATAGTGGGGCTGCTGGTCCACCCTGGTTCCAAGCCCCCACCAGCTAGCTGCAATGGGCTGCTCTTCCTGCAAGCAGCGGACAAAACAGGCGGCTGCCAAACGACAAAGGGAGCATTTCACAACTTTAAATGAGCGTGTTCCCTAATTGATCAGCAACTTAACATTGAAACAACGTTAACTGGGACAACTTTAAGTGAGGAGTTTCTGTACACCAGTCCTGGAAAAGAGGCTGTCACAAACAGCATGCAGGCAACCCCTTCTTCTAGAAATCTTGCTACCTGCAAGAACTTCCTCTATACAAACAGGGCCGTCCTTAGGCATACGCAGCATCCGCGGCTGCATAGGGCACCCCAAAAATTTGGGGCACCATTCCCCTCACTGGCTGCGGATGGAATCCTCTCTTCTCCGGCCCTCCGCCGTGCTGGCCCACTGGGCTTCTCCCCGCCCCCAACACACACACAGTCACACAGTCCCCCGACACATAGACACACACACGGGCTCTCTCTCTCTCTTACATGCACTGGCACTCTCTCTCTCATACACATATACCCACACACTCTGTCACGCACAAACACAAACTTGTATTGTTGTTGTTACTGCTTGGTACTTCCTGTCAAAATGCTTGTGGTGAGCCAGGAATGACTACAGGCTGCAGGAGGGCCATGGGCTCTGGCAAGACGCAGCCCCCATGTGAAAGTGCAAAGCCTGCCTTGAGCCACTGCCGCAGTGTCTGCTGCATACAAAGCTCGGTGTGGGTCAGCAATGGGGGGGGGGTGTTCTGGAGGTCCTCAGGCAGGGGTGGTGGCTGTGCCCCCTCGACACACTGGGGTCAGTGGTGCCAGCTGAGGACCGCCTTCAGTGGAGCATAGGGGCACCAGTTTAATAAATCCTAAGAACAGCCCTGTATACAAACATTGCAACCAAGCCAACAATAATACATGCATTTCTTCAAAACTCAAAACTTGCTCACGCACTAAGGGTTTGTCTACAAGGCAAGTTACTAATAAGCTAAGCTGCACACCAGGACTTTTACTGCACTGTAGCAGGGCCCACATGGGATGTTACTGTGCGGCAGGCTGGTGCTCTGTAGATTCACATCCTGGATTGCAGTGTAGTAACTTGACTTCCCATGTACACAAGCCCTAAGGAAAAAGAACTTAGAAGACTATGTACAATAGCACTACTTGATGGCACCTAACACTATGCTACTTAAATACAGAAGAACCTTGTTTTTACAAACACCACATTTACGAATGAGCAATTATACAAACCATTTTTCCCAGTGTGGGAAAAGAAAATCACATCATGAAAGTTGTGTTGATGAAGAACAAGTCAACATTCCTTCCCATTCTGATGCATTCAGTGCTTTGGAAATCACTTTGTAGTGGTTTGAAGGACAAGAAGAAAGCAATGCATGCACCATACTACAACACATGCACCTACTGTGATTTTGAGATATTGAATTTTATGAACTTTTCAATATTCTGAACTTGTCAAGCCCCAATTAGTTTGTAAAGAGTTCTACTATAATGCAATATATTATCATACTATTTTCTATAACTTACATACACATATTTATCATTATTCTGTTGCTAGTATTTGTATTACCACAGTGCCTTGGAGCCCTAGTCAAGCATTTTGTTCTAATTACTTTAATTCTAATGTCCTTGGGGCCAAATTCTCCCCTACAATGCAGCTCAGATCATGCAAAGAGGCCACAAAGCCTGTTTAACTGGGTGTTTCCCACCATAGGGAGAATCCTGGGCAGTGTGGAGCTGGCAGCTTTGTAACAGTTTTGCATCGCAGTTCATTCCAAGATTCGGCATTTCTTAACAATATATACTAACAAACAGTCATATAATGTCACATTTGTGTAGATGGGACTGAAAGAGATTCATGGCTAAGCTAAGTGATGCATTAATGGAGTTGTACACACACACACACAAACCCCTCCCCCCCGAGTACGAAGATATATGAGTATTTGCAATGTACTATAAGTTAAGTCTCTGATGTTAAACCACAAGGTAACTCTATTAATGTAATATGAAGGGGTGAATGTTCAGTGCAAGAAGTTGTGCATTGGGCATCATATATCACACTGAAAATGTATCTCCAAAGGACTGATTTAAATAGATAATCAAAGGCATTCAAACTTACGTCTGAAATTTGCTACTTAGTACAGTGAGTCCAGAAATACCTGGATCCAGCGAAATAGGAGATGATTGCTGAACTGTATTTCTCAAGAAATCTGAGTTTTGTTTTGTTTGTTTTTTTAAGGGAACAAATACTGGTCAACGTACCCCAACCCTCAGGGACACTAGTTTACATCACAATCTAGTGACCTTCAAAAATTCAGGTTTAAAAATAAATGTTTATAGATTAAGAATACCAAAGAAACCCACCAGCCTGTTCCCCCACCTTCTACATTTAAAACTACTAACTTATTTAAACATATACGGAAGGATACAGAATTTATGCTGGTCCATGTTATTAATAGATTCATTTCTGTAAACAAAAAGGTAGAGGAGAAGCAGAGAAAAAAAGACTCCCCTAAAAAGTGTTGAAAGATTTTGAAACTTCAGCTCATTCACAGAAACTGTTGCAAAGGCAGTGTAATTGCTATCTCCAGTTTTATACTTTTAATTCACAGGTATGATGTGATATAGCAAAACTGTAAAATGGATATGCAATTATTTCAAGGCAACTAAACAAAACAGAGTTCCAACTTTGGTCTATAGGCATTTTAATGAAACAGATGAGTATTTTCCTACACTCATAGAGTTTAAGGCCAGAAGGTACTGTTAGATCATCTAGTCTGATCACCTGTATATCTCAGACTATTACATTTCACCAAGTTACCTCTGTATTGAGCCCAATACTTGTCTTTGATTAAATCATAACTTGTGTATAGCTCAGGCATATCTTCCAGTCTTGATATAAAGATATCAAGAGATTTGGTAATTTTGTCCAAGGATTAATCACCCTCACTGGTAAAAAGTTGTGCCTAATTTCCAATTTAAATTTGTCTAGCTTCAGCTTCCAGCCTTGGGTTCTTGTTAGGTCATTCTCCACTAGATTAAAGTCTCAGCTATCCACATGAAAATATTTCATAAATGTACTTATGGTATAAGGGCCAAACTATACAAAATAAATTTCAGTTACATTATGTGGTACAGCAAGTTGAATACATTTGTGTTCAAATGGAGATGTACAGATGAATATTTCTGCAGGATAGTTGATGATATTTAAGTTTTAAGTAGTTTCACAGATTCACCCAGGTACAGTATGTGGCCGGCAGCCTTTTTTAAAAGCAAGCTTGTAAGTCTTCAAGTGTTCAAGGGAAAAGAGGAGTCTAGTGTGAAGGGCACACTAGCATATATACATTCCCAATTCTTGCTTGCAAGAGTTTTTTTATTTTTAAATAGTGTAACATCTGTTAAATGCTTTTGCCTGAACATGCTTTTTTAAAATTTGTTAAGTACACAAAGGAGATAACAAAACATTTAATTCTGATGTACATTTTATATTTACATTTTAATGAGGTTGCAATTGACTAATTGTTTAAAAAATACAAAAAGATGCTTGATAATTCTGCGACTGTTTTTAAAATAATAAAAAAGTTTCAGCTAATAAGAAAAGATAAATAGGAAAAGAGGTAAGAGCACTTACAATTTAAGTTTATATCAAGGATGTCAGTGTATAGATAAGCACCTTTTAATATGTTTATACATATAAATAAAGAAATAATATGCTGCACAGCCCTTTTGCATCCTGGGACTAAATTGTGCTCTGACACACACCTAACCTCATTGACTTTGGTCAGAGTTATACAGGTGTCAGGGTGGAATTTGGCACTCAGATGATGTTCTGGCTAGAGTGGTAATACTGCATTTAAAGCATTGTAATATTCAAATCAGTTAAAGTCAATGGGATTGCAGCAGCATATCCGAGGGAAGAATTTGGCCCTCTGTGTGCTTACCTTGCAGTTGAATTCAAATAATGTGGTGTTACAGTAGGTGTTCTTTGAATTACTTTCTTGGGTGCTTTCTAATAGTGCCTGAATACAATATGCAACACATTTGTCACACAACCTCTATTTAAGATAATTACTACACTATAGAGAGGTGTATGAATAATTATAAAGTACACACACACTTTTCTTATGTACAACCTATAATTAAATGTCCTTTGCTGTCACTAAACCCAGACATCTTGAGTAAACCTAATTCACCTTCATTATTCACTGTCTATTAGTTTCACTAACTGGTAGCAGATTGAATTATGGTGAAAATCATTCATCACCTTTTGCTTTATTGGGCTGTAAGAAATGTATCATACCAGTGTGGTATGAAGACCTATGTTAGCAGAACATGTCACTAGTTGGCATGACTTGTGTTTTACAAATACCAGGCTCTTTAAACTAAGATATTAAGTATCACAGGAAGACATCAAGGTCCAGATTCATTCTCTTTTTGCCAGACTAGCTACTGTGCCCTGGTAGAGGCGGGGGAACTACTTGACATAGGCCAAGAAGTGGTACCAGCATCTGTCTTTCCTTGAGTTTCTGCTGATGGAAGGCAGGTTTAATATTCACAGTGTGCTCTATAGGAGCCCAGCCTGCGGAAACTGCCTATGGGATTTGCTGAATCAGCACATCCACCAGCTGCCCTCTCCCCAGACAACACAGTACAACTTTTGGGAATTGTCCTCTACTTAGTTCAACATCCTTCTGTTAGTGGTCTTTCCTGCTACACCCTCTTTTGCTCCCTTAGCATGTACATTCCATTCATTTTGCATACTCCCTGAATGCCAAACTGGTGCAAGTCACACTACTTTACCTCTCTTCCAACCCACTGACAGCACCATTTAAATCACCAATTAATTTGCCCATAACTCCCCTGAGATTTGCACTGTTTACTTCCGGGATGCATTTGGACCATTAACTTTATTTCTAGGTATGTGTGTTTGATAGTGGGATATGTCCCTTCCCTGATTATAAGTGGAACAGTTCAACAGATTATACGGAAATAATCTAGTGCTGCTTCTATGCCCCCTTTGATTTTGAAAGCAGTACCCAAAATCAATAGCAGCCCAAAGTGTACACTCCACAAGGCCAGTCACATTTTGTTAAGGCCTACCTGCAATGATAGCAAAAGCAACATCAACAAACATTACTGTGGGAAAGTGAGTTCTGACACTTTCACATCTTTGCCATGGCATGTATCCAGTGCCGTAAGTAAATATTAGATAGCAAACAAATAAGGAAAAATAGTTCATGAGAATTTTTTTTAGAGGATTTGCAATTTCACTTCTCAAACAAGTGAATTTAATCATTTGAGATTCAGTTTCCCCCTTCTCTCTGACAATTTCCAACATCAACATTCAGATTGGATGTTTTTTCTAGAAGATATGTTCTAGTTAAATCATAGTTACTGGGCTCCATAACCTTCACTTACACAATAGGGAAGAAGAATTTCCCCTGCTGCAGGCACTACTGGGTGAAATTCTATAGTCTGTTTTATGCAGGAGGTCAGTCAAGATGGTCATAGTTGTCCCTTCTGGCTGTAAAACCTATGAATCAGCCATTTGCTGTCCTCATTGAAGTAACTGATGGTGGTTATTTCTTAAACCTCTTTAAGCCTAATTTGCTTGCCTTATCTATTCAGCCATGCACAATAAAAGATGTATAGTCACCTGATTCAAAAATGTAATGTTGGAATACTACTATCTTAACAAAAGATGTATTTATCTCAGTGATGTATATATTATACAAAAGTTACATTAAAAATGCAGCATTTTTACAGTATTTAAAAAAGTATTTAGCAGCTGTCTGCCTTTCCACTAAACATTTTCACTGAACATCAGATTTGTTTCCTACTGCACATTTTTGGGTTATCTCATTGTCATGCCTGAACAAAACAAAGGTGGTATAACAAGAGAGAACTGTAATGCTATTGTATGTTAAGATAATAAGCAAGAGGAGGTGGTAAATAATAAGGACATTTCTGAAATACTTAACTCTTAGAATAAAAAAAATGAATATATTGGAAGTCTAAACAGTCTTGCAAAACTAGATTGTCAGAATAAGAGATTTAACCATGGACTTAAACGGAGCCAAGATTTCACCCATGATCTTTGTGGCATGCTATTTCAAGAAGAGCAACTCTCCATTCAGTATGCATGCCTGTTGTTCTTAGTGCCCATTAATCCTGGCCACCCAAACAGATGCACAGTTTTCTGGAGAAGGCCATGTAAGTTGTTTGGACACATGGCTACACTTCATGATAGCATAGAAAGGAGGAATTATTATCAACTATTTTGATTACACACATATGAAGATACAGCACCTTTAACACGCCTGTGTAAAGCTCAAAGAATAGGGACAGGGATGAGTGTGGGGTCAGGTTCATGTGTGGGTGGTGTGCAATTACTAGGGTTGTTAATTAATTGCAATTAACTCACAAGATTAACTAAAAAAAATTAATCGTGATTAATCGCAGTTTTAATCACATTGTTAAACAATAGACTACCAATTGAAATTTATTAAATATTTTGGATGTTTTTCTACATTTTCAAATATATTTACTTCAATTACAATACAGAATACAAAGTGTACATTGCTCACTTTATATTATTATTTTTTATTACAAATATTTGCACTGTAAAAATGAGAAACAAAAGAAACAGTATTTTTCAATTCACCTTATACAAGTATTGTAGTGCTATCTCTTTATTGTGAAAGTGCAATTTACAAATATATATTTTTTGTTATATAACAGCACTCAAAAACAAAACAATGCAAAACATTAGAGCCTACAAGTCCTCTCAGTCCTACTTCTCATTCAGCCCATCGTTAAGACAAACACGTTTTTTTTACATTTATAGAAGATAATGCTGCCCGCTTCTTGATTACAATGTCACCAGAAAGTGAAAACCGGCGTTCGCATGGGACTTTTGTAGCCGTCTTTGCAAGGTATTATGTGCCAGCAATGCTAAACATTCGTATGCCCCTTCATGCTTCAGCCACCATTCCAGAGGACATGCTTCCATGCTGATGACGCTCATTAAAAAAAGAATGCGTTAATTAAATTTGTGACTGAACTCCTTGAGGGAGAATTTTATGTGTCCAGCTCTATTTTACCCACATTCCGCCATATATTTCATGTTAAAGTAGTCTCGAATGATGACCCAGCACATGTTCATTTTAATAACACTTTTGCTGCAGAAGAAGGTACCAATGTGAAATTTCTAAAGATAGCTACAGCACTCAACCCAAGGTTTAAGAATATGAAGTGCCTTCCAAAATCTGAGAAGGATGAGGTGTGGAGCATATTTTAAGAAGTCTTAAAAGATGTTGAGAAAGTGAATAAGGAAAAGTTATTTACTTATTCCCATAGTACAAGAACTAGGGGTCACCAAATGAAATTAATAGGCAGCAGGTTTAAAACAAATAAAAGGAAGTTCTTCTTCACGCAGTGCACAGTCAACTTGTGGAACTCCTTACCTGAGGAGGTTGTGAAGGCTAGGACTATAAGAGTGTTTAAAAGAGAACTGGATAAATTCATGGTGGTTAAGTCCATAAATGGCTATTAGCCAGGATGGGTAAAGAATGGTGTCCCTAGCCTCTGTTCATCAGAGGATGGAGATGGATGGCAGGAGAGAGATCACTTGATCATTGCCTGTTAGGTTCACTCCCTCTGGGGCACCTGGCATTGGCCACTGTTGGTAGACAGATACTGAGCCAGATGGACCTTTGGTCTGACCCGGTACGGCCATTCTTATGTTCTTATGTACTACTGTGACAGGGCCATAGAAGTACCTTAGACAGAAAAATAATTGACCAATGCCAAATATGCACAGTATTGCACTGAGTACAAATCGAGAACCTACCCATGTTTATAAAGCTAGATAAAAATAAAAATAACTGTGCCCCCAAACCAAACTTTCACTTAAAACCTTTTCTTTCAAACCTATAACTCTATCTCCTTTCTCACCCTGCCCCTGAGAGGGGGTCCTTTTTACACATCCTCACTGCTGACCTTTTAATCTTCCTGTCATCGGAATTGAATCACATCATTTTACCAAATCCAAATACAGATTGTTTCTGTCTTTCTACTCCAAAAGGCTTTGTTTCATCCCTCTGACCATAATTTCCAAGGAACAATATTCAACAAATTCCATTAATACTTTGTAATCAACACAATGCTGGCTAAGAAAAGGGGTAGATATGCAGCTTTCTCCCTTCCCCACTTCCTGTCGTGCTGGCAGTTTTCCGCCATAAAAGTTACATTAGTTTAGGCTGTGCCTGTTTTTAAAGTTAATTTCTGTTTCCCAGAAAACTGAAGGCATGCTGTTGTAATTCAGGTAAGCGTCTTTCACAGACTATTTAATCATATCTCTGTCCTGAGAACATCTACTATTGTATATTTCTTTCATGTAGCTATTGAAACTTATCAACTGATTTGTTGTCTGTCAGCTGTGGGAGCTGTTGCTAACCTAACTTTATTATTTTTGGGTGTTCTTATTTCAGTATGTATTTTCTTTTTTTAAAGAATCTTTCAGGTCCTCCTGAACTTAAATCATTAGCCTGTCATCCTGAAAGTACCTTGCCCCACATCACACATTACCTCACAGAATGGGAAAGCAATGTTAATAGAACTTATCAATATGTGTCAAAGACCTTTTGATATGGCATGGAGTTGAACAAATATTTAAGAAATTCAACATTCTTTATACTGTCATTCCAAAAGAGGCTAACCAATCTTCAGGCCAGTTTGTCCTTGACCCTTGCATGATGTGTGTATGTGTATGGGAAGGCACAAAGCCTTTTGTACTCTGTGCAAGAGCCAGGAACAACTGCAGTCCCAACACAAGCTGGGGTAGTTGTATTGGTGGGAGCAGGCTAACCTATCGTAAAGGATGGCGCAGCCAAGGCATTCTCCCCCTGCACCAAGAAACGAGGAAGGGGCTGTGCCTCTGTGAGATGCAATCCCTCCTTGAACTCTTCTAGCACAGGGCAGCTGCTTCATCTCGCTGTTCAAGGCTGTGCCTAATGCACATTTGAGCCCAGTTTCCACTATCAGGTATGGATGAGCTAATTCAGATACAATAAAAGAGCAGAATATTTTACCCAAAACTCCAACCCAACTTGCAGGGTGGTAGATTTTTTTGTTTGTTTTATGTTTTTAACGGTGAGGTTTGAGATGTTAGTTTGATTTGTGCATGCTTCTGCAGTTTCTGATTCTGGCCAGGACTGAAAGTAGAAGTACGGAAATACTGCATGTGACTGTTCTCCCAGCATTTCTGGCTCTGCTAGAACAAGGAAATGATAATGGCTAATATTTATAAAGCACCTTTCATCCAAAATGATCTCAAAGTGCTTAACAAATTGTGTGGGGAGGGGGGGTGTATATACCTATACATAATATAGTAATAACTTTCACACTTCCCTGAACAACAGACAATAACACTATGCCACAGGGTGAGGCAGAAAGCAAAGAGTAACACTGTATCAAAGTGAAACTAGAAGGGAAATTGTTGGTAAACAGAAATTTACCCATATTTGCATCTGAGCAGAACCACAGAGTTAATGAAAAACATCATGAGGTCTTTATTAAAAACATGTGTTCAGGAAATCCCAGAATGCTGAGATCCCATCTTTCCTGCTATTGTGTTTTTGTTTTGTTTTGTTTATTTTTGTTTTGGAGGTTTTTTGGTTTGTTTGTGTTTTTCTTAATGAGTTATAACTCATTAGGTACTAGTTGCCAAGAACTGTTGGGTTGCTCTGCCTTCTCCAAATCTAGCTTAAAACATAAACTGGTGACATTGTAATCTTTAATTCTAACCCTCAAAGTGCTGTTTCATACACAGAACATGATATATAAATACAAAGCTTAAATCACCTCCACCCAGGAAATTGTGGTTAAAGCTCATTCAAATCTCTCTTCTTAATTAAATATATTGGGGCCAAATTTGTCATTGGTGTAACTCCGTTTATGTTATTTTAATTAAACCAGTGATGAATTTTCTGGGTGGAGGATACGTAGCAGGAGCCAACATGGCAACCAGTGATTCACTTCTCTGAGGCCCAGCATCCTCAATAAGGCTATGAAGAATGTGCTAGGGGCTCTGGAACAGTGTCAGTTAACTGCTACTGCTGTTTTTTTCAGCTTCTTGGTGACAAAGTAGTGAATGTGCAAACAGAAGAGGGTAGGCAGTCTAAAAAAGGGGGTAAACTGATTTACCAACTCCCATGGGTGCACTGTAGTATCCCACTGGAAAAAGACAGAACAACCCACTTTTTGGAGGCTGGCAGTGTTTGCAAATGTTGATCCTACTGGGAAAGGGCTAAGTGGGTTCTAGACACAGAAGCCATTGACTCATTCCTCAACTGGGTATAAAGGAAATAGGAATGATCTTCTGGGGAAGAAGGATTTAGGGTATGGTCTGAGCAGTCTGAAGTAGAAACCCTATGAGTAGCTAAGCCCTGAGCTGAACTTTGTTATTGTAAAGCTTGTCTCCATTACAAAATCTTCTTATGTTTGAACAGGATTGTGAAGTATTCAGTCAGCTGACATGATTCTGATCACAACTTACTGGTCAGTGTAGACCAGAACAAACCACACTCAGCATAGAGACAGTCAGCTGTGATTAAACTCTGGTTGGTACCAGCAGGTTTAATGTTATGATCTCATGGCTTGAATCTGAGTCTGAACTTTCCAAAGTTCAGGGTTGTTTGGATCAGGGTTTTGGTTTAGCTCAGAGATAGGAATGGCTCAGAGATAGGATTGGATCTGAATGCAAATTTGCAAATGTGCTTGTGGTTTTGGGTGCGTTTAAATCTAGGGTTTGGGGTCAAGCTCAGCTGTACCTTAAACGTTTATATTTTCTCTTGAAAGCATGGGCGAGGGGGGTTTCTAGGTCAATGGAACAGGAGATGACTAGCATGCTGACTTACTCCAAAAAGCCAAAGGATTGCGTTCATTTTGTCTGGATGACAGAATTTGTGCCATGTATCCCTGAATATTGGGTATTATCAAGAAAGTGATGACACACTTTTAACTATAGACATGCTAACAGATGCCACTTAAATGCAGTCTTTGCCATTTGTAGGAATTTGCAGTATTTACAACTAGATTGCTGGCCCTATGCTCCAGGATCTGTGCTAAGATTTTAGGTACTCTGTATTCTGTAACTAACTGAATTACTTTAACTTGTACTACATGGTATAGTGCACAAAACTGGAGGCTATTGTTTCTTGACATTCCATACACTCATGATGTGCAGCAGTGAAGCAGTTAAATCGACCCTTTATCGGTGTGTGTGATGCAATTCTTTACTAAAGATGCAGCAGAATCCCTTACTAATGAACCAGTCATTTGACATTTAACGCTTAATTCATATGCTTAATCTGTTAAATGTTGACACTTGGAAGTTCTAGAATGCCTGTCTGTGAACTCTTAAGTCATAGTGTATGTTTGACTACTTACAATGAAAGAATGCAGTGAAGCAATTTGAGGGTGGCATTAAAGTTTTGATTAAAACGATAACACAACCACATATTTTGTTCAGGAACAAGAAAAAAGTACTGGGCAAGGAAGTTTGTGCAATAAGCCTCTTTAATATTCATCCCTGCAGTATAGCTGCCTGTTTGGTGGTTACAGCGGTAACATTCAGAGTTCCCCAGGAGAAAGAAAGTGAGTTGTGCACAATGGTGAAATTAATCTGTGAGTATGGAGAAGGGGCAGTTAACTTAGAGACGCAGAGGTGCTAGATGTTGAAAGAAATACTGCCACCTGTTGATCACAGGTCTGCGAAAGCTTTTATGCCCCTGAAATACAGGCTCATTTCCACTAATGTGACTTAAAATCATTGTGAAAACAAACTGATCTGACTGGGTGTTCGAAAAGGTCTTATGATCTTGTAACTTTATTTAGTTTTATCCCTGTTTTGCAGCTGCTATTTCCTTGATACATTTAATCTCTTTTAAAGTATTTTTTACCAGACTGATGTACTATGTTACATAATATCTAAAAATACTCCAAATGTTGGTGTGTCTTTCTCTGCCTTAATGCATCCCTATGTCTGTATGTAAGAAGCTTTTTTGTTATTTAGACAGATGATATTTTTCTTATTTTAGAAGGTATTTCTGTTTCTATCGATGCTTGAGAGACTATTTAATTGTAGCCATGCCACCAATGAGGAAGGGCTACAGAGGCCCTATGCCAATATATTGTAATCGTTAAAAAGGTCTCTCTCTCTCTTCTCCCTAAAAGTTCCTATATATGTGGGCAGAAGTGAGTCTTTCTGAAGTATGCTTTTATGAGATTGGCCTTTTTGAGTGGATTCATTTCATGACCTCAAATGATTCTCACTGCTTCCCTCTGTTAGAAATATAACAACAGTGTTGAAAGTAAAAACTTCCTGAGCTTGCCTTTGATCTAGAGAGATTTTATTCTCTACCAGTCATCCTCTACCTATGGCTCAGGCAGCTTGGGAGTTTTGGGAAAAGTTTAAAGCATGGCTATGTCAAAGTCCTTACCTTTGCAAAAATGTGGGGCCAAATTCTGCTTTCATTTACACGGGTGGTTTAAGTGGAGTTTCTCTGGGGTTACATTATTGGATCAGAGGAGATTTGGGCCCCAACTGAGCAAATTGTAACAAGAATTACAAGTTGGATCTTTATTCTCATATTCTATTTCCCTACAAGCACAGAATTCTCACTGATCTATAGGAGGTCTGAGGATGTCAGGAGAGGCTATTATTGCAGACTCTTGCCCCATGAATGTCCGTGAGGATCATGAGTCAGATTCTGATCTCAGTTATATCCTTGTAAATTAGGAATCACTTCATTTTAGTCAAGTGAATTACACTGGTGTATACTCTTTATTAAGTGAGAGGCCCATTCATTTGTATGTATTTTAACAAGATATTTATTTTAAAGATGAATGGGAAAATAGGAATTGCCATGCCTGATCAGACCAATGGCTCTTCATCCGCATTATGCTGTCTCTGATCTTGCAAGTACCAAATGCTTCAGAGAAAGGTGCAAGAAATCCTATAATAAGCAACTGTAGAATAATCTGCCTATTGGGACTGAGTGGCTTGCCTAGGGACACACAGGGATAGAACCCAAGAATCTCATTTCCCAATAACTCTGCTTTAACCATTAGATTTGTACTGCTTTAAAATGTTTTTTCCCTCTACTCATAGTCATACTTTTTAAATGATTTCTGATTACTAAAAAGAAATCAGTGTAGCAGTAAATCTGCAGGGACTTTTGCCAATTTAAAAAAAAGGTTAAAACTGCTGGAATAAAGAGGTTTATAAAACTGCATACTGCAGGGTAAATATATTTTTAAAACTATTAGGAATTTTAACATTTGCATCTGGTCTAACAAGTCAATAATCTGCCAGCTAAAAAGGATTTACACAGTAAATAATACCAAGTTCTAAAGGAGTTATTAAAACTTTCTGTACTAACCTGCCCTTCTTGCAAAATGTTTAAATGTGAACACATACAGAAAGATGGTAATGATCCTGAAAGCTATTTGTGGCAATGGCAACAAAACTGGAATTTTATATAAAAAAAATTAATCTAAAGAAAGTAGCAACTTGGAGCAAATCCTCCCCAACTATCTGGGTGATTTGGCTTCTCAGGATGTTTATAATATCTATCTAGAAATATATATTGAATGTGATAATAGGAGCTACCTTTTCAAATGAGACCTGTGCTGCTCTCTTGCAGCTGGCAGCACTGTTGCAAAGCCTTTGTCAGTAAATTAATCAGATAAGACTAGGAAATCCGCAAGCTGTTTCGGGGCTGCCCAGAGGAGGGGGGCAAGTGGGGCAATTTGCCCCAGGCCCCGGGCCCCGCAGGGGCCCCACGAGCCCTGGCCCGGCAACAGTCCAGGTCTTCGGCGGCATTTCGGCGGCGGGGGGCCCTTCAGTGCTGCAGAAGACACAGAGTGACTGAAGGGCCCCCCCACCACTGAAATGCCACCGAAGACCCAGACTGCTGCCGGGTGAGTACAAGCACCGTAGCTCCCCCACTTTGCCCCAGGCCCCTTGAATCCTCTGCGCAGCCCTGAGCTGTTTAGAGAGCCAACACTATATGTATCATACCACAAAGATATTTTACTAAGTCAGTTTTCTAATTGCCTCCCCACTGTAAGGGTCAGATTTTGAAAAAAAATCAGGGCCAAAAATGAGGCCCAAGTGACTTGTGACTTTGGGTGCATCAGTTTTTGGGCCCCCAACTGGAGACAACTTGAAGAGACCTGACTTTCACAGGATTGTTGCTCAGCACCTTCTGAAAATGAGGGTCCTTTAAAATGTCTCAAGCTGAGAACCTGTAAGGTGATGAGTCACTTCCGCGCTGATTTCCAGCCAATCCACAAGCCAGAAGATGGTCTGGTGATACCCAGGGCAGGTATCTAAGTCCCATCCGAGAAACGGCAGCAAAGTTTGCTTAACATCGCTCCAGAGTTTGGAACTCTCTTCTGCATGACGGTGGCAACAGATTTTCCAAACCTTAGTTTGCTCCAGCCTTGGTCTTGCTTTCACTGCAGCCTGCTCCTAGTCCTGCTTCAGTATTGCTCTCAGGCCAGCCTCACTCCAACAGTGCTCTGGACTCCAGATTCTGGCTTTAACCCCCTGGCTCTGACCATTTGGCCCGACTGCCATGGCTTCGACCACTAGGCCTGATCATCCCCAGCATGGTTTCTGACACCCACATTCACCACTAACTTTGGAAAATCTTGGCCATGGTAAATAACTTCATGCACAAAAATGCCTAATTTGGGATTACAGTTACTGTGGCTGTACCTGTGAATCAGGTGTTCAGTGCATAATGGTCATTTTTGCATGCACATATCCAGCGTGCACAAGCAATCACCAGTAATTATGAGCACAAAGTATGCACATCTTTATGCACCTAATTATGAGACAATCATATCTTGGCTGATGTTTATTGAAGGGGAGGTCCCTAATTTCCTCCCCAGCTTCCTCTGCTTCAGCAAAGTGGACCTGATGTGACTCCCACATAGCACATTAGCATTGTTTCTGTAGAATGATTAGCTCTTTCCTCCCTTGAGGGTCTTTCAGCCTTTGCTCCCCCATCAGCAGCTCAGACTAGTTTCTCTCATAGGGTAATGAATATCTCTCACCACAAGGCTACCAGATCAGCCTTTTAACATGTTGTTTTATGGGGAATTTTTATAACTATATGCTTGATTCCAAAAGAAAGTCTCTGCATTTTTTGATGTATAAGAACATAGACAGGGGAACTGATCTCAGGAATGTGACTCAGTTCATCAGTAATTACACTGGGCTTCTGAACCATGTATGGCTTTTTAAAGCTTAGCCATAAGATTTTTTTTGAATTGGGCCCTTTGTGGGAAATGTAGCCCTTGGACATATTGACTAATCAGATGAAACAGCTACACTGTTTGAAGCTGCAAAGTAATGTACCTGTCTTCACTGGATAGAAGTGAAATACTGCATCAGCAGCCGGCAGTGGGCCTCCAGCGAGGTCAATCACAAAGGAGAAGTAGGGAACATGATAAAAAAAAATTGTTACTGATGGTTAAAAATAACAAACCCTTATGCGATTAGCTTCAAAATATGAACTTCAGCCAGAATTATGGATCTGCTTCCCACAAAGTTATTTGACAGAAGACAAATATAAGCATTTTTTTCTTCTGCTGGGAGGAAAAATTAGTATTCACAACATAACACTGATCTGTTTGTCAGGAAACTTTCTTGAACTATTTTGCTTTTGGGAGCTAAATTTGCATTACCAAAATTCAGTGATTATATGGTCCATAAGGAGAGAAAAATCCAAGATATGGGTTGAAGATATACATTACAAAAACTATTTCTACTAGAAACTACTAGAAAACTATTCAGTGTAAAGATAACAGTGATTGCAGAACTACAAAGACAGTTAAAATATACTTGTAAGTTTCTGTATGTGAATATAAGGAGCTCCCTTTATGATCAAACATTTTGCTTGGGCTTGGGAAAGTGTTTTCTAAAAGCAGCCCAATGAACTGCTGTCACATTAAGTGACAAACTCAGATGATTTCTTCTAATCAGATCTAGTCAGCTTGTCAAGGGCTGTATCACATTTCACCTTTAGTCTTTCAGTCATCAATTTCTTTACAAGCAGGTGCTTCACTTAAACAAGACATGAGTTAATAGTTGGGAACGTTCGATGTCAGACTCCCAAGCAGCCGTTATCATTCCTATGACAATTTTTTCCAATTTAGTTAACAGTTTATTCAGTTGTAAAACTACAATGACTCATATAATTAGAGGTTTCCGTGCGTGTCAACAAAAAGATCTTTATTGCTTGGTAACGAGTTGTGCAACTCTCTGCAGAGCTTCAAAAGAAACAATCAATCAGGGAATAATATTTTTGGAATGTCAAAAGTGGAAGATGACTGGATGTTAATCACCTTAAAATAAAACCATTGATTAATTACATAACGAGTGATCCCTCTATCTGCATGATTTATTGAGTCTCACTTTCAGAGTTGCAAACCCCAGAGCATTACCAATTAAGGGCTTAATTCATAAAAGCATCATGTACCATTTATACAGGTGATTTACAGTTTAACTCAGAAAAAATGTGGTATGTGAGCTATTGAGAAATGTATCTCCCCCTTGGTACCTCACTGTATAAATAGACCTGCAATCATTTCCCCACTATGTATGTTTAGAGTAGTGTTTTGAACTATAATCTACCTAGGTATTTATATATCCCGCATCACTGTAGTATCTAAGTGCCTCATAATTATTATTGGATTTTATCCTCACCACTTCTGTGTGAGATCTGAAAGTATTATCCGCATCTTACAGACAGAGCCGGCTCCAGGCACCAGCTCAGGAAGCAGGTGCTTGGGGCGGCCAAGGGGAAGGGGCGGCACATTGGGCTATTCGGCAGCAATTCGGCGGCGGGTCCCTCGGTCCCTCTCGGAGGGAAGGACCCGCCGCCGAATTGCTGCCAAAGGAGAAAGCGGCGAGGCGCTTTTTTTGTTCTTCCCCCCCGCTGCTTGGGGTGGCAAAAACCCTGGAGCTGGCCCTGCTTACATGAGGCACAAGGTAGATCACAAGGAAAATCTGTGCCTGAGCCAGGAATTGAAACTAAGTGTCCGGAGTCCCCATCTGCTGCCCTATCCACTAGACAAGTGTTTCTCAATGAGTGGGTTTGGGCCCTGAGGGGAGTCACAGAAAGCAATCTGGGGGGTCACAAGACATTGAAAAATTTATTACAATCTAAAGCAAAGAAATTATCGCTCCTCCATTCCCCGCATACACCCTCACCCTTCACGGTCAAGTACTCTGTCAAACTCTCAACACTCTCTCTCTCACACACACACACACACTCTATAGTATCATTGTTATAATTGATACATTTTTATTCTTTCTTTTATAGGACATGCAAGGGGCTTGTGAATTTTTTTTACTTTGAATAAGGAGTCACTAGTCTGGATGACTGAGAGACAGTGCACTAGACCATCCTTCTTACCCTAGTGATTTGTATTAGGGAATTGCTCAACTGTTCCAAGAGCTCTCCTGTGACGTAATCCACTGGGTTCTATTCTGTCACCTGTTCTTGTTCTACAAGGCTGTTAGGACACACAGTTGGATGCAGTCTCATCAGTAGGTGGATGATCCTCTGCTCACTCAATTTTTCATTGGGCCTCAATGGCATGGTTTCTCTAATTTCCCAGGGTCCAATTAAAGTTAGGACTTGGAAGGGAGCTGGTTGGCTTCAGCTAAATCCAGCCCAGACAGAGGCAATGCTTGCTGGATAATGGCAGCTACTGAAGGAGATGCTAGGGGAAGGAAGATGGTTCAGTGGTTAGAGTGCACGTCTAAGATTCTCTAGACCTTAGTTCAATTCCTGCTCTGCCACAGACTTCTAGTGTGACTGTGACTATGTCACTTAGTCTCTCTCTGTACCTCAGTTCACTGTGTGTAAAAGGCTTATAATAGTGCTTCCCTACATCACAGGGGTGGCATGAAGCTGAATATGATTGTGAGGCACTGAGATACTACAGTGGTGGGGCTGTGTGACTAATTAAGATAAAATTGGATGATCCTCTGAGTGTGAAAGTATGCTCCCCTTGTATTACAATCCTTTCTTTTTCACTTAGCAAGGCAGTTGCATGATTTCCTTTTAGATTCAGATTTTACCCCAACTATCCACACCTGGTCCTCTCAAGACTAGATTCCTATGATGTGCTGCACTTGGAATCGGGAATGTGGACCACTGAAACTTCCCAAAGGTAGTGCCCACTTAACAGTGCTTATGTTTGGAGGCCAACATGCCAGTGCTCTGTATATTACACTGTTTTCTAGTTTTTTTCTGCATTCACTTAAAAGTGTAGATTTCAACTTATAAAGCCCTCTATGGTTTGTGCTGGTTACTCCAGAGACCCTCTCTCTCAGTGTCATGGCATCTGGGTTACTTGAGGTGAATGAAACACCTAGTGATGTTCACTGGGGGCTGGGGACAGGACAGTCTCTGTGGAGGGCCTTTGTGTCTGTTTTCTTCCTCCACTGGTCTGACAGAGCCTAAGTTATTGATGCTGTAGGGTGCATTGCGTGGCTGATTTATTCGCCCTGGCTTTTACTGAAGGGTCTAGCAGAGAGAGTAACAACAATGATTATAGGTTTCAGTGGTAGCCTTGTTAGTCTGTATCAGCAAAAAAAACAAGGAGTCCTTGTGGCACCTTAGAAACTAACACATTTATTTGGACATAAGCTTTCATGGGCTAGAACCCACTTCATCAGATGTATGAAGTAAAAAATACAGGAGCAGGTATAAATACATGAAATGATAGGGTTGCTTTACCAAGTGTTAGGTCAGTCTAACAAGATAAATCAATTAACAGCAGGATACCAAGGGAGGAAAAATAACTTTTGACGTGGTAAGAGAGTGGCCTATTACAGACAGTTGACAAGAAGGTGTGAGTAACAGTAGGGAGAAATTAGTATTGGGGAAATTAAGTTTAGGTTTTGTAATGACCCAACCACTCCCAGTCTTTATTTAGGCTAATCTGATGGTATATAGTTTACAAATTAATTCCAGTTCTGCAACTTCATGTTGGAGTCTTTTTTTGAAGTTTTTTTGTTGGATAATTGCCACTTTGAGGTCTGTTATTGAGTGACCAGAGAGATTGAAGTGTTCTCCTACTGGTTTTTGAATGTTATGATTCCTGATGTCAGATTTGTGTCCATTTATTCTTTTGCATAGGGACTGTCCAGTTTGGCCAATGTACGTGGCAGAGGGGCATTGCTGGCACATGATCGCATAGATCACATTGGTAGATGTGCAGGTGAACGAGCCCCGGATGGTTAGCTGATGTGGTTAGGTCCTGGATTAAAGGTGAAGGTTGGCTTAAAGGAGCTCTGAAGGAAACCATACTTGAAGTGGGGGCATGGCTAGGGAATTTCCAGGAGTACCTGAAGAAAGGTATCCCTTGGTTACGGAGAGCAAAGGGACTGTGGCAGAGCTAGAGGAAGAAGCCTTAGGGAACGAGAAACCTGGAGAGTTTGGGGTCATATTAGGAGCCTTCCTGGTTGTCTTGGATCATACAATATAATACCTACGCTGTTGTAATTTGAGGCTTACTTAATGTTGGTAAAGCATCTTGCACTTGTCTACATCACTTTTCATGAGAGGATCTCACAGGTTAACATAGATTAGTAAGAGCATGCTGTGGGAGCACCTCAGACTCCTGGAAAGACAATATTGGGAAACAGCTGGATTTAACAGGAAACTAATGAGTTGTCAAGCAAAATTGCCTCAATGACTGATTTCAGTAAGAGCTTATCAGAATCCTGGAACAAGCACAGTACACAGCATGTTACATAGTCATTCAACATAACTTGTCCTGTTCTCAAATGTTCTCTGAAACATACTGGCCTTTCAGCATTAGCTGAACCATTCAAATAAGACGCATTAGAATTAGAAAAAGTACAGAGAAGGGCAACAAAAATTATTAGAGATATGAAACAGCTTCCATATGAAGGGAGATTAAAAAGACAGAGCCTGTTCAGTTTAGAAAAGAGATGACCAAGAGGGGATATGTTAGGGCTGCCAAGTGTCCAGTTTTTGACTTGAAAGTCCAGTCAAAAATGGGACCTGGCAGTGTCTGGTCAGATGTGCTGACTGGACACCAAAGGTCCTGTTACTGTGGGTTGTGAGGGGAGGTGCCAGGTCATCAACCTGCACCAGCCTCTGCTCAGCGGGGGCTGCCTGCTACCTGAATCTCACGGGTAGGCAGGCAGCAGGCTCCATGTCAGGCTGCTGCTCCTGTCCCAGCTCCAGAGCAGAGGAAGCCAGCTGTAGGGAGGGAGATGGAGAAGATCAAGTGATGAGGAAAGGGGAGAGGAGAGAGCTGCGAGCTATGGGGGGTAGGAGTGACCAAGAGTGGGGCCTTGGGGAGAAGAGGCAGAGCAGGGTGGGACTATGGGGGGAAGAGGTGGAACAGAGACAGGTCCTTGAGGAAGAGGTGTAGCAGGGGCGGGGCCTCAGGTGAAGAGGAGGGGCAAGGGGGCAGGTTTTCAAAAATTAGAAAGTTGGCAACCCTATAAGGTTTTATAGACCCTCGAGGTCTCTAAAATCATGAATGGTGTGGAAAAAGTGAAGAACAAGGAAGTGTTATTTATCCTGTCAAGAACCAGGGGCCACCCAATGAAATTAAGAGGCAGCAGGTTTAAAACAAACATAAGGAAGTATTTCTTCACACAACATGTGAGCAAGCTGTGAAACTCATTGCCGGGGGATGTTGTGAAGGCCAAAGTGTAACTAGGTTAAAAAGAGAATGAGATGAGTTCATGGAGGAAAGGTCCATCAATGGCTATTAGCCAAGATGGGACACAACCTTATGCTCCCGGTGTCCCTAAACCTCTGACTGCTAGAAGCTGGAACTAGATTACAGGGTACAGATCACATGATATTTGACCTGCTCTGTTCATTCCCTCAGAAGACAGCATATTGGTCTAGACTAAATGACTATTGGTCTCATCCAGTATGGCCATTCTTATGTTCTTATGAACAATAACATTCATAAAAATCAACTACCAGAAGGAAAATTCAGTGAACCTGATTTTCCTCTCAATTTTGGAGTAAATCAGGATTAACTCCACTGAAATAATTGAGTTACCCTGGTGTAAGAGAGAGGAGAATCTGGCTATAGACGTTTAATTTCCTGCACAGCATGTCTTGAAAATATTAAAGTGAATAAAACAACAAAAATAGCTTTTTTCCCAAAATGGTGAGATCACATATAATATAATGGGTTCAAGGGTACATGGGGGATTCAGAGGGCACAACATGTTTATCTACCTTAACATTTCTGTCTCAATGTTACTTAAAATTAGTTCATAGGTTTCAGTACTGGATTAGAGTTTTCCTGTTTCATTCCTTGTAAAATATTTAATACATTGTAAAAGCTTCATTTGCTGTTTCAATATGGAAATATATTTGTACATCAGGAAACAAACTTTAAATGGCTTTAATATATTCCTCTCAAAATATATTTTGAATAAAAACCTATCTTTTGGAAATAGAAATAATATTGATACTATAACTACAAAAATATGTACCGTACTCTCTGGCCTTTCTCTGCTGCAGGCAAAAATAAATTGGAAGTGATTTCAAAAGCCCATGGGGCTCATTAACTTATTGTAAATGAACCTGTCACCTTTTGACTGCTAGAATCGTTCCCAGTAGGATAGTAAACTTAAAAACTATTTATCACCTTTATTTGCCTATATAATACAAAAATTGTAGTCATTAGAAGCCTAGGATTCTTAGAATGGGTCTTCACTACATAAGAAAGCCATTGCCAGGTTGTAGACTGCGAGGAATGGTGTGTCCTTTTTGTCCTTCTAGTGATTTATTTTTTTCACAGTTTAAAGCTGATTTTGTCCAATGGTTCTGAAGTTTCCAAATACAATCCCTCCGACAACTGTGGTCATATCAGTGCATTATGTGCCATCTGCACTACCTATCTCATAATGCCCAACACTGTTGCTAGAAATGGGGCTTGTGGATAACTTCCACACATGAGGCACTGTGTGGTGAGACAGAGTGCAACTTATAAGATTTTTTTTGTTACATAACTGCACTCAAAAACAAAATAATGTAAAACTTCAGAGCCTACAAGTCCACTTAGTCCTACTTCTTGTTCAGCCAATCACTAAGACAAACAAGTTTGTTTACATTTACAGGAGATAATGCTGCCCGCTTCTTATTTATGTCACCAGAAAGTGAAAACAGGTGTTTGCATGGCACTTTTGTAACAGGCATTTGCAAGGTATTTATGTGCCAGATTTGCTAAACATTTGTATGCTCCTTCATGCTTCAGCCAGTATTCCAGAGGACTTGTATTAGGTGAATTGAAAAATACTATTTCTTTTGTTGTTTACAGTGCAAATATTTGTAATTAAAAATAAAGTGAGCACTATACACTTTGCATTCTGTGTGGTAATTGAAAACAATATTTTTGAAAATGTAGAAAACATTCAAAAATATTTAAAGGTGTTCTATTATTGTTTAAGAGCGTGATTAATTGTGATTAATTTTTTTAATCACATAATTAATTGCGATTATGTTTTTTTAATCACTTGACGGCCTTAATTCTAACCAATGGTTAGTTGCAATGCCTTTTGTCTATTCAGAGGCAATGCAACAAATCTGTTGACAGGGCCACAGACAAGAATGTTGGACACCAGGAACTAGATGCCTTAGGAGTCCCAGGATGTACAGGTCCACAAGATCTGTGTGTGTGTATTGCCAAAATGGTTGTCAGAAGCACTGTTGCTACATGTATTTGGTAATGGAGACACTGAACAAATTCATGCAATATCAGTCCCTGCAATGCTTTCCTTGCCCAGTATAAGATGTCCTGTGGATGGTTCTGTCTTTTCCGCAGACTTATTGAGTAGCAAAAAGGGGAAAAGAGGATCCTCAGGAGAGTTGTGTGTGAACACAGAGTGCTTAATCCTTTCTAGAACTTGTTTTTTCTAAGAAGTTCTGATCTAAACTGGACTAAATGTCTTTGTGTATGTGGGTGATCACATGTGTTAACTCAAAGAAAACTGTCATCCACATTTTCATTATCACAATTATTTTTTTCTGATGTGATGACAGGCTCATTGGCTCACTGCTGTTGCAACTTGTAACATGCAGTCGTACTAATTAAAGCAACAGAATCACAGCCTCCTCATTTAAATTGTTTTAACTCCTTTAGTAGCATTTATGCTTTTATGATGGCTGCCATCTTGGAAGACACACTTAGCATTGACCTGGGGCACTCTATAACTAAACCCATGCATCTCTACAGCTTGAGCTAAACAGCCAGGCTTTGTGACACTCATCCTCTGTGGACTGGGCACAAAGGAGACATGTAACTCACGCTGACCAATGAGTTACATACTTCCTCTGGATACTTCCTTTTGTGATGGCTGCCATTTTGGTACATCAAACATCAAACATCAAAACTTTGGTTAAAAGTGCATGTGATGGAAGTTAGCTTGCCAAGTAGTGTTGCCTCCCTTCTAGATTATGAGACAGCATTTTTATTTAAATGGGAACATAAATTAATAGATTCTCCAATCCATAACATGTACTTCTGGCATGCAGAGTTTAGCACAAGCCAAGAAACAAACTTTTTAAAAAATTCCTGTGTTGAAAATATTGGTTGGGCAATCCTGCTGTCACACCAGGGATAAGTGCAACAGTACTTGGATTAGAGAAGACGAGGAGTGCTGTTCCTTACTTGGTGTAAACATTTTTTTTTTTTACTGAGAGCCTTAAAGTTCATAAGTAATATGCTATTCTTGCTATCCTTTTACAAGAAAAGGACTTCTGCTCATGTTTAAGTTTACTGTTTGACCAATGGAGTCTACCTATCAAACTTTGTTTCCCCCACCTCTTCTGTGGAGTGAAAAATGTTAGAAGGTCTATTTACGTACAATTTCTTGAACCTCTAATCCAGTGATGTCAAACATCTGATTCATTGGACAGATTTGCCCTTCCCCCTGCTGTTAATTAAGTTAGTGCTAAAGCCTGATGGCACTTTAAACGCCAGCATCATCTCAGGAGGTAGGATGAGGGACGGGGGGGGGGGGGAGTGAGAGTGAAACCCACAATGGAAGAATTGTTTCTTTTTTAAAAAAAATTTCCCCCAAGGGGCTAACAATCACTTTGTAACTCATTCATTTAACTGGGGAATGATTTTAAAATATTTTACACATTATACAGCACATTTTATTCAAAGCATTTTCGAAAGGTGGGTCTGTAAATAATAGTACCCCATTTTGCCGAGAGGGACATTTAAGATTTGACCAATGCCATGCAATATGTTAGTGGTAGAGGTAGGCTTAGAATTAAAAAGTTCCTGACTTCCAATCCCATGCTCTAAACACTAGACAACACGGCCCAACTGGATTTCTGGTAAGAAAAAAATCAACAATAGAGCTTGTGAGTTGAGAATTTTCTCTTTTAAAATATGGTATTATCCTGTTAACAATCATTACAGTTAAATGCTGTATTTATCCCAAATAAGATACACCTCTACCCCGATATAACGCTGTCCTCAGGAGCCAAAAAATCTTACCACGTTATAGGTGAAACCACGTTATATCGAACTTGCTTTGATCTGCTGGAGTGCACAGCCCCGCCACCCCACCCCCAGAGCGCTGCTTTACCACGTTATATCCAAATTCATGTTATATCAGGTCGCATTATATCAGGGTAGAGGTATATCATTAAAAAATATAGTGTTCCCACTCAGAACAATGTGTCCTTATTACCTAAGGTAATGAGTTGGTCTCTCTCTCTCTCACTCACAGACAGAGACAGACAGTGTCTTTAACAGGATCTGCCATTTTCAAACCCTGAAAAATATATTTCTGGAATGGTTTCTTGGTTCCTAAAAAAGTGTTAGGAGAGAAGGGTCTGATCTGCCTCTTTCCCAGCACTCAAGACCAGATGATATGCCTGTGGTGGCCAATTGTTTAAAGAGTTCTTTGACACTGATAGCGTTATGTATGGTGAATGTTGGCTACAGATCATGTATCAGAAAATCTCCTGGGCTACATTGCCCAACAATGAGACCCCAAACATTCCTCCAATGTTTAAGTGTTTGTGTTCAGTGTAGTTATCATCTGCCATCTGTTAATGGAATTGTAGTAGCTTTGAACAACAATGCAGTCATCAAAGGACCTGAGAAAACATGACAAATTGTGAGTGGCAGTATTCTTAGATGTCTCACTTAATAAGGAATGATTGAACACAGGCATGTGTAGGAGTTCTTAAAGTATGCATAACAACAGTGCAACTGTAAGAATAGGCAGTGTCAGTGCTCGACAAAAGGGAGACTAAAAAATGCTGCAAGCATAGCACAGTAATCTTAAAAGCAGAGGGAGCCTTGCCCTTAGACTTTAGGCTTTCCTCATAGCACAGACAGCTTCTAGAAATGTATTGATCCCTGTGGGAAGGCTAGTGTGGCTCAGCTCATCTAGTCCAGTTCTTGGGTTGGGAACTTTAAAAGGAGGAGGAAGATTTTAATTGAATAAATTATCAACTGAACATTGAAAAGAAAGTCAGCAATGATGTGATGCCTTTTTCTGGCAATGATGTCAAAAGGTAAAATTACAGACTATTGAGCGAAGTATTCCCATATGTCACTGTATGAAAAATTACCCGCAGATCCACAAATGGAGGATGTCTTCCAGGCATGGATTTTCCCCCAGCTGCGCAAAAGAGGGCATGTTAGCTGCCTCCACAGAGCCATTCCAAGACCTGTGCCAGGGTAAGGAGGGAGAAGCTGAGGGAGATGGGCATGGGGCTAATGCACAGTAGCCTCTCCTGGCAACCCATGAGAACTCCACAGGAAAGCTGATGCAGCAGAAGGCTGTCTGGAAGCTGTGCTGTCAGGGAAAAGCCACACAGGGCTCTGAAACAACAAGGGTGGAGGCACAACACCTTTGTGCAGATGGTCCTATCTCCAGCAGATCCTTGTGATCTGTGCTCACCTCAACGGCTCTGGGAGCTGCACCTCTGCTTCTCCCAGTGGAGATGGGCAATTCCTACTCTCCAATGGGAAGAATTTGAAGGAACCTCACAGACTATTCTTGCCTTCCTGCCCCACCTATGGTTTTTCCATAAGAGGCATGATCTGGCCCTTCCTTTGGGCCATATGCGACACTTGATTAACATGCAGGTAAGAACTGTATGTGGCCTTTAAGTATTATTCATTTATTTATTTATTTATTTATTTGCAGTGTGCATTCCACTTAATTTGTATAGACTGTATTCTGAATTGTAGGTTTAAATTATCCCTGGTAATGTGCATGTACTATAACTTAACAACAGGATAAAAAATAATATATCTGAACAGTTGTGGATTATTGGCATAGTCCTGCACTATTTATTCGGGGTAGACATCGTCAACAACGCTTCAGCAATGAGTGCAAATTTGGGCCATTAATGGGTTAAACCAAAAGCCTGGTTTACAGACAACTTTGAACTTTTTGGAAATTTAAATGCAGATCATGACTTTGTAACTCTTGCCCAACTATAATTTAGAGTATGTTAGTTATTTCTTATTTTAGCCCCTGCATTGACTAGGATTCTTAAGAGTCTGAATTTCCCACTTGCTCTAGAAGTTGCTTGTTTCTGCAGGTTCTCCATGGCAAACCTAACAGGCACATTTCTGGCTCACAGAGGCAAAATAGCAGAGAGATTTCCAGGTTTAAATGTGTGCATGTGCCAGAACTGAAAATAGTTCCAGTGTACTCAGTACAATATCAGCAACCTTGTGCAACACTTACTGGTAACAATGTGTTCCCTCTTTATTTGGAATTTGTTTATTTACAGATCAGTTTCATAGCATTTTTCTGTTTTATTTTTCATTCCATTTCTATAGGGTGAGGTGGTATCGTGAAAGGATTTAACATTTACTTTTTTCACACTATCTATTTTAGTGTCTTATATAGCACCCATCATTTTATTTATTTGATTCCTTCTAATCAGTCTGTAATTGATCAGATTAAAAAAAACCCTCATAAAATTCAGTTCTTTCTTTGCAAAATTTGCACAAATTGAAAAATTTGGGGCATATCTGTGTACTGTAAGGGCCGCACAACATACATTGTATACTCCTGTTATGATAGATTTCTGCATGTAGATCTGGCTGGGGTTTGGTTCCATATCCATGTTTCTGCCAAATATAGTTAGTGTTTTGGCCTGCACCTGTGACCAGGGTGACCAGATAGCAAGATTGAAAAATTGGGACCGTGTTTTTTTTTGTTTTTGTTTTTTGTTTGTTTTTTGTTTTTTTTGCAGGGGGCGGGCAGCATGCAGGGGAGGAGTATAGCTTCATATATAAGACAAAGGCAAGCCCCTAATATCGGGACGTCTGGTCACCCTATGACAGTGGTTCCCACACTGGGGTTTGTGAACCCCTGGGGGTTTCATGAAATATTACAGGGGGTTCTCAGGAAAAAAAATCTCTAATGGCGGACAGAGCTGTCCCTAGGGACCCAGGCAGCACAGAGCCAGCAGCACGGAGCCTTGGGGTGTCCAAGAGTAAGCAGATCAAAGCAGGCATATCTATCACACTGACGAGATTTAAACTTCAGGACTCCTTTTATTAAATAGAAAGGGAGGTGGATATTTTTTGCTGTTTTTAAAATTGAATAGGCAGCTAGTGTTGTTTTTAAAATTATTATGAAAAACAAGTTTCAGCTTTGTTGTAACGTGTGTTGTTTGCCTGGACTGCTCAAGACCTGAGGAGGAACTCTTTGAGTTGGCTTCTTAAATATCTTCATGCTGTTTCACATCTGATACTCCTTGATGAACCATAGGAGCCAGAGGCACCAGTATCGGGGGGCAACGAGGGTCATGTGTGTCAGCACGCCCACCCCACAGGTCCCTCCCCTTTTTTTCCATGGGCCTCCCCACTTTTCCAGTGGCTCCCCCGGCCCCGGGTTGCATGGGGGGCTTTGCCCCCGCAGCCCTTTTTTCTACTGGTGCCTTAGTTAAGAGCTTTGTCTTATAACAGGCTTAATCAAAAGTGATACAAGCTACAAAAGCGAGATCTTGGAAGAGTATTGCCATTTTCATAATGTAATAAAAATACTGTAATGATAAATAATAATAAATAGTGTGTAATAAGCATGTCATAAAAACAAATTTTATATTTCCGAGATCACTGCTTTTATAATTTTATGCTGAGGTAAGCGAGAAAATCCCTGGAAATATTCATTTTTAGGATGGGGTTCACAAGACTTGACATTTTAGTGAAAGGGGTTCGAGCAGTGGTGAGCTGGAAGAACCGGTTGCTAAAATTAGACCTCCGTGGAGAACCAGTTGTTAAAGGGCCAGGAGGTGGGCAAAGAACTCCGGTCCGCGGGCCGGACCATCCTGTTGCTCCCAGGATTCCCAGCTGGGGAGGCTGAGGCTCCCCTGGCCCCTCCCCCACTTCCCCCCAGCTGCAGGGTGGCCAGCCGCCGGCACCAGCTGGGCAGCTCAGCTAAGCTTGGGAGTCATCCTGCTGCCGCTTTTTGAGTGGCCCGGCAAGGTGTGTGTGTGTAAGGGGCGGGGGTGCTGCAAGCTCCAGGGCTGGCCAGAGGGGAAGGGAGGGGAGGAGGCAAGTGGGGCAATTGGCCCAGGCCCTGCAGGGGCCCCCAGCCCCATGAGTATGTCTCCGCCCCCAGCCCGTACCCCCCCCCCCCCCCCCGTAAATCAGAACTTTTTATAGGGAACGGGTTGTTAAGATTTTGGCAGCTCATCACTGGGTTCGAGGGTTGTTAAAGTTTGGGAACCACTGCTCTATGGCCATGTAAAGATCTGTAGTTAAGTCAGGGATGGGGGCTATCTGTCTACCATTTGGTTCCGTCTGCTGATTATCCATCCAGAACTGGCTTCTTATTCATTTCTCTGCCAGTCCAAACCTAGAGTAGCATAGTAGGTATGATTAGCTGACTAACACTTTGTCACTGAAATTGGAGGGCTCAAACAGATTAGCCAATATTATGTAAGACTTAGGAAAGCAGGTTAGAAGCCAGAAGTATATATTATTTAGCCAAGCAATTTAGTATAAAATCTATTATGGTTTATATCAGACTACCGTGGATTAAATGCATTTTTCTGTGGGGCCTTCAGCTGAAGCTGGGCTGGAAACAGTTTTCTCGTCCTGTGAGAATTTTTGAATGTTTCACAGTGAACAGCAAGTCTAAGTCTCCCTGGCTGGCACATCTGAAAAGCCAGGTTACCTCATATTATGAGATGCTGTAGTCCTCAGATCTTATATAAGCAATTTCCATTCTGTGATGATTTCTTAAGTGTTCAACAAAAATCAGTGGGTTGATTTATTGAACTCATACTTTGATTATATAGTAAATGTAGACATATTAAAAGGGCTCTGTATTTGAACATGTGTACTGTCTATGAATGATTACTATTATTATTTCTATAGCAGTGGCAACCAAAGGTCCCAGTCAGAGAGTCTGGGCCCATTATGTTAGGCACTTCATAAACACAAAGGAAGATTCAGTTTCTACCATTAATTTAGTAACTTAGTCCATCCCATGCTTTGCTGCACATTGGGCTACCCACATTTGCCATCCTTGCCTGTTAACTGCCCTTCTCTCCAAATCTTCCCATTTCATGTTGAGGTGCCTAATGTCATTCAGAACTGTTCGTTTCCATGTTATTTGCGGTCTTCCTCTCTTTCTTCTTGTGTTCTCTGGCTTCCATTCAAGGGTGGTATTTGGTAGGCGTTCTTTTTCCATTCTCAGCACATGTCCCAGCCACCGATGTCTTCTTTTGTAAATTATTTGTGAGCTGGTAGCTTGTCCAGTCATTTTTCTGACTTCTTCATTCGTCTTCCTATCTCTATATGTTATTCCCAATATTCTTCTCAGACATTTGTGATGAAATGCATCCAGCTTTTGCATCATACCTTCCATCATACCTTTCCATCTAACTTCACAAAGTCCTAGGATGTCAATTTTATATCTATCCATTGCTTTGATCAGGGGCGGCTCTAGCCATTTCGCTGCCCCAAGCACGGCGGCACGCGTGCCTGCGGATGCTCCACCGAAGCCACGGGACCAGCGGATCCTCCGCAGGGACGCCTGCGGGAGGTCCACTGGAGCCGCCTGCCGCCCTCCTGGCGACCGGCAGAGCGCCCCCCGCGGCATGCCACCCCAAGCACGCGCTTGGTGTGTTGGGGCCTGGAGCCGCTCCTGGCTTTGATTACCTGTGCTAATTTTCCTGCACAATTTAGAGTTCATACATTCCAGGTAGCTATGGATGTACTCTTTTTGGCTGTCAGAATTTGGACCATTGAGTGGGTAACTTCCTGATGGATTTGATCATCCACTGTCATATGTGCATCTGAACGCTTTCCATCCTCCTCAGGCCGTGATTTTTAGTTTATGTGACTAGTTTCTGTAGCTAGAACTTTTTTTTTTTTTTTTTTTTTACAGTAATGGGAAGCCACCCCCTTGACCAACCCTCCTCCTTTTTTATCTGGGCTTGGGACTGGTGGAGTTTGTTTCTCCATAGAGGCCTAATAATGTAATTTATGATAAATATGGGCAGGTCAATACAATCTAGTCGATTATGGACACAGAGTTTGTTCCACCTATCTCGGAATAGGAGAGCTACTTTTCAGCCAGGCAGAGTCTAAGCTGAGGGCTATATTTAGTTGTCTGCAAACAGACATGCTCTAGAGGGGGTGCAGAGGGACTGTGATGTAGCTGGCATCCCCATGGGAGTTCATTCCCAAGCTGTATCTATGGTATCCCTGGAGAGCTTCCCTGAAGTTCAGATAAAATCTGTATGAACGCCCTTTGTCTTCCTTCACCATTTTTGAGATTTTTTTTCAAAGACAAAACAAAAAACAAACCACCACCACCAACAAAAGGAAGCTGAAAAATACATTTTAAAATGCATTTATTTTCTAAGAAATGAGATCAGTTTTAGACTAAACGGGTGTTAAAATTATTCAGAAAGAAGTCAAGATTATAACCCAGTATTACATCGTGCTGACAGTGTTATAGTCCACAGTGGAGACAGTGTAATAGGCTGGCTGCCCCCACAACTATGCAAGCCACATCCCAGATCATGCCCTGGCAGTATGCCCTGTGTGCATAAAGAGGATATAAAAGAGGCAGGTTCAACATCACAACCCAGTGAGGCCTACACAGATCCCAATATTCCCTGGAAAAGTCTGTTCACTTCCATAATGCAGCCCTGAGTGAGTAGCTTATCTCATCAGTGTGGCCTGGGATGGCTAGTGCTGTCCTTGCACCTGCCCTTCTGTTTGAAAGAGGGTCCTAAGAGGGTCAGTTACCACATCTTACGTAGGCTGCTGTGTTCTGTTTGCACACAGCTGGCAGAGTAAACTGGTGCTGGCTATGGTATCTAGGGCATATGTGTTATTAATACCCACTGCTGCCTTAGGGTCTGTGTATGATGCTTGTTTGAATAACCCCACCTCTGTCTTGTGTAACTCTGCCTTCATTTGCATATTGTCCCATGATTCTCTCTGAGTGCTTCACAGGCAAGGGATCAGGTGCCTTACTACTTGCCACTGTAGACCTTACGCGCTGTGTGACTAATGCACTAGCACTGGGTGGGTGACAAGTTCAGCCACGTTTTTGCAAAGTTAACCATGTGATACAGATATGAACAGGAGAAATCTAGAACAATTAATGTGCCAGTTTTAACGAAAAATGTGTGCAAATAGGTAAACTTTTTATTTTAAGTGATACCAAAAGATTGTGAAATCAAGCACAAGAGTTGGGAAGATGCTGAATATATGGAAAAATATGAAAACTGATGACTAATATACAGTACTGTTTTTATGTTTTTTAAATCCCTAGTTTGAATTGTACTTTTCTGTCCTAAGCTTAGGGATGGTTGATATGAAATTTGCATACAATTTGTGTATTTTATTTTGATGTATGTGATAACTTTGTTTGGGCATGATTACCCATTTAAGATTCAATGCTAAGTAAAATGTTTTTTCAGGTGTTCCTCTTACTAGTGTTCTCAATATCTCCCCCCACTACCAAAGTCAGTTACAGCTTGATAGTTGCTTTGATCTTCCCTAACTACTTTTTAAAATAATATTTCTAATTAGCTTCTTGCCAGAACTATCAGTTTCCCTAACCTCATTACCCATTGGCTAACAGCTCTTTTGCTTTTATGCCTTTGGGCCTGGACTAACCTGATAAGATCATCTTGAAGTTCTGCTGTTCTCCATACATTTCTTGATCTGTTCTGGTATGATTCTAATTTCCTTCAGCATTTCTTCTTTTCCTCTGGGAAATCATATATGTAATTCTGGCCTCTGTTCTCTTCCTTAGATTAACACTGAGGCTAATACTTAATTTAATTCTCTAGCAATCTACAATTTACCTTCGTAGTCATTAAATTATTCTTGCAATCTTGTAGAGGTCCAACTATTTTATACACTGGCCTCTTAATCTTTACATACTTAAAAATAACTTATTTATTTCAACTTCATGTGCAGTTTTTTCTTTAATACAAGAACTGTAGATGTCTCTTGGGAGCTGAGTTATTCTCTGTACTGTAGATACCTTTATGGTTGACACAGGACGCTGTCTGGGATATATATAACATGTGGCCCCTGATCTTTGTAAATTACCTATTGTGCATTTCAGCTGCAATCTGTCAGTTGTAAGCAATAAATGCTGCTTTGCAATAAAAAACAGCTATGTACTTTGGGATCTTTTGGCTGTTAGTGGTGCCTGATTTACAGTCCTGTAAAGTTAAAGGAAGGACTTTGGTTTCAGGCCCATAATGCCATGTTTTCAGCCATGGGCATGCTCATAAAAGTAATCAGGTACCTAGTGCACTTCAAATGGGTATAGGTGTGCACAAATTGGGACCAAACTTGCAGGATCTGCCTGCATAGAGCATGCCCCCATGGAGCCAGTTGCAGAAGTCTAGGTAACTGCAAAACTAACTACCCAACATGGAAATATAATGGATTGTAGGACAAAAGGTAGGAATGCTTTTGGTCTGTATGCTCACTGTACCCACACATGATCAACTGACACTAAAGTCTATAGTTGTTTGGAAAATGTGATTTTAAACATTATTTTTGTGTCCTTAACTTTTAGACAAGTGGTAAGATTGTTTTTAAACTTACTTTTAACTTACACAAATTACATTTACAGTATTTTCCATGCACACATATTGGATATATGCACGTATTGATGTGCATATCCATTTTAGCCTCACACACAGTCATAATATAACACTGAACATAACATAACTGAATATAACTTATACTGAATACTTGAGTTTAAATTAGTCAATCAGACCATATTCAGCCTTGTGCAGGAAGTGTTCCCTGAATATTCATTATATGATTCTCAATAAATAGAACTTTGGTGTTTTCCCTTTAGTAAAACACATTCCTGCTTTATCACAGTTAAAGCTTCCCATTAAAACAAGAGGGGGGAAAACCCTGCCAGTTAAAACAATCAGAACAAATATATTTTAACGGAAAAATACTAGTAGCGCTCCTTTATTTTATATACGTTTGTTATGAATTCTGCATTAGTGGTAATAAGCTCATGAGAAAAAAACTCTATATGACACCCACTTGATGAATCCCATATGAATTTGTTACAATCATGGCTCAAACTGAATAGGAAATGAATAAACTCACCATGATTAGGCATTCAAATATTTCCTTGCTGAAATAGCTCTTAAGTCTTTGTGGTTAAAATATGGTTCATGGAACATTATAGCAGGCATATTCGTGGTGTACAGTTCCATAGTCTGACACTGAAAAGATGCATACTTTGACCCTGAAAAGATTAGGTTTAGAGAAGTTATTGACACATTTGATAAAGAAGCCTCAAAACAAAAAGAAAAAAAAAGCCAAACATACATATCCCTGCCCAATGCTACTGATCCATTAGGTGCAGGGATATGGGAAATGATTAACAGTAAGAATAGTTGGGATGGGGGAATAGACTAGTAGACATAGGAGCTGAAACTAGGGGAGCTGGGGATGCTGCAGCACCCCCTGGTTTGAAGTGGTTTCCATCATGTACAGAGTTTACAGTTTAGTTCAATGTCTCTCAGCACCCCCACTGTACGAGTTGTTCCAGCACCCCTGCTAGTAAGGGAGCAGCAGCGGCACCCTCACTGGTTGAAACTGATGTAATGAGTGCTCAGACAGATTACATGGAATCAGAGCACATGATTCAAGTGGTTCCTCCCCCACACTGGCCCTTTTATCTATGAGTATTTGTGTAAAAGAAGGCTGCAACCAGGCAACTGCAGAGAGAGTTCACATCATTTCAGCTGATACTTCAACTAAACAGGGACACACATATGGCATCACACTGGTTTAACCTATACTTACCTTACACTATCAACATGGAAGGGAGGAGGGTAGAAATAAAACCATGTTCCCCAGGGGGATCAACTCTAGTCTTTTTTTTTCGGGGGGGGGGGTGTTCTTCAGTACCTGCATTTTCCTATTTGGGGCTCAATCAGCAGATGAATCCAGATTTGGGAAAGGCTCAGATTTATGTACTGCTTTGTCCTGGAGCAATTTTTTACACTATCACTTAAAAGTGTCCCACTCAAAAGGGCCCAACACTTCAAAACAGAGAGTGCCTTAATGAGGAACTAAGGGATAGATTCATATGCTCCTAGGTCTCACATTCAGGTGCCACTGACATCCTCATAACCACTACTCAGCTGCTGCCTAACCCCATACATGCTTACATACCCTAAGTTTCCATCTGTGAGCCTGCACAGTTCTGCCTAAGCACTGATACTGTTCTGCACTAACAGGCTGCTTGGAGTCCCGACTGGGTATTCCCCACCCCCCGTGGTTCCTGATCCCGTTGGCATGCTCAGAGCACATCACTGGGCTTGCACCCCCTTCTCAAATATAGCTGTGAACAAGCAGGTTGGGAACATTGGTGTGGGTGTGACCTGGTCTAGTGGTTATATCAAGGGTGGCCAACCTGAGCCTGAGAAGGAGCCAGAATTTACCAATGTACATTGCCAAAGAGCCATAGTAATACATCAGCAGCCCCTCATCAGCTCTCCCCCACCCCCGCTTCTGAGCGCCTCCCACCCACCAGCAGCCCTACTGATCAGCGCCTCACGCTCCCTCCCCGCACCTCTTGATCAGCTGTTTTGTGGTGTGCAGGAGGCTCTGGGGGGAAAGGGGAGGAGTCAGGGCATGGCAGCTCAGGGGAGGGGGCAGGAAGGGGTGGAGTGGGGGCAGGGCCTGTGACAGAGCCAGGAGTTGAGCAGTGAGCACCCCCCAGCACATTGGAAAGTTGGCACTTGTAGCTCCAGCCCCAGAGTTGGTGCCTATACAAGGAGACACAGATTAACTTCTGAAGAGCCGCATGTGGCTCCAGAGCCACAGGTTGGCCACCCCTGGGTTAGATGTAACAAGTTCAAAATCTCTTCTCTGTCCGATACGGATCTGGACTTGAACCCAGGTCTCCTGCATTCCCAGATGAGTGCCCTAAACTCCTGGCTATTGGGTATTCCAACTAATATTTAATGAAGTATAGGAAACTAGCATTAGGAAGCAAGTGTTACAGTAGCTCATCATATTTCTTTTATTTAGAAAAGTCCCATTTCTCCCAGGGTGAAAACTTCTAATACAAATGCACTCCTTTTGTTTGCAGTACCAAATTTATATTCAATTTATAAATAAATTATGTCATATACCTTTATGGAGAATGGACCAAATTTTCAAAATGGGGAATCTGAAGTCTATGCAACAATATGCATGCATACGTGACCCAGTTTGTGCATGAAATTATCACAACTACCCACTCAAATTAGGTGAATGCACATATGGGGCCACCACCTAACTAACATTTATTTGCACACTCAGTCAACCTGATCTACATGCATAACCTTAGTAATTGCACGTTCAAATTTAAACATGATATTGTGCACTTTTGCATTGAGACTTCAGGCATTTTATGTTTAAAATTCATACCCAGACATATATTTTTGCAAGTTCAATGAGCATTTTATTTCAAACTGAGGCTCAAAAATAGAATGGGATTTTCAAAAGCTTTCGCTGTTGGTCTAACTCTGCCCCCATTGAAGTCAATGGAAATCAGTTTACCAAGTCAGTTTACTGAACACTTCTGAAAATGCTGAACCCTTCTGAAAATCTTACCAAGACAATATGATGGTCACCATTAAAAACTCAGCATTTACTAATAGTTACCATGCAGTAATATCTTAGATACCAGTTATTTCCCTGTACTTTGAATAGGAAACAGCAGGCTATCTCAGGTGATGTGGTAAATTGGTAAATATTGACTTTTTAATAGTGACAAATACACTGTATATGGTCTGCCTATGTATTTTATGTATTTTTATGCATGATCCTATTCAATATTTTGATTACACCCAAATTAATCCCTTTTTCAAATGGGGCACTTGTCTTTAGCCCTGCAACCATTCTATTTTCTTCTTTGTAAAGTATTAGAACAAGACTTCAGAGAGTTAGTCCTCTTTTTCATAATGTAATTTTCCTCAGAGTCAGAAACTAAAAAGAAATGTGCAATCTAAATTGTAATGATTAAAAATAGACTATATAAATTCTAATTAGCATCTGAAAGGCAAAGAACTGAGAGAAAATATTTAGCAGCAAATTTGACTGTACCAGAACTCTGTTGTGGTATCATTCCTTTGCATGAGATTCAATATGTTGCTCCTAACTGAAATACTTTTTCTTTTGCAGCAAAATATTACATATTCATAAATCTTGCATTCTTGGAACAATTTCATCTCTGTGCCAAAAGACCAGAGCTCCTGGCATCTTTAGTAACATTCTCCTCAGTTTTTATCTTTCCTCTTATGTAAAAGATTTGTGGGTTGTTTTGGGTATTTTTAAACAGACAATTGCTTGAACAAAAAAAATGATTTAAACTGCTTTCATTGCAGTGGCTATCTACAAAATTTTAAAATAATAAAATACGACACCTTCAATGTAGCAACTCTAAGGGAAAATTCAGCCAATGACAACTCATCTTGCACATGATCACTGCTGTTTGGGTAAACCTAAGTAGCCTTTTGGGTATATGCTTCTTTTGGATGTTATAGATTATATTGTGAACCAAATCCTGATCCCATTGAAGTCAATGGCTGGATGATCAGACCCAGTATAGTCATCAGATTTACAGTATGCAACGTACTATGTATAATACCTCTCCTTTGGCAATATGCAGTAAATCTTCAACTAGTTACTTCATCTCATGGCAGCACCCCACTGGTTCTGATTTTTCATGTCTGAGTTGCCCTTGATTCTTGTTTCCAGAATCTCTTTTGTTTCTTCGTCATATAAGGGCCTAGACTACTTCAACCAAAGAAATAAAGAGAAACACTCTCTTTTGTTCTGTTACGGGACACTATTACCGAAAAAGAATGGAACAGACCTATAAATGTTGCAGAAATGTACCAAAACATTTAAGCCTTTACAAGTTGCTACAGTTACAGCCGTAGCAAGTTGTGCTGCTGATTGGCCACAAGTGTGCATGACTTACCAAGAACAGTCTCAAAATACTCCTAGAGGGGAACCGTAGTTTATATTCAAACTCTTTTACTCAACCAGATATACTAGTAAACAGTTTTATTTTATTATTTATGCAGCTGTGTTAAAACCTTAAGGAGACTTACCACATGCTGTTAGAGGCAGTATAAATCATGGGAAAGCGTGCATTTTGGAATGTCATGTTCTTTTCTGTTCTCTGCATTAGCAAGTAAATACAATAGCGCTGCAAGAAAACAAAGGAATTTAAATGTGCTATTCTGTAAAGGCATAATGAGCTCACAGAGGCCAATCGAGGATTTTTTTTTTCAATAAGCAGTTGCATTGCAGGTGGAATAAGATTCAAGCTCTTGTGCGAACCCCCGTCTCTGAGTTAGAGGAGCAACCTCCTTGTAAGGTTTAGAAATGTTCCTACACTGTGTGCTTTTGCAGATACCCTATGAAAACCAATTTTCATTCACAGTATTTCAGCCATGTCTAAAAGCAGAAGAGAATCTATTCCTATGTGATTTTTCAGCTGGTTTGCTAATTTAAGACGCCCATACCTGAACACAGAACATTTTGACATTCCCCCTTTACTGGTTGAGAAGTCTATATTTACAATCCAGGAAAGTGGCTGGAAAACCCCATTCATTGCATGAACTCAGGGATGCTGGGATTCTATTTATTTTCTTCTCTTCAGTAATTATGCTCTGAAATGCTGACACACAGAAGTAGCAACCAGGAGGCACGTGTTCGCTTTCCTATTATACCAGTGATGCAATGGAGGATATTGCAACTTTGTTTGTGGAACATTAATGTTGAGGTTGCATACATCAGATGGGTGGAATCTAACACAACCTGCTTACTAGACAAACCAAGTGCCAAGCATGAAGGTGGAGTAGATCACAGAATTTAAGATTATGACTAATTATGGCACTACTAATTATTAGTAATATCTGGTTGTTGGTTGAATGGATGAGTGAACTACATGAGTTTTAGAACAAAAACAGGCATAATGGCACCAGGGTGAGTGGTAGTTCCTTGACAGTCTGCTTTTCATATATAGTGGCAATATCTGCTGTACATGTATTTTAAAATGCCAAAGTACTTTTTTTTTCTGGTACAGTTCTAGAAATTGGTGACTATAATAATACCTTCTTGAGAATCTCATTCACCTAAAACATCACTTCTTGGTTTTGAAAAAAATACACTTTTGGAGAACTTTCAGTGAAAATATACTATAATTTGTGAAAATATACATCTGGCAGAGATAAAAGCTAGTAGTTCTTATAAGTAAGGTTTCCACACACATTAAAGAAAATTAGGATCTTTTTATCAGTCATGATAATTTGGCTTCTGCAGCAGCATTTGACATTTTGGAAGGCACAGTATCAATAATCGTTGCTATTCCACACAAAAGGGTACAAAAGACACAACAAATGGATTTAGCATTGACGAGAACTGTATAAGGCATATGAGAGAGTGTCTCATGGCAGGAATTTTTTAAGTGGCTTTATTCTGTTCAGGAGCTTTGGTGCTTCCTTTTTAACCAGTAATTGCAAGTGTGAAATTGATGACAAATTGTCCACAAGGAGCATGTACCAAAATTAGTTATGTAATTCTATTGCTCCTTATTTTGAGAAGCTGGTCAAAATTAACTTCGTCATTCCGAAGAAGAAATCAAAGGAAAATTATTTAGTTACGATTCAAAGGAGAGGAAAGAATTTCAAGGATTAAGTTCTCATTTGCTGAACTCCAAAAGAAGCCCTGTCCGGTCCTCAGCCTGAAAGCTGAAGACTAAGAAGTGGGGCCCCAAAGGGAAAAGTGAAAATGGAGGAAACCTTTGGAGAGATTCTGACCGAGGGATGAAGACTCTTGTCCATTAGGATGAATCTCACAATGATATTCTAACTCTAAAGAATCAGTTTCCCAGCATCACTTACCACAGATTATCAAATTGTTTGGTTGCATAGCACAGGTCCATCATGTCTCAGAGTCATTTTTACAGTCACTTTTTGGAAGGATGTATATCATTTTTTGATTAGAGATTTTAAGAAATTTTACTCCTAGTTGTACATTGTGTATTGGAGATTCCGAGATGAAATGAAACCCCAAGGTCTGAGGTTCTGAAAATGTGCAGTCCCCCCTGGATCCTCCCCTCAGAGCAGTTCCCTTAAAGTGCAGTAGCAGTGAGGCACCATGCAGATGCCGACTGGCAGCACTGTCACTCTCCTTAGACCAGTGCTCACTTAGCAACAGTGAACAGTGTGGGGGTATTCCCCACTTTTGAATGTTCAAAAAACTTGGTGGCTGTGGATGTAAGATTATTCATTCCTCAATCCCTACTTGAGAATACAAAAGAGCTGAATTGTCAGTTGGTGTCTTACTTTCTTTTCTGCTGTAGTCAACTCAAAAGAAAAAAAAGGCTCAGAGGTTAATTGGCTAATAAAACATTGGGATCTGGCCCTTCTAGCTGCCTGACAATTTGATCCCACTGTGCTAAAACAATATGAAGGCTACCCGTGCTAGTTTGTGACTGTCTTAACTGTATGCAAATTTTATACACCTCTACCCCTATGTAACGCAACCCGATATAACACGAATTTGGATATAACGCGGTAAAGCAGTGCTCCAGCGCGGGGGGGAGGGGCAGCGTTGCGCACTCTGGCAGATCAAAGCACGTTCTATATAACGCGGTTTCACCTATAACGCGGTAAGATTTTTTAGCTCCCGAGGACAGCAGTATATCGGAGTAGAGGTGTATATAGAAAAAAGCCTGAAAGACTGTTAAATGTGTGGCCCTAATGTGGTTTGGCCCAAGGTCTTTGAGGGGCTGGAACAGTTCTTACCATTTCCTAGACTTATTCTTAAGACTAAATCAAGTTCCTATGTGAAAAGAGAGATCCTTGCTCATACAGTATCAATGTATTCAACCCTGGGAGAACTGCTTAGCCAAGTGAGTGAGGAAGGGTGGAGAATAAAACTAAAATCCCATTCTACAAAAAGAAAAATAGTCAATTTAATTTGGTTAGGTTTTTTTTGTTTTTTTTTTAATATTGTGTCTGTTCCTTTAAAGTTTTAATATAATGTTGTAAATCTGTAATGTTTTATAAAATGGTCTAGGACATTAAGGTCCTGGGTAGCTCGGGACACAAAATAACTAGCAGGTTCTTTTGCCACTTTTAGGGGCTATGCTGATCGACCAGGTCATCTTTCCATAGGTCTTCCCACATTTCAACATCAATTTTTCAGTGGGAAGGGGCTAAAATTGGGTCCAGCAGAGGCTACCTTCCCCCGCAGCATAGCATCCCTGGACCAAAACTGTTCAAGAGAGATCCACACACACTTTGGGGAAACAAGAACCCAGGTGGTGTCCTCTCCCTCACCTGTGAACTTGGGGGGGAAATTGCAGAGAGGAGCCAGACAGAGACTCCAGCTGATAGGATCAGCTGCAGAAGTGCCAAAGCCAGGATCTTTGGACATTCAGAGAACTCTTACAGTTCTGACTGAACTGTCTCTGCCTTGGGCTGATTGTCTGTTCATTCCAATCCTCTCCTCCACAGTCTCTTAACCCAGGGGTGGCTCTAGGTATTTTGCCGCCCCAAGCACGGCAGGCAGGCTGCCTTCGGTGGCTTGCCTGCGGGAGGTCCCCAGTCCCGTGGATTCGGCGGCACTCCTGCGGGAGGTCTGCCAAAGCTGCGGGACCAGTGAACCCTCCTCAGGCATGCCGCCGAAGGCAACCTGCCTGCCGCCCTCGCGGCGCCGGCAGAGTGCCCCCCCCCCCGTGGCTTGCTGCCCCAGGCACGCGCTTGGCGTGTTGGTGCCTGAAGCCGCCCCTGTCTTCACCTCAGCTTCACACCTGCCCCACTTACTTTCATCTCCCCTGTCCTGGCCCTGCTGCCCCCTTCCCTTCAGTGTCACTTCTCCCTTTACTTTTCTTTCCACTTAGCTGATCCCTTGCTAACTAAACCCATCCCCAACCCTCCCTCCCAACACTATGGAACTAACATGCCATTTGCTACCATCACATCATTCGTTCTGTTTGTGTGTTATATCTTTTCCTCCACCTATGCCAGTCTTCTCTATTTAGATTGTAAGCTCTTTGAGACAGGGACTGTCTACTACTGTGTTTGTACAGTGTCTAGCACAATGGAGAGCCATCCTTGGTTGGTCCTTAGGCACTAGCATAATAAACCAGATTGATTCAATTCAGTAGAGCAGTGCACAACTTGTCTGTTGGCTGGACAGGAGGGCTGGAGAGAGACCACATAGAAAACCCATAATGGTCATTGAAATGCAGAGAATCACCACTCTGGTATTTAATTAGCTGATGTGGTGGAAACTGGAAACAGGAAAGTGAGAATAAAAAACTGAAAGCAAGCAAGCAAGAAACAGAAGAATACAGAACCAGACACTGTGTGTGATTCAGACAGATGATGCGGTCTCTAGTATTTTCCATGAGCACATTTTTAAACTCTTGATTACAGTATTTTACTTAAGCATGATGCTAATTTTTGAACTGATAAATGCACTGACCCTTTACTCTACCCCCTACCCTTTTCTGGTATCATATGCCAAACATGTTATCAGTGTGGTTCTGAGGGAGTAATAACAAAATACCTTATGTTCTTAAAACAAACAAGTCTCATTTCCTGCTACCCCCTGAGGTGAGAGTAAAACACAGATGTTGTTTAAATACGACGGCCTTAGTCTTTTCCTATGGTTTACTCCATGTTTATGAACATGCAATAAGGTATCCAGATGATCAGAAATTACTCTTACAATGAGAACTCCGTTTCAAATATTTAGACATTTAAGTGGATGGACCTAGCCTGAGATGCCTGTTCTTGTTCCATCCTAGACATTGCTCTCTTGGAGCAAAGTTGATGTAATTCTGTTTCTGCATACAGTAACTTGAAAGCAGTATCCAGTCATCTCCAGGCAGTTCGATGTGACTGTTTTATCTCACAGCCCCTTAAATCCACATAACTGTCATTAAAGTAAATGGGAGTTTTGCATAACTGAAGGACCATAGAAAAGGAATTAGGGCCTGGTATTACAAGCCTTTATTCATATAAGTAGTCCCACAGAAATCAGTCATATTTACTAAGTGTGGTTCATTTCAATTGGGACTATTTTTAATCTTTCAGAGTGGAATAGATTTTGTGACTGTTTCATAAACCCCTGAAATGTTTAATTGTACTAGAGAACTATTGATGCAGTCTAACATCTCATTGTGCTTTGAACTAAGTTATTCACCTGTTGATTAAACCATTTTTAGTTACAATATCTAATTAAAGTTGGAGTGACTATATGTAATCACACACACACACCATACCAGGAGAAAAAGAAAAATGAAAAAACAAATAAACAAACAAAACCCTAATGTGTCTTTAAAAAATCAGTTTATCTGAAACTGGCACTATAAGTAGTACTATGCACTAATCATATTTCTATGCATATTGCATGGTGTGGAAAGTGCAGAGTGTAGTTAAGCTTTTTTGGGTGCCTTAACTGAGCATTTCCATGCTTTAACATGTTTAGATTTCTTTTAACCTTAGCTCTGAATTTCCTAGATTTGTAATGCTTCTATTGGGTATAATAGCAAATCCGTCCAATGTTTTGCTACCCATAAGTTAGTTATATGTAAACACTCAACTTTAACTACAGTTAATGTAGTTCTTATCTGGGAATGTATGTATTTATATATGGAAACACACACACACTTTGTGTGTGTAGTCTATTTGTTTGGTATGCCAATTGCTGCCAAATACTGGGTGCCAAAAATAATGCAATAAATCTTCTATTATCTGCGAGAATAATTTATTAATCACTCAACAGTAGCAGTTGCTAACAAATTAACTAAAAATAAATTAAATATGTTTTAGGTTTTTAATTAAACCACTAGATAATTGTTTATTTTAGTACAAACTGATTGCAAGGCTGGCAGATAGAAGAGCAAAGATATTAGTGGAGTTTTTAGGTAATGATTATGATGGTAGTACAGCATTTCCTATGCTCATGAAAGCTGAGCACCCTCCACCCATACCCCAGTCTGGGCAAAGAACTCAGTTACAACCTCTGCAATTACCATATCTTAATGCATACATCTGTGCACCTCCCAGCTAGTCCTTCATGTACACTCAGGGGGGCAAGTGGGGCAATTTGCCCCAGGCCCCGGGCCCCACAAGAATATAGTATTCTATAGTATTGCAACTTTTTTTATGGAAGGGGCTACCAATATTACTTTGCCCCAGGCCCCCTGAATCCTCCAGGCAGCCCTGTGTACACTTTGAAAAGTGCTGATGTAGGTCTCATGATATTTTCCTCACTTGGGCTTGGGTCAGAATCTGAAACGGGCCCCCTCACCCTTCCAAAGCTTTATCACTGAGGGAGGCCCCAGGAGAGGGGGGAGGATTGGACACTGAGCTGTGGGGCTGGTCCTGACTCTCCATTCCCATGGCTCCCATGTTGCGACTTCTTGCATGGGGTTGCAGTGCCACTCAGCTTTGGCCCAGCCACTCCTTTGTCAAGACAGAGGGACAGCCAGGCCAAAATTGAATGAGAGGCACAGTGCCACTCAAGTTTGGCCAGCTGCTTCTCCATCATGCCAGAGGGTTGGCCAGCCCACACCTGAGCAGAGCTGCAGCCCCGTGCACTAGGTCGCGATGGCACTAGGTTTGGAGACCCTCTCAAACAGAAACAAACTCCCTCTTTTGCCCTCTTGCTGGGTGGCCCCGATTTTCCCTCCTTTCTTACATGCTTTGATCAGTGAAATATTTAACAATGGTGACATTTAAAGTATCTAAGTTGGCATCCGAGTTAGCACCCATAGAGATGAATGGGGCAGTTCACATCTCAAAGCTATTGTATTAGGCTCTCTGAAAGCTCAGGCAGAAGTCTGCCATGGTTACATGTCATGTTTTGAAGGTTTCCTTTGCAATCTTACATGAACCAATGGACTCTCACCAGTCCAGAGAGTTTGGACAGATTATTGCCCAAGCTCTTCTGTGTCTTCTATGAAGTCAGGTCGCAAATTTGACTTGGCCCTCCAGCTAAGCCCCCAAAGTCCACCACCTCTGGGTGTTGTCTCCTCTCCCTGCCACTGCACAGCTTCAGCAGCAGCATTTCTTTGGCCTCCTCGGCAGCAATATCTTTTCCTACTCCAGCCCTCCTTTCAGCAGCAGCATGCAGACTTAACAATAACCAGCTTCCAGGAGTGGAAATATATCATCGGGCAGCATCCCCAAACCTTATGCATTTCCTGTGCTTTAGCAAAATATATAACATTTGTTCTGTCCCTCCCAAAAGCTCTCCTGCTCTAATGTATTTCAACAGAGTTCACAGCAGTGACTCTGTATGTTGTCCCTAATTTTAGCTTTAAAATCTTGATAGGAGCAGTTTGCTTTATGATCAGAATTGGACCAGTGTCTGGCCTGGCCGTAGGATTAATCATGTCTTATTCATTGAAGGTACCTTATTTTCGATTCTACATGTAGAACCCTTTCTGAGTATTTATCTTTCCCAAAAGCACACTGATAGTCTTGCTAACTGGAAACTGCAATCTAAAGCCTACATAAAATTCTGCTGGAAATCATCAGAATTTTAACAGCTACCCCAAAGAAGGATTCCATGATGGGAAAACAAATTCTAAAAATATCACCCACCAGAAATGTTGGTTACTGCATCTTTTGTTTGATTGGTTTGGTTTGGTTTTGGAAGGGGCTTATGCGGGGGGGAGGGGGAGGGAGGGATGCAGGGATGCTGGAACAGTTTTATTGTGCAGGTGCTGAGAGCCATTTAACCAAACTGTAAACCCTGTATATAATGGAAACCACTTCACACCAGGGCTGGGGCAGCTCCCCCAGCACCGCTTGTTCCAGCATCTATGGGGGGAGGGGTTATCTGTTGACAGACTTCAGTGTAGCTATGCTGATTTTGATTTATACGAGCAGAGAATCTCTCCCATTGTCTGTAATGCTGGCTTCCAAGAGAAAATGAGAGGTGTGATTTTTTTCGCATATGGAACACACTTTGCGCTGTATGATGCTACATCTGAAAGGCAGGATTATGACATGCAGCCTTCTCTCACATCTAAGCAGTTTCCTCTCTTACGTTTCCTCACACGTGGCATTCTGAAATAGTTAGCAAAAAACTCTGCCCAGGCTGTTCATCCCAGAAGTTACAAAGGATGCCAACGTAATTTTCATTACATATTTCTCAGTTCATTTTTAAAGAGAGATGCTTCTCAGGGGATGCTCACAGATCGAATTTGAACAAAACTGAGGTAAGCTTTTCCAAAACTCAACAATCTATTCATAGACTGGGGTATCAATATCCAGTGATACCAAAGGGAGCTCCACCATGGATTGAGAGTGTAGACTGACTCTTAATGCAGTCTTCTGTTAGCTGAAATGCTTGAATCACAATCTGCCTTTGAGCAATAGTGCATCATCCCATAATACTAGTGGGAGTTCCATCTCAAACAAATGCTATATTGCCTTTAAACCACTTTTCAGAAATAAGATAGTGAAGATTTGTGACCCAGCAATATGGTCTGACTGGCTACATTTTGAAAGTTCTTTTTTATCTGAGGTAAATGGAGAGAGATAAGATATTTTCAAAATATCTGAATCCTTCTTATGGAAGGTTAACTGCATATTTTACACTTACTTCTCCTACTATCTTTTGTCCTAGAAAAGCCCTGAAAATACACACTGTACCAATTGGATAGATTGTAGTAATTTTACCCAGAGTAAGAAGATGAAATTGTCTCAATAAATTGCATACTTTTACTATCATGTTCTTTTTTTCTGCTTCAGTCATACTGAGAAGTTGTAAACAGGGAGTTCCAAATTCTTATTCAAACTGCAATCTACACTCTTTTATCACTTTATATATGAAAAAAAAACATTGAGATTGTTCTTTTAAACTTGTAACTGTTTCATTCTAAATTCCCTGTGAACTTTCCTGCCTTTCTATTACTGGAAAATTGCTTTTCAGAAAGGTGTGAATAGTGCTGATTGACTTAGAGAGCAGTATAAGCCAGAGCTATTGGCCCATACTAACAGAAATATCATTTTTCACTAAGTGCATCAACCACATTAATAATAGATAGTAAATAGGAATTTTGAGCAGAGTAGCATTCTTTTGAAATTCACTTAGTGACACAGGCAGTCCTTGTTAATGGTAAAAGGTGAGTATGAGGTAACCCAGCAATTTCTGTTGAATATAAAGGCAACTTTTTCTATTATTATGTATACATCATGGGAAGGCTTAAGTCTCAGATAATAAGATTAGTAAAAGAGAGCAAGTATTATTTAGATTACTGATGTATCCAGTAGATGGTATTCAGAAAAAGCAGTAGAAATCACGAGTTTATTTAGACCTTCTTGGCTTCCCTTATAATCTCATTCATAAAATTTAATATTATGAAAAGAGTGAAGTAAACCCATAACCCTTTGATCTGTTTTAATGAATTATAATTTAACAAAGGTCTTGAAGAACTTCACACATTATATTTGTAACATTTTTAAATTTTTTTTTTACAAATGAGTGAGAATTGGAACTATCTGTGCACTTATTTTTTTAATATATTTGCAAAGGAAATGCAAGTTTCTTAAATGACTACCATCATGATTTTAAAATGTCTTTTCCATTATTTTTAGGTGTAAACATTTGTTATTGTTAATCATTACAGCTACTGTGCTCTTGCAGTAGAGCACACCTTTCTATTACTGTTTGTATCACAAAGCTTTGAGGACCCATCTTGGAAACCTTAACTGGGCAAAGGGCTATTGCATGGATCCAAACTTCCCTCGAGTTCAAGGGTGTTTAGATCTGTTGCTTTGCCTCTTCTGTTGTTCCTCATTGTTCTCTCCTCCCTCATTCTTTGTTACCAGAATACTTGCATTAAAACACAATCTTCATTTCTTAACTGTTCCTCTGCTATGTCTCATTATATCTCACTTGAAGCCATGATTGTAGTGGAAATAAAACTGAGGATTGTGACTTCAGAGAAGATTAACTCTTGAGAAACAAAGATTTGGTTTTCATGCAATTTCTCAAGTACTGCAGAGAAAATTATAGAAAGGGTCAAGTTCTGCACTATTATAACCATGCCACCCCAGTGAATTCAGTGGGATTGCATTGGAGCTACAGAGTGTAGATTCTCATGATAGCTACTGAGAAGTAACATTTTCTCAAAACAGAACATTTTCAAAGTGTTCCCTGAATGTCATTTCCTCTTTCTGGGAAAGCAATGATGTAGTTGGGGATCTGACTGTAGTCTTTAACTGATCCATCGATTCTTCCTCATGGAACAAGTGTTGTCTACCATTTCAGTGATTGAGGAGCATAGATCCTAAGGGTGAAATCTTGACTCTACTTGCCACTGACTTCAGTGGGGCCAGGATTTCACTCTTAATTCTTTCTTCAGTTCCCAAGATCTATTGCATACACATTCCTGGTAGGAGATTGCTGTTCCCTGAAGCTAAGCTTTTACTGGCAACAGCAGTATTTCTCATTTCTCCAACAACGTTTTGTCAGCATAGTGGTGCCACTCAAAATGGTATTCTGTCTAGTTGTTTTTTTGTTTGTTTGTTTGTTTTTTGTAAGTACATACTTTATCTGCCTGTCAGCAGCTGTATAAACTTGGCATGCTAAAGAAGAGCATTCAAAGGTGACTGAATTCATTTTAGCCCCCAGAACTCAGGAAGGTAGCAAAACATTTCAGAAATCTAGAGTGTAATAGGTTTAATTGCTGAAGCAGAATAATCTGTTAAACACATGAGACAATCCTTTTGAAAGTACTTTTATTACGGGCTCAAATGTAAATATACCAAATAAAGCATTTAAAGGATGCCAATCAGATAACTGCAGGCCTATCATGCTACTGTGTGCACCACTGATTAGTGCTTATTATGTTTAGACTTTGGCTTTGCAACCTGGCACTTATGATCTCAACAGACACACATCATTTCATTTGCGATATATCTTAATTACAGCATAGTTTTTTTAAAAAAATATTTTCCATGTGTGTTCTTAAAATAAAATAATCATTGCTTATTTAAAAAGCAAGCTATTCTAGAGTGACATTTACACATGCACAGGAATATAACTGATGCTTACTTTGCTGCAGAAAGCTCCATACACTCCTTAGCTGACCCTGGGTTACAGCAGGGCACCGTACCCTTGTGAAGGAAATGTTTAACAAGCTGATTAGAATAATGAATATCAAATCTCAGCTGCTTGATGGGCTAAGGGACATGGTGGCTGTAGAGGTATCAAACTGGAATCTTACATGACACACTAGACGTTCTGCAGCACTTCTGCTCATTGAGGAAAGAAAACATTGAAAATACCCAACATGGTAACATGATGTGCCTTATGTATGTTTAATTAGTCACATTGAGTCATACTGCATGTCTCAGGCTGTGGCTCATAAAAAGAAAATGAGCTGACATCCCAAATATCCATTTTCCTGCAGTGTCAGTGTGGTTACACTGTCCCCATTGCCTCTCCTACTAGGTGTGTTAACTTCAGCACATCCTGCGTTCAGGTCAATTTTTGTCTTTATACGATGTCCCTTCTTAAAAACATTTAATTGGGTCAGATGATTACAGAAAACAACACATACTATGGGCCAAATAAGTATCTTGCAGATTTTGTTTTGTGCAGAATCTTGATGTCTGTCTCCATTCCCAGATGAATAACATAAATGCTAAAGCTCGGGCATATTTGAGATTTTGACAAAAACGACTGTAGTTTGTTTGCATCTATTTCCCCCCTTTTCCTAATGGACACTAGTGAGACACACGCACACATTCTCAGCTTTAGCAAATCTCTTAAACTTATACAGAAGAACTGATGCCAATAGTTATATTTGTGCTTGTATGGGAAGCCACAATTACAATGATTTTCAAATTACCTTAACAGCTAGCTCTTTGCACTTGAAATAGAGGAAAACTAAAATTAAATTTGGTTTCCAGGCTGCTAATGAAAGCAAACAAGACTAATGACTAAATACAACACAGATAATGGATGTAGAAAACTTCACTGCAATGTAACCATAGTAAATCTTGGTCACATTAATCAGTTATCAACACAATTAAAAAGTATATCCTAAAATTAGAGTTGGAACAGTGTGAATGCATGTGGTTACTATAAAATACCTTCAAACTTGTGACTACACAATGGCTGAACTGTGAACAACTTTCTAGAAATACCACTTTCAGATTATGGATGTACAGCTGAGAATAATGTCGTGCAGTGTTCAGCTACTCAGTTTGTCCTGTGCTATAAGTCTTGTCCAAAACAGCCAGTTTTGGAAGAGAGTGGGGCTCATGTTCTTGTCTTTTTAGACTGTAAGTCCTTTGGGGCAGAAACTTTCTGTGTCTCGCAGAGAGTTTAGCACATAAGGGCTTTATATTGTAAGTAATAAAATATGTTTGCCCAAGTGCTAGTAAATTATTTATCTTTTGGAACTGTTTAATGATATCTTAGTCAAGCAAAGGCATTGCTATATCACATAGAGGAAGGCATCTCGTATCATAGGATGGTAGAATGGTGCAGTGGATAAGCACTGGACTGGGAACCCAGTGACCTGATGTGAAATCCTAGCCTCAATGAAATCTTTTCTGCTTTGGGAAAATGGCCCTTTAAAGCCCCAAGTGCATATATTACTTGTTTGGACTTTATTTTGTTTGCATATAACAAATGTAATCAACTCATGATCACTTACTCCTCAGCGACTACTAATTCCTCTTCATCTGTCAACATGAGATCTAATATAGCATTCCCCTATGTTGGAGGCAATATTTTTTGAGTTGGGAAATTGTCAACTATAAATGGTAAAATTTCCAAGGATGTTTTAGTTCTAGCCATATGGGCTCTCCAGCATGTATCCCTCAGATTGAAGTCCCTGATGATCTTTTTTTCCTACACTTTATAGATAGGAGTGAAAAGAGCTGGTCATCCTGTTCTCTGGTGTGATTAGGTGGCCTGTCACAGATACCAGTTAGTACCCCTTTTGTTAGAACTTTAATCCATAAGCATTCAAAACCGTTGCTTCAGATTGGTCAGTGTCTCCGTTTTGCTCACTGAATCCTTCCTAAATAGGTTATATCCAGTGATGAAAAACACCACATAGCTGGCAAATATAAATATTTATGTATTTTATTGCAAAATGATTTTCCTATATTACACTTCTTAGTGACAAAATGTAGGGGCCAACCAACGCAAAGATGGTTAAATGCTTAACGTGGCTTTGACACAAAACATGGTTAAGTCATCAAAACTAATATGAATGCCTTTGTAACAGAGTGGAAAGAACCACATAACATATTGGTGATGGAGACTAAGCTCACTTCAGTGATGACTTTTTCCATGTTCAGGAAGGTAAAAGTATGTATTATGCATGAAAATTCTATTGCTGGTGCCAGGTTCCAACCTCAAGTGAAATGAAATTATTTTATTAGAAATTTTCATAATGAGAGTTTGGTAATTCTCACACTAGAACCTTTAGCTGGATTTTACATGTTCCTGAAAGGATACATTTTCAACATTCAGCTGATTTCGGTTTGTGCTGTCCCATTCAGTTTTGGTCTTTCATGTCCTATAGGCATATGGGATGTGAGTCAAAGCCCATTGAAATCACTGTAAAGACTCCCCTTAACTTCCCTGGGATTTGGATCAGGCCCTGGAGGCACACCTGTCAAGTAACAGGTGAATAGCCCTTTAGTTGTGTGCTGTTTGAATCAGAGCTCTATAGAATTTTAGTATGTGCATGAGGGGCTCCTCAAGAGGGTAATAGGAGCCAGGTTGCTAAACCATACACAATTCTTAGAAAGTATAGTGTTAATACTTGCAGTGTATAGTTAGAAAAGGACCTTTACCCACCAGGTGCCAGGTTGTGGTTTTGGAACTCTTCTACAATTAGGAAGGATGAGGAGCTATATAAAATTTTGACGACTTGGAGGTAATTCTCAATAAGACTTGCTGGGCAGTAGGGATACATCTAAACCAGGATAAAAAACCCACAGCTTGCCCAGGTCAGTTGACTCGGGCTTGCAGGGCCAAAGCAGCAGGGCTAAAAATTGCTATGTAGACAGTTGGGCTCAGGCTGGAGCTCAAGGTCTGGGACCCTCCACCAGGGGTGGCTCTATGTATTTTGCCCCCCCAAGCACGGCAGTCAGGTGGCTTTTGGCGGCGTGCCTGCAGGAGGTCTGCTGGTGACACCGATTCGGAGGCATGCCTGTGGGAGGTCCACCGGTCCCACACCTTCGGTGTACCTGCTGCCGAATTGCCGCTGAAGCTGTGGGACCGGCAGACCTCCCGCAGGCATGCCACCGAAGGCATCCTGACTGCCGCCCTCACAGCAACCGGCAGGCCATCCCCCTGCAGCTTGCTGCCCCAGGCACGCGCTTGGTGCGCTGGTGCCTGGAGCTGCCCTTGCCCTCCACCCTCGCAGGTCTCAGGCTCTAGCCCGAGTCCTATCATCTACACAACAATTTTTAGCCCCTCAGCCTGAGCCCCATGAGCCCAAGTCAGCTGACCTGGGCCAGCCATGGCCATGTCTCAGGGCTTTTAGCTCTGTGTAGATGTACCCTAATACTTGATTCATGAATTGTTCAAAACTATACAAATATGCTCTTAAAATAGGCCTTGTAAATGACCATTTAAATGTACAGCATGATACTACACTGTTGTAGTCATCGGTTGCTAGTAAGGGTCCAAATACATAGAAAAGAGCATATCATCATGTTCTTCAGGAGCCTGGGGACAAACACAGACAAATAGGAAAGTAAAACTCCACTACGAAAAGGACAATATTCAGTCACTTACATGTGACTGAGCCTATACCTCCCAACAGCCACTATAATCTATGTCTTGGTCTGTTTTCTGTACTATATTTAACTACATTCAGTGTAATAAAAAAAAGACCATGGAATACCCAAAATATGAAATTGATTAAAATGTTTATATTTGCAGATTAACTGAGTCCTATTTTGATGGCCACCATAGTTGGTGACCTGCCCATCCAGGGTTCCTCTATTTTAGTCACTGCCCTTTAGGTCAAATTAATTACTGACTTAACTCTATTTCAGCCATTAGAGCTACTCTGGGAATGAATTTTGCCAAATATATTTTCCCTTTGCAAGAGTAAGTTTTCCTTGAAATTGTAAGTGTTACAGGGTTAGGGTTTTTTTACTGACAGTTGGAAATATAAGTGAACTTTCAGGCAAATTTCATTCATGTTTATATCCAAAAAGAGTGCCACAAAAGTTTGAGGAGAAAAAGCAGTTAAATCACTGATTTTCTCCATATTTGACAGTTCGAACTCTTAAATCCTAAATCTCAGGAAGTTAAAATTACTAAGTCTGTACTTAGATGGTACAGCCAACTGATTTGTGCTTATGTATTTGAAAGGCTGAACAGCGTCACCATAAATACGAATCTTCGCTAGGTGTTCTAAAAATTTGTTGAATGCATGTCACTGTTCAGGGATGTGTCAGATCATTATGGTAAATGTAGGTCTGTATACAGTGTTGGCTTTATAGTTAGAGCTGAGCAAATAATTTATCTAATAAATGTAACCATTTTTCTTTTCTGAGCAGGTTATGATTTCCTCAGATATATTAATTATTTGAAAAAAATAGATTACATTTTTGAGGATTTTTTCAGCTATAGGGCTCTGATTCTCCATTGCCTTGCACCTAGTGCAGTCATTTACACCAATGGAAAGTGGGTCCAAATACTACTTTTTTGATCTGATAATGCTTTACACCTACTTTGCACTCATTTTGCACTGGTGTAAATGACTACACAAAGTGCAGAGCAATGGTGAATCAGACCGTACTGATCCCAGACACGCATGTGAGTTTGAAACTGACTTTCCATAGATGTTTGTGCCAATATAACTTGACAGCACAAATGTTTAAAGTGAACACATATGGGACATAAGCTTGACCAAAGAGAACTCATTAAAACGTCTGAGTGAACAATCTGATTTTTTTCAGTATTAACTATGCTGTGTTTATTATTTTGTTTCACATCATTCAGAACTCTGCAATTTTGGCTGAGTTTCTCTTTCTGTCTTTTTGTAACATACTCATCATTGTGCTAACTAGGTGCCTGCCACATAGCAAATGAGGGAGAGCGACAATTGTTTGAACCTCTTTCTCAAAATCAAATTCAGGTGGTTGACAGCAACACGAAACCAAAATCTAAAAGAAAGTCATTGAACTCCATGTGAACTGAACCTTTAAGGGTATGTCTTCACTGCCAAGTTAACTGAGGTGATAGGCATCCGAGTCTGAACACACAGGTTAGTGGAGCCTGGATCTGAGCAGCCACACTGCAACACCGTACTTGAGTGACTGTGTCCTCATTGATGCTCCATTCACCTACGTGTGCTGCTACGACTTCTGGGGACATACCCCCTGTTTCTTAGCTGCAGTAAGACGAGTCGCTGTGTGATTCTTTCCCAGTGAATTCTAGGAGAAAATGTCTGTCCTGGGCACACTGCGAGTATTTTGGGAAAGCACTGGAGGACTATCAGCACTCGACTGGTTTAGCTTGCATCCTCGCTGCAAAGTGTGTACTAGCCTGAGTGACAGCAGCCCTGTGGCTTTAGCTTATATGTCCAGCCAGGCCAGCTAGTCTGGATGTAAAGCATTAGCACACTCAGGTCTGAGGCTTTTGTGTGTGGACGGGAGCCGGGTTAGGGACAACACCTGAATAAGAACGCTAGTTAACTCTGCAGTGAAGATATACCCTAAGTTTTGCATGGTTCTACAGCAGCTAAGTGGAATAACTAGCTTCATTGAGGCTACACATATTTTTCTGTAATATGTATAATAGATATATTCAGACATTTCTCTCTCTTTTTGTAGTTAAATTATTTTGCAAAATTAACCTGAACATCTATTATGGATGTAAAGTAAATCAACACTGATGTGAGAATTAGCTATATTTGGTCAGTTTGTTCTCCATTTTGAGAATTTTGAGCTGTACAAGTAGCATGCTAGTAGGTAGGAATGGGAAAACTTTTGGCCCCACTTCAGGACAATACTTTTAAGCACATGCTTAAAGTTAAGTATGTGGAAAAATGCTTCCTTGATTTGTGGCCTGATAGTATCCTTCAGATGTGCCCATTAGCTGTTGTTGCTTAGATGTTAATCCCAGCCAATAAAACCATCTTTATAAATAGTGATAGACAAACACCAAAGGTTCAGAATGCAGGTTTTGGTTAATGTAAACATGGACAAATAATTCTGGATACTTCTCAGAACCATCCAGACCTTCTGACTCTCCAAAATTTGTCTGAGAACTAGTTATCATGAGATTTCTAATACTTCTTTCTTCTACTTGGGACAGAAATACCTGTATTCTCATTGTATTATGGCATCATCAAGTCCCAACTTCAATTTTATTGAATGAAAATAAAAAAAGAGAGAGAAAGTTCATCAAGTTTCCAAAATAATTAATTCAGTTTTATAAATGGGCAGAATTCAGGGGCAAAGAGGATCTGTCACACAGACTCACATACACACACACCCCGAATTGGTTCACGCAGGCCTGATTTTAACAGCAATAGATGTTATTCAAAGAACACACTTATTTTAAAGCTTTTGTTTGTGGTGTTTGGCAAGTTGCAATATTTGGCAATTCTCCCATTATTCATACCACAGTTACCCTTGCCCTTATTTATTTTTCTGCTCGTGATGGTAATAGACTTTTTGTAAGACACCATCCCAGATGTCAGTTAAAAACAATTTAAAATAATGATGTGGCTTTTTAAACATATTTTTTTTATTGTGTCTGCTCTCATATGTCACGGGCTGGGGAAGGGGGGAGGTGGCAGGGGAACAACTTAAAATTCACATCCAGACCTTGGCTTCTAATGCAGGGCTTTGTTAACATTGGGGTTTGCCAAGATTTTAGCGGTACTTTTGCTGAAAGGAGGGAAAAAACCTCCTTGTCACCAGAGATTAAATGCTGAATGACATCATTAGGACTCAACAAAATGCCGGGATCCTATGCAGCACTGCCCTCCGTTTCTTTCTTCTTTGTTTCTTCTCCTCTTCCTCTGTTATTCTACAACCATTTCTTAAATAAAAATACTGCTGTTCAAAGTCATTACATCAGTGATGAACTGTAAGTCATTCAAACTTGTGTGAATAAATATAATTCCGACAGGCAAAGGCAGGCTTTGTCTCTTAAGACTGGGTCCTGTTTGCAGTGGTGTTTTGCCTCTGACTATTTTCATTAAAGAGATGTCTTCCTGAAGACTGAGGAAAAAATATTGCTAAATAAATAAATAAAAGAAATTGAGAAGACTTTCATATGGGAGACCACGCAATTCTCCTCATCCCTGTGTTTGCAGTTGTCCTGATCCTGCAGTTGTCCTGATCCTGCAAAGATTTACTCACATGATTAACTTAAGGCACTGCAATCATCCCATTGAAATCAAAAGGATTGCACATTACTCACTGTGTGTGAGCTTAAGTGTGTACAAAAATTCTTCCAGGATCAGGGCCTAAGGCTGTAAAACTGTCTTGATCTAGCTCAGATAGGCAGACCGTGCATTTTAATAGCTAAAATGTTTCAACACTGACCATTGCAAGCTATTAGAAATGCACTTTAAAAAGACATTCTGTTGTCTGTGCAAAATCACTTTTCCAAACTATATACTATACAGTAACTGAGGGCCTGATTCTAATTCCTTATGTGTGGGAACCAGAAGGTATTCTACTGAAGTCAATGATGTTATACCAGTGTAAGTAAGATTGAACTACTAAAGCCATTAAGATAATGTAAAGGGCCAGGTTCTCTTGCTTACACAGCTGAAAATATGGTGCACCTTCACTGAATTCAGTGGGGCTAAACCTAGGTTTACACCAGTGTAACAGATTGATACCAGTGTAACTAAGGCAGAATTTGCACCACTGTGGATAACTCTTGACAAATATTTTTTTAATAGAAAACATCATGATAGACAAAGAACCTTTCTGCAGCCCTTTATCAAGGCAAAACTCCCATTGTAAAGAATGTGTAAAGAACTGCAGGGTTAGGCCCATATCTTCCACTGAAAGCTATCATGACTAAATAGCTTTCCAAAAATATTATTTTGAGCAATTAATTTCTTAAATACGTTTTTGTACAATTGGTTTCGTAGTCACCAATTCCTCAAGATATGAAAATGTTCCAATATTGGTGACTTTTTTTAAAAATAGGACCTTAATAACATCACTGCAGATCAGAGTCAGCCTCCAAGTCTCTATTCATTTTGTTTGTTTGTTTACTTATTTTACAAAATGATTAGTACATGGCTTGTATGACCTGTGCAATTTGACTGATACTGTTTCCACCTCTTGTGAGGTCAAAAGGCCACTGCATGCCATACAGTCAGAACACATGGTGGGCTCTGATCAGTCACTTACTTTCTTGTAATGCAAGGTCCTGTTTAGTGTGATACTTGTGCTGCTGTCAGAGGCAATGAGGGTCAGCAGTTGTGGTGACAAATTAGTTTTGACAAGCTTAATGACCCCAAGGAAGAAAAGTCTGCAGCCTTGATAGCAACGGCAGAATAATTGGTTATCTCAGCCAAACAGGGAATGTGTTAAAAATCCCAAATCCTCTCTGGCAGGCCAATTACACCATTCAGCAAAAGGGGTGGAAGGTTGCCATCAGCTCCTATAGTCTTACAAAAGCATCAACAGGCTGTATTTCAATCAATTCAATTTTGTTTGGCGGGACATCAGGACATAGAAGGAAACAATTGGGCCTTTCAAGCAATGTTCATATTATAAACTCAGGAACAAAGCAAAGGGAAATCTTTTGTAAGAGCCCTTTAGAACTACACTGACTGTAGTAAGTTAGAGTGTTTCAGGTAATGTGTGTGTGTGTGTGTGTGTGTGTTTTCAGACATTTATATGCAAGCCTTTTTATATTTCAGATTTTATCCAGGTTTTCAGACTATATAACAAAGCAATTTGAGTCAAATAATAGAGATCATGTATGTAAAACAGTAACAGCTGGTTTGCACTTACCTGATAGTGTTAATACCTGGTCTATACATGGCACGCATCATGGTGACATAATAGATATTGAAAATAGTCCTAACCTCAGCCAGTTATAGCAGATGTATTTGAGACTACAGAATATATAAGCAAGCTTGGAAAGAGAAAGAAAATTAATTGGACAAAAAGATGATGCATTAGCACTTTGGATTAAGGATCCTGGAATGAGCATACACCAGACATGGAACATTTTAGGACAGTTTCTTAAAAGGCGGAGACCCTAATTCTGACCCCGTCTCTTCCTCTTATCTCTGCCTCCCTCCTCTATATAAAAAATCTTACATAGCAGACTTTTAAAGGTGATTATTAAGCCTGCAAACTATGTAATTAAAATTAAATTATTTATAAATAAATAATACTTAGCACTTACAGCATCTTTTTTCATCTATGGATCTCAGAGTTCTTTACAAATGTAGAAACATTCTCCTAGTTTTACAGTTGGGGAAATTGAGGCACAGAGCAGTTCAGTGACTCAGCTACGGTCACACATCAGGTCAATGGCAGAGGAGGGAATAGAACCCAGGAGTTCTCCCAGTCCAGTGTCATACAGTATCTGTTGGACCAGCTGTACCATTAGACTGTCTGCAACATTGTAGCAGCATAAGGCCACTGCCCAGGCATTGTTATTGTCTCAAGGTAAAAAAACAAACAAACAAACAAACAGTGCTATAAATTGTCCTAATATTGGTGAAGAGATGGGTGCTTCTTATCATCAGTCACATGAGTCATGTTGATTGGCTCCACAGGATACACCATATTAAGGGAGCACCGTAATGGGTATAGTACCTCCTGGACTCCAGATGATCTCTTTCTCATCAGTAGGGTCAGACTCTTGCTTTGGATAACAAACTAGGCTGTTATGTGGGACAAAACAGGTCATCCTTTCTGAAAACTTCCTGAATTGCGCAGTGTGCTGTCATCAACTTGTTTAGCTAAAATAAGAATGGACCTTGAGTGTCACCAAAAAAAATCCATTGAACCCAATCTGAATCTTTTTTGAGACTTGAAATTCAGTTACCTCTTTTAAAATTAATTTAATTATTGTGGCTCTTTGCACTCCCTAGTAGTAGCTGGCATGCAAAGGGGAAGATGGAAGGTGTTAAATTGCTCTTGCAACATCCGTAGCCCAAATGGAAGTAAGAAGTACTGAAAATCTAATGAGAGAGCCCAGCTTCATGAGAATTCCAGCTCAGTTTTAGTGGACTGAGGAGATTGAGATAGTTCAAGTGAGGATCTAAACTCTTGGGTGATCATCCCCCACAAAACCTACAGACCTTTCAGATTTGCCCCTCATTTATACACACACAACCTTTGTTGAAGTTAATGCATAAGATAGAAGTTTTTATACGGAGATGATCACCTCTGTGTATACTACTATTAGTGACCAATACCTATTAGATAAGTATACCCTGAAATGAATGTGTTAATATAGATATAGAGCCATTCTCACTCTGCCACTCAATTCTACCAGGCCAGATACCGATCTCTTTCATAAATGCATAAACTCAGAGTCATTTCTTCTTCCCCATTCATCTTTAATTAGATTGTGAGTGGTGCTCTTATAATCATATCAGTAGAATCTTTATAATCTCACCTTGTCTCATTTTAAAGGTGTGAATCATTAAAATAGAATTAAGTATATATTGTAAATTAATAGACACACAATTCTGCCTTGTAAACTGTAAAAGTAGTTCTGCATCTTATTAGATCTTCCCCAGAACACTCCTCCACAGAAGGAAATGATATATTTCAAGGACTGTTGAATGCTGCGAATATTCACAGTGGATCTACATTCAGTTACCTAATTTATGGGAGATACACTGAGGAAAATGTTCCATATGGATAAAAATAATATCATAACTTCACAGACTGGAGACTCATTTTATAGTCAGTTCACTTATTGAGCCATCCATTAATTCAGTCTGTTACAATTTAAAGCACCTTCTCCTCTCCTTCAAGGACCTGCATAACTTAACCCCTGTTTACATCTCTGACCTTGTTTCCTTTGTTCTCCCTTGTCGCCTAGATGTGGTTCATCTAGTAATATAGGATATTATTTGTTCTAGGGATAATACTCAACCAGTCATAGAGTTGGATCTATAGTACAAATAATTATATGTCAAGTACCTTACTTGAGTGACAATATTCTATTAGATGTACTTCCTTTTCTTTACCCAACCAGCCCCATTTCTCCTCCCACTTATGTCTCTGTGCCTTGTTCCATCTGGCATCCTTTGCCAAGAACCCTTTCCTGATGTAGTCTCCTGTGACTCAATCCTCTCTTCTTTAAGTCTTTTTCTAAATGTTACTCCTTCTATGAAGCCTACAAACTCTTTCAGCTCCCCTCAAAGGTTCAGTATCTCTCACAAGGTATAAACAAAATTCTTAGACCCTTCATGATTTGTGACTTCCATACTAACAACATGAATTTGTTACCTTTGTCATAGTTCAAGGCAACTGCACCTGTATTCCCCCTTCATGGTCCAGCAAGGCATCCATTTTCAGGCTTCTGGCTTCCTAGCTATCACCTTTCTTGGGCACAGATCTGCATTTCTCTCCCACTGATTGGGGATATTCCCAGGCTGTGCAGTTCCCTACCTACTGTGAATTCCCCAGCAAAGCCAGACTGTCTAAGCAGGCCTGCTTTCCCTTTCTTTCTCTTTGATGGCTATGAACAGTGTAATTGCCACAGTTATAAATTACTGCACAGCTCCTTTTAAGCAAGCACATTTATTATTAAGGTAAAAGCATTGCAGACTAAACATATTAAAACAATAAAAACCTACAGTCATGCTAATAAGCTTACCTGAACAGTCCTTCATACCCCACTGAAGGAGTTTTCTGTGGTTACAAGTTCATAACAGCTGTTAGCTCAGAACAGGCACACCCCTGGATGTGAGTCACTGTTTATCCAGCTTAGGCCTCTGGTCTTGTCCTCCTGTAACAGCTGATCAGCAGACAATGAGTTTCTCATGGTGCAGCTTCTAAAGAATCCATTGCAGAATCTGAGTTCTAGGGCAGGGATTCTCATAGACTGTAAGGCCGAAACGGGCCACCATGATCATCTAGTCTTATCTCCTGCACATTGCAGGCCACAGAACCTCACCCACCCACTCCTGTAATAGATCACTAACCTCTGGTTGGGTTACTGAAGACTTTAAATCATGATTTAATGACTTAAAGTTACAGAGAATCCACCATTTACACAAGCTTAAACCTGCAAGTGACCTTTGCCCCATGCTGCAAAGGAAGGTGATTCTGGTTGTTTTTATTTTTCTTTTAATTGCCATGAATATTTATGCCAATATATCAATTAGTAATTAGGTTTGCAAACCCATTATGGTGCTACTTTTCCCAGGAGCACCAATAATTTATATAGAAGGACACAATGTTCTTAAACCGCTGTCTGCATTGCACTATGGCTTACACAGGATCAGCTTGTACTTTTCTTATTGAGCCATCTCTCTGTGTTAGGTATTTCCAAGGCACCTATGGGTACAGAATCTAAGTGCCAGGTGTAGGAATTCATTATTGTCTGTGTTTTGCATTTTGTTGCTAAAGTGAAAAATAAGGATGTACCCCAAAAAAAGGCCTTAGCTCTAATGAAGCATGGCTAGGTGTGACCCAAAAACCTCTTGTTGTCAATTGGCAGAGGGAACGGGGGTACATAGGAGTACACAGATCCCCTGGGTTCATCAAAAAACTGTCATGTAAGGTCCCTAATGAAAGCCTGTGGCACACCAGTCATCATAATCATTACAAGATGTGAGCACAAAAAAGATGTGAGGAATTAGATGTGTATGCTGAAAATTATGTTATCTAGGCCTTGTAGTTAAAGGTAGGTGACTCAGAGGTAGCGTATCCTGAGACAAACTTCTCCAGACAGGAGGTGGGAAACACTTATTTCCCTGGTGGATCATTGTGTATTGTGTGTCTTACAATGCAAGTCTATTAGCATACTGAGTCAAATGCCAGTGAAGAGCTTGCAGAGACTTCAGAAGGAAATTAATAAGAAGTGGTAAGCAGCAGGGGTGGGGGAGAAACTCTATTTTCAGGTGAACATCAGGGGTCTGGTCTCATAGATCTGAGAGTGCAGAGAGACACCCTGGCATCCTTCAGTCTGTGAGGACAAGCCACCAGTAGGCTTAATCTCATGAAAGGGCGATCTCAGCCAACCCAGCTGAAAATGCAGGGAAAAGGACTTGGGGTAAGATGTCCTGTAGGAAACAGGGGACTGTCTTGAGAGTAAAGTTTTGGCTCTAGAAAATATGTATGATTTTGTTTTGTATGTAACCATTTGTTTCCTATATTCTTTTTACCATCTGAGCGGTTCTTTGATAATAAACATATTCTTGTTTTTGCTATACATATATCTAAGTGCTATGTGTTAAGCAGAGTGGTGATCCTGAGGTGACTCTAGTGAACTGGTGTGCACTATTCCATTGGGAGCAGAGATTCTGAGAGTTCTCTGACTGTCCAGGGAAGCAGGGGCTGAGCACTTCAGAGGTCTTGGGGGTTGGTGTGTTCCTGTCGCTAACTTGTACAGAGAGCATGAGGCCTGCAAGGCAGTGCTTGTGTTCCCAGTGGCTGGTGGAGTCAGGGAGCTGATCCACAGGAGGCACAGACAAGACTTTATCTTGCTGGGAAGCATCACACTAGGGTTCTGCAAGGATGGATGAGCTGTCAAATATTGCCTCAGCCTCCTTTGGCTCTCTGTAAACGGCCTTTGTGAAAATGGTAAATAATGGTTCCATAGGGGAACAAAATTTCTGCTGAATTAGTCAAAATGGCATCCAAGCCTCTTCCATAGCCATTTGCAAGCTACTGCACACAGGACACTTCTGCCGAATAAAGTTATGGGGTAGCTATTGAGCTTTCAAACCTAGTGCTGTTTGGTTAAAATGTTTTCATAGCCAACCCTGCAATAGCTGGCAGATCTTTGATGTGGCTTTTGATTTGCATTTTGTTTTTTGCTTCAAGTTGGACACTGAGTAAGTTGGAACTGAAAACATTAAAGTGACTTGAATTTATCAAACTGACTGAAAGAAATTTTCTTTTAGATACTTAATTCAAAACAGAACCACACATTTTCTATAAAACAAAGGCCAGATCATCTTCTCCCATGGGAAGAGGTTTGCCAGAGTATCCCCTTGTGAGTTCCTTTCTTGATAAATTCACTGTAGGGCAGAGTTCACTCCCCTCTCTCCCCATCCCCCCAAGTACAACTAGTGGGCCAACACCAAGCTGTGGGTCCCTGAGGCCATTTACCCAGAACCTTTGTGCCTCTACAACTGCTTTGGACCCCAGCAGGCAAACAAAGCGGAGGAGAGGTTTTGGTAGCATGGCGTCTGCAGAGGCTGCAAAGTTGTGAGTGATCTGGGACTAAGGTAATATAACCCAAACAAGCCACTTATTGAAAACCAATGCATCCAGCTGTCTTCATGGTGCCACTAAATGGAGTCTCATAGGAAAATGTACTCTCTAGTAAGAACCTGAGCCACCATCCAAAGCTCATGTTCCTTCCCTCATGTTCCCCTAGTGTAAGAACTCCAAGAAAAAAAAAGATTGCAGTTCTCTTTCCTGTTGTGTATGTTTCCTCCTCTGTGAGCTCAGATATTGCCTCTGCAGGTCAGATTAGATTTCTCAAACTCCCCACCAAAAACTGGGAAAGTGACTTTTTTAGAGTGCCTCTTGCTGTCAACCATAACTCTCTGTAGGCCTGATTCTGGTCTTGTGTACATCCGTGTGAGAAGAGAATCAAGCCCTTTGAGCTTTGAATTGGTACGTCCAAGTCAGTTTACTTTTCATTTAAACAAAGTAAAACATCTCTGTGTCTACTTGTTGCACTGTTTAGTAGCTCCCTTTTTTCACACAAATGTTCTTATTTTAATTTCAAGCTGACAGTGTGACCATCAAATTTCAGTTCATCATTCAAAAAAGAGAAAGTATACAGTAGTCAATGGGGCTATGTCTCTCCCAAATCCTGTCCCTGGGTGTCTTGTCCTCCCTGTATCGTGCCTCTTACCATACAGATGTGTATCTGATAGTCAAATTTGTTGGGTATTTTAAAAGTTATTGTCTTTCCAGGGCCATACACGTCTGCACAACTGCTGACACCAGCACCCAAAATCTCTTCCCACTCTCCCACAATAGAGGTCCTGCTTCATGTCCTCACATATTCTGGCCTCTCTTCTTTGCACTCACAAGTCTGGAGAGTTTGCTCACCAGGTGGGTTCTTTTAAGCTTTCACAACTCTGCTTCTTACTCAGAGGCTTATAACATGTGGGACTATTATCTGAATTGTCATGAATTTTGGATTTAGTTCCAGATAGTCAAAAGCATGTTTTCAGCTGAGCAAATCAAATGAAGCAAAAAAGCTTTTTTTCTCCTTTATACTTATTACACTTCCCAGCAGGGTAGAAGAATAAAGAATGCATACTCTAGATTCTAAAAGAATTTCTAATATATGTTCTTTCTCCATAAGATACACAGCTTAATCCTTTCTTTAGACGTTTTTTTCTAAACAAACAAGGCCTAATTGGAAAAAGCTGAAGGAGCTAAGCAGCAAACAATAGAAAACATTTCCTGAGCTGGGAAGTGCATATTGAATGTTGCAGGAAATTTGCATATGGATTACTTATAGGGCAAAAAAGAAACATCCTTAGCCTGTTTGTTATTGTGATGAACTCCCACCTACTAGAATACAATCCTTTGCCTTTTCCCCAACTGTTCTTTTCTGCTCTCATTTTCTCTTAACAGGATGAATAAGCATAATGAATAATAAAAGAATAATGAAAAAGAAAAGCACTTGCACATTGCAAAAGAAGAATAAAGCAAGAAAAGTAGCTGTGTCCAGAGTAGGAGGAGATTGTGTTTGGATTTTAAACACTAGGTCACATTGGAACCACACTTGGGTTCCCCTTTAACCAGAGACAACTGAATGAAGCTGAGACTGTATTTAATATAGAACTCATAATGTACTTCACACCAAGTCTTAAGTTACTTAATTTAATTGAGTTGTTACAGATAAGAGCGTAGAGGCAAGATACTGATATGATATTTTAATAAATAACTAGCCTCCCACAATTAGCACCTGCTAGGCACTGCAGTCTTCTTCAGTAAGCAATGTTTTGTTGTGATGAGGCACCATAATTATCATGGATTCTGACCTAAAAAGAAAAATGTATTAAGGGACTGATTTGACATTCCCTATTTATCCTAAATTCCCATTGACTTCATTGGAAATGTTTCATGTACCAAAAAATGTAGAATTGGGCCCTGTTATGACAGAATCATTATAGTATGAGCTCACAACAATATGGACCAGAGCTAAAGTTGCCTAGCTCTTTGCATTATAAACCACTGTTTTCAGTTGCTTATAATTTTGCCAACTTTTAACTATTCAGTCTGAAATTCTTCATGCTTGCTCTCTTCCTTGGACTGATTTTATTTTAATGTCTCAGTGAAAACAATTCAGTCATTTTCAGGGATGAGGATAGGGAAAAGCAGGCAGCTTGGCTAATGTTAATTTTCCCCCCAACTGGTTCTTTGAAGAGCTCTAGTATTTCTGTGCTCTGAATAAAGAATTTGAAAATTGTTAGGATTATAGTGTTGGTTTCTGGAAAGTGTTTTTCACTGTTTCTGCAAAAGTTCACCCTCATTTGGCTGAATTTCATATCTGTGAAAATCACTGTTTTGCACATGGTCATTAGAGGTTGCTTATACTATCTTCTAAAATTCCCAGTCTCATAAGTCACCCTATCAACACAAAAATTGTAAGAGGTGAATTGTGATTGGATAGCCAATATCTGGGAAGAGAATATTTGAGATCAAAAAGGTCTGGCACAGAGTACCAAGATTTTACAGGACTCACTTTCACTTGTGTGAATTACCAGAAAGTGGTGGCCATTTTGAGAAGACTACTTTAACTGAGGGCAGGGGCGGCTCTAGCAATTGCGCCACCCCAAGCAGCGCAGCACGCCGCGGAGGGCGCGCTGGCGGGCACCAGTCCCGCGACTCCGGTGGACCTCCTGCAGACGTGCCTGCGGAGGATCCGCTGGTCCCGCGGCTCCGGTGGAGCATCCGCAGGCACACCTGCGGGAGGTCCACCTGAGCCGCGGGACCAGTGCACCCTCTGCAGGCACGTCTGCGGCAGGTCCCCAGAGTCGCCGGACGACCAGACCCTCCGCAGGCACGCCTGCGGGAGGTCCACCGGAGCCGCCTGCCGCCCTCCCTGCGGCATGCCGCCCCAAGTGCACGCTTGGCGCGCTGGGGTCTAGAGCCGGCCCTGACTGAGGGCAGCTTGCAGCCTCGGTCTTGCTGAGAAAAACTAGCAATGATGGCCATTTTGGAATAGGGCAATTCTTGATGTGTTTCTCTGGAGGAGAACTCATGTGCCAGCATCTCTGGAAGAAGAAATTTTCACTTATGAAGAATAACAGTGGGAAACGACTATTAATCCTAAAACTTTATTTTAAAAACTGGTGCACTAGATGTACTCAGCAGAAAGGGGAGAAAGAGGAAACCAAAGAGGTGTGTGCAGGGCCTGGAGGAGTTATAGGTAGACGGGAAAAACCTCTCAAGTATATTTTGTTTTGGGGGGCAGCAGTCATTTTATCCCCAAATTTCCCTATGTTCCATACAAATTTGGCATCCCCTCACTTTCATCACTGAACATTGCTTACATCAGAAATAAAGAATCATGAAGCTGAGGTTATACAAAGAGGAAGGAATCCCACTGCATTTTATGTTTACCACATGAATAATTTTTTGTGTCCCCCTCACTTTGGATCTTTGTCATACATTTGGATGTTGGTGGGTTGAAAGGTATGGGGAATTTGTGGGGAGGTGTGCAGGGAAATATGGAAGACTGGAGGGAGCAGGAAACTAGGGTGTACTTTCAGGCTACTTTGCACCACCATGGTGATGCCAACAGCTGTAACCAGATTAACTGGCCAGTATGCTGCAGCTGTTTATGCCTAACGACTTGATTCACTCAGTAATTCTTTCTCTCTCTCTGGCCCAATGTATATTTATTTATACACTGGGGAACAGCTTCAACAGAAGAGATTGAGAGAGACCCGCCCTTGAATATCCCATAGTCCAGTTGTTAGGGCAGTCACCTGAGAGGTGGGAGATCCCTTTTCAAATCCCGGCCTCACACCAGGCAGAAGTGGGAAATGAACTGGGGTCTCCTACATCCTAGGTGAATGCCCAAACCATTGAGCTAAAGGTTATAATGAGCTTCAGATGGGAAGGTGATAAAGAAATACAAAGAATTATTATCCATAAGGGATTCGTCATGTTTTTGAACCTTCATTGGCTCTATTCGCATGCACAAGATAATAAAAGCATTCATTTCAATGTTATGGTCTTTGTGGATTATAAGAGAACCATGGGAGAAGAGGGTGAACCACTAACTACTTTATCAATTCCTCCTGATGGACAAATTCCTAAGAAATTCCATTATTTGAAACTTGCAAGCTTTCCTGTTTTACTGAGATTATTCCTGCATAAGGGAGAATGTGAAACTTATTTTTGTCACTGAAAACAGCAAATATGCTTCTGCATATTCCAAGACAGGCAGACCTGTTCAGTAAAAAGGGGCCATTATTGCAGTTACCATCCAGAGCGGAACCACAGCTTAACTTTTAGTATTTAAAGAAATGTCTTTATATGTATAGATTAAAATTATGCTCAGGTAAGGAAACATCCTTTGTCCTCTCAGGTTCATGAAGGGAAAAAAAGTGCCAGTGCAACAGCAGCAAGTGGAAATAGTTATTTTAAAATGAGGAAACACATCTAATGTCAGTGTATTATTTAGTGCATTTTTCCAGCTAACCTTGAATCTCTAAGTAAAGGTTGAGGTTTGATCAAGCGTATTTCTTTCTCATATTGATACCTCATCCTGTGCATATTGTGCTTTTCTATCTCAAGCATTTCAAATTTAACATCAATGTACATAACTAAATGGCCAATTATACTGTGCCTAATGTAATTGTTTTAATAAGAACTCTTTAGCCAGACCCTTTAATTAAAATCAGTGTCAGCCTGTCAAAAAAATTGGAACCATAAAAATACATCTATTTTTTTAAGGCTAACTCTCTTAAGTACATAAATTTCCTGGTCACAAAGCTGGTGTTTATGGACATGTTTTACTTTTTTCCAGCATATTTTCTTTAAGCAAATACTATGCTCTTGAGAGATCAAAAGGAGCACTCACTGCTTTCATTTTGTTCTTGGCTCTGATCCATGATGGATTTTTTTTAATTTAAAAAAAATTATTTCCTTAAGAAAAATAAACAGTAACTCTGTGAATCATAACAAGAGTAGGACAAGACTGCAGCTACCTCTATATAGACATGTGGAGAGTGGAAAGAGCCTTCCCCTCACACACACACCTTGTGCAATTGTGCAAAAGGCTGCCACAGTCTCAGTTCTTGGTATACACAGTGCCGAGCAGTTTGGGGAGTCAAAACACTGCCACCAACGTGAGAGTCCACCAATGGAGGAGCCACAGCCATGGTTCTGCTCTCCCCACCACTGACTAGCTGTTGGACATCAGGATTGATGCACCGGACTAGAGGGGAGGGAAAACACATGCTTTGTCCTACTAACCAATGTATGACTGAGGCAGACAGAGTGCCTCCATGATCTGCCCTGAGGAGAGAGGCAGACTTTGACTTTCAAAGCTCAAACTGAAGTTATGGACTTGATGCAGAGTTTACCGGGTGAGATTCTTTGACTTGTGTTATGCAGGAGGTTAGACTAGATAATCATATTGGTCCCTTCTAGCTTTAAAATCTACGACAACAGAGCCCATATTTTAATTAGCTGTAGTTTCAAACTACTGTAATAATATATACAGGAAATCTTTTTTTTGTATTTTCAATACAGGTTGGGTTTTGTGTGTGTGTGTGTGTGTGTGTAATACAAAATATAGTGAATCTAGTGTAAATGTGGAGAACTTCACTGACTTCAGTGGAGTTACTTTAGTTTTACACCAGGGTAATGGAGATCGGAACCTAGCCCTTCACGAGGCTCACTTTGTCAAAACACTGTAATACAGAGAAGTTCCCCAACATGAACACCATGTCCAAGCCCCATTTCCACCTGAACTTCTGTGAAAAGCCATCTGGATTTGAAGTCTTGAACCCTCCTCTCTCTTGGATACACTCAGGGGCGGCTCCAGGCCGCAGCACGCTAAGCGCGTGCTTGGGGCAGCATGCCGCAGGGGGCACTCTGCCAATCGCTGGGAGGGCAGCAGGCGGCTCCGGTGGACCTCCCGCAGGCGTGTCTGCAGAGGGTCCGCTGGTCCTGCGGCTCCGGTGGACCTCCCGCAGGCATGCCTGCGGGCAGTCCACCAAAGCCGCCGGACCTGCGGACCGTGGGACCAGTGGACTCTCCGCAGGCACGCCTGTGGGAGGTTCACCGGAGCCGTCTGCCGCCCTCCCGGCGACTGGCAGAGCGCCCCCTGCGGCATGCTGCTGTGCTTCGGGCGGCGAAATGTCTAGAGCCGCCCCTGGATGAACTCTATTGAACCAAACCAAAACTTAACTTTGGGTCCACATTCAGCTCTGAACTACACTGCCTAGTTACATCTCTAATATGTATGACTCTTTATTGGGAAGCTAGAAAGCATTCAGGCTGCATGTGTTTTGTAAATCATTTTAGATGTTAGTGAGTGAATGTTATGTTCACTTCTCCTTTCCTTTCCTATATCATGTCTTTTCCTTTTCCTTTGAATCTTACTCTTCCCTTCTCTTATCCCATCTATTGTCAGGAAGAGGTGCTCCCAGTTTTGTCTGACATTTCCAGAGCTTAGCGACAGCAATATTTGCTCCAATCGTGAACAGATTTAATCAAAGGGAGAAGGTTTTCGATAGGGGAAGCTGTATGAATACACAGGACAACCTCTGTTATAAAAGGGTTTTAGAGACAAAGGTTACATGTGAGCAATACCAAGGACAGCATGTTGGAAACTACTGGAAGAGGGAGTGAGAGGAGAGTGTCAAACAAAAAAGACTAGAGACACCCTCTAAACACAGGGAAGCAATAAACCAATTCCCAAGTTGTTCATTCTTCCTCTATTGGCTTCCAATCCGTGTGTCTTTTGAATTATTACCAGATTATGTGTTCATTAGTAGATTCTTTCCAAGAAACTTGTCATAATATTTACTTGCTCTGCAACAACAGGAATGTCTTCCAGGGCTGAAATGGCCAGGCTTATTAAAACGAATGAAAACAACAGCCATTTCCATGGTGGATGAGTCTGTGACACCTACATTTTGTGGGATAAATAACATCCGATATACAGTACTTTGCTTCAGTTGAGCATATTTTATATCCTTGGGGTTCTCCCGGAAGTGCGGTGCTTGTCTTCAAGTGTGAATATGGAGGAGGGTGCCATAACTAAGAGAGAAATATGAAGATCTCTGGAATATTTCAAATATGAAAGAAGATATTTGCAATTGCATGTTTCATTTTTTTTATTGGAAACATACTAAGTATAAAGGCTTGTCAGTAGAGAGAGCTCTCATACAAAGAGAAATCTGTGGTGTGGGAACAGCCCTCTACAGGTACTGCTCTTCCATTGATGTGGATCCTTGCTCCCCTTTTTCTGTTTTTCCTTCCAGAATTGTTAACACCACAGTGAAACTTAAAGGAACTATTAAAGGTGTATTTCAATGATACATTCAGTCAGTCCATGGCTGGAAACATCTGAGGCAATCCACAGGAGAAAGTGAGCGTTTGTCAAAGAGAAACATGGGAGGAAGCACTCAGCTGTAACTCTGTCAGCAAAAGTAGTACATTTCAAACATTCTAAACAATGTGCCATGTTCTTCGCTGTGATTTCATTGCAGATGTGCAGGTGTAACAGCAGAATATAACTTTCTGTCCATGGTCTAGCCGTAAGAATTTTAGATTTGAACATTAAAATCACATTAGGATATAATTTATTAACCCTGTGTCTATTCACGGACAAAATCTTTTACTTCTCAGGTGCAAAGCTCCCTGGATGGTTTGCAGCAGTGACAAATTGGGTACAACAAAATCCCTTAAAATATGAGTGATTTATACCATTGGTAGTGTTACATCATTTATTGTCTCTGACTCCGAGAAATCATTGTTTTCTATGTAAATCTGTGTTAAATATATCTATTATTACAGTGTATGAGTTCATGAAAAGATAGAAATATACCAACTATGATTTACTCCATGCTTTCCTGTAGTCTGTAACTTTTTTCTCTTTGTATATATGCTCACAAATTCGGGGTCTCCAAATTCTTCTGAAATGTGCAGCTTATTTCTGCAGCAGAGATAACAGCATTTATCAGCCATTTCAAAGGCTGATCCAAAATCCCTTGATGTCAACAGAAAATGCCCATTGACTTCAATAAGCTTTGGATCAGGAACTTAGTGAATTGTTTGGCAAACACCAACTGTAGTCATCTACAGTAAGTGTACACATAGCCCACTGTTGTTTACTGGAATTGATGAATTCCAGGAGCCATGGCTTTTTATGATTTCAGAGAGCCTAACTTGAAAGGGAGGAAATCTCCCAGCCTATGCACTGTTTGAAAATATAGTTGTATACAAGCACTATGCATACAAAAAACCAAACAAGTACCATGTCATAAAATGTGCTTGCACTCTGATAGAAATATTTCCTCGACAATGAAATGTAGCTTTGGGTGTTATATTTTCCCCATTTATGTACTCTAAAGGTTAAAATCATACCACACATTTTACATAAAATGAACCCAGTCTTTCAAACCTCAGCTGTGGCATGCAGTGTCCTTGTTGGTGAGCACCTGATGTCAGCGTTTTGAGTGATGTCTGACACTAATTATGTGTCACTCACAGGATTGCCAGGCAAGAGAGTCAGGGGGAATAAAAAGCTATTTAAAAGGTTTTGATATGAGGTCTTACTCTCAATTTTTTAAAAGCCCTCATGCCTTTTATAGAGCAGCACTCTGCTAATGCTATGGGGGAAGGGAAATGCTTTTAAAAAGGCTTTTAATTAATGTTTAAAATGCATCACCATTGTTTGAAAGCAATTTAAGGAGCAGTTTCTACATCTGTTTCCTCCATACTCTAAAAAAGGGGGAGGAGGGGAAATCTTTCATTCCTTTCGTGCCACTCACTTCAGTAGTTGCACAGAAGAGCATAATTGGGCAGTGTATCGTATTACCTAAAATACTAATGGCAGATTGATATAAAAGGCTGTTGGACTCATTAATTACTCCTTGATCTGCCGCAAAGGAAGCTTTTAAAAAAAATGTGACCATGGGACAATTCCAAGACAATCTCAGAGCCTCATGTGTATGGTACTATGTGTTTATAAATACATATATGTATATCCCCTTTTTATATGCCTCTATATTATATATACCCATATCGTCCTGTGTGTGTGTGTATTATAGCAGTGCCTATATGGACGCCCCCCAACTTACGCAGTCGTTCCGTTCTGGAAAGCCTTGCATAACTCGAATTTTGCATAAGTCGGAAACGTATACCCATACGTTACGCAAAAATCCTATTTCTGGCTTATGGAACTTTTTCCGTAAGTGCAAATTTGTGTAAGTGGGATCCTGCATAACCCGGAGAGCATCTGTATTTGCAATCTTAAGCCTTTCTCAGATGTTTATAACTTGGCCAAAAATCTACACTGGAAACATCTACAAAAGACATCCATGTCTGTGGTGAGTCTAAGAACAAATTATTGCCTAGTATGCAAGTCCCCTGCCCTTTTCAAAGCAAGCTAAACAAGAACCAAGCAAAAACAGATTCCAGGGACATCTTGCTTTTGCCTGTATCCTCAGGCCAACTTCAAGCCAGCACAAGATATAAAGATATAAAGACAGTGCATGTTCCTTTTGTGGATGATCTCCTCTTGTCCATTGGCAGCAAAGTATTTCCACACCTATCCTGCTGGACCTCACTGCTACAGCCTTTGGTGCATGTTATCACCAGATAATCTTGCCCTGCCTCCAAGAGGCTGATGAGATGAAAGGAAAGTGTCTCAGGTTCTTCCTCTCAGACCAAACACATTCCATGAGCCTTTGTTCTTCCATGTCCAAAGCCCTCATTTTCAGAGTCCCACAAGACTCACTCCTCTCCCTCATATCATTCAACATCTTTATGAAGCCAAACTAACCAAGCTATTTTTCCTATAGTATGGAATGGGAAAAAGAGAAAAGCTGTTGTTTTCACTGATGTTTTCTATTTCTATTTATGTTTCTTAGGCAGGATGTAAAACATTTTTAAATCAGCAGGACTGGATAACTTGCACACATGAATCTTAAAAGAAGGAGTTGGCACCTATGGAAAGTAGTATTTGATCATATAAGTTAACGACTATTGATCTGATTCCTAAATATACAGAGGACTTTATACACTTTTGTGGCAGGGTAAAGGGGTACCAAAGGGGGCATAAATTACACTTACACTCACTTTAAGCCCCCTTTACACTGTTGGATTAGTGTAAATGGGTCTGAGTGTAACTGAGAATCAAGCCCAATGTTATAATGCATATGCACAGAGAGAAGAATTAAGGTTACATAGGGACCTGATTTCTGAGTGCTTCCCTTTGTAAATTTAATGTTCTTTTAAACTTTGTTTTTCTGTATGCATACACACATATGGTAAATAGAGGGGATGGGGCCTCTGTATGTGAGTATGTAAATTTCTTATTAAATCAGTGTAGATGTCATAAAGAAGCCACAATCCATTTAATGTTTTACTAATATGCTCTACCCATGTTTATAAACTTCTAATTTTGATAACTAATATACGTCTGTGTGAAGAGAAACAAAACATTTGCATATATAAATAAATGGACAGTGCAATGAACTTGTTTTAAAGAAAACTCTAGGTCAACATTAAGAAGCACGCTGAGCCAGGAAATTGTCTTTATGAGCTGGTTAATGGTTTCAATTTGCATGGAACAGTAAAAAGAAAAATACAGTAACTATGATTCTTTTATTGCGGATTAGGAAAACATTACAAAGGGCTTTTTTATTAATTCCACAAAACTTTAATACTTCCAGAAAATCTGGCTGAATCAGGATTATGTTTAGGAGTTTTATTCAGTTTTAGAATGTCAAATGCATGGCACCTACTAAACTGATTAATTGCGGCAAAGGTGTTACATCCTCTTCCACAACCACACTTAATAACTTGGAAACTATGAAGATTTCCATTTGAAAATACAACTACAGTCTACTTGACTTTTTGTTCCTTCAGCTAATCATGGCTTCTGTGGAATAATTTAACAGAAATCCTATTAGCAAGGAATAGTCCATATTATATATAGTTCAAAAGAATATCCTTCTCAAAGCTTTTTGTCTTTTAAAGCATGAGAGATTCCCTAAATTTCAGAATTTTTTTTTCAGCGTTAACATTTATACTGTATTGTCTGAAAAAGGACTTTTCAACATTTCAGGCTCAATTACCTAGTAAAAGATAAAGAAGAATTCACAATATCTAGAGTGGTGAATGTCATATGCATGAATTAAGGTACTATGAAGGAAAAAAGCTTCAATATATTTTCATTATTTTCAAGTTCTACTCAACAATGCAGAGTTCTTAAAAATGTTAATGTCTATATCTTTTAGGGTGAAATTCACCCCATTTCTCAATTAACCACATAATCTGATATAAACTCTGTATTAATTCCCCAATCCTATAGACACTTGCGCACATGCTTAATTTTACTTAATTATCTGCAGGATCGAGGCCTAAGTAATTAACACAGGGCTGATGCAGTACAGAGGGTCTTCTTTGGAATCTCTATAGTGGGGTGAATGTCACCCTATAAGATTGAAAGATACTTGAGAAAATGAAGTTTATACTAGAGCTATATACAGTTTAATCCATGTCATTTGAATGGAAAATTGTTTTGTTCTAAACTTTCCTCTTGGAACCATTAGTGACTTGCCAAAATAATATAATTTCTACTGTCTGTGATTTTCGCTAATGTTACCACCTACCTGTTCTTGAGTGATTTTTTTTTCCAAAATACTGGCTATTCTTTCATACCAATCCTGTCATCCTTATGTTTTCCTTTTTCATCTGTTTTTCTCACAAAATTTTGTTACAATGGTTGGAATAAATATAAGGGAAATTCCATGGCACATGATAGACTCATGAGAAATCAGGCAACCTTAAAATATATCAGAGTGATGAAGTACTATAGAGGAACACTATGTTTTACATTTGTGACTTCTGTTTTGACTCTTCCCTCAAGATTTTATTGACAAAGAACAATCAATATTTTTGCTTCCCTCCCCTGCTTCTACAAGCACAGTTGAATTTCTGGATGATGGTTTGTGACTGGAGAGCCTCAAAAGCTTTGGAGGTTCAGTTTGGATAAGAACCCAAGATCTAGATAACCTGCTGCTCCCCCCCACACAAAAATGTTCAGAACCATTGGGTTGTCAGAGTTGGGTTAGAAGTGTTGCAAAAACTTGTTTTTCTGAGACTTCAAATACATCCCACTTTGTGTTTGAACTTGGCCACAAATACCATTGAATAAAGCCTCCCATTCAGTATTTCATCACTAGCATCTCTGGTTCTGTAAATCAAGGAAGCAAAGGCATGGGTGAAAATGAAAACTGCATGGTTTGGAAAGATTTCTGAATTTCTCTGAATCTGAAAAAAAATTACATTGTGTTTGAGTTTAAGGTGAAGGTTTGGGTTGGCTCACTCATCCCTAATGAGTATGCCTCTTCTTATACTGTAGCATTTAAAAATCAGAGTTGTATATCTTGTCCCATCTCCTAAATTTGCCTGGGCAATGTGTAGTCCATTTTTTATTTTCTACAGTTTAAAAAAAAAATTGTGAAGCAATGCCCAGAGATTCACCTCACTCTCCATCCTTTCCGTGTGCTTCTTCATTCTGTGGAATTTTATCTGATCCTTTACTCATTATTCCAAGAATTAAAAGTTGAGATCCCTATTTTTCTCACTTTAGTTCTAATTAATTACAAACCAATGCAAATTATGATCAGTCATTTTGATGTTTCATCTATCTCTACTTTTGCAAGCATTCATACAGTAAATAAAATAGAACAAATGTTATTTATGGAACTCCAGAGTAAGTTAAAAGTTGCCCCTATTCTAGTTATTGCTCATAGACTAGGTGAAATGAATTAGTAAGAGGAACTCTGAAAATAGTTCATTATATCTGCAGTATTATACATGCTTGACATTTATGCTAGTGCATTTTTATCTTTGCAAATGTACAAGAACAGCAAACTAGCATGTAATTCGGGAGACAGCTTCTAATATGGTGCAATGAAACACACAGCAGCTATGATTAATTGCATTAATTGCTCTTGACTGATGGAGTCTAATTGAAATGAAATACATATATAAAAAATGCCTGATGTCACAGAAATCCTTGTTTTTAGTTTCCCTAACATTAGAGATGCTGTGGAAGCCTGATCAGGAAAGAACTGGTGTTAGCACTCGGGAGATGCACTTCTGTTTTGAGTAGATTAAGTAGCTCATTAGGGAAAGGAACAGTATTCTATTCTTTGTTACCCATATAGATTCAATCCTGTTTTGATGGAGTCTAATGATGAACTCTTTATTTTTAGTACCTTATACAAAAACCTGTAATAGAAAGGTAATATAATATTTGCATGATGATTATAGCTTAGATTTTATTTTTTTAATACAAAAACACTAGCAAGGTAGTGGAGGTTAGGGTTTCCCAGGGTGTGGGTAGTATGAATTTTTTTGTTTTGGAGAGGTTTTTTTGGTTATTCAGTTCTGTTGATGATATGCAAGCTGGAACAAAACTGTGAGGAAAGATGGTCCAGTGGTCAGGGTGCTAACCTAGAATGAGGGCAACTGGGGATCACTCCCTGCTGTGCTTCCTTTGTGACCCTGAGCAAATCTTTGGTCTGACCCAGTACGGGCATTCTTATGTTAATCACTTACACTGTCTGTGCCTCAGTTCCCCAGCTGCAAAATGGGAATAATTGTGGTTTCTGACTTCACAGTGTGATATGAAAATAGATACATTAAAAGATTGTGAGTTGCTCAGATACAGTAGTCATAGGGGTAATATAAGTACCTAAGGGCTTGCTGGCATAGCAGTGGGTGCTAGAAGGATGTGATTTCTAAAGCACATCAATATGTTGTGCACTAGCTGGCCTACTAACAAACAGTACTATGTTAATGAGCACTAGGAAACTTTTAGTTCACATCAGTGGGATCTACATCGTCCAGTTAGTGCACAACATCCTGGTGTACATTAGAAATTACACCTCTTTAGTCACACTGCCATGCCATGTAGACAAGTTATAAGAGAGAAATTCCACCTCTGTTTCCCAGAGGTATATTGTCTAAATAGAGGTAAAGACTCATCTTAGTCACTAATGTAAGCAGAAATGAAATGGCCAGAGCTGTGAAGTATAGACATGAACGCTCTCAAAATTTGAGGGTGTTCAGCTCGGAAGTTTGGTTCAGACCCATCTCTACGAGAAAAAACAAAACAGTGGGACAGGATTTTCAGAAGTGCTTAGTGTTGGCCTTACTCTGTTCCCATTGAAGTCCATTGACTTCAGTGGAAGAAGATAGGTCAGTGCTGAGTGCTTTGGGAAATCCCTCTCAGTACATTTTGAGACAAATGCTTAATTTAGTGACTGAATATTTTTAAATTACAAAGTAAAAATTACACTTGGATTTTAAAAGATGAAGGCATTCAAATGTGGGTTTCTTTTTTTAAAAAAAAAAAATCTTGTCTTTATACAGTTTGAGGGCTGCAAGAAGGCCTTTTCCAGACTAGAAAATCTCAAGATTCATTTACGAAGCCACACAGGAGAAAAGCCCTACCTTTGTCAGCATCCAGGCTGTCAGAAAGCATTCAGTAACTCCAGCGATCGAGCCAAGCATCAGAGGACACACTTGGACACTGTAAGAAATAAAAGAACTCAAATTTGATTTCTTGTTAACCTGTTAAATCCTTTTTCTCTTAGCTGATTGCATCAAATACTGTATATCAGTGGTCCCTAACCTTTTTGGCTGGCGGGTGCCAGCCGAAGGACCACTGCGGCGGTGGAGCACCCGCTGAAATGCCGCCGAAATTCGGCAGTATTTCGGCGGCGACACCTCTTGATGACGCCACTTGCCGTCGACAAGCAACGTCATCGAGAGGCGTCCCTGCCGAAATTAGGGAGCGACGCCTCTCGATGACGTCACTTGTTGGCGACAAGCAGCATCATCGAGAGGCGTCCACGCCGAAATGCCGGTGGGTGCTCTCCCGGGGGCCAGGACACGGGCGCATTAAGGGACCACTGCTGTATATAATTGGAGATGGGAGGATAGGAAGAGATGTCAGTTAATAGAGTTTGAGCTGTGGCAGAGATGACATAGTCCAGGGGTGGCCAAACTGTAGCTTGTGAGCAACATGCAGCTCTTTTACCATTAAAGTGCAGCTTGCAACCCCCCACACCCTCTCTCCATTCTCCGCCTACCATACTGGGTCGGGGGAGGGAGGTAGGAGCTTCTGCCCAGTGGGAAGGAGAGTCTTGGGGCTTCAGCCCTGTGGGGCGCATCTGCCGATGCTTGGCAGGAGTGGGGCTGAAGTCCCAAGCCCTGGCCCCTCGCAGGTGTGCTCTGGGTCTCAAACTTCTGAAGATTGTCGTATGTGGCTCAGAGGGTCAGTAAATTTGGCCATCACTGACATAGTCTCAGTCAGGAGAGTTACCCAGTTGTGTTCAGTTTTCCCCATTTCCTTTGCTTGTAATAACACTGGGACTGACTGTGACAGAAACACAGTCTGGTGCTGGCCTATATGCAGGGTCGGCTCCAGGTTTTCTGCCACCCCAAGCGGCAGGGAAGGAAAAAAAATGGTGATCGGCAGCACTTCGGTGGCAGCTCAATCGCGCCGCTCCATTCTTCTGCGGGTCCTTCACTCCCTCTCTTCCTTTTCGGCGGCACTTTGATGGCAGCTCAAAGAGGAAGAGAGGGACTGACGGACCCGCCATCAAATTCCCGCCAAAGACCCGGACGTGCCATCTCAATAGCGGATGGAGTGCCGCCCCTTTGTGTTGACTGCTTCCTTAGCTGGTGCCTGTAGCCGGCCCTGCCTATATGTTTTGAGGAGGCTCTGGTTACTGACTGAAGTATATAAAGGTAAGTAGTGGAGATGGGCCAAGGTTACAAAATTCAGATTTGGATCCAGATTTTGAATACCACAAAATTCTGGAGTGTTTGGAAACAGAATAATGGACCACTGTGGAATTTGGATCCAGGTTTGATTCTGAAGTTTGGAGATTTCCAGGTGTGAAGTTTTGGATCAGGGCTATCTCCAGTCAGTACAGTTTGAAGTTGGAATTAAGGCATAAATGCCTGGGCCATAACAGAATGGTCTGATGATGAACGTATTAGCCTTTGCCTACAGAGATACCACAGTGCATAAGAAAACCCATTCAGATAGGAGCAAGATTCTGGAAAATCAAAATGTATCTTCCACAAGAATATATCCCAAAATACAGAATACATTAAGAGCAAAGACCTGTCTGTTTTAGTCACACTACTTCATTAACTTCAGCAGGACTGTTCACTTGGGCAAGGCAAGCCTTATTTGGGCTCTTAACTCTTATTACTAGTAGATTAGTGATCAATGCAAACGTGGCATGCTCCTTTTTAAAAAATGGTATGTTATAAACAGTTGACTTAGGGCCTGATTCAAAGCCTAGTATAGTCAACAGGAATCTTTCCATTGGCTCCATTGGGTTTTGAAACTAGCCCTTTAATGGTTACTATCAAGTTCTGCTCTATTTTAAGACACATAGGTATTCATTATGTGGTACTGCAGGTTCTGTAGATAAGAAGTTATTCCATGTCACAACATATAATGAATGTGCAATGAGAGGCTGCTGAGAACATTACCAGAAAGCAGAACATTCAGCTAGATTAAATTTTACAAAACCACAAAACAAAAAAGTTTCTCATTTAGTGAACGGACAGTTTTAGGCCTTCCTGCATCAGTTCAATAGTTGCAGGAGGGAGAATGGCTGGAGAGATCCGTTTTAAAGTAGCTTTTACTCTGAAATGCTTTCTGTGGGAGGGAACCATTCTTCTCAGCAGAAATGGATTTTTTTTCACTGCAAAGAGCCTGTAATTTCCCAAAGCCAGTTAAAATGCTGCGTAGAAAAAAAATATCTAAAACATAGTGCTTCAAGATAATAAACAGAATAAATGTGTCACCTTAAAGTGGTAAATATGCATATATAAGCCAGATAGGTAGTTAGAAGGAGCTAAGCTGCAGCCGCACAACCTGCCCATGGTTGGGGGAGTAAATTTCCCCCCTCTTCCACAATTCTCAAGACTCCAATAATCACAAACATCAATAATAACATATAGTTATCACTAGATAAAAGTTTTACTAAGGCAAAATTAAGATTGAGAGTACACATCAAGAACTTAAGGGCAAAACTCTATTAGCAAAAAATAAAATAAAATAAAATGTTATGCAGCCAAAATATTGTTTGTGAATTATGGGGTTTTAGCCAAGATTTATTTAATAAACAACATTTGTTTTACAACAAAATAAAATTTAGTTTTAAGCAGAAGCAGACAGAGTTTATAAAGGGCATACCATCAGGAAACAGAAATAATAGCATGTGACTTAGCTGACCAGTCGCACAACTTAAATAGCAAATTTCAAATAATGAATAGTGAACAGAATATATAAAAAATGTGATCTGTTTGCATATATTCTGTGAACAAAGTAAAGAGTTAAATATATCAAGTAATTGTTTGCAATAATAGTTGCACCAATTCTAATATTTACATATTATAGTGCAACTACAATTCTGGAAATACCTCAAAGGGTGTCAGAGAACAGGCAAGTTAGAGCAAGTAGATGTGACTTTTAGTGAATCTAAAAACAACTTATATGGACGTTCCAGGATTGTATATGTTGGCAATATTGTATATTTGTGATTGGCAATTAAGAGATGAAAAAAATTGTCCTGTCTTTTACATAAAAATACATATTCTTTGCATTTTCCTTTTTATTGCCTTAAGTGTTTTAGAACTGTAGTGTTTAAAGGTTGCTTTGTTGTTGTTTCCTCTCTTTGTCATGTAGTAGACTAACCTTTTCTCTTATTCTCTGTCTTTCTGAAGCAGGTTTCCTCTATAACTCTTAAGCAGTCTGTCCAGGACTTTACTGCAGTTTCTTTACCTGACTTACTAAAGAATGTAATTTCTGACTAAGTCAAAGATTGCTGTGAGGGTGACATAATTGTAAGTACTACTGGAGATACTCATTCATAATGATAAAAAGAATGATGAGGTAAAAGGAAATATGGCATGGTAAAATTTAAAATAGGCATTTAAAGATTCATTTACTTTCTCTTGCTTGCAAACCTTCCTTTCTTTCCTCTTATACCATGCCATTAAACTACTGGGCATTCTACCTGTGGTACTGCTCTGTGTAGCCAATCAATAGCAATGGATTTTCCCCAGTTAAAATAATCTGTGGTTTAAGCGATTTTTCTGTGTGCTTTTTTGGTTTGTTTTTGTTTTAGAAACCTTATGCATGTCAGATTCCAGGATGTACTAAGCGATACACAGACCCAAGCTCCCTGAGAAAGCATGTAAAGGCACATTCTTCCAAAGACCAACAGGCCAGGAAAAAGGTAACTTTCCCAGAGGATCGTTCTGCATAGGAATTATATAGTGAAGGTAATGTTGTAACACTAGAAGTATTGAGACATCTTAAGTACCACAACTTGTGAAACTGTAAAGCCCTGGTCTGGGACTGCTTGATTAATGAAACCATCCATGATAAGTGGGTGCATAGATGATACTTTCAGTTTTGACTCAATAAAGCTGATTGTTTTACTAGAAGTCCAGCAGAGATTATCATCTGTTGGTATAGTGATTAATCATAATGAATATATGTAACTCAGTATATGGAAAAATAATTTTGAGAAGGGAGATTTATTTGTAAAATTCTTTCACCACGTAAGTATATTGTGATGCAACATCCAGTTTATGCTGCCAGTCTGAGATAAATAGATGTATGTTGAGGATTGAAGGATGGTAGGTCAAACCATTTTCAAACATCAAGGTATTCCACAATGCTGAGTCCCAGGTTTCTCAGTCCCATGGGAAAAAAAGTTAGCCGAGGACATGATCTGATTTTTTCCCCACATCTCAAGCCCATTTTTACTATAAACCATATTATACTGTTTTAGACCAATGAGGATAAGTGCAATGCTTTCATTTAAAAAACTGATGAGGCTGGAGATGGCCTTGTCTGCACTACCGGGGTAAGTTACGCTACTCCAGCTACATGAATAACTTAGCTGGAGTCAACATAGCTTTGGTTGATTTACTGCAGTGTCTACACTGCACTGTGTCGACAGGAGACTGTCTCCCGTCAACTTACCTTACTCCTCTTGTTCCAGGGGAGTACCGGAGTCAACCAGAGAGTGCTCTGCGGTTGATTTAGAGGGTCTTTACTGCATCAATTGCAGCAGCGTTGATCCCCAATAAGTGTAGACATGGTCTTAGAATAATATAGAGAGGGTTAAAACCCTAGAGTCATAACCCGTACAGAAGGGGTTATATTTAACATGGGTGACAGCATGGATTGCCCTTGATTTGAATGGTAACAATTTTTGTTTAGACAGTGTCTGAAACACTAAAGCATAGTCTTACAAACTGCAAAATGTAGGGCTAGATTGTGATTTAACTGTTTGCCCTGAGCATGTATCTGTGCTGCTCCCAGAGACCAGGGAATGAATTTTAATTGTTGGGAATTATAGTTTACTTCCTAATTCCCCCTTGTGTCAGGGGAAAAGTAATCTCCTAGTGGTCATTACTGTGCTGGCTGGCACCTTGACCCAGCCCTATCTGCCCTCTCCTTGCCCATGTGTGGAGGAGGACTGGTGGTGATCCTGTGCAAACTGTTCTCCTGGCTGCACTGTGAACCACAGGGCACATAGCCCATGGAGAGGAGCAAAGGGGTGTTATATGCCCCCCACTTACTGCCTTGTGTCAGCCTGTGAGGCAAGCGGTGGTCATGCCTGAATGTTCTGTCAAATTTACCTATGACACATTAAATAAAACTTGGATAATGTATCTGAACAGAGGGTATTAAACTCTTAGGTAACATTACATAATTGAATGTAAAATAATATGGTATGCTCTGTACATAATTGTGTCAAATTGCAGGAGTATGAGGGGTACTATTCTTAGGATGACATTTCCCATATGTTTTTGTTCATTTTCCATTCTTCTGTTAGAACAGTTTAAAGCTGGCCCTTTTAACTCCGCACGTGGTCATTTTTTTTTAGAATTACACTTAAAGTTGTTTAGTTTTTCATCCAGTCCATTTGATAAGGATTTATTTATCTGAGATAGGTTAATATGTGAAAGTGGAAATAAGTCAACTCAGCAAAAAAACAAAGGAAGAAATGTGGCATCAATCAAGCCAAATGTTTAAAAATGTGCACTGAGGTTGCAGTGTATAATATTTACAAGGTACAGCGTAGTTACTGGACCTTTGAGAACTTATAATTGCTAAGTCGCATCATGCTTTGGTATTTGAAATATTTCCTGGCAGTAAAAATAATAATAATAAAAAGTAAGAAACAATAAACCTTTTAAGGCAGAATTAAGATTATTTATGACTTTAATTAAAAATGAAAATTGGCTTAATGTCAAAAAAGCCTTTACAAAAAATGTGAATTCATCAAAAATAACCATAAAAATTCCAAGGTGATAAAGGCACAGTGGAGTAATAGTTCCAGCCCTAGGGAACTATTCTGTTGAAAAGAATGAAACCCTTTGCTGTCACACCCTGTTAGTCATAGATTCATTTAATATATCTTGCCTGACTGCCTCTAATCCTCATTTTAACCTCCCCCTACACACTAAATGACATTATTTTGGTGTCTTAAGTTGCTAGCTATCCAAGATTGTACACTAAAATATGTTCTTGATGTTACACAGATTTTAAATAGCAGGGAAAATGTATTTGTGGCAATGGAGATGCTCTGAAATAAACTACTGTACTCCCCATGTCAGTCTGAAGCTACACTGATTCTTCCACACAACTTTTCATAATCCATCCTCAAAGCTCCTTGCCCCTCCCTTTGCTGTGTAACATAGACCAGAGAGATGTTGCAGTGAGAATCAAAATAGATTATCTATTTATCATGTCATAACTTTTCGCTGATGTGATTTTGTGCTCTATTGTGCAAGGCAAAGTGCCTGATTCTGCAGTTCTTTTTCAGGCAAAACCCCTATCGATGTAAATTTAAGTCTTTCCTATTAAGGGAATGAATTCCTGACCTACTGAAGTCAGTGGCAAAACTATGTATAATGTATGCAGTTCAACAAATCTGAGCAAGAGTTTGTATTTTATTTTTAAATACAATATTGAAAATAAAACCCAAAAGTTTAGCTACATCTAGTTTTTCACCTTGTGAAATTTCTAAGAAATTCCCCACATGACATCAGAAAGGGGGTGGGTGGGGGGAACAGGGGAATCAGAACAGAGAGTGAATTCAAAGCCAGAAATATCAAATATCTGATCAAAGAAGTCTAAAATGCAATTCAGACCACTTTCTATTTAAAAAGTCTTTAATGACTTTCAGTGATGCATAGAAAACTGTATACAACAACAACACAAAATATTTTCTTTCTACATAGTTTAATTGGAGATAAAAACAACACATAAGAGTATCTTTAAACAAAATTAAAAATGCAGCCTCCATGGTTGGAGTCCATCTCCCTAAAACAGTTGGTGCAACTATCCCTAAGCATGGCCTATGGAAATCAGCAATATGGAAGTACAGATAGTGCTCAGATTGGGAGAGGGTTGAATACTGGCTTATAATGCCTCTGACGTATAATCAGCTGTAAGACATCCCCACTTCCGTGTTATCCCCTCCTTTAAACACTTTCTTTTATGCCAGGGAAATGCAATAATTCAGTGTAGTGAATTTGAAAGACAACAAATTTTAAAACACTTTTTTACACAATGTGCAATTACCTTATGGAACTTATTACCACAAGATACCATAGCGGCCAAGAGCTTAGCAGGTTTCAAAAAAACAGATATTTATGTGGACGATGAGTGTATTCACAGTACATTCATTAAAAATTTTTAAAATCCCCAGATTTATAAAGGATATAAATCCTCATGCTTCAGGACAGAAGTAAATGTCATAGTAATGAGATTAGAAAGAACCTTGGTTATTCCATAACTGGTCCCTTGGGGTTTCTCGCACATTCCTCTGAAGTATCTGGTCCGAGCCACTGTTGCAGACAGCATAGGACTGGATGGATCTTGGGCCTGATCTAATTCAGCAATTTGAATAGTTCTAAATGGATTAACAAAAATTAATTTAATATGAATGAACAAAAAAGTAATTTTACAATGTGTTTTCTTGCTTTTTCCTTCCCCCATTCCATTTTTATTCCTTTTCTCCTGTTCTCGCTTTCCATGTCCCTTCTCATTCTATCTCCCACTTTCACTAGGCGTGATTATTTTTTAAAGATATGCAACCAAAACTCATATAAACTGTAATGGGAGGTTGGGGTGCATATGCTATGATAAAATTGGTCCCAGTATCTTTGTTTCTGTCTCTTTAATAGACTCTGATTTTCTCTTTTCTTTTCTCTCCTCCCTTACCTTTAACCTTCCTCTTTCCCCATACACATTCTGTATCTGAACAATTTCTTCAGAAATATATATGCTAAAGCAACTAAATGTTTCACATTTAATGTTTTCACTAATCATTTTGTAGTATGGATAACATATTGATACAGAGTCACATGGATCATTTTGTCTCCCATTCATGATTATATAACAATCCTGTGGCATCTTGACTTCAGTGCACCTACACAAATGATGAGAATCTGGCCTTTTAAAGGTGAAAGCTCCAAAAATGACATAATATCTGCTTTCTATACATAAATATGTCCCAGCTTCAATATCCAATACTTCGGGCCATTCCAGGGCCAGAAGCAAGTGTTATGCTTTCTGTTGAGAAGTTGGGAATCCCTCCATCCCAAAGGAATGAAGCTCCAGTTTCTAGCCCTGCAATGTCATGAAGTAACAGATTTTTATGTAAAGAAAGGCTGTCACTCGCCTAGGACTGAATATTGCCCAGTCTAGACCTCAGGACTGTGTGACTTTTGCAGAGAAAATACTGCATTTGAGGGTAGAAGTAGGGTTGCCAGGTGTCTGTTTTTTGACCGGAACACCTGGTTGAAAAGGAACACTGGTGGCTCCAGTCAGCACCATTAAAAGTCCGGTCAGCGGCGTAGTGGGGCTAAGGCAGGCTCCCTGCTGGCCATGGCTCCATGAGGCTCTCAGAGCAGTGACATGTCCCTCCTCCAGCTCCTATGCATAGGAGCAGCCAGGGGGCTCCACATGCTGCCCCCACCCCAAGCACTGGCTCTTCAGCTCCCATTGGCCAGGAACCATGGCCAATGGAAGCTGAAGGGGCAGCACCTGTGGATGGGACAGCACGCCACAGAGCCACCTGGCTGTGCCTCCGCATAGGAGCCAGAGGGGAACATGCTGCTGCTTCTGGGAGCTGCTTGATGTCCCAACACCCTGCCCCAGTCCTGATCCCCCTCCCACCGCCGAACCCCTCAGTCCCAGCCCAGAGCACCCTCCTACACCCCAAACCCCTCATCCCCAGCCCCACCCCAGAGGCCACAGCCCCAGCCAAAGCCTGCACCCCCCATCACTCCAACCCCCTGCCCCAGCCCTGATCCCCCTCTCACCTGCCAAACCCCTCGGTCCCAGCCCAGAGCACCCTCCTACACCCCACTCGCCTCAGCCCCAGCCCCTCCCCAGAAGCCACAGCCCCAGCCAAAGCCTGCACCCCCCATCACTCCAACCCCCTGCCCCAGCCCTGATCCCCTCCTCACCTGCCAAACCCCTCGGTCCCAGCCCAGAGCACCCTCCTACACCCCAAACCCCTCATCCCCAGCCCCATCCCAGAGCCTGCACCACCAGCCAGAGCCCTCTCCCTCCTCCCTGCACACCAACCCCCTGCCCCAGCCTGGAGCCCCCACCCACATCATGAACCCTGGAACCCACACTCCCAGCCCAGAGTCCGTATCCTCTCCCACACCCCACACCCCTGCCTCAGCCCAGAGGCCCCTCATCCCTGGCCCCACCCCAGAGCCTGCACCCCCTCCCACACCTCCCTGAACCAGTCCGGTGAAAATGAGTGAGTGAGGGTGCAAAGAGTGAGCTACAGAAGGAGGGAGGATAGAGAGAGCAGGACCGGGGCCTCGGAAAAGGGGTGAGGCGGGGCGGGGCCTCAGAGAAGGCTTGGGGCAGGGAAGGAGCAAGGGTGTTGGATTTTGTGCAAGTAGAAAGTTGGCAACCCTAGGTAGAAGGAAGAAACAATTATAATTGTTATTTCCTTTCTTCTGACAAATATGTAATGAGTAGGAGGAGGATTCATGCAAATATAGACAAATAGGAAAAAATGGGAGGTAGAAAAGTAGGAGGATAGAAGGTGCAGGATATTTGCCACAGATAATCCTCATATCAGAGGGGTAGCCGTGTTAGTCTGGTTCTGTAGAAGCAGCAAAGAATCCTGTGGCACCTTATAGACTATAAGGTGCCACAGGATTCTTTGCTGCTTCTACATAATCCTCATAATATTTGTTTTTATCTTACATTTCATGAAATCTGGCAACCATTTCTAGATTATGACATTGTTCTATTACACTGCAGTCTGAAAAGTATGAACTGATGCATCTGATAATTATTATATCCATTCATCTATATTAGGTAGAGGTAAATCCCTCTAATGTCTACGGACCAAATCCTGCAGTCCTTATTCTGGGAAAATCCTGTCTGAAATTTATGACTAAGGGCCTGATGCTGATACCCTTGCTCATATTGAGTAGTCCTCTATTAGTTCCCTGAAGCCAGTGAGATTACAAAAGAAGTGAGGTACTACTCAACATGAGTAAGGGGTTTTTGTTGTTGTTGGTTTTTTTGCAGTCAGTAAGCTTAACATTTTCAAAGGAAGGTTCTGCACAGAAATTTCTTACATCTGTTTAATTGATGATGATGTGCTTGAGCATGACCATTCTATAGCCCTTTTATTAGACTCCTGTACTGAAGTTACTATATGGGAAATGACAAAACTAAATCAGTAACAAAATCCACAGCTCATTCTGTTGACGCAGCATTGAGTCAAAGCCAAGTTAGAAAATGAATATCATCATTACTTCTTTATAAGACAAATTTGATGGGGAAGCTGAACTACAGTCCTGTACAAACATAAGGACTTTATCCTTTTCATACAGACATACTCTGAGATACGATACACTATTTCACCAGGGGCCCTTCTTAAGGAAAGTGTATTTGTAAAATGTATGATAATTCTTGTTCATTTTTATTGTTCCCACTTTTTTTTTAAAAAAAAGCAACCCATGCAGTAAATGGAGTCTGGGTTTCTTCAATTTTTTGTCTGTGTGTAGATCATGGCATGAACCAAGAAATCCACTTTCAACCTCAAAGTGGATTTTTTTTTAGTCTTTTAAATATATTTCTGATACGTTAAGGAAAACCTATTGGAGCCCTCCGGTGGCCAAAATAGTACCTCTAAATTCCCATAAATATTAAGCAGGGACAAGATAGCCTAGTTGACAATGTCAGTCTTATAATTCCAAGATATAAACTTCATTTCCTGCAGTTGCTGTACTTTTAATTACAGTGTCCAATGTATTTATAATTACACTGATGGACAAATATTATTCATGACACTTTTATTTAGCTAAGACAGTGATGTAACATATTTCTGCAAAAAATATTGAAAGATTGTTAAAGAGAGAAACAAATAAAATGAGGTTAAGTTGGCCTATGTTGTGATATCAGTAAAACAGGCCTGGTAGTCATTTAAATAGTTAAAGTAAACAAGACCACCTAAGATGACTTTAGAACCTCTCTTGGGGTTCATAAATCCACAAGTGAGAGCCCTGAAGTGAAAAGTGAGAGCCGAGTTAGACCTAATACTGTCTTATTTATCTTGATCAAACATCTAGTCCAATGGTTCCCAAACTTGTTCTTCCGCTTGTGCAGGGAAAGCCCTGGCGGGCCGGGCCGGTTTGTGTACCTGCCACGTCCACAGGTTTGGCCGATTGCGGCTCCCAGTGGCCGCGGTTTGCTGCTCCAGGCCAATGGCAGCTGCTGGAAGCGGTGTCCAGTACGTCCCTCAGCCTGCGTCACTTCCAGCAGCTCCCATTGGCCTAGAGGAGTGAACCGCAGCCACTGGGAGCCGCAATCGGCCGAACCTGTGGACGTGGCAGGTACACAAACCAGCCTGGCCCACCAGGGGCTTTCTCTGCACAAGCAGCGGAACAAGTTTGGGAACCACTGTTCTAGTCCTTAGCTATTTATATAGACACCACATCTTTTAATAGTTCCTTATTTGCAAACTTTACTATTTTTAACATTAGATGTTCTAGTTCAGATTCATTATAAGGCACTCTTTGAGACATTGACTGCTTCATTGCACTGATACTAAATAGGACTCTCTCTTATGGAGCTGTTTCTGCATCATTTTATCTTGTTCAAATTGCTCTTAAAGAAACCAAACCTGGATTCGTTCTGCCAGGTAACTTACCATCTTGACTGGTTCTGTAATATTAGTAAATGCAGGTTTGAAAGACTACCACCTTTGCTGCTCTGGGTACTCCACCGTTATATACAATGTCATTCAGCTGAGCAGCTAAAGATTAGAACAACAGTGTCACTAGTGCGGAATGTGAACCTCAATGAAACAGTGATACGGTTGGGCAGCTATTTATTTATCTGGTATACATTCTTGTGTCTCTCCCACAACAGTTGCCCTATGCGTCTGCTATCCCTTCTTTCTTTATTTTAAGGCTATTTGTTGCTTCTCCACTGACTCCATACAGTCAGTATCTGATACATGACACTTCAAAAAATTGTTCAAATGTTTTTAGAAGTTACTTGGAATTAGTTTATTGGATTTGTATATTAGTCTGATGGATGTCGCAAAACACCTGACATTTTATTTCACCAAAGAGTCAGAGGTCTCCCAAATGTCACTATTAGGATGCTAGGGAGGTAGAACATCTTATTTGTCATAGCGGTTGGGTCTGGGGAAGGACTGAATATACAAACATTTGCCAAGTTTGCTACAAACATAGTTCAGTTTTTCCTGAAAAATCTCCCTTTTTAGTACCAGAATTGGCAAAGTGAAAACTGGGGCTTTGCACAGCTGCTCTCAGTGAGCTCATAAAACAAACAGCCCAGGGAAAAAAAGCACTTCATACGCTATTGTTCCCATGAAGTCCATCAAGAGGCTTTCTGAGTTTCTCTCATTGGCTCTGTCAAATTGTGGAAGTAAATGAGGTGGGGAGGGAGAAGAGCACTTGCTCAACCTTTTCTCTGGTGTTTAAAAAAACCTGAAGGAGAAAGTTTTGGCTGTACTCAAAGCAGGATTTCCTGAACTGACTCTCAGATGCATTTTAGTTCTTTGAATGGTAGCTCAGGCTAGAACTGGTTGGAAATTTTTCAAATGAAATTTTTTGTCATTGAAAGAATGGTCTTGTTCAAAAATACATATTTCCATATTAAAATTTTAGTTTTTAATTTTTTTCAAATTTTTTAACAAAACTGGAAAATGAAAAATTTAGTCTTTCTTGGTTTACTATTTTTTCAGTGGCAAATTGTAACAAAGGGAGGAAGAACAAGAAAACTGAAAAACGTGGAGGGAAATGAAAAATTAAAAACTTTGAAAATGAACATTTTCTAAATCAAATATTTACAATGAAAATGTATGATAAAAATGTCACGTACATGAAAAACTGTTCCTTTTCAAAATCTGCAGAATGAATATGACTTCAAAGTTTTTCACTAAAAAATGTTTTCCATTTTTTCATCTATTCTAGTTGGGTTCATCGTTTCCTTGTCTCCTCTAAGCTTCTACCTTGATTTTTATTGGGGAGTAAACAAGCTTAGCTTGATGTTGGTAAATCTGAATTAAGTGCTTTTTTTAAATATCCAGGTTGTTGAGATTGAGTTCTTTGTGAAATTAGTGCTCTGAGATGTGAACACTGGTTTAAGGGAGCCTGAGAACAAACAGGAAGCAGATAAACAAGACTGAAATGTAGTGGCTCAGGGATCAGTAGCATTTTTCAATATGGCTGATAATTGTATAATCAGAAAAGGCAACTTCCTTCAGATCTGCAGGAATTCTAGAGTGATTGGATAAATACTGCAGATGACAATGAAGAACAGAGGTAGCAGAGGTGGACTGGTGTGACTCAGAATATCTGGAAGGAAAATATTAAGGCTATGGAGGTTTGGGGCCTTATTTCCCCTCTCACTAACACTGTGTTTATACATGTGTAATTCCCCTGGCTTGTGTGGGGTAGGAATGTTTAAGTTAAAGTGGGGTAGGAGCGACTGACTCACACCTTTCTACATGGTGTTCCAGTTCCTTGTTGAATAAATTACCCCAATTCAGACTTCGTTACAGATCGGTAAAGCAGGTGTACATAGCCTCAGCGAGTGAAAAGGGATCTCTTATACAGCCATTCACATCACTTCTGAATTTGGCCCACTGTCACTAGGATTTGAGGCAATTCACTTTGACTAAAACCCTGCATAAAGTCCAAGTATCTAGGCTCTTTGAAGGTGAAGGGCAGGGGAGGTGAAATCCACCCTTCCAACCCTGAGATCAAGACACATGGGCTGCACTCCAGCCTACCTGTGTCTGCTATTCATGTGGGCTGAAATAGTAGCCACAACCCTTCCACAATCCTTATGTGTTGGGGCCACAAGAGCCTCATCAACATGGATTATGTGGCCACTCCCTGGCTAATTCCAACCATTGCCCTCCTTGCCAGTCTGTGCTGGCATTGGGTAGAGAGACCCCTTCTGTAGCTCCTAGATTTTGCAAAGATACACTTGCTAGCTACATCATCCAACAGCCAACCCTATTCCCCCACAATGCATTCCTGGTACAAATGCTATAAGTGATGCAGTGCCTAATTTGTGCACCATAGGTCAATTTCACCTTCAGGAAAGAATCTGGATCACTATTACTCCTCTGGACCTTGGCCATCCTGATAAGCTCTGTATCCCCTAGCAGGTTGCCTTTATGTCTGACTTACTCAAATATATAAGGCTGTCTGTCTTAAAATATGAAAAAACAAGCAAAATGTATAGAATAAAAATAGGGGAGCCAAAAGACATTCCTTTACTGAACAATATTTTCTCAGACTATAAGACATATGATAGTTCTACATTAGCCTGTAACAGGGGTGCTGGAACAGTGTTTATAGTGGGGGTGCTGAGAGCCATTGAACCAAACTAAACCCTGCATATAATGGAACCCACTTCAAGCCAAGAGTCTGCAGCATACCCCTAGTTCCAGCCTATAATTAACAACATCTAAAAAGGCTTGACAGATAGTTTACTTTTATTGTCCGCTATGGGATGATTTGACAAATACATCCTTTCCCACAAATAATACAGATCCGGTTTTATAAATATGGGCAGCATATAATGCTGTGTGATGTCATCTTGATTGTTCATTGTTTACACTGTTTTATGGTCGGGCCAAATTCTCTGTTTAACTTTTATGAATATATGTTGATTTCACCCCAGTACGGCTGAAGTTACCTGTTTGTTTGCATAGACTTTGAGTAAATGGAGTTTTATGCCAATGTTTGGGTTTAGTGGAGAGCATAGATAGAGCACGATGTCCAGGGTTTTTCTTTTGCTGAAATCTTTGTTTCAGATTTCATTCTACAGAATTGTTTCGAGTTAGTTTTTTCATTCTCTTGCCTTAGTCTTTTTAATCCTTTCCCCAGTATTTTAAAAGGATCTCTTTCCCTGTGGAAACAATGTTAGTGCCTTTTTGCTGAATGCCTTACAAATGAAGCAAATAAACTCACTCTTTTTTCCCTCTCTCTGTCACTCAGAATGATTGCCAAGAGAAGCAGGAGCCATGAAGGGCTGAAACTTTATTCTATTGATATTCAGCAGTTATTAGTGTGTTGTGTTAGTGACAGCAAACAGCAATGTTGTAGATTATTAGCCTACATGTATCTGGAGAAACTGTTCATAACAAGGCGGGTGTTCAGAAGCAGGGCAAACAGCTTTTCTCCGGCTCCTAAAGTACCAGCCCTGTATAATTCTGAGTCTGTCTTTCAGTTTTAAGTTGCTCTTGTTCAAACTCTTAGTTCAGATTTCACTGTTAATACTGCAAAAAGGAGAGAATTGAGTAAAGGGGTGAAGGGGGAGGAATCTATTTTCTTGCTGTGAGAGCAGATGAATTTAAGGATATTTTCCCCCCACTTGTTTTCTATGGAGTCCATTTAAAATATGTCATTAATGCAAACAGAAGTGCATTCAGAGGGTAAGGGTCAGTGAGCAGTGCCCATAGCAACTAAGAAACTATTCTGCACAAAAAATGCAGTAAAGAGTAAGTGTTTTAATCCTCAACTTTAATCTCTTTACTTCCTGTTCTCAAAATGAAATATAAATCAGGCACCATGGAGTGCAGCAATTTTTCCTGAAAGGGACATTGGCGAGTAAAGGATTAGTAATGGGCAGAAGTGTTTAAGGAATTTAATCACACAATTTGTTGTAAAACTTTTGAGACTACGAGTGACCAGTTCTTTTGAGCTTGGCCAATGAAAAACAACAAAACATACTTTGAAAGTGATTCGAGGGCTTGCTCTGGCTGACACCCCCATTTGTTGTTGTTGTTACATCATTGCAGCAGTTGCTGTGACTTGAGAAACCATGGAATGTACTTGGTATGCCCACTGAGAAGGCTCCAAGATGGGGGTGGTATTTTAATGCTGGTGTATAGAGGACTCTTCTGATCTCTAGGAAACAGAGAAAATAAAGCAACCTGCATTTTTCATCTTGCTGTTGGGGTTGCTGCAGTTGTTATAATCAGGAGATTAGCAAAGCACCATGACATTAATATTTACAGAAAGACTGCTTCCTACTACATTTTTCCATCACTGCTTTCAGTCCTGAGCTTTCCCTTGTGCTGGTATAAGCTTTGGTGATATGGAGTAGTGGTACATGCTCAAGGAGGAAGAGCTAGCATCATACTTGAAGAAATAAATACATTGTCACATGGCCAAAAAACAAACAAAAAAAGAAAATGAATCAAAACACAGCTGAAACATCCCTAAGTGCAGCAATGTTTGTTATGCCTGTATTCCACCTTTGTTATCAAACTATGGCCCTTTTCATTCATGCCTTTCACCTCTCCCTTCAGGAGTTATATGAGATTGTTTCCTGCTACTTTTATGCATATTTTATGCTATCGCAAAGACTTGTCAGTAAATAGTTCAGCAACTGGGGGTATAAAATATATAAGCAGATATCAAACTCTTCCCACTGAAATCCTGTGTCCATGAGCTATAGAACCTGACGATCACTTCTGTGTTAGTGCCATATACAACCTCACAGATTATGAGTGATAAAGGTTCTGCAGGCCACATTAGGTCCTTGGTGTTACCTGTGCAGTCCTTTTGCCTTCACTGGTTTTACAAAAGTGTAACTGATTGGAACTAAGTAAACAATTCTATTGACGAATATAATTCAGCTCTCACTTGCTTAATTGTGTTGGCTATACAGGCTAACAGGAATTAAAAATGAAATATATTTTTGTCCTTAAAGAAAGCAGACCTGACTGAATACACACATCAACCAGCTCTGTTTAGTGAGAAGGTACCATTTTACTTAATCATTTTTCAGACTAGAACTGCACTTTTAGATAACAGACTGAGTTTCACCTGCTTTGAGCCTCCTCAAGGATGTGCACATCTTTGGGTTTCTGTTTTTTTAATGTATGTAAAGTAAGGATGATTAAGATAATTATAGATAAAGAATATAATCGACTCACTTTAGGCTTCATGGAAGTAGTGAGTTTTCAGGAGCAATTTGAATAAAGGGAGCGTAGCGACTTAATGTTTTTTCTTAGATACCCAAAACTTGGGACAGCTTCACTGAGGCTTGTGAAATTTTGGGCAAAGCTGGCCCTGTTTGAGAGTCCCCAGACTGATTTCCAATTTCAGTAAGACTCAGGGGGTTTGGCTGTGTTGTAGGTTGAGCTGTGAGTTTGTTAGAACCTGAAACTCATAGCAGAATGTGTGTGGGGGGGGGTTGTTATGGTTCAAGGGTGAGCTGTACCTTTGACACCTCACTCTGTCTCTCTGTGGACACACTTTCGAAGCAACAGGCCCATATCTGTGCTTCCCTCAGAATGGAATCCCCTGATTCACTGCATTTTTAGACTGGATCCCCAAGTCACAGCTGTATCCTCAGCAGGTCCAACTGGCTTCTGGCCCATGCTCAGGCTTCCCTCTGGGATCTGATGACTAGGGCTCTGTGTCTGTCACAGAGGTCGCAGAAGTCATGGATTCCGTGACTTTCCACAACCTCCGTGGCTTCTGCAGGAGGGAGCATGTGGGGGCTGTTACTTGGGGGACCCCCAGGACAGCCACACTGGCCACTGCTGCAGCGGCTCTGGGGACAGCCACACCCACTGCTGCTCCAGTGGCCCTGGTAGCGGTCCCTGGGCAGGTGGCTAGAGCAGCCACAGTCCCCGGCCAGCAAGCTGGAACAGCCACAGTCTGTGGCTCCTGGCGTCTGGTGCCGCTGGCCCTGGGTGTCCCCCTCCCCAGTAACAGCCCCCTCACATTGCCCCAGTGTCCCCACCCCCCAAGATTTAATCACAGGTATTTGTAGTATACGTTCTGAACAGGTCATGGGATGTGAATTTTTGTTTATTGCCCGTGATCTGTCCATGACTTTTACAAAAAATACCCCGGACTAAATTGTAGCCTTGCCTATAACCAATATGGAAGTGCAGTAACAGAGAACAACTTGTTCAAAGCAAAGTATTGTTTATGCATAGAAACATCACAGAGACGAAAGTCTTAAAACAACAGCAGCCTATATTCTTATTGTCTTAGCTAAGCTTTGAAACCATTCCTTGAAAGTTTAGGTGGCCCTCCCAGTTATCTGTGGTTCCCCAGCATCAGGGGCTATGTTACAGTCTGTTTCTCTGCAGACTGCCTCATTTCATCAGGCTGCTCTTTAACACAGTTTCCAAGTCTTTTGTTAAAGACTTGCTGCCCTGGTTCCCCCGAAGTTTCCAGCTGAAACCTTCCCCCACTCCTGTCCCCACTCATATCCTGGGATTCAGCCAGATCCTGATTCCACATTAATGGAGGTGAGCTTCAAAGACCTTTAACACCTTTACTGTCCATTTGAGTACTAACAATCTGGCTCTGTCTACAGCCATTGTGACAATTGTCTTTGGATTCCTCAAGGCCACAGCTACCTAAGAGTGATTTAACCCTTTGTTACATACTAGCCAGCAATACAATAACCACGAAACCCAAAGATATATATATATATAATTCTTAAAATGAATACATATATTCAGGGCCAGCTCCAGACCCCAGCGCGCCAAGCGCTCGCTTGGGGCAGCGTCCCAGCGGGAGGGCAGCAGGCGGCTCCGGCGGACCTCCCGCAGGCATGCCTGCGGAAGGTCCACTGGGACCGCGGCTCTGGTAGACCTCCCGCAGACGTGCCTGCGGGAGGTCCACTGGAGCCGCGGGGCCAGAGGACCCTCCACAGGCACGTCTGCAGGAGGTCCACCGGAGCCGCGGGACTGGCGACCGCTAGAGCGTCCCCCGCGGCGTGCCGCCCTGCTTGGGGTGGCGGAAAACCTAGAGCCCACATGTTTCACAGAGTTACAAACCCATGAACCCAAAATCTAAAAAAAGGTTCAGGGGGCCCCTCTCCTAAACAAAACTGCCAGGTTTTGTCCCGCTCCAATGACACATCAAAATAATCTTTAAAAAATTCAACTATTTACTATTAGAAATTGGCCCAAACATCAAATTTAGATCCCAGTGCAAACCTCCCAAAGCTGGGGAATGAGGATTCAGATACAGGGGTTTTGGTTCAGATCAATCTAGAAAGAGGGGACGCTGCAAAAATTGGATCTGGCCATGACATTTCCCAAAGTTTAGAAGTGATTAGATCTGGGTTTTGGTTTGACCCTGTCTGTGTTTCTGTTACTAAGAACATTCTTTATTTTGTATATAGATTTTCATACCAACTTTTTGCAGATAACAAAGGAAAAAAGATGGGATCACTCTCAATGGACCTCTGATGGATGTAGCACTTACTACTCATTACTCTACTTAGAAGATACTCCACTCACATGAAAAGAGAGATCTGCCAAGCACATCTCTTTTCAAAGGAGGAGAGCAATTATTCAGCATAACTGGGCTCTTTGTCAGGTTGCATTTATCCAGAGAAACTAGCTGTTAGACAATAACATGCAGTAGCTATATATATTTCCAAGTCAATCTGACACAGAATAGTACAAGGTGATTTTTTAAAATGGCATGGGCTCCACTGCTAGATTGCTGGTCACTGAGAACAAAGACCAGGAACTTTTTTGAATCGCAAAGAAAAGCAGCTTGAATGGGAGGGATTGTACGTATTGTAGGCAGTGTTTTACATAAGATGGTGGCAATATGAATGGGTTTAACTATCAGAGATGACCTCTGTAAGAAGCTGTGTGTGTCTGTGTGTGTCTCTCTCTTAGTTTTCATGTCTATGACTAGACTGCAGAGGGAAGAAATCTTCCTTTATGAAAATGTGAGCTTCTATAATACAGTGAAAGTTACAGAACAGACCACCTTTAATAGATAATCTTCTGTCTTACAAGACTACCCCAAAGGATCCCCAAGCCTATGTAGTAGAATTCTGATCAACCTTTATTAGACAACAACCACTGTTAAGCAAGCAATTTTGGTTGATCCAGTAAATGGTTTATTAAGACAGATCTCACTGGATTTCTAATTGACTTCTCAAAAAGAAAAGCTTTGGTGTTATTTTCTGATTTTTGGAAAGTTCCACAGTCTCTGTTCCAGCTGAAATTTCTTCCTTTAAATGGTGTTCTTGCTTCTATACCATTTTCTGACAAGAAAGAATGTGAGTTGCTCAATGACAGTTTTAGAATATATTGATCTATAAGAAAGCGGTGTTTTATATACACAGTAATAGTAGAATTCAGTTCAGTCTTTCTCCTTCCAACATTCTTTAGTCTTGAGAAAGCAATGTTTCTTATCTTGCAAAACTATTCCAAAACCAAAGTATTTTGTTACCTTAAAAAAAAATCTTCTAGTAGCCAATGATAACTTAGTGCACAGGTACCAGATGTTTTTATTTTTTAGGTTTATCTTTAATACAAAAGTCCAAGAAGTATCTAGGGTGTTTTTTGATTTAGGAAAGATCACAAAAATGAATTATATTTTATCTTAGCATGCAACATGTCCTGGTCTTCAGTATCAGTTATTGGGGGAGAGTAGTAAATATAAGGTGTTTTTTATTTTATTTTTATATTGAAATATAATGCTATTCTCAGTGGATGATAGACTAGTCTTATTTGTTAAGTTCCATTCTGTTTACTGGTCAAGTGTTTTAATTAGAACAGACGACAAAAGCTGTTTAAAACAGTGCATATATTTATCTGTTAAAGCTGCACAGATCTCAGGTGATTAAATAGAGGCGAAGAGCATCAGAACAGAGACCCTTTTCTTCTATATTGTTTCCCAGCTCTCTGTTACTGCTGAGTGAAGGAATTAGGAGAAAACTTGGGAAGTACAAACTTGCAGAATTTCCACTGTCAGCTTGATTTTAGTCCTGTGCATGGGAGCATTAGACCTTGATGAAGTCGATCTGTATGAGCAGCATGTGATCTACCATGCAAACATATAGCATGAATAAACACTCTTACATAGCTTTGGTTTCATGTTTAATATTTATTTTTCCAGTGGTCTATCAGTGCCATTAGACTAGCAGGGATGAGATTTGGCTCTGCACTATTGCAGGCAAATATTAACTTCCGGATACTCTCCTAGACAAATTCAGAAAATGTGCGGAGGCAAAGATAGAGGATCATACTCCACTTCCATCACGACCATCTTCCAGGCAGACAGCGACAGGCATACTTGACCACCACTAAGCCTTACTCAGTCCTTGTCAGCTGGGGCTGTTGTTTTTATTGATTCATAAATTATGCAACTCACTTTATATCTATACATAGAAAAATAGTTTTATAATGCTATGACATTTTAGTGTAAAGAATTCCCCCCATTAAAAATATTGATATTCAGTTTTATTTTGCCATTTAAGACACAGCAGCCACAGTAGATCTGACAAGTGCCAAAGACAAGTGGCCACGTTTGTTATTGATACTTGACCCTATATGTGGAGATCTTCTGTTATGCACACAAGTGTACATACAGCCCATACAAGTTGCTTTCAGAATAATTAGGTTGAAACTTCTTGGATATAAATTATTAAGCTGGTAAGTTTTTGTGGTAAGAGAGGCCCAGTCTTTGTGAAGAAGCACTGATGTTAAAATGCTACAGTAATATTGAATACCAGGCAGGGTTTTGAAGTTAGTATGATCCTATTTAAAATGGTTTGGGAAAATCTAATCCTATTTTAAAAATCTGAAACTACTTTTCTCATGGCCAAGACTCTTTTGTGGCATCTGATTCCTGTTGAACAAGAAGAAGAACCTACCAATGTTATGCAGAAACACGCACAACCCAGATAAAACACATTGGTTAGAGAAATGCAAAACAAAAGGTCTTTGATTCTTAGTAGTTTTCTTTGGAAATATGTCATGCATCAAACTAACGTAATGCCTCTGCTTTTAGACTCAAATACAATGAAATTGAAAATTGAGGAATCTGGCCCTTATTCCCTCCTAATTACTTCCACTTGACTCACTTAATCTTGGGTGATTATTCAATCATATCTGAAATGAGAAAATGACAGGAGTAGAATTTCCATCTCTTGTTCTGAGAGCTTATAAACATTAGCAGAACTGTCACGGCGGGGAACAAATGTAAATCGCTGTTGACAGTGCCTTGTTTTTATATATTAAAAGAAATCCCCATATTGTGATGGAAGCAGCTCAAGTTTCTAAGTACAGAGCTTGTCAAGGCTGCTGGGTGATTTAATTATTAAAGTTGAAAATCTATCATTTGGAACAAATATTTCATAAAGGAAGGTTGTGCAGCAGCTCAGCAACTGGGTTGTTTACTTGCACCTGGGCCAGCCATGAATTTAGGCCAAGAAATGGCACACCGGAAGCCTCTGTGCTCAGTGTGTTAAGAATGTCTGTCGTTAATTTCATCTCTCAGCAAGATAGCTTGCTACAGACCGTACCTTTGCCTCTCTGCTCAAGGGTAGAATGATTGGCATGTTTTAAGTCACAACGAAATTGCACTGATGACTAGCTGGATGCTCGTATGAGATGGACTGTGTCAGAGCCAGGAATACAGTATATTTGATTTGCAAGTTTTAAGTGAGACTTATTACATAGTCAGATCAAAGTCTGGTTATCCTTAAGAATGGATGATATCCCTATAACCCAGCCTGAGCAAGGGGCACATGTAACTATGCTCTCTCAGAAGCAAAGCAGAAATTAGATTGTCAACATAGAGCTGGTCAGCATTTTGTCTTAACTTTTTTCTATGAAAATAGGCTGGTTGACAAAAAAACAGAAATTTTCATGAGAGAATTTCTGTTTTTATGAACATTTGGGGGGTTTTAATCAGGAAAAAATAACTCTAAAAACCAATTTTAATTTTTGACAATGTAAACCAGTTTTCAGACTATCTATGAAAACCTGAAAAATTCTGTGGAAATTTTTGACTACTTTTTTAAAAATCTTTTCAAGAAATAAAATACATCTTTTTGACCAGCTGAAACTATGATGCTGAGAGTCACCATCTCTTTTGATCCAGGGAGGATCGAGTTTGTGCCTGCCCTTTTACTGGCACAGATAATTTCCCCTCTCTGCAATGGTTCCGGTGCACTGCCTGATGCATTAGTGGGGCGGAGACAAGGCTGCTAAGGCATTCTTGCCCATTTGCTAGCCACCTTTGCAGGAAGGAAAATAGCAGACCAGTGGCAGCTGTTTCTCTTTTCCCCTCACCCCCCACAGTGTAGGCTACATGGAGAAGAAAGGGTGCCCCTGACACCTTTATTCCCTTGCAAGAGTGTGCAGCATGTCTCATGACTGACCTTTTTGTAGTTTTATTGTGCAGCTGACTGCAGAATCCACCTCTTTCTCCAGAATCTAAGCTTTCATTTGTTTTTAGTCCTCATAGTTGTGAAGAAACCTTTCCAAATGTGAGCAGAATGTAATGAATGCAGTGTTCTCTTTCTGGGAGATAATTATATGGGTTCGGAACCCTCTGCAGACAGACAATCAGAGCACAGCTTTCTTCCAGAGGTTTTTATAAGCATGATTCCTGATCGCTGGGCAGGTCAGAAAATTTTGTTTTAGCACTGATTGTCCTGAGGGAATCATGCCCAGTGCCAGATAGAAAACACGTCACAAAAGCAAAATAGAGAGAAATGTGTGTAATGTACTTTGTGTATATTTGGTTGACATTTTTGTTTAACATGCATATCTAATGTGTAAATACCCAAACTACACTTATCTCGGTTCTGTTAACTACTTTTCCCTTAATTGTACTTGCCTGTGGTTCCTAAAGAAAAAGGTGATCAGTTCCATGCTATGAAGTAAAAAGGACCAATTAATTGCAAACAAGCAATTTTACACAGGAACCTCTGGAAATCTTCACTCTCTGTAAACATTGAAATCTTTCTTGAAAAAGATGGTTGTCTTTGTTTTATTCTTTTATTTTATTTTATATTATGATGATGATGAATCAGGTTTGAAAGAAATTAGCACCACTTCTGCTTCTTATGTTAAGAAAAATATAGATGAAAAGAATTTGAATATGTTTGGCCCCAGGAGTACACATGCACTTAATTTCATAAAAGGCCATATTCCTGCTGGTAGCAGTAAAGGCATAAGAACTAGTAAGTAATAGAAAGCAGACAGGGGTTCCAGGCTACAGTAGAAAAAACATCTGGGCCCTTGAGCAGATTGTAAATATGGGAGATAAATGAGAACTGATTCCAGAACTCATATTAAACTTGATTTTTTTTTCTTTGAATTTTTCTATGCTTTGGGCTTTAGATAAACTCGAGAAAAACATACATACATACCTTACAAAGATCTTTTACCCTTAGGAACATTAAGCACCACTGTTGTGTAACTTTTTTGTTTCAGAGAGGAAAATAATGTACAGTATACATGGGCCGAGCAAATGGTTTTAACTAATCACAGTCCTCCTCATTTATGATTTCAGTGTTATTTGTCTGTGTTATAGTTAATGTAGTCACACTCCTTTGAATATATGGGCCTGATTCTCCACTCCATTACCCAGACTTACACCATTGTAAATCCAGTGAAGTCAGTAAGTCATGCCAATGTAAAGCAGGAGTCATGCTGCTTAAAGCTGGTCTAACAGAGTGGGGAATGAAGCCACTAACAGATCAATCCCAGCACGAAATCCTGACATTGCCTGACCTGCAATATGATGAAATCACAAATTAATATCAGCATCATGCACTGTGACTATTTTTGGCTCTCCATAAGTCCATTCAACACTGTTGCCTCTTTCCCTGGTTCCCCATTCCTGAATGTGGGAGGGACAGGGATGTTTCTCTCTTCCTCTGTCGCTTCTCCTCTCCTTATCTTCCTCCACTGGATTGTTGGAGGAATTGGGTTAGATCCTGGATTTCTATAGCCCACTTACTTAGCACTCTCTGTATGGCCTCTCACAAGACCATGCAAAGTGAAAGGTGCTTCCAATTAGACCCATAGGGCCTCATTCTCATTTGCATTAAGGCCATTTTACAGCTACAGCTCTGTAACTATAATTCTTTATGTCCACTTTATATTGCCAAAGCGGTCTTAGTGTAAACGAGAATCAGGTCCATAAACTCCAGATGAGCTGTATATAAGGGTAACATGTATCTTTAGAGCTACAGGTTGAGATCACTATTTTAAGACATCTTACAAATGTTTATACGGTACACATCACTTCCCTGCTCATAAAGGAAATGTTGGTCCCATTTGATAGTTTCTCTAATGTGCAGCAGTCAAGCCAGTATTTCAATTCTGTGGAGCACTGTGCAAAGAAGAGAGCATCTTTCATGGATTTCTTCTGCTCACCCCTCCCCCGCTCCATTTCCTCTCACTTGGTTCTTAAAATATTTCTTTCTGTGGGCCATCATGATGCTTTGTGGCCCATATTTTGAGAACCACTGCTATAACGGAACAGTCATTTCTCAGGATTGTATATAGAAGAATCTTTCTCTCTCAGTTTCCTCCTCCAACCCCTCAGCCTTTCTTCATTATCACTGCCCAATGTCTTGGTGATCATTTTCCTGTGATGATGGTTTTTCCTTCTTATCTCTTGTGCTTCAGTTGCGATCAAGCTCAGAGCTTGACCAGGACATCCTCAACGATTGCCTCACTATTCAGCCTCTCCAACCAGCCCCTTCACCACATGATGCTGCAGACAATACCATGGGACGATCGCCAGGGCCTGTCCATGACATCTACACAGGTATAGTAAAAAGACAGGAAATGATCCCAGAACATTTAAAGTTAAGTATGCTTGATGTAGACTTCTGGGATTTTTAATGTGTGGAAAACTCTCTAAAATCCACCTCTTTTGCTTCCTAAACTACTCCTGAAAAGGACAGAACAATGTACAGTATATTAGAAAGGTATGTCTCTATCTGATATTTAAGTCTTTTTTAACAGGTCTCATTTTGCCCATGAAAAGACATATCACAGTAAGGAATATGTTTGCTCTATGGGAATTGGACTCCTGCCAGAGGTTCAATTCACCCATTCCTTCTAGGCGCCTTAAGTTCATTAAATTCGATTTAGAACTGAAAGGGAATGTTTCCCTCTTTGCTATTCGTAGGCTACATATAATTTTTCTAATGAAGGTATATAAATTAAGTTAAATGTGGCATTTTGTTAGAAGATATAATAAACCCTTGTCCTATAGGCAAATATAAATCCACCAATAAACATATCTATATTGTTTACATAACAAGCCCTTTTTATAGTTTCAATTAAGTGTTTGGGAATTTCACTCTCAAATAATGGCTGATGTTGGTTCGCAGTGGTTAAAGCTGTTCAAATTTAAGCAACTATTGAAATACTAAAAAAATAAAAGTCACAATATTTTCCAAAGTTCAAGATTATCTGTAACATGCAGTGAATGACATTTCAGGATTTAGTATGAAATATCTAGATAACTGAAAAGATACCTATTTTTCAGTATTTGCTAGAATAATGTTGCGTCTCCCAACAGTCTTCATTCTCACTTAGCTGAGAGTCTAATTGAAAACCTGATTGGCAAGTGAAAGAGTTAGCTGAATCTTACAATGAGGAGGAGAACAATATAAAGTGGCTATTTAAAATAATGTTCTCCTCCTCGTTGTAAGATTCAGCTAACTCTTTCACTTGCCAATCAGGTTTTCAATTAGACTCTCAGCTAAGTGAGAATGAAGACTGTAATATATATATATATATGTGTGTGTGTGTGTGTATGTATGTATGTACACACACTCTATATAGTAGTTTCATTTTGCTGTAAGACATGCCAGTTCTCAATTTGTTTTTCCCAAGGCTGTTGTTGAACTATATAGTACTTTTAATGTCGTTTTTCTCATTTGTGTTTGATGTGTAATGTTATGATTGAGATTTACACAAAGAAAGTCAGGAAATTGAAAGTTGTGGTTCCCACAGTGACTACAACTCAGGCCCTTTTCATATAAGAACTGTTTTGTCTTACTTCATATGACGTTATTTTTTAATGCCTTAATCCATGTAGTCTATTCAATCTCGTTCAATCTGAGCGTTGAGGGAAATGTCAAAATTCAAAATTACATTTGTGTACATGGAATCTCTATCATAATTACTTTACTAACATAATTTTGCATACATTTGCTTCTCTTTTAATGCCCTCTGAGGAGGGATGGGTATTGAAGAAGTTTGAATAAATCACTTGATCTGCTGGACCTTCATCCATCTGAATACAAACTTAAAGTTTTTTCAAGGAAAGAAAAGGTTTGGTTATTTCCCCCAGCCCAAAAAATTATCTACCACTTCCCCCCATCCACAAAGCTTGTTACACCGTCAAAGAAATTATCTTTCATTGGTTACTTACTGACTTGGGGCCAGACAGGGCCAGAGTTCCAGAAGAGCTCAGCACGTTCTCACAAAAGTGTCTCAGTGAGAGCTGCTGAGATTTTTACAAATCTGGCTTATAGTGTGCTGTGAAACTTTTCAGTTCTAGGTTGCTGATTCCAATCCAGCACAGGCTGGGAAGGACCAAAAGTTTCTGCTGTCCAGTGTCCTAGGCCAAATGAATTACTGAGCTCAGTCCAGTTCTTAATCAACAGTTGTCCACTCTATAAATGACACCATTTAGCACTCTCTTTGTCAGTCTCAGCAGAGAGATCAAGGACCAAATAGTCATGGAAACTGAACTCCCCTCTCCCTTGCAAATGGTGTTTTAGGATCTGAGTGGCACAGAGTAGAGCTAGTAGTTTCCCTCACATGCTTTACTAGTGGATACATAGATGGCCTCTGACTCCAGCATCTTTCATGAGATTTCTTTTTTTTCATTTTTGCATGGTCCTATAGGGAGCAAAAGTGACAATATACTGTGAGAATTAATATTTCCAGATTTATTCAAATCAAGAAATACTGGAAATCTCATTAATTTCTAGCTCAGTTTTGTAGACTCAGGAAGTTTGGATGAGGTTTGCATAAGCATCCAAAACTTTTGTACTTTTATCCATATTGAATAATCAGTTTGCTTTCCATTTAAGTTCCAGTAATACATTGGTTGTATGCTGAAACACAAATTTGAAATGCAGCTGGGCCACTATGGCCTGATCCAAAGGCCAGTGATATCAATAGACTTTAGATAAAGCCCCAGTGCAGAAACTGGAAGCTCAGGAGGAAAGCTGCTAGGTAAGAAACTTAGTGTTGCCAAATCTCGTGATTTTATCAAGGGTTTTTTGCTATTCAGAGTGGGGGGTTTAGCTTTTTATGGTCCTCTGTTGCTTTCTCATCAAGACAATGCCCCGGTGTTTCCAATATGATTGAATCTAGGCTGCCGGGAGGCAATATGGCCACCCCGTCTACTCTGTCATTGGGAAACTGTGAGGGGGGTACAGGGATACATTAGAAGCAAGAGAAAGACCAAGGACAGGGTATGTCCATTACTCAGTGAGAGGGGGAAAACAATAACAGAAAAATGTGGAAAAGGCAGAAGTGCTAAATGACTTTTTTGTTCCAGTTTTCACCAAAAAGTGTAGTAGCTATTGGACATATCATTTCATGAATGCCAGTGAAAATGAGGTAGGATCAGAGGCTAAAATAGGAAAATTACTTAGACAAGTTAGATGTCCTCAAGTCACCAGGGCCAATTAAATACATCCAGGAATACTCAAGGAGCTGAATGAGGAGATAGCTGTGCCTTTACCAATTAAAAAGTCATGAAAGACAGGTGAGATTCCAGAGGACTGGAAAAGGGAAAATATACTTCCCATCTATAAGAAGGGGAATAAGGACACCCTGGGAACTACAGACCAGTCAGCTTAACTTCAATACCTGGAAAAATTATGGAGCAAATAATTAAGTAATCAATTTGAAGACACCTAGAAGATAATAAGATAAGTAACAGTCTTCATGGATTTGTCAAGAACAAATAGTATAAAACCAACCTAATCGCTTTCTTTGACGGTGTAACAAGCTTTGTGGATGGGGGGAAGTGGTAGATGTGGGAGATCTTGACTTTAGTAAGGCTTTTGATACTGTTTCACATGACCTTCTCATAAACAAGCTAAGGAAATATAAACTTGATGGAGCTACTGTAAGGTGGGTGCATAACTGGTTGGAAAACCATTCCCAGAGAGTAATCATCAGTGGTTCGCAGGCAAGCTGGAAGGGCATATCAAGTGGGGTCCCGCAGGGATCAGTCCTAGTCTAGCTCTGTTCAATATCTTCATCAGTGATTTAGATAATGTCATAGAGAGTGCACTTATAAAGTTTGCAGATGATACCATGTTGGGAGGGGTTGCAAGTGCTTTGCAGGATAGGATTAAAATTCAAAATAATCTGGACAAACTGGAGAAATGGTCTGAAGAAAATAGGATGAAATTCAGTAAGGCCGAATGTTAAGTACCCCACTTAGGAAGGAACAATCAGTTGCACACATACAAAATGGGAAATGACTGCCTTGGAAGGAGTACTGCAGAAAGGTATCTGGGGGTCATAGTATATCACAAGCTAAATATGAATCAACAGTATAACACTGTTGCAAAAAAAGCAAACATCATTCTAGGATGTATTAGCAGAAGTGTTGTAAGCAAGACACAAGAAGTAATTCTTCCACTCTACTCTGCACTGATTAGGCCTCAACTGGAATATAGTGTCCAGTTCTGGGTGCCACATTTCAGGAAAGATGTGGACAAACTGGGGAACGTCCATAGAAGAGCAACAAAAATTATTAAAGATCTGGAAAACGTGACCTGTGCAGAAGCTTGAAAAAATTGGGTTTGTCTAGTCTGGAGAAGAGAAGATTGGGAGGGGACATGATAACAGTTTTCAAGTACATAAAAAGTTGTTACAAGGAGGAAAGAGAAAAATTGTTCTCTTTAACCTCTGAGGATAGGACAAGAAGAAATGGGCTTAAATTGCAGCAAGGGAGGTTCAGGTTGGCCATTAGGAAAAATTTCCTGTCAGGGTAGTTAAGCACTGAAATAAATGGCCTAGGGAGTTTGTGGAATCTCCGTCACTGGAGATTTTTAAGAGCAGGTTAGACAAACACCTGTCAGGGATGGTCTAATACTTAGCCTTGAGTGCCGGGAACTGGACTAGAAGACCTCTTGCAGTCCCTTCCCAATCTTAGGATTCTATTTGGGAGGCAGGGAAGAGAAGTGATAGAGGATCTGAGGGTCAGAGAGTGGACTGAGAGGGTGGATGTGAAGAGCCAGGGGCAGACTAGGGAGATTGTGAGGAGGCAGGAGAGGAGAGTGTAGTGCAGGATGGTAATGTAGAGTGAAGAGGAGGGAGATGAGAATCTAGATCCTGCTAGTGAAGGCAGGGGGCTGGACTTGATGACCTTTCAAGGTCCCTTCCAGTTCTAGGAGATTGGTATATCTCCAGTTATTATTTATAATCACAAGAGGAACAGGGATGTGTGAAATATGAGAGGAGACTGAGGAGGTGGATGGGGAATAGGGGAAGAGATGTGTAAGAGGGATAGAAAAACATGAGGGGGAGATGGGGGGCAGTTAGGGGACTGGGGAGCGAATCAGGAGGGGAGAAAGTGAAAGGATAAGTAATAAGAGTCAATGCTAAACCAGATTGAGAGGTAAAGTGGAGTTCCCTGCAAGCAGCCAATTTTTGTGTGTGTGCATTTAAGTTTGAATTTTGAACCTGAGATCTTTTGGGGCAGATAGCTTCTCCCTTAAGGCTAAAAAAAAAATAGAAGGTAGTGAAGAAAAGAAATGTATTTTAATAGCTTGATTTCCAATCCTATTTCATGATATTTTACAGTCTGATTCTTGCTTTGGGTTGGTAATATTGCATGACTGTTTGGATTCCTGGAGGAAATCGGTAATTTTTCATTTCTCACTATTTGTCTCTGCTTCTTAGTGAACAGCAATTCTTGTAAACTAAGAGTTCATCATCATGCCTTTACGGCTGTAATTTCTCGTTAGTTAATAGACTGGTTTCTCTAACGCATTTGTTTATTCATTACTGCATCTATCAATCAGTTGACACATTTGTTTGCTTTTTTCTTGGTGCACGGAAGACCGGTAGTATTGTTTCCCATCAGTTAGCTTGGGATTTTATGTCAGGGATAGACGAAGCCATGTCATTTCTTTCTGACAGCCACCTAATCAGTTTGGAAGAAATTATTTCATTAACTACTTATCTGGGCTACTGTATAATGAAAAAGTGAAATAACAATAAAAGAGAGAGACTAGATTTTTGGGGAACAGCAATATTAAAATTATTCATGCTGCAGAGAATAGAAAAACATTATGAAGTTGGCTGTGGTGCCCTAGAGAAGCTGCTGTTCCAGCTGACAAATGGAAGCAGCAGAAATGATCCCACTCTCAAGTAGAGGAGAAAAAGGGTCGACACAATCTGAAGCAGAAAATCGATGATACGCAGTTTTACTGTAAACTGTTACACAGGACATATCACCTGAAATATGTCTGTGCTGTTTTCCAATTATAGACATGAGCAGATGTCTCTGTCACCAGTGGCCTTCATCAAACTTTTTACCAATTGGAGATATTTTAATAGTTTATACATATTTAAAAGCAAGGGATTTTTTAATTACTTTTCTTCTAAGGGATGCACAAAATATATACTTGAAGGGATACTGTAAATTTGAAAAATTATATTTCTCTTTGGAAATGTTGTACCTGCTCAAGTTACAAGTGTTGCCTAAGAAAACTATAACTGAAAGAAATTAGTGGAAATATATTTTTTCTCTATTTTTCCCAGTATACTTTGTGCATTTGAAAGCACGTTGTTTATAGCCATTTTCACTTTTCTTCATGTATATTCAATTTCTTCCATGCTGAAAAGATATTTGGAACCATCAACAGGGGAGCAGAAAAACACTTATATATGTTTTTTTGATTCAGAATGTAATATTTAAAGGGTTTTCTATCAAAACTGGAATCATTTTAAATAAGTCAATTTAAAAACTCCATGTTGAGGGTGTCCCTTTAAAGCTCTGAGCTAGCTTTCAGAGGAGCTGTGTATCCATAGCTCTTAGTGATTTCAGATTCTTAGCGCCTCTGAAAATCAGGCCATTAGTCCATTAAACATTAATTTAGATGTGAATTGTAAAGCTAAACTGCAAATTTAAAGGTCCTAAGTATCCCTACATTTAATTAGCTTTATAAAATGGGATAAAGGGATTTTTTTATTTAAAAATAATTGAAGTTTTGTGGTTCATAGTAATGCACTAGTAAAGTCATCAGTCTTTTTTTAATTCAGAAAACTGTAAAAGACCATTTCTTTTTTTTTCTTCTTTTTTCTTTTAAGAAATGGCAACAGTGAAAAACTTTGAGACTAGCACATTTTTATGGCTTAAAGTATAATCATGCATAAAAATGACTTAGGGCTTTTCTCCATGGACACTTAGTGCAAGGGAAGCCATTGTGTGAATCTACAGTCAGGGGCGGCTCCAGGCACCAGCACGCCAAGTGCGTGCCTGGGGCGGCAAGCCACGGGGGGCACTCTGCCGGTCGCCACGAGGGCGGCAGGCAGGCTGCCTTCGGCGGCGCGCCTGCGGAGAGTCCGCTGGTCCCGCAGCTTCGGCGGACCTCCCGCAGGCGTGCCGCCAAATCCGCGAACCAGGGACCTCCCGCAGGCAAGCGCCGAAGGCAGCCTCCCTGCCGTGCTTGGGGCGGCAAAATACCTAGAGCCGCCCCTGTCTATAGTGCACTAGTTTTCCATGCACTACTGGCCATGTGGACCCTGCTACCATGCTCTAAAAGTTTCATAGCACATACCTCAGCTTGCTGTGCACTACATTTTTGTGTAGACAATCCCTTTCCTTTGAAGAGCCTGATTCAGCAAACATGTACAAATGTGTTTTAACTTTAAGTGTGTGTGGTCCCTTTGATTTCATTGAAATTACTCATACTTAAAGTTAAGTACATACATAAAAATTTGCAGTATCAGGGCCTAAAATGAAAACCTATTCTGACTTGTGATATAAGAAATTTCAATAGAGCATAACCATCCTAATAATGCACTGGAGTACACGTAAGGATCTTATATTACTAAAAAGGTAAAAACACATCCAAAAAATAAAACTACCATTATACATGCGTCCTGTTCTCTTCATAGGAAAACAGTTATAATAACAATAGTATAAAATATATAACAATGTTTTTATAAGCTATAATATTTGAGCAATTATTAAAATGTAAAGATTTACTATATTTTTATAAACCCTCTAGATTTTAGGAAAACTTGTTATTTTTACTGTTTTCTATATAAATTGCATGTTTAGGACTAACCTCACCACTAGCTATAAATTTACTTCTCCTTAGTCTAAATTCTGTTCTGTGTTGCACTGGTGCAAGGCAGAGTAGACTTTGACTCAGAATAATTGAAGGTCTGAGCCTGCAAATACTTAAGCAAGTCCAAAACTTCTGAGTAGTTCCATTGAGGTTGATGGGACTACTCATAAGTGTAAAGTTAAGCATGTGCGTATGTATTTGCAGGAGTGTTACTTATATATTCCTCAGACCAGAGAGAGTGTGAGACTTAGCCTATAACCCTGTGGTTAGGGTATTCACCTGGGAGACCCAGGTTCCAGTCCCTGATCTAATGAGTATGTAAGTATTTTATACAAAGTAGATCAACTACAACAGGAGAGATTGCGAGAGACCCAACCTAGTGGTGAGGGCACTCACCTGTGAGTTAGAGACCTGGGTTCAAATTCTTGCTCTGAATCCAGCAGAGCAGGGATTTGAACCTGGGTTTCTCACATACTAGGTGAGCACACTGGGCTTTTGGGCATAAGGGTAGCACCATCACTATCTCCTCCTCATTTTTTTTTTTTTTTTACTTTTTTTTTGGTGAGACAGGGCTGGCCCAGCTTAAGCACCTAACTCCACGAGAGTATTCATGGCTGAGAATCACAAGTGGAGAGAGCCATCTCCTTCTGGGCCAGAGTTAGGCACCTAATTCCCTTTGAGGAGCAGGGCTTAGGCTCCACCACTTTCCTCTGCATTTCCTACTGGCTAGCTTAGGCAGCTCCCCACTCAGCTTGCTGGCTTTTGTGAATCCCATTCTTAGGTACCTAGCTCTCCCCACACATCCTATAAGGAGCCTGGGGGCCTAAATTGCAGCTATGGACTCAAGTGGGCATCAGAGGGCCTACACATTATGTGTTGCAATGCTGAGTGTAAGTCCCCCTTCACGGATCTAGCCCTATGTTCTCATTTTAAAAAAGCCTGTTTTTGCGGATACAGACTAACACGGCTGCTACTCTGAAAAAAAGCCTAGTCATTCTGGTTTATTCAGGGTTATAGGAAATTTTCAGTCAGAATTTATAAATGATAAATTTTCTACTACATCCCTATCTACTAAAATATTTTGTGCCCCATATCCTAGCATTTCTTGTGCCAAAAAAATCCTAAATGCTGTAATATAGAATTTTTTTTTTTTTAGTTTTAAGTTCATTGTGACATGTGGCAAAAAGTCAACAGTTTCACATTTTAAAATAAACCAAAATGTGTAATTTATAAATTCTCTCTGAAAATGTCATGAATTGCACATTCTCCGGTGCTCTAAAATGAAGCAAGCTAATTCCTACAGCTGTTCACATTTGCTAGATTTTCTTTGCACCAGAAAGACAGAATTGTTGTAATAAGAGTTTAGATTCTGCAGAAGATTTTCGCAGCATTGCCCTGAAGACAGTGTTGTGAACCACTCTTCTACATAATATCATAGGGCCCAATCCTACAAACACTTTCATACATGCTTAACTTAGGAACATAAGAATGGTCATACTGGGTCAGACCAATGGTCCATCTAGCCCAGTATCCTGTCTGCCGACAGTGGCCAATGCCAGATTCTTCAGAGAGAATGAACAGAACAGGGCAATTATTGAGTGATCCATCCCCTGTCCTCCAGTCCCAGCTTCTGGCAATTAGAGGCTTAGGGACACCCTGAGCTTGTGGTTGCATCCCAGTCCATCCTGGCTAATAGCCATTGATGGACCTATCCTCCATGAATTTACCTAGTTCTTCTTTGAACCCAGTTATAGAATTGGCCTTCACAACATCCCCAGCAATGAGTTGCACAGGTTGACTGTGTGTTGTGTGAAGAAATATTTCCTTTTGTTTATTTTAAACCTGTTGCCTGTTAATTTCATTGGGTGACCACTGGTTCTTGTGTTATGTGAAGGAGTAAACAACTCTTCCTTATTCACTTTCTCCACACCATTCATGATTTTATAGATTTCTATCCTATCCCCTATTACCAGAGCTTTCCCTTGGGTATGGCGAATCGGGGCGACTGCTCTGGGACCTGCACTCTGGGGGGCCCATGGGCCACTGGTGCAATTGACGGGCGCCGGACACAGTCAGTCCTGGAAGTGATGGATTTTTCACTTCTGCCCTGGGCCCCACGCCCCCCAGGGACAGCCTTGCCTATTAGTCATCTCTTTTCCAAGCTGAAAAGTCCCAGTTTTTTTAGTTTCTCCTCACATGGAAGATGTTCCATATCTCTAATCATTTCTTTTGCCTTTCACTGTACCTTTTCCAATGCTAATACATCCCTTTTGAGTGGTATGGGTGTACCATGGATTTATATAATGGCATTATGATATTTTCTGTCTTCTTATCTATCTCTTTCTTAATGGTTCCTAATTTTTTTTAGCTTTACACGTGGTGAGTAATGTTACACATGTGCTGCAGTGTTGGTTTATTATTATTATTTGAAATGTACAGTGCCTGGGTGCTCCAATTAGGGATCATTGTGCTAGATGTTGTACACACATATAACAAACAGATGCTCCATGCCCCAAACAGCTAACAGGCATATGAGGCAACAGGTGGATACAACAACAGATAAGAGGAGCACTAGGTAGCACTGAGACAATTATTATTATAAGCATACGCAGCTGTCACAGCACATCAGCTGCCTAATCATTAGGTATCATGACAAAGGTAAATTTTGAGGAGAAGTTAGAAGGAAATCAACATAGTGACTTTGTGGATAAAAGGCAACATGGGAGAAAGCATGAAGGTGTTGGTAGGAAAACTAGCCTTCTGAGTGATAAATGCTGGCATGTTGGCATAGCAGAGGTGGGGGCAATGGCTCAATGCCAATTAAAAGATGGCAAGTATGGTGTGGTTAAGCCATGAAGGGCTATCAAAGTGAAGACAAGTAGTTTGTGTTTATGCAGTGGAAAAGGGGGAGCCAGTGGAGGGATGAAAGATGGGGCTGATGTAGTCGGGGCAACAAGTCAATTGTTACCTTTTAATTACAATCAAGAAGAAACACTGTTCTTGTAGGACCTGCTATCTTTTGTGACCTACTATTGAAGAGGCAGGGAATGGAGCACACTCAACTAATCTTAGAGGCATTACAGGAAAGAACAAAAAGGTGGGTCAAAGTCGGGCCTGCCAAATTCAACATCATCTTTACCTCTTCAGATATGACGTTTCATTCTTTTCTGTCTTGAGGCTTTTCATGGGCAGCATTTTGAATGGGTTTACGTGGGGCAAAATGGGATTTGTCAAGGTCAGGAATTAGGAGATTACAATAGTCAAGAATTTCCTGCTAATATTTCATATTCACAAACATTTTCATGAATACCCTGCAGTTGTCCAAATACGTTCAAATTATGAATAATGTGAGCCATTAATGGTAGCAAAACCAAACTTGCTGTGTTTATTCATTGATATATGTTCACAAATCAGGGTTGTTTACTGTTGTTACTATTTAGTGTGATCTAGCTGAAATATTCTGGTAAGGCCAGGATCGTGCAAACAATTATGATCATGCTTATATTTAAGCAGGTGAGTAGTCCCTTTAAAGTCAGTGCACTACTCCTGTGTATAAAATTAGGCATGTGCTTAAATCTTTACAGAATTTGGGCCTAATGCTACATTTGACCCTTATCCTTAGCTTCGAATAACATTTTTTGAGGTCCAGTTCTGAATTTCTCAAACACCAAAGGTTCTCATTAAATGAGAGTTATTGTCAGGATCAGGCCTATTTTGTACATACACAAGGACTCACTAACTTTAATATCTTACATATTTTATGCAGAATGCAGACATTTCCTTCAGATTTGTCCCTTTCTTCCCCAGCTTTAGTTTTGAATTTTAGAAGTTTAGTTCTTAATGTAGCTTTAAGGTAGCTATTTTCACTTGGATGCAATTTGCTGGTGCTATGTGAATTACATGGTAATGATTGTCATTCAGATTGTGAGGGAAAGCTTAAGTGTACTGGTGAATTAGCATTACCATTGTAAAGTAACAAGCAACAACTGTGTTATTTCTATTTCCCTTCTTCATGCTAAGAGAAAACCAAAGTGAAAAGAAACTACAATCCACTGAACAAGTAAGTCAGGCAAGGTTATGATGTAATGACCTTCAGTTGAAGCAAGAACCTCAGGTTTTAATCCAGACCACAAACTTTATTGCTTTGGGGATTTCACCATCTCTTAATCACAAAAGTAATAAGAATTTCCAATATGTTCAACTGCTGTGCTTAATCAATTGTTCCAGCTGCCAATCACTGGCAATATCAGAAAGTACTGTGGACTTAACAAATGCCTGCCAGCCAACAAACCAGCTGTGACCCTTTGCTAACACTGAAGGGTCTAGACAGTGAACTTTAACCTCTCCTCACACATCACTGACATATTACATATTGTATCACAGCAGGCTCATAGTTATTGCAGTATGTACTGGACAGATTTTATTTTGTTACTCATATTATGTGTACACAGAAAGCAGAAACCCATGGCAGCAAGTCTTAGAGCCCATGTCTACTGGGCTCTCAGTATGGCATTACAAATAGCAATATAGACTTCAGGCTCAGGCCGGTACTCAGAATGAGAAGCTTGCCCCTCACCCTAGGTTTCAGACCCCAAGGACCCTTTTTAGGCAACTAGCGTCCTTGTCCATTAACTTGCTGTAACACATTGAAACATCGAGTTGGCTTTTCTGTGGCGGTGGAAATAGTCTCTGCCATTTTATATCTTCCCCCACCTCCAAGGTGAATATAGAGCTAACACTCTGCAGTGGGCTGCTACCTCAGAGCCAAATATTAAAATGTGGCAAATTGCATGCCTTCTGACAGGAAACACTAATAGCCAAAAAAAAACCCACCACCACATAATAATAGCTCAAACATAATCAGACAAAACCTGGGAAAAAACTAAATTTCAGAAGATTTTTTATAATGAAAAAATAATTGTCCTGCCTATTGTGGAAGAATACAATTGCCTGGTTCCTCTGTGGTAAGAGACCATCAGGCCAGGTGATCTGGAGTATCATTAATAAAGAAAGAGGTATGGCTTCATTTTCAGTTTGTGGACTGCCTGCAAATCTCTGGTGAGTGTTAAGATCTTTAGTGAGGAAATACCAGGCACATACTCATCAGAGAAAAGCCAAAAAGACTCAGAAAGCTAGGTTTGTAAATCTCAGTTCATGTTGCTAGCTTTTATTTGATTCCCTTCATATGGTCTAGTGGTTTTAGGAAGCCTTGCATTCTCACTCCACTTCTGCCAATGACTTCCTCTGTGGCTTTGGAAAAGTTACTTAAGCTCTCTGCCTAGTTTCCCCAGCTGTAAAATGGAGATAATGATACTTACTAGCCTAACTCCCAGGTTGTGAAGATTAATGTTTGCTTGTAAAGGACTTTGACCCAGGCAAACATATTTAGGTTTGAAATCAAATGGGAATTAGGCATCTAAATATCTTTTGAGGAGGATTTAGGCCTTTGAACATGGAAACACAAAAAGGGGAGCTGAAAGTGGGGAGGTAGACATGGGGAAGGGAGAAATGTGGCCTGAATGCAGCCAGGTGGCCATGTCTGTATTTCTATTCTGATGCCAAATATCCTGTTCACAAGGATGATATAATTATTCCGTATACAAATGGAATGTTAAATATAGTGATTTTAAAAAAAAAACACTAGCAAATATGCAGCTTTAATTGAAGCTGAACCACAAAACAAAAGGCTTATACTTTCCTTTCTAAGTGGGAAGTATTTTCAACCCTGCCTCAAAATCTCTGTGGGCATGGGTAGGAAGAGAGGCATTTTGGGGCAGAAATAGATTGACAGAGCACTGATTTGACAGTAATAAATCCATGGTAATAAATTACACCATAGTTGGTAGTTTGCAAGAAGAAAGGTGGTAATTCTGCATTTTAAACATGTTCCTTTAAATAACAGGGTTCTTGCTCCATTAAGAGAAGAAATTGAATTTTTTATAGTATAAATTCTATAATATTTTAAAATGCTATTTCTCTTTTTTCTTACTCATGAATCAGGTTTCTTTTCCCCTCCATGCACTTCATTTTTATTGCATGTCAATAGAATGCATAAGAATGCAGCTCCACACAGAGAAAAATCTGTAGGAAGAGAGATGCCTGTTGGATAATCTTTATGTGTTGGTAAATCCAACTGTGATGAGACCTCGAAAATGGCAGCATGAATTTTTCCTGTATAATTACCAAAATTAGATGACCTAAAAAGGTGTAACTCAATCTTAGATTCACATTCAAATCCAAAAGGCTATCTGTCTGAAACTATGCTGTAACCTGAGCTTCTTAAGGATCACGGGGGAACAATAGCTTTTTCATGGTATTTATTCCTGGGAATTTCTTTTGATGGGTTTTATTTATGTTGGAGTATTATACAAACTATTGACTTTCATATTTACTGAAGAAACAGGAAAAAGACTTTTTACTGAGGAACACTTTGTTAAATAAAGCCCTTTTGCATAATGTTTCTATGCAAATCTAGCTTATGGTAAATTAGAGGTAAGAAGAACGTTTGTTGTCACAGATGTTTACTAAGTTTCATGCTATTCAAACTATGTGCTTAACTTAGATCAGGCAGCAAAAGGCAATTACTTAAGAGAAACTGACAACAGAAAGATTTGTTTTCTCAAATAATGATGCTAAGGACCCTCCACGTAATTTGGAAGTTACTATAGTACTGTACAGTATATTGAGAAATTAGAGATTCAGATCTAAGGGTATGTCTACACAAGACCTGGAAAGTGTAATTCCTAGCTCATGTAGACATACTTGCACTAGCTCTAAAAATAGCAGCATGGCTGTGCTGGCATGGGTGTTTAGCTTGGGCTAGGACCTCAGACGGAGTTGTACTAGGGCAACTAACCTGAGCCACCACCTGTGCCACTGCAGCCACAGTGCTGTTTTTTGTGCACTGGCTCAAGCAGAGCTAGCACGTGTATGTCTATCCAACCTGGGAATATACCATCCATCTGCTGCGTACACATATGCATAGATACTACAGCCAGGAGTGCTCTAGAAATGCACATAAATATCTTCCCGTTGATATGCATCTGATATCATAGGGCCAAATGCTGGCCCCCAGCTTTCCTGCAGCATTGAGGCTGTCAAGGCAGTGTGACATAACATGGCATTACTTGGAGGCTGCTGTCTTCCATGGATGCTGAAACAATGCTCCAGAGCATCCATAAAGCCAACCAATCCCTTCTTCTGCCCACTTGTGGAGTCCATGACTGCACCTCACCCAGACATTGACCACTGAGATTAGCGAAGGGGTCTGTATTCAGCAGGCTTCCCTTACTCTGTGGGGAAAGAAGGGGTGAATTTCTTTTGGACTATCAAGAAACAGGAAAGATAGAGCAGGGGTGGAATGCAGAACCTATTTAGGGCAAAGAAAACACCTCTATTGCAATAAATAGGGAAGGAGACAGACACCCACACAGGGAGAAAGAGAGACCAGATCTGTGGAAAGCTCCAGAGGGAAACAGAATTTATTTGTCAATATCTTCACTAGGTGTGTGAGTCAGGACTTGGTCCATCTATATGTCAATGGCTAATTGTTAATTGATAGGAGTTGTGTATGTGCACATCCAAAAGCAGAATTCGGCACACTAACAGTTATGGGAGCTCTGTCTGTGCACGCTAAGGGGACATTATACATCCCTACATTACTCAGATGAAAACAAGCAGTTTTTTTCTTTGTCAGCAGATTAAGGTCTCTAAATAGAAACATAGATGTTGGAGATGGAAAAGACCTCTTAGGTCACTCTATATGCCTGTCAGTGCATGCTTGTTCCCTACAGTAGTTTCTCTAATTTAGCTTTGTCTCAAGCAATGTGGCTTCTATCAGTTCCCTTGGAAACTATTCTCCAGTCTAATTGATCTCACCTTTAGGTAGTTTTTCTTAATATGCAGCCTATATTTTAATTTTCTTAATTTTATCTAATTTCTCCATCATATACCTTGTGTTATCCTACACAATTCCTCTGCTCAGAAACTTGAAGACTTATCTCTCTTTTTTGTTTCGCTAAGCCATGTGCTTTTTGAACTCTTTATCTTTTTTGATGAAGATTAAGTATCTATGTTTTCACTCAAAATCAACTGCATCACTTGACGCAGATGTCAGTAAAAAGCACCTACGTTTGTCAGGGACCAAGTTATTGTGTCACTCTCCCTGTTTACTGTTGCTTTGCTTTGCCAAAAGTAAAAACATCTGTGTTTTACATTTGAAAGGGAACTCTTTGCCTTTGAGACAATCCGCAAGACAACAAGGATTGTCTACAATCCTCACACAGTTGCTAATTGCTGGCGTCCTCATTTATAGCATCTCTGAAAATGAAGCTACTGATTTTTAGGTCATCTCATTAGGATGTAGGGAGGAACATCTATAATGCTTTTAAGTTAACCCTTCAGCATGTGACTAGTTTTTTTTATTTGTTTAAAAAATATGAAAATATTCAGATTTTCAAAAAGTAGTAAACATTTGTTTTTAACTGTGATGTTTTGTATCCGTTTTTAGATCAGCTCTAAGAACTATGCTTTATAGCTTTACAACTTGTTCTGCAATATGAAAAAATGATAGACCCCAGATTTGCAGTATTTATTCAAGCAAAACTCCCAGGACTGGGTCCATAGTGTTGTCCTTTTTGATTTTAGACAACTGTCCATTGTGAACTGTCCAATCACGTGCATATTTTCAAAACCCAATCAGTGTTTCTTTCATTATAACATAGTTTGGGTTGTTTTTTTATGGACCAATAATATTTTTTCAAACAGAAAGTAAGACTTGAAAAAAAGTTGGTTTCTAAGAATTAGCATTAAATCATTTGTAGGAAGGGTGATCACTTTACCTGGTAGTACTGACTGATCATTGAAATCATGTTGTGTCTACTATGATACTGAATATTGCTCTCCCTCTGATTTCAGCTACAATGTTCTCCAGTACTCACTCAAGTCGGAGTGGAACGGCTGCTGGGGGTGGTCCACCATCACATCCTGTCAGTCACCCTTCTCCAGCGCATAATGTACATGGTAGTCCCTGCAACCCACCATCCCAGTTACCTCCTCTCTCAGCTGTAGACTCGGGCACTGAAAGGTAAGACTATCTTTATTCATTTTAAAAATGAGAAGCAATTGACTTTGAACATTACTAAGTTCAGTAGTAGTTTTATTGTTACTCTTGTCTGTTTAGAATGTTAACAGTGCAGACGGATTATGATGATACTTTAACATATATTTTGTGTTAGTGCACAAACGTAGAGTAAGTGACCACTGTTCTAAGTAAATCCCAGAGCATATACTTGTGCCTCTAGGATTTACTTAGCTACATTCACTGGTAGTTTTAGAGAGATTCTTATTTTTTTTAAAATTTTATTATTTGTTCTACAGTAGTGCCCAGAGGCTCCAACCAAGATTGGAGTCCTGTTGTGTTAGATGCTAACACATAGTAAGACACAGTCCCTGCCTAGAAGAGCTTACACTGTAAATAAACAAGACAAATAGTAGGAGGGGACACAGGGATGAAGTGACTTACCCAAAGTCACTCAGTAGATCAGTGACAGAACTATAATAGAACCCCAGGTCTCCAGACTGCTAGTCAAGTAACCTGTCCACAAGTCCATTATATGAAAGCTATAAACTATAAGTAGGCTTGGAAGGATTAGATTTTTATTGGTTAATGTCAATAGACATCAATTTCACTTTGCATCCACAAACCAACAAAAATATATTTCCATCAATGATTATCAAAATTGACAGAGAAGCAAAGTAAGCAAAATGTTGTGTGAGAACTTATTAGAGTTTGATTTAGGGATATTTATTTTTTGGTTTTTTTGACATTTGATGCTGATAATTTGCCTTTTAACAGTTTAGAATCCTTTAACTTTTGAATCTCAATGTCTACTGTCAACAGTTATTGTCTGACCCCCAATAATTTCCTGCAACTGTAAACATTTAAATAGATACAATTTAAAAAATGCTTAAATCTTGTAATTTTTGCACAACCATGAAAAGTTAAATTGATAATCTAAAAACAATGCTTCAAAGTAAACATTGCTATTATTGATTTAAATTACAAAACAATAAAAAATAAAAATTGAATTCTGCCAAGCCTATGAATCAGGATAGTGTCTCTCCGATTTAAAATCCCACGAAGGAGAAAAGACAAGGTGGAGGAGAGATGGAGAAGCTTTCTTAATAAGAATGAAAATGTTAATTATTGAGTTACTCTATGTAAGTGGCTTGGGAACCATGACTATTAGAGCCTCACTAGCATTTATATTCTTGTGCTACTTGCCAACATGTTGAAGTGGGCAGGTTGTCAGTTTGATTATCGCTGACTGGCTTGGCTTTCGAGAAGTGTAACACACATGGGTTGAACTTCTATTGTATGTGTTAGTATTTGTTTTCAGCATGTTTAGTGGGAGGAAGTTTTTTAATCATGAAAATTTGCAGGCTGAACTTGCAAGATGCTGCATGCTTCCAGTGAACTTATAAATGCCCCTCAAGAATAGTGAATTTTTAGAGTTCAGGTCACTTTGCACCTCTGAGGAACTGATCAGGACCGCGCAGGACTGGGACCCTGATTTGCATGTTATTTGACATTTGCAGCTTTGAAAACTCTGGTGTAAACTAAAGCTCATTTCTCAACTGAAATAAGCTCATATTTTTGCAGGAAGCTGATATCTTCCGTGTTGTGAGACTAGTGTGCGATGACTGGACTTGACTTCTAATTCAGTAGCAAAAGACTATGATTCATAGTCAGAAGTCATTCATTGCTGGTTAGGGACAAGATCTCCCACCTTTATGGTTTCTATTACTTTGGATATTTCAGTGATATAAAAGCAAATCCTCTGAGAGGGATCCAGTTTTCATCTTTAAATATTACCTAAATGATTATTGAACAGATATTGCATGATGTTAATGGTTTCCACTTAGTATATTAAATCAGAATTCTGACTATACTGCATGCGACCTAGGTAAATAGTTTTTCAGTAGAAACATAGTTCTGATATAAATTCAATGGTACACATATTACACTCTAATTTTAATATAAATATTCTATTCTTACTATATATCTATGGAAATTTTTAAATATAGTTTTGCTGATTTTACATAATTTTCTACACACTAAAATACACACTTCTATTTTTCACTAATGTATCGCAAGGTGTTTAATTTTCTTGAGGAATAGAAATGTCAGTAATTAGGAAAGCATAAAAAGTCCAATATAAACCTCAAAGAACATTCCTGGATTTCAGTTGCTGATAAATGGACCTAATTCCCCCATGATGAAAACAGTACTACCGCTCTGCCTTTTATCTTGAAGATGGAGGAACTGAATGGCTTGGGGGATTGGGCTAAGGTGTCTTTCATGTCTAGGTTGCCACTTTGAGTTCAGTTAGTTCAGTCATGGCTGAAACGGGCTAGACCTCCTGCTCCATGGGGGTAATATCAGCCTCATAATCACTGCTGCAAATTGTTAGTATTCTTGTTAGGAGAAGGACCAAGGAGTGAATGATATATAGATTCCTCTTCCCTGTAGAAGTGGGTTCCTGTCGGTCGGAGTTGAGGGATATTGGCAAACGCTATTGGGATGTTTCCGCTGCCTTTTGTTGCTAGACCACTAGCAGGGTCAGTCCAGCATTTATTGCAAGCATTAAAATCACTGTTTAAAAAACAAGACTGGATCCTCTTATTAGCACATTTCTGAGAAGATTACTGTGGGGAGACCACTGTCGAAGCGCTTTAATAGTGACGTGTATAAATAGTTCCTACCTCATTGGGGCCCTGATCCTGTTTGGGGCCTCTGGACACTATGATGATACAGGCAATAATGAATAATAATGAAGTTCTGGTCGGATACACTCCTTCCTTACAAACCTTTTTTTTTTTTTTTTTTAACACTAACCATATACACATTTTCAGAAAGTGTTTCATTGTTACTCTCCATCTCTGTTTGGGGCTACTTTGTATTCAAGACTGAGTAAGTGCCCATAACTACATTAATGCAATGTTAAGAGGATGCATTTAAATGCAGGAGAGTGACGATTACCACAGCAGTGATAAGTTGGTCACAGGGCACCTATATATATTTAGGCAAATATTTAACAGGAGAAATAATACAAAACACTGCATATAGCCAAGACCCTGTGTATTCTGCCATCATGGAGTTTTCCGCAGAATTCACCCCTTGTTGCAGAATCTCCATTTCCATTTAAAAAAATTAAATTTCAAGCCCCCATGGTTGTGATGATAACCTTGAAAATGTGAACTAAGTATAAACTTGTCTGAGTGTGCAAAGAGCCTGAAATAATAGTTCTGAAAGGTATGAACTGCCTCAGCCATCTCAATCTGGGACCCACCGATTTAGACCTGGTCTAAACTTAAAATGTATTGTCTTCAGGGGTGTGAAAAACAGACACACTTGCGTGCTGCAGCTATGCTGACATAACTCCTGGTGTAGACACAGCTAGGTCAATGGAAGAATGTTTTGGTCAACCTAGCTACTGTCACTCAGGAAGGTGGAGTTCCCACAGCAATGGAAAAACTTCTTCCACTGCTGTTATTTGCATCTACACTACAGGGTTATAATGGTATAGCTATGGCACCATAGCCATTGTCGCATCCATAGCGTACCCATGGCCTTACTGATTATGCAAGCGTGGAATGTGCCATTTTTTCCAAGAGATCACAGAATTCTCCATACAAAACTAATTATTGAGCTGGAGCCAAGAGCCCAGCATTTTGTTTTGTCTCCCTGGCCTGCTGGGACCCACCTGCAGCTGCCTCTTGCTCTGGACCTTTCTGCACAAGGGGAAGTTAATTGGACTACAGTGCATGCTCACGTCACTGTTTTATAGAACAAGGCAGGAGTGAGGAGGGGCTGCTGCAGAGTTTAGGGAGCCAATGCTGGAGTTCAGGTTGCAGCCAGGGAGCAGGGGGAGGCAGAAGGGCAGGCTGGATAGCTAGGCTGCCTAGAGGCTTGGGGAGCTGAGATGATGAACTAGGGAAGCAGACCACAATCTCTGCCTCCCCTCTTCCATGGCACACATGAGGAAGAGGAAGGAGAATCTGTCCTGGACCACCTAGATAATGTTGTAACTGCTGAGGCCCTTGGAGCTGGGCATGTAGTGTACAAAGCAAAAAAATCCATCATGAAAAAAGCATGGTTGAGAATAATCATTGGTGAATTGTACAGCCCACTATGAGTCAGAACCTTGTGTTTGGTTGCAAAAGGGATGAGAATGTAGGATATTTCAAGGAGATACAATAAATTAATATTGCCACAGAATTTAGGAGTTCTTACTGCAGACTTTGTTGCCATTGTGTCATGTAGTACATTAGGTGCTGCATATTTTATGTGGGCAATGTGGCTCCACTAATAACCTCAGAGTTACGAACACTTTGGGAATGGAGGTTGTTCGTAACTCTGAAATGTTCGTAACGCTGAACAAAACGTTATGATTCTTTCAAAAGTTTACAATTGAACATTGACTTACTGCAGCTTCAAAACTGTACTATGCAGAATTAAAAATCAGCTTTTAACCATCTTGATTTGAATGAAACAAGCACAGAAACAGTCAAATCTTTTTTTTAAGCTTTCCTTTTATTTTTTTAGTAGTTTACTGTATTTATTTTTTTTGGTCTCTGCTGCTCCCTGATTGCATACTTCCGGATCCAAATGAGGTGTCTGGTTGACTGGTCAATTCATAACTCTGGTGTTCGTAACTCAGGTTCTACAGTATTACTCTGAGAACCTTAACTACTGGGTTTTCTGCATTTTGAATGATTAACTTCTCAACCTTAATGTTGCATTAACATAGTTCTTGCTTTTAATATTCAATTACAAAAATGAAAATTTTAAAGAAAAAAAACCAGTTGCTGCTACTACCAAATTCCACACCTACCAGCAGAAATTTCTCTACCGCTATAACAGAACAAGGCTGTCACTTGTTTTCCAGCTGCAGAAGTACTCACATCCATCATCTCCCAAGGTGAAATGCCCCACTATAGGTAATGGTATGTCATTCAATGTAGAATCTACTGACCCATTCACATGCACACAAGTCTGTGTTGTTTCACCATTAAGTTCCCCTCCCACACATTCTTTTCTCCCCTGCCTGAGTGATGGTTTCCCTGGACAAGTGTACACCTCATCAAGGAGACTTCTCTTTGACCCTTACATTTGGGTAGCCAGCTCAGGATTCTAGGGAAGCTATAGATTATAGTAACTCCCATTTCTTTCACTCCCATGGAGAATAGGAAGGAGAAAACATAGCGGAAGCAGAGGTTCCTCTTCAACTTTCTCTCCCTTTGGACAATGGGAGGGAGGCTGTAGAGAAGCTGATGAAGCCCTGTGAACCTGAGCCTCGAAGTTGTGGGAAGAGGAATTGAAAAATAATGCACACATCTTGTGCAAGTTTAGTTCCATGCCAAAACTCAAATCAACGAGATTGGTTTTGGTGCAGGTTTTCATATCCAAACTCTCTAAAATTCAGGTGGTGGTAGCGAAGTTAGGATAAAACTGGAGTCTCAAATCTAATCTCTACCATAAAACTCATTTTTTCTAATTGTTTTGTTTTTATTTTTTTAATGCTCACCAAATTTGAAAAGATTTTGACTGTTTGTTTAAGAGAGGGCATGATAAAGGTATAAAAAATATTGTATGGTAGAGGGAAGGTAAATGCGGCCTACTGTTCATCCCCTTTTGAATACAAGAACAAGGGAACATTCAATTAAATAAAAAAAGCAGCAAACTTAAAAACAATAAAAATGAATACTCGTTTACACAATACATAATTAACTTGTGGAACTCACTCCCACAAGATCATTGTTGCCCAAATGCCCAGTTTAAAGGGATTAGCTGTATTTACATATGATAATATCTGCAGTTACATTTTGCTTCTTAAGGCATATGTTTCTGGACATAAATGACCCAATAGCTACTGGATTTGGGAAGAAGTTTCCACTATGGGCAGGCTGTTCTGTAATTCTCCACTATGAGGGTTCGCTCATGTTTTTCTGAAGCTTCTAATACTTGCAACTGTCTGAGACAGGATGTTGAGCTAGATGGACCTGGTATAGCAATTCCTGTATTCCTAAAGCATGAGAAATTTTAGCTTGAAAGGAATTTTTTAGGCTGTTATTAATGGCTGAATAGAAGAATTTAGAATTGAAGTATTCAACTTTATTACTGCAGTGCTATAATAAGAGTGGGAGCAGTACTTTTATTTGCTTATTTGAGTATGTGGTTATATTCTTTTTATGACTTTGCTATAAAACAGCAAGTAATTCCCAGCCAGACCTCCAGAAGCAAGAGCCCCCAAGTGTTTCTAACCAAAGAGTCAAGGCAGCTAATGCTTACATATTACAAAGCTTCTTGTATGTGGTATGAAACTGGCTGGCTGTAAGAAAGATTCCACTTAAAGCACATAACAATGTTGTTCTGGAATCAGTACAGTAATTTCCTCCCATGGTTTGGACGGTTGGAGACTTGTCTGCTAAGAGGCTGTATCTTTTCTGCAAGTGAGGAAATATCTGCCTGTTAACAATGACAGACTCTGAAGGGGGAGGTGAGCAACTGATCAAACCTTGGGCCCTGCCTTCGCCAAGCTAGCAAAACCTGATCTTTCTGTCTAGCCTGTTTACATGCTTTGTCTCTTTTTTTAGAGAGATTATCTGCCCTCACTAACAGTTTAATTCTCTAGCATAGATGTAACCCACCAATCATTGTATTACAGGTCCCCCTCTGTGATGACCCACAAAGGATATGAGTTGTTACAGCTCCAGTTAAGGAGCTCTAGCTCCAGCTATAGCAGCTTGTGCTTTTAGTCCTGGAAATCCCCAGTTCAATTCCCACTGTGTTGGTCAAGGTGGCAGCTATCATATCAGAGTAGCCACTGGCAGTAAGAAAAGGCTGTTCACCTGCTGATGAGGGGAATCAGTCAAGGGCGAATCTTCACGCCTAGACTGGACTATATTTTCAGTGACAAACTGAGACACCAGTCCTGGTGGCAGGAGTAGAAGTGTGCCATTGACTATTCTGTGCACACCTCCTCATAGGAAGGTAGGTTGGTCTTAGCAACAATGCCTCCTACTTCTTAACCAAGCAACTGTCTCCTTTCTATATGTAGAAAGACTACAGCTGCCAGCTTTTTTGGAAGGAAAAATGTAGAAACACTTGCCTGCTGTTACATTTAAGCAAAAAGTCAAATAATTTGCACATAACCATAAACTGCAGCTTTTAAAAAAAAAAGCATGGATTTAGTGTTGGTGAAGGCATGAGCTTGACAGTGCTGCTGAATGAAGTCTTCTGTTTAACTACAAATAAAGCATGCATCAGGGCAAGTTTCTCATGCACTGGCATGCTTCACGCATGATATGAGGGGAAGGGGATTTCCTTTACATGTAGCAGGGCTAGTTCAATCTCCATAGCCCATGCAGTTTGTGGCCTTTCTGCTGAATAAGTGTAAAGTGTGTGTGAGAGTTTGTGATGTTGGAGCTGGAACTGAGACCCATCTGAGTTCCCTTGTGGCCTCTGTCCCCTTCCCCTCACAAGGGCTCAGTTGAACAAGCTGGGAAGGAGACACTTCTCCCAGCCCCTCTCACTCATGGGCTAGTAGAGGCAGCTTTCCTAGTGGTTTGGCAACTGCCTGCCACAGTGTTGCCAGTTCTCCTGATTTTTTTCATGAGTCCTGGGATTTCATCCAGGGCTGGAACCAGTCTGGTCATGTCACAAGAAGCATCAGCCCCAATTTCAGACCTGCATGTGGGTGAGGAGGAAACGCCTTCCAGCTGGCTGCCTTCCCCACTGCCCCACCTCCTGGGGAAGAGCAGCCAATCAGAGCTGCTGCAGGAGGCAGGCAGAGCTTTTTCCCACTCCCCTCAGGAGCCGAGACCATCTTCACAGGAGGGGAGGGGGAAAGAGGGAGCACCAAAAAGCCCAGCAGCTCAGGCCTTCATCCCTCCTTTCCTACGAGTAACAGGGACAGTTCCCCTGCTGCTCCTTCCACACTCCCTTCCTGTGACACCCGGCCTGGGAAGGGGCAGAGGGTAGAGCCATTGGAGGGTGGAGCCACTCCCCCCCTCCCCAGCATAAAAGTGGGCGAGGGGACCCTGCTGCAACCTCCCAGGTCTGGGAAAGGGGGTGAAGAGCCCCAGGAGGAATGCAGTTGAGGATGGAAGGGGCAGAACTGATGTGGAGGCAGAATTAATTGGTTGCCGGGGGGATGAACAGATGTAGGGGTCAGGGTTCCAGCAGCAGGGGCCAAAAATCACCTCAATAAATCTGGGCATGTTGGCAACACTAAGTGTCTCACACATGCATTGGGTGTGGGTGGGGCAGTTCGGAAATCAAAAGACAGGCCCAAAACACTATATAATCTTTTTTTTTTTTAATCATTGTTTTGGGGGATCTGACTCATGGCTTTTGAACCTGTGGGAATATTGCAGCCAGATCAACACCATTTCTATTGACACAAATCAGGGAGCCTCCCTCAATTGCTCAATGGCCGCTTGAGCCTGCCCCAGCCCTGTATGCACACAGCAGGGCCCTGAAACTTTGCAGGACTCCTGCCACTCAGAATTGGGTCAGTGCCTGTATTATGGGAGTGCACCATGAAAATCAGGATGGGTGACAAGGACTCATGCAGAAAATGGGCTTAACTGGAAACCTTATCAGGAAAAGGCATCAACAAGTGATGGGCCTGGTGGGATAATCTACCTACGTGTTTATACCAGGCTCATCACTGTGGTGTTGGCAGCTATAGGCACACATATGCATATACCTTCTGTTGACAGTTTCACCAGCTCAGCTGACTGACAGTTCCTTCAGGTGGCCAGAGTCTGCCTGTGGTGCGCACAAAAATTGGGACAAAATCCTGGGTCTTTTTGTATAACTATCAGGGACATTGGGACAGGCCCTGAAAACTGGGTCAATCCTGGGTTTCAGGAACACATGCTTGCCTCACTTTCAGAGAGAGAAAACTAAGGGTCTTCTCTCCCTGGTGCTATAGAAAAGGTACTGCTGGGGAATTTGTCTCCTCATCCCTGGAGGTTACAAGAAAGAGGGTTTGTCCTGCAGTGATGCAAATGCAGCCTGTTAGGCCAGGCAAGTTGGAACAGCTAGCAGAACAAATCAATGGGCTGGTCTACACTTGGGGGGGATCGATCTAAGATACGCAACTTCAGCTACGTGAATAGCGTAGCTGAAGTCGAAGTACCTTAGATCAAATTATTTACCGTCCTCACGGCGCGGGATCGACGTCCGCAGCTCCTCATGTCGACTCCGCTACCGCCATTCGCGTTGATGGAGTTCCGGAGTCGACAGGAGCGCGTTCGGGGATCTAGATGAGACGCGATATATCGATCCCCGAGAAATCGATTGCTACCCGCCAATACGGCCGGTAGTGAAGACGTACCCATAGTTTCTGTAGTAGCTCAGTGATGCTGTCAGTGGAGCTGGTGACAGTAGCAGGCACGGAGGTAAGGAAAACAGCCACATTTGGATGACAGACATTTGTGTGCTCAGTGGAAAATCTAGTTTTGATTTGCCCATCTTCTGGGGGTGAGGAGTGTTGTGTCACAGCTGCAAAATTTTGCTATTTTTGTCTTTGTAAAACCTTAGGCAAAACATGTATATTCGTGACATTGTTAGAAAAACATTGAGTTTCACGCAATCCTGTTGTGCAACAAATCACATTGTTCTTTAAACATGTTTTTAAACAGAAGTTTTTTTGTGTCACAGATCTGGAAGACACCTGGAATTCTGGTGCATTTCACTGGGGTATAGTAGACTGTGAACTAACAGGACTTTTTACTAGTCCACAATGGCAAAATGTGGAGAGTTGGTGAAAGCCAGAATGTAAGGCGTTATGGGAATTTTAATTTTTATATGAGAACTGCCTTGGAACTTTGCCCCAAACCTCCTGGCTTTGACTAGAAATACTAACATATGTAGAGAAAGTCTGTTCCTGATTATTGTTTACTGAGCACAGTCAGTGTACGGAGCACTACACAGAGCACTGAGGTGGACAAAAGCCTGCCCCATGCAGCTTACATTTTTTCCCCAACACAGTCAAAAAGAAGGAAGTTCAGGAAATATAATAAGAGCCTGATCTTATGACCACACCAGCTCAAAGACATTTTGTTATGTTCAGAAAAGTATTGGCAATATTGGTTGTACAGCTGAATCTTCAGTCTTTGTAGAGTTTTCCCCGTTGCTGTTGCACATCCAGGGTGTCAGTTACTGGGTAACTTGTGCTCAGAGTAAACAAATGGGGGGAGGGATAGCTCAGTGGTTTGAGCATTGGCCTGCTAAACCCAGGGTTGTGAGTTCAATCCTTGAGGAGGCCACTTAGGGATCTGGGGCAAAAAATTGGTCCTGCTAGTGAAGGCAGGGGGCTGGACTTGATGACCTTTCAAGGTCCCTTCCAGTTCTAGGAGATTGGTATATCTCCAATTATTACCTTTAAAGATGATTGGCAGTGCACAAGATAGCTACATGCCTCCTAAATGTTATTGCTATGTTGAGAAAAGTAGGCAGTCAGATAAAGTGACTTCCAACATAGACTGTCTTCCCTAGTGGTCCCTGGTAACATGACATGTCATACTTTCACATGGATAACTATTGTTGAACCATTTTTTTCTCCAATGTAATAGTTCCGAATAGGCATGCTTGCCTTCCCTTTCGACTAATTTGTTTTAACAAAAATACTTTTTTGTGGCCACACAATGGAAGTGTTCCCTAGTGGCTAGAGCACTGGTTGGCCCCTGGCCTGCTGGATGACCTCTGGCAAGTCACCTCACTATTTTGTGCCTCAGTTTCCCCATCTTTGAAGTAAGGGTTGTGATGCTTACCCCCTTTGTAAAGCACTTTGAGATTTACTGATGCAACACGATATATAAAAGCTAGATATTATTACTGTTATTTTACAGGAACTTATTCTTGATTTGTCATCTCTTTTAGTCCCCCACAAGACTTCCATAGTGCAGAATAAGTGGAATTGTGTATTTCAAACAGTAAACTCTTCTTGAGGGAAGCTAATTGTTGGGCAGGATGAAAGGCAGAAGTTTAAGAGTTGGTTAGAATTAATTATCATTTTCTTGGCCTTGAAGATCCATTTTTATCTCCCAGCTCTGAACTAACACCAGAAGAGAAGAGTTAAGAAAAATAATAGGGAGTGAGAAGTGGTAGCACCAGGATCAGTAAGTAGCTAGCATTTGTTGCCCCTTGGTCTGAATAGTTAGCCAATATTCAGAGCCTTGCTGGGTTGTTTCCATTAGGAGGAAATATTGATTATGAGTGAGGTTATTCTTTGGTGCAATCCTGTTTATTTTCAAAGTACACAAAGTCCTTGTTCCCTGAACACAGTAGAAACAAACAGCAGGCAGTGTTCTTGCTCACAATTTCCAAGCCTGCCTTTTCAGCCAGTCCTGTGCCTCATGGAGCAGGGCCATGCTCACCACTGCTTCTGTGGCTTTTTGCTGCCTTTCTCTTTCTTTTTGGTTGCTTTCAGCTCTCTGCAATGAATCAAAGACCCAGCCTCTGTGTTTGCAATCAGTCCCCAGGAAAAAAAACAGCCAGCAGGGTTTAGTGTTTGGTCAGCCTTGCATATGGCTAGTGCCTGAGACAGTGGCTTCCATTGTCTCCAGGTATCTTAGTCCATTAAAGGAGCTTAATTGCTTCTGCCATTTAGCCTGAATGAAGGGTGGGTAGCATGCTCATCAGTTTTAACCAGATCTATGGTAGTCTAAAGATCACAGACATGCTAATGGAAACCATTAACACCTTCCAGACTAATAATATTTGAAGTCTGTTCTGGCATCCATCCTGAATCTGCACAATTTTTGTGGATACAGTTGATTCTCTTGGACTACAAACTGCGTAAAAGTGCACAACTATTATTTGCTTTGTTCCCTTTTCTGGTTGAAACAAGGGGAATGCCTATGACCTTATTTGAATGCATATACAATCCGATGCTTGTCAGTGCATCGCCCCTAGCTCAGAGATTAATTGGTCTGAAACCAGTTCACTGCTATGTAGACGATTCACACAAAAAACAGAACCAGAAGGAGAAGGGGGATTCATGGAAGGGAGTTCAGTAGACATGACAACTCCAAGAAGATCAGGCAGTGAAGGTGAGGCAAACTCAGTGAGAGATTTCAGTTCTAAGCACAATGTTGAATATTACTAGGCCAGTCATGTATTTCCATGTCCCCGTTGAGACTGGCAGTGTGAAATCAAATAAAGGAATGCTAGCCAAAAAGAACACTAGCCAGGATAATTCTGAGGTGACAGCTCTTTGAAAGTCTTTCAAATACTACTATGAAGAAGTGGAGCACCATCAAAACACCTTTAAGAGGTCAGGTTTACCCCGAATGGGAATTTTCTTTTTGCTTTGTTTGATTCTAACCAGCTTGAATAAGGGCAGTCAATTGATACCACAGTCACAATACTGACATCGGGTTCTGTGTAGGGAATCCAGCAGCCTGGATTAACAATAGAAGTTCTGTTTTGTGTGGAATTGCAGGAATGAGGATTTTCGCCTCCAAATCACTTCTTAGGGCTTGGCTATACTGGAGAGTTGCAGCACTGGTGGTGGCTTTACAGCGCTGCAACTCACTCACTGTCCACACTTGCAAGGCACGTACAGTGCTGTATCTCCCTGGCTACAGCGCTGGCTGTACTCCATGTCTGCCTGGGCAATAACAACTGCAGCACTGGTGCTGCAGTGCTGGAGTGCCAGTGTAAACAGTGATTAATCTTACTACGCTGTAACTGGCCTCCAGAATTTTCCCATAATGCTTTTAACTAAAGAACTCTCTTTGTTTTGTTATGATGCCTCTCTTTGTTTTGTTGTGAACTCGGGGCTCCCGGAGCTGCTTATCTAAAAGCAAACACAGCTCCTGTTTGCTGTGAATGAGGCAGGCAGGGGGATGAATGGCCACAGCTAGTGTTTACTTGAGGAGAGAAACAGCACGGCGGGGGGCGGAGACGGGGGAAGGGAGTCCGTCAGAGCAGCTGCTTATCTGGTCTGCAGGCTATTTGCAGTTAAGAGAGAGTGAGGGGTCGGGGAAGTGGTCAGAATTTGCAAGGCAGGGAGCTGACAGTGTCGGCTCCAAAAATCCACTCTCTTTCTCTCCCACACGCTCCCTGTCACACTCCACCCCACCCCCCTCTTTTGAAAAGCACGTTGCAGCCACTTGAATGCTGGGATAGCTGCCCATAATGCACCACTCCCAACACCGCTGCAAATGCTGCAAATGTGGCCACACTGCAGCACTGGTAGCTGTCAGTGTGGCCACACTCCAGCGCTTTCCCTACACAGCTGTACGAAGACAGCTTTAACTCCCAGCGCTGCACACCTGCAAGTGTAGCCAAGCCCTTAGAGTCTGTGATGCACAAACAATTTAGCAACAGTCAATTCTGTGGCCAAGAATCTCAAACCACTTGTACAAATTCTTTTCCCCAAACATATAAAAACTTCCCCCTCATCACCACCACCTCCAAATAATCATTTTCAGTGTGCTGGGTCTGGCCTTCATGTCACTTAGCAAAAAACTACTAATACCAAACATGATTTCTTGGTGATAGTGGTAGTGGTTTGGTTTTTTGTACGGATGCTTGCTAGCAGTTTGCTCATACTGTATTCCTAATTTACATTATGTCCAGGTCCAGCCAACACTTACCATGACATTTATTACATTTAGTGGTGATCCATATTGACTAATTAGAAATCATCTGTGCATGTCACATTGTGTAAATTAATCTGGTCATTTAAGCTTTGATAAGGTAATCCTCGTTTCCCCCATCAAATCTTGAAACCATTTCAAATCTAATCATTCATTTATAGGACACCTTTCCTAGCTCCCACTGAGGAATGGCATACTGCGTAATGGCTCCTAGAACATGCTAGTTCTAGTTTTGAAGACCCCAGAAAGCATGGACGAAGGCAGCTCTCTATAAATTTGGCTATTCCTGTTTGCATGGGCTGCAGGGCATGGCCACAGTTCAGGATGGCAGTTTCCTAGCAGTTACAAGCTGATCCTGATTGTTTTAGAAACAAAATTAAATTTGCAGTTCCCCCAGTAACACACTGTGATTTATTCGGGGACAAATCTGGATTGAAACAAGTCCAAGTTTCTCTTTTGTGAAGCAGAAGGGAAGTATATGTAGATACTATAGTCACCCATATGAGTAAGCCAGGAATTCATGAAGTGATTCATAAATCATTATAAAGACTACTAAAGTCTACTAAAAAGGATCCCTGTCTAGCTATACAAAGTGGTGTATTATCTTTGGAAGGTTTTTTAGATGTTAAATCAAATGTGAAATCTTTAAAACGGTGCTTTTCATTTTAAGTCTTTGAAAAGGATTTTTCCCCCTGTTGTTGGCTGGCGGTTAAAGCCATTTTTCATTGATTAGTTTTCACAAATGAATTTTGAAAACACAGAGGATGATATCCCACGATTCTTTAAATAATAATGTAAAAAAAGACCAGTCTGTGCATTGTTGTTGATCTCTGGCAGCAAATCAATAATCTTTCTATGTGAGTGCTATCCAGAAAACTAACCCCCATCTTTCCTCTGTCTTGGCAAACCTGTAATCCTGCAGTTGTAGCACTTTTTTAAAGCCCTCTTATATTTTTTCATAAACACTTACTGTATATTTCTTCTTTTGTTAGTCTCAATTGTTACTGCAAAACACACATACCTCGTCCCCACATTCCTTAGCATGTGTTTTAAATATATAGTGCAGAAGTTACCTGCAGCAGCAAAAATATGTGACATGTTATAGACTGAGTTACTTAGTAAGGACTTCATGATTTATCCCATTACCGGTCGTATTTCTATAGTTTCTCCTGAACAGACACATCTTTCTAATAATAAATTTGAGTTGGTATGTAAATATAGAATCAATACAGAGACAAAATAAACTGTAACTAGTAAGAAACAAAAGAGCTACTCAATGAAAGCAAATAGAACAAGCAGTAAAGCATACAAGGCTCACTATGAAATTTGCTATAATGTTAACATGAGCTATGGATCTGCCAAAAAATAGTTAATGGGTTCCATATAAGGTCCAAGTCATGCAGAAGATGTTTGACAGAAATCTCTTCTCTGTTCAATCAGAAGAACTCAGGTGTTTTGGATTTAAATATGCTTGCTCATGTGATGACTTTATGCAGGAGTATTTTGTGGTAATATTATTATAATTATAGCTCCGACTGTATTATTTGTGAGACTATAGCTTCCTTCCATTGTTGCCCAGAAAACACTATTTGTTGCTGAGTAGGCAACATGGACTGAGCATGGTCATGTGAATCAAGGAAGCCAAGCCTTGTAACCTCTCTACACCTTGGCTTCCCATCTTCAATGGGAATATTACTTACTTACTTTGTAAAGAGCTTTGACATGTACAATTCAAAGGAGTAGTTGTTATTATTTCTAACCCTTCCATGAAGCCCATAAATACATCCAGGTAAATAACCCATCCTCTTATAGTAGCAGAAGTAATAATATTTTTTAGGCCCTATCTTCTGAAGTGTTGCACTCCTTTTCCCAGCTGAACCAGAGAATTAGCTCAGGAAATGCCCAAGGTTTGGGAGTTCATAAATTGGGTCCAGATCCAAATTTTGACAAGCTCAGGCTCATCTCCACTTGAAATCATTTAACACTGCAAGATCTTCATGAAAACTAACATCTATTTTATATTGGTTTAAGATAATTTATTTCAAAATACTTGAATATAAAGTGGAAAAATTTCCAAGTGCTGTTAAAGCATCATCTGCAACAGAAAACAATACTTAATAAAAGGACTTGGGACTGATTCTATACTGCCTCTGCCCAGCATATCTTCTTTCAGGCAATGCCCCACCACCCATCAACTAGTCTCTGTGCCCCATAGAAGCACCGTAATTGACTGATTGCAGCCCTTCTAAAAAGGAAGGACTGCCATTTGTCAACTGGTATCCCATTGCCTCCCCACAATACAGTCCTGCAATTTAGCAGTGGCTCTGATGTCAGGTACCCCATCTAAGTATCTATGTGACCCTCATCATTGGACTGTCTGGGCCTCTCCCCTGGAAGTTAAGACGAGTTAGCCTGGTAGAAGCTGCAGACTGGGTTTTCATTGTTGTTTATCAGGTGTAGTTTATCCATCTAATTTGAGAAACTGGAACATGACTCTTGTGAGTGTTTAGGACTGCACTCTATTCTTTTAGAAATCTGTATCAGTGCCCATTGTTAAAGCACTTTGGTGATTTAAATAATTAAAAACATTTTTTGCTCTTATTTTTTGGGGGCTTCATACTTCAATCTGTTTCATGATTTTCAGGTTTGCAGCTCCTGCTCAGTCTCCCCACCATATCAGCCCCAGGAGAATTCCAGTTCCCCCTCCCATGATGCAGAGACGGACACCCCAGACTCCCCATCTCCTGCAGACTGCAGGAACACATCTGAAGACATACCAGCCAATAACAAACCCCTCTTTTCAACCAAACAGCATCCACATCCAAGGTAATAAAGTCATCTTGAATTTAGAGGCTGTTTTCATGTCACGGTTTACTCATAAAACTTCCAAAAGGAGGAGAATGAAGGATTTTGAGAACTAGCACTGGGATTTTCAAAGGAGTGTTAAGGGGTGAGGCACCCAGTTTCCTTTGAAAATCGATAGGAAGTAGGTATTTAACTGCCTTAAGCTCCTTTAAGATTCTCAGCCTACATTTTCAGAATTCATCATCCTAAGTGAGGGGCTATGGGTTTCTGTGTGGAATTATTTTCAGAGCTGTAAATGAAGGATGGCTGAAAATAATTCTGTGTAGTGCATACCCAGTTTTATGCCCCTGATTGTCTCCCAACTAAACACCCAACCTGTCATCAGGTTTTCAAGAAATCAGACATTTTTTTCTCCCTTGCAGTTGTGGAGTGATGAAGGCCATCTTGCTCATTAACATACATGTTCTTTCAAGTTTGTGTTCTCATTTGCACTATGTTAACAGCTTCTTTCTCCCTCTTTATTCAAACACAAGCCTTTGTAGCCAAGAAGAAAATTAACAGCAGCTGAAAATAATTTTTTACTGATGTTGAGTCAGAATGGTAATTACCTTAACATGTTGAAAATATGTTGACATGGACAGCTCTCTTTCCTCTAAGTTAAACATGCAATTTCTCATTTTTGCATGCACAAATTGGGAGCATGTTTTTTTTAAAATGTCACACTAAATGTTCTGTGGTCTGTCATTGCTAGAGCTGATCACATGATGTAGAACAGTATTTGCAAACATCTGTTCAGAACATCCATACGATTCACCCACCTTTGTGCCCTTTGTCATTCACGAGCATTGATGCTTTCTTCACCTGACTGTTTAGCAAATGGCCTGCATCTGCACATGAACAAAGACTTTTGTTTGAACAGGAGTATTTGCAATCTCCTGACCATTATTCTCCAAGAACAGAGCCTTGGTGCTTGCCAAGAAGGTGGTCAGACTCTGGATTAGCCTGATCTACTCTGGAATCTCATTTCACAGACAGATTTCTTTTAACTGAAAATACTGTCTCCAGCTTCATTCTGGGGTTTGAAAGCTGTATTGTGGCAGATGAAGTCACTGATGCAGCTGGGGCCTGGACAGCTGATCTTTTTGAAGATCAGAACTAAGGTTTTAAACTAACAATAAGGCAATCTGGGAACCAGTGCTCACTCTAGTGTTCATATCAGCCCATCCTCTTGAGGAGGTGGGCCACCATATTCTGCATATAGAGCCTCTGCAATATTTTCATATCTTGTGCCAGATACGAGAAGTTAAAATAATCCAGTCTGGAGGAAATGAATTCCCAGATCATCGTGAGAGAGACAAGGTAGATGAAGTAATATCTTTTATTGAATCAGCTTCTGAAATTGGTCAAATAATAGATATTACCTCACCCACCTTGTCTCTCTAATATTCTGGGACTAACACAGCTACAACAACACTGCATGGATCATCATCAACATCCTTATCAGGGAGGAAAAGGTGAGGAAGAAACTGCCTTTTTATAGGCTGTACAGCACCTTGCACAATGGGGCCCGGCTCCTCGATCAGGATATCTTGGCACTATCATCACAATAGAAATAACAAAATCTTCCTAGCAAGCTGCAGAAGGAACAAGGGGCAACAGCTGCTGCTTCTCCTTCTTCCTTTTTTTTTTTAAATGTTATTTGCCACTAATGGCACCTGATTGTCTAGGCTTGGTGATGACTCAGACAAGACCCCAAGGCGTTTTACTGATTTGATGGATGGATGCCTTCAGTGAAAAGGAAAGACAAAGTCCAGTCTAGTTCTTTGAAGCACTTACCCTTTCTGACCAGCATCACCGTGCTCTTATATGGGTTCAATCTGAGCCAGCTTTCTCTTCACCCAGGAGCTATCTCTTGTAGGCATTGTGACATAATTGTAATGGTACTGGTTACATTTGTGGAATATGAGGTATACAGCTGGATGTCATCAGCAGGAGCTCAAGGGCCGGATTAAAATGGCTGGTGGGCTGGATACAGCCCACGGGCCGTAGTTTGCCCACTCCTGTTCTAACTCCTCCAATCCCCAAGACTCTAGAAGCTTCCAGGGGCTAACAAAGCTGTCACCACAATAACTGGCATTAGTGGATAATGGTCTCCAAGAGGCCCTGCTTCTGACAAACTCCCAGTCCATCCTGGAATACACCTTATGGCTTGAGGGTCCTGAAACCAGCTCAGCATTCTCCTGTGGTAGAGAAATCCTCATCAGCTGCCTTATAGCATTGAATCCTCATTGCGCCTCTCCAGCATCACAAAGAGCATTTAAGAGAGACCAGAGACCTAGTCCATTACGTGCATTGTTTATTAGAGATGGGCCTGAGCCAAAATCCGAGTTTTGAAACATCCAGCATATGGAGGAACTTTGGGTTTGTGGGTTTGAATCCAACTCAGGATCCACACTGTGCAGCTTTCTTCTCTCTCTCTTTCTCATGGGCTGGACCAAACCCCATGATCTAGACACCCCCAGGCTCTGGGGGCCAGGACATGTTTCCAGATCTTTTTCAGACCCACCTCTGTTGTTTAGTTTATACTTTTGGCCTTGCTCAGTAAAGTCTGTGTTTGTTGAAAATTTCAATTTGTCAGTGGGTTTCATATTGGAATCAATAGCAACTCATATTTGAGACAATGCTGAGCCTTGCGCTTAAAGCAGGTATCAATGAGATGTGGGTGTGATTTCATCAGCTATATATTCAAGAGAAACTGTAAGTGACAGTAACAATGTTACAAATGTAAATTATGTTTTTATTTCACCTGTTAAGTAACTTTTTGTTATTATATGGTCTGTCTTTTAGCATGGAGTGCTGTTAGCTGGGTACTTCCTCTCACTTCAGCAAGAGTTATACAGTTATATCACACTCCCTGCACTACACCGAAAGCTTTATCCTGTAAGTCTGATCTACTGGACTAAACTCTCCCTTTGGCACTTTAAAAGCTCACAGCTTAGTTTCCCTGTAGCAACACAAGGATTTCAATCTTCCTAAGTCACGTCATTATAATGTATTAGAAGAATACCATGGAGCTACTTCATCAGCCTGGGCTATTTGGTATATATCAGGTGGCTGTGGGAAGCTCTGTTAGCCTCGGCCTTCTGCAGTTCATAACCTGCCTTTTCATGATTTAGAGGGCGGTAACTATAGCCACTGAACTTTCAGCTCAATCTGCTACCAAACAATGGTGACATTTTTCTGTCTTAATATGTAGTCTTAAACGTGTCAGCTCATTTTAAATTGGCTGTACCAAGGAAGAAAGGACTTCACTGCCAACAAGCCTCTTGAACAAAACAAGTTGTAAATGGTTTCCCTTGCTGAAAACTTGAACATCTTACAAGCTCATGGAAATCTCAGAGTGCTAACACTTAAAAAAGAAATGATGTGTCAGATCCAAGATTGACTTGTCTTATATACTCTATCAACTACTTGCATTGTGGTACTGCTGTTTCTTGAAAGAATATTGGCAGCTATTGAGATCTCATGCCTTGTTTCTGGGGATATGCAACATCCGAACACTACAGAGCTTTTCCTTAAAGAATATTGTTTGAGGGAGTAATATTCCCTTTCCTTCCACAGGAAAGATAGTCGTATCTGAAGACTTTCTCTTGTGAAATAAAAAATATGTAGAATTGCTTGCTGCAGGTGGGTTTGGAAGTGCCTACAAGGTGTTTAGGCAATGTATTGAGCTGTGCACATGAAGCATAATGATTGTGAAGCAGAAATTGTTTACTATTGATAGCACCGAGAGACCCCGCAATTAGGTCAGGGCCCCATTGTGCCAGGTGCTGTAAAGATAGTCCTGACACTGGAGAACCTACAGTTATAGGCCCTGATCCTGTGGCTAGATCTGCTCTGTGAATCCCTGTCCCCATATGGAACCCTCTTGAAGTCAATGGGGCTATTGTAGCAAAGGATGTGTCTACACAGCAACTAGACATCCACAGTCGGCCCATGCTAGCCAATTCAGGCTCACTGGGCTTGGGCTATTGGGCTGTTTCATTGCTGTGTAGACTTTCGGGCTCAGGCTGGACCCCAAGCTCTAGGACCCTGTAGGGTGGGAAGGTCCCAGAGCTCGGTCTCTAGCCTGAGCCTGGAAGTCTACACAGCAATGAAATAGCCCCATAACCTGAACCTGAGGCAGCTGTGGGTTTTTTCTTTGCTGTGTAGACATACCCAGAAAGTTCCATTAGCCCGGGTGCAGTTGCAGAACTGGGGCCTTAGTTTAAGACCAGATATAGTAGATTAAAGAAAATAACAAATGAGGTGCGGGCAATGAGGGACAGGAGCTAGCCATAATGGAAAGCCATGTCTTTGTAATAAAAGGATCTTGTTATGCTTACAATATCCAGTTAGGCAAAGTTTGCTGCGGAGTAGAGCTGTCTAATGCCGTACAATGATATTTGCTGCTGCTGCTATCATTTTGGTCATTTCTGCAATAACAACCTGGTTACACTTCAAGTCTAGACCATACTTCATATCTATTTGTGGTTTATGGTAGTAACTAGAGCTGGCTGAATAATGAAAGAAGAAAATGACTTGATATTATCATTCAGTGGAGAAAATTGCCAAAAGTGGAGCAACGGGCTTGTCTACACAGTGTGGCAGTGTGCAGCAGTACTGTCTGAATTGTTTCGTGCTAACATGTTGTGCATTAACTGATCTGTGTAGATCCTACTGGCACACTCTAAATATTCCCTATTGCATGTCAGTGTAGTACTGTTTGAAATGGGACTAAGTTAGTGCTCACTAGGAAGCTTTCAGTGCAAGCCAGCAGGTTCTATATGGGCCAGTTAGTGTGTGACACATTGATGTGCATTGGAATTCACATTCCACTGATGCATACTACCGCACCATGTAGACAAGCCCAAATATTGCCTGCCATGAATTATTCAGTCAGCTACCAAAGTAACAATTATGCATTCTTTATTTGTCTTGGGAACCATCAGATTTTTAAAGAAAATAATCTTAGTTGCTACAAAAGTAATTCAAATTGTTAATTTCGTAAAGCAACCATCTTAAAACGTCTGTCATTCCACAACTAGGAGGCCTTCTAGCAATACAGGATGTGACCCATTTCTCTTTTTTTAAATAGCATAAACATCACTAAATTATCATTTCACTCTAGTTTGATAGCCTGCATGGTCTAATGGAAATAGTAGAAATATTCACCAAGAAACACCATTTTATAGCACCACAAGATGAGGTGCATGTTTCTTTTGAAGATGAGGATTGATAGGTCAGATATAGAGTGATAGCATTGTGAAAAGTGTTCACCCAGCACTCTCAAATCAACTCACACAGGAAAATGATAAAAGACAAAAACACCACATCACCTGTGGTGAACATGTTTCACAAAGCGATCACTCTATATCTGACCTATACATTTCCCAGACCTGAAGAAGAGCTCGGGGTAGCTTGACAGATTGTGTCTCTCACCTACAGAAGTTGGTCCAATAAAAGATATTACTTCACTCACTGTGTCTCAGTTACAGTGTTTCAGAGTAGTAGCCATGTTAGTCTGTATCCGCAAAAAGAACAGGAGTACTTGTAACACCTTAGAGACTAACAAATTTATTCGAGCATAAGCTTTCATGGGTTACAGCTCACTTCATCAGATGCATGTAGGAAGGAAGATATATATATACACAGGGAACATGAAACAGTGGGTGTTACCATATACATTATAAGGAGGGTGAGCTGTTGTCAGCAGGAGAGAAAAATAACTGTTTGTAGTGGTAATGAAAATGGCCCATTTCTAGCACATGACAAGGAGAAATAAGGAACTGTAGGGGTTGAGGTGGGGGGGAGATAAGCATGGGGAAATAGTTTTACTTTGTGTTACAGTGATGTCCTTCAGAGAATGGGATCAGGAAAGGCTTTGTGAGATTCTACAGAGAGCTGGTGAAATCTGCTTTACAAAATAAGGTTTCTCACAGAGGGAACTCCACTGTCCTCTGAAACTTTCAGGAAAACAGTCCTCACTGTGCTTGTGTGCAGAGGGGAGATCAGACATCTCAATTTTCTACAGGGCACGCATATGTATTTTCTTTTCGCAGTGAAATGTGGACCAAATCCTGGTCTCTGGAGTGTCTTGATGAGGAGACATTGGCCTTCCGGGACCCCTCTGGGCCCTGCAGTCCCAGAGACCTCCACTGATACTAAGGTCACAGGACCCCTCCCCCCACACCACCACACCACTGCTTATTATAAGGCATGAGGTTAAATCCTAGCTCCATTGAATTCAATGGGAGTTGCACCATGGATGCCGATGGAGTCAGCATTTCACCCTGGAACTTTAGACATGCTCAGTACATGGGAGGAGCTCAGCACCTCTCAGGGTATGTCTACACTACGGGATTATTCCGATTTTACAGAAACTGTTTTTTTAAAACAGATTGTATAAAGTCGAGTGCACATGGCCACACTAAGCACATTAATTCGGTGGTGTGCGTCCATGTACCGAGGCTAGTGTCGATTTCCGGAGCGTTGCACTGTGGGTAGCTATCCCATAGTTCCCGCAGTTTCCCCTGCCCATTGGAATTCTGGGTTGAGATCCCGGTGCCTGATGGGGCAAAAAACATTGTCGCGGGTGGTTCTGGGTACAGCCTCACCCCTCCCTCCGTGCAAGTAGCAGACAACCGTTTCGCGCCTTTTTTTCCCTGGGTGAACTGTGCAGATGCCATAGCACAGCAAGCATGGACCCTGCTGAGCTCAAGACAGCAATCATGGACGTTGTAAACACCTCGCGCATTCTCGTGCAGTCAATGCTGAACCAGGACCTGCAAAACCAGTCGAGGAGGAGGCGGCTACGGCAGCGCGGCGACGAGAGTGATGAGGACATGGACACAGAATTCTCTCAAATTGCGGGCCCCTGCGCTTTGGTGATCATGCTGGTAATGGGGCAGGTTCTAGCCATTGAACGCCGATTTTGGGCCCGGGAAACAAGCACAGACTGGTGGGACCGCATAGTGTTGCAGGTGTGGGATGATTCCCAGTGGCTGCGAAACTTTCGCATGCGTAAGGGCACTTTCTTGGAACTTTGTGACTTGCTTTCCCCTGCCCTGAAACACCAGAATACCAAGATGAGAGCAGCCCTCACAGTTGAGAAGCGAGTGGTGATAGCCCTCTGGAAGCTTGCAACGCCAGACAGCTACCGGTCAGTCGGGAATCAATTTAGAGTGGGCAAATCTTCCGGGGGGGCTGCTGTGATGCAAGTAGCCAAAGCAATCATTAAGCTGCTACTACGAAAGGTTGTGACTCTGGGAAATGTCCAGGTCATAGTGGATGGCTTTGCTGCAATGGGACTCCCTAACTGTGGTGGGGCGATAGATGGAACCCATATCCCTATCTTGGCACCAGAGCACCAGGGCACCCAGTACATAAACCGAAAGGGGTACTTTTCCATGGTGCTGCAAGCACTGGTGGATCACAAGGGACGTTTCACCAACATCCACGTGGGATGGCCAGGAGGGGTTCATGACGCTCGCGTCTTCAGTAACACTACTCTGTTTAAATGGCTGCAGCAAGGGAATTACTTCCCAGACCAGAAATTAACAGCTGGGGTTGTTGAAATGCCTGTAATTATCCTGGGGGACTCAGCCTACCCCTTGATGCCATGGCTCATGAAGCCATACACAGGCAGCCTGGACAGTAGTCAGGAGTTGTTCAACTACAGGCTGAGCAAGTGCAGAATGGTGGTAGAATGTGCATTTGGCCGTTTAAAGGCGCGCTGGCGCACATTACTGACTCGCTCAGACCTCAGCCAAACCAATGTCCCCATTGTTATTGCTGCTTGCTGTGTGCTCCACAATCTCTGTGAGAGTAAGGGGGAGACCTTTATGGCGGGGTGGGAGGCTGAGGCAAATCACCTGGCCACTGATTACGCACAGCCAGACACCAGGGCAATTAGAAGAGCACACCAGGAAGCGGTGCGCATCAGAGAAGCTTTGAAAACCAGTTTCATCATGGGTCAGGGTACGGTGTGACTGTTGTGTTTGTTTCTCCTTGATGAAACTCCCCTCCCCCTTGATTGACTCATTCCCTGTAAGCCACCCACCCTCCCCCTTCAATTACCGCTTGCTTCCTAAGGAAATAAAATCACTCTAATTTTAAAATCATGTATTCTTTATTAATTAATTATAAAAAGAGGGTGAGAACTGACAAGGTTGCCCGGGTGGGGTTTGGGGAGAGGATAGGAGGGAAGGAAAAGGCCACTAAAAAAAATTTCAAAATAATGACAGCCTTTTGGTTGGGCTGTCCACTGGGGTGGAATGGGCGGGTGCACGGAGCTTCCCCCCACGCATTCTTAGTCGTCTGGTGGGTGAGGAGGCTAAGGAACATGGTGAGTGGGGAGGGCGGTTATACAGGGGCTGCAGCGGCACTCTGTGATCCTGCTGCCATTCGTGAAGCTCCACCAGACGCTGGAGCATGTCCGTTTGATCACGCAGCAGCCCCAGAGTTGCATCCCGACACCTCAGATCTTCCTGCCGCCACCTCTCATCTCGAGCGTCTCTCCTCTCCTCACGTTCGTCCCTCCTATCCTCACGTTGGTCCCTTCTGTCCTCACGGTCACTGGCATCTTTCCTGTACTTGAATACCACGTCCTTCCACTCATTCAGATGAGCTCTTTCATTGCGGGTCACTTCCATGATTTCCGAGAACATTTCGTCTCGCGTCTTTTTTTTCCGCTGCCTTATCTGAGATAGCCTTCGGGATGGAGGAGGGAGACTTGAAAAATTTGCAGCTGCAGGAGGGAAGGATAAAAGGGAGAGAAGTATTTAAAAAGATACATTTTACAGAACAATGGTTATACTCTTTCACGGTGAACAACACTGTTCACCTTACATAGCACGTGATCTCACTACAAGGTCGCATTTTGCATCTTAATATTGAGTGCCTGCGGCTTTGGTGTTAGAGATCACAGACGCAGGTCCGGGCCTCAGAATTCGGCTTGCATGTGGCCATGGTAAGCCATTGTCTTTCTGCTTCTGCAGCCTTCATATATCCAGCGCCCTCCTTTCTCAAATAGCAAGGAAAGCCCGTTGAGTGCTGCTTCTTTCCTGTTAACGTGCAGCACCAGAACCGCCCCCATCCAATTCTCTGGGATGATCGCTTTACCCCTCCCCCCCATCGCGTGGCTGGTATCATGGAAGATTGCTGCTAGCCACCCTCCCCCCCACCGCATGGCTGGTAGCAGGGAAGATCCCACCTAGCCAAATGCGAAAAAGCTCAGCGCCAATCACCCTCCCCCCGTGCCCCCCGCTTGGCTAAATGCAGTGAAGGATTTCTTTTAAGCCACAGGCAAACAGCGCAACCATCTCTGTCCCCTTAATTAAATTCCTGAATTTCAACCAGGTTGCCATGAATAATATCACTCTCCTGAGGATAACACAGCGAGATAAAGAACGGATGTTGCTTGAATGCCAGCAAACACCGGGACCATACGCAGCTAGGCTTTGTCATGCAATGATACCAGATTACTTGCTACATGCATGGCATGGTCAAGTGTCCTACGGAGGACGGAATAAGGCTGCCCTGCCCAGAAACCTTCTGCAAAGGCTTTTGAAGTACCTCCAGGAGAGCTTCATGGAGATGCCCCTGGAGGATTTCCGCTCCATCCCCAGACATGTTAACAGACTTTTCCAGTAACTTTACTGGCCGCGAATGCATCCCAAGTCCTCAGGGGAAATTAATCATTAAAAAACGCTTGCTTTTAAACCATGTTTTATATTTACAAAGGTACACTCACCAGAGGTCCCTTCCATGGCTTCATTGTCTGGGATAGTGGGTTGGGAGGGTAATTCCGTCAGGGTGAGAAAAAGCTCCCAGCTATTGGGGAGAACAGAGTGCTGTGTGCTGTCTGCAAGCTCATCCTCCTCTTCCTCCTCCTCATCTTCCCCGTCTGCAGAATCCTCAGGCATGGCTGAGATTACCACCCCAACCTCGGAATCCATGGACAGGGGTGGGGTAGTGGTGGCAGACCCCCCTAGAATTGCATGCAGCTCAGCGTAGAAGCAACATATTTTCGGCCCTGCCCCGGACCTTCCGTTTGCTTCTTTGGTTTTCTGGTAGGCTTGTCTGAACTCCTTAACTTTCACACGGCACTGTACTGAGTCCTGGTGTGGCCTCTCTGCATCATGGCCTCGGAAATTTTTTCAAATGTTTTTTCATTTCGTCTTTGGAACGCAGTTCTGTTAGCACGGAATCCTCTCCCCATACAGCGATTAGATCCAGTACCTCCCGTGCAGTCCATGCTGGAGCTCTTTTTCGATTCTCAGGAGACTGCATTGTTACCTGTGCTGATGAGCTCTGCATGGTCACCTGTGCTGGTGAGCGTTCCATGCTGGCCAAACAGGAAATGAAATTCAAAAGTTCGCGGGGCTTTTCCTGTCTACCTGGCCAGTGTAGCCGAGTTCAGATGGCTTTCCAGAGCGGTCACAATGGTGCACTGTGGGATACCACCCGGAGGCCAATACTGTCGAATTGTGGCCACACTAACCCTAATCCGAAATGGCAATACCGATTTGAGTGCTACTCCCCTTATCGGGGAGGAGTACAGAAATCGGTTTTAAGAGCCCTTTATATCGATATAAAGGGCTTCATTGTGTGGACGGGTGCAGGGTTAAATCGGTTTAATGCTGCTAAATTCTGTATGAATACGTAGTGTAGACCAGGCCTCAGGGTGAGCCCCTCAGCTTGGTACAGGATAGGTTTTGTTAGAAGAACTGTTTAAACTACACAGCTATTACTTTTACTCTATTTATAAGCATTTCATTTTTGTCAGGAAATAACATTATCATGCCAGAAAATAACTGCTTGCCTTGTGTCCGGAAGTCATCAATCTTTGACTATAGCACTTAAAAGAAAGGAAACACAATTGAAATAACTGTGTGTGTAATATATATATAGATATAGATATAATATAAATAAAAATATAATCCTGTTTTCAATCCTTATGTGGAACCGCCATGCCTGGTGGTATTAATGACACACTCTGTTCTATAATGCCAATGTTTACAGCTGGGATTTGCCATGTCAAGTGGATGGGTAATTAATAGTATTGAATAAATTTGAATAGAAGGAGGTGGTGATTATTTAAAATAAAACACAAACTCAGAAACATCTGGCTTAGTGGTAACGAGGTCGATGTGTTAAACAAATAAAACAAAACAAAATGAGGCTGACTTGGCCTGGACCCACCACACCATCTGGGGCACAGTGCCACAGTATGAACCTTTGCTATAAACATTTGGAATGTTACAATGGTTTGACAGGAATTGCATTTGCTTTTTATCTTATCATATGTATTTTATTACATTCTTGAGTGTCTACTGGGAGCAGTAAATCAGCTGTCTCTTCAGCTTTTCCTAGTATCGCCAAAGGTAATGCTTTGGGTCCATTATTAATCAGCATTTACAGTACATGGTTCCTTTGTGTGCTGTGATAGGATATGGATTAGATGTTCATTTTTATGTAGATCAGACAGAGTTATTTTAAGATGGGTCTTATTTGTTTCTGTGCTTGCTGTTTTATCAGCTTGTCATGAGAACTTGGAGGATGGCTAGAAATAAAAATAAACTATTAGTTGTTAGCTCCAGACTCCAACTTAAATTGCACTACTTCTCTTATTCTATTTAGTTATTTAAAAAAAGGCATAGTGGATTCTGTGTTTACTGTTCTTCAGTGACTTACACATTAACTTGCTCAGTGTATAAAAAGATGTTTTTCCTAACTGTCAATCCTGCAAACTCCAGCTGGATTTGGGAAGTCCAGCTGGTTTCTTCCATTCTGATGCCTCATCCCCAGTATCCCCCTCACTAAACTGAGGTGTATAATAATTTTGTTACAGGTGCAAATAATAGAGTCTACAACCATAGACCTACAGAGTGATTCTGCTACTGGAACTTCATTAAACCAGCCTCTTAGACGGTCTGTTAAAGATGTTGCATCACAGCACAGAAACCACTACCACAGTTTAGCTCCCTTGTGGGCAGTCCCAGCTATGAGGCCAAGAATGGCAAGGGACTGAATTGCCTTCTTGTCTGAGGTATATTGCTGCTGGACATACAATCTGCAAGGTTGTGTCCATCTAGCAATTTTTTTTTCTTACTAGTACTACATTTGCTAAAACAAACAAACAAAAATGTTGCTGTGATTTTTCACTTTGCTATTCTCCCACAATATATCTCTTATCTGTAATAACATGATTTTTCTTTTTTTTTTTTTTAACCTAAGCCAGTTTGGACAAGTTCAGCCCTGATGTATACCCACTGATTTCCATGAAGCTGGGGTGGGTCTAAAATAGCTGAGTGTAATCTGGTGACATAAAGTGTTCATATAAATACATACATTTGAATACGTGAAGATTTCATTAGGTTTTTTTTTTTAACATTCAGTGTTTACTATCTACAGGCATTCCAAGAATACAGCATTTTTCTCTCTTTCCAGCTTAAAAATGATTGATGAATTTGTTAATTAATTAAATGCTTTGTGTGCTGTCTCTATTTTTTTCTCCATTATGTCTGCACAAAACAGCAGTTCTCTTTACATTGGGCCAAAATGCACAGTGCTTCCTCGGACACAATTCTTTTGCCTCAGCAGTGAGTGAGAAGGGACAGGAGGACTTGGCTCGTTATGCTTACTTTGGGGCTCAGTTAGTGATTGCACCAGGCTACAATTTGCAATAGTCAGTGTTATTGCCAGACTGTTCTGCATTAAGAATAGGATGCTGTGAAAAGGCACAAATAAAGAATGAGTTCAGAGCAATGAAAGAACATTTTCAGCATGTGTCTTACTGGGCCCTGCCAGCTGGCTCTGACGACTGTAGATTGAAATGATTGTGTTTCTGGTAACTGGTCTGACTCAATAGTAAACTTTCACAATGTGGCCCAATGCTGGTTGAGACAGCAGTTGTTTTTAAGAGCACTTTTTAAGTTTGTCAATAGTAATGGTCTAAATTGAGTTTTGGAAAGTATTGTTTTTCCTTTTTTATTTTACAACAGTTTTTTTCTTAAATGTCAGCACTGAGCAGTGGGGAGATCTATTGTAAATAGCTAACATGCTTTGGAAGCTGGCTCATTTCTGATCCAATTAAACTTTTTAAATACAAAAGTATTCAAAACACTGAGCCCAGTCCTAAGAATTGCTAAGAACCCACAAGTCCTACTAAAGGCAGTGGGAGTCGAGTGTTCAGCCTCTCTTGGGATGGAGCCCACAGTATGTTAGCAATGCCTATAGCACACATTTGCTGTCTGCTTTAAGGGAAGGGTCAGATTTGTGCATTGTTTTTCTGCTTCTTTCAGGGTAAGCCAATATCCCTTCCCCTCTCAAAGAAAATAATCTGAGAGCAAAACTTTAAAGCAACTTAAAAAACTTTATTTGCTGGCTTTTTTTACCATGTAACCTTTTACATGGACAACATTTTGTGTGTGTGTGTGTGTGTGTGTGTGTGTGTGTGTGTGTGTGTGTGTGTACACTGGTTGGTTGGTTATGTCAATGTGTGCGAATCTAAGTTTCTTATCAAACTCCTCTCTGCTTTTACAAACTGACAAATAGGTCCTCTTCTGAATTCTAAGTGAAGGTTCAGATTGCTTTCCCCATCCTTAATGTTGGCCCATATATATCCACTTAAGTATTAAATGTTCCATTTTGAAACATGTACACGCGACACATGCCAAGATCGGTATATTTCCTCAATGAGCCCACAGGATTGTAGTCTCAAAGGAAAAATAATTAGAATCATCAAGTTCCTAAATTGCACATCTTTTCTCCAGCTTGGCAGGAAATCAATTGTATCACACAAAGTGATACAGCATGTTTTCCAGTGTATCCTCTCTGCCGCTTTACCCACTAATATTTATGAAATACATTATCCGTGCATAAACACTTAGCACATGTCCTTTATACACATTTTCCTAGGAAAGGTAATGAAAATATATTTGGATCATAGTTAGACTACAGCAGTTTTGTTGAGTGCTTTGAGCTCTTGCATGTAGGGTGCCATCAAAGTGCAAAGATCCCTCCTGTAAAGCAATCCTAGGTCGGAAGGGTTTTATTTTTTAATAGTCTCTGCAGTTTTAGAAATGCATTGAGTATTTATTTTTTTAAATGATTCTTTTATAAATAAGTCAGTGCTGGATGAATCAGATTGGGCACTCTTTAATCATTAGTAATGGACAAATAGGCTGATATTCATATTCATGACCTATAATTTAATGATATTTAGACACATCCCTCCCAACTATAAATATCATGAGAATGAACACCAGCCATCCAACCCTGCATGAGACAATGCCATCCCATAAAGGGCTACTCCCTTTACTTTCAGCTGTCTTTAGGTGGTCTTCCACCTTCTTCCATGTCATCGGGTAGCTAGCTATTCATTTCTTAGCTATTTAGGGATCAGCAACAGGCCCTGCATCTTCTCTTAGGGTATGTCTACACTACAAGACTATTTCGAATCAACTTAAGTCGAATTTGTGGAATCGACCTTATGAAGTCGAATTTGTGTATCCACACTAAATACACTAATTCGACTGTGTGAGTCCACAGTAACGGGGCCAGCGTCGACTTTGGAAGCGGTGCACTGTGGGAAGCTATCCCACAGTTCCCGCACTCCCCGCTGCCCATTGGAATTCTGGGATTTCCCCCCAATGCATGCTGGGGGAAAAATGTGTCGAGGGTGGTTTTGGGTAACTGTCATCATTGAACCGTCAATCACGCCCTCCCTCCCTCCCTGAAAGCGCCTGCGGGCAATCTGTTCGTGCACTTTTCTGCTCAGTGACAGCGCGGGCACCACAGCACTGTGAGCATGGAGCCCGCTGCAGTTATGGCCGTTGTCAACTCCGCGCACTTTATCGTCCACCTCTTCCACAGTCAGCTGCTGAGAAATAGGGCTACTTTTCAATGGTGCTGCGAGCACTGGTGGACCATGGGGGACATTTTACCAACATCAACGTCGGGTGGCCAGGCAAAGTTCATGACGCGTGTGTTTTCAGGAACTCTGCTCTGTTTAGACGCCTGCAGGAAGGTAGTTTCTTCCCGGACCACAAAATAACTCTTGGGGTTGTGCAGATGCCTATAGTGATTGTCGGGGACCCAGCCTACCCACTAATGCCCTGGCTTGTGAAGCCCTATGCAGGCGCCTTGCACAGCGACAAGGAACTGTTCAAGTACCAGCGAGCAGCGTGACCTGTGACTGTTCAGTTTCTTTACAGAGAAGCTGAACCTGCCCCTGTTTCTTTACCAAGTTACTGTTGACTAGCATCTGCAGTTACATACCCCGTCCACCCCGCTTCCCCCACTTCCAACACACGTTTAAAAATAAAATACATGTTCCACTGTAACTGTACAAAGGTTTCTTTATTGATGACTTTGCGTTAAAGGGTTGAAACTGGGACGCGGACTGTGCTGGGTAGGGTGTGCGGTGATGTAAAGACCGCCTCTAAACTCGAGGAATGACAGGCTCCTGCTCCCAGAGCAGTCTGCAGTGCTGGACTGGTTGTTTCAACAGAGCCTGCCATCCCTCCTTTTTGGGACTCTGTGTGCGGGGACTATGTGGCCTTGCGGCGGGGGAGGACGGATACAGATTCCTCTGCTGCGTGGCTCTGTGGTCCAGGACAGGGACCGTTGCATGAGATCTGTAACTGCCCTCCCCCGCTACAAAGTCACGTACCCTCCCACCCACACAGAACCTGCAAACCACCTCCCATACCGACCAGGGTGCCTACTGACTGCACTGTGTGTGTGACCTGCTGCTGATCCTGCCGCCGTGTCTGTACCCTGGTAAAGGTGATTGTCCTGTCCAATTACCAACCCCCTTCCCCCCCTTCAAACACAGTCTCCTCTAAAAGAACATGACGGAAACAGTAATTAACAGAAAAGTATTTTTTATTATCAACTAGACAGTTAGGAGATGAAACTGGGACGGGGGCTTGGGTGAGGCGGGAAGGAAAGGACTTCTCAAAATTTAGGGTATGAGAGCTTTTGGGTACTTGAGCACTCTGCTGGGGTGCAGTGACAGTTTTCACGGCCCCTGGCGCCCCTCCTTCTGGTTATTTTGGGTGACGGGAGGTATGGGACTTTGTGGCGGGGGAGGGCGGTTGCAGATACACTGCAGGGGGGTTCTGTCCTCCTGCCTGTGGTCCTGCAGAACATGCACAAGGCGCTGGAGCGTGTCCGTTTGCTCCCTCATTAGTCCAAGCAGCGTTTGAGTCGCCTGCTTGTCTTCCTCACGCCACCTCTCCTCCCGTTCGCTGTGTGAGCGCTGGTACAGAGAGAGGGTCTCCCTCCACTGGCTCTGCTGGTCCGCCTCGTCTCAGGAGCACCCCATAAGTTCAGCGAACATCTCGTCCCGTGTCTTTTTCTTTCGCCGCCTAATCTTTGCCAGCCTCTGTGAGGGGGATGCTGTGGCAGGTCTGGAGACAGTCGAAGCTGTGTGATGGGAAAAAGGGAGTGAATTCCTTGCAAAGATACATTTTTGTGAACAATGAACACAGTCTAGTCTGTCTCTGTGAATTCTGGGTTGAGATCCCAGTGCCTGATGGGGCAAAAACCATTTTCGCGGGTGGTTCTGGGTAAATGTCATCAGTCATCCCTTCCTCAGGGAAAGCAACGGCAGACAATCATTTCAAGCCCATTTTCCCTGGATTGCCCTGGCAGATGCCACAGCGTGGCAACCATGGAGCCTGTTTTGCCTTTTGTGCCTGTCACCGTATGTGTACTAGATGCCGCTGACAGAGGCGGTCCAGCAGCGCTACACAGCAGCATGCTTTTGCTTTTGCATGACAGCAGAGATGGTTACCAGCCATACTGTACCATCTACCATACCATAAATTGGTAATAAGATGATCATGGTTACCAGTCCTTTTGCACTGCACCATTTGCTGCTGTCATAAGTGCCCCTGGCTGAGATCAGCCAGGGGCAAAGTTAAAATTGGGAATGACTCCCTGAGTCAATCCCTCCTTTTTGGTATCTAAAAATAGAATCAGTCCTGCCTAGAATATGGGCAAGTGTACTAGAGAACCACTGTATCAGAGAACCAGAGAGCACAGCTGCTCTGTGTCAGATCCTGCATAAATTATGAGCTGTATGCTATTCACAGGGGGTGCTCCTGCAACAACCCCACCTGTTCATTCCGTTCTTCCCCCAGCCTTCCTGGGCTACCATAGCATTGTCCCCCCACTTGTGTGATGAAGTAATAAAGAATGCAGGAATAAGACACAGTGACTTGTTAGTGAGAAATGAGTGGAAGGCAGCCTCCAGCTGCTATGATAGTCCAGACAGGACATTAAGGAGTGTGGAGGAGAGGAGCCCAGCATCCCTCTGCTAGTCCAGGGGCAATTAAATCTTTTCTTTACACATGAAGGGTGGGGGCTGATGGAGCTCAGCCCCCTGTTGCTATGATGAGGACGGTTACCAGCCATACTGCACCATCTACCAGGAAAAATTAGGAGCAGGCGCCCTTGATCGACCTAACAGATGCTAGTCGGCATGGTTACCAGTCCTTTTGCACTGCCCCATGTGCCAATAGGCTGATGATGACGATGGATATCAGTCATATTGTACCGTCAGCCACCCATGGCGGGGGGAGGGAGCAAGGATATTGGTGTTGAGTGCTGCAGCATCGCATCTATCTGCAGCATTCAGTAAAGATAGGGTGACATGTAAAAGAGTCAACAGAGGATTGTTTTCCCTTTCACTTCTGAGGGTGGGTGGGGGGGTGCGTAAATTGCCGAGCTATGCCCTGACCCACCACGGACACTGTGTTTGACCCTAGAAGCATTTGGAGCTCAGCCAAGAATGCAAATGCTTTTCAGAGACAGCAGGAACTGTGGGATATCTTGCATCCTCAGTCCTCCCTCCCTCCATGAGCGTCCACTTGATTCTTTGGCTTTCTGTTACGCTTGTCACGCAGCAGCGTGCTGAGTCTCTGCTACGCCGTCTGTCCGGAGATTTTTTAAAAATACTTTGGACCAGGCGTAACATTACAGTAATTCCCCTAATTAGATGGAGGAGTCTCCGAGCGAGATCACCCTGAGGACGGTCAATGAAGGAGATAGAGAGCGCATGCTGCGTGAAAGCCAGCACAAACCAGGGCCCTATGCAGACATGCTCGGGGAGGCAATGCTCCCTGAGTACCTCATGAAAGCCTGGCACGGAAAAGTGTGCTACCACGGAGCACCCAATAAGGCAGCTCTCCCCAGGAACCTCCTGCGGAGGCTTTTCGATTACCTCCAGGAGAGCTTCGTGGAGATCTCCCAGGAGGATTTCTGTTCTATTCCCATATATATAGAGACCTCCTTTTCACATACTTCAGATTCCTGTTATAATTAAGAATAAAAGTTTACATGTTTAAAGCACTTACCGACTGCTCCTTCCCCTGATTCATGGTCCGGGTTAACGGCCGGGAAGGGTTGGTAGGGGATCTCCGTGACGGTGATGAAGAGATCCTGGCTGTCGGGGAAACCAGCGTTGTAAGCGCTGTCGCCTGCCTCGTCCTCCACAAACCCTTCCTCATCTTCCCCGTCTGCGAACATCGCTGAGGAACTGGCCGTCGACACTGTCCCATCATCAGAGTCCATGGTCACTGGTGGGGCAGTGGTGGCAGGCTCCGTTGCGTCCGTTTGCCGCTTTGATTTTTTGGTAGCCTTGTCTGGGGTCCTTGATTTTCACGCGGCGCTGCATTGCATCCCGCCTGTATCCTCTGTCTCTCATGGCTTTGGAGACCTTCTCGTAGGTCTTTGCATTCCATTTTCTGGAGCACAGCTCCGAAAGCACAGACTTCTTGCCCCACACACCGATCAGATCCAAGACTTCCTGGTCAGTCTATGCTGGGTCCCTCTTTCTATTCAGAGATTACATGAACTCCTCTGCTGGAGAGCTCTGCATTGCTGCCGGTGTTGTTGAGCTCGCCCCGATGTCCAACCACAAAATGAGATTCAAACTGTCCAGACAGGAAAAGGAATTCAAATTTTCCCGGGGCTTTTCCTGTGTGGCTGGTCAGAACATCGAAGCTCGGACAGCTGTCCAGAGCGTCAACAGAGTGGTGCACTGTGGGATAGCTCCCGGAGCTCCTAAGTTCGATTTGCATCTACATCTAGCCTAATTCGACATAGCCATGTCGAATTTAGCGCTACTCCCCTCGTCGGGGAGGAGTACAGAATTCGAACTAAAGAGCCCTCTAGGTCGAATTAAATGGCTTCGTGGTGTGGACGGGTGCGCGGTTAATTCGAATGAACGCTGCTAAATTCGAATTAAAGTCCTAGTGTAGACCAGGCCTTAACCACTCAAGTCACCAAGATGGCTACTCTTTAGGGGATAGACAATCCATAGATCTGCCAGGACTAGCTAACTTCCAGGAAAATCAGAGTCTGCTATGGTCCTTCACATCAGCAGAGGCCAGAGATGGATGCTGAATAGTCTCTGTTATCATGAATACGCATTTATAATTATTTGGTTTGGCTATGACTGAGACTAGCGTTGTCTGAATTGTATTTGTGCAATATTAGGCTGCTGAACAGCAATAAAGTTTGCACTATTGGGCTAATGTATTTGACTTGCCTGTCCCTGGTAAGTACCCAAACTAAGATTTGTCCATCACATCAGGTTTAACACCAAAGCTGCTGGGATCTTTAATGACCACAAATTGGCAAAGTTGTCTTAACTTTACATCTCATCCCAACTACAATTAACCAGTTTGCTACTGATTTTTTTTCTTCCAGCTTGAGAAGAGATTTTTCATCCAAATTTGATTCATAGCCCCAAATCTGCAGCCATCACTTTATTTACTGCAGATATGTCCAGAGATGGGCTTTTTCTGATTTTAGTGCTGGTAGGGAAAAAAAAATTACTTTAAGAAGTTAAAAGAAAATTACTCTAGGAGGGATGTCATATGACAGTTAGTTAACTGTACTAGTTAGAAGAGTCAGTCTAGCACATCAGCATTTCTGTTGATAGAAACTTCTAAGGAAGAAACTTAAGATACAGAAAATTTCTTAAGTTGCTTTTTGAGATAGAGTAATTTTATCTTGCAGTGGCTTTTTGTTATAACTTACTGTTACATATTCTTCAGCATGAGAAATGGCACACCAGCCCCTAGACAATGGATTGTTTGCTTACAAAATCTTCTGAGGTTGTATTGCTCCTGGGCTCATCTTTTAATGGGCAAGGAGATAGTCATGCACACTTTCTGGGTGAAGTTTAAAGATACTGGATTTAAACTATAAAGCCCTCAGTGGTTTGCACCCTGTTTACCTTTCAAACTCCTCTTCTCCTTGTGTGATTCTTCAGCAGTTCAGATCAGGCAAGGCACTCAAGCTGGTAAGTGTTGGTATAAATGAGAGAGAGCTGCGGGAGGTCCTCCGAAGCTGCGGGACCAGCGGACCCTCTGCAAACAAGCCGCCGAAGGCAGCCTGCCTGCCGCCCTCATGGCGACCAGCAGAGCGCCCCCCGCGGCTTGTCGCCCCAAGCACACGCTTGGCGTGCTGGGGCCTGGAGCTGCCCCGATGCAGGAATAGCTAAGGGGGAGTATGTATATGTTGTGAGTGCAGCCCAATCATTCAGAGCCTCGTACATCAGTCTCCATCATCTCCAACAGTCTTAGAGTCAATTTCAAGCACTTGGATAGGATTTAATCTGCTGCCTTAAACCCAGGGACACATCCTGTGGTTTTATGCAGTCCTTATTCAGGCAAATCTTTCCTTATCTTTAATGAGAGTTTTTCCTGAACTTGAAGCTAAGTGACATTTGCAGGATGTCAGATCTTTGAACAGGACTGTAGAAGAAAGGAAGTGTTTTCATGAAAACATCAGTCTCCCTATAATGACTCCTGATCAACTGCTGCCTCCACAAAGGTGGTGTTAGAACCAGGATGATTCCAAGATGGATTTAAAGTAGTTAGGAGCCAATGGGGACAAAATCTAATGGAGGAAGCATTACTGCAGATAACGTTATAGTGAATCAGATATTAAGGCAGAAAAACAATTGAAATAAATGGGAGTTTTGCCATTGACATCAGTGTGGGCAGGGTTTCACCCACCGTGCTTGTCATTGCTATTGTTCTTTGTTTCTCTATCTGAGCCAAACAGACAAAATATCAAAGTATCTTAATGTCTTCTCTCTGCTCTTTGTTTTAGGCTTTTATGGGCAACTACAGACTTTCTGCCCTCCACATTACACTGACACTCAGAGGAACATACAACATGGCGGCTCTTGTAATATGGTCCCTCCTTTTGAAGACTGTCTAGTTCCCACATCAATGGGCCAGGCAGGGTTTGATGTTTTCCACAGAGCTTTTTCAGCACATTCTGGTATTACAGGTAAGTGACTGTTGTGAATTAGAAATACCTATACACCTACATTCCAGTTGTAAATGTAACCAGGCTTTGCTGACTTCAGTTACAACCAGAGATGATGGGCTTCATCCCCCCACCCCAAAGTTCTGATGTGTATTAGAACTTTCTGGGGTGTTAGCTATGGAGGTCTGGTTTGGGCATATCTCTATAACATCTGGCATGCATACAGACTGTGTGTTAGCTGTATGTTTCTCTAGATTCTGAATTCCTGTACAGGGTCAGACATGCACTAGCTCATGTATTCACTTTGAAATACTGTCCTCTGAGCCTTGTGAAGTCTTTTTGCTCCTGCAGTCTCCTAGAAGCATTGTAGTATCTAATCAGGATGACTTAAGCCATTGGTTTTGCTTTATACTTTTTTGCCCAAGATAATTTTCTTAGTCAAGGAATTCATTTATCCAGATGTGCATGACAACAATAGCCTGTGGTGCACACACCAATTCTATCAAGATTTAATTTGCTCGTTCACTCTCAGCTCTCTATAAGGATTTGCATGCTACCCTGAAAAGGTCAAATTTACACCTGGGTGGAGTACCCGCACAAGGCCCATGATCTATTCTGGGTATGTCTACACTGCAATAAAATGCCTGCACCTGCCCCCATGCCAGCTGACTAGGGCTCACGGGGCTAAAAAGTTGCAGTATAGACATCCAGGCTCGGGCTGGAGCTTTGGGTTCCTCTCCACTCACAGGGTCCCAGAGCCTGGGCTTTGGCTCAGCTACATTGCAATTTTATAGCCCTACAGCCCAAGTCCCGCAAGGCTGAGTCAGCTGACACGGGCCATCCGCGGTTGTATTATTGCAGTGTAGATACACCACCTGAGGGCCTGAGTGGGACTTAATAAGTGATACAGAGGCCATGTGCCATCCCGCTGCACCAGGCTGAATGTCACTTAAAATGTGCTACACGTTTAAATCCTGGTGTGAGGTGCTTAAAAACCCAATCATATACCTAACTGCCAGTTTTAAGATTCATGGCAGCCATCTACACAAGCATTTAAAAATTCAAAATAAGGACCCTGCTCTGCAGTTGTTCTCCTGAATACACACCTAGTGCTGCACACAGTCCCACTGAAATTTAGTGTTTGCAGGATAGGGTCCTCTGCACTGCAGAATAATCTTGCAATAGTTTGCTGTTTTTTATCTTATATTGCATGTGTAGAAATCCCATAACACAGGGCAGTAGGCAGATTGATAAAATAAAAGGATCTTCAGCTAAACTGCACAGTTATGGGAAACTCCACAGGATCTGTCCATCCATATATTCACACACACACACAGCGCATATAATTTGTGTGTGCATGTATATAATGTGTGTCTATACATACACAGTGGGTGACATCCTAGTCCTATTGAAGTCAATAGGAGTTTTACCATTGATTTCAATGGGGCTAGGTTTTCCCTCATAGTAAGCAATTCATCTGAACCTTTAAGTACCCATGTATTTTTTTAAAAGCTATTTCCAGCTATTTTTTCTGTGTAACTATTACAGACAGTTGGGCAGTGTTAATTAATGATTTCTGTACTCTTTTCCAGTTTATGATCTTCCATCAGGGTCAACAGGTATCTTTGGTGATTCATTGCGCAATGGGTCTGAGGACACCAGTTTCCTTCAGATAAATGCAGTGGATCGTTGTCCTAGCCAGCTTTCCTCTGTCTATACGGAAGGCTAAAGTGATCTAATTATAATCACAAATACTCTATTGCGTATCATCTTTCCTTTCTGATAGTCAGGAACAAATGTTACAAATATCATTCCTCCATAAGACTGCTGTATGTATGTTTCAGAAAGAGGAGGAGGTGCAATCATCAGACACTCAACCTCACAAAAACAGCCAATCAAAGGGGGAAATGTTGGTAAAACTAGAAAACTTTGCCAAAACTTTAGCAATTGTTACTTTTCTTTTAATCTGCTGCATGGCAGCACTATTTTTTTTCAAAGGGAATTCAAATACAGTACTGAATAAGAAACCTGCTGCTGGCTGTAATCTTTTAAAGCCGAATCGGCAAAATCACTTAAGAATGCAGTTTTGCCGGGGGGGGGGGGGGAGGGAGGAGGGAGAGAATCTAAGAACTAAAACCAGAGAACAGTACAAACATTTTAAAAGGCTCACCTTCTTGCACAACCTATTTGTCTGTGGTGCTTACATAGCTAGATACACACAAAGACAAAAAAGGGAAAACAATTTCAAACGCATCATGGCACCACCAGCTAGAAGCATTGTTGGGGCTTCTTGGAGCCAAAGAGCATTGGTACTGGATTTCCAGCAATCCTTGTTTTGGTTTCCTGTTCCATTCCACTAGAACAGTGTTTCCCAAAGTGGTGCGGGCCGAGGGATATACTGGCCACTGCTTCCAGCAGCTCCCATTGGCCTGGAGCAGCAAACCACAGCCAGTGGGAGCCGCAATCGGCCGGACCTGCAGGCGCGGCAGGTAAACAAATTGGCCCTGCCCGCCAGGGGCTTTCCCTACACAAGCGGCATCCCAAGTTTGGGAAACACTGCACTAGAATTTAAACCTTCCAGAATGGCTATTACTACCTTTTTCAATATTGTTTCCATTTTAATATTTGAGCAGCCCTTATTAGCATTGCTATGGAGAATTTAATAAATAATGATAAACTTTCAATAGAATTTTTAACCATACTATGCAATTTAAAAGAGAATTGTATTCCTGATGTTGAATGCTATAGGAAGGTTAAAAATAACCTGTAGAAAAGATATCATTCTCCATTAAATTCAGTAACTTTTTAAAGCAATTTGTATGAAACCCTATTAAATTTATATTGAATCCTATTGGCTTCATCCTTATGTAATTCTTGCTATATTTAAGGGTTTGTTGATGTTTGTGCTAGGTTATTCAGAGATCTACAACTGAGTTGTTAAGTTGTGGTTTTTTTAACCCTTGGCTGGCCTGCAAGTTTTAGCCCAGGCTGAAAGCAAATCAGTTTGGCCATCTTAAAAGCCACAAGTGTTTGGGCAGGGTAAGGAATGAAGTGGAGATGTGGATTTTGTCATTGCTGTGCTCCTGGAAAGCAGCTTTTCTTATCACTTATTTAAATCTTCATTTTAAAATTATTCGTCCATATTGTGAATAAAACCGTTTGGGGTTTCTTAATGTGTGTGTGTGTATATATATATGCTTATTAATATCATGATGGCTTCATACTATGGCCTGTTATGATATGCAGGACTAAGATCCAAAGAAATTTTTGCAGTCCAGCAAGTTTGCATGCTGAAATTTGTTGACGTATTATTCACAGAATAAACCAAAACTTTTCCAAAGGACTCATTAGTTTAGAAAGATAAATTTTAAAAAATTGTCCAAATACCTGCTCATAATGAGATGCCGTTATGATCAGTCAGGTAAATTCATTCCTGATTTAACTGCACTGACTTTGCTGGAGTTGCACCAGGGATGAATTTGGCAAAACACCAGGCCTCAGAGGACTCTCTATATCAGGGTGGGCAAACTTTTTGGCCTGAGGACCACACCTGGGAATAGAAATTGTATGGCGGGCCATGAATGCTCACAAAATTGGGGTTGGGTGCAGGGGTGTGTGTGGGCTCTGATTCGGGGCGGGGCCAGAACTGAGGAGTTCAGGATGTGGGAGGGGGCTCCTGGCTGCAGTGGAAGGGTGGGGTGCTGGGGCGGTAAGGGCTCTGGGGTGGGGCTGGGGATGAGGAGCACGGGGTTTAGGAGGGTGCTCTGGGCTGGGACCGAGGGGTTCAGAGGGCAGGAGGGGGATCAGGGCTGGGGCAGGGGGTTGGGGTGTGGGCTCTGGGGTGGGGCTGGGACTGAGAGGTTTGGAGGGTGGGAGGGGGATCAGGACTGGGGCAGGTGTTTGGGGCTTGGGGAGTGAGGGCTCCAGCTGGGGGTGTGGGCTCTGGGGTGGGGCTGAGAGGTTTGGGGTACAGGAGGGTGTTCTGGGCTAGGATCAAGGGGTCTGGAGGACAGGAGGGGGATCTTTCCAATTGGAGCTGCGGGAGTGGTGCTTGGGGTGGGGAGCAGCATGCAGAGAGGAGCCCCCTGGCTGCCCTGTGCATAGGAACCGGGAGGGGGGCATGCCATTGCTTCTGGGAGCTGCATGGAGTGGCCCCCAACCCTATTCCCTGGCTGGAGTGGGGCATGCCCCAGACGCCACTCCCCAGCGGGAGCTCGAGGGCTGCATTAAAACAGTTGGTGGGCCGAAGTTTGCCCACCCCTTCTCTATATTCTGTCACATCTGGACATATACACTTAATTGGGAGAGTTTCCTCTAGTCTATCAATAAAAAGTATACAACATTTAAGCAAAATTAAGTACTTACACACAAAAACTATACAAAAGTAACAATAAGAGTATGGCATAAATCTGGAAATTGTGTGAAATTAATCCCTATTGTCTTTGAACTTTGACACCAGGGATGAATTTGGCCCTTTGTCTTAACTCACATCATTGTGCCTAGACATATCGTCCTGTTTGCTATGGTAAATAATGTTGCACACACATTTAAAGCATCTGCACTGAGCTATAATGCAGCACAGTTGGATATAGAGCCTATTTCCATCAGCTGAAGATCTGGCCCAACGCATTAACCCTGAGTTTTAGCCTTTGCTGGAGATTTCATTTTATCCTATATTAAGGCCATCCCTATGGTCATTGCACAAACGTAACTCACTTTGGCTTCAGCAGGAGTTGTAGGCATGCTTAAAGTTGCAATTTCAGGCTCACTGGGCTCTATCTTACACCACTGAAGTCAATGGGAGCAAGATTGGGCCCCTTGTGACTCTGGACAGTCAAATCAGTTATAAGTTTTCCTCCTTACTGCAACCTTGACATGGTTGTCCATGATTTGTCTGTCACTCACTGTGTATGAAAGCAAAAAAATAACTGCAGAGTTCAGATATATACCTCTTTGACCTTTGACGCTACTGAAATACTTTTTCTAATCTCTGAACATACAAACTATCCAGTGAGGAGGGCTTATAAAGAAAGACATGGCAGAAGTAGTAGAAGAAAGAAAACAAAACAAAAAAGGATGGTGAGAGTTTTCCTTTTTGTCCGATAAGTTTGAAAAAAATACTCTTGCAAGTCAATCACATTTTTTTACTGTGCACAGCTTGTAAAGTGCCTTAATCTTAAAGCAAAATAGTTAAAATACTGCCTCCAGAAGCACATAGAGATGGGCTACCATTCTGCAAAAAGGGTATGCCATGTTTACTTATATATCAAGAGAGAAAGAGAGATACTTCACAATTATTTCATTATCATTCTCATAAACTTCAGATCATCTTGCAGCAGCTGGATTCTTAACAAAAAAAATTCTTCTGTGTCTGTTTTCTTGAATATTTAAATAGAGAATTGTTTGTCACATCACAAAGGAAAACTGGTGCTTGTAAAAACATACACAGCTTAATGCAAGTTACTGAATTACATGCAATACATGTGCCTCGAGATTTTGTTATTGTTTTTGATTGCTGGAAAATATTAACTTTCTAAAGGGATTAAATCTAAAAGATGTTTTTATTTTAGAAAATGAACATTAAACAATATTATAATTAAATAATTTGCAATAATTCTTTTTATATTATTCTTTATCCTCATATTCAAATGGTGTATTTATATCTACAGGAGAAAGGGGTCTACACTGGAATTAAAATGTAGTTTCAAATAGCATTTTGTATCAAAAAACAAAGACATCATAGTTTACTAATACCAGTTGCTGAAGTATTGCAATGTTAATGCTGTCTGTCACATGATACTGTACTTTCAGATTTTCTTGAAACATTGTGAATGACTTTATATAAACCTACATTTAATTGTGTTCATTACCAGTTTTCGTTGTGTACTTTTATAGCAGCATTTTTTTAAACAGCACTTTTTGTTGTTTGAATTTTTCTAGTTGTCTTTTTGTTTTGTTTTTTCTTGGAACAGATAAAGCAAAAAAACACACATTTAAAATTTTGTGTGTGTGTTTTAACTTTTTATTTTGTATAGAAAGCAGAGTATCTTGTGTAATATTTTTACACAAAGCACTTTGAGGAGGAGAGGGAGTGAAAATATGTTTTCTATAAGCCTTACAGACTCTTGTACATATTTATACATGCTCATATATAGAGATATGAACTCCATATTCCATACTGTATATCTAGCTGATTTTACTGTACTGGCACATCTGTTGCATATTGCAAGTCATAATCTTTTAAAGAATTAGCTCTACTTTTTTTCTATTAATATGTATAGTTTTGTGATTTATTACAATGTTTCATATAATCATAAGTTATTTTGTCTTGTTTCATGAAGTGTTTTTTATGTAAAAGGTAAAATGAAGGGTTTGTGCATATGATACAAAATAAAACTGGAAATTTATAACACACTCACATGACTGGTGGAATGCCTTAAAACAAGACTGCTCTAGTCATTGCTTCTCACCATGAGGCTACTTGGAGTTTGGACTAGTCAATGAAATTAGAAACAGATACAGGGAAATAAATCCCAGAGGTTTATTCTAAAAATTCTTCTGGCTTTGGAACCAGAGTTTAAGTCTGGATTTAATAATATATAAGGGGATGAGGAACTGCAGAAAAAAATGGTTGCCATACTGTGTGGTTTACTTGTTAGGATGATGCATAAATAAAACATGAAGTTTTGTTTAATTAAAACACTCGTATTTTACCTTGTATTGGTTTTTCTGTTCATGGGCTTCTCCAAGCAAATGTGCACTGGGACTTTTTGTTGTTAAGTTTGATACATCATATTTGTATTATGCCCATGGAGTTCAGTTCTCTGATATGAGTTCTGAACACACTAAAATAGATTCTTGCTTCTTTTCGCTATGTTGTGTGAGGGAAAATATTGGGCAAAACAGAAGCGTAATCTAATCCTCTATCACTGCCCATCCTATACAACATTTGTGCTGAAAAGTACAGTGTGCTTTGGAAACCAGATAGTTATCTCTTACCCAAACTCATGTTATAACAGCAGACATGCCAGAATTGTTCTTAAATCAAGCAGAAATTATAAACCAAGAAATGAATCTGGTATAAAATGACATCACAATGGGAGCATGCTTCAAGAACTGATCATTTCTAAAGCCAGTTAAACTTGTCAGGGAAATGGCAGATAGGAGCTCAAGCTATAAACAATTAATAAGCCACTTTGATATATTTGTGCATAAAGCTCCTAAAATGATGGGCCTGATTCTACTCCCATTAAAGTCAATGGCAAAATTGCCATTGAGTCCAGTGGGAGCAGGACCGAAACTAATGGGTCAAATTCACCCCACCCCAAAGTAACTGTAAACTTCAGTGGAGTTACACCAGGAATTACATTTGCCCAATACTTTGCTGGGCTAGGCCTTCAGTTACTAAAGGAAACTCACCAGTTGGTTTATCAAATACTGTCTGACTGCTGTGAGTCACTCTGAAGTAATGTAACGTGATTGAGCTGCAAGATTTTTGTAGTTAATGCTAATCTGTCTGATAGGGTAAGGGCCCCATCACTACGAGGCAGGCACAGTAACCATGCAGTGGAGACAGTGGGAAGAGACTTCTGAAAAAAGATGTAAAATAGATTTTGAACGTACAGCATGGCAGTCCTTGCTCTAGTTCCTGGGCAGGGGAGCCAGGCTGCTCTTGCCAGGAATGAGAAAGAGGGATAACAGAGACACGTGCTTCTGCCAGCCAGTCATAGCACTCCCTCCCCTCAGCCAACACACAGGGGAAGTGGGCCCCCATTTGCTTCCCATCTCCACCCAGCACAACTTCATGGTCTGTAGCCATGTAAGAGGGAGCAGGGTCTAGTGCACATGTGACTGATTAGCCACCTCCCAATTGGTAAAAGAAGGCACCTGGGCCATATAAGGGTTGGCAGGAAGAGGCAGGTGAGAACAAATTGAGAGGACAGATGACATCTTCCTGAGAGTCAGCCAGGAAAGGGGCTAGTTTGCTGACTCTCCTGAGCTGGAGAACCACTGGCAGGAGGCTGAAAAGGGCTGAGTCATTGGACTGTGCCTTGAATAGACGATGTGGAGTGGTTATAGAGTTCCTGGCCCTCCACAGAGAGGAAAGGGATGTGTTGCAGCAGGGAGCTTAATAGACATAGGATCTTCCTGGTTATGAAGTTCTCTAGTTGCTGCTTAAATCATGGCTCTTTGTCCTCACACTACATGGTGTCATAAGCGAGTTAAGGAAGAAGTAAAAGAAAGAGCAGAGACCTGCCAGAAAGGTGAGTGAGTGGGGAAAATGGAAACACAGGGAGAAGACCTGTGAAAGCTGCAGCAAGAAGGAGGCAGTGCCCAGTCTCAGCACAGCAATGGAGCCTATAGCACAAATGGATCAGTTTGAGAAGTTTGATTTTGGCAACCCACACAACTGGTCTTGCTGGATCCATAGATTTGAGCAATTCCAAATGGCTTCTGACTCAACAGAGCACAAGAATACCAGGTAAATGCCCTGATATTTGCCCTGAGTGAACTGCTGGTGATATCCTATGTACCCTATCTCTCTCTGCTAAGAAAGAATACTCCAGAACAGAGGAGGCTTTTGATGTCCATTTCACAGGCAGACAGAATAGTATATATGAAAGGGCTAGTTTAATATGATGTGCCAGGAACAAAGGGAAACAGCTGAGACTTCAACTACTGCAGTTTGTAGTCTTGCTGAATATTGCAAATATGGAATGTTAAAAGAACTCATAAGAGACCAGATAGTTGTTGGTATAAGAGACATCTTACCTCATTGGCAGGTAAGAAGTGTTTTGGTGAGGGAAGCCACCCGCAGCACACCTCACTCTCCTTCCCCCTTGCCATCTGTGAGGAGTATAGCAGCCACCATCCCTTCCATTCATGAGTGAATGTTCAGTGGCACTGCACCTCCTGCCCTGCCTTTCCTTGAAGTTTGTAAGTGGCTCAGTGGTGTTCCCCATCCCTGCTTTAATCAGCAGCTTGGATGCCACTATGGTTAGTACCGGTACATCTGCCACTCCATCCTTTCCACATCCTTTCCAAACATCCAGGGCTTTTTCTTGGAAGTAGAAAACATTGTTTTTACACTACCTATCTTGATTTCTTAGTGAGCTGCTTGGAAAGGACTGCTCTGGATGACATGCCACAGCTCCTTCCCACCTTGCTCTGTGACCCGCTGCTGGTGGTTTGTTTAGTTGGTTGGTTTTTGTTTGGCAGCCACTTCTCAAATCTGATGGACTCCTAGGTGAGTACATCCCCATCCACAAAAGAGCTTTCCAAGAGGCTGCTCAGTGCCTAGCTGCTCCTGCCTCTTCCCCAAGTCCCTCTGGCTGGGCCTTCACCTAAGGCTCTTCTGTTTTGGGTGAGTCCTTTGGGGGACATGTGATGGGAGTTTATACACAGGGCCAATAAGTTGGGGGATACGCAGGCAGTGGTTTCTAGACTTCTGGATGGTTTTTTTCAGGGGGGGGGGAATCAGAAATGCTCCATCCGAACGATTTTTCAATATAAAATGTAGTTTCTGCAAAATCAAAATTTTCAGTGGGAAAAACTTTTGCTTTTGCTGAAATTTTTGATGCTTCTGTCAGGAAAATCAAAATGAAATGCTTTTGTTTGGGGCTGAATTGCTCCAAATTATTTAGTTTGGTTTGTTTAACTGACCTGAAACTTTTTGTTTAATCCGTTCAACATTAAACTTCATTTTCCTACAGGAGTTGTTGTCTCATGGGAATCGTAGTTTGGATTCCTGAAGCCCCAGTGCTCTCTTGTGGACTGGGCTCCCTAGCTGGTCTACAACTTCCATGATGCAGGGCAGTCTCCCCTCTGACTGAATGGCATGGTGCATCATGGGAATCGCATGATTGCAGGGGTATCATAGGAGACACCTATTAAAATGCTATTTTGTATGTGATTTTTAGAGGGACTAGGTCTATACAAAAGCACAACTGTCTACTTTCCCGGGCTAGGATTATCAGGAAATACCCCTGATACTCCACCATTTTCAGAGACCTTGCTATTTTCTAACTTGACTCCCCTTACTTTTATCACTGCAAACAACTTCAAACTCCCTTTGAATTACCTTTTGCACAAACAGAATTTTAAGCTCTCTCTAGAAAACACTGTTATTGAGCTTTCTCAACATCCGCTACAAAAGGTTTCTACTTCAGTAGGCAGCCTTAAAGTAAACTCTTTCTATAGAAAAGTACGTCCTCCTTACTGCAATAGATACAGTAAGAACAGGAAATAATGTGGGTAAAGTTAACACCCCAGTAAGGGAAATACTTGCTTTTTAAATTCCCCACTGTGTAATCTCCCAGATTCTTAATTTATATCTCTCCTCTATCCCCCTGGAAACTAAACTGTTCTTATTTCAAAGTTAGATATGAAAATCATTCTACCACATCTTCCCATGTCATTTATAGATTTACAGCTAAAGTAAATTTACCTGGCAGTCAGTATCATTAATGATTCACAAAGGAGATGGGCTGGTTTAGTGAACTGTAACAAAGAACTCCTTTCTGTGTTCCTTGTTAAAAGTTCCAGCATACCTTTGAAATAGCTAGCAAATGCCAACCTCATGCATGGTTGCAACTGTGTACACAGGATAAAGTGCTACAAGTACAGCCCAGGTAGGCAGAAGGAAATAATTTTACCCTCAATATTGTATATATTTTTGACACACAACCTAGTCCAACCTCCCAGTCCGTGTGAATCCATTTTTGCCCACGAATGTCTTGTCTAAACACACAAGATGTACTGCTTTAACTATCCTGGGATAAGTGGCACAACCCCTCTAGTGTGAACACAGTTACACCAGTATAAAAGCGGTTATACTGGTATAGCATATTCCTGTATGGGATGGGGAATAAACTATCCTGACAAAAGGCAACTTTATATTGGTATTATTGCTACAGCAGTTGTAACGATCTAATTGTATTGGTTTTAAAAAAAATCACAACCTTGATCAAAACAATTACATGTGTACAAAAACTGTGTATGGACTAGACCCAAGAAGAGAAAGTACAATGCTGTAAGCAATGTAGGTGCAATAATACATCTTTGTTACAGGCTGGCTGGCCCTTAAGGGCTGTGCCTGTGATGGATCAACTCCCCCCTGCCCTCCCACTCCCCAGTTTATCCTGATTGGCTAGAGATCAGATGGCTCAACTTAGTTATTAGACTGAGCTGGGGAAAAGCTGATGAGTCTCATAAAGAGCTGGGTAAGCCCAGTTGGAAGGGGAGAGCCAGAGGAGAGGAGGTGGGAAATGTCCTGGTTCTGAGAAGCAGGCTGAAGGAAGGTTGAGATGGAGAAAAGCAGACAGGCTACTCCCAAGGTTTGCTGTAAGCTTGATTGGAGGCAGGAACCCTGAGAGTAGCAGCCTCTCTGAACCCCTGCAAGGGGGGAGGAGCATGCCAGCCCCTGGACTGTAGGGTTGTTTGAGGCACAAGAGCCTGGGACTAGGCTTGGGGACAAACTATAGTGGTCAAGGTGCCTTTGTGAGGAAGACGCAGCCAGCAGAGCCTGGCTGGGCTGCAGATTTAGTTGTTTTGAGTATTTTTGTTGTCCTTTTGTAAAGGACTCTGACCCCAGAAGGGGCTGGACTTTATTAAGTGGTCTGGCTGAATGGCCAAGTCACTCTTATGCCTGGTGTAGGCTGAAGGCCAGAGGAGGAAACTGTGGCAAAAGTTGTTGCAGTACCAAAGCCAGCCAAGAGGTGGCAGGGTGGGGTGGCAACCTTGCGACAGTCTTAGGAGCAACTGTATTTTGTTTTGTTTTAAATGAATTTATGCTGAGGTTTTGAGAGGAATCTAAGGGAGTGAAGTAGCCAATTTCCCTTGTAGTTCTCTTCATCATCCCCTCCCCTCCATTTTAATTTTGGAACAAAACCCCTAGATATTATGTTCTGATTTTCAAAGGTACTCACCACCCATTCACATTGGTGGGAGCTATGAGTGCTTTGAATATTAAGCCACAAAGTCCTCTAGACACAGAACAGTAGCAGCAGCAATGTAAGCTTCATCATGCTATTGTGCTCATGTGCCTCAACCCTGTGTCAGTGCCCTCCTCCAGGGCGGGTGAGAGTAGTTTAGTGTCCATGTTAACTTACTCCTTGGTGTGTCTGCCAAGATTGTCAACAACAGTGCAAAACATGGTAGTTACTCTGTGATATGGACACCTATTGAATGGGACCAGGATTGAAATGACCAAAATTGTTTCAGGTGGCCCACCAAAAGGCTATTAACAAATGCCACTACTTTCTATTACTACCAACCTGGCTGAATCTGAACCACTGTTTCCTGGTGCATCTTCACTGGGAGAAAGGTGTGTTCTTACCATTGATACCAGTCAGCTCTGTGTTTCTGGGGAACCAGGGTGCAATATCTAGCCTGACTCATGAAAGACACTCCCCACCCCAGCCTCTGTTTAAACCAAAACCCACCAGAGGAAAAAAAAACTTGCAGAGAGCAGTGAAGGGTGTTGGGAGACACACCTAGACCCCCTCCTGACAAGGGTCACAAGATTAAGACATCTCTATTTGCATACAGAATGAAGAACAGAGACATATCCCCTAGCCTAATCTGCATGAGAGATGGGGCAGGGTAGGGTGACCAGATAGCAACTGTGAAAAAAACAGGACAGGGATGGGGGGGTAATAGGTGCCTATATAAGAAAAAGTCCCAAAAAACGGGACTGTCCCTATAAAAATGGAACATCTGGTCACCCTAGGACAGGGAGACATCTTTATTAGCATACAGAATGGAGAACAGAGAACTGCACTGAACTCTGGAACCAGAAAAAGCGGGGAAGCACTGCATCATGGGAGTCTCTGCTCCTGATTGTAATGAACCTACACCTGCTCACACCGAGCTCAGCAATTATCAGACCAATGCTAGTAATGAATCTTTGATTGATATCCAAAATACTGAAAGCAGCCTAGTTGCATTGTGAGCTCCCTGGAAGAAAACACCACCCATAGCCAAGAGTGATCAGCTTTTATTGTCTAGCCTAAAGAAAACCCTTGAGTCATCAGCTTACCTATAAACAAATCTAGTGTTCTCCCTTGAACCACTGTATTTTCTCTACAAAAATCCCTACTCACCCTCTAGTCAGGGTTCTGATGCTTAGATCCAAACTATGCATCAGTTCCACTGGTACTCCATATTCTCCTGACTGATTGTGCTGGGGACTCTGCTGGTCTCCTGCCCTCAAGACGCCCCGCTACCACCATCACCTGGGAACCCCGACCAGTTCAAGCTTCAGGGAGTAGTGAGATCCCCTTCTCTCTCTCTCTTCATTTTCATTTCTACCTTAGGTATTAACTTTTAATAATGTATGTTATATTGGTTTAGCCCTCCTTGTGTAGTTATCACTATTATTCAATAAATAACTTTTATGGTTAAGTTGGTTGCTTCCCTCTCTCTTGCTGAACTTTACTCTTTTGTGTTTTTAGCTTCCCCCATTCACTCTACAGCAACACTTTTTACCTAAGCTAAAGATCCCTGCAGTGCTCAAAATACTGTTGGGTTTGCTCATCAAGTAGGTTACTGCCAGTACAATTGTGATGTGAGAGTGGGGATAGAGATGTGCTGAATTTGGGACACATAAGGGTAACAGCTTGAAAGTGCTGCTTGACCCAGTCCATGGAGTCCAGGGGCATAGAAGGAGAGGCAGCTTGAAAGTGCTGCTTCATCCAGCCCAGTGAGTCCAGGGACGAATAAGGGGTCAGCTTGACAGTGCTGATTGACCCGGTCTGCTCAGACTTGCTCTGTTAATGTGTGTGTGTGTGTGTGTGTGTGTTCATCTGGTCCTGGAGCTGGAGTAACCCAGCCCTAGGGAACCTAGGTCCTGCAGGATAGCTCCATTGGGAGGGGACTTGTAGAAGGGAGAAGTAGAGCTCCATATGAAAACACAAGTGACACAAGCAGTACATTGATAGAATTACAGAACCCCCACTCCGCCCCCCGAAGAGTAACCAGAATAAATGAGCATACCCCAAGGTAACGGGCAAATCTGATAACACCATGTATTAGCTAGCACATGGTAACTAATATGAAGTAAAATCCTAGTAAAGAGAAGGCAGTTTGTAGTTTTCAGACAAGTTGACAGGTAGAGTTCAAATCTAAGTGAAGAGACTCTGGTTTACATTAAAATCCACTAACGTGTTAAAACTACAAACTGCCTTGTCTTAACTAGGATTTTACCTCATGTTGAGTCTATCGGTTAGCTAACACAATGTCAGAACACACCTTTTTTTTGTTTTGTATTTTTTTTTGTTTCTTTTTTTCCCCTTCTTCTTTACTGAAGACAAGGCAAAGGTGGAGGACTCTCTGTTCCATTAGCAAGCCCTGAAGCCACCCATTTCTCCCGCCTTATCAACACTCCTCAGGTTTGACCAGCAACATCTCTGCTAATCAAGGCCTGGACCTATCTGTATCAGACATTGCCAGTCATGCTGCATTATGGACCAATGACTAGTCTGAGACCACCAAATTCACATGAAACATCATTTAGGGTTTGGACCCACATCTCCAGAAGAGAAAGGTCAATGCACTAGCCCACTATGAAACCAATTACTTATTGCTAATCTTTTACCCCATCTAAGAATAGCAAGATCTCAATTACAGGAGAGCCCTATTCATCAGAATAGATGTTTGGATATGTAATTTGTGCTGAGAAACAGTCTTGCTACTGAAGAGAGTTTTTCATGTAAATAACATGAAGAGTGGTGAGCAAAACCCACATTCTGATAACAGGAATTTTTTTAAGATTAAAGAATCTAGCTAATAGGCGTGCTGCTGCATTTATAGAAATATGATTTAGTTCCTTCTTTTGATCCCTAACCTATACATTATAGTCAAGGAAGCAGACACCATGCTCGCTGATTCAAAGAGAAAAGCAGTGTGTGCTCCAATCCCATTGTTCCTCATTTCATTTTCACATGATCGTGTGACCTCCAACAGGACATTTATCAGATGAGAACAAGCTGAAACCAAATTGATTGGCCCACTTAGTCTTTCTTGCCTTTTCTGAATGAAGCTGTGAAGCACTGTACTTTTCTTGTATGAATTATGGTTTTGTGGAGTCATTGTTCAATTTAAAACATAGGGCCAGATTCTCTCATCCGTCCAACCTGCTCTCAGCATAAAAAAACATGGGGGCAAGAGGGAAAGGTGGCTAAAAGCCATCTTTGTTCCCCTGATCCTGGGACTGTCCCAGCACTGGTCTGATACCCAGCACAAGTTAGATCTACCTGAAAGCTAAATGGCTATTATGGCAGACACAGATCAATGTGGAACAGGGATGGCATAGTAGTCACTCCCGGTTTCTCCCTGACTGTGTCCCTAGCACCAGCCACGAGGAAGTGGGGTTTATGTATGAGCTGTTATGACAGTCCTGAGGATTCCCCTAGACTTGAGGTCCTCAAATAACTGGTTAAGATGAGTTTAGGCTGCTATGGACCATGCCAATGAACTGAGCCATAGTTCTTGTTAATTGTATTTGGAAGAAATTGAAGAGAACTCAAAAGTTGCTTTTCTCAATAACCACAACACGACTGGGGCAACTTAATTCCTGGTGTCATGTTTATGTCATGCTAGATCTAGCACACTTCATATTCTCCATTTATCTGGCACCAGGGAAAAGGGGAATTTTGTCTCCCATCTAGAATACTGTCTATAGTATAGGCTAGAACAGGGGTAGGCAACCTTTCAGAAGTGATGTGCCAAGTCTTCATTTATTCACTCTAATTTAAGGTTTTGCATGCCAGTAATACATTTTGACGTTTTTAGAAGGTCTCTTTCTATAAATCTATAATATATAACTAAGCTATTGTTGTATGTAAAGTAAATAAGGTTTTTAAAATGTTTAAGAAGCTTCATTTAAAATTAAATTAAAATGCAGAGCCCCCCCGGACCGGTGGCCAGGACCTGGGCAGTGTGAGTGCCACTGAAAATCAGCTCGCATGCCGCAGGTTGCCTACTCTTGGGCTAGAAGGAATATTACTGCTCTGTAAAGGAGGCAGCCTAGGGAAATACAGGTGACGACGTTATTAAGGGAGATGATGGAAAAAAGCTAACAGAGCTCAGTTTGCTCTAAGCAGTTCATAAAGGGACATATTTTAAAAACTAGGTTTAAATTGGGAACTCAAGTGGAACTATCTAATACAAGAGGTAAAAGCTAATAAATGGAATATGTTATGGGGAAGACATTTGAAACCAGTTGTAAAACTTGGCTCAAGAGATTCATGATAGTGACTTGTTTCTGGGGAAGAAGGTGGACAGAAGAATAATAAAGCAACAATACAAAGTATGGGCAGGGATAACAGGAACTGAGATTAGCTCCTCTGTTTACAGGCTCTCAAGGCAGACTACAAACATTAATTAATGAAGCCACTAATTGACAATCTGAAGTTGAAGGTATATAGGCAACTCACTGCTATTTTGTAAGTTGCTATACAGTAAACAGTTTTAGCTCAAGCCAAATTATTGTCACTTGTCACCAAAGGCAGCAATTATTGCTTGTTGGAATATGTACAAAATTACAAAAAGGACCCCTTGTTTGTGTCTCTCTTCTGATAGATCAGTCTCTCTGACTTGACCTCTCCTCCCCAGATAGATGGGATGGCTGGAACAATATAATCTTGGGCCTGATTCTCCATGACTGCACAAGAGGTACAGTAATGGAGTATCTGGTCCCCAGTCTTCTCATGTCCTTTGTTCTACTCTTTCCTCTCACTTGACTCTGCCTTTTCTTTATCTCCCACTCATGAAGGAGCTCTAGAGCTGCCCCAGAGGAAACAGGTCTCTGTGTATGGCCCTGGCCACCTGTGGATACCCCCAGATGCACAAATTCAGGGTAGGTGTCAAATCCCCAAACTCATTCCGCAGGGGAAGCGTGGGCAAACCTCACCCACCTCAGTCCCTCAAAGTAATGATCAGGAGAAAATGTCCACAGTTCATTTCCTGTAGGTTTCCCTGGGGAAAGTGAGCTGACCCTATGTTACCCCACACACACCTTGGTGAAGAGGTTTTCAAGGCACTGAACATCAATAGCAATTGGGTACCTAACTCCCATTTGTGCCTCTGAAAATTTCCCTCCAGAGAGTTAAACCTGGAAGAACTTTCAAAATCCCCATTACTTGTCATTCTTTATGCTCTCTGTGAGCCCACATTTTGGAAAACAAGAATCTGCCTTCCCAACAACCTGCCAGTCTGTCATTAGCCCCCTATCTTAAAACAAGGGCAGGCCCTCTGCTTCCCTATTTACAGACATATTTTGTGTGTCTAGAAAAGACTTTATTTACATATTTGCCAAGAGTTTGGGCACTTTCTTCCTTAATCCTGCAGTTTTTAGACCCATTGTCTGAGCCTTGGCTAATGAAAGAAAAGAAGTGAAGAAAAGTATACCAGAAGAGTGTTGGCCTTGCTATTCATTCTGAAGTATAAAGAGATTGGGTCAAATTCTGATCCTACCTGTGCTGGTGTAAATCAGGAGTAACCCCACTAAAATCAAAGGCATTAAACCAGTGTAAAACTAATGTGAAACCCAAATCAGGCCTGTTAAATGCTGCAGCAAAAGTTAATCTAAGCTTTCTATACTTATTTTTGGGTAAGCAGGAGAAAAAAAGTGTGTAATAAACTTCTCTCTGCCTCAAATGTCTGCCTGCCAAAGCTGTGGAGCGTGCGTAACTATAGAAATGTTGGCCTTAGTCCTACAGCCTTACCTCATCCTGCAAGCATTTAACAAAGGCAGTGTTATTGAATACCAAGTTCCAACTAATTATCAGGAGTGAGAGAGAGAGAAAGGGGAAAATGAACACCTGACACGATGCCATGTTAATAATTCACTCAGATGTCTTGGATAATATAAGCCATCCATGCACAAGACTTTCATGAGATCCTGGAATGAGCTTTCATTTTCAGAAAGGTTTTCCCCTAGTGGTGGAGGAAGCATGCTATGAAAATGGCAGCCATCAAGGTCAGAATAGTGCCACCTGTTTGCACACCTTTCATCCTGAGCAAATGTATCTTGCTGCTGTGTATTTTATATACAAAAGATCATCAGGCTTTTCGCTCCACTGGGTTGCCTTAATACCTCCAATAATTAATCATGAAAATTGCACCCAGGAATTCCAAGCATGCTGCTTTCAACAGTGACACAATTTATCTACGTATAAGGCCACTAAAAAAAAGACACTGGACTGTACCTCCCCAAAGGTCACATTCTTTACTGAACTCTTTGCATAATTTAAATGTTATGCCCTCTGGATATGCATGCCATGGTAGGGGAAGTGCTTTGTAAAGCAGAAAGGCTTGTTCTCCAAAACTGGTTAAGAATGAAGCTGTCTTCCCGTTGTGGGTTTGCATTAAATAAGTAAGCACACATGGGCAAATAAACAATAGATGAAAGCCAATATTATCCACTATGTTCAGGCTCCTTTAAACCAATCCACCTGCAAAAAGCAACCATAAAGACAGCATAGCTGGCCATGTGAGGATCATCCTCATGTTATACTGGGGGTTGGGTGCAACAGCTTCTCTTCATTCATGATTGATTGTAAAAAGCAACGAGGCTCCTTTATGAAATAGATAGCTGAAACAATTAGAGCTACTGCCCAAAACACAAGCCGTATGCAAGGCTGGAGCCAGACTCAAGCCATGTATGTGTGAGAGAAAGGGGAAAAACACCATGCAACACAGAAGGCAGCAAGGAATCCCCGGAGACAAGTAGAGAAATACTTGTAGCGTATCTCTGAGAAAAAGTTGAGAGCACTTTTGTGTAAAGTAGCTAAAGAGAGGTTTAGAATAGTGAGCAAAGAAGCTGTCTCCTGTTGTTTGATACTGTATTCAGGGAAAGAGGCCTTTATATACATATTATTTGTAAATTTGTAAACAGAATTACATAGTAGCATAACTTCCATGCCCTAGAGCTGGCATAATGGCTTCTGTGACAGATAAGGCAATTTCCTACATATCCTTGGGAGACCTTATTGATTTAAGTTTAACTATCTTTGGGGTCCATTGTATTAAATGCAAAATGTATGTATTATGGTGGGCCAAGGATCGCATGTAATTCCATGGGGAAGGGTACTCACAGCTAAGAACAGTAAGGGGTGATTAGGTAAATTCACTCAGGTTGTAACACCTCCAGAGAGGTACTATCACCTGAAGAGGCTCATAGATACTACTCAGACTGGATCCTCCAGAGCGCAACAGACAAAGAACGGACTTTTGGATAAACAGCCTAAACGTAAACTGACTCTGGACCTTCTTTCTGATTCAACAAATGAATGGGACTTTCTGTCCAAGAGAGGGCTCCAGTCCTGGTGGAAGGGTTGGAAGGACCTACCAGACCCACCTCGTATGCTATTCACATGTGTATAGGAACTGTTATTGTTTTAATATGTTTTCTCTGTAATAGTCTCACCTTAAGAGTAAATGTGCTTGCTTAGGAACTGCTGGGTGGTGATTTGTAACTGTGGGCAATTACACTGTTCATAGCCTTTGAAGAGAAAACAGAGCAGATGCTAGCCTGTTTAGGCAGTTTGGCTTGATAGGAATATCACAATGTACAGCAGAGCACCGTGCAGCCTGAAAAGCCTCTGGTCAGGAGGGAGATGCAGGTCTCTACACAAGAGCGGTAAAGGCAAGAGCCAGAAACCTTTAAGTGGGTGCCCTTGGCAGACCATGGATGGGGAATATAGGTTCATTTCCCCTGAACTGTGACACCTTCCACTCCAGACCCTTAGCTGATAGCTGGGGAGGGGGAAGCTCTGGCAGCTTCTAGCTGCCATAACAGCCCCTTGGGGGCCACAGGCACCTAGTGCAAGTTAGAAATCTTCATCTGGCCCAGCGCTGAGGAAGCCCAAAGGTGGCTTAAAGCTACAGACAAGGATTTGAGCCCACATGTATGTGCATTTAATTTCTTAGAGGGTGATTCTGCAATGCTGAGCACTCTCCATTTCTAGTAAAAGCTACAGGATGTGGTAGCACTCAACACCCCACAGAATCAGGCCTGTAAAGAAATTTTCAAGCACAAGACCTAATCTTGCAGTTATTGAGTGGCTTTTTCAAGGTTAAAACTAGATGGGTGCAGAGGCCCCTTGCCCACTTGCAAAAACTGAGCTTATCGTGAGTACTAAGAATAGAAAGTACAATTATGCTTCAGCTCCTCATCCTCTCCTCAGAACTCTGCTCCTCCCTACAGCTCCTGTTATTTCACCCCAAATGTCCATCCTGCTCTTTTCACATTCTATCTCATACATGTTTCTTATGTCTCCTCCCACCCTCAGCAGCACTTGGGATAACCTGCATCTTCCTACAAGCCAGGCACCCAGCTTCTCCTTCTTTCAAATGTCTCTTTAAAACCCACTTCCTTTGCAAACCTTTCTTTTGCTGGTCCCTTCCAATACCTCCTCATTATTCCTCACTTTAACTGTTTTCTGGTATATCATATTTTTCTGATAGATTGTAAGCTCTTTAGGGCTGGGACCTCGGGCCTGATTCTGATCTCACTTACACCAAACCAACACTGGAGTAACTCCATTCACCTCAGTGAAGTTACTCCTCAAATATGCTGGTGTGAAACCATAATCCCTTGGGCCAATTCACTGTTGCACTGCACCTTGTGTAGTCATTTGCACCAATACAAAGTGGATATAAAGCACTACCCAGATTAGAAAGGTAGCATCTTAGCCTCAGGTTGCATTGGTGTAAATGATAATGCAAGGTTGGAGCAATGCTGAATCTGACTCCTTCTTTGATTTGTAAAGTTTTTTATACATGTTTGGGAACTACACAGATAATATGAGATATGGCTCCTATTATTGCCAATAGGATCGCTTGCATGAGTAAGGTGAACATGACTGGGCTAGTGGTGAATGTTACAGATATGGCAATTTCCTGCAATGACCTTAAACTTAATTCGATAAGGTATTTTTTTCAAGCTTCTTTGTAGTTCCTTGTATTGAATGCAAAGTTTGTGTATTTATTACAAGGCCTGGATGATCAAAGAATGCTATTGAACAATGTGACAGACAAGAATGGCTTTTTGAGATGATACATGTGCAGTGGATTTCCTGGGAAATATCTAGGTGGAGATGTATGTGAATTCCCCATCTCTGATTTATGCAAAAACCCAGACTTTTCAAGCTATAGCCTAAAGAATTTGCCTTTTCTCTGCTGCTCACCTGGTATATGAGGCCAACATCAAAAGCCCAAGCTGCATAAAGGAAAGACTGAACTATTCATGGTGATTCTGGTTCATTACTATTTCAGATTCAAAACTTGTGGGTTTTGAAGTACTGACACCTACCAGAGCCCAAGATTGGAGTTGGGATAACCTCTGGTAAACTTGGTAGCATGCATGTAGGTTCTTTTATTATTTTGATATGTTTTCTCTGTAATGTTTTCACTTTAAGAATAAATGTGCTTGCTTAGAAAGAGCGGTGTGGTAAATTGTGGCTATCGCAATTTATGCTGTTCAGAACCTCTGGAAAGGAAGCAAAATGTAAATGCTGGCCTGCTCAGGCAGTCTGGCTTGCTATGAATATCACAATATAAGCAGGGAACTTTGCAGCCTGGAAAAACCCTGGTAAGGACTGAGAGAGAGAGAGGTTTCTACCCAAGAAAGGTGATGGCTGAGGAGCCAGAAGCCTAGAGTGGATGCCATTGATGAACCGGGAGTGGGAAATACAGGTGCACTTGCCCTGAACTCCGACAATGAGGACTGGCATTAACCTCATTTTTACAGCAATTGGTAGAACTAACTGCATGTCCACAAGGAGTAATGTTTTTAGAATGCTGTTTGGGAAAGGTTGGAAAAGTATCCTCCATTGGTTTTAGAATCCCCAACTGTCTTAATCTTTGTTTTGAAAACTACATTTTTTTAAACAAAACAGAAAAACCAATTCAGAGCTGATACTGGCTGCTAGGTTACATCAATAGCATCCTGTAAACAAACAGTGAGACTAGCAACAGGCACATCTCCAGCAGCAGGCGAACTGCAAACTTTCATCCATTTGTTACTGCTGTTGAAGGAGTTTTATTACTTATCGGAAGGAAAGTAAGAGAGAAAGAAAAAGGAAAAGAAAAGGTGTGTGCATCAGCAAAATCCAGTGCATGATAGTTATACATTTTACAGTGACACCAGTACCACATATGGTAGTTGCCTAATGCATGAAAAGATGTACAAAAATACAAAATTCCCTACAAACCCAAATAAACTTCCTGAGTCACAGTATTCCAAGAAACTGAGCTATCATTCTTGAAACTGTTCATACATCTCACATAATTGGTATGTGATCTTTGTCTAAATTTGCTGAACCTCTACAGCCTGAATACTTCTCAACAATGCTAATTTTGTTTGCTCTCTTCCTCTCGCTTTTCGGTCCTGATTTTGATGTCACACTCATTTTATCCGTGTGGAATTCCACTGGCTTCAATGGAGTTACTCCTCTTTTTACATTATTTTTATTTATTTATTTATTATTTATTACCATGGCATTGTGTAGTCCTAGTAATGGAACAGGACCCTACTGTGCTAAGTACTGTGCAAACACAAAACAAAAAGACAGCTCCTGCCCCAGAGAGTATATAATCTTAGTAAAAGACGAGACAACAGGTGGATACAAACAGATGGAGGAGCACAAGGAAACAATGACACAATATTGATCCGCATGAGTGGCAGAGGTCTCAGTGCACCAGCAGTTGTCAAGATTTTTGTAGACATAACAGAAAAGTAGTTTTTTGAGGAGGGTTTTACAGGGGGCTAATGCATTTGTTCTGCACATATTTATGGGGCCCTTCTTCCAAGTGTGAGGGGTGGCACAGGAGACAGCACAAATGTGCTTGTTTGAAAATGTAACAAGTGAGCAATGGAGGCTGGCGTCATGGGATGATCATATAGGCAAGAGGCAACATCTCAATAGTGAATGAAAGATGGTAGGTAGAGTGCGACTAGACTATCACAGTCCTTGAAGATAAAGACAAGCAGTTTGTTTGATGTGATAGGGAAGGAGGAGCCAGTGGAGGGATGCAAAGAAAGGGAGGTCATGGTCAAAGCAGTGGGCTAGGAAAATTATTTTTGCAATGGATGAAGATTGCATTTGTCAAGGCCAGAAAACCAGATGTGGCAGTAATCAAGATGTGAGATAATAAGAGCTTGAATGATAGTTTTAGCTGTATAGATGGATAGGAAAAGCTGTATCTTTGAGATGCACAAAGAATTGGCAACATTTGGGCATATATGGGATATGAGGCTCTAGAGAGAAGTCCAAGTCAAAGTTGATAGCTAGGTTATGGGCCTGAGTGACAGGCAAGAGGGTGGTGGTGTCCACAATGACTGAGAAATGAGATAGCAAGGATGGTTTGTTGGGGAAGATTAGGAGCTCTGTTTTAGCCATACTGAGCTTGAGCTGATGACTAAACATACAGTGGCAAAAGTGAGAACAGAATCAGGCTCTCTTAAAAAGAACACTAGATTTGTGTAGACACGTGTTGTGCCTTATTGAAAGGTTGTTCAAATAAAAAGATCTGGAGATCTCAGAGGCCCATGTGTAATATAAGTTTGAAACATCTGTTCACTTCCTCCCAGAAGGTGAAACTGATCAGGGTAGTACTAATGACACTCTAGTTAAGCATGAGAAGACATTATAAAACCTTATTTGCGTTTGCTTAGCACTTCCTGAATATATTACCTTTTGGGCTAATACTTTCCAAAGTTGGTTCCTCATTCGAATATCACAGCAGTGTAAATCAGGAGAAATTCTACTGAAGTCAATTGAGTTAGGTGGACATAAAATCAGCCTTAGCAGGATTTGAATCAGTCCTATAGTCTCAGGTCATTACACTAGAAAATTTGGGCAAAATCAGCTCTTTTTGAGATATGTGATTGAAAACAATATTCTTCCACTGTAAAAATATTTGGATGACCCTTGTCTTTTGAAATGGCTGTCCATATTTGTCTATTTTTATGAGAATTTTTCTCAGTGGTGGTGTGGAAGCATCCAGGAGAGTACTATGGTACCTTCCCAATTTGGCTGCAGGCAGATAACCAGAAATTCATGGTACTGGAGATTTGATGCTCTCTGTTTCCCTGTACCCTCCAGGAAGGTGTAGAAACAAAGAGCTCGTCTACATGGGCTGTTACTGCATGGCAAGCCAAGGTGTGAAGCTATAGTGCACCAGCTTGCCACATAGTTACATCCCACCTGGACACTGCTACACCACACTAAAAGTCCCATAGTGCCTTCTGAGGTCCTCTTATTTCAAACAGCCCGAAGGGTGTTAAGGGGCCTTAGCATAAATGAGAATTAGGTCCTTTGTGTCAGAAATCAGGGCCCACAACAAAGCCAGTCTCCAGGCTACCTAAGGAGCGCAGACGGCTGCCTAACTGGCTACACCACCTGATTAGCTTGAAGAGTCAGCAGACTGGCTCTTAAGCCCCACAGCAGCTGCAGTTCTGTGGTGGCTCAAAGCATTTGTCTACAGCTGTGATAGCTCCTGTGCCTCTTTGTTCCCAGTCTTGTTCCAGCCCTGTCTCACTCCAGGTAACCTGGGTCTGACCCTGGTCTCTGATTCCTGATTCTGAGTCTGAACCTAGGCTCTCGCATCTGGCCTCTAACTCCACTTCTGACTCTGGACTCCAACTCCTGGCTACCAACACCTGTTTTAACCACTGGGTGACTGCCCACATCCTGATCATTGACACTTTATAGTCAAAGGAAACAATGGAATTTACAGTCTTACATCTCACTTATTATTTGTAATATGATAGGGCACAGAAGACTTAATTAGGGGCCCATTGTGCTAGCCACTGTACATACATAAGAAGAAAGTCCCTGTCCCAATGAGCTTACAGTCTAGATAAATGGAGATTGACTTTCATAGAGAAACACCCATGGAAACTGCAAGCTGGATTGAGGTCATGATATGGTTGTAAGACTCAACTGAGAGATATTGCAAAAACAATTAAAGGCAATAATTCCCCCCAACAAATCAAGACTTGTCTTATTGGCCATTTTTTTATTAGTCATGCTCCCTTACTTTATATTTGTTCATGTTCTATAATGTCACACTGAATAGAAAATGACTTTATAAAGTAACAACCAGAAGAAAGTTTGGCAGCGCTTTACAACTAGTGGCTAATCATTAAAGCTATTTGTGTTCATTGTATAGTAATAACATTATTCATAACGAACTTATTCAATAGTAATGTGGCTGCATTGTGCAGTTCCACAGTAACCTCTTGAATCTTATCCTTGAATACCTTCCACTTATTGTAAAGATTTTAAGCAAAATTTTCTACGGATAATTTGAAAGGGGGCTATTTTCAATTATTTGAGAGTCTGAGTGACTGTGTGGGCCAAATTCTCCATTAGAGGTGTACACCCAATGTCCAGTGCATCTGAGGCCAGAATTTAGCCCTTTAGGGTATACCTACACAGCAACTAGACACCCAGGGCTAGCCCATGCCAGCCAACTCAGGTTTGCAGGGGTGGGGCTGTTTCATTGCAGTGTAGACTTCCGGGCTTGGGTTTGAGCCCCAGCTCTGGGACCCTCCCACCTCACAGGGTCCTAGAGCCTGGACTCCAGACCAAGCCCGGAAATCTACACAGGAATTAAACAGCTCCAGAGCCCTGCAAGCCTGAGTCAGCTGGCACGGGCCAGCCGCAGGTGTCTAGTTGCTGTGTAGAGACAGCCTTAGTTTTTGTTGCTCAGATTAACTTCCAAGCAATTATTTGAAAATCCATCTCCAAATGGTTTGCATTGTAAAACAGTTTAACTGGCTACAGATATTGTATAATGACTATGATTAGAGGGGAATGTACATAAAGCAAAAATCTCCCAAGATGACAATCATTCAGAATGGCAATGAAATCATCTATTCTTGTGTCTGTCATGGGCTAGAATCAACCACATCTAGACAGAAGCCATAAATCAGGCTTTTACCAGATTTGGGATCTGACAAAAAACAAAAACTATAAAGTCATCTTAAATTTGAAGTTTAGCCTCCTTCTATTTACTAGTACAGAGAAATGAAGCATGTAGTTTTCCTACTATAACCTAGATAATTTTCATTTTTATTCAGAGCATGCTGTCAGATTTCAGCTATTCATAGACAGATTTCACTATGAAAGTATGACTATCTGACTAACCAGCATTTTCATGTTTTTTTCCCAAACACAAAAAATGACCATATAGTTTCAAATAATGTTGGGAGACTCTTTTCTTATCCAACGCTGGAAATATCATGAGAACTGCTTGTGAGACTTTGGCACTGTTGACGCAGAACCTAAACCCTAGCTCTGTCTAGGCCTGAAGCATGAATCGTAGCCTAAACTAGATCTAGATCCCAACACCACTTTTATGGTCTATCTCTACTAATAACCATTTTCTATTAAGTTTGTTACTCTATTCTAGTTGTATGTACACTTTGCCAATAAAATTATTTTTACACCATTTCATCAATTACATTTTTTTCTCCATGGTAGAGCTCTTCTTATTGGTTAAAAAAAACCCAAATCCTCCCTCATTTAGGGCTGGATCCAGAACCCATTGACTCAGTGGGATGCTTTCTATTGATTTTTATGGGCTTTGGATCAGGTCTTTACTCTCCTCATTGTGCATTTCTTCTAAACCATTTACCAACTTGATCTCACTGAGGCATTTCATGTTGCCAGACTGCTCAGATTACCTCTGAGAAGAGGACAAAAGTTATGTGAGGGAAGGAAAAGGAAGAGATTAAAATAAAAACCCAAGTCCTACCACTTTTGAGGAAATACTGCAGTGAAGAAAAGATTAATGCTGAGGTTTAGATTCCTAAACTATTTAGTATTAAGATACATAAATATAAAAAATTCCCCTTCAGTATCACTTCCAAGGAATTTTTTAGTTCTTGCCAGAAGGTTACAACACAACAATGGTTGCTCAAGAAGCTGGTTAGTAATCCATGAAAAAGATACTGGCATTTTTGTTATTTGCTGACATCACACAGAAAGAGGAAAAGCAATAAAGCTTTCATATAATACATATTTGCTGTTTTTCCAGTAATTTTAACATGGTTTTATGTCTTGCAGGGCAACCAAGCCCTGTGGTTTGGTCTGTGGTTAAGATGCCAAAACCCACTGATGCAGATCGCATTGTTCACTGTGGAGAGAGGTCCAGAAAGAATGTAACCAGCCTTGTTTTTTGTTTTGGTTTGGAGGTGTTTTTTGCGGGAGGGGAGCGGTGGTTTGCATGCTGAAAACTTCTAGTTATATCTTCCAAGAATGGCACAAAGGCTCAATAAAAAGAAGAAATAAAAACTCATTGGGCTTGATTCTGCTCTCCTATCACTGTAAATCAGAAATAGTCTGTTGAAATCACTTGGATTAAACCAGTTCAAAACTGGTCTACGTGAGATAAGAATCAGACCCACCGGCTATTAAAAAGGACTGTCATACTCAGGTAAACTGAAAGGAGTCAGTTGTGACAGCTCTCATGAACACAATTTCCCTTGCACAGTGCAAGCAGCACACTCTGGTGTAGGTGCCAATCGCTGTCTGTGTGAGCTGCCAGATAGTTAGTTGATGCTGTAGATTTCCCTGTCCTTCCATGAGACCAAACCAGATGACAATGTTGAGACAACTTAAAATGCTCCAGTTCCGTCTGAAGTTTCCCTTCAGTAAATTACTTTCCCAGCTTTGTCTCTGGGTTGCTGACAGATGGAGCTAAGAGAGACAGTTTTCAATCTCAACCTCCAGAAGGCCCAATTTAGTTTAATTTCTTCCCCTACTCAGACATGCTTAGGGAATTCTTCCCTTCCTCAGCCTTCTCTGGAGCATCCAATTCTAGAGTCTTTAGATAAGTGTTTTCTAAATCCAATCTTTCTCTCGTCCTTATGCAACTCGCATTGACCACTCTCCTGCAGGGATATTCACATCCTCCCCATATCACTGACCAATGGATAACATTTTCAAGGAAGCTGAAGCAGCTGCTGAAAGATGTGATAGTAAAACACTTTACCAACTCAACAAGGTTATAACTGGCAAGTTTACACCAGCCGTACGGCCTGCTGAGGACAAACAAAGAAAGACCTCAACAGAAAAATAGCAAAGGGAGCAGTGGACAGAACAATTTCAAGAGATGTTAGACCAATACCACAAGAATCTATTGATTTTGATAAAGAATTTAAAGCACCCAAATTAGACATCATAACATCTCACATCACACATAAAGAAGGGAAAGATGCAATAAAAAAGTTAACCTGGGAAACCTGCAGGTAAAGATCAAGTCACAGGAGAAATGTTAAAAACTTGTGATGACGAGACCACAAATAAAATTAACAAACTCTTCAAAAAAGTATGGGACTGGGAAAAACCTCCAGAACAATGGAAAAAATGGCTTTATAGTCAAAGTACCAAAGAAAGGTGACTCACCGATTGCAATAACTGGTGATGTGTTTACCCTCCTTTCAGCAATAGGCAAAATCTTCTGAAATAATATTTTAAGCAAATAAAGGAAGTGGTTGAGGCAAAGCTAAGGGCAGAGCAGGCTAGAGTTCAACCCAGAAGATCATCTGTTCACCAGATTTTCATTGGAGAATAATCATCAAAGAGCACATTGAATGGCAATAACCATTCATAATAAACTTCATAGATTTTTAAGAAAGCATTCAACAGCCTCTATTGCAATTCAGTCTGGAACATCTTGAAGTGTTATGCCAGCAAAAATTAGTATTATCAAAATTCAGATTACACAGTAAAAATAAAAGCAGATTTAAGCGAATGGTTCAGTATAGACACTGGTGTCAAACAAGGATGCATTCTCTCACCTCTCGTGTTTGGCATTGCCATTGACTCATTATGAGAAAAAGTGTGGACAGATACAACAAAGGCATCACATGGCTAATGACAATATACTAGGAGATTTGGGTTTTGCTGACAACATAGCTCTTCTAAGTGTGCTGGGGGTGGGGAGGGAAAGGGCTGAGTACATCTGCTTGTGAAGTGGAAGGCACTCAAGGACAATAAAATCAACCTCCAACATGCAAGTAAAGCCCAAAAGACTGTCCAGTGTTACAAAAAAAGAGCAAGCTAATAATTAGTTATAAGAAACAAATTAAGCAGAACACTAGCAACTCCCAGCTGAGACAGTACATTAGAAGGAAAAGGAATGCAAGGGGTGAGTCAGTTTACATACCTTGGCAGTAATGTGAAGAACCAGTAGGACTATCCAAAAAGAAATAATATCAGGAATTGGCAAAGCAGTGGCTGCATTCACCAGCTTAAACAAGATTTGGTCATTGAACATCTACAGCTTGAAGAGCAACCAATGAAACCTCAACTCAAATGTTATTTCCACCACAACATATTGATGTAAAAGCTGGAAATCCACCACAGGTACAGACAGATGTCTAAATGCCTTCAAAAACAAATGCCTCGGGCAAACACTAGGTATAAAATGGAATGAATTTATAACAAATGCCAATTTTTCAGAGAGTTCAACAGGCCTTTATATCTAAAGTTACCCAGAAAAGAAGATAGAAATATCTGGGACACGTGTTAAGAATGAGCCAGAGCATTTGCCATTGCAGGAGTGCCATTGGGCAGCTGAAGGAACACATAAATGGGGCAACTGAAAAAATCCCTCTGAACACTGCTCAGAGGGGGAAGACACATGGAACTTAACATAGAGGAAGTTCAAAGAGCGACTCATTATACACAGGGATAGCAAAACCTTGTTTGTGCCCTAAGGGATGTTTGATACCTCAGAAAGGACTCAGATTCAGATCACTGACCAAACATCCCATTGGCATTACTTTGCTTTGTTTTCCCTCCTCCTCACACACATGCATGTGCATGTGTACACAGACTTGTGCCAAGTAGAGTTTGGCTGGACCAGAGGATCCAGTGCAATGACTACTTCGGTAATTCTCTATATTTCAAGCAAAACACACAATAAAATGGTATTTGACCACATAGCAATCAAGAAGACTGACATTTAAAGGTGCAGTACACAGATAACAGAACACCAACGTCTTTCATTCTGAATGTATCTATGAACCATGTGGTACAAATTCTTCCTACAACCTCATGAAGTATTAATAGTCCTCATGCAAGTAACATAAAAACAAATGTACAGGTTTTTGAATGCTTGTTATTAATTTAGAAGTTTTGCTCTGGATTGCTAATCTCCCCTAGACAGACAAAAAGGTTGTGGATTGTACTTCTGACCTCAGTGCCACAAAATATTAATGATTGCCAAAAGTCTTGATCTTTGTGCCTGTATATTTGGTAGAATTTTATTAGTTTACAAGGATAAATTCAATAGAGTTCATTATTTTCTAAAATAAAATTATTTATGTTTAGGATAAAATATTCTGAGGCTATAACTTGGCCTCTGAATCTGTGCTTGCAATTTTTGCCCATGCTGAAACCTGAAGGTGTTTAGCTACCCTATTAATATGGACAGCATTGCAGAATAAAATTAGAGGCTGGTTTTGGCCCTGATTCCTTGTGTTACCCTGTGGTCTTACTGTTCCCTAAATCAAAACAATGGCCTTGTAATGACAATTGATTTTAAGCCAGCTGTGTTTTGAAAGCAATCAAGGAAAACAGCAGCCTCAGAATCAATATATTAATTAGAGCCTAACTTGGGCTCTGACAAAAAAAAGGCTGCAGTACTTTATTAAAGGGCACAAACACAAAGACTGGGGCCAAATTCTGCCATCACATCTACACCAACTATGTTAGAATATATGTGTTGGATGTGTTGGACAAGCAATAGCAGCTTTTGGGACCTTTCAGGTCAGTTTTCCATTAGAAAATAAACGTGTGATGCAGAGTCAAGAGATTTTCTCAGTGTAGTTTGTTTATTTATACACTGTACAAAAGTCCTGATTCCTGCATCAGAGGTGTTCTTATGATGTGGACAGTAATACTTTGATCTAGTTTCAGTTCAGTTTAGTGTGCAGATGCTGCTTGGTGTTGGTGGACTGTGTTATACAGGCGGTCAGGCTATATGATCTGGTGGTCCTGTCTGGCCTTAAACTCTGACTCCCTTTTGCAGAAACCTCAGCTAATGCACCATGCCCCTCTCATTAAAGGCCATTGTCTTTGGCCTCTGTTTTTCCTGGAAACCCACAACTTAATTGTTGTTCCCTGATCCTGCCTCAACTGCTGGGCTTGACTTGGGAAACCACCTTACCCAAAGCTGCTCGCTTAAGACCACATGGTCTGGAAATGACATTAATGCTCCTTTGGCTTCTTTGAAACACATAGGAATCCCAGAAAGGGTTTAATTGCCAATCAGAGAGTTCTTTAATGCACACAGCCCCTTTCAACAGCAGTCTGGATGAGACTACTTCATGGTTAACTTCAACTGTTTCTATGAAGAGTTTCATCCTGGTGCTTCTACATCAGTGACTCATAATGTGCATGATATTAATACCTGTTCCATAATACATTTTTGTTCTCAAAAATTATGAAGCAAGACAATAAGTTACAAATCCTAGATGAAGGAAAATAAATGAAAAATGCTCTCTTATTTTATTAACCCACTCCTCCCTTCTGCCTTTCCCCTGCAATGCTCTTAAGTCTTAGTCATGTAAATTTACCTAATTCAGATTGTATTCTGTAGTGATAATTGGGGCCTAGTAGCCCCGGTTGTGAGTCTAACTGTGGGAAAGTGGATAAAAGTTTATAAAATGGTCCCATAACATATAACAACAGATGTTGATCTGAAAAGATGCAAAAGGGAGAGATTGAATTATCCCCCCAAAAAGGCTTACTGATATGATTCAAACTTACCTGGAAAATAAAAAAGAGTGGGACCACAAGTTAATGGACAAACCTGGTATGTTGGAAAGTAGGCCTAATTGGTGAACAAAATAATGAGAAGGTGGACTGTTTCTCCCATCATCCAGCTTTCAGGGTCCTTAAAAAAAGAGACTTTGGGGCAAATACTGGCTGACTGAAAGACAGAACAGGGAGGAGTGTTGGAATTAGGGGTGCAGCAGCCCCTGTCTTGAAGTAATAATAGCAACCAAAAGTTTTAGTTTTGTTCAATAGCTTTCAGCACCCCCACTACCCTTTTGCCCTCTGTTGAGCAAGACCGGCTTAGCCAGCCAAGACTGTATATGTCGCAACATTGTTACAAGCCTGTGACCAAAGTGGTAAACAAAAGCAAGGGCCAGCCCCAAACAGACCAACACTAGTACAAGTTTGCCAGATCTCAAGATGGCTGCTAAAACCACGTGTTCTGCCTGTCTTTCTCCAGCAGTGAGGCTGTAGTCAACGCCAGAGACAGAAGCTGCATTTTCTACCTTTGCTGTTCTTTTCTCTTCCCCTTTTGTGTGTTAGTCTTGTTTTGTCTTACAGGAAGCCACATTGGGCTTTAACAAGAGCAACAGCTCCAGACCAACTAACTTCTTCTCTTTTCCCCAAAAAGGACAGTTATTAATATGTTCGATGCAGTCTAAAAGACTGTCAAAGAGGGTTTTTTCCCCTTATAAAAAGCTCACTACAGCTAAAGGGAACAAAGGATAGTGTTAAAGTGAAAGCTTTATTTAATATTCTCTATTTCAAATTCTTTAACTGATTTTCCTTTTCTGTATTTTTAAGAAAAAGTTTTAAAAGAATTGTTCATGGTGTGTTTGCCATAGTACTTAGCAGGCAGAGGTCTCTGAATACCAAACCCCAAAACTTATTTAAAGTTCCATTGTCCCTGCTGCATGCCCTACCTGTCTATAAATGATTATAATCAATACGATACAGACTGAACATGCAGATTAAGTGAATATTAACAAAGGGACATGTTTGCAGGGAAAGGGGTGGAATTAGCTAGATACATAGTATCTAGCTATATCCTAAAGCAGAACTGAACATACTTGAATGTTTAAATTACTGCAGACTTTGTGAGGAGTAAGTTATGCTTTTGCGTGTTGGCTAACATTAGTTACATTTTGCAACTCTCTTCTCCATTCCTAGCCCCAAAAAGGTTGAACTGGGAGGTGATATTTTAGAGTTGCAGACCCAAGGATCCTATAAATAAATTCAGGATTCATGTGTGTCCCTTAGGCTGTGATGCTGCAAACTTGTATTAAAATTCAGAGCAGGTGAGTCCAATTACCAGTAGCTCCAGCCAGGAAATAAAGGGTGAGAGAGGCTCTCTCTGGGCCAGAAGAAGCTAGGAAAGCAGCTGATTTCACAGAGACAGTATAGTCTGGGATTTATGTTGTGTTATTGGTAAAGCCCAGACAGTATGTGCAAGGCTGTAACATGGTGGTCCATCCACAGCCCTTCAGATTGGTCTTTAGTGAAAAACCTGTGTCACTTCACAATTTTGTTCTGCTTTAGGAGCAATAGACCCTTATGGCTCCTCTGCTGTAAAGCTTCAAGCAACGGTGAGTTTTGGTGTGCAGAAGACCTCTTTGCCTTGTTCCCCAATAAGGTAAAATAATAGATTTACTTTCCCCTTGTTGTCATGCAGCTGCATGCCCAGGTCTGTGTACAGCTTGAACTCCATCCATCAGGCCATAGCTAGGCTAGGTTTGTGTCCGCCAAACCCAGGGCTCCAGGAGAATTCAGAGTGAGTTTCATGGTTTGCACTGCCAACTGCAGCACTGCAGAAAACTCACAGCTCAGCAGCTGCCACCGTGTTTCATTCACAAGGGGGAAAGTGGAATGCAGGTTAAGTTGAATAAGTGGAACTTTATTAAACCTCCTGCACTGCTCTGTCCACTTGGCTCAGTTGCTTCCAGCCTAGCTGGTTCTCTGTTTTCCCAGTGTCCTTTCACTAACAGTCCCTCCAGGGAACATGGGCCCTTTGACTTCAGTACCACTGATCATGATACAGGCACAAGCTGAGGAAGCACTAAGGGCAAAAGAGAAACCATCTGGCTGCTCTTGGTTCCTATGCCCAGCCCTATAGCAGCTCAGGAGCTGCAATAGTAGGGAAGTCCTGCTTAGCCCCTGCAACCCTGAGCTGCAGCATGCTCAGTCCCTCTGTAAGGATGATGCATTTACAGTCCAGGAACCATGGGCAGAGTGAAAATGCTCAGAGCAGATAGAATTTTCAAAGAATTTAGCTACCAAACTCTTAACAAGTCTCTACTGAGCATTCACAAACTGAGATTTTTTTCAAAGGCTTATAACATGGGCAAATTTTCACTGGGATGGTAAAAGGCACATCCCGGACAAGGTGACATCTCTATCAAATTTCAAGTCCCTCCTCCAAAGCATTAGGTCCTAGAATTTCTCAATGAAACAGTTGTAAGATTTTTTTTTTTAACATGAGTAAAACAATGTATTTTCCCCTAATCAAATTCTCAGAAACAGCTTCAGTGTTTTAGCTGAAAATTTTCAAAATATTCAGCTTCATGTAGACACCCAGCATGGGAAATGTCATCCAAACAGTTAAAGTTTGGAAAAGTTTTAAGCACCTGAAACCCCAGTTTTGTAATAGAAAGTGTTGGGCTATCTAAACTGCAAACTCTGCACCACCTATAATATGTACATGCATGCATATATATAATGTATTAAGAATTCATATAAAGGGGGTGGATTTTAATTGGGGATTGGCCAGAGGGCTAATCACTCAAGCTCTGAATTGCCTGCCAGAGGGGGATGATGGCCCACCAGCTGGAAGAAGATTGGAAACTGAGGCATAGTGGTGAATCTCAATAGGGAGGTACAGCAGTTCCATGATAGGGACTTTACTTATATTATATATCCACTATTTTGCTCTCTGTATGTTCATCTCAGATTCTGAGCAGGAATTGTGTCTGTTTGAAAAGTGCCTAGCACATTGTACAAAAAAGAACAGGAGTACTTGTGGCAGATACAGACTAACACGGCTGCTACTCTGAAACCTAGCACATTGTGCATGTTACTGGAAACCAGTAATAAATAATAATTATTAAGCAGACCTAAGACTAGTTAGTTGATTGAGAAGCTAGTCATCTAGCTCCTTGTTTAAAGTTTTAAGTCAGTTATCCTTAGAGCCCTGCGCAGATACAAAAATATGGATCCGCATCCGATCTGCATCTGCCAGGAATGACCCACAATCCAACCCACAATCTGCTAGCCGTCTTTTACCTGCGTCCACACCCGCATGGTCTCACAAGGGCTAGCAATGGGGTGGGGGGGAATATGTGGGGGGTAGGGTCTTGCAGGGAAGAGGCAGTGCAAGGGTGGGGACTAGGGGTAAAAGGCAGTGCGGGGTTTCAAGGAGAAGGGGCGGTGCGGAGTGGGGGCTGGGGGGAAGGGGTGTTGCATCACGTGCTACTCCAGGGGGCTCACGAGCAACAGCACACGGCAGCAGCAGTGCATGTTGCATCACAGTGGGGCACACGGGTGGGGCGCCGGGGCCCCTCCTGCTCCAATCCCTGTGGCCGGGGCAGGCCCAGCCCGCCGGCTCCTGGGCAGTAGGACTGGGAGTGCGACCAGTGCTGCCAGGTCAGGCCATGGTGGGCACGCTGGCGCTGCCCGAGGGACCTGAGCTGCTGGACAGGAGGCAGTTTAGCAAGCAGGTGCTGGACACACCCAACTCCAATCTGCTGCCAGTCCTGAGCACACTGCACCCACCCGGACTGCCCGAGCTGGACACTGCCGGCCAGGCGCAACCAGTGAGTAGAGCCCTGCGTGGTTGTATTTGCATCCGATCCACTATCCGCAAAAATGGTCTGTGGATATCCGCATCCATGGATATGAAGCGGGCATCCATGGATTTGCAGGGCTCTATTTTTCCTTCTCAAATTCTATTTGTCTGGCTGCCTTGGATCTGTTACGAGAGAGACAAAGTGGGTGAGGTAATATCTTTAACTGGATCAGTTTCTATTGGTGAAAGAGACTGAAAAAGAGCTCTGGGGAGCTTGAAAGCTTATCTCTTTCACCAACAGAAGCTAGTCCAATAAAAGATATTGCTTCACAAACCTTGTTTCTCTGATATCCTGGGACCAACATGGCTACAAAAACACTGCAATCAATAATGGGTCTGTGATGTCAATCAGTCCTGCAGATATGGGATACCTTTACAATTTTGAAGCTGAAGAAATGGACAGAATGTATCATAATTAGATATAAAACAAGAACCTTTGTAGGGCGGAAATTTCTCAACAAACTTTGTGTTCCTTTAAATATGACCATCTGACCTCATTATTTAATATAATACTGTCAAGTCTTCTGTTAGATTTTCCTTGGATGTAGTGTTGGACTTCTCAGTATAAAGACAACTTAGATACGATGGTGAGGAAGGGTATATAAGTAGCTAGATAAAAATAGAAACATAAGGAAAAGCTGATGAGTATCCCTTGGACAATTGTCATTATTATATTAAATGGAGAGTAGTGCTGTCTCAGAGTGCCCTCCTTGTAGGATGAAAGATAAATGTAGAAAAGTTCTCCCATAGGCACGAAGAAAAAAATAGGCAAAAATCTAAGGCCTAATCTGTTTTATGCCTGTAACCGTGAAATGGAATTTTCTAAATAGCTGGAATCTTTTCAGAGCTGATCCTAGAGCTGTGCAAACAGTGCAGCCACCTTGGTTGCCCTTTGCTTAAGGCATCTCCCTGACAAGTCCTGGTACTGGGAGTGGCACTGACAAAATAAACAGTGGGATTTATTATCTTTTTAAATGGGAGGAAGGTGTGAGAGAGGCTGGAGTCCCCTGATGGATTGCTGGGAATGCTCTGGTAGGGGTAGACAGACTGAAGAAACTAGTATCCATGAGCTGCATCTAAATATGTTAGACTGCTGCTGAATTCTCTCATAGGAGGAAGCAGCAGAAATGTGTATCCATGAGGTAATGCCACTTCTGGCTATGGTGGGGGAATATGAAGGGATTTATTAGGGTCCTAAGCCCGATATCAGGAATTTATGCACCTGAGGTTCTTATATGGTTGTCAATAAGAACATAAGAGCAGCCATACTGGGTCAGACCAAAGGTCCACCTATCTCAGTATCTTGTCTTCCCACAGTGGCCAGTACCAGGTGCTTCAGAGGGAATGAACAGAACAGGTAATCATCAAATGATCCATCCCCTGTTGCCCATTCCCAGCTTCTGGCAAATAGATTAGGGACACCATCCCTGTGCATCCTGGCTAATAGCCATTGATGGATCTATCCTCTATGAACTTATCTAGTTGGGTTTTTTTGTTTGTTTGTTTTTTAAGCCTGTTATAGTCTTGGCCTTCACAACATCCTCTGGCAAAGAGTTCCACAAGTTGAGTTGACTGTGTGTTGTGTGAAGAAATACTTCCTTTTTTTTGTTTTAAATCTACTGCATATTAATTTCATTTGGTGACCTCCTGGTTCTTGTGTTCTGAGAAGGAGTAAATAATACTTCCTTATTTACTTTCTCCACACCAGTCATGATTTTATCCAGTCATATCCTCCTTTAGTCATCTCTTTGGCAAGCTGAAAAGTCCCAGTTTTATTAATCTCTCCTCAGATGGGCGCTGTCCCATGCCTCTAATAATTTTTGTTGCCCTTTTCTGAACCTTTTCCAATTCCAATATATCTTTTTTTGAGATGGGGTGACCACATCTGCACACAGTGTTCAAGGTGTGGGCGTACCATGGATTTATATAGAGGCAACATGATATTTTCTGTCTTATTATCTATCCCTTTCTTAGTTATTCTCAACATTCTGCTCGCTTTTTGGACTGCCTCTGCACCTAGAGTGGATGTTTTTAGAGAACTATGCACCATAGTACCTCACATGCAGTTTATATTTACTCTCACAAGACTCCTGTAAAGTAGGAAAGGGCTATTATTCCCAATAGCCCAAGAAAGTCTGGAAAACATTTTTCTTCACACAGGAAGTCTGTGGTAGAGCAGGGACTTGAACCTAAGTACCCTAACCACTGGACTATCCTTCTCCTCCCATGTTAAAGATGAGGCTATTTGATGCACTTAATAGACACGGTACATTATATCAATTTTATTACCCCCAAATTGCTATCTAAATGTTGGTAAGTGTGAAAGATATTAGGCATAGATGACTGATGCCTCCCCATACTGAGGGAACACAAGCTAAAGGGGAGGACACTTGACCAACCTACATGTCTCCGCCTCCCTTTCCCTCCATGCCCTGTTACCCGCCTGGGGCCTCTGTGCTCTCCTGCCCCTTCTTCACCCCACCTTACCTGCAGGGGGAGAGGCTTTGTTCTCCCTCTGCGCTGGCTCCCCCACCCCTGACACATTCGGCCGCTCTCCCTCGCAGCCAAGCCCAGTCGCTGCTCTGTGCAGCGTAGCCAGCTGCCTAAAACAGAGCCTGGCTGGGGAAGGGTGGCAGCGGCTGGCTCCCTGCCCAGGCTCGGCTTCTGGGGATAGGGGCCAAGCGTGCCAGCTCACTCGACTGCTGTCCCCAGCAGCTGAGTCTGGGCAGGGGGACAGACCACCACGGGCACAGCTAGGTGCTTTCCCAGGCAGCTGCTGCACTGCAGCAGGCAGCATTCCTGTGGCTGGAAGAGGCTCTGGCCCCGCCCCTTCTGCTCTCCACCCAGGCCGGCTGCTGTGGGAGGGGGCTTGACCTTGCCTTCCACCCACCCGATGCATCACCTTTGTCACAAAGACATACTCATGCTCTGTCTCATTGAGCTAGGGCACTAAAAACAGTAGTGTAGCCCTGGTCTATACTACGAGTTTAGGTCAAATTTAGCAGCATTAGATTGATTAAACCCTGCACCCGTCCACACAACAAAGCCATTTTTGTCAACTTAAAGGGCTCTTAAAATTGATTTCTGTACTCCTCCCCGACGAGGGGATTAGCGCTGCAATTGACTTCGCCGGGTCAAATTTGGGGTAATGTGGATGCAATTTGACAGTATTGGCCTCCAGGAGCTATCCCACAGTGCTCCATTGTGACTGCTCTGGACAGCACTTTGAACTCAGATGCACTAGCCAGGTACACAGGAAAAGCCCTGGGAACTTTTGAATTTCATTTCCTGTTTGGCTGGTGTGGCGAACTCAGTAGCACTCAGCAGCACAGGGGACCATGCAGTCCCCCAGAATGTTTCTACGCTCCCCCATCATCTCCATCCCTGAGGTTATCGCAGATTAGAAGGTGAAAAAAACGCACTCGCGAGGACATGTTTTCCAAGCTCATGCAGTCCTCCCGCACTGATAGGGTACAGTGTAATGCATGGAGGCATTCAGTGGCAGAGGCCAGGAAAGAATTGCTGTGTTTGCTTAACGGCAAAAGTATCATGCCTCACTAGCGATCCTGCCTGTGCCAGGTTGCTGTGTCACATGCAATCCTCGCTGTGTCAGCCTTGGGCAGGGGCATGACTGCTTTGTGAGCAGGAAGGCCATAGATATAGCCATTGCATTAGGTAGCTTCTGTAGCTAGAGAAAACATTTCTGTGCATTTGGCAAAAAAAGAGAAGCCCCGTAGTGTAGTGGTTATTATGTTCACTTAACACACAAACACCCCATAGTTTAGTGGTTATCACATTCACTTAACACACGAAAGCCCCGTAGTGTAGTGGTGATCACATTCACCTAACATGCAAAACGTCCCTGATTTGAAACTGGGCGGAAACAGGTCACTGTTCCTTTTTCTGACTCCCCTCCTGCATTTTTAGTCTTAGAACAGACCGCGCTGTGAAATTTTACTTTGAATTATATCAATTATGAGTTAAATAATATGGAATCTCTCTCTAAGTTATAGTCCTGGGTTCCTTACCCTTTCAGCTGCTCTGATAAATTAACATTTTTGTTAGGGGCGGGTGAAAGCCTTTTATAGGGACTAAATGCTATCTAGGACTCTGAAATAATCTTAATGTGGCCCATAGAGTGCAATCCTTCATTCTGGATTTGTCATTCCACAAGTTGAACTGCTCCTTACTACTGTTCAGGCTTCATGAGCCATGGCAGCAAGGGGCAGGCTGGGGTAGGTGGGACTGTGCGGTGCTGCCGGCTGGGAGAGCAGCCTGAGGCAGAAGCCTCCAGTTTGCATGATATTCCAGGCAGGACTGAATCTCCATGAGATGAAACTTAAAGAAGAGAATGACCTGGAGTCACTCCCATTTGGTGCTCTAAGAGGAGGATAGCCACGTCTGTCCAGGCACCCCGATTGACCTCACCGAGGTCTGCCAGCTGAGCAGGGCTGAGCAGGACCCCGGCTGGCAGGAGCCAGTGGACGGAGCCCCAGACTGGCAGCAGGCTGAGCTGCTCCTGGGGTTCCAATCATCTAGGCAGGCAGCAGGCTGAGCGGGTCCAGCGGACGGGACCCTGGAAAAAAGGCGCAAAATGATTGTCTGCCATTGCTTTCATGGAAGGAGGGAGGGAGGGGGGCCTGACGATATGTACCCAAAACCACCCGCGACAAAGTTTTTGCCCCATCAGGCATTGGGAGCTTAACCTAGAATTCCAATGGGCAGCGGAGACTGCGGGAACTGTGGGATAGCTACCCACAGTGCTCTGTAAGTTGATGCTAGCCGCGGTAGTGAGGACGCACTCCACCAACTTAATGTGCTTAGTGTGGATATATGCAATAGACTGTATAAAATCGAATTCTAAAAAATTGACTTCTATAAAATCGACCTAATTTTGTAGTATGGACATACCCCTAGTCATGGCAGCATGGGCAGCAGCGACACAGAATAGCTGTGCTGACTATGTAACCATAGGGTCTAAGAAGATTTGTATACTTATGGTGGCACTGTGCTGCTGCAGCTATGCTTCTATTTTTAGCACTCTACCTCAATAAGAGCTAGCACAAGTATGTCTACTCAAGCTGCTCCAAAATGTAGCTTATGATGATAGGTTGTGTGTGGGGTGATGCCTGCCCCACATGCTACCTGAGTGGCCATATCCCTAAAGATAATAACATATTTATATTGCACCTTTAATCCCAAACTGATACACAAATTTTACACAGGGTCCATTCTATCCAGCACTGAGATTTAGTTACGTATGGCTACACTAGAAAAGTTTGCAAGTGTTTTACTGCACCATTGCTGAAAGCTGTAGGGTGGAAAGGCTCTGGCATTTACCTCTGTGTCATCAGAACATTCTGGAATATTGAGGAAGATTGGATCTAGCTTCAGAAGCAAACTTTGCTGTTGAGTCCCATCTTTATTTTACAAACATATACAAGGAACAACCAGGCACCATTGCCTCAGCATTCATTAATTCTCTTTTAAACAACACAAAAAGAAACATCCAGATTCTCTAAGAGAAAAAGAACAGTTCTCTTGGGGAAAAAAATAGCTTTCAAATTCAACTGTCTGCCAAAATAACCCTTGTGGTGTAAATATCTGAAATAAGTCTTCCAAGAGCATTGTACAGTTACCACAGTCTCGGCAGTGGAGGGGAGAAAAAAAACATTTCCAAAAGCCAGATCCTAAAGAAAACTGTGCAATCTCAACATTCAACACATCTAAGAGTCAACAAGTAGACAAAGAAAATTCAGACCTTTGATGACCCCTGGTGAATAAACTAAGCACTGCATTGAAATGCTAGCTAAAAATTGTATTGAAGCACAGTCCACTCAATTCTCACAATAATCAAATAACAAAGAAAGGTTGTTCCTTTTTAAAAAAATACGTAGCTGGCATGCCAAAGAAAACTGGCTTTCTGCAGCTGGATACTATCAGAGCTTACAGTACAAGTTTTTAGGCAATCTAAGCAGATTTTCAGATAATGAAATTCTACATTCCTATATCATTGTAATACAAACGGGGCAAGCTTGTTGGGGAGAAAATTAGTTTATAGTGCAAATATAGCATATGTCTCTTATGACCCTCAAACAAGAAAGTTTAATCCATATAGCAATTACATGGAGTATTAGAGATGGTAAACCCTGATGTTGTGGCCTCAGTTAGATTATCTATGTCTCAAGTCCTGTTTCATGGAAGAGTTAACCTTATTTACCTAAAATTTAAGTTACAGGCTTGATCATTTTGCCTTTGGCTCCTTGTGAATCAAAATTCCTTTTGTGCAGACTCCTACTTTATAAAATAAAATAAAATATATAAAAGCCTTTTTGAAAGGTTGCATCTTGTACATTGATTTGCACATAGACTACACTGTATATGGCAGTAGTAAGCTATACTCAGTGTGAATATTATCAGGTTATGAATGAGAAATAAATTATTTTAATTTTTTGAGAGGAGATCGAGGGTGGTAGGAATCTATCTATGCATGAATCTTATTCATACTAATCAGAACAATACAATTATGTGCTAAATTCAAAAAGGTGTGATTTTGCCTTACTTATGTATGTAATTAGTACTGTCTTATGTTTAAGATAAATAATATTTCCCATTTATGTAGTGCTTGTCATTCCAAAAAGACCCCATATTTAGTAAAGTAATATACTGTACAGATTATGTACAGGGACTCTGTGATGTTTTGGGGATTACCCAAATCAGTAAGGGGCTCTGTCACTGCCTATCCTGTAACCTTGGGTGCCTTTATGCTGTGTAGCTTTGGTTTAGATGCTTGACACCAATAGTCTGCCCACAAACACAAGGTCTTACCCTGGCTTCCACATGCTTGTTACTCCTTGGAGTGACACCAACAGCACTTCCAGTCCTGAGCCTCCCCATCCATCTGCCCCGGATTCTTAAATATGAGACACTGGGACTTTTCCCCTCTGGTTCATCACCCATGAAGGCATAAAACCCATTCCCCCAACATCAGCTTATTTTAAGCGCACACACTCCACAGATGTTTCAAACTTATATTACATCTCATGCTGCTCTATGAGAAAATGTTGGCTAGTTGTTTGATTTACCTAAATCTGTGTGGAATGAGCGACTTGTCTCATCTGAGAATGCCATTTTAACTGCTGAGGATCTAGGACCTTGTCATTCCTCTAGCACTTCAAGTAAAATGATATAGTATGGATAAGTTTTTAAAACATATGTCTATAGAAAAATATAAACACTTATATTAATGCAAGGTATTATTTCATACAACAAACACATTTTAACGATCTGTATACTTTGTGGGCATTGGATCTGGCACACAGCTAGGAGGCATTTTTCTATAGTCGGACAGTTGGCTTATGGATAAAATTAATCAAGATTCATCTTTATATGTACCTCTTCACCAATAAGCTAGGCTGGTTTCAGTTTAACACTTTTTATAGTACACTATACAAAGAATAAAAATATTTTGTTTCTTGTTTTACATAGAAGTGTCCTATATAGTAAAGAAATGCAAAGTTTATTATATTCCAGAGCTACAGACATTCTGTCTCAGCATCTCCTATAGAATCAAATTTGGGAAACCATTATTTTTTGCAAATGATATCTACTTATCTTACTAATTACCACCCTGAAGGGGCAGGTTAATTTGTGCTGATGTCTATTTATAAGGATGTGTAGGCGTGTTAAGTTATTGCCTCAACTCACAAACTGAAAGGGACACTGTCAGGTTAGAAATCAGATTTTAAAAAATCCTTTAGAATATTTTGCAGTATGAAAACTGAAATTTTTTCTTTGCATTATTTATTCTGGCTATTTCCTTTTTGTATTTCATTCATCTTGGACAAAGAAAATAGACTAAGCAATTTCACTTTTGTTTGTATTCAGTTTCGCAATCTGTTTCATATGTACTAGCACAACATTGTGGAGTTTGACTTGTAACCCTCTACAGAAAAATGTTTAATTTAAATAAAAATAATTTGTTGTAAATTAATTATTTGAAAAAATCATTAAAATATTTGCTTTACAGGGACACTCAATTTTAAAATGGCACTTCTTTTTGAAATTGTTTATCTATTTTTGTTACAAGTAATGCTGAATATTCTTATAACTGAGAGTTAGAGAACAACACATCTTTCTTCGTCTTTTCAGTTTGCTTCCTATGGGTATTTCTGTCTGCCTACAGCCCATCACTGAAGCATCTGTGTGCCTACTCAGCATTTGTGTATAGTCAGTTTCATGTTTTTCCCTGTACAGTGAGTCAGTTAGTTTCCCATTCATTGTGAGGGTCTCGTGAGGGGAGAGAAGAACAACTTTAAAATATAGGAAACTGTGGTTATAAAATCACAGAAAGTGGTTGGGGGACTCAGGGGCAGCTTGTAGTGCCTGAAGTTACTTTACATTCTTAAAAAATAATAAATTGACTAGATATCTAGTTGATATACCTCTTACATTTTTTATTTTGTTTTTGTTTTACAAAACCTAAATGTGACAGGTGCCCTTTAAATATCTCAGATGATCAATGGAATTTTACAAGTTCAGGACACCATGATAGGGAAATGATCACTTTGGGCTCAGTCATCACCTGCAACATTACTGTTGTTTTCATTACCTTAGTACCCAAGTCATGGACCATGAAACCTGTGCTAGGTGCTGTAGGATGACTCAGACCCCATAGAACAAGAGACAGTCCCTACCCCCAATGAATTTGCAAATTAAGTATATGATAAGAGATAACAGATTGATATGGACAGACGGGGGAGTACAATTAAAAATGAGACAATTCTGGTCAGCATGATAGGCAGCAGTCCCAGCACACCCACAGCCTAACTATTGTCAAGCTTTTTTTTTTTTGGTAGTCATGTTTCTGCTCTGCCCAGGACCAGGCTGGAAAGCAGGTTGTGACTCAGATTCAGTTCAGTAAGAGTTGAGTGCATGCTTAAGTGCTGTCATAAAGAGGAATGCTTTCCTGAAATGAAACCACAGTTCTACTGATACATCTTTATCCTGACCTGAAACATCTGTAGTACAATTGCTTTGGACTCTGTATTTTTATCAGATGAGCACAGAAAAAATCACCAAATTCATATTTTCATGTGACTCAAGTCAAATTTTAACCCAGGACTCCAGAGATTAAATAAATTCTTAAAAAAGAAACAAAACAAAAAAAATGACTTTTTTTCTTTTAGCTAAAACATTCCAGGGTGGGAGAACACATCTCTAGATGGAAGTTTGTTATTTAATAATAATAATAATAATAATTAATAATAATAAAAATATATTATTATTTATTGATAATAATTAATTAACAAAATATCTGGGCTTACCCTTAAGCCCGCATAAATCCTTCATTCATCAAATGGAACAGTGCTTGGGAAAATAATCATATTCTGTTTACTTTTCTCCAGTTGCTGCCATTCATATTATGTTTTTATGAAAGTTATAGTGAGCTCATGAAATGTATGGTAGAATTGGCCAGTAATTCACTCACATTCCAAGGTCCATACACAGTAGGATGACTCAGACCCCATAAATATACTTCACTTGTCTCACAGATGTATAATATTGTCTTTAACCTGCAATAATGATCCACTTTGCATAAAAGGTGCAGGTAGAGGAGGCCTGCCATCACTGTAGACTGAGGGAATCTAAATTGGGAGTGCACATCTGTGTCTGGCTCAAGGCTGAGCATGTTAGGTCATTACTACAGCTGCTAGGAAAATGGTTTCTTTTTCATGCAATAAATTCTTGACTTTTCTTTAAAAAAAAAAGTTTATAGCCCAAAAAGATTGATTTCAGTTTTCTGATGTAAAAAAGAAAGTTTTATGGAAAGTATCTGCTTTCTTTAATATTTTGTCAAAACCCCAATTTTCCACTGAAAAGTTTTAATGGAATTTTTTTTGACTGGTCCTAGTTGTTACAGTTTAAGTTGTAATAAAGTGAATTTTTATTGCCCTGGTTCTATTCTGCCAGGAGTCACAGCATCCTCTTAGATATGTCTTAACTGGAGGAAGGGAGAGGGAAGAAGGTGTGCATTTTATAGCTAAGGCAAGTTAGCTGTCTTGATGAAAAACCCTAGTGTAAATAAGTCATGGGTAGTTTTTACCTCAGTGTAGATAATCAAGGTCAACTCTGTATCCCCCTCCTGGAGCTGACTTTGACTAGCTGAGGTAAAAATTACACTGCTCTACAGCCAAAATGCTTCTGAAATAAATGTAGTCAAACTTTACTAATTCTGGGTCACTGAGAACGAAAATGATGCTTAAAATTGTTGATTGGCTCTAGTTTTCAAGTTATGCTATTGGCTCAGTATATACGACCCTTGACTTGGGAATGGCGGAGGATAAGTGAGTTATAAAGGGAAGGGATCTCAATTTAAACCAGAAATGACTAAAATACATCTTTGACTGGATCTATGAATAAATCTATGACTGGGTTTGGACAGTACTTGCTTTTTAGGCAAAACAATGAATGATGCAATCTGAAGCTGGTATTGCGTCATACATGATATGAATTGCATCATGTTATTCCTAGAAGTCATGGATGATGCAATCATAACGAAGTTTACATCACTCGGCTGAACAAATTACCCTATATCAGCTCTAGAAATCATACAGTGTCGTGCTCTCTTATTTGTCAGTGTTTGATTTTGCAAAGGGACACATTTCTGTTTAGCCAAAGTGAGCAGAGATGCCTCGTACTTGTGTGAACAGTGCAGATAACTTCTGCTATGTTTGTGGTGAAGTGACTTTTGCATCACAAAAGCACAGTATAACCACTATGGTTAAGAAAGCCTATCACCTTTATTTTGGCTGCAAAATTGGAGATCAGGACAAGAGGTGGGCCCCACACATATGCTGCAACACTTGTGCAACAAATCTTCGCCAGTGGTTGAACAGGAAAAGGAAATCTATGCCTTTTGCAGTGCCAATGATTTGGAGAGAGCCAACAGATCATACCAGCAATTGTTACTTCTGCATGGTGCCTCCAGTTGGGAAAGGTGTGTCAAAGAAGAAAAAGTGGACTGTGCATTATCCAAACATTCCATCAGCTATACGCCCAGTACCCCACGGAGAAGGACTGCTGGTTCCTGATGCACCAGAATCATTCTCACTTGAGTCAGACGAGGAAGACGATGAAACTTCTGGTCCTGAACCATCAGTGTCACAGGACCCACATTTTCTCCCATCCTCCTCCTCTGAACCACACCTCATAACACAAGGTGAACTGAATGACCTTGTCAGGGATTTGGAACTACCCAAGAGTAAGGCAGAGCTGTTGGGCTCCAGACTACAGCAGTGGAATCTCCTGGCAGGTGATGTTAGGGTTTCCATGTTCCGTGACCATCAAAAGGATCTTGTCCCATTCTTCTTCATGGAAGGTGATCTTGTAGCCTGCAACAACATTGATGGTGTGATGGCAGCCCTCAACATCGTTCACGATCCAGATGAGTGGAGACTGTTCATTGATTCATTGAAGACGAGTCTTAAAACTGTTTTACTGCATAATGGCAATGTTTTGCCATCAATTCCAGTTGGTCATGCAGTCCATATGAAGGAAACCTATGACAACATGAAACAACTTTTGAGGTGCATAAACTATGACCAACATCAGTGGCAGCTTTGTGGCGATTTGAAGGTTGTTGCTCTCTTGCTTGGTCTGCAGACTGGATACACAAAGTACTGCTGTTTTCTCTGCGAATGGGATAGTCGTGCAAGAGATTCCCACTACATCAGGAAAGATTGGCCACTCCGACAGTCATTGGAGTCTGTGAAGAAAAGTGTTCAGCATCCACCACTTGTTGAATCAAGGAAGATTTTGTTACCACCCTTACACATCAAGCTGGGTCTGATGAAGAACTTTGTCAAGGCCATTGACAAAACACAAGCAGCTTTCAATTACCTTCGTGGAAAATTTCCAAGGTTAAGTGAAGCTAAGATAAAGGAAGGTGTCTTTGTTGGTCCTCAGATTCGTGAACTTCTTCGAGATGATGCATTTGACCACGCACTGCATGGCAAAGAAAAGACGGCATGGAAAGCCTTCCAGTTAGTGGCAATAAATTTTCTTGGAAACAACAAAGCAGACAACTACAGGTCGTTGGTGGAAAACCTCCTCAAGGCATACAAAAGCCTTGGTTGCAACATGTCACTAAAGATACATTTTTTGCACTCTCATCTAGATTTTTTTCCACCGAACTGCGGAGCAGTGAGCGACGAGCACGGCGAGCGATTTCACCAGGACATTGCAACAATGGAGAAACGCTATCAGGGCAAATGGAGCTCATCAATGCTTGCAGACTATTGCTGGACAGTGACAAGAGATGCTCCATTTAATGAATACAAGAGACAAGCCAAGAAGCGCCGAGTAGACTCCGAATAGGACTAAACTATGTACATAATAGTTTTTTGCCTTTTGTTTCATAATAATTTTTATTTATATAACCCTTTTGCTGATTTTTAAAGTGTTACATAAACAGGACAGGTGAAATATTATCATGTAAAGCAACCATAAACACATGAAAAGACCTAGGTTTACAATTTATGATTAAAACTCTACTATCTACACAATATACATAGACATAAAATGTAAAAACTTAAATACCTTAGAAACAGTAGCCAATCAGTTGTTTTAATTGTCATATTTGAATTCAGCACATCAAAATACATAATAAATAGCACATTTTATCTCTGAAGCAGACAACTTCTCAAAAATTGTAGACCAGTGTTACCCATGATTTGTCTCCACTAGACTGACGGCTCTGGAAACTTGTATTCTTTTTATACACCGATCAGATACACAAGAATATGCACCAGTGAAAGTTTCCCCACACATTGCCCTGCTAATGTGCCTCAGCCCTGACCGAGCAGGAAGGGTAATTTAATTGTTGTCCTCTTTGTTGAGGCTGCTAACAAGAGTGCCAGGTGTCAGGCACTGTATATCACAAATATTGGTGATATTAGAGTTCAAATAGATACTATTCCTGCTATTTAGATTTGAAAAAGCAGTTGGCATGAGACCTGCTGTGGTTAATGACAGTTTCTCTTAGAATAGAAGCACAGATCATTGAGTTTCCCCCATCCCATATCAAAAGACCCAGTAGCATTTGTGTTGCAGCCAGCCACGCTCCTTCTTCTAAGCCACTATAAAGGAAAAGGGAAAAAAAAATCCTCTAGCCTCTGTTTTGGATGGTGTGAGGGAGGGGTGCAATGCTTATAACTCAGAAATGACTGGGCACTCACAGAGGGTCCAGTCAGTGATGAGCTGCCAAAATCTTAACAACCGGTTCCCTATAAAAAGTTCTGATTTAAGGGGGGGAGCGGGGGAGGGGCTGGGACAGGGGGAGACATACTCGTGGGGCCGGGGGCCCCTGCAGGGCTTGGGGCAAATTGCCCCACTTGCCCCCCGCCCCCCCCACCGGCAGCCATAGAGCTTGCAGCCCCCTCCGCCCTTACCTTGCCGGCAGCTCAAAGCAGCAGGACGACTCTGGAGCTCAGATGAGCTGCCCAGCTGATGCCGGCGGCTGGCCATGCTGCAGCTGGAGGGAAGCGGGGGAAGGGCCGGGGGAGCCTCAGCCTCCCCAGCTGGGAATCCTGGGAGCAACAGGATGGTCTGGCCCACGGACCGGAGTTCTTTGCCCACTCCCTGGCCCTTTAACAACCGGTTCTCCACGGAGGTCTAATTTTAGCAACCGGTTCTTGGGAACCTGTGGGAACCGGCTCCAGCTTACTGATATATTGTTGTCTGATCCGAGTCAAGGCTGGATGAGATGAAGATAAAGTCTTTCTCTGAGTCAGGGTTCATGTTACAAGAGAGCAGTAAAACGCGGCTAATTCTTTAATATCCAGATACTCTCCAGGGGCACACAATTTTCACCTGCAGCTCTTCATCCTTTGGCTTGTGGGGAAAAGGAGAATATAATGTTTGTTCCCTGGGCAGCTCTTCTCTGGGCTCTTGGGTGGTGAAAGACCATCTCTGACCACCATCTCATCTCTTTTGATATTGCCTATTTTCCTGTTGTCCCTCCATCTACTCTTCACAAGCTGATCTGTACCATCTCATGGTTTGCTCATGCTCCCCAATCTGTTTGTATCCATTTACTGTCTCACCTTAGATTGTTAGCATTTTGGAGCAAGGACTGTTAGAAGAGGTTAGGCAAACCTGTCTCTGTTATGTGTTTGTACAGTTAATAATAATCATCTCTGGTTTCAGTGCTCCCACCTATGGCCTCCAAGAGGAGAATGAAGATGACAGAAGAAGGTAGGCCTTTCCCCCCACTCCCTCATCTAAGTACCCCCGTGTACACAGGCCCTGTATCTGAATAGGATAGGGTGACCACATGTCCCAATTTTATAGGGACAGTCCGATATTTGGGGCTTTTTCCTTATATAGATGCCTATTATCCCCCACCCTGCATCCTGATTTTTTTCAAACTTGCTATCTGGTCACCCTAGAATAGGACACATTCTGAATGCAAAGAGCTAGGCACATCTCTCCAAACTGTGTTTTGTGCAGTTCTGATTGATTTTGTGATGTAGAAAACCATCTACTAAAAACTGTAGTGAAACCACAAGGGCTGGTCCCTGAGTAACTATTGGGCAGGGGTGCTGGAACAATTTTAATAGCGGGGGTGCTGCTGATGGAAACCAAGGTACCCATGTATTTGGTGTTTATTATTACTACTTAGAGCCAGGGGGTGTGGAAGCATTTGTAGAACACACAGCTCCAGCACCACTGTCATTGGGTGGTAAAGACTTTCAGTTGACTCCAAACCAGTGACCCAGAGATCAAAGACTATCATAATGCCCAATCTTCTGCATGATCCAGCACTATTAGGGTATGACTACACTTTGAGCTGGGGGTGATTTCCAGCTCGAGGAGACAAACCCATGCTAAAAACAGAATCATAGAAATGTAAAGGACCATGGGAAGTCAGCTAGTCCATCCCCCTGTGCTAAGGCAGGACCAAGTCAGCCTAGATCATCTCTGACCGGTGTTTGTCTAACCTATTCTTAAATACCTCCCAATAACAGGGATTCCACAATCTCTCTTAGAAACCTATTCCAGGGTTTACTATCCTTATAGTTAGCCAAATTTTTTAATATCTAACCTAAGTCTCATTTGCTACAGATTAAGCCCATTTCTTCTTGCCTATCTTCAGTGGACATGAAGAACAATTGATCACTGTCCTCCTTATAACAGCCCATAACACATTTGAAGAGTGTTATCAGGTCCCCTGTCAGTCTTCTTTTCTTAAGACTAAACTTACCCAGTTCTTAAAACCTTTCCTCATAAGTCAGGTTTTCTAAACCTTTTATAATTTTTGTTGCTTTCCTGTGGTCTCGCTCCAATTTGTTGGTATCTTTTCTGAAGTGTGGTGCCCAGAACTGGACCCAGTATTTCAGCTGAAGCCTCACCAGTGCCAAGTAGAACATTACAATTACCTCTCATGTTTTACATACAACACTCTTATTAATCCACCCCAGAATGATATTAGCCTTTTTAGCAACTGCATCACATTGTTGACTTTCATTCAACTTTGTGATCCACTATAACCCCCAGATCCTTTTCAGCAGTACCATTGCCTAGCCAGTTATTCACCATTTTGAAGTTGTGCATTTGATTTTTTTTCTTCCTAAGTAGAGGTATTTTGTCTTTATTGAATTTCATCTTGCTGATTTCAGACCAATTCTCCAATATATCAAGGTCCTTTGAATTCTAATCCTGTACTCCAAAGTGGTAGCAACTCCTTCCAGATTGGTGTCATCCGTAAATTCTATAAGCATACTCTCTACTTCATTATCCAAGTCATTAATGAAAGTATTGACTAGTACTGGACCCGGGACAGAGCTCTGCAGAACCCCACTAAACATATCCTTTGATTTTGATGGTAAACCACTGATAACTACACTATGAATATGGTCTTTAAACCAGATTTGCACCCACATTATAGCAATTTTTATCTAGACCACATTTCCCCAGTTTGCTTATCAGAATCTCATGTGGGTCTGTGTCAAAAGCCTTACTAATACCAAGACATATCACACCTACTGCTTCCCTTCAACCAGTAGGTCAGTAACCCTGTCAAAGGAGGAAATTAGGTTGATTAGACATGATTTGTTCTTGAGAAATCCATTTTGGCTATTGGTTATAGAGGAAAAGAAAAAGTCATTTCCCATGGACTGCGCCTTGATGTGGTGGAAAGGCTTGCGTGCCCCCATGACTCCGAGAGCTATGCTGGTGGGTGCATAACTCCTGGTAAGGTCACCTACACTAGCCATGTTGAAGGGTAGGCCCTCTCTGGGAGGGGATTGATGACCTGCACCTGTTTAAAAAAAAAAAAAAAAGCAAAGTCATTAGGAAAACCTACATGTAACTGGGTTGGCTGCTTCTTGTGTGCCCCCTTGTGGCCTAGCTTCATGCTACAGGTAGCCTGCCTCACTTTCCCCTTTTGGACTATTCAAGAAACTGAAAAAATATTTTTATCCATACCCACCCCTCTGAGATTGTATTTGATTAAACTATCAAACATTCAAAATAAATTTTTCAAGTCCATCCATAATCTACACAAATAAAGGTTTCTCTTCCTCCCAGGCCTGCCTGCTTTGGCAGGCCACTCCCAGGCCCTTTATAGCACAGGTGCACCCCTTTCCCCGTAATTGACTCATTTGGGAGCATGTTCTCTGGCACTGAGGAGCTGGACCTATTTTCATCACAGGGGCCAGTCACCCTGTGGCACTACGATACTGCTCAGTTCAACAAACTCAATCCAACTCAACTCAATTCAAATAGACCTAGAAGAGAGATGATGCTAAGTGGTCAAACCCACAAGAAAGCTACTCCACTGAGGAATTTGCTCTCTCCTAAATACATTAACAAAATTGGTACATGGAATGTGAAGACGCTATATGAACCTGGTAAACAGTGAGAGTAACAAAAGAAATGGACAGATATGCTTTAGGCCTAACTGAAAACAAGACAAGTTACTTTGTCAGCTGAACACATCCTACTACATTCTGGACTACGAAATGCCACTGATGTTCACAGAGAGATGTGGGTCTGATACTATCAAGGAGGGCAGCTAAAAGCCTGATAAAATGGTCACTAGTTTTGGAAAGAGAGGGCAATCAATTGGTTAAAAAGTGGAAAGGCTCCAGGTCCAGATAACATTCCAAGGGAGATTCTTAAGGGAGACTTGAAGAACACAGTAGACATTTTATTAGGTCTCTTATGATAGATATGGGAAGAATAAAAATACCGAACAAGTGGAAAAGGGTTATATAGTAAAGCAACCAAAGAAAGGGGACCTCAACTAACGTTAAAACTGGAGAAGCATTCAATTGCTGTCTATTGCGAGTAAGGTATTTACATGCTTTATTCTAGACAGAATAAAGAAGGCAGTAAATTTAAGGTTATGCTAAGAATAGGCAGGATTCAGACAGGAGAAATCATGTGTAGATCACATAGTAACCCAATTTATCATCATAGAACTGTTAATTGAACAGCAGTCACTGCTTTATATGAATTTATAGATTTCCAAAAAGTCCTTGATATAGGGGCTAGGACAGATTTATGGAAGTTGTTATGCCACTATGGAATCTCTCAAAAATTTGTGAACATAATTAAAAGCTTCTATGAAAACATGACATGCCAAGAAATACATAATAGCAAACTGACTCAACCATTTGAGGTTACTATGGACATCAGACAAGGATGTCTTATATCACCTATGATCCTTTTACTGGTAGTGGACTGGGCAATGAGAGAGGCCACAGAACAACCAATGGGCATACTGTAGACTTACACAGAAGTCAGACGGCCTAGACTTTGCAGATGACTTCAACTTGCTATCCTATACCTATATGGACATGTAAACCAAAACAAATGATCTCCTATGCACAATTAGTAGGGCTGAAAATCAAAACTGAGAACTAAAATCATGAGAATCAACACACAAAAAGAGACACCAATAATACTTTCTGGGACTGACTCAAAAGAAGTCTGATATTTCACGTATCTTGGTAGCATATAAGTACAACAGGTACAACAGATAAAGACATGAAAGGCAGAATAGCAAAAGCCACACATACATTTGTTTCAGAGTAGTAGCCGTGTTTGTCTGTATCCGCAAAAAGAACAGGAGTACTTGTGGCACCTAAGAGACTAACAAATTTATTTCAGCATGCTCGGGGGTCGCGTAACATACATTTGTAACTCTGAAGCTGATCTGGAGAAACAGAAATATTGCCCTTCAAATTAAACTTTGAATATTTAAGACCATTGTAAAGTTGGTCTTACAAAAGAGCGCTGAAGCTTGGAGAGTTAAAGACCTTAGTAGCTTAACTCCAAGTTTTCATAAACAGCTGCCTTCGACATATCCTCAATTTCAGATGACCAGAATAAAAATCAGAAAGAAAGAACTTTGGAGAAAGACAAAACAGAAACTGATAGGACAGAAAATTAAGGAATTAAAATGGAGATGGCTATGACTAATATGGAGGAAAGACCTGAATAACATAACAAAACAGGCAAGGGACTTGGAATACCCAGGGCAAGCGGCAACAAGGTAGACCAAGGCTAACATGGTAATTCACAATAGAAGCAGACTTGAAAGCTATTAAAATTACATGGAAAGAAGCTAAGACTACAGCAGGAGACTCAAAAATAGAAGGCAGTGGTGAAGACCTTATGCTCTGTGTGGAATGGAGAGGTATAAGATTGTAGCTGTGGGAACACAAGCAGTGGGACAGACTAACCGCTGTATACATACCGATCCAAGACGCTAGGCATCTACTCAGGGTGATAAGTGCCCCTGATCCTTCTCCCAGCCCTGCTCTGTTGCTCCCACCACTGCCTAAACCTTCTATTTTTAACACTCTAACTCAATCAGAGCTAGCACAGGTATGTCTCCTTGAGCTGGGAATTATGCCTCCAGTTTGAAGTGTAGATGTCTCCTAAATCCCTTCTCTCCCCAGGTATATTTATAAAGTCATTATTTCCTGAAGTATTTTTAGTTCTGCTGTATCTTGGTCCAAAAGATTATATAATAAAGCTCTAGTGTTATCATCATTCATCCTCTAAGCACATTACAAAATATTTGCCCCTTGTATTCACATACTGTTATGAAATAACATAATTAAGTACCTTTTTCAAGATTAAAATATCCAGCCATCTCCTCTATATAAAACTTCAAGAGTTAATTTCCTTAAAGTGAGTATTATGAAGCATTGGTAGATTCAGTAGGGGGAAAAAAACTGTGAAAATACGCAGAATTTGTTTCAGGAGATATGCAAAAATGGCAACCCCCCATATAGTTAAAAGATCAAGGGAAGGAATGAAAGATTAAGCAGCAGATGAGATAATAGACAAGATAATTACAGAGCATTAAAGCCTCCGATTTATTTTTAAGATGTTCAAGCTCTATTTAGAAAAGCCCATTGCTAACTTTTGTGAAGCTAAAATGAATTGTCCTCAAATATTGAACAGTAATGTGACTGACGGAGCCAAAATTTCATCATTTCATTTTGTAAAACAGCCCGTACAGTGACTGGCCATGGGGTGCAACAGTGGCACAACTGGGAGATGTGTTGTCTGAAGGAAATGGTATCTCAGGCTTTCAGGTAGCAAACCCCAAAATACCACATGGTGGGGGAGGGTCACCTTCAGTGAAGATGAATGTGGAGGGTGATGGAAGCCATGGTGCTCTTCAGCATTCTCAATAATTTACAACAATAGGCATCATCTCACAAGTACTTGGAATCATTTCACAAGGGAGCCAAACAGACCCCCTTCTTACCACTGTCAAATTATCACTCTGCTTTTGTGTAGAAAAGGAAAAGGACGGTAATTCAGGGGCAGGGGATGGGTAATTAAATGCCAGAGCTATGGTCACAGAAGTATAACTGCAATGACTCTGATATGTGGACTACGGACAGAAAATCAGGAATTGCATTGATGGATTTGGGGAGTAGGCAGAATTTAACTGATGGATTGGAGACGAGAAACTATGTATAAAATAAACTAGATGGAGAGGAGGCACAAATTGATGGGAGAAAGTGGAAGGGCCAGAAAATGGACTTTTAGAGGGACAAATGTAGTGAATGGATTTGTGAGCAGTGTGTGTATGTGTGGAGTGGGGATAGAATCAAAGAACTGATGGTGTAAGTTAAGAATTGGGGCTGAAAAAGGAAAAATTGATAGGGTAGCAAAAGAAGAGGATATGGAAAGGAAGGACAAAGTGAATTTGGGAAAAGTTAATGGATTTTAGAGAAACATGGGAGGGAACAGATAGAAGAGAGATTTGGAATCAGGAAGAAGAGAGAAATTAAGGGAGACAGAAAGGAGTGAAAGATGAAAAGAACAGAGAGGGGGGTAAAAACTGGGATGGAGGAAGAATGTTTTTGTGTGTTTAGGAAATAAACAAGGACATTTGGGGCCCATTGCTTGTGGCATGCAGTGTTTTTTGTTAATTGATTATAACATAATTTGCTATTGGCAGGTTAGTCTGATTAGGAATTCAAAATAAATTCCAAGTAGAATTCTTTCATATATGTTTGTTTGCTTTGAAATGCTCTAAGATCTTAAATGCACAAATTTGCACCTGACACTTACATTTTCTAGGGGAAGTCCCTAAGATTGCACCCCAATTTAATTTTTAGATGCCTTCAACATATCCCAAAAATCTGCCACCTCTGTCTAGGCTCAGACACATCAGATTAGAGTTTAAAAGTTAAAAACATGGTAGCAGTGGTCAGAGTAGAGAGACGCACAGCAAGGAAGAGAGTTTCTAGGTGCTGCTTTGTTTTCCTAGCAAATAGGCAGCACGGACCACTAGGAAAGCTGGATATCCAGACAAAATACCTTGCACAAGCACAGATGCACTGAAAGCAAGAATTTAGTCAGTGTATAGAGCTGACCATAGAGGATAAAGATCAGACAATGAAGGTAAAGCTCTTTCACTGTCTCAATATGGAAAAAGAAGAAGTGAGTGAAACACTCTTGCTGCCAGCATTAATTCCTGAAACACTGGGACAATTGGTAAACTGTCTGAGTACTGTGACCCCAGACAGAATGAGACCGTAGAGAGATACCAGTTTTTTTGTTACCCAAAACCAAGAAGCAGAAGAGGGAATAGCTTTTTACATAATAGAACTGAGAACTCTGACATCCACATGTAAATTTGGAGATATAAAAGATTCCATAAGTAGAGACAGAATTGTTTGTGGGACAAGTGACTGAAAAACCTTATGTGTTGAGAGAAACCGTTCTAATGCTAGAGAAATGCCTCCAAATAGCAAGGGCAGCTGAACTGTCCAGGAAAAGGATAAAAACAATGACAGCCATTAGTGACACACAACTACACAGTATTAAAGAAACCCAGGAAGCAGAGAGAGACTGATGAAGAATGCAGGCATCATGGTCCAGTGTATATACTGTAAAAATCAGCATGTAAACCAGAAAGAAAAATGCCCAGCCTATGGGCAGCAGTACAAAAGGTGTGGGAAACAACCACTTGATGACCTACCAGCAGCTATGTCAAGAATTTAAAAGCGGCAGTATATTAAGTGATTAAAATTGTCCAGCTTTCCAGTGAAAAGGAAGATACCTGTGGGGTGACTTTAGCAGGACCAAAGACTCTTAATATACATGCACTACCAAAGAAGGTTGCCAGCTAGTCAACTGCCATATTTGCAGTTATACTTTTGGATCTACAACCAATTCAAGTCCAGCTGGATTTCAGAGCCATCTGCAGTGTAATCCCAGCAACGCTGATAAGCAGCAATATTAGACTGGAAAAATGTGGCCAAATGCTGGTGATGTACAATAAACCATTCTGTGGCCCGTGGGCAAATGCAGGTTGTTGATAAGAAACCCATGACGCAAGAGACGTTGTTGTTTGGAGTTTATAGTAGTTGACATGCCAGAGTACCACCTACTGCTGGACTGCAGGGCAGTGCAAGCCATGGATATGATCGCAGTACAAAACCAGAATATCCTCAATGTGAAACAGGAAGGAGAACAGTCACCACGGGTCCTGTCCAGCATTCTAACAGAATATAAGGATATATTTCAAGGAGATAGATACCTAGAGGCCAAGCTGAAGCTAGAAATAAACCCCCATATGTAGCCTGTGAGACTTCTGAAACACAGAGTTCTGTTAGTCCTCTTGAAGCCATAGAAGAAGGAGCTGGCATGTTGCGTTGCAGTGCTTCTCATGCGGGCATGGACAGAGTCCAACAATCAATGTGATTATAACTTCATTGGATAATTGTCATCCTGTACAACTTTCTGATTTATTATCCTGTTCATCTGCCAAGTTAGCCTGGCAAGCCTGCAAAGAAGAGGCATCATTACACCTGCTGAAACTTGCACAGAGTGGATCAGCAGTGGTGAGAACCTTCAGTTAACTGAGGATTTCCAATGAGCCAAAACCATTTACAGAGCACTGAAAAGAAGTATCTGCCCATTACCAGTGATTGAGGATATATTACGTCATCTATCCAGGGCAAAAGTATTCATTCTTTGTGATGTCAAGGATGGGTTATAGCATATTGAGCTAAATGAGCCATCCAGCCACCTGACAACATCTGCCATACCTTTCGGCAAGTACTGCTGGATACGAATGCCTATGGGCATTAGCCCAGCCCCAGAGGTGTTCCAGTGTAAACTGAATTAAGCACTAGAGTGAGTCCCAGGTGTCAAGATTGTAGCTGATGATGTTCTTATTGTAGGAGATGAGATACCAAGGAAAAGGCAATCCAAGACCATGACACCAAGCTCTGACAACTTGTAAACAGATGCCAGGAGCAGAATATGCATCTAAATGCAGACACATTGAAGATGAGGTCAAGCTGGACATTTCTTGACTTCTGATTGACTACAGCCAGACCCTGAGAAACTGAGAGACAATAAGGAAATGCCCAGACTAACGGCTGCAAAAGGAGTCCAGTGATTTATAGGAACAGCTGATTATCTTTCCATATTCTGCGTATGTCTATGAGAAACCTGTGAACCCTGTGTACGCCTATCAGAAATCTTTGAGACCGTTAACACACAACAACAACAAGGAGTCCAGTGGCACTTTAAAGACTAACAGATTTATTTGGGCATAAATAAATCTGTTACTCTTTAAGGTGCCACCGGACTCCTTGTTGTTTTTCTGGATACAAACTAACACAGCTACCCCCGATACTTAACACAAAATGGTGCAGTGTGCAGATTGTCAGAGACCAAGAACAGCCATTTGAAAGAGTAAAGGAAATCATAAGCATGAGACCAGTCCTAAATTATTACAACTCTGCAGAGCAGCTACAACTATATCGTGATGCTTCAGAAGGAAGCCTAGGAGCAGCACTGATGCAAAGCCAGCAGCCCATAGCATTTGCTAGTAGACCCAGCAACAGACACAGAAAGGGGATTTTTGCAGAAAGAAAAGGAGGTACTGGCTGTACTCTTTGGTATGGAATAATTTCATCAATTAACCTTTGGGCACCAGGTAGACCTGCAGTCTGATCATAAGGCATTAGAAAGCATCATGAAGAAGTCACTGTTGGGTGCATCCGAGTGCAACACGTTATTGAGATGTCAGTGCCATGAGGTGAGGATAAGGTACAGCCCAACAAAGTCACAGCTGGCAGCATATACACAGATGGCTCTGTGGAACAGGAGAGAGTTTGTCAACATGCTACAATACCTGTGCATCTCTCATGGGAGGCGCCAGGCAATCCAACAAAACACCGAACAGGATGAGGTGCTACAGGCAGTAAAATGATTCAGACTTCCAGGGTTGGGTCGGATCAAAAGAAGCAAGTGCCACAGGAGCTTACCTCCTACTACCGGATGAGGGAGGGGTTGGATGTGTAAGACATGATTTTATTTATGGGGAACCAAGCAGTAATCCCAGAAAATTTAAGAGCTGATCCCATGAGACAGATACATGCTTCACAGCTGGGTAGAGGCATGCTTGAAATGATCCAGGAATGTATTTTCTGGCCAGGCATGAATGGCAACAGAGAGCATACCTGGAACAGTGCAAAGTGCATAAACGGTGTAGTGGTCCACAACAGAAGGCGACTCTACAGCCTCATGAAATCCCAGCCCGATTCTGGGACAAGATCAGGACAGACTTGTTCACTTTTAATGACAGGAACTCCTAAAATTGGGAATGGCAATATCTGATGCTTTTGCTAGGCAGCTTTTTTTTTGAGAGGCGATTATAAATCTTAAGAGATAAAAATAACAATATGAAGGACTCATTGTACAAGTCTTGTAAAAGCCTGCAAAACCAGTAGAAAGAAATCAATTAGAATTACCATGGCAACAACCAACAATTTTACATGCAAGAAGGAAAGAAAATAAAACAAGGAAACTAACAAAACAGAAAATGATTGAAATAATATGGGATTTTAAATAAACATGGTAGAGCAGAGTATCAAGAATGTGAGAGTCTGTCATTCATTTAAAATATAATTTCAGATGAGGCAAATGTTTTGCATTCTTATTGATGAAGGGTGAAATCTAAAATATTATTGATAAAGTTTAACTATGTATGGAAGATTAAAATTTTTTTCAGGAAACAGGTCTGGCAAAGTAGAAACGTAATATAAAATGAACCTAATAAATCCATCCGATCTATGTGTGTGTCGATTGGTTTTTGTTTTGTTTTGTTGTTTTCTCATTAAATAAGAGTACAGAAAAATTGAATTATGAAAAAGTATATACCATATTTTATACCTACAATTTGAGAGTCAATTTAATAATCTATAGAATGCTAACATACTGTAGAGCTTGATTCTACATTCCCTGTCTACTCCAAACTCCTATTGTAGCCAAACGGGAATTTGATATGCAGAGTTTGCCCTTTTTATCAGAGGTTCTCAAACTGGGGGCCACAGAATGTATTCTGGGGGCAGGGCTGAGAAGCTTTAGGGAAAAAACTTATTGTGCACATTTTACCCATAGCGATGAAGAACTAGCAAAGATGATTCCTCCAGACATATCAGGTCCTCAGATGGCACTGTACATTTTGACGAATTTCTGTTAAGCTTGTGCAGCATTATACAAAGTCGTTGCCATCTGTAGGTTAATCAGTTTGCTACGACACGGTATGTACATTTAATTGTAAGCATCGACCACAATTGTGTTTTTGCTTTTGCTCTTATTACAATGGCTCATTCATGCAATTTGTGGAATTGCTCTGCTCCAAAAAACAGGTGCACCCATCACACTAATAACAACAGTGTGATGCCAGTAAGCAGTATCTCACTTAAAATTTACATTGCTATATGCTTAAATAGCTCTGTTTGAATCAATGCCTTACTGTTTTTAATATTTAGTGAGGGTTGCATGTTGATTTTTGTTATTGGTATATGTACTTGTGTGATGAGAGTGGGGGGCATGTTAAATGACTATAGACACAAAGAAGGCGAGCTCAAATACGTTTGAGAACCACTGCTTTATATATCAATCATTCAACAAAATGATTAGAGACCAAATTCTGCTCTCTGTTCAACCCTACTGAAGTCTTCAGGGCAAATCAAACATTAAACACTATTGCTTTTAAACCCTGTACTGTAGTTACAAATGTGCACTCACCAGAAGGGCCTTCTCCGCTTTCAGGGTCAGGGATCCCGCTTTGGGAGGGTATTGGCTCCAGGGTGATGAACAGGTCTGGCTGCTGGGGAGAATGTTTTCACCACTTGCATCCTGCACATTCTCCTCCTCCTCCTCTTCCTCATCCACAAAATCCTCCTCTGTGTTGTGTGAGACTCCCCGCTTTCAGGTGTCCACGGACAGTGGTGGGGATAGTGGTAGGGTCCACCCCTACAATGCCATGCAGCTGATCATAGAAGCGGCATGTATGGGGTTCTGACCCAGAGTGACCGTTTGCCTCCTTTGTCTTTTGGTAGGCTTGCCTGAGCTCCTTGACTTTCACGTGGCACTGCTGTGTGTCCCTGTTGTAGCCTCTGTCCATCACGTCCTGTGTGATTTTGGCATATATATCAGCATTTCTTCTTTTTGAGTTCAGAGTTCTGCTTGCACAGATTCTTCTCCCCATACAGCAATTAGATCCAGTGACTCCCATTGGCTTCATGTTGGAGCTTGTTTGCGATTCTGGGGGGACTGCATGGTCACCTGTGCTGCTGAGCTCGCCACGCTGACCAAACAGGAAATGAAATGCAAAAGTTCCCAGGGCTTTTCCTGTGTACCTGGCTAGTGCATCGGAGTTGAAAGTGCTGTCCAGAACAGTCACATTGGAGCATTCTGGAATAGATCCCGGAGGGCAATACCATCAATTTGCGTCCACACTACCCCAAATTCGACCCAGCAAGGTTGATTTTAGTGGTACTCTCCTCGCCAGGAAGGAGTACAGAAGTCGATTTTAAGAGCCTGTAGTGGCTCGCCTTCTTTGTGTAGTGGGGTGGTCACCCTGCTCCGGCCCTGAAGGGGTTAAAGCAGACTCCAGCAGAGGGCTCCAGCTGGGAAAAGGTAGGCTGATGGGGAAAGCAGCCACAGCTATGGCCAACTTAATCAGGGCCCAGCTGGCTCTTATAAGAGGGTTGTGGGCCAGAAGCTAAGCCACACTATCTCTCTCTAGCTTCTTGAGAGAGAAGGACCTGGCTGCAGTAGCGCAGCTGTGGGGGGAGAGCAGGGGGAGCGGCCGCTCCCCTGAGCACTCACTCGACGCTTCCCAGCATGTCCGGGTCTTCAGCAGCACTCACTTTGGGCTCTGCTGCGTGCTTTTTGTGGAGGTGGTTCCTGCGGCCAGTGCTTCTCCTGCTCCCCCTGCCCTTGCTTTGTGGAGGCCGGATGATGCGCCTCCCTGTGCCTGCTGCGGGGCGCCTGCTACCTTGCTTGGCTGAGGATTAATCCAGCATGAGTTTTCCACAGGCAGCTCCGGGTCGGCAGCAATTTGGCGGCGGGTGCTTCAGTCGCTCCGGGTCTTCAGCAGCGGGTGCTTCAGTCGCTCCGGGTCTTCGGCAGCAATTCGGCCGTGGGTAATTCGGTGCGGTGGGTTCTTCAGTCTTTGACGGCAAGACTTGGGTTTTACTTTCTTTTTCTTTTTTTTCTTCGCTGCTTCGCAGCGGGTGGCACCTTTTGTATATGTTCGCTCCCCGTGCTCTTAGAACCTGGCTACACCACTGTCTGGTAGTTGAGAAGGGTACCTGAGGTGGAGCAGTTCTGGGGAAGGGCAGAGGGAGCTGGGGAGATCCAGCCAGGAAAAACCTCAGGCTGCAGGCCTTGCTAAAAGTGCCAAATAGGTACTGGGGCTGCAGAGGGGAAGCCCAGAGATAGGCAAAGGCAGCAGGTCCTAACCCCCTTGCCAATGATGAGTGGTTTACAGACTGCCATTGTCCCCAGGGAGCGGGGGCTAGATGATGACTGGCAGTAGCCACTGAAGCAAGGTGGGTCTAGAGGCTGGGGGTTCCCCTGGGAGGGGAGATCCAGAGCGAGGGGGTACTGTGGTGGGCAGAATCCCTGGGCAAAGGGCACCGGGATCTGAGAGGGACACGGGGGCCAGCAGCAGGCAAGACACCGGCCTGCAGAGGGCGCTCCGGGCTGGAAAGAGCTAATTCCCGAGACAGCCAGCAGGAGGCGCTGTGCCAGTGAGGTGTCACCCCACCACAGAGCCCTTTAGGTTAACAGAATGGGGTTGCTTGTGTAGACGCATTCATTATAAAATTAAAACCTAACACGGCTAAATTCAACCTAACCCTGTAGTGTAGACCAGGGCTTAGATTTTACAGTAATAGAGCATTACAGAAATTCATAATATAAATTAGATAGACTAATAGCTGGGAGATGCGGTTCAACTGTTTTCTGGGTAGGTCATGAGCTTCAAGGAAAGCTCAAGATTCATCCATAGCTAACCAAGAACTTGTCAGAAGTTCTCCAAAAAGGCAAGGTAAGACATAAAGGAGAAGTACATTACTCCACCAAAGAAAATATTTTTATTTTGTGCTTTGAAAGCTGTGAGGCTTGTAAGGTGGTGTTCCAAGTTATAAGTATTTCATATGTTGGTGAAAACCTCCATTTTCCAATTGGGTTTAGCAGCAGCAGCATGAAAACAGTCTTGCTGCAGAGTAGGAGAAAATTGAAGTAGAGCAAAGTTGAGGCAATAACCCAAAGTAAAACAAGAGCAGAGGTTAGCTAAGAAAAGTCTGAGCAGCAGAGGGGAGTGACTAGCATTTACAACACTGGAGAGAAATTCTAGAAACCTGAGGAAAGGGGATACACAACAGCCAGGGCAGTAACTGAAGAATAGGTAGCTAGTAAACCAGCAAACCACTGGATTCTAATGGAGGTTTTAGAGACAAAAAGTCTAAATAAGGACAATGGAATTAAGAAAAGAAAGCAACCAAGAGAGAAAAATCTCCTAAGAAGGTGAATATTAGGCACAGGCTAAAGTTAGAGGAAATTACAGGACCTGTAGAGAACAAAAGTAGACCAAGTAGAAGTCAAAATAAGGTGAGAGGCACAGTCAAGAAAAATAATGTAGCTTGCCCAAAAAGATAATAGAGGAATGTTGTAATTAGGGTTGCTACTTGCAACAATTTTGAAAATGAAATGCAGGATAATTAGCTTTTACATTGTTATAGGCAATCTGTACAAAATTTTCTTAATCTTACATTATTGATTGGGTAGCTGTGACCCAAGGACCCATTGATGCCAAATGACAGAGGGCACGGAGGTACCAGGGATCCAGTGTGTTCACCAAAAGGAGTCATGTGAGATCTCTAATAAAAGCCTGTGCCCCACTGCTTATGTAAGGAGTTATGTATATACACTGAAAATTATATCCTTAAGGTCTGTGTCTAGGGACTGGTCATCAGCAAAGATGAAAACAGTTTTCTTTCAGGCAAGAAACATTGATCCATATGTGTGTTTATATGTAAATTAAGGATTGTATGGTTCATAGTGGGCCTCCGAGGTTCACCAGTCTGAACTAAATGCTGGTTCAAAATGCTGGAGAGAACATCTGGTGAGAAAAGCTTCTTTGGACAGGAGGATAATTTGCACATTTACATTTAGTCTCTAGAAAACAAGTTATGATTTTGTTTTATATGTAACCATTTGTTTCCAATATTCTTACTCATTATTGCTTGAATCTCTGTTCTTTGATGAGAAACGTATTCTTGTTTGTACTATCACTATGAATGTATCTAATTGCTGTGTGTTCAGCAGAGGTGTGTTCTAAGATATAACTAGCAAGCTGTCACTTGCATCTGAAGAAGTGGGTATTCACCCACGAAAGCTCATGCTGCAAAACGTCTGTTAGTCTATAAGGTGCCACAGGATTCTTTGTTGCTTTAGCAAGCTGTGGTGCACTGTTCCTTTGGGAACAGCAGGCCTGGTAATTCTGTGAGTGTTCAGTGGATAAGGGACTGGACACTATGGGGAATGCTTGGAGGATTTGGAGGTTGGGGTGTGCTTATCACTACTTGTACAGAGGCCTCCAGAGGCCTGGAAGGCAGTGCTTGTGTTGCCAGAGGATGGTGATTTCAGAGAGGAGAGGCAGGGCTGAGGCAAGAAAAGAGACTGAAAGAGAGCAGTTAGTTGGAGGTGAGGAAGAAAGACCAGATGAGAGGAAGAAAATATCGAGACACATGGGGTCGGGGGTGGGGGGAGGGTCGCCGGCAGAGCAAAAAAAAAAATCGGGCGGAGTGCCGCGAAATATCAAGACAAATTGTGTCCCGACCAATGTTTGGTCGGGATGCAGACAAACACCTAAATATTGGGACAGTCCCAATTTTATCAGGATGTCTGGTCACCCTAGTTGGAGGCTAGATGCAGGGGACTAAGCTAGCCTGTGCAGGATTAGAGCACTCAGAAGAGAGTCCAAGGAGGTGAGCAACAGGTTGCTAACTAATCACAGAGAGAGAACAAATATTAAAGCTAAGGAGGCCTATACAGAGGACAAAAGTAATGTTGAGTGGCAACCCTCATTGGGAGTCTGAGGGAGACTCTTAATAGTCTCCTACCATTTTCTCTGAGAAGTTAGGGACTTTAGAGATTTGCTTTTTTCCACCAGAAGCCCCATACAGTGCACAGGAAACTTCACATGCTAAATCTGTTGTTTATACCACACAATATTTACAACACAGTTGTTGGTGCTAAGAGACTCTGTTTAATCCTTTTACAATCAAAGCAGTAGTGAGTGAAAAACGGGAGTACTTCTGGTTTGTCATACACAGTGTGTGTCATTAGAAATGGCATGTCAATGCAGAATAGCAATCTGCTGTAAATAAGCATTATATCTTATAGAGTGACTAGTCAAGGCTTTTCCATCAATGCTGCTATCTACAGAAAGATGCACACAAAGGGCAAATTTCAGTGGAGTATAGGCCTTGGCTGGCCCTTTGAACAGGAGTGAATTTCACCTGAGGTGAATACATTCATAAAAGCCTTATTAAAGCCAGAGTATGAGATTTTCACCTGAAGAGTTTCTGGGAAAGAAAGATATGTATTTTTAACTCAGTGTGGCAGATCTAGTTGTTTTGTTTTTGTTTTTAAATTATCGGTATTGTTTACTTAAAATTTTAAAACTATACTAAAATAAATGCAAAACCAAATGTAAAACACAACTGAAAGAATGCAAGGATTGTTCATTCATATTGGTTTCTGTAACAAGCATCCCACAGTGGTCTCTGTGTGCCGAGGAAAGTGTTCTTCCAATGAGTCTCAGCTGAGATTAGCTCTTAAACTGGGAATCTAGCAATGGCTAGATCTGCTAGGGTTAGGACAGCTTTGCACTGCCAGAGGAAAGCTGCTGCAATGTGGCTAAAGATCTGGCCTAAAGTTTTGCAAATTTTCTAAAATACAGTAGAATATCAATAGTGACTGACAGTAATGGAGTGTCAGGGTTTTGCTAATTAACTAATCTAAGCCAGTCTATTAATAACATCTGCCACTTATACTTTTTTAATTGTGTTTGCCTTTATTTATTTGAATTTGAAACCTCTGTCCGTGGTCTGAGAGCAAACCCTGTAGCTACCATTGCATTACTGTCAAGTGGCCCTTTTCTGCTTTTCAGTAACTATGTTCCCACCTTTTCTATTGAGTATGTGAGGTTCCTCCCATGAACTTCAGAGAATGTCTTTCTAAAATCTTTAAGATTACAAAACCTCTGGTTTCTTGGAAGCAGAAATCTGTTTGATCCAATGGACAAGCCACATAACTGTACAAATATTTCACTCTTATTCCTGCCCTCTCTCTGTTAAACCTGGGTTCCTCGGACCTCAAGAACAGAAAGACAGAGAAACAAGTCAATGGGAGGAGAAAGGAGTATTTAAGGGGTTATATTATGAGTAGTCCATTCAAAAAGAGTTCCACTGATTGCAATTTTATATAAGTAAGGGTTGCAGAAATAGGCCCAATAGCTGGAAGTGAGAACCACATATGTTTATCTACAAAAACTTAGAGTTATGGTTGGCTCAAGTGCATTTCCTATCCAGTCCATCAATAGAAATCAGGACATCACTAGTTAAGTGATCTCTGATAAATTGTTGGGCAAAAGTCAACATGGTTTCTGTAAAGGGAAATCATGTCTTACTAATCTATTAAAGTTCTTTGAAGAGGTCAACAAACACATGGACAAGGGGGATCCAGTGGACATAGTGTACTTAGATTTCCAGAAAGCTTTTGACAAGGTCCCTCACCAATGGCTCTTATGTAAATTAAGTTGTCATGGGATAAGAGGGAAGATCCTTTCATGGATTGAGAACTGGTTAAAAGACAGGGAACAAAGCGTAGGAATAAATGGTAAATTTTCAGAATGGAGAGGGATACCTAGTGGTGTTTCCCAAGAGTCAGTCCTAGGACCAATCCTATTCAACTTACTCATAAATGATCTGGAGAAAGGGGTAAACAATGAGGTGGCAAAGTTTGCAGATGACACTAAACTGCTCAAGATAGTTAAGACCAAAGCAGACTGTGAAGAACTTCAAAAAGATCTCACAAAACTAAGTGATTGGGCAACAAAATGACAAATGAAATTTAATGTGGATAAATGTAAAGTAATGCACATTGGAAAAAATAACCTCAACTATACATACAATATGATGGGGGCTAATTTAGCTATAACTAATCAGGAAAGAGATCTTGGAGTCATCGTGGATAGTTCTCTGAAGACGTCCACACAGTGTGCAGCAGCAGTCAGTAAAGCAAACAGGATGTTAGGAATCATTCAAAAAGGGATAGAGAATAAGACGGATAGTATCTTATTGCCCTTATATAAATCCATGGTACGTCCACATCTTGAATACTGCATACAGATGTGGTCTCCTCATCTCAAAAAAGATATCCTGGCATTAGAAAAGGTTCAGAGAAGGGCAACTAAAATGATTAGGGGTTTGGAACGGGTCCCATATGAGGAGAGATTAAAGACGCTAGGACTTTTCAGCTTGGAAAAGAGGAGACTAAGGGGGGGATATGATAGAGGTATATAAAATCATGAGTGGTGTGGAGAAAGTGAATAAGGAAAAGTGATTTACTTGTTCCCAGAATATAAGAAGTAGGGGCCACCAAATGAAATTAATAGGCAGCAGGTTTAAAACAAATAAAAAGACGTTCTTCTTCACACAGCACATGGTCAACATGTGGAACTCCTTGCCTGAGGAGGTTGTGAAGGGTAGGACTATAACAGGGTTTAAAAGAGAACTAGATAAATTCACGGAGGTTAACTCCATTAATGGCTATTAGCCAGGATGGGTAAGGAATGGTGCCCCTAGCCTCTTTGTTTGTCAGAGGGTGAAAATGGATGGCAGGAGAGAGATCACTTGATCATTAGCTGCTAGGTTCACTCCCTCTGGGACACCTGGCATTGGTCACTGTCGGTAGACAGGATACTGGGCTGGATGGACCTTTGGTCTGACCCAGTATGGCCATTCTTATGTTCTTATGTTAGACTACTATAAAATAAACCCAAAGTTTTATGCCTACGTCTAGTCAAATGGAAAGCAAAATGTAAACAAATTCCATCCTCGGAGAAATATAGAAAACTCCCACTGACGTTAATAGGAATTGCAGGTGTGTCTCTCAACCAAGAATTAGGCAGAAATCTGATCAATATTTAGAAAACCACACTGCCATTGAGAAATAATACTAGAAACCGCTGCCATGTGACTTATTTATGCATTACATTCTTTCAGAGCAGGCAGACCCATAAAGTCAGCAGGTGGAGCTGCGATCCCCTCAGCAGGGCTGATGTAAGTTTCCACACTGAAAGAACATTCAGTTACATGTGCTCACTCAGACAGCCCATTCTAACTCACCAGCCTAAAGAAGGTCATAATAAAACATGAGAGTTCAATAATGCAGTTGTTACGTCATGTTGTAAGTGCACAAGCCAGGAGAAGAAGAAAACACAGAACTGACAGTGTTTGTCAGCACATGCTGCCTTTACTTTTTTTTAATTGGAGACAAATAGTACCATTTTAAAGTGATATACATGATTCTGGTGCATCTTACAGTGCAGTACTGTGCTGTATTACTCATGCATGGACTAAAAAGGGTACGCTGATGTAAACACATTTTTCCATCATCTTCAACATTAACATATGTGAAGTACATCTTTATGGATGTGAATGACTTCATAAATTGCTATTTATTTTTTTCATCTCGTGACATATAATGGCAGCCCCTCTAGATACTACTACTATTTAGTTAAATCAGGGGATCATGACCCCAGGTGTCACATGGTAGCAACTATGCTGTCTTTCCCATATTGTCAAATGGGTATGGGTCCTAACTAGCTCCTGGCTACATGGGAAAAGGGTCCCGGTATGGAAAACTTTTAGGACCACTGACCTAAGATAAAGAGACTAAACAAGATAAACATTTACAAAGTGCAAGTGGTACACTGATATCCATTTTTTGTGACCATCAAACACTATGTCTACCTTTCTTTATGTTATTACCTTGTTTAACTATCCCAAGAAAGCTTCTCTTACTTTGCAAATTTTTCATTTTAGTACTCAATCCATGCAAAAGTAATAATGATTCAATTGGTTTCACATGACAGACAACACACAGTTGTTTATATTTGCTATAGGTATAGAGGCCATTTTAATTAAAATCAATAAATAATTAACCCTGACTTGATTTTCTGTGTACCATAGCAGAACAAGTACACTTGGGTTTTTGTGAGGCAAGTAGAAAGTAACTTAGTCTCATTCTGAATATTTTATATGTTCTTTTCCTCTCTCCCTCACAATGTTTCTTCTCTTTCCCCAGTACTACTTTTAAAAAAAAAATCTCAGAAAGGTAGATTACCAGTTTTTCCTTTGTGTTGTACTTTGCACAGTAGTGCCAACCCCAAGCATTCAAGCAGCATGAGTGAAGCCCCCAAAATCATGAGATTGGCTTTAAAAGATTTTTTTAAAAGATTAAATTTTTGTTTCTTTTTATTTGCCTCTTGAGTTTTGAGCCTTTAGGGGTCATGTTTTCAAGCTTTCCTCTGCAACCACAAACTCCAGACATTTTTGTAAATGAAAGATGAGATAATCACATGACTCCATGTGCTGGAACCTCAGCGAGAACCCCAAATATCATGAGACTCATGATAAAATCATGACAGTTGGTAACATTGTTACATCTTCACAGCTGCTGCTTATGGTGCCTGCCCTGAATTGGCCTTTCTGGATGCAGGACTGCATCAGCACTGAGCACAGTTCTTTATTTCAGAGACAACATGATGGACAAATGGCAGACACTAGGGCTGATGGTGTTTAGCACTGGCAGAACTGTAGGAAAATGTTAGGTAAGATTTTTTTTGTGAACATGTTTGTTAAAACATAGTTGAGTCAGCTAGTCACAGTCTGAACAACTCTGGACTAAGTCCATAGAAATGGGAAATCTGGTCACTCCCATGATTGGGGTGCAGAATGGCCCATTTGTGGCCAGGATGTGTGGAAATATACTTAGAATGCCATTTTATTTTACCAGAGTTGATATATACATAATTCCTTTTATCTGAAACCTGCTAGTACCTTATTCATTCTACCATTTTTAAAGAAGCAATTAAAAGCTGGGTGATCAAATACATTTCTTATAAGGACCTGGCACACACAATCATGTGACAACAGATGGTATCTGAAAGCCTTTGTGAGAAGTTTGGCCAATGTTAAATAGACTGTGAATATGCAAGGTTGAACATATATTCTTAGAGTACCATTCATCTGCTCAGGCATCTGAAACATGGTAAACAAAATTCAGTTTATTTTGATATAATGCATGTTAATGTGGAGAGCCATACAAAAGACATGGAACACTCCGTAAGTACTGCTGGCTGCTGCACAGCAAAACATAAAAAGCAAGGTTAATAATATTAGCCCCAGAGAGGGACTGGATCCAGTCATGCACTGGAACATTGGAATTCATCAAATTAGTGGAAAAGAACTAAAAGCAATATGTGTTCAGAGCAGTAACAAAGACTCAAAAGAATCTAGTGTAGGAAAAAACGGAAGGTGTAGTATGGAGCAGAAGATCCCTATTTTGCATGGGAGATGGCAGTAGACCTGCAGCCAACAGCAGGGGAAGACAGGTGAGAAATGCCCCTGTGCTAATGTACTATACATTGTCCTAGCTAAGGAGTATTAGCCCTAGATCGCCTCGTCTCCCCAATCATAGCAAGTTTTGGCTCTTGGTATTAAGATGATATAAAATATGTAAGGCAGTAAACTAATGAGAATTACTATTAAGCAATGTAGAGGTTGGCATCAATCAACAACAATCGGCTCAGAAGCAGAAAGAGCAAAGGCAAAAAGTCAGAAAAGCAGTTTTTCTGGAGCTGATTTGTTTTGGTTGCTTTCAGCATCAGGCGAGGCCAAGTATAATGTATGTTTAACAAATGTGATGTGCCGTCAGCTGATATGATCGACTCTCTTGTTAAGACTTCTGAGGGGAGGGGTGGGTTTCAGCATTTTTTTCTTTTCATTAGGAAAAAATTCTAGACATTTTATGGGAAATGACTGTGAAAACAATGAGCCTGATCTTTGAGCTTGGTTTTTCTGCTTCACACACTATTGGTGAAATTTCTAAATGTTCGCACAGCCAAGTACCCTGTTGTATGCTTCAAATGGGGCCCAGCACATGTGTAGGCATTCTGCAGCTATTCAGAACTGATTTGCAGATGTACTTAAGTTCTCAGAGTGTTTTGGATGCTAAGCCCTTCAAAATGGCAGTGTCAGGGCCTGGCTGAGGAGCTGAGCACTAAAATAACATTTTCAAAAGTATTCAGCAGCCCAGACACATTCTGTCAGGTGCTCCTGAGTTAGTTATGCCTGGTGCATGGTTAAGACAGGCGGCACAGTTAAACCAGTCAAGCACCAGCAATACCCATTGATTGCTCTGCATGCCACACACACGGGAAACAAACAGTGAGCTGATTTGAAAAACTCAAACACATAAGAGAAAAAGATGAGAGGGTGATTCAGACAGCTAGAAAAAGGCTCAGGGAGAACAAATAGTAGCTTAGGGAGCTAGAATCAATTATTGCAGGCCTTCGGAGTCCATGACTTGCAAACATGGTTTTAACGTGCCTGACTTCAGCTGATATTATGGTAACTGCAAGTATCACTCTTTCTGGATAGTTTCTAAAATAGTCTGTTATAATCAGGTAGTACACGCGAATGTGAGAAAAGCATCATGTGTTGTGTCACCAGATGTATAGGATGAGATAGAAAGAGGGAATAGCTAAGGATGGAAAAACATTACAAGCTGTTTGTAGTGGATGGAAGAATCAACACTTCTGACCTGTGCATTCCCAATATACAATGAGCTTTCAGCAATCTTGGGCATACTCATGAAAGATTAAAAAATAGGAGTTCCCACATGATTGGAAGCCAATGTTGGAAAGGATACATGAAGGGCACTGTGGAATTACTAACTTAAACAGCAGAGCTGGGGAAGTCTTATTTGGATCAAAGACAAACAGTAATATTGAGTTCATTCACCCTGTCACAAGGACATACAAAATCCATTTTGTGTGTGCCAATTCTGATACACACAGCCCCAACAAGTTCATTTGGTATGAATGGAACACAGTAGACTAGACTAGATGGGGAACCTTAATAGCCTAGTTATAAATACTAAGGCACAGTCAGGCTCAGTGGAAATCTTCAAACCATTCATTCAGGCTGTCCTTTCACCAAATATGTAATGGGGGACAGGAGAGAGTTGTGATGGTGATGGAGACGTCTCAGTTCTGCATTAGAGGGGAAAAAAGCAAGAAAAATTATTTTGGGGTAAAAGAAGTTTCACCTAACAATTCCTAAAATGTTGGCTGTACACTTCAGCACTATATTAAATAACATTTCCATTCCCATTTAGATTTTTTATTGTCATTTAAGCATCTAGAAAAGCAGATGGGAAAATGTTTGGAGCTTTTTCATTCACAATTGTTCAATAGCCAAATTTCACTTGAAGAACTGGTTTCTTGGCAAAAATCAGTTTTAAATTGTTATTAAGGAACTGTTACATTTCATTTAAAACTCTAAGGCCTGGTTCTGTGTTCTTTACATACCCCAGACTGCTATTGACTTGCCTTCCCTTCATGGGAGTTTTGAGTATGCAAGGAATGCAGGATCAAGATCAGTATAATTGAATGGCAAAAAACTTTGACGACACAGAGTTAAAGTTGCCCAGTGATAGTTTGTCTTATTCAGCAAAAATCAAGAGGAGAAAGTTTTTAATTACTCAAGGTATTTACATTAATTCAGAAGCTTTGCTTCTTATGAGCTGATACACTGTTGTTGCTGCTTTCTTTAAATAAAAAAATAAGGGGAAACTCTTATTTTTAGTACTGTGTATTCCATGAGATGTCAGCAACTCTTCAGTGGCTTTCAGTTTTGTTTCATGTCTAATAATTAATTTCCACCATGAATTTACTGTGTTTCTATCTGTTTCCCCTAGGTTTGTTAAATCTCAATGCCCCATGCTAATATAAGGCAGAGTGTGTCACCCTTCCTTACAATGGGTAGTACCACACTCTGCAAGCAGTTCCAGTGATTTCAGTGGTGGTACTTGAAGGGGGATGGTGTTACTCAACAAGAGTGAGCATGGCAAAATCTAGCCCACAGTAAAGGAACTACAGGCACGTTTACACTATGAGGATTATAGTGTCATAACCCTGTAGTGTAGACGTATCCTACAGCTCCGGAAGGAGTTCTTCCTTTCATTTAGCTAGGTCTACATGGGGGTTAGGTCAGCATAGCTACAGCACTCATGGGTGTGAAAAATCCACACCTCTCTGTACCGTAGCTATGTCAACCCAAGTTTTAAGTGACGATCAGGCCTAAATTATTCTCGTGAGGAGCTAGAATAAAAATCTAAACTTTGAAAATATTTCTAGGGATGTCAAACGATTAAAAAAATTAATCGTGAATACCATTTTTGAAAATATTGTTGAATGTTTTCTACATTTTCAAATATATTGATTTCAATTACAACATGGAATACAAAGTGTAAGAACATAAGAACATAAGAAAGGCCGTACCGGGTCAGACCAAAGGTCCATCTAGCCCAGTATCTGTCTACCGACAGTGGCCAATGCCAGGTGCCCCTGAGGGAGTGATCAAGTGATCTCTCTCCTGCCATCCATCTCCATCCTCTGACGAACAGAGGCTAGGGACACCATTCTTACCCATCCTGGCTAATAGCCATTTATGGACTTAGCCACCATGAATTTAAACATTGTTATAGTCCTAGCCTTCACAACCTCCTCAGGTAAGGAGTTCCACAAGTTGACTGTGCGCTGCGTGAAGAAGAACTTCCTTTTATTTGTTTTAAACCTGCTGCCTATTAATTTCATTTGGTGACCCCTAGTTCTTGTATTATGGGAATAAGTAAATAACTTTTCCTTATCTACTTTCTCAACATCACTCATGATTTTATATACCTCTATCATGTCCCCCCTTAGTCTTCTCTTTTCCAAACTGAAGAGTCCTAGCCTCTTTAATCTTTCTTCATATGGGACCCTCTCTAAACCCCTAATCATTTTAGTTGCTCTTTTCTGAACCTTTTCTAGTGCTAGAATATCTTTTTTGAGGTGAGGAGACCACATCTGTACACAGTATTCGAGATGTGGGCGTACCATGGATTTATATAAGGGCAATAATATATTCTCAGTCTTATTCTCTATCCCCTTTTTAATGATTCCTAACATCCTGTTTGCTTTTTTGACCGCCTCTGCACACTGCGTGGACATCTTTAGAGAACTATCCACGATAACTCCAAGATCTTTTTCCTGACTCGTTGTAGCTAAATTAGCCCCCATCATGTTGTATGTATAGTTGGGGTTATTTTTTCCAATGTGCATTACTTTACATTTATCCACATTAAATTTCATTTGCCATTTTGTTGCCCAATCACTTAGTTTTGTGAGATCTTTTTGAAGTTCTTCACAATCTGCTTTGGTCTTAACTATCTTGAGTAGTTTAGTATCATCTGCAAACTTTGCCACCTCACTGTTTACCCCTTTCTCCAGATCATTTATGAATAAATTGAATAGGATTGGTCCCAGGACTGACCCTTGGGGAACACCACTAGTTACCCCTCTCCATTCTGAGAATTTACCATTAATTCCTACCCTTTGTTCCCTGTCCTTTAACCAGTTCTCAATCCATGAAAGGACCTTTCCTTTTATCCCATGACAGCTTAATTTACATAAGAGCCTTTGGTGAGGGACCTTGTCAAAGGCTTTCTGGAAATCTAAGTACACTATGTCCACTGGATCCCCCTTGTCCACATGTTTGTTGACCCCTTCAAAGAACTCTAATAGATTAGTAAGACACGATTTCCCTTTACAGAAACCATGTTGACTATTGCTCAAGAGTTTATGTTTTTCTATGTGTCTGACAATTTTATTCTTTACTATTGTTTCAACTAATTTGCCCGGTACCGACGTTAGACTTACCGGTCTGTAATTGCCGGGATCACCCCTAGAGCCCTTTTTAAATATTGGCATTACATTAGCTAACTTCCAGTCATTGGGTACCGAAGCCGATTTAAAGAACAGGTTACAAACCTTAGTTAATAGTTCCGCAACTTCACATTTGAGTTCTTTCAGAACTCTTGGGTGAATGCCATCTGGTCCCGGTGACTTGTTAATGTTGAGTTTATCAATTAATTCCAAAACCTCCTCTAGTGACACTTCAATCTGTGACAGTTCCTCAGATTTGTCACCTACAAAAGCCAGCTCAGGTTTGGGAATCTCCCTAACATCCTCAGCCGTGAAGACTGAAGCAAAGAATCCATTTAGTTTCTTCGCAATGACTTTATCGTCTTTAAGCACTCCTTTTGTATTTTGGTCATCAAGGGGCCCCACTGGTTGTTTAGCAGGCTTCCTGCTTCTGATGTACTTAAAAAACATTTTATTACCTTTGGAGTTTTTGGCTAGCCGTTCTTCAAACTCCTCTTTGGCTTTTCTTATTACACTCTTGCACTTAAGTTGGCAGTGTTTGTGCTCCTTTCTATTTGCCTCACTAGGATTTGACTTCCACTTTTTAAAGGAAGTCTTTTTATCTCTCACTGCTTCTTTTACATGTTTGTTAAGCCATGGTGGCTCTTTTTTAGTTCTTTTACTGTTTTTCTTAATTTGGGGTATACATTGAAGTTGGGCCTCTATTATGGTGTCTTTAAAAAGGGCCCACGCAACTTTCAGGGATTTCACTTTAGTCACTGTACCTTGTAACTTTTGTTTAACTAACCCCCTCATTTTTGTATAGTTCTCCCTTTTGAATTTAAAGGCCACAGTGTTGGGCAGTTGAGATGTTCTTCCCACCACAGGGATGTTGAATGCTATTGTATTATGGTCACTATTTCCAAGCGGTCCTGCTATAGTTACCTCTTGGACCAGCTCCTGCGCTCCACTCAGGATTAAATCTAGAGTCGCCTCTCCCCTTGTGGGTTCCCGTACCAGCTGCTCCATGAAGCAGTCATTTAAAGTATCGAGAAATTTTATCTCTGCATTTCGTCCTGAAGTGAAATGTTCCCAGTCAATATGGGGATAATTGAAATCCCCCACTATTATTGGGTTCTTAATTTTGATAGCCTCTCTAATTTCCCTTAGCATTTCATCATCACTATTACTGTCCTGGTCAGGTGGTCGATAATAGATCCCTACTGTTATATTTTTACAGTGCTTACTTTATATTTATTTTGATTACAAGTATTTGTACTGTAAAAAACAAAAGAAATAGTATTTTTAATTCACCTAATACAAGTACTGTAGTGCAATCTTTTTATTGTGAAAGTGCAATATACAAATGGTTCACTGTGATTAATTGACAGCCCTAATTATTTTCCAAAAGTGCTAAGCAAATGTATAAAAATCTTTTTCTGGTTAAAAAATAACTTGCACTAATAATGAGACTATTTATTTTTAGACTATGACATTAGGCCTTATCCCTCCCAAATGCTGAGGAGGCTCCTGAAAGACATACTGCTTATGAGGGACAGGGTCCAATATGGTTCCACCTCCTCTTGTAGATGCATCTGAGGAGTTAGAAACATCTTAGCCATTTTTAAGGGTACTGTGTGTGTAAGTGGCAATGCTGTTCAGGAGAGCTATAACTGAGGCAAAAGTAACTCATCCAGGAGTTAATGAGCATAACTAGGAAGTGTTTCCCAATATTCAGTATCTTATAGACATGCACACGATTGCAATGGATTATTAAAACATTAAATTCTCTTTCTCATATTGAAGCTAATTTTGGGTTGGTTCCATTTGAAGCCAAAGAATGACTTTCAGTCCAAATGCCCAGTTGTGCAAAATCTTCTACTACGTATAGCACTAAGCCTCGCAATCCAATAAGTGTTTGCAGGATCAAGCCCAGGTTATTTTATAGATACCTAGCAATCAGAGGAATACTGTCAGGTATGCTTTTCATCATTCACATTGAAAGAATTTTTTAAATCTAATTTTACTTTCCCCTTTTTGCATTTTTCTTTTGTTATTTGTTTTTCTTTGTTTGACACAAATGGGGGACCAACCTGGTGAGCTGGTGAAGGTTTTAGTTGGGAAAATGCAGCAGAAGTAAGAATGTGATGCCTGATCTCATTTTTGCCAAGCAGGCCAATGCACCTAGGGGCTTTTTTTAGCTGCCATTCTTTCAAGAGAGATAAAGGATTAAACAATGAGTCATCAACAATAAAAAGACCTACAGGCCTGGATCATGCAAACAAGTATGTATTTGATTTTAAGCACAGTAGTCATTCAATTTTCTTCACTGGAACTATTCCCATGCTTAAAGTTATATATGTTTGAGGCCTGGTCTACACTTAAAACTCAGGTCTACATAGCTATGGTGCTCAGGAGTGTGAAAAATCCACTCTCCTGAGCTCCATACCTATGCTGACCTAACTCCTGATGTAGACACAGCTAGGTTGACAGAAGACACAGTCCCTGCCCCAAAAAGCTTACATAGGCAAATATTCCATTAGAACCTAGAAGGTCTGAAAGCTTACATAGGCATATATTCCATTAGAACCTAGAAGGTCTGAAAGCTTACATAGGCATATATTCCATTAGAACCTAGAAGGTCTGAAACATGATTTAAATACTCTCTCCAGCAGTGAAATGTTAATTGCAATAACTCTTGAAATTGCTACCTTCTTCACCCCAGGCTAGCGAGAGATTTCTGTAACGACAAGCAGAGATGGCAGATTGGTATTCCTTACTGGTTATATGCATGCTGTGTCTGAGTCAAGATATGAAAGATGCAAATAGAATTTTCATTTAAAGACTCATCACCCAAGGCTACAAGTTAGTGTGCAAACTTTAAATTGGTAATGCAAAACAAAAAAAAACCTTTATGTTAGGGAGGCACTGTACTTCTGGAGGCAGCATGTTTTTGGCCAGGATGTAAAATAATTCTTGATCACATCTAATTAAAGATCCTGTGGGTATTTCTCGCAAGAATTGCCACTAGTGTTTTGGCCAGATTCCAATCTTGATAATTGAATAATGTTTGTTTATTCTGCCCTTGCAGTTTCAATTGTGTTCATTATTCTTCACTTCCTTTCCTAACTCTTGTGTGTTATTTTTATGCACTAACACGTGTGTATACATATAAAAGTGCTTTGGGATCTTTGAGGCTGAAATGAATATGTAAGATATTTTCATTATAAACCTGACCAGTACCTCCAAAGAAGATCTATAATGATGGAATTTCTTTAGAGCAAAGGTCCTGGGGCTACTTTAAAAGCTTAGGGAGTTTTACCTTTAGTATGATTTGCCTTTATGAAGGAAGGAACTCCATCCCACTCTCTCATCTCTTAAAAGTTCTACTCAGATCCCTAAAGTACAGACTTCACACGATGATAAAACTCTCAATGAAGACTTTATTAAATAGTTAGGAGCCTACTTTCCTGTTCTCCGCACTATTCTAACTACCATTTTGACAGTGAATGATCTGCCAGCCCACATACCATCAGTCTCTGTAAGATACACTTAGTTAAAAGAATGTTATGGTTGCAAAGTCAAGCACTCAAAAGTTAGGAAATGTCAGAATTAAGGTTCTCTGTGCAACCTTAATTCAGCCCTCTTGTTCATATGAATTATGGTACAGTCTTTAATTACATGATACCCCATATTATTATTTTTTCTTTTCCTTTCAGTAATTCCTGTTAGCTGATAAATTCAACCTGGCTTCTGCCAGAGTGCTCAGCACAATATTGTCATGGTCCCTCAGCTCACACCATCTTCAAAATGCCTAAGAAAGGCATCAGAAAGAACCCACAGAGGCCAAATGCAAAAAAGGGCTAGGGTACGGAGGATAAAAGTAGGAAGAACTAATACACATACTATCTGCACAAAAAGAGCACATTTGTTCAATAATAGGCATCTCCTTTTACATTTCAGAGTAGAATTATACTTTAATTAGTAACTATGAACTGATATTTCATTTAGAACACAGTGAAAGGATCATACTCTGAAATTAACAACAGTTCTAAGTAAACTAATAACTTTGTACTTTTCCTAAGAGTGAAGTCTGTAGACTTAAGATAAAGGGGCAATATCAGATATATTGCTTTTTTAAATTTTTGATTAAACATTATTTTTGCATGAACCGTGTCATAGGAAATAGAACATTGATTTTTGCACCAACATATTAAAATATAATAGTGTAAAATATAAAATTTTTGTTTTCATTTGAATTATTATTAGGTAAAGGGAAATAATACTGAGCTCTGCAGGGGTTGCAAAAAGACAGAGAAGGGAAATAGAAAGAAAGAAAAAACAAAAGTAAGACATGGTGTTCATACACCGCAATATTTGTAGTTCATAAGGAGCTATGCTTACATGGGAACTGCATTTATAGAAAAGTAACTAATAAACATAATACACTTTTATTTCCCACAGGTATAGTCTGTAGTCTCATTATTAAGCATTGCCCTTGACTAACAAGAAAATACATAAATATGTAAAATATTTTGTCTGAGAACAATCTCCTTCATTCTTCAATTTTACATATACACCCCACATAGAGAAATTAATACTTATAATCATACCTGTGCAACTATATTGAAGTCAGTGAGGTTGCATGAGAGTAAATGACAACAGAATTATACCTAATGCCGCCTTCTAAAATTTCATACAAAATCTATGCTAATAAAACATTAACATTCTACAGTTATACACTCAGTTTCAGAAATGCCAAAATTTAGGTTGAATGTTCAGCCTTAACTCTGCCTCCATTGGTTCATGCATTATGATACAGTCTTTCATTACAGGAGAACTTACTATTTTTCAAACACTAAAATAAAATATTTTAGATGTTTACAATATTAATGTCAAGGTCATACATGTAAACCAAAATTTGGCATCTCCTGACTTCCAAGGGCTTAATTGTACAACTTTAATATTTAATTAACTACAAAACACTATATAAAAGAAAGTTAAGGTTGCACTGAATGAGGCAAAAATGTGGAAAAAGTAGAGCTTGATGATGATGATGATATAATGCATATACACACGGCGAGCAAATTAAGGTTGAACAAACAACCTTCATTCTGACACTTCCAAGTTTTAAATACTTGATTTTGCAACCTTAATATTATTTTAATATAGTTTTTAATATGATTTCACAGGTTTTTAAAATAAAAGCAAACTGAAAAACAGATTTTCATCCTGTGGAATCATGTTGACTACTATATGTGTTTAGTGGTAACAGACCCTTTTGCCCCTATCCCTCCCAAACCTAATCCGTCCCATCTAATCTATCCTTATCCTTGTCTCTCAACAACACCCCCTCTGGCTACATGTCCCAATCTCCCTCTACCTCGTCTACCTACCTTAACTCCTCAGACCTGTCAACCCCATGCCACTCTCCTCACCCCTCTGCATTGAGGTCAGGCCACTTGCTCTTTTTCTCTGCTTCCTGCAGACCAGCAGAAGGAACGTTCAGAGCACAGGAGAAGACAGTGTCCTTGGTCTCAGTTCCTGTGCTCAGTGTCAGTGTGACCCCCAGTTGTCAGGAGGAGCAATTGCAGCAAAAGTCCTTAAGCTCCACTGGAGCAGAGCCCTTTGCTCTGGCAGAACTTATGATTTTCACTAGCTCAGTGGCCTTCCCGAGCTACAGAGCGGCTGAAGTAGTCAGGAATTAAGCCAGGGGCTTCTGTAGAATTTATAAGGTTTGGAAGAGATTTTGGCAATGCACCTGTCAACTGTACAAGGTCCACAGAAGGCCTTATTCTTTCCCTCTACATGGTACAAGTTCCCAAGAACCCTTCTCTCTGCATCAGTTCTCCCTACCAATTTGCAGCAATTTAGACGACTAGCCAATTCACTGAAAAGATGGATTTGCTGTATATGTCCATAGAGTCACAGTTAGCAATCTTAGTGAACACAATGTACTGTGTATGCTCCATGTATGATTGCTAAGTGCTAATAGTCATATAAAAATCTGATTTTGTCCAGAACAAATCTGTGCCCTGGTCTTCATTGAAGGCTATTGGCATGCCAATTTTCAACTTTCAAACTTCAGCTGATTTGACTGGACGAACACACACACACATCAGGAATTTTTTTATTATGGGGAAAGTGTTTACTTACTCTCCTCGTGCTTAAACAGCTGATCAGTTTTTGCTCAAGTTTACATGGACATTCACTTCAGGCAGAGACCACATCTGGAAAGTGTCAACCCAAAAGGGGTAAGATTCAGATAAGTTAACATAGAAATCATAGAAATGTCTGAAAAGATGTTGTAATTGGAAATTATTAAATGTTAATCATCTCAGTTAATTTTCACCTGTTATAGCACAGTCAATATATTAACATTTCAGCTTTGCCACCTGCTAGATAATGTGTAATGTATAAAACTGATGTCCTGATAACAGTGTTGTGTGGCAGACAATCCAGGCACACACAAACATACCGTTAATGTTCTATAATAAGCAGAGTACTAGCAATTTGCTCCACACTCAAACACCTTGTAAACTAGACTAACTCCCAATTGTGCTGAGGTTCTCAGGTTGCAATACAGTAGCCTTAAAATGAAACATCATTACACTGATCACCAGTTTATTTCATGTTTTTATTTTTAATTGTCCCTACCAACCAGCATACTATGTTGTTATACATTTTAATAGTAATATTTTAAAAGCTAAACATTAAAAAGACTCTCGTCAAACGGCAGCCCCAAAACTAAGAAGTTCTCCCCAAGTAACCACTATGTAATTTAATTTACTCACATTTTCTTGTGATATTTACAAACTTTAAGCATTGACCACAAACCCAAAAAGCTTTTTAAAAAAGATTCCCACTCCAACCACTAGACTTCTCCCATTAGTAGCTCCATTAAACTTTCAGTCATTAGAGAGTCCACGGTACTTTCCAGGAAAAAAGGACTATTGGTCCCATATTGCTAAATTATACTTTGGCCATTCTGCTCTGTAGTTTGTTGAATTAGATATCACACACACTTGTAAGGCGACCATTTAAATGTGTTCCATTTTTTGATGTTCAGACTGTCTTTCTTGCAAATGTAAGGCCAGATTCTGGCTGGCCCTTACTTGGGTGTCCACGGCAGAAAGCACAAAGTGCCTTTCTCTGTGTTTGTGTTCCCCAGGTAAGAGCTCTCCACAGCTGTAGTCCCTGTACTCAGCAGAGCACAGGGACTGTTATTTCAGGATGTAATCCACCTGAAAGGAGCAGGGAGAGTGTGGGGCCATAGACCAACTCTATTTTTCTGCACCACGCCACAAAGCAAACTGGTGTGGTGCACCCCCAGAAGGGGTGTAGAGGTACAGCAATGGGCATGCTCTTCAGCACTGTGGAGCTCAGCGAGGAATTCTGAAAATCTCAAAATGCATATTTTTAAATGAGTGCCTTATAAACACATGTAATAATAATTCAGTTACAGGAGAATGTAATTACTTCTTGACTGGGAGTCAGGAGAGCTGGGTTCTAATTCCTTGTTCTTCCCCTGACCATCTGTGTGATCTTGGGAAAATGATTTCACTTCTCTGTCTCAGCTTTCCCATCTATTTAAATGAGGTAATCTATACTTACCTTACTTGATAAAGTGCTTTGAGCTCTAATGGATGAAAACACTATATAAGAGCAAATTTATTATTACTGTTGGCAGTGTGCAACCCATACTGTTTCAGGGGAGGGAGGGGGGGTAAAGCATGCCAGAGTACTTAAAAACTGATAACCTCTGATTTGTGATGTGTATATTTAATTCATATTTATTTTAAAATGCACCCATCCAAAGCCTTAAGATATGAAACATCCTATAAAATACATACTCAAATACACAACTGTTATAATTTTTGTTGTTCAACAGTGATGGAAGTTAAGGCCATATCTGCAGTCTTTTAGGTGAGCTACTTGCACTAAGTATCTTTAGAAATATGCTCCTGTGCTTTCAAATTGAGTAGCATTTTCTGAGATTCACAACTCTATAGGAAACACTTCATCCACCATAGAAGCACAGCCAATTTGGCTAAAACCATGCCATCTATTTAACGGTGAAGAGCCACACTATGCAACAGGTTTAGGCATGGAAATGAAGACTAGGAACTGCAGGGGAAATTTTAGTTATACAGAATGTAATTGCCCAAATTGGAATTTGGATAGTGTGTTGGTGTTAACCATCTGCTCTTACAGAAGGAATGATGGGAATCTGAATGATCAAAAGTTTTAGGACTTTATATTTACGTCTCACTTGAAAGTCAGCAACTCCAGCAACGTAGTGCCCTCTAATACTATGCTGAGAATTAGCATAATGCTGACCCAGAATACTAGCATAAGGCAAAATGTATCCAAGCTAAAAATATACTACAAGCCTTTCAAATGGAGAATCCCTTGTGTTGATTTCAGTGGGAGTTTCACCGATTGGTTTCTCCATCTTTATCTGGATTTTTTAAAATTATTATTCTCTGTACAATGTTTTAATTTTCTTACTGAATTCTAGGTTTGATTTTATGAAGAGTTAAACACAGATTTTAAAAAATTCTCATTCAGAAGACAGACATTATTATGTTTAATAATTAAGCCTGCTAAAAATCTTCTGTCAGGGACTACTATTTTTTATGTTATCTTTACTATTCTCATTAGCACTACTGAGCTTTCATCAATCTTCAGTTCAAATTAGGGTTCTTTCTTTAAAGGTTATTTCTTCTAGATGAAGAATGATATCACATTTTAATAAGAAGTCTATAATTATGGTGTCATATGTCTGCAGCTGCAAATAGGGCATCCCTATACCACAAATTAAATGTCTTTACCTTATTTTTAAATACATTACTTCATAATTTCACAGCCCAATCAATGTATTAAATTCAAAGAGACTTAAGTGATCACCTTTTAAAAATTCTCTTCACTTCTTCATTACACATTTACTCTTCATTAAAAATTCTCTTAATTTCTTCATTACACTTTTCCGCTAATATCTTTGCAGTCCAAAGTTCATAATATTTTTTTTTCATGTTAGTGAAGTACAATAATTTTTGGATAAGTGCTTCCACCTCTGTGGGAGAAAAAATTCTTCAGTATATCCACCTCAAAATAATCATGTCGTATATGTTTTCTAAAGCTTTCCATTTGAAAAGACCCGTGGAGTAAGTTTGTTGTCTGTAGTGTGTGTGTTTGTGTTTGTGGTGTGCTTGCTGCTTGACTGAAATATACCATGTGGTCTGTTTGTTTGGGGGACCGTGTGCTAAGCCTAGCAGCCTACTAGGCAAGACTGAGAGCTTGTTAACGAGGCTTTGATCCCTAAGCCCTTTAGCACCCATCAACCTTTAATCAGGGGACCGGGCTACTCAGGAAGACCAGGGCTTTAAAAAGCCGCTCCTAAGCAACCAGAGGAGCTAGTGAACTGGAGCAGCTAACGGGAGTTTTGTGAAGGAGTTTAGAGAGAGACAGTGGGGGTGGGGAGGCTAGATACACTTATCATTCTTTAAACTTAAAGCCCAAACCACCCACTGATAAAAACAAAACAACATAGGAACGAGCTTCCGGAGCAAAAAGATAATGCAGGCAGAAGTCCAGCAATAGAGTGGGGGCTATCCAGGTTATTGCACCAGATGCAGCATGTATGACTCTCTCCTCTCTGGGCAGGTGGCATATATGTGCATTTGGTGCAAAGAGCTCCTGGCCCTCAGAGACCGTCATGGGCTTTGGAGACCAGAGTGGCTGAACTGGAGGAGATAAGGGAGACAGAAAGATACTTAGATGAGATTTTTTGGGACACAGTAGAACGGTGCCACTCCTGGTCTGACAGTCTCTTTACTGTTGAGGAGGGTGAAAGTTTCAGGGAAGGAAAACATCCAACTGGAGCAAAGGAAATGATCCATAGTTGGGACCCTCCTTCCTGATGGTGTTGTGGTATCCTCTTGCACTGAAGATGCCTTTCTGGGTAAGGGAACTCCAGTTATTAGGAAGAGACAGGTATTAGTAATGGATGATTCGAACATTAGAAACATAGCTGGGTTTGCAAGGATTGGGAAAACCGCATGGTGACTTGGCTGCCAGGTACAAAGGTTGTGGATCTCTCAAGACATCTAGATAGATTTATGTGTAGTGCTGGGGAGGAGCTGGTGGCCGTGGTACATGTAGGTACCAGTGACATAGGAAAGGATAGGAGAGAGGTCCTGGAGGCCAAATTTAGGCTGCTAGGTAAGAGACTGAAGTCCAGGATCTCCATGGTAGCATTCTCTGAAATGCTTCCAGCTCCACACGCAGAGCCAGTTAGGCAGAACTGCAGGGTCTCAATGCATGGATGAGATGATGGTGTAGGGAAAAGGGGTTTAGATTTATTAGGAACTGGGGAAACTTTTGGGAAAGGGGGAGTCTATACAGAAAGGATGGGCTCCACTAAACCAAAATGGAACCAGATGGCTGGCACATGAAATTAAAAAGGTTGTAGAACAGTTTTTAAACTAAGGGCTGGGGGAAAGCTGACAGGTGCAGAGAGCACATGGTTCGGACAGAGACATCCGTTAGGGGAGGACCTATTAATGGAGATTCTCTATATCCTAGTAAGGAGGAAAGGATGAAAGATGATAAAATACAGGTAGGATCTGATGAGAAACAGTCAAATGAAAAAAAGACTCATTCAATTACATCATGTAATGGCAGACAGCTAAAAAGTGTCAAGTTTTTAAAGTGCTTATATACAAATGCTAGAAGTCTAAATAATAAGGTGGGTGAACTAGAGTGCCCTGTATTAAATGAGAATATTGATATAATAGGCATCACAGAAACTTTGGTGGAATGAGGATACTCAATGGGACATAGTAATACTAGGGTACAAAATATATTGGAAGGACAGAACAGATTGTGCTGGTGGGGGAGTGACACTATATGTGAAAAAAGCGTAGAATCAGATGAAGTAAAAATCTTAAATGAACCAAACTGTACCATACACTCTCTATGGATAGTAATTCCATGCTCTAATAATAAGAATATAGCAGTAGGAATATATAACAGACCGCCTGACCAGGATGGTGATAGTGACTGTGAAATGCTCAGCGAGATTAAAGAGGCTATTAAAATAAAAGACTCGATAATAATGGGGGGTTTCAACTATCCCCATATTGACTGGGTACATATCACCTCAGGACAGGATGCAGAAATAAAGTTGCTTGATATCTTAAATGACTGCTTCTTGGAGCAGCTAGTCCTGGAACCCACAAAAGGAGAGGCAATTCCTGGTTTAGTCCTAAGTGGAGCACAGGATCTGGGCCAAGAGGTGAATATAGCTGGACCGCTTGGTAATAGTGATCATAATATAATTAAATTTAACATCTCTGTGGTGGGGAAAACACCATAGCAGCCCAACACTGTAGCATTTAATTTCAGAAAGGGGGACTACACAAAAATGAGGAAATTAATTAAACAGAAATGAAAAGGTACAGTGCAAAAAGTGAAATCCCTGGAAACTTTTTAAAGACACCATAATAGATGCTCAAATTAAATGTATACCCCAAATTAAAAAAACATAGGAGAATAAAAAAAAATGCCACTGTAGCTAAACAACACAGTAAAAGAAGCAGTGAGAGGCAAAAAGGCATGCTTTAAAAAGCAAAAGTTAAATCCTAGTGAAGAAAATAGAAAGGAGCATCATCTCTGGCAAATGAAGTGTAAAGATATAATTAGGAAGGCCAAAAAAGAATTTGAAGAACAGCTAGCCAAAGACTCAAAAAGTAATAGCAAAAACATTTTTTTAAGTACATCAGAAGCAGGAAACCTGCTAAACAACCAGTGTGGCCGCTGGAAGATCAAGATGCTACAGGACCACTAAAGGACGATAAAGCCATTGAGGAGAAACTAAGTGAATTCTTTGCATCGGGTCTGCATGACTGAGGATGTGAAGGAGATTCCCAAATGGAACCATTCTTTTTAGGTGACAGATCTGAGGAACTGTCCCAGATTGAGGTGTCATTAGAGGAGGTTTTAGAACAAATTGACAAACCAAACAGTAATAAGTCACCAGGACCAGATGGTATTCACCCAAGAGTTCTGAAGGAACTCAAATGTGAAATTGCAGAACTACTAACTGTAGTCTGTAACCTATAATTTAAATCAGCTTCTGTACCAAATGACTGGAGGATAGCAAATGTGACGCCACTTTAAAAAGGGCTCCAGAGGTGATCCCAGCAATTACAGGTGGGTAAGCCTGACTTCAGTACCAGGCAAACAGGTTGAAACTATAGTAAAGAACCAAATTGTCAGACACATAGATGAACATAATTGGTTGGGGAAGAGTCTACATGGTTTTTGTAAAGGGAAATCATGCCTCACCAATCTACTAGAATTCTTTGAGGGGGTCAACAAGCATGTGGACAAGGGGGATCCAGAGGACATAGTATACTTAGATTTTCAGAAAGCCTTTGACAAGGTCCCTCACCAAAGGCTCTTAAGCAAAGTAAGCTGCCATGGATAAGAGGGAAGGTGCTCTCATGGATTGGTAACTGGTTAAAAGATAGGAAACAAAGGGTGGGAATAAATGGTCAGTTTTCAGAATGGAGAGAGGTAAATAGTGGTGTCCCCCAGGGGTCGGTACTGGGACCAGTCCTATTCAACATATTCATAAATGATCTGTGAAAAGGGGTAAACAGTGATGTGGCAAAATTTGCAGATGATACAAAACTACTCAAGCTAATTAAATCCCAGGCAGACTGAGAAGAGCTAGAAAAGGATCTCTCAAAACTGGGTGACTGGGCAACAAAATGGCAGATGAAATTCAATGTTGATAAATGCAAAGTAATGCACATTGGAAAACGTAATCCCAACTATACATATAAAATGATGGGGTCTAAATTAGCTGTTGCCACTCAAGAAAGAAATCTTGGAGTAATTGTGGATAGTTCTCTGAAAACATCCACTCAATGTGCAGAGGCAATCAAAAAAGATAACAGAATGTTGGGAATCATTAAGAAAGGGATAGATAATAAGACAGAAAATATCATATTGCCTCTATATAAATCCTGATACAACCACATCTTGAATACTGCGTGCAGATGTGATCCCCCCATCTCAAAAAAGATATATTGGAATTGGAAAAGGTTTAGAAAAGGGCAACAAAAATGATTAGGGGTATGGAATGACTGCCATATGAGGAGAGCTTAATAAGACTGGGGCTTTTAAGCTTGGAAAAGAGACAACTAAGGGGGGATATAATAGAGATCTATAAAATTATGACTGCTGCGGAGAAAGTAAATACAGAGAAAGGATGTGTAATTTACTCCTTCTCATAACACAAGAACTAGGGGTCACCAAATGAAATTAATAGGCAACAAGTTTAAAACAAACAAAAGGAAGCATTTTTTCACACAATGCACAGTCAACCTGTGGAACTCCTTGCCAGAGGATATTGTGAAGGCCAAGACTATAACAGGGTTCAAAAAAGAACTAGATAAGTTCATGGAGTATAGGTCCATCAATGGCTATTAGCCAGGATGGGCATGGATGGTATCCCTTGCCTCTGTCTGCCAGAAGCTGGAAATGGGCGACAGGGGATGGACCACGTTCTGGTTACCTGTTCTGTTCATTCCCTCCGGGGCACCTGGCCTTGGCCACTGTCGGTGGACAGTATACTAGGCTAGATGGACCTTTGGTCTGACCCAGTATGGCTGTTCTTATGTAAAAAAAACTATGATGTTTTATTTAACTAGATTTTTTTTTAAAAAGAACTGCCAAATTAAATTTTAGGAAATAGTTGAGCAAAAATATTTGCCCATGCAAATTATAACACAATTCTAGACACACAAATTATTTTAATGCAATCTAAGAGAATAAAAATGACATGCAGACATGCAAGTTTATGTAAAAATTGCATGCAGATTTTAAGTGTCTATTTTTGGAAGTGGCATAAAAAATACACATACAAATGCTTAGCATTTACAACTACAAACTATGTTTGCAGCTTCACATTTTACACTGTGTGCTTTAGCCAACTGGCTAAACATGATATTGTCATAACTAAATGCTCAGATAAAGGCCACTCCTGCAAAAGGGTCCACAAGTGAGGACTCTTAGATCCTTGCAGAGTCTAATTGAGATTAATGGGATGTCTCACTGCATGAGGCTCTGCATACTTCTAAATCACTTTGGAGGACTGAGGTGTTAGATGCTACATGAAAATTATAATAAACATTTTAGTAACAATTTTAACCTTTTGTATATAAAAAACAGGTTTGAGTTTGACAGATTTTTAGTGTATGAGTTGTGAGCAGGAATGAAATAATAGACCAGAAGCTTGAACAGATGTTTTCTCTAGGCTCCACACAATTGTACATGAAATACAGAAAGAAAATCAGTGTGCCAAATTTCACAAGAGTATACCAAAATCAGGGCATAATGTTAACATTAAAAGTGAAAAGTTATTACAATAAAGAAAAGAAAAAGGTAACATTCTAAATAAAAGGATACAAATCTCCTATGGTTTTTCTTCCTATGGGCCATATTCTGCCCTTGATTACATACTCAACTCCTACTGTGAATTTTTTTTTTAACATTAAAAAATGGGCAGTCTAGCCAGTTTCAGCAGTTCAGGGTATGAAAATGTAGACGGCTGGATGTATTTCTGTGAGCTGGACATTTCCCTGTGTAGCTAATCAGTACAGTGGAACAGGGTGTTGCGGCACACTGAGATCTCATGGAAATCCTCTAGAGATATCTCCAGGAAAATTTCCTGGAGATACTTGGTAATCCTCTGCCTAAGACTCCTTGGCAGAGCAGCTCTGTTCCTTCCCCCATTGTAGGAAACTTTCCCATGCCATTTGGCAATCACTTGTGCAGGGACCATAGCAGCACACAGACAAGCAGCACAGGGAGCAGGGCAGAAGCCACGAGCATGTGGTAGATGTACCCTCATTTCCCTGCATACCCTGCTAGAATGACCCCCACCTGTGGAAAAGTGTGGGAGAATTTTAGATTCCCCCCCCCAGTTCGCTGCACCACAACCCTTGCAGCGTGAGTGCTCTTTTCCCCATGTGGAGCGTTCCCCCCTCCACCAACACTCACCATGCTTTGGGTGTTCGCAGAGATGTGTGCTTGCCAAGGGTCAGTGAGAAAGTGATAGTTATGTTGCAAAAGGTGTATTTTACTGAAATGTTTCAGTGCTGTGTGTGAATTTAACAATCATGCTTCCATGCATTGTTCTTTGTGCTTCAGGAGATGTGGCCTTCAGGAACACCCCCCGCCTCAATGCACACACTAGCTGAGCATCTCCGTCAGATAAGAAAGTGGGCAAGATGGAGCAAAGACGACATGTTCTGGGAGGTACTGCACTCCTCCAATGCAGAGAAAAGGGAACACAAGAAGTGGTGGGAAGCCAAAAGGCAGGACAGGAAAGAAAATCAGGAGTTTGTTAAGGATGCTACTAAGCGGGTCATTAAAGTAATGGAAGAGGAAACGCAGATGCTGAAGTCCTTAATAACGCTGCAGACTGAGCAGATCCAGGCCCGCTCTCCCCTGCAGCACATTCAGAACTCTTTTCCATGCTTCCCCAAACTCCACCCACACAGTGCTTTCCACTTTTTGGGACTTCTGGGTTTCCCCGTCAGTCCACTCCTTCGGCAACTTTCATAATGATAGCTGGACCTACACACAGGTCTGAAAGTCTACCCTTCCCTGGTACCTCCTTTCACACCAAGCATCTTTGTGTGAGTTGTGTCTTGTGCAATAAAAGCAAAGTTTTTGAATGGTAACTCATCTTTATTTGTTTTCTACAAATTGAGATCGCAGGCACTACCAATATATAAACAGGCAGTTTATTCATGTGCTTGCTGGAATGTAAGGCCCCAATGTCACCATTACTTCCTAGGAAAACTACCTGTAATATTGTAGCACCAATCACTAAGATATACATTACTGGTTCTCATTTTCAGTGTTGCCTCAAAGCCTCCCTGATTTGAATTGCCCCCCTCTGGCCTCCTCTTATAGTGTTGGTATCTGGCTGCTCAAAATCAGCAGCCAAGCTGTCTGCCTCAACGCTCCACCCCTGAGCAAACCTTTCACCCTTACCTTCACAAAGATTATGCAATGTACAGCATGCGGCTATGACCAAAGGAATATTATCCTCATTAAGGTCTAGCCTGCCATAAAGGCTTCGCCAGCACACCTTTAATCTGCCAAAGGCACTTTCCACTGTCATCCAGCACCTACTCAGCCTGTTGTTGAACAACTTCTTACAGCTTTCCAGGTTCCCATGTAAGGTTTCATGAGCCTCTAAGGGGTACACTGGGTATCCCAGGATCACTGTGGGCATTTCAACATCTCCCACTGTAATCTTCTGGTTTGGAAAGAGAGTCCCTGCTTGTAGCTTTCTATACAGGCCGGTGTTCCTGAACATGCATGAATCATGCACCTTCCCGGACCACCCCGAGTTGATGTCAGTGAAACACCTATGGTGATCCACACATGCCTGCAACACCATGGAGAAGTACCCCTTCCTATTGATGTACTCATTGCAAGGTGGTCTGGTGCCAAAATTGGAATATGTGTGCCATCTATTGCTCCTCCAGTTAGGGAAACCCATTTCTACAAAGCCATTCACTATTTCATGCAGATTTCCCGGAGTTACAGTCCTTCATAGCAGGATGTGATTTATTGCACTGCACACTTGCATTAACGCAGCCCCAGTGGTTGACTTCCCCACTCCAAATTGATTCGCGACCAACCGGTAGCAGTCTGGTAGCAGTTGCCAGCTTCCACACAGCAACTACCACATGCTTCTTTACCAAGAGGGCAGCTCTCATTCTGGTGTTCTTGTGCCGCAGGTCTGGGGAGAGCTCCATGTGCAGTTCCAGGAAAGTGGCTGTCCGCATCCAAAAGTTCTGTAGCCACTGCTGGTCATCCCACACTTGCATGATGATATGATCCCACCATTCAGTGCTTGTTTCACAAGCCCAAAGCGATGGTCTACCCTATGCAGCTGTTCTGTAAATGCCAAAAGCAATCTAAAACTGCTCGTATGTCCTATATTCCATGTCAGGCGACTGGGAGTCTTCTTCAGTTAGGAACTTCGCAATTAACTGCACTGCCATCCACAACGTCTTCATGACAGTTAACAGAGCGGCTCCATCCCTTCATGACAGTTAACAGAGGACAGCAGTGTGGCTCCATCCCTTTTCACAAAGCTGCTGGGGTGCACAGCAAAAAGCGCCATTGAAAAATGCAGCGAAAGACAGCCTGAAGCCCATGGAGTGCTGGAACACAAAACAATGCATCACGGGACATTGAGCCCAGTCCCAAGATGCATGGGATAGGTACCCGCAGTGCATTGCTCACACTGTCGATGCCAGTGCCCCAACTGTGAACATGCCCTGCAAACAGAGGGCGCGAGTGTGAACATGACATTCCGATTTTTATTATGTCGATTTCTGAGTTTCTACATCACTTTTGTCGACAAAACTTTGTAGTGTAGGCAAAGCCTTGTCTACGTGTACCACTTTGGATACAGGTGAGTACTATTCCAGCTTTAGTTACGAGGGAAGCAGGATAATGTTTGGTAAAGTGTGGTATGTATTACAGACCTAGAGGGAGAGTGGATATTTGAATGCTAATATCTAACTGAATTATTAAATTTATTCACCAAAATGTGGGTTATTCCTGATCATCCACTATATGTATCTTCTGACTTTTAAAACAAACTTTGTATTTGTGGATAATCTAAGCACTATACCCAGATGTACAGACACTCTTTTCTTAACCTGTGTATTATAAATTTTTTCAACATTAGCTTTAATAAAAAATTTAAATCTGTTCTTATCAGTTTGATTACTGAGGCAGAAACTACACCTTCTACTAGACCTAGAGGGAGCGTGGCAAGGAAGCATTTCATACCCATAAATGTTACAGAGCCTATGGAACTTACTTTTAGCTATTAGCTAACTGCTTTAAACTGGGATTCTGTCTCAGAGAGAGAACAAAGGCAGTGTGGAGTGAGGTGAGGGTTGTACATTCTTACCTATCTTAGCAGGGTTTGTGGGGAGAACAAAGTGTTCTACAGATTGAAAGCCTTATAGAAATTCAGGGAGTGGATCTTATACTGATCCCAGCACCTGTACTACTTTGAATATAGGCTACAACTTTGTTTCACCAGAATCTGAGAATTGGTCAACTATTAATCCATGGGCTGGAATACTGTTAGCTGAGGTGACCACAGACTGTTTGAAAGCGTTCTGTGTTGTCTGGAAAAGGACTGAAATTCTACCATTCTTTTCAAGATCTGAAGAGTTCCGGTGCTAGACATTACATATTATGATCACACTATAAAGACTGAGAAATCATCTCTGAAAGAAGACCAGAGGGGAATGTATTTATATGTGTGTGCTAAAGTATAGGAGTGTAAATGTTATGTTGAAACCTTGCATTTAAATTTTAAATATGTAACAGCAACAAAGGATGGGTAGAGGCTATATCTGGAACACATGTAGATTTGTCTACTAGCTTTTGTTTAAAAGCTACTCATAGTATTCTAAATATTATTTACAATTTTTATACTATTTGTATTCTGTGTGCTTTGAATGTTTGTTTTCTAAACTATGTGGTTCTTTCTTTGAAGTTGACTGGGAACCATTAACACCTACTTGTCAGGGTTTTACATTCTAACGCTTTCTGAAAATATCAAACTCTGGCCTGTGCTTCAGCAGAGTTATGCTGAGGCGCTGAAGAAACAAAATGTAGTATATTGCCTCAGCATTCCCATATTCTGTTAAACATACAATATAAAATGCAAGCTACAAACATAGATTTTGGTTGCAAATGCAGAGCCTGCCAAAAGACCCTAGGGTAGGGATAAATTATGCCCATTTGATTTCAATGGAGAGTTGTATGTGTGTAATTAAGAGTGTAATTTGGCTAAAAAATGTATATGTTTACATGTTGAGTTTAAATTAAGAACAGCTATGTCTATTGTTCAGGGTGGATAGATTCTTGTATTTAAAAAACCTTATTTCTATTAGAAGTTTGTTTTTTTTAACTATAAAAACTTTATCCAAAGAGAAACTGTGATACTTTCCAGACAGATCACTGGGGGGAGCATCCACAAATGACATTTGCCAGAAAGCTTCCTGGTTTTCTGGTAGCATGGTGATTGCTCACATTCAGCTTGTACCCATATAATCTAATCTGGGTAACGGGAGGCACATAACTGCAACACCTCAGCAGCTGACAAGAGAACAAATTTCTCCCCTGCTCCCACATTACTCTGGGGAAGGAGTAAATTATTCTATTCCTTCTATTTAAGCTCCTTAAATTATGGCTATGCTGAACCTAGAGGTGTAATTTCCATCTTGGGTAGATGTACACGTTAGCTTTGATTGAACTAGTGTGCTTAATATAGCAGCGTAGCCACAGCAGCACTGGTAGCAACTCAGGCCAGCTGCCCAAATATGTACCTAGAATCTTGGATGGGATTGTACTCTGGTGGTTAGCCTGAGCCAAACTCCTGCACCATCACAGCTACACTGCTATTTTTTGTGTGCTAGCTTGATCAAAGCTAGTGTGTGTACATCTACCAAACTGGAAACTATACTCCAGCTACAGTGCAGACCTTCACTTACTCTCCCCTGTGCCACTCAGCCAACTACACCTCTACCCCAATATAACGCTGTCCTCGGGAGCCAAAAAATCTTACCATGTTATAGGTGAAACTGCATTATATTGAACTTGCTTTGATCTGCTGGAGTGCACAGCCCCATCCCCCTGGAGTGCTACTTTACTGCATTATATCCAAATTTGTGTTATATCGGGTCACGTTATATCGGGGTAGAGATGTAGTAGGGGGCAGAACCAGGGTTCCTCATATTCCCATCCTTCTCTGCCTATTTGTTTGCAGTGGGAAACAGCAGGTGAATGGTGACTGTTCTCCTTCCCCCAAGAGTCATAATGTCAGGAGGGTCACTTTACTCCCCCAGGCTCTAAATTATACCAACAGGTAACAGCATTGAGGGGCCTGTCTATCAGAGAGGAATAGTTGGATTGCAACTGTGCCCTGGCCACCTCATTGCTGGGCCTACATGACCTGGGGATTCCAGTATGATGGACAAATCCTTGGCAGCCTGGAATGGTGTAGAGCAAGGGTAGGCCACCTATGGCATGCGTGCCGAAGGCGGCACATGAGCTGATTTTCAGTGGCACTCACAGTGCCCAGGTCCTGACCACCAGTCCGGGGGCTCTGCATTTTAATTTAATTTTACATAAAGCTTCTTTAACATTTTTAAAACCTTATTTACTTTACATACAACAATAATTTAGTTATATATTATAAACTTATAGAAAGAGACCTTCTAAAAACATTAAGATGTATTACTGGCACGCAAAACCTTAAATTAGAGTGAAGAAACGAAGACTCGGCACACCACTTCTGAAAGGTTGCTGACCCCTGGTGTAGAGGCTGTATTGCGGGCCACCATCCGACCTGTAAACTTTATGGAACTGAAGATAAGCTTCTGCAGTGCTCTGCTGTATCACCAACCTGAATGCTGCACCCTTGTGGAACCCTGAAGACAATAGGAGCAGCGTTTGCTCAGCATCTCAGGAAAAGGCTCTATTTTAGCAAATAATCCAGATCTTCAACTTGATCACAGTGACAGTTTGACTAATTCCTGAATATTATTTCTTAACTGAAAAAGTCTCCACCAGCCAGTTACTGTAGGTCTTAGACCTGGTCTACACTTAAAAAAAATTAGATCAACCTAGCTACATCGCCCAGGGCTGTGAAAAATTTTGTTCTTTGTGCAATGTAGTTAGGGAGATACAGAGAATACAAGCTGAGTAAAGTGGATTAAAGTTTGTTTGGAGACATGGTGTGTGGAAATGCAAGATGGTAAAAGTCTTCTGCAGATATGTTGTAAGGATAGAGGCTGTGTGTGGGGAGGGAGTAGGTGGATTACAGATTGTGCCTATTGGTACAAAATGCTTGTGAGGGTATAGGCTGGTTACAGGCTATGCATAAGGATTCAGGATGCGTATGTGGGGGGAGTTAGTGGAAGTTTCTAGAGTGTACCTGGTTTACAGATTGTATGTAGCAGAAATGTTAGAGGGACCAGTAAATATGTTATAGTGTACATGGGTTCTCAGTAGGTGGATTACAGGGTGCATGTTTGGGAATGTGTGTAGAGAGTACCTAGGTTACAGGGTACATAGAGGTTGTGTGCATAGGGTTGTAGGTAGGTTACAGGAAGAGTAAGGGATGTAGGTGGGTTACAGGATGTGTGTGGGGGAACAGGATACATTTGAGCGGTCAGTGAATTACAAGGGATGTGTATAGAGGGGTTGTAGGTAAGTTGCAAGGAGGTAGAGGATATAGGTGATGAACAGATGGCTACAAGGCATGGTATAGGCAGGGGCTGCAGAGATGTAGATGGGCCACAGAATGTGCGTGCTGAGGTAGGTGGTGTGCAGGAGAGGGCTAGAATGGGGTATGTGGGTTGCAGGATGGGCAGGCCTGGGGTGTAGGTAAATGAAAGTGCTGGTGTAGGAGTGAGGTGTGTGTGGGGGGCAGTAGCAGGGTTGCAGGTTGGTGTAGGGTTAGGGATGTGTACATTGGGAATGCAGGTGGGAGTAGGGTAAGGGATGTGTATGTTGATTGCAGGACAGGTGCAGAGGTGGGGGATGTGGGTGTTCAGGTGAGTTGTAGGGCAATGTATATGTGGATTGCAGGTTGGTGTATGTGGGTTGCTAGAGATGGGTGTGGAGAGAGTTGAGACGGGTGTACCACAGTTGGTGAGCTGAAGAGTCAGTGTAGGGGTGACAATGGGGTGTAGGCAAGTTGCAGGGCGAAGGCTGTGGGATGGCTCCGCGTGGGGGTGAGAGGCGCGCGTAGGCGGGCTGCACGGTGGATACAAGGGCTGTGTGTGGTCGGGGGTGCCGGCAGGGAGCAGGGTCGGTGTATGCGGGGGTGAGGCGAGTGCACCCAGGGATTGGCTAGTCACAGGCTGTGCGCGCGGCGGCGGTTACAAGACTCTGAGTGCGGAGAAACTGCGGTCCCCTGTCCTCCCTCTAAGATGGCGCCTCCAGACCGCTGTTTTCTTGGCGCTAGGGAAATCGGGCGCGAGGCGGGACTTCCTCCGTGCCCCGCTCTACAACTGCTTCCTCGGGACACGGGTGCTTAGAGGTCTCTGAGCGAATCTCTCGCCGGCCCACATCCGGGTCTTTCCTCCTCCTCCTCCTCTCTCCCATAGCCGGAAATGACGGCAGAGCCGGCCCGCCGATTGCTCGTGCACGCGGGAGCCAGGTGTAACCACGCCCCCTAGTCACGCAAGCCGGGAATCGGCGCTCGGTAGTTGCGACTGTTGAGCTGAGTAACTGTCTCCGCTAACCGCCCTCCCGCGGACGCCGCATTGTGCTCACCAACACCCGCCTGTGCGCGCGCCCCAAGGGGTGGAGCGCTCAGCCCGACCCCACCCCGCGTTCAGTGAGAGACAGGTGCGCTCCCCCCCTGCCTGTGAGGGAGCCGAATCCCCTCCCACCGGCGCCGGGACGGGAGGTGTCAGTCATGCGGTGGCCCCGCCTCTTCCGGGCCTCTCAGGCTGGGCCGCCGCCTCCTCCTCTCTCGCTCGCTCTCTCCCTTTTGTGAGTTATAGCAACCGTTGCCTTGTGAATCAAGCGCCATAGTCACCGTAGTCCTGGCGACTGTTACCCATCAACAACAACCGCTCCTCTCCTCCTCCTCCTCCTCCTCCTGCTGCTGCTCCTCACCCCCATCCTCACCCCCTTCCTCATCATCACCCACAACAACAACAACATCCACCAGCAAGAGCAACAACAACAGCAACACCACAGCCCTGCACAGCCCAGGTGACTATGATTGTTCCGTGCACTCCGGCCCCGCGGTCCCCGGGCTGCGCTGCCCCATTGATTGAGATGTAGCCGGAGGCTGAGGCTGTAACGCGTGTCTCCCTGCTGGCTGGTTGTCCCACCCCCTTGGTTGTACTTTGATGGTGGATGGGGAATGTGGTGTTGGCTGAGGGCTGGGAACGGGGGGTGGAATAGAGAGTCACGCTTCTGGTCTGCGGGACGGTTCTGGAGGGATGGGCAGGTATCTCCTTGGCCTCTGGGTACAATAGAGGAGAATTGTTAGAGGATAGGAGATGAGGTGTTGATGAGCCCTGTCTGATGGTACCTGCTTTACCGAACACCCAGGCATGGATTCTGCAACACACCAACAACCAGGGAATGTTTCTCCTCTTCACTCCTAGGGGCCTTGTTGTGGGGTTATGAGACTGTTCAGATTTAGATGTTTGTGAACTTTTTATCTCTTCTGGTGATACTCACACATTCCCTAGCCCTCTTCTGTGAAACCTCAATTCTGTGGCCAAATTATTTCCTTCTTTAACCATCATTAGTTTATTTTTGGGAAAACTGTATTTTCTTTGTACTGTAAATTGTTTTTCTATTCACCCAATAGTCGCCCCCCCCCCCAACCACCACCACAGACAGTATCAGTTTTGCTTTGCTGTCCAGCTGCTGGGAAAGATTTTTTTTATGCTGTTTTTGTACTTGTGATTTAATCTGGATACAGTGCATGTGTGTTGTTGGGTTTGTAGTTTATCTAGTGTGTTATCTTTCATGTAGAGATATTTGGGGTAGAGAATTCATTTCAGTTTCCTTAAGTTTCCCACAGTGAAGGGAATTTTAGTTATTTTTAATTACAAATGAGAGACTTTGTGTACATCAGATACATGAAAGAGAGAAGAAAACGTTAAGAAGACTTGCTTTGCAATTTTATTTGTGAAAGCTACTGTACTTTTAGAGGATTTTTTTTTGGTGGGTATTCTTTTTCTGGAGAAAGCTGAAATTGAAGTCAAGTTGTTCATAAAGAATGTATGAATCTTCTGAACTTGAAATGCATGTATCTTCTTTTTGCTTGTTTAAGATTTAGGGATTTGACTTCTCAGCATATACCATCAATTTATTCACTTGTTTTTCTGGACATAAGGTGTGTATTTGATACCTTCATGGGGTATCATGGGGAATTTCTTCAACATTTTTATATCCAATTCTCTCCTCTCCCCCCTCCCCCCCCGCCGTGATGTCAAATCAACTCTCAGTTAATAAAACAGTCTCTAAAATTTACAAGTTTTTTTTTATACAGATGATTTTAAAAGTGTTATTTCCTCATTCCTGTATTTAATGTAATTCGTAGGAAAATGATAGTGTTTTACAAGATATTTTTGTTGATTTTAATTTTGAAGATACTTTTTTCCACCTTTACATTTAAGCCCTGCATTGACTACAATCTTGTTCCTCGTAACAACGCCAACAGAAAGATATTGATTTATTTGACAGAGCAACCTCTGAAGAATGTGACAGTGTCAATTATTCTGGGGATTGTCAAGTGCAGAGGAGGTTAGATAATTTAATGCATTAGTGATACTTATATTATTTTTTGAACTAAGGCTTATTATGTCTCTTGCAGTTTTACTTTCTAAGTATGTTTTCATATGCAGTCCGTGTAACTGAAATGATACATTTCAATGAACCACCAAAGGTCTCAAAATTCTCATTTGTGGTCTTGTCAAAGTTTTCATCCTGAACAATAAAACAATCATCAGTAATAAAAATGTTGCTTTCATTTAACTTAATATACTTTTATATTGAAAAGGAGAAATGACTTATTTTCCTTTCTCCTAGCATAGGTACTGTGATCAGATGAGTTCCAAATATGTTAAAAATTACTGACATCAAAGAAGTCAGTTCGTAACTATGTGTTCAGTATGTTATATAGTAGAGTTGTTGCATATAAATCTTAGTGAATTAATTTCTATAATATAACAATTATTAGATTTTGTCACTGAGTTTACTTTGTGATTCATTATTTGTTAATTCATTCCACACATCTAATATTGCCTGCAAGGTAATGTCCCAATTCTGCAAGCAGCACTGTGTGGGTTGGACTCCCTACACCAGCAAAGAGCCCCATTGATGGTGGAGTTCTGGATGGGTCTAGAGATCTGCCTGGGTAGAACAGCTTTCAGGATCAAAGCCTAAATTAGCAAAGAAAAGTGAGCTGGCTGTGGAAGCAGAAATCTTTATTTTTTAAAGACTGTATTTAAAAAAAGCTGTGTTGTATCACAAAAAGTTTTTTAGTATTCCTCACCACACTTACTTTAAAGGAGCTGTTGCATGAGGTAATTGAAAATAGTGCCACGTCACATCAGCTAGCATCATAGACTTTTACAAAGAAAAGCAGCATTAACAATTTGTTCCCACCTTAACGTTTTAATGTTTCATAGATGGGATCTTCATTATGCATTTTGATTCCCCAGTGCCTTCAGCTATCAGAATACCAGATGTTTGCGATGTCAGACAGCCTTTTGATAATAAAATGGTTTGTGATTTTTATTCACGTGTTTGTGGTTTAGAGTACATAGCTGAACAAGTGTGATTAAAAATGCATTTTAATGCACTTGCACATAGCTTCATAGAGTCTTTGTGAGTTCTGTGCCCTGGTGTGTTAGCTAACTTGCATTGTGCTGGAGTAGACAGATATTTTTTTGGCAATGTATTCAAAAGAAATAAAATAGGAGACCATGACCTGCCATTTTCATATAGTTTAAAATCCTTGTTTTCTTCATCTCCTCGGGTAACTGGGCCTTGTTTTGTTACTACTGTATATTTTCTTCTCTTCCTAAATATAGCAATTTGTTAACTATAACAATACAGTTCTCAGAAATAAAAATGTTACTATTTCTTTTAACTTAATAAACGTCGCACTGAAAGGGAAGGATGACATATTTTTCTTTGTCCTTACCTGGAACAGAACCAGGTGTGCTTAATATGGTTAAGGAATCAAAAATGTTGCACATTTTAATCATAGTGGTTACTTTGTGGTGTAGTGAGTGTTACTGATTTTCAGTTTTTTTCCTACCTCTTCTGTCATTAAATTATTTCCTTTTCATATTCAAAATTGAGGGATGCTTTTTCATGCAAACCACAAAGGAGGCCTACCAACAGCAGACATTGACATGTGTAATATTAACAAGGGAACAGGCTTTTTCAACATATATAATGTATTCTGATTTTTTTTTAAAGTTTGTTTTGAATTGAGATTACAGGTTGTAAATGCAACACAAATATACGGAGAATAAAAGCGAACTTTCAAAGTTATTATAGAGCTAGAGAGCAAGTTTTAAATCAAGTTCCATGTCAGATTAATATAGACTTTAATTAGAATACCAAGAAGTGTGTTTTTAAATAATGAATTAAACTATTAATTTTTCAGCCTCCTCTTGGTAAATAAACTTTTAAAAATCTGCATGTTTAAAATTGCATATTTTTTCCACCAATTATAAGTTTGACATTATTTATATGTCTTTTAATAAAGGTGGTGTTAACAGTGGTTATAGTTTTTCTTTGCTTGCAAGTTGAATGTACACACACATTTTGGAAATGTAAGATTAAGTGGATAGACTGATTTGACTAAATTTAGCTTGTTAGGGACAGATGGCTGCTTTAAACAGGTGTCACTTTCATTTCTAGTGCATTGTGCTGGGACTTCCAGTGGCTCACAAAGTCCTGTCTAAAGCAGGTGGCATCTTCTGCTTTTGTCATTAGCAAAATCTATTCTTTTATAGGTAATTATTTTCCCAGTGACTGGGTACATTATAATATGTGGTATAGTTTTATCAGAGTCTTAAATGGCTCCTCATAACACATTCATATATTCACCCACGAAAGCTCGTGCTCCAAAACTTCTGTTAGTCTGTAAGGTGCCACAGGACTCTTTGCTGCTTTTACATTCATATATTAAATTTTTGGATAATCCGCTTACCAAACTTTTAAATGGAGGAAAGGAAAGCATTATCGAGCAATATAAGTTAGCAGCTTTTGAATACAAGTAGGTGGAATAATTCTAATAGCTGGCTTGCAAGACAAATAGCAAATTGCAGCTTGATGTAAAAACTTGTTTTGCTAGACAACTGACTTGTGGCTTTTTAAAATCTGACTTGTTATGACTTAATTTTTATACCAGTGAACTATAAATAGGAACATTAAATACATCTTAAGCTTCCATCTTTTATTTACAGTGTCTATTGATCTGTGGGAAATTTTTATTCTTTTCATTTTATTGAATATTAACTGTTACAAGTTAAAATATTCTTAACTTTACACATTTGGAAAAAGAAAGAATTGGGATATGAGAACTAGAGCTTTCTAGTTTTTTACTTTCTGCACCAGTGTTGAGAACAATGACTGGTGCCTATTCTTAATCTGTTACATTTCCTCTAGCAGATGCACCAGAGGGTGCTATGCTATTTCAAATAAATAAGAAAAAAAGCTAAAAAGCATTGATTTATTCATATATAAAATTTATATTTTTCTATTCTTATTGTAAATCAAGATTTTTCTGTCTTTATTCTATGCATCTCCATATAGCAAGATGTTTTCCTTCTAAATACTTATAGTAAAGATTTTAGAATAATAGACTGTTCCATAACAAATATGTATTTACACAGTATGCAGTCACAGTTTACTTAAATAAATTAGTATGTTTTAAATTTTATTAGCTGTGCTTGTATAGCAGATGTAGTTTCCACTTTTATATATCTGCTTTATATCTTTACATTATTTACTCTTATTTAAGTATATCATTGCTAAGCTCAATAGCTGAATTAATTATTTGGTTTAAGAAATTCTCACATTTTTAGTTTGGTTTAATGTACTGCCATTTCAGTTTTAACTATTATGCAAATTTTGTTTGGTTTGTTAATTATTTTGCAGCTGAGCTTTGTTTTGGAACATATATTACCTTGCATTTTTGTTGGTCAGTTGTTTTATTCCTTGCTGCAAGTCTTGCTGGAAGAAACTGGGGTCAAAGCAGATAGAGCTAATTATTCTCTCATAAGTAGCAAAGAGAGTACAAGAATCTAGTGGACTGGAAGACTTGTATGTATTGTATTCCTCTACTTATTGGGACTGATGGGGTAATAGAGAGGCAGTAGCCTCTTCATATTTAAGATAACATCCAGGTTCTATTATAAATACTCTATTGTGGGTATGTATGACTGACAAATTAGGATTTCTTTTTTTACCTGTTTCATACCAAAACACAGCGTTTTTGCATGACTAAAATTAAGTATACAGTTATGGTAAAAATGACAAAATACCTTTAAAAATAATTCTACAATATCTTTGCTTTTCATACCTATAGCAAAATTGTGGGATGCAGTTTCTTACCACTTCTGTAGCTTAATAAAGTATTCCGAATTTTTTTTTGTATATAGCATCTAATAATGTAGTGTTTGCAGCACTTATTGAGCCTTCTTGAGGAGATGTGTGAAATGGTAAAACTTGAACTCTGCTAAACTTACACTCACTCACACCAGTAGATGGGTGTAAGTAAGGGTGTCTAATTCAGTGGAATTGCCATGCTGAGAAGCCACAAAAAGATGTATTCTGCTTTAACTCACATGTTCTTACTCCTTTCTGTTAGTTGCTTTTTTTTGCTACTCTCCAGTCTTCTGGCCACTCTGTGTGAATTACACCATGCTCAGAATCTGTGGGCCAAATTTAGAAATTAAGTATTAGGTGTATTTGTAAGTTGTATGTTGGTGAGGGGGTCTAAACTGGTGCAACATGAATGTGAGGGAGCCAGAAAGGTGTACATTATACCAGTTTAGACATTCTTAAACTTATAGTAGCTTACATATAATCTTTATCTATCTAGATTCTTATATGGTATCCATCAGTACCCTAAGCTAGGGCTGAACATTATACACTAATCTCTGAATTTGACCCACTATATTCACTTATATTTTGGTAACTTCTGCCTCACTTGTTAATAATTGGGGAAAAACTTGTTTAGCAGTATTTTTAAAGTTTGCTTCCTATTATTAATGAATCCAATACATTGGAGGGTGATTCCTTAGTTCCCCTCTCTTTGAGTGTACGTGTAATGCAACCATCACATTGAACACAATGCTACCCTGTGTACCTATGTAATCCACTACCATTCTCTTGTGCCCTCTTCCCTTTTACTGTTACTGTCACTTGTGCCTTGTCTCAAATTAGATTGTAAGCTCTTCAGGGTAGGCCATATCTTCCTGTGTTTATAGCGCCTGATTGGGCTTTTGGGCACTACCACCATACAAATAAAGAACAACAGTGGGTCTTGCTTGCTATGTAACCCCCCCCCCAAGCAAGTGGCTTCCCTCTTCTGTTTTGTTACCTCAGTATAATAAAGTTAGCTGCATTTCTCCCTATTTATCATGTCAAAGGCAATTTCTAAACAATGAAACACACACTATTCAAGGCAACGATATAGAAGTGCAAAATACAGGGTACAAATGAGCAATTCTGTAAAAGGTGCCATTTGCCCAATTCACTGTACATCAGCTAAAGCCCTACTGTTAGTTTATCTGATTTCTGAGTTCTATTTTTTATAAATAGTGTAATAATGCAATAATAATGAGGTATTGGCTTTTTTAACTTTCAGAATTTAAAATTAATATGTAGAAATTTCAGTGAAGGTAATTTTTTTTAAATATGTTTTTAGCTTGAACAAGTTAATTCACTTGGTCAGCTGAATTTTCAGTTCATGTTTTGGAATGTTCCTTCAGTTAGGTCAGTACTGATTTTTAAAGAATATTTACCTGAGATTTTCTTTTTCTTTGTTGTGACTGTGTTGAATGCTCAGTGGCCAGTTAAAGATATTTTACGTACAAGTGGGTTGATAACCATCATTGAAAATTTGATCTACTAGCCTTCAGCATGGTCAGTGACATATCGTTAGCAAACACCGTAGGTAAAATGGAGGATGGTCACCTGAGCACAGCTAGAAATGCTGGGTTAAATTTTATTTATTATAATTTACAGTATTATCTGGGTTGCTTCCTGCTTGGTTCATGTTCTGCATCACTAAAAGCTGAAGACCAAAATAATACAAGATGAAAGTGTAAGTCTTAGATGAACAGGTCTTGAAAATTTTATCAGTCACCTGCTAACCGAAGGACTAAATGTATTAGCTAAAGGTAAATGAAGGTGGGACAACATTAGCAAGATCCCTGGGCAATACCCTAGCAAGAAATTAATCTGCTGGGAAGGGGGTAGATGCTGGGATTTCTACATGGGTGTGCTTTCATATCAGCCTCTGGCAAGGAGGTGTCATATAAATGTAAAGCTCCACCTCCCCTTTAATAGCTGGAATGAGAAAGGAGCTTTTTGTATTTTCTCCCTCTTCTTGAGCCTCCTGGCTGATGTTCCATAGTAGGGTCTCTGCAAAATTCTGAATGACCGATGTAAATCTGACTAGTCTTGTTAATTTCACTCTTTCGCTGCTTATCAAACCTGTGGCATGGGTAGAAGCAGAGGTACTGTAGAAAGACAGCAGATCATTGATTTACACTAGGTTCACATTTACAAGGGCCAGAAACTTCATGGAAGTTTAAATTCTGCAGAAATTGATGATTTAGTACCTCTCTGCCTCCCCCTAACCCCATTCCAACCACCATCACCACCACCATGCTCATAAGTGAGTTTCCCACTCCCCGCTGGCAAGTGTATATTTCAAGCCCTCTTAGGCAGCATATAATGCCACATATGAAATTCATTGAAACATCATGTAAGGTCACAGAGATTGGGTCAGTTCATACATTTGACCAATGACTGTCAGGGCCCAGTTAAAAACGCTTGAAAGCATCCAACAATAACAATGGAAGCAAGGTGTGGGGGGAGGGAGGAAACTCAGATTGAAGAAGTGTCATCTGGGGTTAGCTAATACCTCACATATGGTGTTAGATAATGGTTAACAGACCACTTTCTTCTCCTGGCTCATAAACAAGGTATACAGTTTTCAGGGTTAAGACTATTTACATTTGTTTTGTGTTTTGTTGAGTGTCTTCCTGTCACCGGAGGAATTGATGAATATATTGGTAAAATGAAGCAAAGAGAACACAAAAGGTACATTTCCTTTTGTTTTGGATGAAACTTAAGTAGTGAAATTCTGCCCCCACTGAAGTCAATGGGAGATTTGCTATTGATTTCACCTGTGGGTTTTGACTATACCTCCAAGTTTGGAACCTAGTTTTGTTAGATGAAAGAAGACATACCCATCCAGAGAGTGTCCACTTAACATTCTGGATTGCTGTGGTTCACACTATGACTCTTACGTGTCTATACACGCAAATACAGTCCACCTCTTTGGTGACAGTTATATACCAGCTGCTCGTTCTTGGACTGAAATGTCATTTGCATGGGCACTTACTAGGTTTGGCATGGGAGGATGTGGAATAGAGGTATATTCATTCAGACAGACTGCTATGTTGGATAAAAATACATGCATCCATTTTCAGAAACTTTGTGTGTTTGAATCACCATTTCTGCCATAAGATTCAACTTACCTTGTGGATTCAACAGGCGGATTTTATTCAGAAAAAGAGTTGTAGTCTAAAATTGCAAGAATTCTATTATGCATCTCTTGTAATATGAGCCATGCACATTGGTGACATGTAGATCAAAAGGGAAAAGTTTGTGTCATCCTTCAATCAAATCTCCATAGCCCCAGAAAGCATATTACACCTGTTTACAAAATTAAATGAATAGTTTCATGTGTTCAATCATGACCTCTGAGAAGGATAATCTGTATTCAGGTTTGTTTTAGAGATGGTTAATGAGGGTCAATTTGACCACCTATGTAATAGCTGGTTTACCATATTAACTGTTACATAGAAGATCAAGCTGGCATATATTAGCTAACCAGGCACGAGGCACTTTAAGGTCACACTACCAATCCAATCATTACTGGAAGGGAATGCTTTTGCTTTTTATTTAGTAACTGGTTTCAGTCCAACCTGAACTGGTTCATGTTACATCAAACCATTTCAGTTGAGCTACAAGTTGTGTGCTAACTGGTTACATAATTTTATAGATTCACTTTATTGCAATATACTAAGTTCAGTTATATGAAGAAAACGCAAAATCATCTGACAGTTAAATTTTAGACTTGGTTTATAAGTAAAATTAATAGTATGGTAACTTTTTCCTTCTGCTTAAGGATGATTCTTTAATAACTTTCTATGTTTATATTCTTTGGGTCAATGGAATGGATCTTATTATGTGGGCCAAATCATTCCTTCTGCTTTTTGGATGGAGGGGTTAAAATCTTGTTGGATTAAAAATAGTGAAGGGGGCATGCAATTGAGGAATGTCTCCTTCACAATGTCAATTCCTGATTCTGTAGAAACCCTGCTGTACATGCTTTGTGGTTTCAGGATCAGTCAGGTGTGAAAGGGTTGAGGCAGACAATGCCATGGAGAATGTCTCCTCTCAACCTCTTGGTCATTCCCTGCTGGAGTGAATGCAGACTATATCAGAATAATGTATGCTATTGTTTCTCTCTAAGTGCTCTGAACCCTCTTTCTCCAACAGGAAGGTTCTAGGAGCAACAACCACATGGCAAACTCATGGTAGCTTTGCTGTGTTAGAGCCATGTTAACATGGAGATGAGAGCTGGGAGGCATTAGACCTCAGCATAGTTAGTATAGGGCAAACCACAGGTTTTAGGACTCCAACCTCAATCTGCTTCCCCCTCCTCCCCTTCTCTCCCTACCCCACATATTTGTTACTTCTCATAAAAATGGTGTAGCTAATTAGAACCTCTAGTTTCTGGAAGAGTGTAAACTTTATGTCTTCTGGGAAGAATGTAACATTGTATCATCACTTGGATGCAGAGAATTAGTTTAGTCATAGCCGGATCAAGTCATACATAATATTAGTTTGTTTTATGGTGTCCATATTATGATTTTAAAAATCTGGTTCACCTTTTATAATATTGTCACAGGGAGGGGGATAAGCACAAGAGGGTTTTGACAGCTAGGCAGCTGTTTTGTGGTTGTCTGTCATAGAGTGAAGGATACCCAAAAGCCAATTGTGATCTGAGGAGCTGCAGGATTTGCAATGTCTCTATGTGCATGACATAGTAACTTGTACTTCAGTAAGGAGGCCAGCAGGTTGCACAAGCTGGCCAAGGACATTAGCAGCTGGAACAGAATTCTTTTAATGTAGGCTTGAAGGCACATTGGACAATTGTAGGAAGAATGGAAAAGGTTGAGGGGCTAGTTGATTATATATAAAACCTTCTGTTTAATCAGCTTAGTCAACCCTATAGAGTGGATCAGTTGTGACTTAACTTTATGTATAACCTTAATTTCCACTTCCCAGCTTCCCACTCTTCATAAACAAATATTTTCATTTTTATTTTTAAAGTATATTTGCTCTACATGGATTAGTCATTGTATCGTATATTTCTTATGCGCTGATACAAAAGCTGTCTGCATTCTCCTCCTAAACTGCATTTTTAAGATTTAACCTGATAGAATAGTAAGCAATAGACCTGCAACAAACCCAAAATAACTGTTCAATTTGAGAGTACACAGAACTGTGTATCCAGTTGTAAAGATCACCAAGGTGCATAAAGTTCCTGAAGAATAGAAGAAACATATAACAAATATTTCCATTGGACTAACAACCATCTATCAGGGTACAAATAGCACTTTATTCTTAAATAATAAAAATATTGTATTAGTTGCTTCCATGTAATTGACTGTCAATTTCTAAATCAGATGGATTCCCCAGGGTTTCTCAAGCTTTTTCATATTGCAAACACAGTTTAATACAAAGGTTATGTTGTGGACTGCCTCACCACCTATTAACAAGTGTACAGAACACCTTCCCTCCCATTTATGATCATATAACATCACTGTGGCACATAGTGCAATTGTGTATGTGGAAAACTAATTACAATAGAACCTCAATTTTATGAATACCTGTCTTATAAACAACTAGTTATATGAACCATTTTTCTTAATCTGAGGGGGAAAAACCCATGTAATGAAAATTATGTTGATGAACAACAAGTAAATGTCCCTTCACATTCGCATGCCTTCAGTGCATTAGAAATCGCTGCAGTGGTTTGAGGTACAAGAAGGAAGGGATGCAGTGCATTGTACTGCAACTTACACACTTTACCTACTGTAATTTTGAGGTGTTGAATTTTACAAGCCTCTCAATTCCTAATTAGTTTGTACAATAGGGCTTCTGCATTAGAAACAGATTTACTGTGTTTTTAACTTGTTTTAATGAAATTCAACAGCTAGAAAGTAGTAGTAGTGTCATGTGACTAAACAGTTCTCCATGGACCCTCCGCTAGAAATCTGTCGACCACCAGTGCTCTGTTTTACAGCAAGTTTTTTCCTGTTGCTGGCCAAGGCTTCTGTTTTAATTCCTTATTACTACATTTGAAACTTGACCTATCAGTATAAGTGAATAAGAGAGGGGACAGCAGCTGGAGTTTGCCACACAAAACAGGTGTTTTGTGTTACAAAGAAGCAGGATGGCTGTGCAATAGAAAAATCTCTGAGGATAGAAAAATACTGTGTAAATGTTCCTCCCCCATGCAGTGTATTACTAGTTATTTTTATTCAGACATTTTATACTTTGAACTTTGTAATCCTTTGACTGACCACAGATTGGAAACTGTATGTATGTTTATTTGTAAAATATTTTAGTAGGAGACCCCGTGAGATATGGGATTTTATTTTCAGTGGACTCCTGAGATGACAAAAATAGCAGCAATATTGAAAAAATACATTAGGGTGAGAGAGGATTCTTTAGGGTTCTTCAAGGGAGGGTATAAGTAGGAGGAAAAAATGTGTGGTCTGAATATCACGGGAAAGAAAAACTTAGTTTCCCAGTGATGTGGTATTCTAGGTATTCTTGCTTTCCAGATCCGTAATTCAGAGTTCTGCATTGGCTGAAGGGACACAGGTAAGACAAACCTAAGATCAGCATAAGATTTTCCATGAAACTTTTTAAAGTACTAAAAGAAACAGCAACCCAGAAGCTGAATGTGAAATTGACTACAAGCTTACTATAAACCAAAGCGAAACTGACCAGTAGTGTTGGTTTAGTGATTAGGGTATGAAAGTTAAGTAACTTTGGCTGCCAATACTTCATTGTGCCTCAATTTTCCCCATTTGTAAAATGGAGAGAGTAATACTTGCTTTTGTAACAGAGTGTTTTAGGATGAAAAGCACTAAATGCAAAGTACTTTTTTGTGTTTTTATAACTTCAACTTTAATGATTGTGGGTTGGATTTTCAAAACTGATTTAGCAGCAAAATCCCATTGATTTCCAGTGGAATGTGTGCGCCTAAGTCACTTAGAAGCTGGTTTGAAAATTCTAAACCAAAGGCTTTCCAAGTAACAGATAAAGAAATTTTACTTTTTACAATACAATTTTTAACTAGATAGTGTCCTTTTAACAAAAAACATAACAAACACAAGTTTCACCTTTTTCATCTCAGCATTTAAAAATAATGTCACAAGGATAGCGGTCCCCTTGTATGTAGAATCTTGTTTGGGAGAGATTGACTGAAGCTGAGCAAAATTCCATATTTAGCTAGTTGCCACATGACTTGTAAATAAAACCTTAACAAGTGGAAAAGGTGCCTAACTGAGAGCTTGAAGATTTGTGTCTTTTCTGTCATGGGGGTAATTCTGAAAATATTTTTCCTTGTGTGGGTTACACTTTCACTAACTTCACTAAGAGTTGGATTGTATCGCAAAAGGGAGAATGGTATAGATCAGGGATCGGCAACCTTTCAGAAGTGGTGTGCCGAGTCTTCATTTATTCACTCTAATTTAAGGTTTCGCGTGCCACTAGTACATTTTAATGTTTTTAGAAGTTCTCTTTCTATAAGTCTATAATATATAACTAAACTATTGTTGTATGTAAAGTAAATAAGGTTTTTAAAATGTTTAAGAAGCTTCATTTAAAATTAAATTAAAATGCAGAACCCCCACTGAAAAAATCAGCTTGCGTGCCGCAGGTTGCCTACCCCGGTATAGATGACATATTTCTTGAGGACATGCAAATAGCTGTTTTAAAGTGGACTTTCCAACTTTAGAAAAACTGTGTGGGCTATAGGCTGTAAGGTTGTGAACGTTTATACTGCATAGTTCTGATTGATTGCCATTGAACTCGCTTGAATATGAGTAATTTTACCAGGTGTCCCGTATTCAGCATAGGGAAATATGGTCACCCTAACTTTAGAAAAACTGTGTGGGCTATAGGCTCTAGGGTTGTGCATTGTATTGCACTTTATACAGTTGCAAATACAAGGCAAAGGGGGAATGATGGGGGATTTGTGGTGGTGACTACATCATTGCTGAGACCAGCTTCATATTATCTGATTAATTGCTTCCAGGGATTGAGGACATTTCCATGGCCTATTCCTTTGGCTGGGTCAAATCAATGTAGGGGAAGCCTATTCTCAGAAGCCTAAAGTCCTCAGCAAAATTAATGTTGCTCTTTTACTCATGATCAGAACTGCTCGAGGGATGCACAGACTCATGTTGTACATATCACCAATTGTGATAAATAGTATTTTAAAAATCAAGACTATATTAGGAGCTAATCTCTTGTATTCAAAGACAGATGTTTCTTTGTTGCTTGAATCTAATTAAATGATCAAGGCATGAACAAGTAAATACATATACAGAGCTTACATTTTAGTTAAATTCAAAACTGACTTCAGCTTGCCTCCATCAAATCATGGTAGTTCGTAGAAAGGCACATGTGACTTACTAAGGGCTTGGCTATACTTGCAGATGTACAGCACTGGGAGTTACAGCTGTGTTCGTACAGCTGTGTAGGGAAAGCGCTGGTGTGTGGCCACACTCACAGCTACCAGTGCTGCAGTGTGGCCACATTTGCAGCATTTGCAGCACTGTTGGGACTGGTGCATTATGGGCAGCTATCCCAGCATTCAAGTGGCAGCAACGTGCTTTTCAAAAGAGGGGGGTGGGGTGGAGTGTGACAGGGAGTGGGGGAGAGAGAGAGAGTGGATTTTTGGAGCTGACACTGTATGTCAGCTCCCTGCCTTGCAAATTCTGTGTCAGCTCCCTGCCTTGCAAAATCTGAAAATTTCCTTGACCCCTCATTTACTCTTAACTGCAAATAGCCTGCAGACCAGATAAGCAGCTGCTCCAACGGACTCCCTTTCTCCCCCTCTCCCCCGCTGTTTCTCTCCTCAAGCAAACACTCATCCCCCTGCCTGCCTCATTCACAGCAAGGTAGTGGGTTATCTCAATTGATTGTTCACAGTCAGTTACAGATTGATCACAGCAAACAAGAGCTGTTTGTTTTTTAGATAAGCAGCTCCCAGAGCCCCGAGTTCACAACAAAACAAAGAGAGGCATCATAACAAAACAAAGCGAGTAATTTAGTTAAAAGCATTCTGGGATATCTCCTAATACCCTGGAGGCCAATAACAGCGCTGGTGTGTGGCCACACTTGACGAACAGCGCTGCATCACCAGTGCTGCACTCGTTATACCCCAAGCAGACCAGGTGTACAGCCAGCGCTGCAGCCAGGGAGTTGCACCGCTGGATGTGCCTTGCAGGTGTGGGCAGTTACTAAGTTGCAGCGCTGTAAAGCCTCCACCAGCGCTGCAACTCTCCAGTGTAGCCAAGCCCTAAGATGCTTTGCAGTAATGCCTTTTATATAGTATTACCAGTCAGACTGAACAACGAAATGCCCAATAAAACTTTTCCGAAATGATCTAGTACTGAAACAACATGACTGGCTCTTTTCTCAAAGTTACATTATTCTCTGATTGTAGCTTTAGGAACATCTTACCCCACTGATGCTGTATGTCTAATTTTTTCCCATGCATATTAGGGTTTCTACAAGTTAGAAACAGATTAAAATGTATGTCAGAATTGGAGTGTCAGAAAGATTATTGAACCAGACAAGATGTTTGAACAAAATAACTGAAAGACAAATAAAATATCACTGTGTGAAAGTATATAGCAGTATTAATAATATTTAAGGTAGTTGTATATTTACTGTAATTTAGTGCGATACTGTCAGGTTAAAAAAATCATGGGCAGTGTAATAATGTCAGTTTTAAAGTAGAACAGGTATTTGAATGAGGTGACCTGCTTACAAATGAGTAGCATTTTAAAAGCCTATTTTAAAAAGTTACCTTTTATTACTAAAAACTTCTTAGATAGTTTAAATGTGAAATATCTTATTTTATTAGTTTCCAGTTTTAAAAATCTAATTTACTTTTTCGATGGTTTACTCTTTATATATCTTATTGGAGAATATAATTAGACTGGTCAGTTTACATTAAGTTTTGTTTTCTGGTTCTTTTACAATTACAAGTTGAAGACGTAGGGGAATTTCAAATACAATTTTCACTAAATGAGAAGACTTGAGTTAATATTACGTTTTGTTAAGCCCTCAGTTAAAAAAATTGTCTAAATTACCTGGCAGGGTCCATTTAACAGTAAGTGCAAGAACTTTAGTCAGATTATGTGAAAAATTCAGTTAAAAATGTTCCACATTAGTTTATATTAATAGGCTTACATACCTTCCACGTGCCGCTTTTTAACAGATTAAAAGATACAAAATCATATCTGTGACATAATTGAGGTGATACATTTCTTGACATTCAATCTGTGTCATAATTAATACCCAGTACCACTACCATTAAAATAGAATCACATATAACATAAATTTCTGTCTCATTCAGTTTTAGCTGAATCCTGCAAATTCTGTTAATTTTTATGTGGCTCTCCTATTTTAAGACAATGGAAGTTCCATCCGTGGTGCCATTTAAGTTTACATCATGGAGTCTTATTGTGTATTCACTACTTTATTTGTGTTTATGTTTGATCTGAATCACCTTTGTGATATTACATGAGTATAAAAGTCATAGCAGAGGATCTCCAGGATTAAGTGGGCTAACCTATTTTATGCAAACTATGGTGTGTGCTGTCTAAATAGAATGCATATTCTGGTGTTTCAGTAATAGAAGTTGTGCATTTTGTTCTTGATTTTATATTTTCATATTCTTAGTGGAGCTGATGTATGTCATAGTAAGGTGAGTGAAAAGAATCCACGGGCCTCTATGTTCTCCTTTTCTGGGGAAGAGTGTAGTTAGATACGGAAGGTTTAATAGCATAGAAGACTTTATTAATCGTATGTCATTAAGAAATACAAATGGAAACTGTTGTTCCTGTAGGTCACACTTGTGGAACAAAAACACAATATTGGCATCTGCACAAGCAGTACAAGCTGAGGCTTGCCCAGGCCAGTATCTTTTAAGGTGTTGCAGTTAAGTGTAAAAAGTCAACCAGGAGAATGCATCCTCTATGAACTGAGTACACTTCACTGCATAGCAACTAAAAACAATGCAGGCAGTTATGCACTATTATGTTTAGTATTTATCTTAAAGTGGTGGTAGTGTTTTTTTTTTGAGTAGGGTGATATAGTCAAGATGTGACTAAAGTTATGTTTCTTTCTGTGTATAATGGTTTTCTGTACATTTTTAATTTAAATTATTTTAGAAAATGCTGAGACCAGTGTTGATTTTTGTTTTCTTCAACCTAACTGGGAATAAGGTATTATGAGCACAAATGTGTCTAAAAAGAAGCTTAATTAATTGAAGCAATCATTTCTTTAAAAAAATATAAAAGATTGGAAGCTCAAAGGTATCTTGATGTTCTGGTAGTCTAGGTTGTGTTAGTGAATATGAAATTACATTTGTAATAATTTTCCTGTGAGAGTAAGCTTTTGTCATTTGTTCTTAACCAGATAAATCCCCTATGGATAATTTTTTCTTGAAAACTACTCCCATTGGATTTGGCCTTAACTTGAATATTAAAAAAAGCAGTACGATAAACAATGGCATGATGAAATATTAGTTATCTCTTGCACCTTTGCTAAGAAGTTCCTCGTCCGGTGTTATCAATCTTAATACTTCAGTGGTTCTAATTTTCTCTGTTTTATTAGTGCTGTTCCATTTGAATTAAAACAGTTTTTCAACTAGAAATGATATTAATTGATTTCATTTTGAGATAATTGTAAAATTCCTTACGCGGGACATGATTATTTACTTTTAGCATTATTATACTTTTGAACTCGTGTGGCTTTTAATCCACAAAATGGAAGCGGAAGTGCTAAATTTTTTAAAGGACATTTGGAAGTCAGCTGAAAGAAAGTATTAATGATGCCTTCAAGACTTTAAATGAGCATATGGTAACTCTTTCAAGATGCTTTTACCAAAGTAACTAGATACCAGATTATTAATTTTGCAGGCTATAAAAAGGAAAAATATAATGGAATGTGGTTTTAAATATCTAATTACTAATTTTATTTTAATTGTTACTAAACGAGGATTAAAATTTAACATCTGTTGTTAAAATAAAAAAGGTTTAAGATCTTCTCTACTTACCCAGTTTATATTTTAGTCTTGCTCTGGTTTCCAATTATGTTATCACCACTGGCAGCAATGTATTTTCGTATACTTTTTGTAATTATTGTTCTGTTTCTGATGTTTGCTGGAACCTGATTCTTGTTGGCCTCTAGTTTGGGGCCTACTTTGTCTCATTTATTTTTACCACCTTCTCCCTGTTCATAGCGTATTTCTCTGCTGCCTGAATTCCATGTGTTTTAATATTTCACAGTTTACCTGCGAAGATCGGATGTGGCAGGGCTTCTAAACGCCACACATCTGGCAGTTCTGACACACATCCAGCTTGGCTGCCAGGATAGCCTGCAACTACTTTTGCCAGACTCCAGGGTCTGCAGTGACATCTTGTTGCAGGCAGCCATGCAGTCACTTTGCCCTTCTTTTGCTGCTCCTCAGCTTTCTTTTGAGGGAGAAACCTTTCCTGCTTTGTCTCAACCCCCAAATGATTGGTTGTTTGTTTTGTTTAAATATTTGAGGAAAAATTTCCTCCACCAGTTTTAAATTAGTGGAAGATCGAGAAAAGAGACACTAGGAGTATGTTTACACTAGCACTTTTGCCAGTAAAATTTTTGTCGGTCAAGGGTGTGAAAAAACACACCCCGGCTGATAAAAGTTACACCGACAGAAGCGCTGGTGTGGACACCGCTATGTCGGCTGGAGACTCTCTCCTGCTGATATAGCTGCCGCCGCTCGTTGCGAACGGTTTAATTATGCCGACGGGCGAGCCCTCTCCTCTCAGCATAGTGCAGCTACCTCGTTACAGCTGTACCGCTGTAAGGTCTCTAAGTAGAGATAGCCTTAGGTCTTGTCTAACCTAAATCTTAGGTTGCTCTAACGGTGTTGCTCAGGAGTGTGAAAAATTCACACCTTTGATAGTCGTAGTTAAGCTAACCTAAGCTGCAGTGTAGACACTGCTAGGTCAATGAAAGAATTCATCAACCTAGTCACTGCCTGTCGAGGTGGATTTGCTACAGTGATGGCAAAACCCCTTCTGTCGCTGTAGTGTCTACACTATAGTGCTACAGCAGCAAAGCTATGCTGCCACAGAGCTTGTGGTGTAGGCATACCTTTATTCAGCATTTTAAGACCTTTTTTCCACTAGTAACTAAAGATGGCTTGGGGAAAACCACTGCAAACATTGCATTTAAATCATTCTTATTGAGAAATGTGCTTTTTTCCAGGGTTGAGGGACTAGGAAAATTTGTAAAAATTTATAAATGATTGAGAAATCACCAATAATATCCTGAACTGAGATCTGCTAAGGTTTTAGCAGAGCCTAACAAAGCCTCCCCTCTCTGTGACATCACAGTGCAAAACTTCCATTTCTGGTGTAACAGGCTGGGGTGCTGCAGCTGTGACAGCTCGCAGAAGTGAGATTGTCAAAATGTATCCTTGAAAAATACAGCACATCTATCCAAAATATGAAAACTAAAGGCCCACTCCTGCAAAACTTCACAGAAGTAATCCTTATTCAAGTTTGTAGTCCCTTTCATATCAATGAGACTGTTTGCTTGAGTAAAATATGCAGGATTTGTCCCCCTCCCCAATCATTTTTTGCTGTCATCATTTATTGTTAATACCCTATTTTACTCAACCTTGCAGAATGTTTTCAGCTAAATAATAGTAACTAATGAACTTGTCTTGCCACAAACAATTCATCTAAGTGAATTGTCCCAGGACACAAGTCCCCGAACAACTTACCTGCTTAAAGTTAAGCACATACTTAAATGTTTGCAGGATCAGGTCTTAAACATAAAGTCAGAGATTATGAATGCAAAAGTTAAAGTTCTCATATTAATATTAACTTGTTAATTCTGCATGTAATATGGTAAATGTCTGGTGATATACAATATAGGCATTAGAACTTTCATATAACCCCATTATCACATTCTTTTCACTTGCTAAAATAAATTCTTTCCAGCTGTAAGTTTTCATGTTTGACTTCATCCATAATGTGACTTTTTTGTTTAAAGTTTGAGCAATATTCTTTCAGCAGCTTTTCAGCTATGTAAAGATGGGTTTTTTAAAATAGTAGTTTAATTTTAATATGCTAGTTTTCTCAAGATAGTTAAGTTCAAAGGGGTCCCACTAAACTGGATGATGGGCAACAAAATGTCATGAAATTCAGTGTTTAGTGCAAAGTAATGCACACTGGAAAACATCCCAACTATACATAGACAATAATGGGATCTAAATTAGCTGTTACCACTCAAGAAAGAGATGTTTGGAAACATCTGCTCAATGTGTAGCAACAGTCAGAAAAGCTAACAATGTTAGGAACCATTAGGAAATGAATATGCAGCAGGTTTAAAACAAACATAACAAAGTATTTCTTTATATAATGTACAATCAATCTGTGGAACTTGTCAGCAGATGTTGTGAAGGCCAAAACTATACCTGGGTTCAAAAAAGAATTAGATAAGTTGATGGAGGATAGGTCCGTCAGTGGCTATTAGCTAAGATGGTCAGAGATGCAATCCCATGCTCCAGATGTCTCTAAACCTCCAACTGCCAGAAGCTGCGAATGGACGACACAAATGGATCACTCAAAATCGCCATGTTCTGTTCGTTCCCTTTGAAGCATCTGGCACTGGCCCTTTTGGAAGACAGATACTGGGCTAGATGGGCCATTGGTCTGACACAGTATGGCCACTTTTATGTTCTTATGCTTTCCCCTACCTCAGGGAAGACTGAACTTTACTTTTTGAAATTTTTAGATTGACTAGTCCCCAGTTAACATTAGGAAAAATAAATTAGTTGTAAGTGTGTTAAAGGCCAGTTTTGTATATGAGTGTGGCTGTGCCGGTTCTGGCCCTTAATCTTGATATTAATTGTATACCATAAATACACTGGCAGTGTAATGTGACAGATTGAGTTAGTATAAGAACTTAATATTTTTCATTTTCTGAATTCTGAGCATTTAAATTCCTATCTGTAATATTATATTAAGGTATATTTTTTATTTTAATATATCATCCACAAATACAGAGAAGACATGTGAAAGGCTTATTTAGATAAATAAAAGTCACATTTATGGAGGTAAATTGCCTCATTCTGCTATTTTGACAAATAGATTGTCATGCTGATATTTTTAGAATGAGACTTTCACTGTTCTAATGTCAAAATCATATTTTCCATTTCACTACAGTGTCAAACAGTCAGCTTTCTTTGCCAGTCATCCATTATAGACTGATGTTATTTGAGACTGTTCTACTGTATTGGAACATGTGAAAGAGATACAAAGTCTTTTTATATAATTCAATACATATTGATAAAAACCTTTTAAATTCCCTTTTTAATTTTGCAGAAAACATTATTTAGTAGCAACTTGCATATAGTTTCTCAAGGCACATTTATGCTGAATTGTGTTCTGCCTATATATATATATATATATTTATTTATTTATTTTAAGCCATTACCTCCTCCCCTGTCCCCCCTCCTGCCGCCCCAGCTTTGGTCAGTGTTTCATAGTACTTTGCCTCGTGTTTACCTAAAAACTCTTATTTCTGAATATTAAAATTGTAGCTTTTATCTTGAAAATGTAATACTTACTGCAAATATAAATGCCACAGTTGGACACATTAATGCATTTCTTCACCTATTAAATTTTTATTAGGTATTGAGAAGGTACTACATTTCAATAAGAATAGTAAATCAGCAGCAATTTATCCAATGGTACCAAGTCCTTCGTTTTGAGTGAAGTGCAGTTTGAACATATAGTATGAATTAGCATGTAGAATTAAATATAATCTTAGTTCTGCATGTATGTCATATTCTCTGCATAAGAGTTACACAAATAAGACCCACAAAGTGCCTATTTTGTTCCTGTAAAGTTAGTGCATTTACACAGAATAGTGAGGAAATACACAGGTCAATGAGTTTAAAACAAAAACATGGAAAAGGGAATCTTTTAGAAAGGCAAGGAACTATTCCTCTGTCTACCACTGCTCTTTGTATGCTCAGTTAAGCAGGGTATATTATCTGTCTGCTGTTTCCCTCCCACTCCCTCTACTCCTATCCTCCCTCATCCCTGGCTCCTGATGCTCTGCATCAGCCACTCTTCCACCTCCTCCTCCCCCCTTCTTCTGCTCCTCTCCCACCAGCTTCACTGGCTCATACCCCTGTCCCCTTTCTCACTCATTCATCTGTATTCAAATTAGGCCACTTTCTTCTTTGCCTCTGCTTCCTGGACACTAGCAGGGACCATTGAGAGCACAGGAGAGACAGTTTCCCAGCTCTCAGTTCTTGTGCTCAACACCCCTGTGCCCCCCAGGAGGAGCTTGTAATCTGCTTACTTGTTCTATGGGTTTGGTCAGTCTGTAGAAGCTATGAGGGGATGGTGCATATTCATTGGAGACAATCTTCAGAGATTTTAGCCAGTTTAATAAGTCTCTACGGAGCATGTGCAAACAGATTTTTCAGGGTTTATAACTGGGCTAAATTTGGGCAGATTTTCATTGGGCTAGCAAAAGACACATCCCTGACACCAGGATGGACCTCCTGCCAAATTTCAAGTCCCTGCTTCGAAGCATGGATGTTGTAGAGCTTCTCGACAAAATAATTGTAAGGGGTTTTTTTGGTTGTTTTTTTAACATGGGCAAAGTCCATATTTTTCCATTCTTGGGAATGGCTGAACCATTTTAGCTGGAATTTTCCAAAAATTTCAGCCTGAGGCATACACTTGGCATGAAAAATTTCAGCCTAAATGGTTTACATTTGGTAAAGTTATAAGCAACTGAGAACAGTGTTGGGATTCCCCCTGGGACCTCTTTCCACTTGGCTTCTCAAAAACTCGGTTCAACTCCAGATTTCTTCACTTAGTTATCTTTATTTGGCATACAGAAAAACAACGCTGATTTGATCAGAGTCAGGCACAGGGGATGGGTGTAGGGCCTACCATATAACCAAAGTTACACAGATAACCTCTTCCTTTGTATACATTTACACATTACATTGCATTTAGTATACATTGCATCACATGTTTTAGAATAAGCTTGGTTACTTTTTAGGTACCAGTACCTATATAGCATGCTCTGCCCATGCTCTGTTCATGTATAATGCTGATCTTTACATTCAAGTTTGCTATTGGTCAGTGGCCAATCAGTTTGGAATTAAAAATCCACTGTGGAGGACCACTGTCTTCCAACTATGCAAGGCCATTAAGAGTATCTTGCTGCAAAGGACTGTGACTCTTGGCAACATGAAGGAAATAGTGGATGGATTTGCAGCAATGGGGTACCTGAACTGCGGTGGGATAGTAGACATCACTCATATCCTTATTCTTGCATCACCCCACTTTGCCTATGAGTACATAAACAGAAAGGGATAGTTCACCATGGTTTCACAAGTGCTGGTAGATCACTGGGGACACTTCAATGAAATCAGTGTGGGCTGGTCAGGGAAGGTATATGGCGCTTGCATCTTTAAGAATACAGGCCTTTTCCAAAAGCTGCAAGCAGGGATACTCTTTCCCAAATGGCACATTGCTATTGGTGATATTGAAATACCAATAGTGATTTTGGGGGACCCAGCCTACCCCTTGCTTACCTAGATCATGAAGCTGTACAGTGGCCACCTTCACAGCACCGAAGAGAGATTCAACTGCCAGTTCAGAAGGTGAAGGATAATTTTTGAATGTGCTTTTGGTAAATTTAAAGGGTCACTGGCACTGTTTACTGATTGGATCTCAGCAAGACAAATATCCCCATCATTATAGCTGCATAATATCTGTGAGACAAAGGGTAAAAGGCTACCAGTAGAGTGGAGGGGCAAGGTACCATCTGTCTGCTGAATTTGAGCAGCCAGACACCAGGCTATTAGGAGAGCCAACCGCAGAGCTATACGGTTGTGGGAGGCCTTTAGTATTTTAACAGTCAGCCCACAGTAGTGTTATGTGAGGTTTTTATGAACTACTATTGGCTCCCCTTATGAATTTTGTAATATGGCAATTATGGTTGGGGAAACTAATAAATATACATGAGTTTCCACAAACAAAACTTTGAGTGCAAAGAAACAGAAAGCAAAATTAAAGTGCAAGCACACAAGGTTCAAACATTGCAGTAACCCTGTGAAAAGGTGATCTATACTTTAAAACAATGTTTATATTTATGTATTAATCAAATATTACAATCTGTCAGTCATGTTACAAAATGTGTAGTGCATTGTGGCTGGTCCTGTCGTTTTTACAGGTCAGTATCGGTGTAGTTGTGGTTCTCTGTATTTTCCCCTGGTGTGAAGTAAAAGGGGTAAGAGTTCATATTGTGCTGCCACCTGTTACATTGGTGGGGGGCGGGGATAAGGTGCAGTGACTATGGAGTTTTCCGTGGATTGGAAATTGTGCTGTCTGTGTTTGTTGCCTGATGTCCTGTTGCACTCCCTACTGCACCTCTCAATCCCTTTGCCGCTCTTGTAGCAACCACTTTTGCCATTCTTGGTCTTTATTCCTGGTCTTGGACATGTAGCCCTTCCAAGTCTTGTGTTTATGGTCAGCATTGGTGGAGGATCTCGTAGAACATATCCTCCCTGGATCACTTCTTTCTTTCCTGGATCAGAGTCAAGTATTCAGCAGTCATAGAATGAAACGTTTCAAGTGTACCATGCCAGAGGCTGCTGATTAAAACAGATACACCATTAGATTTACAGTTACAAAGGAAACAGAAAGATTAAGTCTCAAAACTCCCTTACATTACTTCCATAAATACCTTTAATAAGAAATGCCTATTGTAGCACCTTATTACAGCACCTCTATGCAGCTCAAGCTATGGTCAGTACTACCCAGTGGGGTGAGTCTGTGTTGGTTAAATGGAAGATTTAAACATTGGGTGCCCTTTGGTATGAGTATAGAGAAAGTACATTGAATATTGCCTCTATTTTAACAGGCAGTAGTGAGTTTGGCTGGTATCTCACTCCTAAGGGTGATAAAGGCAGTGCTGCTAATGGCATCCCAAAGCTGCCCAGGCCCACGTGGTGCTAGCCGATTTACTGAAATGATGCCAACAGAAGTGGTTGCAGACTAACGTGGGAAAGTCTTCTATTATAAGGGAAGAAACAAGGCTGCCATCCCTAGAAATGTTTGGGAGCGGATGGCAGAGTATCTCCATGAAAGTTTAATTGATATTGTTCAAGAGGATAAAAAGATCATCCCTGTTCAGAAATACAAGTACTCCACATCAGATGTATTGTTGTCCCTGCTGCCTGGCCCAACTAGGCAAAGAATGGAATAGCGGGCACTGCCTTTGCCTCTTTTTTTAATCTCTGAGCACAGGACATTGATATGAGGTGGACTATGTAAATCAGACTGCCATACTAATTTTTTAAAATTTATTTTCTAATATATTACAAGTAAAGTGAGCAATCAGACATCATTTACAGAACAAAAGCATTGCACACGTGTGGTGGGTGCCATTTTAATGGGGAAGAAAGGCAGGAGGGAGAGGAAGTTTTGGTAACAAAAAGATAAACATTTCTTACAAGGAATACAAGTGTACGTGCTTACCAGAGCTCAGTTTCCCTTCATCAACAGGCTCATCTGCACGCAAGTGGCAGGGCTGGCTTGACTCCAATGGAGTTTCCAATAGCGCCTAGGTCATTGCATGATTTGCATTCCCCTTCTCGTCACTGTCTCCTTCCCACTTCCTCACTTCACACTTCAGCAATGTCTACATGAAGCTTCCACAAAGTGTCCACAGGTGTATGTGGGGTGCTAGTTGGGTCCAGGCCAAGTGTGGCTTGCATTTCTTTGTAGAAGTGGCAGATCTGCTGGGTTGCTCCAGATTTGTTGTTGCTCTCCCTCGCCTTCTGATACGCCCACTGAAAGTTCCTTCACTTTCACACAGCACTGCTGCTCATCCATGTTGTGCCTCAGTTTCAACATCAACTGTGCTCGCCCAGTCTCTTCTCCCCACAGGATGAGGAGATACATGACTTCTTTCCTGCTCCAGGCAGGAATACGTCAAGTAGCTCTCTGCATGCATGAAGTGGGCATGGTTGGATACTCACAACAAAGGTGGGTCAATAGGTGTGCTTGCCAAGGTGGGCAATCAGGAAAAGGCATTTCAGAAAGATGCTGAAGATTTATAAGGGGGTGGAGGGTGCTTCTGGTGGCTGTGACCCTTGGGTAGTGGAGTTCAGAATTGTGACCGGAGCGACCACTGTCACAGGGACGAAGGGCATTATGGGACAGCTACTGGAGGATTGTTAGGGTTGATAGAAGTAATGCAGTGTCTACACTCAGGCTGCATTGACACAAGGAGGTTGACCATGCCTTTGCATCGTTCGGGGAGGTGGTGTAACTGCATCGCTTAAGTCATCAGGTGACAAATTCAGGTGTAGATACACACACAACTAGGTTGAAATCAGTCAACTTAGATTGATCTAACTTTTATAGTCAAAACCAGGTGAGGCCATCAACTCCTACTGAAGTCAGTATGAGTTAAGGGTGTTCAGCAACTTGCAGGAGACATACATCTCATTAGGATTAGGCTCTAGACCTATGGTTTTGTATTTTAAAAGTGTGCTTTCTTGCAGAAGGTAAGAAAAGTCAGTTTTGCATTCACTTCTTTACCACAAAAACACTGCAAGGCTTTAAATTCAGGGGAGGAAAAAAGTATCTACTGTAAAACAGTTCCCTTTTCTACGGGCTCTACCAGTATCTCCACAAGAAGAGGATTTGTTCTTTCAGATTTCAGAACTCTTTACCTCCACAACAGTCTTTACAAACCTCACTATTTCTAGAGGTCCTTGTGGAAAATCTCAACCAAGCAATCAGCATAGAGTATGTTAGCAGAGAGACAAACTCTTTTCTTCCAGTCCTTTTCCCAATTTTTAGAATCCATTTCTAGGCACTGGTTGTTTTGGTTATCCCTTAGACTAGGCTGTGACATATCTACCTTAAGCTTTCCCATCCCTTTTTGGGATTGTCTCTCTCTTTTTTTTGTTGGTGCAGATTGTTGGTGGGATTACATTGGGGGCTTTTTTCAGAGTGGTAGCAGTGTTAGTCTGTATCAGCAAAAACAATGAGGAGTCCTTCGAGATAGTCGAGAAAGGCTATACCACCCAGTTCTACTCCTTGCCACCTTTCAGTTCTTCTCTAATCAATTTGCAAAGGTATAATTGAAGACATAATCTGAAGGCACTGGGATTGCATAATTGTCACTAGGTCTAATTTGGCCGATAAAACCTTCATTACTGGTGGTGATACACAATGAGGAAAGAACTCAGATCTTAGATTGAGTTCACAGGGCTGTTAGACAAATTTGGCATAGAAATCATTGAGAGACAGTAAACTTGAAACATCCTGTGCCTCTTTTAAGTCATTTTTTCAGAATTGACTTGTTGCTTTAAGGTTCCAAGAGCAATATTAATTCAATTGCTATACATGTATATAAGATTTTCTTTTCTTGTTTTCTTCTTGTTAAATACATAGCTTAATAAATTGTTCTATGTTGGTAAATGTATAGAATAAAACATGCTTTCTGTGCAATTGTATTAACTTTGCTGTTGAAACTTTAACTTTGTCATTTCCTGCCTTTTAGAGAATTTTTAACTATACAACTTTAATGTTGGATTGAGGTGTAGGAGTGAGTTTGCATTCAGTTAGAATGCTATGGGGTTAATATGGACAGGCTTTGAGTAGTTTTCCTGTTTTAAAATGTATTAGCATTGTTAGAATCTCATTGTTACTTGTTTATAATAAGATATGTCCTAAATTGTGTGCTGACTATTTAAGAGTTTTAAGCTCTTTAAACAAGCTGGTTGGAACTGTAGAAGGAGGCCTACAGGTTTATTAACGCTTCTTATCCTGAAAGCACAGCATACCTTTTCAGGTTGCACAGCAACAGACTCCTAGCAACGATAATAGATTGAATTTCCAAGAGTGACCATGCCGGATGTAATAATAAAGCAAGAGTACAAACAGTTGTCATGGTTTTCTTTTCACAATAAAAGAGTCTTCATTTAGGGAGCTTTAGTCTTTCAAAAATGGCCAACTCCTTGTAAAACTAAGGATATTTAAGAATAGTGATGGTACCAAAACAAGTCTGTTTAGAAAGAGTGACTGTCATGTTTTAAAAATGCATAGTAGTATTAGACATACAGAAAACAAAGAAACATTACATCGATTATCAAGTAAGGAGGACACTTAATACCTACATAAAAAGGTTTGTAATTCATAACTTGTTCTATAAGTTGATCCATACTAGGACTTTATTAAATGTGGAGTTGAACAAGTAAACAAACAAGAATTTTGGAAGGGATAGAAATAGTCGTGTTTTAGGGCATAAGGCACCCTTTAACTAGTACAGGGTAGGAACAGACTTTCCCTGGGAATTATCCCATAACTGCCTACTGTAGGACTTGTTGCACCTTCCTGTGAGACACATGGTGTCAGAGACAGGATACTGCTGTGATCTATTCTGGCAATTTTTATGTTCTTATGCATGGTCAGTGTTTTGTTGCCTTTATTTGTTCAGTTATCTCCTCTTGGTTTAGCTAGCATGAATCCTGGGCCAGTTCATTCTAATATCTTTTTTTCTTTTTGGAGACACATGTATGTTCATGTAAAAATCAGACCTTATTAAAAAGGTTTATTTCTTTGAAGAAGCACAAGAAAACTGGATAATTTAATTCCGTAGAAGTCTTATAGATTTTTTTTTTTTTTAAGTTTGTGAGCTAATTGTTGTAAAGACATTTGTAGGCAGTGACAATAAATAAAATTGCCAGTGGCTGCTGGACAAATTTATTTCAGTGTCATAATAGTCTGTCAGAATTTTCTCTTGTCAAGTCTTATATGTGTGAAAGGTGAGTATGTGTGGGCAGGCAGGCAGGTGGTGAGTTAGTAGGGTGAGAGAGAGGAATCCTTCTACAAAACTAAAATATAGAAATCTAGATGCACCTGTCCATACTGTAGTTACAGTTTCTGACCCAGCTAATTAAGTTGAGATTTGAACTGCAGCTTTTGACAGCAGTAAGATGTAAATGTCAGGGTGGATTGATCTTTAAATCACTGATTTTAATCATGATTTAAATCAGGAAGCAGGAAACCTTGACTTAAATCATCAATTTTAAGTGCTTTACATTTGTACTTTTTCAGTTATTTTCCTAAAGAAAGATTTATTCTCATTGGTTGGTAATCATTAAACCATGAAGATTTGCAAGTAAATACAGCCTTCACACTCAATTTGATCCTTCTTTTTGATAACTAGGAAGATACCTACAATCTATATTCATTTATTTAAGTAATTATATAGCTTAACTTATATTTATTTAGTCTTAATTTTTACATTTGTATTATGTTAAGAAATTCATCATTTACCATTTTATTTACTAGATTAATTTTTTACTTACAATATGTGTCAATCTCTATTTGGTGGAAATTCAGATTCAATTTAAAATGCACAAAAACTGCACTTTAATTTTTTTAGTAAATAAACTACCTTAAAGAAGCTAGATACATAAAATTCCTTTCCTTATCAAAATGTTTTGCATTTAAAACTACCTTACTAAACAAAGGAAGTTAATGAAATGAACTGATTGTTTCTGTTCAACATGTGTTTAAAGATTTTAGAACTACAAGATCTCATTCTCACACCTAATTTTTATTCATATATTGGAAGAAGAAAACATGCTTTTCTACTTTTTCAACTACCATCTGGTTTCTTAACTTTGAATGAACTAGCCATTGAATTGAACTAGTGGAATAAACTGAAATGAAGAAAGTTACTCTCTGCACTTGCAAAAGAAGGTTTAGCACTTCAGCAAACTCTGGTTCAAAGCGCTTAACCAGTGACGTCCACCAATTCAGTAGACATTTTAGAAAACTTGACAACAAATGTACTGTTCATTATCATTTTTGTATTTAACTTAAATGTTTCATAGATTATAGTAAGTTTTTATTCCTTAACATAGGTTATCAATTTCAAATCTAATCTTAAATAGGTTTATTTTTTAAAAAATAAACCTGTATTTAATTTAAATTTTAAATTTTAAAAATCCAGTTTTAATTTTTTTTAAATAGATTTTCATCTATTCTGGCAAATATACACATATGCCTATACACATACGTTCAGCTTGTGTGTCAGCGTTTGGAAAAGATTGTTAGAATGGATTGGTAGCTTATAGTAAAAACCAGGAAATACAGTAAAAAGCAGAAATTATGTATCATTGTTACATTTTTAAAAAAGGATTTCCATAGGAAAATGGCACCATTCTGATTAGTTGACAACTGCCCTAACATGGTGTAAACCACACAGCTTCAGTTAATGGTAAAAGCAACCACTCCATAGAGCTGAGCAAGGAAATTATATAAAAATATAAACAATTATAAAAAATAAATGTGACTTTTAAGTTGGGATGTTTTACTGTAATCATGTTAGGCCATCATTCTGCAATGAGTTTTCCCCAGCATAGGAGTCTGTCTGGGAAGAACTCATTATGGACTGTGTCTTTTTTTTGCATTCCTACAAGAACTTTGTTAAAATGACATTTTAGGCCAGGCTGTGATATTCTTACTCTTGTTGGATAATATGTTATACTGTGAGTAGTCCTATTTAACTCAATGAAATTATTTTTAGATTAAAGTACTAGGTGAGATGAGTAAGGATATTGCAGTCTGTCCCTCTGTCATTGACATTTTTAATTCACCTACTAAGCATCTTGGGGTGTCTACGCTGTAGTTAAACATCTGCAGCTGGCCACTGTCTGCTGACTTGGGCTTTGGCTGCGGAACCTGTAAAATTATAGTGTAGATGTTTGGGCTTGGGCTAGAACCTGGGCCCTGGGGTCCTCCCCTCCAGTTTGAGCCCAAACACCTTACAATGCAGTTTTGCAGTCCTGCAGCCAGATTCCCATGAGCCCAAGTCAGCTGACATGGGTCAGCCACTGGTGTTTAATTGCAGTGTAGACATGCCCTTACTTTTCACAGCTGTGGATTCGTATTCTAAGATATATCAAAGACTTTTTTAATAGAAGCAGTAGAGTACCAATCTAAATGATTTACTCATGTTTGCAAATTATGTAAATACTTTTTCTTCTTCGAGTGATTGCTCGTGTATTCCACAATAGGTGTGCGTTCTCACCATGTGCACCAGTCCCGGAAGTTTTCCCCCTAGGAGTACCCATAGTGGGGAGCGCCCCAACGACCCCTGGAGTGGCGCCTCAATGGCACGGTATAAGGGGAGCCGCGCGCTTCCCCCACCCTCAGTTCCTTCTTGCCCTCAGTGAAGGTGCATCGGAACTACTGTGCTCCAGCTTTGCTGTAGCTCGTCCCCAGAACTGCTTGTTCGTTCAGTGTTGGTACCTGTAGTTAGCTGTTCAGTTAGTTCGAGTGCCTGGGCCGGGGCATGCCCTGTGTCCCGAGTTCTAAATCGTGCGACACTTGTAGGCAAGCTATGCCAAAGAATGACCCGCACGCAGATGGTTTATGCTGCTTGGGAGAGACCCAGCGATCGTTGCAAGATTTGCAAGTCGTTCAAATCTCGGACTAAGAGAGAGAGACATCAGGTTCCAGACCATTCTGATGGAGTCGGCGCGGACCCTGACACCGGCGCGCCGCTCCGAGTCGGTGTTGGGCACCATGGGGTTGGTGTGCGGTGACCTTCTGGCACCTTCAGCCAATCAGCATCGCTCCCCAGCTACGGGGCACAAGAAGGCAATAAGGACGCCGCCTTCGCAGTGGCACCGAGGAAAACCCAGGGCAAAGGTTAGACCCATGTCGGGCAGTCCTCGATCCCCTTCGGCCTCTAGGCCTCCAACTCGCGTAAAGTGGAGCAGCCTGGCCGCTCCGGACCAGACCTCCCCAGATGTCCAGATGTTCTCCACGCCAGAGGCCCTGCAGGTGGCCCAGGATGTCAAGTCCATGCCGGTACTAGGAGCGCCACTGATGCTGGCCCCATGCGTCAGGGCGCCCCCGGCTCGGTCCTGGTCTTGGTCCAGGGAGCATTCCCGATGCCTTCCGCTGCCTAGCAACCATTCAGGGTAAAGTCCATGTGGATCGTCTTCCACTCCCACCAGATTATCTGGTTGGGTGTCATCCACCAAGACTCTTGACACCTCTCCATTTCAAGGAGTAAGTACCGACGGGACCGAGGCAGATGTTGCCAAAGGGCCTTGTCTTGGAGGAGTTACCGCAGCCGGCCACGGCACAGACATCAACGCCGTTCCTGCTCAGAATCCCACTCCAAGACCCTCCAGGGCATCGGCCCCGGGTGTCAATCGCTGGCTTCTCGCCTCCGCGGGTCTGCTTGTCGGAGTCGACCGCAGAGTAGCTGCTACTGATGGTACCGATCCTCCACGTCGAGATATCAGTCCCGTGGTCGGTGTCACTCCCGGCACTGCCGCTCCTCCCGGTCCCGGGACAGCGGCAGGTCGTTCATCAACCGGCCTCCGTTCGCAGTCGTCCTTCCATGGGCCAGGCCAACTAGGCCGAACAACCGGGCCAGCTGGTGCCGCAGGAAGTGCAGTGGCACCGGGCCCTGTGGCCAGCCCAGTGGTACCAGTGGGCACCGTGGCCCCAATGCAGTCCCGCTGGGTGCTCGCTCGATAGCCGGAGCTTCAGAGGCACCCTCGGCCTCCCTCTCTGGACCGCCAAGGAAGGGGTCGGTTGGACATACATCCTCGGTACCGTGCCTGGAGACCAACCAAGTGGTGGACCCTCCGGTGTGGGCGGATACCTAGAGTATCATACTGGCCTCCTTGCCCTCCCCGGATTAGGTGATAATGGTCCCGCCCCCTTTCTCCCACAGGAGGACTTTAGGGACACCAGGAGCTTTTAAAAAGGGTGACATCAAACCTCCACCTTCAAGCAGGAGAGATGGAGGAACCCTTGGACTCCCTGTTCAATGTACTGTCGTCTTCAGCACTGGGCAGGGTAGTTTTTTGCCTCTCCATGAAGTTATGGCAAAAATTTCAATGCCTTGTGGCAAACACCAGCCTTGTTGGCCCCCTATCTATAAGAGAGCAGAACGTAAGCACTTTGTACCTGCCAAAGGACACGAGTATCTATACACCCACTGGCGCCCAACTCCCTGGTGGTCGAGTTGATCAACCACAGGGAACGGCAGGGCCAGCCAGCCTCTACCCTGAAAAATAAAGGTTCACGGAGGCTGAACTCTTTCGGAAGAAAAATTTATTCGTCCTCCACTTTCAGTTGCAAGTGGCAAACCACCAGGGGCCTCTGGGCAGGTACGAATTCAGTTTTTGGGGTTCCCTGCCCAAGTTCGAAGACTCCCTCCAGGAACGCGATAGGAAAGAGTTCAAGGCACTGGTGGAGGAGAGTACAGTGGCTGCCAGGACAACCCTGCAAGTGGCTTAAGATATGGTGAACATGGCTGCGCGGTCCATGGCCTCCACGGTGTCCATAAGAAGGGCATCGTGGCTCCTTTAAGTGAGGCGCAGGTGGCCATGCAGGATCTCCCATTTGATGGGATACAAGGCTGCATGGCATGAAAGACTCCCACACGACCCTCCAGGCTTTGGGCCTCTATGTCCTGGCTCCGGCAAAACTTAAATTCAAGCCGCCACAGACTCCGCCCAGGCCGCCCTCCCGAAGTATGAGGCTGCCCATAAGAAGTAACGGGACTATAGGAAACGCCCTCAGGGCCAATCTCGGCCTGCCCCCCAGCCTGGGTCCCCCAAGGGCAAGCGGGGGGGGGGGAGAGGAAGGTGCTTTTGACGGGATGCTCAGAAGCACCCCGCCAGTCTTCATCGGAGATCCACCCCAATAACGGTCTCTTTCTCCAGCCAGTTGTGTGCTTTCCTTCCGGAATGGTCACGGCTAACTTTGGACTGATGGGTCCTCAACACCATCTCCCAGGGTTACACCCTCCAGTTTACTTTTTCCCCACCCAACCACCCCCTGCCTCTGTGCCTCTTGGGGGACCCCTCGCACGAAGCTCTGCTCGAGCAGGAGGTGGGGCATCTCCTGGGACTAGGAGCAATAGAGGCGGTGCCCGAGAAGTTTATGGGCAAGGGATATTACTCCCAATATTTCCTTACCCCAAAAGCCAAAGGGGGGCTCAGGCCCATCCTGGACCTGCGAGGTCTGAACCAGTAAATGGTGAAACTCAGGGTCTGTGTGGTTTTCCCTGGCCTCCATCATCCCCTCCCTGGATCCCGGGAGCTGGTACGCTGCCCTCAATCTCCAGGATGTGTACTTCCACATCCACATAGTCAAGGGGCACGGGCGCTTCCACCATTTCGTGGTGGGACAGAATCACTATCAATTCACAGTCCTCCCATTTGGCCTCTCCACTGCTCCCAGGGTGTTTACAAAATGCATGTCGGGGGTAGCGGCCTACCTCAGATGCCGGGAGGTCCAGATATTTCTCTATCTGGACGATTGGCTTGTCAAGGGTACCTCCCGGTCACAGGTGAGGGATCACGTGGCACTCCTTCTGTCCATGTACACCGTCTTGGGCCTGTTGGTAAACACCAAGTCCACGTTAGTCCTGGTCCAGCGCATACAGTTTATCGGAATGCTCCTGGCCACAACATTGGCCAGGACCTCTCACCTTCCAGATAGATTCCAGACCCTGAAAGGTCTCATCGACTCAGTCATAAGGTTCCCGGTGACAACAGCCAGGGCTTGCCTGCAGCCTTTGGGTCATATGTCGGAGTGCATGTACGTGGTCTGTCACGCCAGACTCAGGATGAGGCCCCTCCAGCTCTGATTGGCCTCGATGTTCTCCCAGGCCACGGACAGGTTGTCAAGGTCCTCACCGTTCTGAACTCTGTGATCACCTCCCTATGGTGGTGGTCCGCCCCAAGCAACATGCTCCAAGGGGTCCCGTTCAGGGACAGGGCCCCATCATTGGAGCTGGTGTCTGATGCATCGGACCTGGGTTGGGGGGGCCTATGTGGGGAACTTTCAAACCCAAGGCCTGTGGTTGGCTCAAGACCCGACCCTACATATAAACGTCAAGGAGCTCAGGGCGCTGCGGCTAGCGTGTATGGCCTTCTGCTCGCACCTGGAGGTCAAGGTAGTCAGGGTCCTCACGGACAACACGGCCTCAATATTCTGTATCAACGGGCAGGGCAGTCCCAGTCCTCGGCCCTCTGCTGCGAGACCCTCGGGCTGTGGGACTTCTGTGTAGCCCACAACATCTGCCTGAAGGCCTTCCACCTGCTGGGTGGCCGGTGCGCGAGGGCGGATCACTTGAGCAGGGACTTTTCCTCACAACCAAATGGTCCCTCCGCCTGGACATGGCCCACCAGGTCTTCCGAAGGTGGGGAACTCCCCAGGCGGATCTGTTCACGACCCGGCAGGACCGGCGATGCCCCCGGTTCTGCTCTGGGGGGACCTGGAGAGGGGCGCTATCTCCAATGCCTTTGTCCTGGTCAGGCCGACTTCTCTGCACCTTTCCTCCGTTCCCTCTAATCAGCAGGGTCCTGGAGATGATAAAGATGAACAAGGCCTGCATCCTCCTCGTTGCCCCGGCCTGGCCCGGGCAGCATTGGTATGGGACCCTCACGGGCCTGGCAATAGTTCCGCAGTGACCGTTGCTGCTCCATCTGGACCTGCTCTCTCAGGACCAGGGCCCTCACGGCGTGGCTGCTCAGTGGCTAGCCAGTGAGGAAAGGACATGCACAAAACAGGTTCAGCGTGTCCTCCTCGAAAGTAGACGGCCCTCCACTCACCGCTCTTGTTTGGCGAAGTGGTCCCAGTTTTTTTTCTAGGTGGGTGGTGGACCAAGGTGTTTCCCCTGTAGCTGTCCCGATCCAGCTTATTCTGGTTTACCTCCTCCACCTGAAGGCCCAGGGCTTGACGCCCTCGTCAGTCAGGGTGCACCTGGCAGCCATATTGGCCTTCCGTCCGCTGGTGCAAGGGCTCACGGTATTTTCCCATGCTATGACTGGCCGGTTCCTTAAGGGCTTGGACCGTCTTTTTCCCATATCCTAGACCTCCAGTTCTGCAGTGGGACCTGAACCTAGTGTTGACCCATCTCACGGGGCCCTCGTTTGAGTCGCTAGCCGCGTGCTCCTGGTCCCACCTCTCATGGAAGGTGGCCTTCCTGGTCGCATTCACGTCGGCCAGGAGGGTCTCGGAGCTCAGGGCCCTGATCTCTGAGCCCCCGTGCACGATGTTTTATAAGGACAAGATCCAGCTCCGTCCACATCCTGTGTTCCTCCCAAAGGCGGTCTCCACCTATCACATGAGTCAGGACCTTTTTCTGCCAGTCCTCTGCCCCAAACCGCACACGTCCAGTGAGGAGCGCTGCCTCCATGCTCGACGTGTGGAGGGCTCTGGCATTCTACCTCGAGCAACCTAAGCCATTCAGGAAGTCCTCGCAGCAGTTCGTTGCCTCGGCTGAGCGCATGAGGGATTGGTCGATCTCCACTCAGCGCCTCTCCAACGGGATCACTTTGTGCATCTGTACCTGTTCTGCTCTGGCGGGTATTCGCCCACCACCAATTGTGAAGATGCACTTGACTCAGGCCCAGGCCTCATCGGCAGCCTTCTTGCCCCATGTCCCTGTCCAGGACATTTGCAGGGCCACCACGTGGTCTTTGGTTCACACGTACACCTCGCACTATGTGATTGTCTCCCAAACCAGGGATGACGCCGGGTTCGGCAGGGCTGAACTCTGTCCCGAGAACTTGTGAACTCCTACCCGCTTCCAACAGAGATAGCTTGGAATCACCTATTGTGGAATACACATGAGCAATCACTCGAAGAAGAAAAGACGGTTACCTTTTCCATAACTGGTGTTCTTCAAGATGTGTTGCTCATGTCTATTCCACATCCCACCCTCCTTCCCCTCTGTCAGAGTTCTCTGGCAAGAAGGAACTGAGGGTGGGGGGAGTGCGCGGCTTCCCTTATACAATGCCATGGAGGCGCCTCTCCAGGGGTTGCTGGGGTGCTCCCCCCTACGGGTACTGCTAGGGGAAAAACTTCCGGCACCGCAGCACATGGCGAGCACACACACCTATTGTGGAATAGACATGAGCAACACATCTCGAAGAACACCAATTACGGAAAAGGTGTTTTATACTGATACAGTAACTTTGACTTAAGTGATTTTTGTGGTATTGTTATAGCCATGTTGGTTCCACAATATGAGAGAGAAGGGAGGTGAGGTAATATGTTTTATTGGACCAATTTCTGTTGGTGGAAGGGAAAAACTTTTGAATTTCTTCAGTTCTGGAGAAAGTAACCAGAGTGTCTGATCTGAATACAAGAGGGGAGAAATAGGTAACCATAAGGAGAATACTTAAAATGAAGTAGGCAATTGAGGGTTACCAGGCAGTAGTGTGTGTTGTAAATTGTTGTAATGAGCCACAAAAACAGTCTCTGTAAATTCCATAGTTTTTAATGTCCTGCAGTTATGAATTTGTTCCCAGGTTCATCTTCTATAGATGTTGTGCAGGTTTATTTTGAGGATGAAGACCAAGAGGTTAGATATAGAATGATCGCTTTGTGAAAAGTCTTTGCCCATGAGTGATAGGGCGTTTGTGACATTTATTACTTTTCTCTGTGTGTTCATTCGAGAGTGCATTGATTGTGTTGTTTTACCCACATACACCACTACCTCGATATAATGCCACCCGATATAACATGAATTTGGATATAACGGTAAAGTAGTGCTCTGGGGGTGGGAGTGCGCACTCCGGTGGATCAAAGCAAGTTCGGTATTTTCACCTATAACGCAGTAAGATTTTTTGGCTTCCAAGGACAGCGTTATATTGAGGTAGAGGTGTAGTTGTTGGGGCATTTGTTGCATTGGATGAGGTGTACCACATATTGTAATAAGCATGTCCAGGACACTTGGATCTTGAAAGGTATGCTGTGGGGGGATATTGATCATCATAGTAGTGGAGATTGTCTGCAGGTTTTGTATCTGTTCTTTTGGCAGGCCCTGGTGCCGCTTTGAGTTGGTGTGTCCTCGTCTGTGGGGAGCTTGATTCTGATGTTGAGTTTTGTGAGGCTGGGTGGTTGTTTGAAGTCCAGAAGATGGGACTGAGGAAATATTTTTCTTGATGGGGTCCCTATCAACTCTGAGTTGTAAATGTTTAATGATACTGTGTATAGGTTCTAGTATGGGGTGGTAAGTGACAAGTAGGAATGTTTAAGCACCTTTCCTGATTAGGGGTGCTTTCCTTGAATCTGGACTTATATTATTTAAAATAATAGGTCAATGTCTCAGTATTTATTACCTCACTAAGGAGGGACAAATGTGTTACAGTATTGCACTCTCAGTGTGGTGAGCCAACAACTACTACAGAAACTGGACGGCTTAAAGGAAAAATTATGGAGCAAAGAAGAGATGAATTTCAAAAATATATTGACTGGGGACTTGAGATTGAGAAAGGAAGGGTTATAATCTAGATAGAGGGATAAAGATACAGGGATATTTTTTTAAGTTATGGAAAATGTATAAGGAAATGGAATATGAAAAGAGAGAAAACTGCAAAAAATAAAATTGTTTGGATTTGTAATTTAGTTAACATTTCTTAAAATGGCCCCATAAAGATTTTAAGTAAAATTGTTTGTTAGTGGCAAAGTACAGCATTTGAAATTTTCAAAGCAGTGAAGGGGACTTAGATCCATCTTCCATTATAAGATTCAGTGATTTAGACACATTCTTATCATTAGACTGCTTTCCAAATCTCAACAAGTATGCTGTTGTCCAGAATCATCTTCATTACCTTTAATAAACACTCTCTTTTGTTTTTACCAAGGACCAGGATCTCTCACCACATTTTTTATCACTATATATTTTTTCATTTTAATAAAAGCTTTTTACATATTTACAAAGCACAAGATGTCACACAGTGTGGTTACTCTTCCATCCTTTCCTTACTGAGACAAACCTGTATAGTTAGAAATGCAGCATCCAGGCCTGACCACCTGCACTGATGGCTCTATGAACGTGGGAGAAATTGTAACACAGGTAGTGCAGTATGCCAGACATTAGAGCAACAGAGGGTAAGTATCACATCTTTAATCATTTGGATAGTATCATTGGAGAGGAATTCAAATGATTATATCTAAAAGAGCACCTTGCATGTCTTAAAATTATTTATTTGTTTTTATAAAGAGGAGAATAGAGAGGGGACAGGGTAGTGGTGTAAAAGAATGAATATAAACCAGAATGATAGAACAAAACTCTTTGGAAAGAAACGTCATCCAAATTAAAAAAAAAAATGTTGAGTGAGGAAAAGGTAAATAAGCTAAAAAGAAAATAGAACATAAGTAATATATATTCTTAAAAGAATTGTGGATTTATTTAAAGCAAATCAAGAGAATTTCCAAAGTGTTTCTAAGTATAGAAAAATACTATAGGGAGAGAAGACTAAACAAGGAAGATAGTAGAAGAGAAGAACACAGTGAAAAAAAGATTGGTAACAAGTAAGGTATGGCTGAAACTGCATGCGGTATAATGTGTTATGAGGTCATATTGCGTGTTTGTCAAAATCAGTCTTTGTGGGTTTTTAAATTACTGATGTTGGTGTGGAAGGCCTGTGTCAAATTTACTTCCAAAATTCTGTGTTTGCAGACAAATATTTCCAGGGAGATGCTTAGCCCAAGACCATATTCACTGTTTTTTATTTATTTATTTATTTATTTAAATGTATGTGCGCTGAAATGTATAGATGAAAATGCTGTTCCACTCATCTATTCTAAAAAAAACTTCTCATGTGCCTTACTGTTGCATGCTTACCTTAAACCAGTTCTTTCATAGCAATGCCTTCCATTTGATTCTTCTGCAGATCATGGCAAAAAATAAAAAGTACTAAAATAGTAATGTTAATTAACTAACATCATTTAAATGGAAAGTAGAATCATTAGCTGTTTTTAAAGTTACTGTATTGACTTATTTTAAGAAAAGACTTTTAAATACTAAATGTTCCAGGTAAAAAATCTATATTATGAGCAACATAGTTGTCCTCTGAGTGACTATAAGACAGAATTAATTTTCCTGGGACTCAGTGTGTATATATATATATACACACACTGTATTTATGGCACAATCTACCAATATAACAATGAACATAAATGAGCCATTTTTATGCTTAATTAAATACTGAGGGTCCAATTAAATGGGTCTACATCATATTTATATACACACATTACATTTAATCAGAAATAAATGCAGAATGGTGTTTTCCTAGTAACTAGAGAATATTGCTGAATGTGTCTATCTCTTTTCATGGCATCCTACAGGGGATTAATATTAAAATAGCTTATATGGAAAAACTTAAAGGCACTGATGTAGAGGATGAAACACAGCATATCTATGACTCAATCTTTTTAAAAATCCAGATTGGATGAGAGAGTAGGAGAATAATCTTTATGGCCCTTTTAATAGGAGGATGCAATGTTGAGATCCATACATTCGTCCATCTGCATTCCAAAGTGATTGGCAATCATAGGGTTAGAAGGGAACACAAGGGTCATCAGTCTAACCCCCGCCAAGATGATGAGAGAGGGAAGGGCACAGTGTAAAGGTGTGGGACTCCACCCTGCGGTGCCTCCTGCTGGTCATCTCAAGGAATTAACTCTCCAGCCATCAGAGTGCCCTCTGCAGGGCCAGTGTCCCACTTGTAGCTGGCCCCGTGTCCCTCCCGGACCCCGGTGCCCCTTTACCCTGGGGCTGCCCCATGGCCAGGGGCGGCTCTACAAATTTGGCCGCCCCAAGCAGTCATGCCCGGGAGGCGCCCCCGAGCCGCGGGAGCAGCGGAACTGCCGCGGGCATGACTGCGGAGGGTCCGCTGGTCGCGCGGCTCAGCTGGACCTCCCGCAGCTGCGGGCGGTTCGCTGGTCCGGCTGCTCCGGTTGAGCTGCCGCAGTCATGCCTGCGGGAGGTCCAGCCAAGCCGCGGGACCAGCGAACCGTCCGCAGTCATGCCTGCGGCAGGTCCGGTCGTCCCCGGGCTCCGGTGGACCTCCCGCAGGCATGACTGCGGCAGGTCCACCGGCGCAGCCTGCCGCCCCCCTGGGAAAGGGCCGCCCCAGGCGGGTGCTTGCCCCGCTGGGCTCTAGAGCCGCCCCTGCCCATGGCAATACACCCACCCCGTCTCTATGGGTCTCCCCTTTCTGGGAAACCCCCAACCCTCTAATCCTCACCTTGCCTCAGTCTGGGCTACTGCCAGTCATCATCTAGCCCCCGCTCACTGGGGCAGACTGCAGTGTAAAAGCCACTCATCATAGGCAAGGGTGGTTTGGACCAGCTGCCTTCCCCTACCACTCAGTACCTCTGTGGGCCTAGGACCAGGCCCTGCAGCCTGGGGAGTTGCCAGCTAGGAGCTCCCCTGCTCCTTTGGCCTTTCCCCAGTCCTGCTTCACTTCCAGTACTCTTACTGCAGACAGGCAGGCCCTTCTCCCTCCAAGACTGGGGAGAGCCTTTTTTTGGGCCCCTGGCTCACAGCCTTTTTATAAGGGCCAGCTGGGCCCTCATTAAGCCAGCCACAGCTGTGGCTGCTTTCCAATCAGCCCAACCTTTCCCCTGCCACAGCCCTCTCCCAGGGCTGTTTTAAGCCCTTCAGGGCAGGAGCAGGGTAACCACCCTGCTACACTCAGCAAAATGCGGGGTTCTCTGCTCGGTGTCCCCGTCAGGCTCCCTTCTTTTGACCCTCTGACCGCACTCCTGTCCCTGTTCTTTTATTAGTTGTCCCCCGAACTCAGTTGAGTTTTGAGGTCCTGTAGATCCTCCCCTTAGGCTGGGGGGGGATCCTTTAGCAGTGGGCGGGCTTCCTCTCGCCCACTTCCCAGAACCCAATAGGTACACTCAGCAAAATGGAATGATGGTAACTTGCATACGATCCAGACCTTTGTGGGAGCATCTGAAGAGGATGCAAATTCCAGCATGCTTTGGAAATTCATCTTGATAACCAGGAACTTTTAGAAGTTTACTTTTCAAATTAGATATTTCATAAAATCATTGATAAGGAAAATTGTTTCCCCAACCCTTAAAGTTAAGAGATGTGCAACACAATCATAAACAGTCTCTTGGAAAGTGTGTTCTGTGTGATGGTGGGTGAATCCATAATCATCTGTAAATCCAAGTTGCATTTTCTGTTCAGACCTAATTTATGTTTAATTACAGAGGTGCACAAGATTTTTGTCTTCCAGTGGATTTAAACTCTACGTTGTTAATTGTTTTGTAGCCCTCAGCCTGTTCTTTGCAGAGAATTGACTTCATGCTAGAAAAATCCAGTTGAAACCAAGGAGTTAGTATTGGATTATAATCTTGAAGAACCATATCTCATGAAATAAAAAGTTTTAAACTTCGATGTTGATGAATTATCACACCAAAATTATGAAAGGGCAAAAGATGACTGTGAATTTTAGATATGTATTGTTTGTAGAAGTGCCATCACAAGGACTTCACAAGGTGTACAGGGGATCACCATGTGAATGAAGAGCCTACTTCAGACTTAATGTAGGCAACACCAAAATGATGCTGGTTAGAAGGAATTAACTGTGACACTGAATTCTCCTTTCATACAGCGCTTCTCCGCCCAATTTATCGAAGTGGTAAAAAGCAGAATGGTCATCTTATATGATTCATTAATTCTAAATAGGGTTGGCAGGTGTCTGGTTTTCAACTGGAATGCCTGGTTGAAAAGGGACCCTTGCGGCTCCGGTCAGCACTGCTGACTGGGCCGTTAAAAGTCCAGTTGGTGGGGCTAAGTCAGGCTGCCTGCCTGCTGTGGCTCTGCACAGCTCCCAGAGGCAGTGACATGTCCCACCTCCAGCTTCTATGTGTAGGGGCAGCCAGGGGGCTCCATGTGCTGCCCCTGCCCCAAGCGCTGGCTCTACAGCTCCCACTGGCCAGGAACTGCGGCCAGTGGGAGCTGCGGGCGCAGTGCCTGTGAACAGGGCAGCTTGCAAAGCCGCCTGGGTATGCCTCCACTTAGGAGCCGGGAAGGGGGACATGCTGCTGCTGCTGCTTCTGGGAGCTGCTTGAGGTAAGCACTGCCCAGAACCTGCACCCCTTGACTCCTTCCATGCCCCAACCCCTCCCACCCTCCGAACGCCTCATCCCCAGCCCGGTGCATCTTCCTGCACCCCAAACTCCTCATCCCCACTCCTGAGCCCACACCCCCAGCCAGAACTCTCCCCCTCCCCTGCCCCAACCTCGTCCCCCAGCCCTGATCCCCCTCTTGCCCTCTGAACCTCTCGGTTCCAGCCCAGAGCCCCTTCCCACACCCTGACCCCCTCATTTCTGGCCCCACCCTGGAACCCGCATCCCCAGCCCAGAGCCCGTATCCATTCCAACACTCCAACCCCCTGCCTCAGCCCAGACCCCCTCCCATACTCTGAACCCCTCAGTCCGCCTCCCCAGCCGAAGCCCTCACCCTCTGGGCCAGCCTGGTGAAAATGAACAACTGAGTGAGGGTGGGGAGAACAAGTTACAGAGGGAGGGGGGATGGAGTGAGTGGGGGCAGGGCCTTGGCGGAGGGGCCTCAGAGGAGGGGCGGGGCAAGGGTGTTCGGTTTTGTGCAAGTAGAAAGTTGGCAACCCTAATCCTAAATGATGAGGTAGCATTGATGGACCCCCTGCCCAAAAGCCTTCTACCTTTACGTTGTTATGAAACTCTGCTGCTTCCTTCCTGATGGGGATTTGACTACAGTGACCTTTGTTTTTGTTACCGCCAAACTGGAATACTGTGATTTGCTTCCACAATCAGCCCCAATTATAGTAATGCAGAGATTGTAGTTTTTTAGAATGCCTCTGATTGCCATCTCCATAGTTCAAGCCACTGTGAGCATGTGACCGCCGTCCTCTATTCCCTTCACTGGCTCCCAGGCTGATTCTGGTGTTGTATTAGGCCTCAGTCTTGATTTTCAAGGCTTGCTAGTGGATTAGAACCCAAGTACATCAGTGGTTAGATCTCCATTCCAAGACAGCTGTACTCCTCTAGTACAGTGCAGCTCACGCTTGGGCAGAATGTATGAGAGAGAGAGAGAGTGGTTTTTTTTTTAACTGCCTGTGGAATGAGCTTTCACAGAAACTTGAACTAATCTGAATTTTAATTACTTTTAGGGCATGGTGTAAGATCCTCCTCTTTTGGTGGCAAAGCTCTCCCTAACTAGGTAGATAACATAAAACCCAAGCAAGCAAACAAACAAACCAATCCACCAGCAACATTCAACCCAAGCAGAGCCTCCTCTATCCAGGAAAGAAAAAGGAGCAGAAGGCTCCATGAAATCCACTAGGGATCTCACTATGAGGCTAAAACAGGGATTGATACTATGCAAAACCCTAAATTAGATAGAAGGCTGGTTCCCAAACACAAAAATAGGAGATTTTCAAAGACACTCAAAAGAGTGGTGCCTGACTCCAATTGACTTTTGCCTGAATCCCCTTAGTGCCTTTGAAAATCTCCCCCATAAACTATTGAAAATTTTACCCTGTCTCCATTTTTTACCTTTTTAAAGTGCCCAACTGACTGTGAGCATAAGTTCTATTTTCAAAAACTTGTCTGGCAGTTTGTGAATCACTGTCTCTTAACATCTTGTTCTTCTTCAAGTGATGGTCCCTATGTGTGTTCCTCATGTGGGATATGCATTCGCACCATGCGCCTAAGTCCGGAAATACTTCAAAGCCGTGTCTGCTGGCCTGCACGTGCACAGTAGCTCTCTTCATGCTCCCATCCATGAGGCAGTGTGTGTCAACGCCTCTTCAGTTCCTTCTTACAGCTGCATGCCTGAGTTGGAATTGTGTTCTCCTTCACTTAGTTGCATAACCTATAATGAAACCATTTGTAAATACTTATATTCTTAGATTAGTAGTTAATAATTACATTTTAAAGTATAGTATAGAATATTTCTTTTTCCCAGGTTGAGGAACCCCTCCCTGGCTCCAGGACTATGCATAGAGTACTGGGATTCAAGAATTGTGTTTCCTACCCTGAATCCTTCTTCATCAGTGATGAACATCAACACTGCCTATATTGCCTGGGTGAAGTGCATATCTCTGTGAAATGCAATATCTGTCACTCTTTCTCACCCAGAACTCAAGAAGTCCAGGAGTTTCGCCTATGGATGCACCTGTTAGAGAAGGCTATGAGCCCCCTCTCTAATCCAGGCCAGGGAGAAATCCCGTGTACATCGGCCTCAGCTGACAAGCAGTGCCCCGTCAAGTGCCTTGGAGTGGAACCCTCAACATCTAAGTCCAAGGGCTCTTCTTTCAGGGCTCCCAATGAGAGTAAAGGGGGCTCGCATGGGTGCAAGGATAGATCCCCATTGAGGACTCTCCATAAGAAACGCACTTCCTCCCCAAGCCTGTCCAGGTTGGGTGAGATGTTGCGTACAGAACCTAAGGAGCTGTCTCCAATGAAGACCCCCAGATCAAAGGGCAAAATGTAAAAAGAAGGATCTGCTGGTTTCGTCAGTCACCTTGGCACCGAAGCGCAAAGATATATGTTCCTCAGTTCCGTCTATGAGTGCGGGTAGGTAAAAGGGCCTTGTCCTTCTGAAGACCATCCAGTCACTGCAGGAGCACTGGATGCATCAGGCTTAATTGGGGAAATTGTTCAGGCACCACGGTGTGCTGAGACTTATAAAACATAGGCGGGTATATTCCTCTCTTATCCACGGTCTTCATTTCTTTCTGGCCCAGCTCTCCTGAGGGATGTCCTTACTCTGGCGGAGAGTCTACATCACTGTCCCAGGAGCCATCTCATATCCAACCATCTGGCAGGAGTGCCGTGGTACTGATGGCATGGCTGCTAGCAGTGAAGCAGTTCCCAGATGAATCAGAGGAGATGGCTGCACTGATATCTCCGTGGAGGCAGTTGAGCTGTGATACACAGTAAAGGGGATTATGCTCACCATTCCGCTGGGTATGACCCACTCCCCAAGAATGCTAGTACTGATTTTCTTGGGGTCCATTGCAACTGATCAGTCCTTCTTTCTGCCTTTATTGGGTTCTGTGGGATCCTATGGCAGGCATCTGGGCCCCCTCAAGAGTCATACTGCTCCTCTTTCTCTCATCAGTGGATTCCGTCGGTGTAGAAACATGTGGAACTGGATCTACAGGTACTGATGATTCCGATGGCTGTCTCTTTATCATTCCTGGCCGAGGTGGTTGCTCCTTCTTCGCTTTCTCCACCGGATGACCACCGCCATACCAAGAGCTGTTACAAGGAGTTGCCAGTGACCTGCATATCTCATTTGGACATCTTGTAGCTGCAGGGACCGAATAAGGTAGCCCTACCCATCAGTAAGGCCATACTAGAACTGGCTAGAGTGGTATGGAACACTCCAGCATCCTGTGCCCCTACACCAAAAAGGGCCGAGAGGTGGCATTTTGTTCCTGCTAAAAGGGCTGAATTCTTATTCTCCCTCCATACTTCCTCCAACTTGCTAGTGGTTCAGGAGACTGCTGAAAGGGCTCAGTCGCACTATTGATGGGCCTGTCTGCCAGGTAAAGGCTCTAAGGTAAAGACTGGACCTCCTGGGGAGAAGAGTCAACACATTTGTGTTGCTTACTGCCAAGCATTAGCAAAGTATTTTAATATCTATCCACGCTCATAGACTTCACAGACAAGCTTCCCACAGAAGATAGGCCCCAATTTCAATCTCTTTTAGATGAGAGGAAGCTAGTGGCAAAAGCAGCCCTCCAGACTGCAGTGGACATGGCTTCCAGAAATTTGGCCACTGGTCTAGTCATGAGGAGGGATTCTGAGCTGCAGTCATTTGGGTTTCCTAGGGAGTCCAAAACATCCAGGTCATCCCTTTTGACAAGTCAAATCTCTTCAGTGAGAAAATGGATGAGTCCCTGCATTCATTAAAAATCTCGAGATCAACTCTGCATTCCCTGGGAATTTATACTCCAACCCTCAGGAGGAAATACTGGAGGCAATCCATGATTGAGGCCATCCCCTCCCCATGCACTTTATTTCCAGCGCATGGCTGAACCTCCACACAAACACCAAAAGATTCAGAGGTCTGACTTCTTAGCTCCCTCTTCTGCTGCAGACTCTAATCACTCTCAACCACCAGTCAAGAGCCACTTATGGCATGTTGGTCGAGTACCACCACTGATGCCAACTGCCCCATCCCCTGTCATCTTTGCAGACTGTCTTACGCTCTCTGCCCACAGCCAGAACAAGAGCGCTACAGACAGCTGGATTCCGGAGATTATCTCTTTCCCACCTCATAAAACCCCGTCCCAATACCCCTTTTGGGGACCATTCTCATGCGGTTGTAAAAGCAGAATCCCTTTTACACTGAGAGGCAATAGAGCGTGTCCTGCCTCATTACCATGGGAGAGGGTTCTATTCCCGGTATTTTCTAATCCTCAAAAGAGACAGAGGGTAGAGGCCCATCCTGGATCTTCTGCAACTCACCATCATTATTTGAAAGCCAAAGTTCTGAATGATTACACTGGTATCTTTAAAACTCTCACTTCAGGAAGGGATATGGTTTGTGGCTCTCAACAAAAAAGACATGTAGTTCCATGTGGACATTCACTCATCACACAGGAGTTTCCTGCGTTTTATGGCAGGCCAGGAACACTTCCAGTTTTGCTTCCTCCCCTTTGGGCTGACTATGGCACCCAGAGTATATACAAAGGTTTTCTCTTGGTAGCAGCCCAGATGAGATGCTAGGACTATATGGTATTCCCATACCTTGACAATTGGCTCCTGATAGGCTACTCTTGTCAGGAGGTCACATCAGCAACAGGGTTTCTCATACAACTTTTAACAGCCCTGGGCATTTGCATAAATGAAGAAAAGTCTGTTTTGTTACCTACAAGATCAATGAAATTTATAGGGGCAAGGTTGGACTTGGTTTCCATGAGAGCGTACCTCCCCTCTGAAAGGTTTTGTGCAATGGGCAACCTGATTTCACACATCACCCACAGTGCACAAGTACCTCTCACTGTTAGGCCATGTGCACCTATGCCAGACTTCACTTGCAGTGCCTGCAGGCTTGGCTTAACTTGATTTATTGACTAAGCAAGGACCACATTAACTCCAGGGTGGTCATTCCCAGCAGAGTTGTCACCTCCCTAACTTGGTGGTTGAACCCAGAAAAGGTCATGGTGGGAGTTCCCTTCAGTTCTCCCACCCCACAGCCACCATTGTGACAGACGCCACCCTTTTGGGGTAGGATGTTCACCTGGACAGCCATGCTATTCAGGGCACCTGGATCCCATGAAAGGCCAGACTAGATATAAACCTACTGGAACTGAGGGCGGTCTGCCTTGCATGCAAGGTCTTCCTTCCTTTTACATGCTCAGTCCATGTACAAATAATGTCAGACAATATCACCATGGAGTTCTATATAAACAAACAGGGAGGCGTGATCTCATCCCCTCTGCCACAAAACCATCAGGCTCTGGAAGTGGTGTATCAGGAACTGCATCATGATATTGGCAGCATTCCTTCCTGGTATTCACAACTCCCTGAAAGAGAAATTAAGCAGAAGTTTCTTGATAGACTGTCAGTGGGAGGTTCGCAACACATCATAAGTGAGATATTTACACAGTGGGATGCACCACTACGGGACCTCTTTGTGTCCCAAATGAACAGAAGTCTCTCCCTATATTGCTTCAGGAGAGCCATAGTTGTGACTCCCAAGGCAGTGATCTGCTGATATTCTGGATTAATGGCCTCAATATGCCTTTCCTCTCACTTCCCTGCTTTCACAGATCGTAGGGAAGATGCATCACAAAAAAGCCAACATCATTCTCCTAGCACCCCACTAGCCCAAACAGTTCTGGTTCATGGAACTTGCAACAATGTCTGCATGCCTACCAATCAGGGTCTGCCTATTCCCGGGTCTCCTAACCCAGGATGGGGTAGGGGTTGGGGAGAGGGAGAGACCAAGCATCCCATTCTGGGATCCAACCTCAGGGCCTGGTTTTTGGATGGGCTTCGGAAATAGAATGTCCATGTTTAGCCCCTGTTCAGGTGATTCTTAACCAAAGTAGGGACGAGTCTACTAGAACTTGCTATCCTGCCAACTGGAGACACTTTTCAGCATGGCACAATTACACCAACATTCTCTAGATACTTTAAGCATCCCAGTTGTTCTAGACTATCTCCAGTCCCTGAAGACTTCAGGTCTCTCTTAGTTTGCTAAGAGTATACCAGGCAGCCATCAGTGTCTTCTTCCCTCTTGTAGAAGGATGCTCCGTCTTTAGTCACCCAGCTACAGTATGAGTCAAGAAAAACCTAATCAGGACCTTTCCACCAGTGCTTAAACCTATCCATCAATGAGACCTTAACCTTGTCCTGTCCAAACTCACTAGTTTGCCTTTCAAACCCACGGCAACTTGTACCATGGCCCACCTGTCCACAAAGGGCATTCTTGGTAGCTCTCACCTCAGATAGGTGGGTCAGCAAGCTCCGAGCCGTCATGGAGGACTCTCCTTATACCGTGTTTCAAAAGGAAAAGGTTTCTCTTCAACACCACCCCAAGTTTCTCTCCAGGATTGTTTCAGAGTTCCACATCAATCAAATGAATACTTCCTGTATTTTTCCCAAAACCCCATGCTTCCTCTGAAGACAAGAGATTTCACTCCCTCAGTGACAGGCATGTACTCACCTTCTACCTGAAAAGCCGATTAGGAAACCGAGACTCTTTATCATCATAGCAGAGAGATCATGTGGACAAGCCATATCCTCCCAGTGGGTCTTGTGATGCATCTTATGCTATGTCTACACTGCACAGTTTACAGTGGCACAGCTGTGCTGCTAATGCCTTGCTGCTGCTCTTTGTTGACAGGAGAGAGCTCTCTTGCTGACAAAATAAAACCACCCCCAATGAGGGGCGGTAGCTTTGTTGGCGGAAGAGTGTCTCTTGCGGACAAAGCACTGTTCACACCAGCGCTTTTTGTCATTAAAAATTTTGTTGGTTATGCATGTGTGTTTTTCACACCTTTGACTGACAAAAGTGCAATGTATACATAGCCTTCGAGTGCTACAAGATAGCAAACATCCTCTGGGGGTGTCATAGCTCACTCCACGTGAGCACAAGCTGCTTCCTTGGTATCCCTATCAGATGTTCCTCTGCAGCACATCTGCAGAGTGGCCGCCTGAAGCTTGATCCACATGTTCATGATGCACTACATTGTAGTACACGTGTAGGCTATGGATGCAGTAATGGTGTTGGCGGAATTGGAAACATCTTTAATACCAGCTTTCTTGCACATGCCTCCAGTCTGAACATTGCTTGCCAATCATCTACGTATGGAATACGCATACATACCATCACACGAAGTAGTGGATGTTGCTTACTGTAACTGGAGGTTCTTTGAGATGTGTGGACCCTATCTGGATTCTACTACCTGCCCTCCATTCCCTCTGCTTTGGATCCTATTGGATTTGTGGTAAAAAAAGGAACCGCACTGCCTCTTAAATTCTCGGTTGGGAGTACAAGGAGAGCTACTGTGTGTGTGAGCCAATGATGCTGCTTTGAAGAATTTCCAGATTTGCGTGAATGCGTACCCCATGTGTGGAGTACAGATAGGGACCATGCATCTCAAAGAACCGCCAGTTACAGTAAGCAATGTCCACTACTTCGAGTGATGGTACGTATGTTTAGGTAACCTCCACAGTTTGAAGCATGCTAGAAGAAGAGGGTCTTCTGGATTACAACTCAATATGAACGCATGTCTATTTAGATTATATTGTGAATATCTTTGAGAGAGAGAGAGAGAACTTTTGCTGAGGTTACTAAACTTAAAGCATTGGGACTCAAACCCTGTAGTGTTGTATGCAGGCAGACATTTTGTAGAACAGAATGGACGTTGATACATATTTGGAAATGCATAGGGTGTGACGAGATTTATTTTAACCAAGAACTAGAATTGTGATTGGTAAGGAATGTAATGATTAAAGGGAATATCTGCTTATCTTAATTGAAATTCCATTTTTGAGATTATTTTTTTCTGGATATTTCATGGCTGACATCTTTGATAGGGGGCTTGTTTTAAGGGAGTACAGGAAATGCTTCTAAATAGTGGAAAGTCATTTGCCTAGGAGTACTTACCTGACTTTAAATGGAAAAGATTCCGTCTGGTACCGACAGAAAGATGTTTCCCTGGCCTGGGCTCATATCCAGCATGTATTGGACTGTCTCCTGTTCCTGAAACAACAAAAGTTAGCCATTAGTTCCATCAAAGTACAAACAGCAGCTATCTTGGCTTTCCACCCTGCTGTTGATAATCACTCACTCTTTTTTCCAATCATATGTTTATCAGATTTTTGAAAGGTCTAGATAGGCTATAACCACAAGTTCAGGAGGCTGTCCCTCCATGGAATTTGAATCTAGTTTTAGCAAAGTTGATATGTCCCCTACTTTGAGCTGTTGGCAACCTGTTCCCTGCTGTGCTTTTCAGTGAAAGTGGCTCTTATGGTTGCTCTTACCTTGGCCAGGAGAGTGGGGGAATTGCGACCTCTAGTGTCAGAATCCCTGCATATGGTCTTCTGTAGAGACAAATTTTACTTTCACCCTTACTTGAAGTTTTACTAAAATAGTTTTCTGTTTTCATATTAACCAAGCAATCTATTTACTGACCTACTTTCCAAAGTGTTATACTCATAATGAGGAAACACTCTGTACTTTAGACATTAGAAGAGCTTTGGCTTTTTACCTACTTCAAATTAAACCACGTTGGTCTTCAATGCAACTGTTCAAAGCATCACAGAAACATATGACTTGCTGGGTCCTCGGTAGGTCATCAAGTCCAGTCCCCTGCACCGAGGGAGGACTAAGTATTATATAGACCAGAGGTGGGCAAACTATGGCCCGTGGGCCACATGCGGCCCGCGGGACCGTCCTGCCTGGCCCTTGAGTTCCTGGCCAGGGAGGCTAGCCCCCAACCCCTCCCCAGCTGTCCCCCATCCCCTGCAGCCATGCCGCCATGTGGACAGCACTCTGGGCAGCGGAGCGGCGCACTCCTGCCGAGCAGAGTGGCAGCATGTCTAGCTCTAGCCAGGCGGCGGGGCTGCCAAATATGCTGCTCTGAGCATCATGGTAAGGAGGTAGGGAGTTGGATAAGGGGTGGGAGGTTTCGAGGTAGGAGAAGTCAGGGGACAGGGAGCTGTTGGATGGGGCAGAGGTTCTGGGGGCAGGGAGGGGACAGTCAGGGGATGGGGAACGGGGGGGGGTTGGATCGGTGTAGGGTCCCGGGGGGCCTGTCAGGGGGCGGGGGTGTGGATAGAGGTTGGGGCAGTCAGGGGACTGGGAGCAGGGGTTGGACAGGTGGTGGGGTTCTAGGGGTGGTTAGGGGCAGGGGTGCTGGGAGGGGGCAGTTAGGGGACAAGCAGTGGGGGTTGGATGGGTCGGAGGTTCTGAGGGGGGCAGTCAGGGGGTGGGAGGTGGGAGGGGGTGGAGGCCAGGCTGTTTGGGGAGGCACAACCTTCCCTACCTGGCCCTCCATACAGGTTTGCAACCCCAATGTGGCCCTCGAAAAAGTTTGCCCACCCTGATATAGACCATCCCTGAGAGATGTTCGTCTAACCTGTTCTTAACCTCCAATGAGAGAGATTCCACAACTTCCCTAGATTATTTGTTTCAGTGCTTAACTACCTTTACAGTTGGGAAGTTTTTTCTAATGTTTTCCCTTGCTGCAGTTTAAGCTCATTACTTTTTGTCCTGTTCTCAGTGGAGAAGAACAATTTATCACCCTCCTCTTTATAACAACCGTTTCCATATTTGAAGACTGTTTTCATGTCCCCCCTCATTCTTCTCTTTGCCAAACTAAACAAACCCAGTTTTTTCAGTCTTTCCTCATAGATCATGTTTTCTACATCTTTAATCATTTTTTAATTTGTCCTATTGAATTTTATCCTATTTATTTCAGTCCATTTCTCCAGTTTGTCAAGATAATTTTGAATTCTAGTCCTGCCCTCCAAAGCACATGCAACCCTTCCCAGCTCGGTATCATCCTCAAACTTTAGAAGTGTACTCTGTGCCATTATCCATTATTCACCACAATTCATCAGGACTGCAAAGAGAATGAAAGGCTGTCCAGTGTCCTCCCAAAGGATCTCCTCTTGGATATCCAGTTGTATTTGATTATACATACATACATACATAAATGATTGGCTAACATAGTGTCCCCAAGTAGAGTGGTGGCCTATTGAACCAGATCTCAAGAAGCTTCTGGCTCATGAGTTCAACTTGAACATTTATAAGGCAGCAACCTGGTCATTGTTTCATATGGTTGCCTCTCACTATTGGGCAGAATAGCAAAGATATCTCATGATAAGATCTGTTGTATATCATCTTGGTGCACCTTTTGTAGTGCTTAGCCAAATAGAAGTTTTTGTCTTATTCACTTTTGGATGAAAAGTCCCCCAATCTTCTCTTGGTATCTCTCATCAAAGACACTTATTAATTTTTGAAGGAGCAAAAAGGTTCAGAGCTTTATTTGGTTTTGGAATAGTTTTCCTCTTTCTGCCCTTTGTTGGAGGATATTTGTTACTTTTTTTTTCCCTCCCCATCAGTTCAAAGTCTCTGGAGCAACAGGTACTCATGAGGATAGAAAGGTAAAGTAAGTTTCCATTACATTTAATTTTATCTTCTCCAAAGTGTAGTCTATCAGAACCTACTTTGTGCATTTTATTCTCTGTTGTATTTCATTGATTGGATATGCATAGGGATATCCATCCTAGTATAAACCTTCTATCTGAAGAGTGAGAGAGAGAAAAAAAATGGAAGGACTCTTAGTTTTAAATAAAAAGCTTTCTGCCTTGGTAATGTTTGAGTAATGATTTTTCTAAAATAGACCTTAGTTCTTTGTATTTCCTCAGCTATGGTAAAATGCCTAGTGTCTGAATGTGACTGTATTTCCTTATGCAGGCTAGCGGGGAATTTAAGAGATATCGTCAAATTAAAAGTCACACTTCTATCGATTTATTTTTAGTTCAAGATTTCTCAATCACGAGAGGAACCTCATATACTACCTCTTATGCTTGAGGAATAAAGGCAGAAGACCAATACAAGACTGACAACAGTGGGTACACACTTCAGAGAAAGTGAAATTATGGATAAGGAAAAATAATTTCACCTTTTTTTCTCTAATCTCTTTCAGTTATATAATCTTAAATGCTTCTTGTACTGATAGATTAAAAAAATCACAAAAATGCAGTATTTTAAGTTGGTGTTCCTTTTTAACTATTTTGTTTGCTTAGTGTCCTTAATGATTACTAAAACTGTACTTACTGATTACATAAACTGAAGAAATCTTCAATTGAAGTAAGCTAGCAAATGAAATTCAAATAATCTTACAAAAAACATAACTCATTATAGATCCAGTAGTCAATCAGGTACTATACATGCTTCAAATTTTCAACTATATTAAGAAAAATAATAGTTTAAAAGTGGTCAACATAGTTCGTGTTACAATTTAAAAATAACATTTTACAGATGTGTTAAAGTCCTACAAATGTAAGTTTTAACACAATTCTGTTGTACACAGTTTAGTTGTACTATGAATAGGTCTTGCAGAAAAATTGTATTAGTCTCCCATAATGCACATCATTATTCTAATAAAATAAGCACTTGCAACATGGTTCAAAGCAGGAAGTAAATGCTCTGTTTGCACAGTCAAATAAATACAAAAGTATATATATAGCTGAATGTGTGATACCACAAGTATGTTCACCTATGATATTTGAACTGCAGTCATGTAGGGCTTGTCTTCACTGCAACAGTTAGCATGAGTTAGTACACTCCAGTTACTGCACCGGAGTTAGCTTAGCTCGAGTGAGAGCGACCACACAGCAAAACAACACCGGAATTGCACAGTGATTTGATTAGCAACACAGTGTGATTGGATTAGCTTCTGATGTACAGCAGCCCAGGCTAGCTGCTTTAGTACAAACCTGCCTGGATCCCTGGATACATATTCAGGTGGCCACCACCTGCACTATCGTGCTAGATCAAGCAGAGCTAATGCGTGTCTGTTTATCCGCTCCGGGAAGCATGCTTACAGCTACAGTGTAGATGTATTCTTAGCCCTGGTCTACACTGCAGGGGGAATCGATCTAAGTTATTCACGAAGCTGAAGTCGACGGACTTAGATTGACTTACCGTGGTGTCTTCACCCTGGTGAGTCAACAGCTGTTGCTCCCCCATCATCTCTGCTTGCGCCTCTCATGGTGCTGGAGTACAGGAGTCGACAGGAGAGGGCTCCGGGGTCGATTTATCACATCTAGACTAGATGCGATAAATCAATCCCCGCTGGATCGATCGCTGCCTGCCGATCTGGCAGGTAGTGTAGACATACTTTTTGTTTATACTTTATTTTACTACTCTGTGAAGACAGAGAAAAAAAGACTTCCAGTAATGAGTGCACTTCAATGCAAGCAGGACAATGGATACCTTATTGTGTCCCGTGATTCCCTGAATTAAAAAGCATATCCAGACTTGTTTCTGAAGGGTCGTGAGGATTTTCTATCACAGTTGTAAAAATTGGGTAACTTAAAATGATTGTGCAGGTTAAGCCATATTAGCATATTTTGAAAACAATTTAACTTTGTGTTATTATGAACACAACCTTAGAGTTTAAAAAAAAAACAACGGTATTCCTATATCCCAGTGTTCATGAGGACTCCCAAAATTGTAATTTTTTAAAATATGTCTTTATTTTCTAAGGCAATAAGAAGGGCTTTCTTATCTTTATTCAGGGCAGCAAACATCATTATGTGCTGATGCTCAGTTTTCAAGATCTACGGTCGCCTTTTCATTGCTTTCAGTTTCTCAGATCACAACAGGGGCCATAATAAGGGCAGTCTGACCTAGTGGTTGATGCCAGGAGTAGAGTTGGGGTTGTGATCATGCCAATGGTCACAGCCAAAGTGAGCCACTGAGGTCAGGGCAAGGAATCAGGAACCAAGAAAAAGGTGTGGTGAGAGGAACAGGGACGAAGCATGGTAGTAGGAACAAGAAAGATATGAAATAGCAAGAGCAAGGAGCCGGAACTAGTTGAGAAAGCAGGGACTTTATCTCCGAGGTCTAGGCAGTAGCAGGCCTAGTGACTAGATGCTCAGACAGGGTGTGGGGACAGGAACAGGAAGCTTTATATCCAGTGGTGCCCAATCAGCATATGCTGTCAGTCATCTGACACAGCTGAATCAGCAGGTGTTGGGTATTAGTAGTAGTTCCCTTGTCAGTGCATGAAGGTGTTGAGTATAAGATTCCTGCTTGGCAGCCTCAGGGGCCTGGGTTTGAGACTGGTGGTTCCTGACAGATCAGTTCTCTACTTACTACTTTTTTTTTTTTAAAAAAGATTCTTGCATAAACATTTGGTTATTTTAATTGAAACCTCTTCTGGATGTTGGTTATACTCCCATACTTACAAAATTTAACAAGAAAAGAAGCTTTACTGCGGTCTGTGGTTTCTCAGACACTTGTGGTTTAAAATGTTCTTTGTGGGGGATGTTGTTTCCTTTTGCAATCTTCACCTCTTATCTGGATGGATTATACTAACAATTGAATATCTTCCATCAAAAGCGATATCAAAGTTTGAGAGAGGAAATAACCAACAGAATTACTAGCAAGCATCCTCCATAATACCTCTATAGAATGGATAACATAGTTATCTCTGTCTTGTATACACCTTGGGACTATATAACCATGTATGGGCTGTTATAATTTCTAAATGTCGTCCAAAGACAATGTCGTCCAAACTGTTGGGACTCAATATGTTCCAGAATGAGGCTGAAAAGCCAATGATTGGGAGGTCCAAAAATCTTTGATATCTAATCTGTATCTATTTTAGATACTTACTACATCACTGTAGTACCTGAACACCTCACAATCTTTAATGTGTTTATCTTCACAATCCCCTTGTGAGGTAGGGAAGTGCTATCATCTGCACTTTACAGATGGAAACCTGAGGCTTAGAGATGCTAAGTGATTTTTACTCCTGGCCACATATGACATCTGTGGTGGAGCAGAGAATTGAACCTGGCTGGGTCTCCCCATCCTAAACTAGTGCCCTAACCACTAAATTAAGGGTCTGGCCTGTCTCTCACTATTCAGCTGTGACCTAAGAGAATCCAGTCAAATGATATCTTCAAGGATGCATAATTACCAATGAGTAATTTAATTGCTGCTTTATAGTCATCTCTTGAAATTGATAACATTAAGTGAACTATTTTCTTGCTCTTGCAAATTACTCTACTTTGATATTTTCCACGGTAGTTGTCCATCATGAAATTATAGTCATTAGACATGAAAAAGCCACTGCGTCCATCCTACTGGAATTTTACAATTAGCTTTTATAATAGATGATGTATAATATGATATCTAAATCTCTCTCGTAAAAAGTGATGGAAAAACACAGGTGTATTGATAGGTCAATGAGATTTTAAATGAACTGGTTAAAGTCGTGTCAGCGTGAACAGTCTGAATCTTTACAAGTCCAATAAATATCTCCCTCAGTAATGTTCATTTTGTGCCTGGGTGGGTGGCTGTGGTTCTTGGGATCTTGTTGCGTGGCATTTTTGTAACTTGTGTTTTGTTCCCCTCTAACCTCCCTGAAGAATATGTAGAGGTCTAGATCTATGTTTTTAAACTCTGATCCCCAAAGATACTGTTGGAGTTGACTGATAAGTTAAAATGTTGTTGGCAGTTTGGTTAATAATCAAGAAGTTTCCCAGGACAAAGGGACAAATGCAGAAGGACATGCTCTCTAGCCAGCTGTCTCTGTATTCAGGAAACTATTTTTGCTGTTCTTACCTGGTTTGAATTAGTGAGGTCTCATTCAAAACACTTCTTTTTTTTATTTTCGGTTGATGTGCCCCTATCAAAAAGCATTTTATTAATGATTTATTTGTAATAATAAAAAACCCTAATATTTCTGTGGCATGTTAACCAAGGGAATTGTAATGTGTAAATCCTAATGTGAGCTGTGCTGTATGATTGACTAAGTAATATCTGATGTCACAATTGCATCACCCAACAATGAGCTAAGCACCAGGACAAAATCAGGATTCTAATCCAAATGAGGCATTTGTTGAATGGCCCGAAGTTCTGTGTAAGTAATGCTCTCTCTATCAATAGGTATAAGAAACTGGCCAAGGAATGAGACTTGCAACTAATTTCATATAGGTATGCACACAAAACTGTAAACTGCTAGATACGAATAGTACTCCTAACAGAAGATACAGTAGATCATCAGTTGGCGCTAAGGAAAGGGGTGTTTGATGCATCTTTTCCTTAGAGTCCTGTGTTAAAAGGGGCATACTTTTGATGAGTGGAGCATTTCACTATTAGTATGTTACATGTTCTCGGGATCTGCACTTGCTACCTGTGGGTTCCTAAGAATTTGAAGTCTGGTCTTTGACACTTTAAGCCCTACATGATTAAAGCCTGCTTGTTTGGGAGACTCTCTCCATGTGCTATTGCCAAGTTATAGCACTTAGTTACTACAATGCTTAGCACTTTAGATCTGTGGTTCTCAAACTTTTTTTTTCGTGGACCACTTGAAAATTGCTGAGGGTCTAGGCAGACCACTTAATGACCTTTCCAAATGATGTTTGTACTGTTAGCTAACTATTATAAAGCGCTTTGGATAAAAGCGCTATATATAAAAAAAACCCTTAATAATAATTAACTTTTTTTGTTCTAAAAATAAAAGCACACAACTCATATTTTAATATCACTAGTCTTACCTTTCTGATGTGATGGATGTGCCCTCTCTCCCGCACCGTGGCAGCCCCGGAGCTGGGAAGGAGGGCCATCTCTCCTGGGCAGCCGCAACTCTGGAGCTGGGGAAAGTGGTCTCTTTCTCTGGCTGCCGCAGCCCTGTATGTCCAAATTCCCCCCATCTCCTCTTCTCACCCCACTGCGCCCTCCCACCTGCCCCCTATTCCTCCCCAGGCCACTACCTCACATTACATGTGGGTCTTCTCCAGGGTCCAGGTACCTAATTAGTGGAGCCATACCTGCATGGGAACCTTAGAGGGAACTATCCGCAGGCCACCTGAATGGAGCTTGTGGACCACCATTTGAGAACCTCTGCTTTAGATAACGTACAAAATAAATTACGATCAGTGGATATGATAGCTCAGGAACTTCCTCGGTTTAAAAGGGAGGGGCAGCTGGCAAGGAGTTGTCCATGTTGGGGCTTGACGCTGAAATTCACTCCCTCACTTCTTTACTCCGAAATAGCCCAAATCTGTTGATGAGGGCATGCTGCATAATTCAATTTTGCTCAGTTTTCTGAGGAGGAGGAAGTTGGAGGAGAGCTGCTATTTCTTGGAGAGGGTAAGATATATTTTTTTAAGATTAACCTTTTTGGTTGATTATTTTTGACTTGAAGGTGAAGAAATGCAAAGTCTACTCACCTGTATAATAGGACAACTATGTAGCGAGTAGGGGAAAGGTTAGGGAATTAAGAAACATAACCAAACAATAATTACCAAGGTTTTTATGTTTTAAAATTATACTTGTTTGTTGTCTGCCTGTTGGTGCTGGTCTGTATTATCTTTTTAGATTGTAACTACATCTGATCAGGGACCATTTCATATTTTGGGTTTGTGCAGTGCTTGGCACAATGGTACCCTGATCCTGATTGTAACATTTAGGCCAGGGGTGGGCAAACTTTTTGGCTCGAGGACCACATCTGGGTGGGGAAATTGCATGCAGGGCCATGAATGTAGGGCTGGGGCAGGGGGTTGGGGTGCAGGAGGGGAGTGCAGGGTGTGGGAGAGGGTGAAGTGTGCAGGAAGGGGCTCAGGGCAAGGGATTGGGGCGCAGGAGGGGTGCGAGATGTACAAAGGGGCTCTGGGCAGGAGTTGGGATGCAGGGTGCAGGAGGGGGCTCAGGGTAGGGGGTTGGGGTGTGGGAGGGTGCGGGATGCGGCAGGGGGATCAGGGCAGGGGGTTGAGATGAAGGAGGGATGTGTTAGGAGGCTCAGGGCAGGGGGTTGGGGTGCAGGAGGGGTGCGGTGGGGGTTGCAGGTGCGGGGTGCAGAAGGGATGCGGGCTCTGGCCCGGCACTGCTTACCAGGAGCAGTTCCGGGATGGCAGTGGCACGCAGGAGGGCTAAGACAGGCTCCCCGCCTGCCTGCCCTGACTCCCCATCGCACCACGCCGCTCCCAGAAGCGGCCAGCACCATGTCCCTGGGGGAGAGGGGGGGCAGAGGACTCCACGCACTGCCCTCGTCTGTGGGTATCCCTCCGCAGCTCCCATTGGCTGTGGTTCCCTGTTCCTGGCCAATGGGAGCTGTGGGGGGGGCGGTGCCAGCAGGCGAGGGTGCCTATGGAGGGTGCCCTATGGGGGCTGCGGAGACGTGGTGCCGGCTGCTTTCAGGAGCGGCACGGAGCCTGCGGTGTCATGGGGATGGCAATCCATGGGCCAAATCCAAAGCCTGATGGGCCGGATCTGGCCCGTGGGCTGTAGTTTGCCCACCCCTGATTTAGGCACTAGTGAAATACAAATAATAAATGGTAAAACAAACTTTGTTCATGTGGCATTAAGGTTGCCTGGTGATAATTTGTTCCATTCCAGGACATTGAGTTCAGGAAAACTCAGTCTTCTGAAAACCAGAAAATACGGAGTTGAGGTAAACACCTATGCAGCCTTAACTCTGCCCCCAGGAGCTGGCAATATTCACTAGGAATTATCTACCTGCACTTCAGCTGCATTGACTGTGTTAGTTGTATCTGTATTCAATGGTGGCGAAATATTTTGGAGCAGCTTGGAAGAGCTGTGATTTTGATATAAAAAGATCTGGGGATTAGTTTGAGGAGCACCATAGAACTTTGATTGTGATATGAGGAGATCTGGGCCTGAGTCCCTTCTCATGTGCTATCAAAAGAAGGAGATGGATGTGTATTTTGAGGTTCTACTCTGCATCATTTCAATACAAAATTGTGTAGGTTGTATCAGTAGCATGGCACTAGGTCAGGGGTGGCCAGCCTGTGGCTCCGGAGCCACATACGACACTTCAGAAGTTAATATGCGGCTCCTTGTATAGGCACCGACTCCGGGGCTGGAGCTACAGATGCCAACTTTCCAATGTGCTGGGGGGTGCTCACTGCTCAACCCCTGGCTCTGTCACACTCCCTGCCCCCACTCCACCCCTTTCCACACCGTCCCCTGAGCCTGCCGTGCCTCTCCCCCTCCCCCAAGCCTCCTGCATGCCACAAAACAGCTGATGGGGAGGTGCGGGGAGGGAGGGGGAAGTGCCGATTGGCGGGGCTGTCGGTGGGTGGTAGGTGCTGGGAGCAGAGTGGGGGAGTAGATGGGGGGCTGCTGATGTATTACTGTGGCTCTTTGGCAATGTACATTGGTAAATTCAGGCGCCTTCTGTGGCTCAGGTTGGCCACCCCTGCACTAGGGCTTCTTGCCATGGGTATTATCAGTAGTGAGATGAGATATGAAAGCGGTCTCTGGATTAAAAAGTGTGGTATTCTGTCAGAGGAGTAGGCTCAGTGTTTTAGGGCAAGTAGCACCTATGCATCATAATGAAAAGACAGAGTGTATGTGTGTTGTGGGCACCCAAAGAGGGCAGAGTTAATGCTGTGTGGACATTAACTGTAACTCTGGATTTCTTGGTTTTCAAATATTTGAGTTTTGCTGAACTGGATGTTCTGGAAGAGCATGAACTATTACTGGTCATGTTAACTTTGCATTAATAAACTTTTTTGCCATTTAATTTACTAGGTTTTCAAACAGAAGGAAAAATGCTTGTTGGTCATTTAGATAGCTGTAATGTGGGGAGGAGGGATAGCTCAGTGGCTTGAGCATTGGCCTGCTAAACCCAGGGTTGTGTGTTCAATCCTTGAGGGGGGCCATTTGGGGCAAAAATATTTCTGGGGATTGGTCCTGCTTTGAGCAGGGGGTTGGACTAGATGACCTCCTAAGGTCCCTTCTAACCCTGATATTCTATGATTCTATGAATTCTCATCCAAATTTGTATCTGATATGCTAATGTGGCTAGGTAATAATCAGATGAGCTAACTTTTATATAGCTTTTTCAGCAGTAGATCTCATAGAACTTTACACCATCATCTGCATTTTACAGATGGGAAACTGAGGCGTAGAGAGCTGAAATTACTTGCCCCATCGTCACCCAGCAGGCCAGTGGCAGAGCTAAGAATAGTTCCAAGCCAAAGGTGTTTCCACTTCTAAGCCACACAATTACTATATGTTTTCTCTGTGCTCCTCCCCCTTCCTGTACATTTTGTTATACTGGAATGGGGATAATGGCCATGCATTGCAATGTATAGTTGCTTAACAGGGTGGGAGAAATCTCATCCATGGTCTATGTCCAAAAACCTTGACAGTTTTATTACATGGTTGTTGCAGTAACTATAAGCATGTGAGAGAAGACTGGTGTGTCTCTCTCCTTCTCCGTTCCCTACGATATGTAGCCTGCCCTCCAAAATGTCCAGCTCCCCTACTCCTTCCTGCCCCATAAAGCCATGAATTAGGGCTATAGAAGCCATTAACCTATAAGATATTACTCCTTGCTGTCTCCTGCAGCTGCCCTATCTTGCTGCTGCATTAAGCATAGCCCGAGCTGCACACTGAGCTGGCCCCTCACTCCAGATGTGATTCTTGCCCCTGCTTCAGCCAGGCTTGCCCAGGTCCAGTCCACCCCTCCTCCAATCCAGGCTCTTCCCCTGCACACTCTGGTGAGCCCCGTTATCTCACACCAGGGTGACGTGTATCTTAACTACTTACTCTCTGGATTTCAGATGTTTAAATTTCTGTTACCTTCATTAGCCCCATGCCAGATTCCAGCTTGGAGGGAGATGGGCTAGGATACCCAAAGAGGGTGTTCCCCAGATCCTAGAAAAGACAGCATGCAGGGAGAGGGGCTCAGACCCTCGCAGAGGGGGAGGACTCTCCCAGATCCTAGTATGCACACACGGAAGAGGAGATTTCAGTGACAGCCCATGTCACTCATAAACCCACAACAATTTCTGCTACCGCTCTAATTCTTTAACCCCTCCTGTCTTCTCCTCTTCTAGTTCCTCCCCTCTCTGCCTTACCTGACCTCACACAACCCCTCTTCCCTTCCTTACCACCCATTCACATAATTTAGCCCCTTCTGGATCCCTCATTGGAGACCCAAGCCCCTCTGCCTTTTGCCACCTACTTTTGTACTCCAATCATCCCTTCTCTCCTAGTGAGCATTTGCATGTGTAATTTATTTTCTTAACAAAACAAAACAACTCCCCCCCGCCCCAATAAAATCTTGATGGAAGCAGATTTTTGCAGATGTTAACAGTTCATTCTCAGATTTCTGCCCAGGGTTTGTTTCTGAAGTTACTAGAATCTGGGAAGATAATTAAATGCTCTTATTTCTGGAGTCTCTCTCTTGGGAACCCCTGGCTCAGATGCCTCCACATTTGGCTAATTAACCCTACCCTATGCTGCCATGAGGCTTGGCAAATGACAAGACAATTTGTATAAGCATGTGGATTTTACAGCACTTAGAGTCGTCCTTTAAATATCACTTAAAGGCTTTCCAACCTTAGCTAGAGGAGAGCATTATAATATTGCTCCTGAGGGAATTCTGTGCCAAAAAATTAAAAATTATGTGCACAATATTTTAAAATTCTGCAAATTGTATTTATCAATAAATAAATGTGGCTCCAGCATGGCAGTGGGGAGCACAAGCCACTGGCTGCATTGAGGTAGGAGAGCACCCAGAAGCCCCCACCTCCCCTGGTACAGAGACTTGGCAATGAGGTGCAAGGGCTGGGCTTGCCCCAGAAACACTCCGGGGCCCTGCCCCTCTGCGCCAGGTGCATTAAGTGAGGGTGGGCAGGCTCAGCCCAGCAGGATCCAAGTGTGGAAGGGCTCAGTGTGAGGGGATCCAGGTGTGGGGTCAGAGGTTTATGTGCGGGGCAATCTGGGTGAGGGCACCTCAGTGAGAGATCTAGATGCCCAGAAGCTCATTGGGGGGTTCTGGGGCAATGGGACTCTCTAGGTGAAGGTGATTGGGGCTCAGAGGGGGAGGGGGGAACTGGGTGTGGGGGTCTCAGTGGAGGGTCCAGGTGCTGGGGGAGTGGGGCTTGATATGTTGGGGGCTCATTGGAAGGATCCAGGTGTAGTGGAGTAGGGGTTGTCAGAGTGAGGGGTCGATGAGCCTGCTTAATGGGGAAGCCCCAGCTGCTACTGAGAGGATGCTCAATCCCACATTTTCCCTCCCCCTGACATATTCCATCTCCCCTTCCTCCCCACTGCCTCTTCCCCCCACCTCGTCACCCTCCCTTCCCCCATTTTCCTCACCCTCCCTTACCCAGTCCCACTGCGAGCACTCACTGTTGCATGGAATAGAAAACAGGAAGGCACCCAGCACAAAGTAGGGGAGCATGACTGGCACTAGGACCCAGGAAACGGCGTTCAGCTGCAGAGTCAGTGAAGCCCAGACACAGCCTCCTTCAGCTGGGCAGCTCTGCACTTGCAGAATGAGGGGGGGGGGGCAGTGGCATATAACCCCATGTGCACCCCCATGCCTCACCTCTGTCTGGAGGGGGGCAATCCTCCCCCCCAAAAAGTGCACCCATGATCTCCCATCGCCCTACCTCCCCATGCGGCTTCCCTTTGCTTCCCTGCTGTTTTCTGCAGGGAAACACAAGAAATCTGTGGGGGAGGAGGCACTTTCTGTGGGTGCGCAGTCATGCAGAATCCCCCCAGGAGTATAATAATGTCTGAAATGAGAGAGAGAACGGAGGGGAGGGTTTCCATACATCCATCAGCAGCATAGCATTCAGAGAAGTGTTAAATGACCCATTCATCTCAATGAGATGGTCTCAGCTGAAAGAGTTTGGACTTAAATACTGCCTGAAACAATAGCTCTGAGACATGTGAACTGCTCCATTAACGTCAGTGGGTGTTCCCTTCTCACCTCCCCAGTGTTGGAGAGTTTTTGATATATGTCAATCATACACATTCTCAGCTCCTCACCCCTTCTCAGTGTGCTCTTGCCTTGGTCCATGCTCTGAACTTGCCTGATCTAAGGCCCTCACTCAGGGCTTGTCTACAGTGGCACTTTACAGCGCTGCAACTTTCTCGCTCAGGGGTGTAAAAAAACACCCCCGGAGTGCTGCAAGTTTCAGTGCCGTAAAGTGGCAGTGTAGACAGTGCACCAGCACTGGGAGCCGCGCTGCCAGCACTGGGAGCTACTCCCCTCATGGAGGTGTTTTTTTTTCCTCAGCGCTGGTGCCGCGACTACACAACCATGTTAAAGTGCTGCTGCGGCAGCGCTTTAATGTTGCTAGTGAAGACATACCCTCAGAGGGACAAGGCTTCCCCAATCCTGTCCCACATGATGGGGGAAGACTGGAGGGAGAGGGGCTCAGACATTCCCAGAAAGTTAAGACCCCCAGAACTTGGCATACATGAGAGAGGCAGGGTGGGCAGGGTCCTATAGATTCTGGTGGGCACATTGGGGGGCTCAGATGCTCCCAGAAGGCCAGTGATCTCCCCTCCCCAGATCACATGAAGCAATTAGGGAGTGGGGCTCAGACCACCCCCAGAAAGGTAAGGGTCCTCCAGAAAATACAGGATAAAGATGCTTTCTGTCTTTTAGACTTTTACATAAGCAACACATTTTAGAAGTGAACAGTGCACTTACCCAGTCAGAAATTTAGTGTATCTGACAACTTTCTGTGCATGAAGAAATAGTAAAGAGAGAGACTCACCTGTAACTATGACAGACTCAGGTGTGAGTTTTTATGTTTTATTTTTGCTGTCTCTTCTCTGCCACCTTGTGGGCTAATTTATTTTCATTCCAGAATGGCATCTTGCTGCTTTTACTGAAGATGACTTTTTCTTTGTATTCTCATTGTCCTCTGTCCTGATTTGGTATATTCTGCTGCTGTTTTATGCTCTTTTTTATTTTCAAATTTGGAGTATAATGAAATTATTGCTAGCATTTTATATGCTATGGTAACATTAACAGAAAGCTGATCATTCAAACTTATGTAGGCATTTCTGTAATAGGCTCTAACTTACTGAATCGGTCATGCTGATAGCTATAAAAATTACAAGAATGGCTGTTGATGATTGGATCTTTGCTTCTTACTGATCTGCATGTGATGATTTGAAACAATCTTAATTACACGTGAACTTTTTGTAAGCACATATTTCTTTACTCTCCCATTGCGTACTCTCTTGGGTCCTCCCTATAAAAAGAATCAATAGCAGTCTTTAATTAAGGTTTACAAGTTTCATCAGTTTGTTTGTCAAGATAATTTAAGAATTAAGTTCAAAATGTGATCAAAGAAAATATACTGCAGGCATTAAAGCTTGGAGTAAAGCTTTTGCTCACCCATTCAACCCTCCCTTCCAGAAATCAAATGTATCAGTATATAATAATACCTCTCCTGACTCCCATGTAAAGTAATCGGTCCAACAGGAGTTGAATCTGTTCTGTTGAAACATATAATCAGGGAAAAGAGTTTTGATGGGAGTCAAAATGTGCTCAAATTTCTTCAGAGCATTCTATCCCAGTCTACTGCTTGGGTCAGTATATATCCGCAGATGGTTCAAAGATCAAGATAATGATTTGCATAAATATCAAAGTTCATCCTCAGTTTTTATGTTCTATTTATGCCCATAATCCTGTGTTTCATTATCCATCACCAACTGGTGTACCTGCTACTCGGGCCATTGATACAGACTTATATAATGCCAGTTTTAAAAATTCCTGCTGCTAATTTTGGGATTTTCATTTTATCTGTTATAGTTTAAGATTTTAATTGCCTTTCTGTGCATTTTTGGAATTCCAGTACAAAAATATTTAGATTTTTTGATACACATGAGATGGAAAATGGCTTTGAAGTTTGATACATTAATGTGCATCACATTATAGAAAGACAACACCAATGCACTGAACCAGGTCCGAAATCAACTATAAGGCTTTCTCACTTCAGCTAACTTTTGGCAAAGTCTGCTTAATGTGCATTGACAAAATGAGAAGTATCATTTTAAATTAGCCAAATGAATGAACATTCATATTCAAATCCAAAGTAATTGACAAATTGATAAATTGTCCTGAGCTAAGAATTGCATCTTTGCCCCCCACAGCCTTTGTTGGCTTAATGAAGGGGAGAGGGAGTTGAAGAGGGAAGATATCTGTGAGGGAAATGGACTGTTTAAGGGGAGCTGTTGGAAGTGGAGAGAAGAAAGCCGACATCAGGAAGGAATAAGGGAGTGGGAGCAGACTCTGAGTATGCTGCACTGTACAACTGTACATACACTGGAACTGGGATCTGGGGAGCAGGAAGGAAACTGGGAAACAGGGAGAGTTAAAGGGTAAGGTGAATCTCTGCCCCTCTAGTAAAATTATTTCTCATTTCCAGAGAAATGGTTAGAGTCAGAGAAGCACAACAGCATCAGCTTTCTTGAGCTAAGAGTGGATATGTTGGCTTGATAGTTTTCAAGAAATCTATATATGAAGGCACACAAATTTTACATCAGTAGTCTACATACATAAATAAGAAAAACAAGAAGCTCCTTCACTGGATGTTTTCAGAAGGAGGCTGGATAGCCATCTGTCTTGGATAGTTTAGATACAACAAATCCTTCATCTTGGTAGGAGGTTAGACTAAATGACCTTGGCAGTCCCTTCTAACCCTATGGTTCTAAGAAGTTTCAGCCTTCCAAAAGGCAATAATAGAGACTCAAATAGGCAGTCTGCTGCAACAGAGTTGATACAGGCAGAAAGTAGTCGTCTATCCATCAGGTCTATGTACATAAGGGGCATCCACAATTAAAAATAATAATAATTTTAAAAAAGGATTGGCCATAGCAGCAACACAGAACAGGAAATATTAAGGAATGATTACTCTGAGTGTCAACAATTTTCAGTCTCTAAAGCAGATGTGGATGGAACACCAAAATAAAGCTTTGTTTTTTAAGGGGCAAGGAACCCAAAGTCAAGGGAGAGAATAAGCTGTAGGAAGCACGGTCAAAAGATATTTTGTGTCTATTGCTACTAATACTATTTGTAGGTCAGCTAATACATAAAATAAATGCAGCAGAAGCATATATAATAACCAATCAAATATGACCTTGATTTTTCTAATCCTACTATAGCTATAGAAAGTTTTCATCATGAGTGATCTCTCTATCAAGCACAGTAAGTCTCAGTCAGGGCACCTGACACAGATTCATTGAAGGAGCTTTCCCCTTATTAGATTTGTTTTGTTTTAGAAAGAAAATTCATATTTAAAGCTAAAATTTTATCTTTAATTTGTATTGAAAATATATGACGCAATAACCTGAACTCTAAATGTGAGCCTTAAAGGTGAGCTGTAAGTACAAACTGTTGTTACGTCCTGAAATAAGCTGAATGTCCTCATTGAACAACCAATAAAAATACATTCAGCCTAGAAGTTTACCCCTTCTGTGAAATTTTCTGGCTGTTTGTTGTTGGGTAATGGATGAATAGTATAAGTGCAGTTACAGAGTTTTTGCATATTCTGGTTTGGGTTTAACAAGCAAGGTGATGATGTTGGATTTCATGGAGCGGGGAAAATGTTTTAAAGAGGGTACAGTAAAAGTTATTTCTTTGCTCAATGTCTCTGCAGTTTAGTAAGAGAAAGTATTCAGCGTACATGTCAGAGCTTAAGCAGACTTTCATTTTATCATTGCAGTTTCAATTTTCAGTTTTTCTTTTCCCAATGCACATTGCAACCTTTGCTTTATTTAATAATTGAACAGAGGTGCTTCTTCTAATCATCCATAAAGTATATTTTTGCAACCAACGGTTTTATGAATTTAGATTATTTTTTAAACATTACTTTGCATTGAGAGGCTTTACATCTGTCTATATTTTGGTTATCCTAATTACAGAATTAATATTATAAGTATATTTTGGACATCAGTGTCTTTGAAATATTACAATGAATTGTTTTTGAAAAAGGATACAAATCTATAGTTTTTATGTCTCAAGTATTTCTGCTTCACTGTTCTACAGGATGATTAATATTTTATAATGAAATTCTGTTTTCCAAGAAGAAAAAACAATCAGGGTAAAATATGAAAAATGTTTTAGTTTGTCCAAGGCTAATGTTGACTTAAATAGGTCTAGGTCTTCATGGTTGACAGCTGCAGATAATTAGCTTTTTCTTCCTTAACAAAGAAAGCAAATGGAGCCGCAAGACATTCATTGCCTTTTCTGTCATCATCATAATAATGTATGTATTTAACTTCTGCATTTCTTTAAATTGATTTAGTGCTAAGCTGCCTATATTACATATAATGGGAGTGACAAGTGAAAGCTGCAAAGTATATTTGTGCTGCAAGAGGGAGAATGATTGACAGCTAGGTTCTTCTTTATAAGAAACAGCAATGTTTCAGTGCTTTATTTTTTTAAAATCCTAAATATATCATTCTTAACACTGTGGAGTTTAGAAATAAATTTTGAAAAAGGGTTGCCATTTGCACTTCTCTTAGTGTGGAAACAACAAAGGTAAAATATTCTAAAAGATCTTCTTCAGTTGTGTAAGATGTTCTAGCTCTATGCCAGCTCTGCAAATTACAGAGAAAAGAATATGGATTTTGGATTGCTAAAATAACATTTTTTTTCCCCTCATTCCTAATTGATTGAAAATCTGTCTGCTTGAAAGAAAGCAAGTAATAATGACAAAACCAATGCAAATACATAGACATGAAAAGCATAGGGACATAATAGTTTGATTTATGTTAAAAGCATACCGTTATGATACGAAGCGTGCAAGACCTTTGGTTTCTTTTCTGAGAAAGAGATATGGGGTCCATTTGTGTATTTTATAAGTCACAAGTATAAAACGTATGCTTGCTTTTAGTTTTACTTACTTTACTTGGAGAAGAAGGATGGTTGAGTGGTTAAAATGCTAGACTGGGACTTCAGAGATCAGCATTCAATTCCCTGCTCAGCTCCAGACTCCCTGTATATGACCTTGGGCAAGTCTGAGATACCTCAGTTGTGTAAAATGGGGATAATAGCACTTCTTTGAGTGACCTCTATGCATTCTCACTCTTGGGGTGTGCCAGCGGTGCAGCTTGGACAATAAAACGGTTTGTAGCCCATTGGAGCACTCTCTTGCCTCCTTCTGCCTGTCCCTTCACTTTTCTTGAACATTCTGAGAGAGAACCTATAAACGGGAACGTGGTGCTTTGCCTCCCTTAGTTCCCTTCCAACTGCAGTGCCAGACTGACTGGAGTCTCTCCAGATCTGACTCAGATCCACCTCTTCAAGCAACACCATGCCTTTAGCTAGTTTTTAGTCATAGTTAATTAGGATTAGTACAGTATAATTGCTTTGTTTTACTCCAAAATATTTTTATTTAAATTTGTAAAGATCCATTTGGTTCTGCCCCTGGTGCAGGCTCCCAGATCCCATGGTGGATATGAAAGGAAAACAGCTAGACTTTAAGAGATGTGCCTCTTGTCCTGTCATATTTCCTGCCTCTGATGCCCATACTAGGTGTTTGGGGGAAGGAATGCAAGCCAAATTAGGAAAAGAACAAGTTAAATAAATATTTAGATAAGTTTGTGTTCAAGTCAGCAGGCTCTGGTAAAATTCATCCTAGGGAGCATTAAGGAAATAGCTGAAGCAATCTTGGAACCATTAGCAGTTATCTTCAAGGACTCACAGATGGACAGGTGAGGTCCCAGAGGACTGAATGAGAGCAAACATAGACCTACCTTTAAAAAGGGGAACACAGAGGATCCAGGGAGTTCTAGACCAGACAGCCTAACTTTGGTACCTGGAAACATGTTGAAACAAATAGTTAAACATTCATAGATCAGCCTATAACACCAGGATATAGAGATCACTTCCCTATGGTGATGCAAGATATGTTTTCAGAAGAAGATCGTATAGGAGAAGTAGAATTCCAGGACATTGACTTAGAACCTGGTTACCAAATGACAACATAGGAGTTGCTGCAAAATCTTCTCTTTCTGAAGTTGCCATTCATGAGCTTGCCTCTATAACATCTTTTACTTTTGGAGACACTAGCTAGAAGAGACCTCTCATCCTGTTTTTGATATTCTGAGCATCCCTAATTCCAAGATCACAAAACTAGTATTGGAAGGGCTCTTACCAAAAGGATCTAGTTGAATCATGTGTCTAAGAAGGCTAATCGTGTTTACCAGCTGTACTACAAGAGTTTCTTTCTATTTCACACAAATCCTACTTCCAACTCTGTGGTGGCAGCTGCAGCTGTCCAATGGGTAAAAGGAGGCAAGATGTATTATACCCAATCTGACAGGAAAGGCAAGAAGCTGGATACTTTGGGCAGGAAGATCTTCTCATCCAGTGTAGGCATCAGAGTCTCAAATCAAGCTGTGATATGTAAGTATCAGCTCCATCTCTGGGAGAAGATGGCTATCTTTAAGGACCTGCCTGAATATCAGTCGTCGGGATATTTGTCAGTGCCAGTTTGAGTCTTGGAACAAAGATGTCATGGCTCTAAAGGCACTGGGGATGGAAAAGACTGTTAGCCTGTCAAGGAACTTAAAGCTATGTAGGTTCCAGCTATATTGGTTTTGAAGAAGAAGAGGTTGAGGGAGAAGATTGCCACTGTTAGCAGTGCCAGATGCCAGTCATCAGATTTACCAGATCTGTCTGATACTGATGTACCCTCTGTGGTTCTAACTTTGAGATTCAAGTCAGTTTCGGGTTCCACTTCAAAGCCCAGTGTTGCGTGGCTGAGTATTTCCTCAAATCTGGTATTTTCCAGGCCTGTGATGCTAGATCTGTCCCCTGCTCCAATTCTGACACCATCACTGGATCCAAAGACAGCATTAATAGTAGTGGCTGATATCCATCTTCCTCCTCTCTGAGCGGTCCTCAGATCTGACAGACAGAAACTTGGTGATGGAGAAGAGACAATCTTCTTCAGTTCTGTGATCTGTTTTAAGGGAGATGGGTTGTTCAGTACTAAAATCTGATGACATCCTCACAGATGAAAGATACTAAATCGACATCTAGATATCATGTGAACAAGTAGGGAAGAGGTTATTCCTTACACCTGTTTAGGGGCTGGTGCATCCATTATAACTAGGATCCTACCAAGTTCATGGTCCATTTGGGTCAATTTCACAGTCACAGGATTTTTAAAATGGTCAATTTCATGGTTTCAGATGTTTACATCTAAAATTTCATGGTATTGTGACCATGGGGGTCCTGACCCAAAAGAAGGTCATGGGGTGTGGGGTCACAAGGCTATTGTAGAGGGCTATGGGATTGCCACCCTTACTTCTACGCTGCTGCTGTCTGGATCACTGCATTCAGAGCTGGACAGCCAGAGAACAGCGGTTGCTGCCAGGGCGCCCAACTAAAGCCAGTGCCACTGCCAGCAGCAGCGCAGAAGTGAGGTTCGCAGCATATGGGTGGCATGGTTTCCATATGTCCAGATGTTCCCAGCAGCCTCCGACCCCCCTCCCCCACAGTTGGGGGCTGACAGCTGGAGCTGTGGCCTCTTTGCCCAGTTCGGGGGCTGACAGCCACCCTCGCTTCTGTGCTGCCTTCAGAACTGGGCTCTCAGCCAGCAGCCATGGACATTCCTGCAGCCAGGAGATGTTCCTGGAGGTGAGTCTAACCGGGCTCCGGGAACGGCCCCTGCAAGGGAAGAGGAAGTCCCATCCTTCCCCAGCCTGGGCTGGGACTAGCTGCTGGAGCCTGGAGCATGTTAGGAGCCCCCAGTTGGGGCATCCCCAGCCCTGTCCCACTCCTACAATAGCCAGATTTCATGGGGGAGATCAGATTTCATGGTCTGTGACGTTTTTCACAGACGTGAATTTGCTAGGGTCCTAATCATAACATTTATTTTATAGCACTTCACCTAACAGCAGAAGGCAACACACTGGTGGATCAACTCAGCAGGTCCAGAAGCAGCTACCCACCTAAACTACCTCTGACAGAGAAAGTCTTTGCCTTTAAGAGTCATCTGGATAGTGATCTGTTTGCAGTTACAATGCTAAATGCTTCAGAGCAGGAGCACACAGCCTGTCCATTTCAGATGTGTTCCTACTTGACTGGGGGATTTTTCTATTTTACATCTTTTCTCCATTTACTCTAATCCATAGAGTGATACAGAAGATAAAGCAAGATAGTTCCAGAATAATTCTGATTACTGTTTTGCCCATGCTGGAGCAATGATTTTCGGATCTCCTTCACGTCTCTAAAGAAGTATATCATTGTTTCCTTGTGACTACAGATACGTTATCTCAGTAGGACAACTGGATCTTTCACCTAGCCCCTCAGTCTCTACGCTTGCCAGCATGAGCTGTAGGTCTCTAGCTTGTCTAAAGAAATGGTACAACATATCCTGTTAAACTCTAGAAAGCAATCCGTTTGTAAGTTCTGTGACCTCAAGTGGAAAAGATTTTTTCTTTAGGCATCAAACAATGTAACACCTTCAGTCAGCATCATTTCAGTCCAGGGGTGGCCCTAGACTAGTTGTTAGCAACTGGTGCGCTAGGCGAACCATGCAATTGGCGCCCACCACCCCCAAACCCCAAGGGCAGATCTAGGCTGAGGTTTTTGGTAAACTGGGAAACATTTTGCCCCTTTTTTCCTTTTAATGTTTTTTAAGCATCTTTTTTTTTTAAACAGAGGCTTAATTATTCGGTTTGTCCATCCGTCTGTCCAGCCAATGTTTCTGAGATCAGATAAAATAGAGACATGGAATTTTTTAGAATAGATTTGTACATGACAGCTAAATGATATTTCAATCCGATTTCAAATAAAAATGCATTAAAAATGTTAATTATAATTTTTATTATTACAAATCCAAAATCATCCATGATTTAACTGCCATTACCACCACATCAATATAGAAAGAAATAAGAAAACTCTTCAATGAACTTTAACCTGTATTTACAAAACACTCTGAATAAAAAACACTCTGTGCTCTTAAAACATGACTTTTCTTGCTTTAAGTTTTGAAAATTCAGTCACTAGTTCTTTTAGATCCAATTTTCCAGCTATTTCATGGTCTATTGACATTTTGGCAAGTCCAACAAGTCTCTCTTGCACCATTGTTGAATGCAGATATGTTTTTACCAATTTTAACTTTGAGAAGCTACATTCCCCACTAGCTATGGAAACTGGCAAAGTTAAAAGAATGTGTAGAGCTATAAAAATGTTTGGAAAACTGTAAGTTTATTTTCACAAACAAACTTCAGTACTTCTTCAGGAGTGGAATGTTTCTTAAGTCATCTTGAAAAAGCATGAAGTTCACTACACAAATCTGTAGTATCAATGTCTTTTGAATTTTCATGAGTCAGTGCTGACTCCAGTTTTATACAAAATTCTCTTATCTGTTTTGCTGTTTTCTTTTGCAAGCTGTGGATATCATATAGAAAGCCAAATACTGACTCTAGCTGCTGCATCTGTTGAAATCTTTCGTCAATTCAGTGAATAGCAGTATCAAGGCCTGCAAAGTAGAAATCCATGTTGAGCCTTTGTTTTGGGTTCTGAATGGTGTGTGTCTTCTCCTTCATACGAAAACTATTTCTTTTGCTGAATGCTCTGGCTCTGGTTCAAATTCTGTTGGAAAGTCTATTTCTTCAGCAAGTGCGAGAGAATCTACCAGTGTTCTTTCAAACCCTTCATCACTTCTGAATTCCTCCAGAATGTTTTTAGTTTGCTGCAGTTTTTGAATAGCAGAATGTATGTTCAAGTTCTTTTCCTGACACTGCTTACTAGTGAGGTTAATTTAAAAAAGGATATTGTACCACAAAATGAGCGAAGTCACAAATTGGAACTTGGAAAGGCCATTTGCAAGAGCTTCTGCATCTGAACATGCCGTATTGCCAGACGATCCACTAAAGGTAGTATCATCAAACATTTCAATTAGAGCATCATAAATGTTTCCAAGTCCATAGCGAAGAGGCTTCAAAGCATCAATGTGACTCTCCCATCTTGTCTGACTAAGTGGTTTCACAGTTAGAGAATTAACATGGTGAGTCAGAATCTCTCAACTGTGTGTTAAGCCTGAGAAAATACATAAACATGTTGCACCAGATCAAAGAAACTGCTTACCTCCAAACAGCATCTAGCAGCATCATTGACAACCAAATTCAGAGAATGCGCACTGCAAAGAACAAAAAGGGTCCTAGGATTGATTTCCATCATTCTCCTTTGCACACTATTGTCTTTACCCTTCATATTACTCCCATTATCATAGCCTTGGCCACATAAGTTTTCAACAGATAATGACATTGTTTCAAGCTCTTGTAGAATAGTTTCAGTCATAAATGCTCCAGTCTCCTTCAGTGGTACAAAACCCAAAAAAGGTTCCTTTATGAGCACTTCCAACATTATCTTCATCTGCAGACTTTTCCATATCCACAAAACAAATGATCATCATCATTTGTTCAACATGACTCACATCTGGTGTACAGTCCAGTATTATTGAAAAGTATTTTGCAGAATGGGCAGTTTCTACAATTTTCTTTTTAATGGTATTTACTAGGAATTGAATCAGTTTATTCTGCATATTTTTTCCAAAGTAATGAACATGTGTTTCATGATCTGTTATTTTACATAAATGCTCCTTCATGACTGGATCAAACAAAGCTAGGTATTCAACAACTTTTAAAAAGTTTCCATTACCTGGAGTGTATAATTTTTCATTTCTACTGCAGCCGCAGAATGCTAAATTTTGCCCACCGAGAACTCTTACTAAAGCAATCAGACACTCTCTAATATTTGTTGCCAATATTCTTCTTTTTCCTTAATCACACATAAATTTTCTTCGATAGTTTTTCCTTTTTTCAATCGTAATTCAAGTTCTTTCCAATTTTGAAAACATTCCAAATGTTCTGTACTTCTTTCATGTGAAGAGAGAATTGAAGAGATGTTTTTCCAGTCCTTTGAACCATTTTCAGTAAGTGATGTACCAATTGCTTGATTTCTAAACAACTTGCAGCAAAAGCAAAACACAGAGTCCTTCGACACTGAATATTGTAACCAGTTTCAATGAATTTCTTCCCCATTAATGAGTTTCCTCTTGTAATGCTGAGCAGAGAATTTTATTTTATTTCCATCCTTAAGGAAGGGAAATTCATGAACTTGTTCGGGTCCATGTTCCACGAGAATTTGCTGCACACTGTCATCACATCTGGGCCATGAAGCTGGGACACCATACTGTAACTTGTTTGTAACTTCCTCATCCTTTCTTCCTTCTACATTTACTTCAATTTCTGCATGTCTCTCTGAAGGTGAATAAATTTTCTCCATTTCCATATCAGTCTGGTGCTGTGAGCTGCCTTCATCTAGAAGTAAGTTTCCATCATCTTGAGTTTCCAAACTGCTTTTTTTGTGGATCTGAGCTACCCTCCTCTCCAAGTAAAATTCCTTCATCTGGATGCTGTGAACTGTCTCCATCTTTATTTGGATTAAAGAGAAGATATTTCAGGAAGGATCCCTGCTGTTTTGTTTGGTCCTTTCCCTTCTCAGCCTTTTGTTTACGAGGGTTTTCTTTGTCCTCGTTCTGCCATGGGATATTTGAAAATTGTTATGTACTGTGCTCCCAACTGCAAGCATTATAACATTAAGGATGGCTGACACACCCACCACTTGGTTGGCGATTTAAACCACATTGCAGCCATCCCAACACATCTTTTCACTGCTTAAAGGTTCAGTGACTAGTAACATACACTCATTTACCTATTAAAACAGTTAGTTACAGCATTTACATGGAAACAAAATGACCTTTTTCGACGTTATAACCTGACACCGGTTGTTTGGAAAGTAATCCCCTTCCTCATGATTACCCGCTTAGAGTGTGATGTCATCACTTTCATAGTCTATTAAGCGTTAACGCTGTTACTTTTCTTTTATGGACCTTATTTATTACATGTGAACCAGTTATAACAAAGAAAAGTTCATAATTTATACAGCCCAATAATAATGCTAAGGTTTAATAATGCTTAAAGATGCTCACATTATGGATTTATAATGCTGAAAGACATTATTCTTTATTCTTTGGCACCAAGAAACACAATTTTCCACAGTGTTCACTCGATTCTTAATCATCTACCTGCAACATATGTTAAAATGGATGTTTGACATGTATCAACTCGCGATATCTCTGCATAAATTTCTGGCTGTGCAACCTTGATGTATATTAGAATTAGGTGTCACTAGCATTGCAGCTCTTGCCGCTGGCTGATATATTTCACTGTGGCTGAGTTGTTGCTTATCAAAATTGCAGAGTGGGTCATCTTGACCCTACATTGCAAATTGAAAAAAAAATCACTAAAATATTATTTATTTTTGCAGTAAAGAAAAGATTTGACATATTAATTCTCAGAAATGTAGAGAAATTAATTATAATTCATATTCCCTCTGTTCGTGTTGGGAATTGAAATAATGACATCTTCGTTATTTTATTTGTATTTGTTTTCATCTTTTTCATTTTTTTTCTTTTTACAATTTGACTTTTTTCCTCGAATTTGATGCCCCATTTAACTTGGTACCCTAGGCGACCGCCTAGTTTGTCTATATGAACGGGCCTCGCCTGTTTCAGTCCAAACTTGATTACTTGCTACATCTGAAACTATTCGGTCTCTCCTTCTCCTTGCTGAAATCTGCTTAGCTGCCAGTTCAGCTTACCATATACCAGTGGACAGCCGATCTATGTTTACCCATGACTCAATTAAACAGTTTATGAAGGTCACAGTGAATGTATATCTGCCAGTCAAAGATCACATACCATCATGGAACCTTAACCTAGTTCTCATTCAACCTATGAGACCCCTCCTCCCTCTTTGAGCCTATGAATGATTTATTGATGTTTTATGTGTCAGTCAAGACTTACATGTACTATACAAACTATATCTACCAGAAGAGTAAGCGAAATACAAGTCTTGATGGTGTAGCCACTCTTCAGTTTCCCCAAAGGCAAAGTGGTCCTCTATCCACATCCTAAATTCCTCCGCAAGGTGGTTACTAACTTCCATCTTAATCAGGCAGTTAGTCTACTGATATTTTTCCCCAGACCTCCTGCACCTTCAGGTGAGTGGAAACTCTACACATTAGTTGCTAAAATGACATTAGCTTTTTATTTAAATAGGACTGAAGACTTTAGAAAGTCCTCTAATCTCTTTATAACATTCAAAGAAAATAGTAAGTGTCAGGCTGTCTTACCTCATTTTTCGTTCAGATGGGTTGGGTTATGTGTTGAAGAGACCTACAAACTAGACTCTGGCCTCCTTTCCATAAAAATTGGCATGCATTCTACAAGGGCCAAAACAGTTTATCTATGGCATGCCTTAGCCATATTCCCGTTATGTATTAAAATCAGCAGGGTTGCAACATGGAGCTCCATCTACACATGTACTAAACATTACTCTTGATTTAGCATCTAGATCTGATGCACAATACTGTTGAGGAAGGTGGGATGCTGAATTCTAATAAAATCTTCCTCAATTAACAGTATTGCTTATCAAACTATCCCAGGAGTTGGAATGTATAGAGGCCACTCAAATAAGAAATGTATTGTTACTCACTTGGAAACAGAGTTCTTTGAGATGGATTATATTCATTCATACTCCCTGCCCGCCTTACTCTCGTCTTTTGAGTCCTGATTGCTGTGTAGGACCTGAGGAGACAGTGGAAGGAACTAAGGTGTGGCTGCAGTACCATTCCACTTTTCAGAGCCTTGCCTTCAGAATGGTCAGGAACTGTGAGGGGACGAGTGCGAGAGTGCTCTACTGGACAGTGCTATGAAGCATTCCACCAGCACATCCTGAGATTCTGAATGCATAGAGTTCATCTCAAAGAACTTAAATTTCAGGTGAGTAACCTTCATTTGTTGCAGAGGTATTGTGAGTATAAATACATGAAAATTTATGAGGCATGGTCTGCATTGTTTTGGGGAAACGGTAATCACTTTAAAGTGAATGTAAGACTGGAAGTTGATTTTTCACTGTTGACAGAAGCCAGGACCTAATGTGTATACTAACTTCAAAAAAAGGACAATAATTAAAAAAAAATCAAAAGAAGTTTTCAAGTGTCTTACAAAATTTACTTTAGATTTATTTAGTTTTTTTATCCTTTCTTATTTGTTGGTGTAGTTGATGGAGAACTGCAAGAAAAGGATCACATAGTATTAGCTGAATCTAACTAAAACTTTTGAAAGGTGATCTTCAAGAAGGAATACAAAAGAAGGGCTATCAATGTGTTATTTACATTAAATATAGCTTATGTTTGTGTTTCAGGTTACACAACTTGCTGACTTCTGCTGTGTGTAATTTTTAATCATGCGTTATGGTGGTAACTTCACATCCATCATGGAACTTCACAGGAGCATGGAGCTAACCATGCGTGGGGGGGGGGTTTCTATATGTATTGGGCAAGTTCTGGGGGGGGGGAGACATGATATTTTTTGAATGTCAAAGTTTTATATTTTTAAATAACTTTCATTATATACCTTATGAGCTATAAAATAGGGATATTTCTCCCAGATCAAAACAGTATACTAAAAAAAATCTGTCACTTACCACACCACTGCCCAACTGTTGATTTGTTCTGTGTACCAGTGTAGTTCTGGTGTGTGTGTGTGTGTGTGTGTGTGCTGAGATGTCCCACAAAACAGAGCTGGGTACCTATGACTTTGGGACACCTGAAAAGCAAAACCAACCCCCTTCCTCCTCCGATAAAATAAATGTGTTGAATGATCTTGATCCTTGCTATTTGGAGCATGCAAAATGTTGAGAGTTGTTGCAAAAAGATTCTGATTATTTTTTGAGAAATTATGATGGGGCACTCTATCCTGGGAAGGAGTGACTCTGAAAAAGATTCGGGAGTTGTGACAGATAATTGGCTGAACATGAGTTCCCAGTGCAATGCTCTGGCTAACGAGATCCTTGGATGCATAAACAGGGGAATCTTGAACAAAAATGGAATCTTTTTTTTTCACCCCTGTATTTGGTACTTGTGCGACCTCTGCTGGAATACTGTGTCCAGTACTGGCGTGTACAATTAAAGAAGGATATTGATATATTGGAGAAGTTTCTGAGAAGAGCCAGGAGATGATTCAAGAAGTAGAATACATTCCTTAGATAGACTCAAAGTGATAGACTCAAGGAGCTTAATTTATTTAGTTTAACAAAGAGAAGGGTTCAGGGGTGACTTAATTATAACCTCTAAGTACCTCCATGGGGAATAAATATTTAATATTGAGCTCTTCAGTCTAGCAGAGAAAGGTACAACACAGTCCAATGGCTGGAAGTTGAAGCTAGACAAATTCAGACTGGAAATAAGGTATACATTTTTCACAGTGTAATTAACCATTGGAACAGCTTATCCAAGGGTCATAGCAGATTCTTTATCGTTGACAATTTTAAAATCAAGATTGGTTGGTTGTTTTTCTAAAAGATATGCTTATACAGAAGGTCAGATTAAATGATCACAATAGTCCCTTCTAGCCTTGGAATCTAAACATTTATGTATTGGGAAAATATTCAGGAAGCTGTAATACATGACTATATGGATCAGATGATATTCTGCATCCCCCATATAAGTGATGGTGCATGTTTCTGCCATTGTCTTGATGTTTCCTGCTGACAGTTTTGTAGAGTGATTTTGTTACATTTGTATTGTATTTTGATTAGATCAGTTATGTTTGTTTATAAAGTGTGCAATTCATTTAGATGAGGATGGGCTGCACAAGGCCCTCAAAACCACTTAAGTATTGCGGTAGAGCTGCAGAGGGATGTTATGTAAAGCCTCCGCTCAAATGCAATTGTAAGATCTGTAACTTGTATCATTAAGTTCTGCAACCTTTTTGCAAACTTTGTAACTTCAGTGATTGTTAGCATAGCCTTTTAAGTTTTGTAACCTTTGCAAGCTCTGTGGCCTTTTCAGGTTGCCACTTGTATGAACTTCCAAGCTTTGTAATATCCCATCCCTCAGAGAGAGTATGAACGAGGGAGTGTTAACAAGAGAGTGTATGTGAGACTGGGCGGAGAGGAACTGCAAGGAGAGAGGATCCCAGACACAGGAGCCAGGTGCCAGGTGTATCTGATATAATCTGACCTGAGAAGGCAGTCATGAAGTGCTGTAAAGAATGCATGAAAGGATGCATGCATGTATGCATGAAAGGAACTGGTCTGGAAATGCTTCTCGGTGACGGACACAGAAAGGAAACTCAGAGGTTGGCTACACTTACAAATTTGCAGCGCTGCAGCAGGGTGTGAAAACACACCCTCTCCAGCGCTGCAAATTGCGGCGCTGCAAAGCGCCAGTGTGGTCAAAGCCCCAGCGCTGTACGTTATTCCCCACAGGGAGGTGGAGTACGGACACCGCTGGGAGAGCTCTCTCCCAGCGCTGGAGCTTTGACTACACTTAGCGCTTCAGCGCTTTGAAGTGTAAGTGTAGCCAAAGCCTCAGTGTACATGACAGGAGCTGTCCAGTTCCAAAATAAGAGAAAGAAGGCATGCACACAAGCCCCTGCTTCTTGACCCTCTCAGCAGCCTGGATTCGTGACCGCAGACAGACACACCAGATCTATCATGCTTCGGTTTCTCGGTCTCCATGCTGTCTCCGGTAACTCTCTGCCTGTGTAAGTGTGTGGGTGCATGAGGGTATGAATGCAGTGAATGTGTGCGTGTATGAATAAGCTCCATCTCTTTTTTCTATCTGACCTAACAGCGGCATTGTAATAAAACTAATACAAGTGTGACCCTGGGTTGGTTTTTAGGGGAACTTAGGTAACAAGGGACACTGATGTGGCAGCGACTCAGTGGAGCCTCCAGATCACCTCCTTGACAGTGTGGGTGATACTGAGGTGGGCTAAGGTAAGGGCCTAGGTATCCATGGTTATGCAGAACCAGTGGCCCCAGCCCTCAGTGAGAGTGGTGCACATGGAGCTGCCGCTACTCTGGTTAAGAGCCTGAAGTAACTGCCATTACAATTCAGATGAGTAAAGCTCAAATACTTTCTTACTTACCTTCCTTTGTAAGGTGCTTTGAGATTTGTACATGGAAAAACTCTGTAAGAGCTAACTGTCATCATCATCATTTGGGCTGTAAGTGTTGGAAAGGAATCATCTGATTTACAAAGGTTCTGATTGTTCTGGGGTCTGGTCTAACAAAGATTAATTGATTTTACTTTCTTGAAGCGAATCAAATCTTTGTGATGAAAAAGGGGAAAATATTGCCTGGGAAAATAGTTTACCCACTTTAATCATCCCTGATGTAATTATTTCCTCAAAGTTAAAATATTAGGCCCGAATCATGTAGGCAGTGCTATATGAGCGAACCTTAGGGTACGTCTACGCTACCTGCTGGATCGGCGGGTAATGATTGAACTATCGGGGATCAATTTATCACGTCTAGTGTAGATAAAATAAAATTGATCTCCGATCGCTCTGCCGTTGACTCCGGAACTCCACCGTGGTGAGAGGCGGAAGTGGAGTTGATGGGGGAGCGGCAGTGGTTGACTCGCCGCAGTCCTCACAGCCAGGTAAATCGACCTAAGATACCCCAACTTCAGCTACGCTATTCATGTAGCTGAAGTTGCATATCTTAGGTCGACATCCTCCCCCTTCCCCCCCCGCCCAGTGTAGACCTAGCCTTAGTGCCTGCTCATAGCTACTTACAAAATTGGGGACTTAGGCTTCAGGGAATCTCGTTTGATCCTCAAGTCTGTAGATTTTGTTTCAGAAATGTCACTTGCTGAGGACAGCTGCAGCCATGGCTGAAATCTGTGAGATTTCTTTACAACTCAGCTGCCCGTTCCTGTTGCCATAGAAATGGATGTCAGATTGGAGGGGGTTGGGGGAAAAGCAGGGTGGGTAAGTGCTTTAAAATAATCACTGGTTCCGTTTTGAAAGCATGATTATTGTAAAGTACTTACTTTTTTGTTGCTCTGACATTAGCTTCTATAAGTGGAAACAGCAGTCAGCCACTGACTTGTTAGAACTCCTTCTAGTATATTTCAGTTGTCGCATTTGGTTAAAATTCTCAAAATCTTTTTTATTTTAAATACAACTAACAGACCTAAGGCCTGATTCTGCAAACACACATGAATAACTTTACTCCCATGAGTGAACCTTGTTCATGTGCAAGTAGGTGTTGGCAGGATTGGGCCTATGTTTTGGAAGATAAGTTTTTGTATGTGTTCTTCTTCAGTAGTTTAAGTGAATGGTCATGATCCTAAAATTGAATGCCTGCCAATGAATCCCTGCCTCTACATATTATTATTGACTGCTGTGTGCCTTTGTGCTGTCACAGGCATGTGTGTACGGACAGCAGATTGCCAGATCACAGCCCCATTTAATGCTCTAGTCTTTAGGGTAGCAGGAAATATGGTAAAACTGAACTGCAACTACCAAACGCATGTCACATAGACCACCAAACAGCCATTTGATGACATCTTTTGGTCCTTACCAACTTGGCTAGATGTTTGGAATAGCAACCTTGAGATGAAAGATTTTTTTTATCCAATTACCAATGCCCTAAGCCATCCAGTCCCTCCTATTTTTTTTTCCTATTCTTAATACTGGGTTGTTTGTCACGCAGGTATTCGTAACAGAAGTTATCACTTTATATAGTAAATACATGTACATTGTACAGCGTTCATGGTGTGAAATACTTATTTCATGAAACGATACAGTGTTAACAACACAATGATATCAGCACAATGTATTAATTCTTGTATCTTTAAATGTTATGTAGTTGCCATTTCTAGTAATTGCAACCATTTCAAGTTGTAACAGCTGGATGAAGGATGAAAAGGGAGAATTTTTTATTTGCTTGTCTCTGTGTTGTGGTTAACGTCTACTTTTACTTGTCATATGTTTAGCTATGAACATTCTGTTTAGAATTACATTGCTTCTCATCAGTTTTTCTCTCCCCCCCCCCTACCTGCAAAGTATATTGGACTTTAGTTATGTTTCTATTTATGAAAAATTGACAAAGGAACTTACATACCTTTTGAATTATGGAAGTTGTTTACATATGGTAACTCATTACTTCATGGAAAGGAAAACTCATTTTAAGAAGAGATTTATTTATTTATTTATTGTTTTAAAGAGATTCAATCATTTAGGGTGACATTCATTTCCAGACCAAGGTCCTGCATGAAACTCTGTCAATCACACAAGCCTCACTTAAGTTCTTAACTAGGGTTTGTATGGTGTATACTGCCTTGAGGATGGCCCAGCTGCACTGGGGTGTATTTTACTTTAATTGTACATCTAGGCTGAGATTTTCAAAGGATCTTAAAGAAATTGAGCACTCAACTCCCACTGAATTTCAGTAGGAGTTGGGCATCTAACTCTACATTCCTTTGAAAATGCCAGATCTAGTGTACAAAGCAACAAAACAAAACAGACAAAACACACACATACACAACTTTGAACATAGAGGAGTAGTACCAGAGAAATTTGATATGAGAACAATTGATAATCTCTGTGGAACTGCTCCACAGGGAGCAAAATTGGTGGGTCTAACTGAAAAAAACTACTCTAGCTAAAATAAAAAAGATACTCAGCAGTCATGAAGAACTCAAGATATGGCAAAGTTGGACCTAAGACTGTTGCTTGGAAAAAGAAAAAATGATGCTTAGGGTAAGTAATGTGTCCTAGATTCCAAGAGAAAAGGAGAAGGAATTATCAGGACTAAAATCTCTGAACATGATGAATGGATTTATTGCTTGAAGTCAAGTTTCTCTCTTTCTGGAGAACTAACTCAAGAGAAGGTGCCCACTGGTGGGTCATTGTTAGAGTATGTCTGCACAGCAATTAACACCCATGGTTAGCCCAGGTCAGCTGGCTTGGGTTCGTGGGGCTGTAAAATTACAGCGTAGATGTTTGGGCTTGAGTTGGAGCCCAAGCTATGGGACCCTGTGAAAGGCAGGGTCCCAGAGCCCAGTATCCAGCCTGAGCCCAAATGTCTACATTGAAGTTTTACAATTCTGCAAACCTGAGTCAGCTGACATGAGTCAGCCACCGATGTTTAATTGCTATGTAGGTGTACCTTCAGAGTCCTCAGTCCACTTACTGTACATTCTGTTGTAGAGTGGCATGATAGAAAATATGTTTTGATCCAGGTTTGTTTGTGTAGGTAGTTTCTGGTTTGGTATTGTCAAAATATTTAAATACCTATAATGCACTTGACAATATTCAAGACAAAACAGAGAGTCAGTATCCCAGACATCTCACATTTACACATGATTTTGATACTAAATTGGGAAATTAATACAAATATTATGCTAGTGGAAATCTGGATAGGTATACTTAGGAAAAATTATTGTAAACAAGTTTACATCTGTGCAAAAATATTTTAAAATTAATGTATTGTTTTTAGTATTGAAATCAAGAATACTAATCAGTAACATTTTTAGAAATTAACTTTTCCATGGTTGGTTTATTTTACTTTTGGATTCCCACTTCATAGAAGCCAAAACATTTGGTTCCAAGGTGTACTCTGAAATAAGGCATGAATCCCTTGCTGAATAGATGCAAGGGTTCACTCATGTAATAAGTTGATCGATTGGAGACCAGGATAGAACGTATGTTAGCTCTTCCTTTCTGTATGTCCTTTTCCCACCCTTTGTCACACTTTTTAGAAGTGCTGCTATGCATACATCTAAAGTATCAAGTTGTACAGTACAGAAGGCATACTGAAAACTGCATGCTTATATGTTGGTAAGCACTAAAGGGATTTTTTTCTTTTAAAAAAGCATGATTTATAGCAGTGTATGTTTATTCCAGAGCTAAAAACAGGAGAATAAGTGAATTTTAAGGCTTTTTCCCTGCTTAGGAGGAATAAATTTCATTTTAACATATTATGTATTTATATATCAGATATCTGTTACTAGAAAATTTAAAATTTAGATTTTTTTAAAATATGTTTTTAGGAATTTATGTATATATTTACTTTTCCTGGTGTTTCAAGAGGAAAAATACTGATTTATCGTAAAAATAGACATACATTTGGTTGGTTGGTTGGTTATTTTATTGACCAGCTGGGAGCAAGTGGAGGTAGCTTGAGCTGTTTTATTGATATGTGATGTCTTATTTTGGGGGTTTTGTAATAGTGCTCAATACAAGCCTGTGTGTTTGTTTATCTGTCTGATTATGTAGAGATATCTGTTTTGATATCTATAAATATAAGCATACAAATTTATGTTTTATAAAAGACAGGGTACCATTTAAAAACTGGAGTTTTAATATCTACAGTGGATAATTTAACAATCATATTTACAGCAATTTTTATTCTAAGAATATGAAATACCTCACTAAGGGAAATATTACTGAATAGTAGTATGCAATGTTGTAGCTATCTTGGTCCCAGGATATTAGAGAGTCAAGGATGAGGTAATATCTTTCATTGAAGCAACTTCTGAATGGTAATGTCTATTTTTAAAATGGAGTCAACTGTACCTTTGATAAAAATTTAAAACTACTGTATGAGTGTTTATAACCATAATTTGTATCCTTTAAGTGCCACATTCTAGATTTATGTTTTAACGTTTATCACTGACATTCTGAGGGGAAAAGTTTTGACAAGCAGGTTGGCCTTTCACAGTCCATGGAGCAACCAGGGCAATCGAATCACTGTATACGGTAGGCTGAAGGCTGCAAAATGTTTATTGATTCAAAAGTAATTTATTGTACATTTTGCAAGTATGAGGCAAATGTGTTTCATAGGTCTCTGTATTCTCTAATATAATAGGTATATCACATTTTAATTTCCCATTTCTTGTTATAGTTGTTAGATATACTTTATGAAGACACAAAGAGAAAAATAAATAATTGAATTACAGGGTTATCAATACAGGATATTACATCCATTAATATAGTAAAGCCATATGAGCAAACAAAACTTGCATTATAGATTCTCCTCTCCATGATTAGCTTCCCTAGAAGGTACAAAATTACATTGTGTTCTGTAATTTTCTGTAAAGAATTTCCCACCTGGCCCGGGGAGCAACAGTCTAATGCAGATATCACTTTAACTTGTATCCTCCTACATATAAGTACAACACTAATCCACTATCCCTTTGGGATGATTTAGGAAAATATAAAATTTGATTTTTAAATTAATTTAGCTTAGGTTTTTTTCTTTGGGAAATTATAACTCTAATACATGTACTGTACTGATAATTTTGGATATGTTTAAGTGGTGTTGTTTCCAGGATTTAATGGAATTTTAATAATACATTTTACACCTCTTGTGAGAATAAATCAGCAAAAAAGCCTTGTTGTCTAGATGTCTATTCATGAACTGAAAAGTTCTTTTGAAAGAAGAGGAAACTAATGGCTGTATTATGGGACCCAAAGAATTATACTGTTTTTTGAGAAGTTAAGCACAAAGTCCACGTAATTGTTACAGAACATTAAAACAGGAACACCATTTTGTTTGAGAGGGTTGACCTATACTTCCATGCTAATTTTGTCCTGAACCCATCCCAGGACATTTTCACAGGCAGACACATTCTAGCTTTCAGGTGTGGAATTTCCTGTATTTGAGGTAAGATTGAAAAAGGTCCAACTGCATCTTCTCCTTATGCTCCCTCATTACTCCTGAGGCAATTCTGCACCAAAAAAAATAACACAATATAATCATGCCAGTTTCAATTATTTTGGTAATTTATTTCAACTACAATACAGAAAAAAGTCACAATAACTATTTAGCATTTCCTAAAGAAATGAAAGTTAAGTTACAAATGTTTGGTAACCAGTACCCTGCATTCCAGTTATAATCCTTGCTAGCTACTTTGGGAAATGCTTGGTTCTGACTGTCCTGACATTTTGTTGACTGCTTGATAAACATTTTATTTGTCCTCAAGGTCTTTTTTTTTTAAAAATGGGTAAGTATAATAGATCCTGAGCTGTAATCTAACCCCATTGTGACACTCTGGCACAGGAAAAAAGCAACAAAGCACATAGATCTTCCTAGCTGAGGATTCCCTTACTGTTGTTTACAATAAGGCTCCTTCACACCACTGTGGCAATATAAAGGAGCCTTAAAACTTTTATGCCTGTTTTATGCTCGTGGGGGAATTCACTAAGAATGGGAATGATTAACTAACAATAATAGTAACAACTATGCAGGCAGACTACTACATTTTCTGCTCTGTGTGAGGGGACAGAGCCTACCTCATGCCTACCTCCAAACAGCCCGAAGCCCTATTCTTCCTTGCTGGGTGCGTCACAATAGTCAGCGAGAGGGACGGAGTTTCACTCACAGGCATGCCCAGACCTCCTCCCCGTGCTGATTTATGTCTCCGCCAGCTTCTCCAGGTGCTCAAACAGACACGCCTGGGCTGCTTGGGAAATGTTAAATAGTGTGTGTCCACCGCAAATTTCCTTGATTCCCCATTTTTTTGTGACGAAGCAAAGAAATCTGCAGGGGACATTAATTCTGCGCACATGCAGTGGTGCAGAATTCCCCTAGGATTACATTATGTCATGTGGAACATATATCCACCTGGAAGACAGTGTCAACAGCAGTCCTGCAGTATTTCCAACCAGGTCTTGGTTATGCATGATAAGCTGGGGTACATCTACACAACAAAGAAAACTCTGCAGGAGAAGAGTCTCAGAACCCAGGTCAACTGAATCAGGCTCTTGCTGTGGCTAAGTGTGGCAGTGTAGATGCTTGGGCTGGAGTGAGGGCTCACAGACCCTCTGTCCTTGCTGGTTTTTAAAGCCTGGGTTCTATCCTAAGCCCAAATCTCTACACAGCTATTTTTAGACCCACGAGCCTAAGTCAGTTGACCTGGGCTCTGAGACTTGCTGCCATGGGTTTTTTGGAGTGTTTGCTGTGTAGCTATACTCTGAGACCTCATTCTTGATCAAGTCACAGATGTATTATGGTAGCTTTCTTTGCTACTGACTTTGCATTCAACAGCATGATGCAAAAAGCCAGACATACTAATTGACATACTAATATCTTGAGAATTATTAAGAGTGAACCAAAGGAATTGAGAATTAAATCTAGCTTTAGAATATTTTTCATATGATAAAAATAGTTTTCCGTTCGCAAGGAGTGGCTCCTTAACACACACTTTCTCTTTTCTAATGCCATGTGAGTTGACTATTGTGACTATTGAAAGAGCAAGGTCTGGCATGTTTTCAACAGTGGAATCCACCAGGAAACTTTTTGGTCTCCATGTGTTATGTGGATTAGGGGTGAAGTTAGTTTCATATTTTAATTGAGGACTCTGCCTTGCTTTTATTGGATTGGGGAGGAATAGGGAGAGGAGACTCTTTCTAAACAGATATCCTGGAAGGTATACTATTCTAATATTGTAGCTATAGACAGTTTACACATTGTTATTAATATTACAGGGAAAACTGAATAAGGATCTGTTAAGGGTGGTCTGTTCAGTGTCCTAAGATTCATTATCTGCTTTTATTACTGAGTTTTAAAAGTCTAGCTGCTCGGGTAGTTGTTATATCAAGAAAAATGACTCTAATATTACAATGTATTATTATTTTATTAGTATGAACTAGGCCAATTTCTTCCCATGTATTCTTTGGCACTTTTTGTTGTTCAATTATGAACAGGTCACAAGTATTACTGTGACTATCAAGATATTCAGCCATGTTCACAGACGCATCATCCCTTTGAAATTTCAATTCCCTTGAAATGCATTTGCACCCTAGCCCCAAAGTAGAATTTCAATATGTGAGGACTTGTACTTACGATTTTTGGGTAGGCTGACAAATAGTGAAAGAAACAAAGTGGTATGTCTTGAGTATAGTGAAGCTTGTATTCCAGTCCCCAGGATAATTAAGGCAGCATGCCAACTAAGCTGACTCAAATCTGCAAGTTGGGAGCCTTGGAAAAGGTTAATGGTACTTAACCAATTAAGAGTGCAATATTGCTGTTTCATTAATTTGTCACAAAACAACTAAATATTTAAAATGAGGATATAGTTGACATTTTAAATTGCTTCCTGTGAAATAATGGTTGCTTTGTGTGTGATTTTTATTAAAGAAAGCATGATGGAGTTCTTTTGCACCTTCCTACATCTGTGATCTGTATCTTTCTTGACCTAATTTGCCATGTAATCATTCTCTCTGCCAAAGTCCCTCTTTAAAACTGCTTGGGGCCTATAAAGCCTTAGAGAAGTGTTAACAAATAGTGACATAGACAAGAACAAATAAAAAGTCTGTACAAAAAAAGTGGAACAAACAAGTCTCATGCTTAATGCCATCAATCCCTTAGGTTTTTTGTTTCTTCCCTCCATCCATCCATCCTTGATATGTTGTCTATTTAGGGCCTGATCCAGCAAATAGTAACGAGCATATTGCTTACTACTATGAAAAAAGTTTGCAATCGTGTAATTAAAGACTATCATAATGTATATGGCACACAGAAAGGCCAAAATTAGAGGTGCACCGGCAGCCTTAATGCTGGCATTTTCTAATTTTTGAGGTTTTGACTTTGCAACCTTAACGTTATTATTACTATTTATTATTATTTATTTTAGTAATAGATTTGTCACCTTTGGTTTAGAATAATGAGCATTTAAAAACTGGATTTAACCATACTGTATTTTTTGGATAAAAAGTTTCAGTTGGAATTCTTGAATTATCTTAATGTTTGCTACAGCATAGTTGATAGGAAACAGTTTATAAAATAACTGCTATGTAATAACTGAGTAATGATTATATTTATTTTTTTTGTTTTGTTATGTTTTTTAGCATTAGGTATATACACTAAGGTTTTAGAAGGGATATAACTACTGCTGTTTAGTTTTAGGCTACATCTACACCTATTGTTGTGTTTCAGTGTAGGCACGGGCAGGATTTTACCATCACTGTAGCTAATCCGCCTACCTGAGATGTGTTAGCTAGGTTGACAGAAGAATGCTTTCATTGACCTATCACTGTCTACACTGGGAGTTAGCTGAACTTAACTGAGTCACTTGGGAGTGTGGATTTTTCACACCGTTGAGCCACATAACTGGGTTGACTTAACTTTTTAGTCAAGACCTGGGCTAAATGTCTTACAATTCAATAACATATTTTTATTATACATTCATATTCATGAAAAATATGCTGCAGGAAGATGTGACAAAATGGGAAATATCTATTATTTTGCATAAAGAGTGTGCATACCTTTCTGTGTGTTTGCTTATGATGGGTTCCTGGCTATGGAGTTAGAGAGACCAAGCAGAAAAGGCAAAACAATGGAAGAGATAAGTTACTATCTTAGAGAATACCATGGCTTCTTAAGAGAACAATTTGGGGAGCTGTTAACTGAGGAATGCCCCTACTTGGCTGCCTTCAGGCTGGCAAGCCAGCATACCTCTAAGATTCAAGTGGCTACTAAAACATTATATATGCTAACCTGCAGAAAGGGAGGGGGAAGTTGTCAGCTGCTGCAGGCTGACACAGACTGGGAGTCAGGGTCTGAAGCGTTATGTTGGTCCTCAAGAGAATGGGGGGCAGCAAGGCTAAGTCATGTCTACCTGCAGGCTCGAGAGGAATTCCAGGTGTTGGTGAGACAATATGCATACAAGTCTTTCTGTTGTTTTAAATCCATTTCTCTTAGCACTCTGTACCTTTTGGCAAATAAATCATACTTTGTTTTGAAGAAGCTGAATCTGGGTCATGCATACTATTAATGTCCATAAATTTCTAAATGGGCCTGCTAGGAATCATTGCTGCCAACTGGGGAGGGGCAGGTGTAACTCCGAGATCCAGTCAGTGTGATTGGATCATGTGGTCTCACTTCAAAGAGTTGTGGAGGCATGGTCCTGACACTTGAAAGGGGGGTTACTTGTGGGACTAGAAAAGTCTCAGAAGAGGCCGTTTACCCCAGGGGTCACGACAGAAACTATTTGCTCATTAAATAAAAACGTTAATACTAGTTTGATTAATTGCTATCAGTTTTATAGTCTTATAACATTGGTAATAAATTGCTAATATTTATAATAGCTGAAGTGAAAGGTGCATAAAATAGATTAATTTGCTTTCTGCTTTTTAGAGCTGCACTTGGTCCCACAAGCAAAACCTGAGTAAAAGGGCATTGCCTGTGGGTTGTACATGAGAAATGAAGAGTATATGCCCCTATCCTTTGGGATTCTTTTGTACAAGTGGGGTGTGAATCTGTATGGTTGAGTCTGGTATGATCGGAAGCTCTGTGTGGAATTATGCAATGGTTAAAGGGGCTGGGCCGGAGGATCCACTGCTGTGCAAATTCTCTTGTCTTTTGTCCACCCCTACTCCCCACATTCAGGGAAGAGGTTGGAATGGGGGCAGGGAAGGGGTGGGACGAGGTGGGGCAGGAGCGGGGCTTCATGGAAGGGGTGGAGTGGGGGCGGGGCCGAGGTGTCAATAATGCGGCCCTCGGGCCAATGTACTAGTCCTCATGTGGCCCTCGTGGTCATTTGAGTTTGAGACCCCTGCTGTATGCCAACAGGAGAGAGCTCTTCTGATGGCATAATTACTCCATCTTCGCGAGAGGCGGAAGCTACGTTAGCAGGAGAGTGTTTCCCGCCGAGAACAGGACTTAGGTCGCCATAACTTGCATTGCTCAGGGAGGTGGCTTTTTCATACCCCCGAGCGATGTACGTTATATTGACATAAGCAGTAGTGTAGACCTGCCCTTTTTCTGTGCAGGAGAATTGTATGGCAGGGGCATTGGAGAGATGTTGGGTTTCTGGGGTGGAGAACCAGATTAGTTTGTGATCAGTCAAAAGGGACTTAGGTTTGGGTTATTTCCCTTTTATCTTCCTAGTCAAAGTCCTGTGAATTGTTTCTGATTTGCCATTCTTACCCCAAGGCTATATTTTCATGACAGCCCATTGGAATTTGATGAACATATGGCCACAGGAAGAATTTCAGTAACTACTTCCCTAGAGCTGACAGACCATCTCCAGTACCAACCTCCTGAGCTGTCCTGTCCCTGCAAAATGAATTTTCAGTATGAAATGAAGCATTAAAAAATGTTCAATATCTTATTTCTCAGAAGAAATGAATCCAAGATGGAGAGTGTGATTTTTGTGACTCTCCTGGTGCACTGTGGTGTAATTCAGTCCCAGAGAGCAGCAGCATTTGACAACCTATACTGCTGTATTTAACCTGGAGAGTATCTACAACTAAGGCTATGTCCACACTGCACTTTCATCTGTAAAACTTTTGTCTCTCACGGGTGTGAAAAAAACCACTCCTGACTGACAAAACTTTGATTGATGAAAACCGCTGGTGTGGACAGCGCTTTGTTGGTGGGAGACACTCTCCTGCTCACAAAGCTATCGTCCCTCATCGGGTTGGTTTTATTTTGTCGGCAGGAGAGTGGCTACTCTGTGTATCTTAGTGGCACGGCTGTAAGGTGTGCCGTGTAGACCTAGCCTAAAAAACTGTGAAAGGAATAAGTTAATAGGACTATGGTGGGACTACGGTGAGTAGAAAGCTCCTAAATTGTCTTGTAACTTTGACACCTTAACAGTGTTTTCTTTTATCAATAAAAGTAAGAATTGTATGTAATAGTGATTTGGGAGATTTCTTAAACAGCAGCAAGCGTTTGGGTCAGGAACCAACTTTTTGTTCTGTGTTTGTACAGAGTCTAGCATAGTAGGGTCCTAGTCCATGACTAGGGCTCCTACGCTCTACAATAACAAAAATAAATAATGATGATGATGATAATAGCAAATCTCAGTTCTTCACACAAAGGAATGGCCCTTCTTCTTTTGATAGGATTTTTGTTTTGTGTTAGCTGCAGAAAATAATTCTAACTGGTGACTTACTGTTTGGTAATGGATAGTAAAGTCTCATTTTAAGGGGTACCT